>NC_137151.1:61730489-64130489 GCF_951394435.1 Stenella coeruleoalba
ATGGCCCTAGCCCAAACGTCCTTTAATATTAATGAGAATTTAAAGTTGGAATCTAATAGCAGATGCCTTCCTGATAATCCTATTGTGCTATAGAAATTCCAAAGAATGGTAATGTTAGGTATGCATAAAGTTTTCTTGTTCACATTTGAGATCAATCAACTATAGAATAAACTTCAAATGTTGTAATTAGGGGTAAAACAGGAATAGTTGGAAATATCCATTATGTATATTTTCTACATTAAACCTGAAAATCAAAATCTCCCCTGAGTTTTCATGTGACAATTGCATAGTTAACCTTATTCCTGAATACGTTTTCTACCCTGAGCTAATTTCCTTATCTATAATATCTAAAAAGCTACTCTGACTCTAACTTAGGAAACAATTTTATGTTTGAATAGCTTTCTCTTTTCTAATGACAATGCCTGTATGACCAAATGAAAAGCCAGTTCCAGTTTGACCTCTATGGTACAACAGTATTCCTACTTAAAACTAAATAATAATAACAATGATAATAATAATAATAAAGCAGCTTTGCTTATTATCACTTAGTACCTGAGCTTCTTCCTGTTGCTTTTTAATCTGTTCGAGCATTTGCTGAAATTCAGCCTCTTTCTGTTCTGCCTCTTCTAAGGTGGCCTGATTCTGTTCTTCATAGGCCATGGCTACCACAGCCAGGATCAAATTCACCAAATAAAAAGAGCCCAAGAAAATCACCAGAACAAAAAATATCATGTATGTTTTTCCAGCAGCACGTAACGTCTAGGGGAAAAAAAAAAGATAAATTTCAACAATATTTTATAAAATGTCCCCAAATAAAGATCGGATTAGCATCATTAGACAGAAGACAAATGCTTTTTAGCATTCAATGTAGTTTGACCAAGATTTTATTTGGTGTTCAAATGCACACACACACACACACACACACACACACACACACACACACACACACACACACACACAGAGAGACACAAATAATAGTTAAATTATTTGAGGCTTGATTGTAGTGTCATTTGATGTAAGCATACACATTTCAAATTAGTATATACTGGATATGTATTTGAGCACTACTAAAATGCTTTTCTTAGAGTCTATAATGTGGGGCAATATTACAAGTAAGGACACTATTTTTAATTCCTTTCAATGGAGTTACTACTCTCCACATCATCTAGAGATAACATCTTTCTTCCCTCCTCTTCTAGCTCCAATTAACCTTAGGTTTAATTTGAAATTTTTATATAATTGAATTTCAAAATCTTTTCACATGTTCTTGTTAAATCCACAACTATATTATAAACTCAAAGTCATGAACATTCTCTGCATCCTCCATAGCGCCTAGCAGAATGCTTGTCATCAAAGAATCTCAATATACATGTACTGAGTGAATGAACAATTGGGATCCTAGGCACACTTGCTTTATGCTGTACCCTTCTCTGTATTCTAGAGTATTATAAACAAATATCTATACTAGTCATTTCATATATGTTCATAAATTTAACTTTCATGCATGTTAGTTTGAACCTTTCTGCTGTGCTCTGAATGTGTGTGTCCCCCACCCCCCGCCCAAATTCGTATGTTGAAACCCTAATGCCCATTGTGTTGCTGTTAGAAGGTGTGGCCTCTGGGAGGTGTTTAGGTCATGAGAGTGGAGCCCACATGAATGGGCTAATAAAAAGAGTGCCTAATAAAAAGGGACTCCAGAGAAATCCCTAACCCCTTCCTCTGGGTGATGACACAGCAAGAAGATGTCAGCTTATGAACCAGGAAGAGGGCTCTTGTCAGAATGCGATCATGCTGGTGTCTTGATCTTGGACTCCCCAGCCTCCAGAACTGTGAGAAATGTATTTCTGTTATGGCATTTTGTTATAGCAACCCAAAGGGACTAATACATTTACCAGCTGGTAAAGGTTCTCCCAGTAGTCTTGAGTCATGAGTCGAAATAGAGACAAGAAAGCCCAGCTAAAAGTGTCGAAGCTTGTGTAGCCATAGTTGGGGTTTCGACCAGCCTTCACACAGATGTATCCTTCTGGACACTGGCTGCAATAGAGAGAAATGGAGCTGGGGTCAGCAGAGCAATTATAGCTATTTCAATGCATATTAATTTATAGGAATTGTCAAAACCCAGAGTTGCTGTCTGTGATGAATTTGCTTGCCTTCATTTCCAGAACACTTTAGATAATTGTTCACAGTGAAACTGTTATCAGATGAAATTTAATAGGAAAATCAATAGAAAACTTAGGTGTGAGGAATCATTTATAGACATTTAGAATGGCAGAGAGGCAGCAACCACACATTTTTTTGCCTCTGACACCTTTCTTTTCAAAGTGGCAAGAATCAGTGATTAAAAATGAAAAGTCAGAAAACAACCAAAAGGTAGGGAAAAACTTAATGAGTTACTTCATTAGTCACTTCTATAAAAATTCCTAAAATAAAACTTACATTTTAGAATAATTATAGATGTGCAGAAAAATTGCAAAGAGAGTACAGAGACTTCCCATTTATCCCATGCCTAGTTTCCCATATAATTAACATCTTATGTTGGTATAGTACATTTCAATCAATATTGCTATATTATTATTGCACTTCCCTGGTGGCGCAGTGGTGGAGAGTCTGCCTGCCGATGCAGGGGACACGGGTTCGTGCCCCGGTCTGGGAAGATCCCACATGCCGCAGAGCGGCTGGGCCCATGAGCCATGGCCGCTGAGCCTGCGCGTCCGGAGCCTGTGCTCCGCAACGGGAGAGGCCACAACAGTGAGAGGCCCACGTATTACCAAAAAAAAAAAAAATTGATATATCATTATTAACCAAAGTCCATAATTTAGTCATATTTTCTCCGTTTTTCCCTAATATCCTTTTTACGTTCCAGGATCCCATCCAGGATGCACATTACATTTAGTCATCATGTCTCATTAGGCTCCTCTTGGCTGTGATAGTTTATCAGACTTTTCCTTGTTTCTGATTACCTTGACATTTTTGAGGAATACTGGTCAGGTATTTTGAAGAATATCTTTCAATTGGGATTTGTCTGATGTTTTTCTCATGATTAGATATTGAGGTTATGGATTTTTTGGGAGGAAGACCACAGACGTAAAATATTTTTATCCTTACATCATATCAAGGGTACATGCTATCAGTATGACATCACTGTTGATGCTAACTTTCATCACCTGACTTGAGATAGTGTTTGTCAGGTGAGATAGTGTTTGTCAGGTTTCTCCACTGTAAATCTACTCTTGTTTTTTCTTCTTTTTCCATACTGCACTCTTTGGAATAAAGTCATTATGTGCAGCCTACACATAAGGAGCAGGGAGTTATGATCCACCTTCTTAAGAGTGGAGTATGTACAGAAATTATTTGGAATTCTTCTGCATGAGATTTATCTATTATCTCTCATTTATTTATTTATTCAATCAGTTATGTATATAAGTATATACTCATGGATATTCATTTTATACGTTGAATTATAATACAGTTATATTTATAATATAATTATTGTAATTTTTTGCTCAAACTATTCCAGTTTTGGCCATTGGGAGCTTTTTCACTTGACTCCTGTATGTCTTTGCCACAACCCATGGAGGTGTGTGTTTTGTTTTTGTTTGTTTTTCAGCACTTTCTTACATTCTGGAACTACAAGATGCTCCAGGATCATCTTTTATATTTTCTGCCCCAGTCCTAGAATCAGCCATTTCTCCAAGGAGCCTTTGCTCTTTTATTGAAGAACAGCATTAGAAATTACGATTAGTGTGTGTATGTGTTTGTGTATACACATATATCTCCTCACTCTGCCAGCTGAGGGCCTAGAAGCAATGACACTGCCTTGGTAATAAACACAGCACCCAGATCTTGCTTTCTAATACCATATATATATTTTTTTGTATGTGCCTAGATTAAGCTAAATATATGGTCATACTCATTTCTCCAACTTTATTTCATTACTATGGGATCATTCTGGATTGATCCTCCTCCCTTGGCTTATCTGTAAACCCTCACTCCAAAAGTGAGAAACCTGGCTTCTGTCATCTGCTATCTGTATACTTAATTGTTCAGTACCAGTATACATGTATAATTGTTTCAGTATTGTTAATCCATATTATCATGGAAAACAGCTTTATCAAATAGGGTACAGTTCCTTTTGCCTTAGTCTTACAGGCTCCATTCATTTCTAAAGTTTCTTAGATTAGCACCTATTCCCCTCCTTCAGTGAGGTTATTTTATATTTTAAAATATATTTAGATACCTTTGTCACATTCTGTGTTTCAACCTGGGATCCCTAAACCTCACGTAAGATTTTTTTTTTTGCTTATACTGTTCAGTCTTTGTGCTGTAAAGTTCTATGAATTTGACAAATGCTTAACGTTCACCATTTCAGAATCATACAGAATAGTTTCTCCACCTTACAAAATCCCCTATGCATCAACCAGTCAAGGCCCTACCCTGAACCCCTGGAAAACATTGATCTTTTTATCATCTCTATTGTGTATCTTTTTCAGAATGTCATGTAATTGGAATTATACAGAATGTAGCTTTTTCAGATTGACTTTTTTTCACTTATTAATATGCATTTAAGGTTCATCAATGTTTTTATGGCTTGATAGCTCATTTCTTTTTATTACTCAGTAATATTTCATTGTATGAGCATACCACAGTTTGTTTACTCACTTCTTGAGGGATAACTTGATTGCTTCCAGTTTCTTGTGATTATGAATGCAGCTGCTATAAATATTCATATCAGGATTTTGTGTGGGTATAAATTTTCAAATTAATTAGCTAAATATTTAGTAGGGCAGTTGCTGAGTTGTATGGTAAGACTGTTTATTTTGTAAGAAACTGCCAAATTGTCTTTTAAAGTGGCCGTACTATTTTGCATTCCAACCAGCAATGAATGAATGAGAATTCCTGTTCTGCATCTTCACCAGCAGTTGGTATTTTCAGTTTTTAAAAAAAATTTCTGTCATTCTAATAGCTATATAGTAGTAACTCATTATTGTTTTACTTTCAACTCCCTAGTGACAAAAGGTGTTGAACATCTTTATATATCCATATTAGCTATCTGTGTATATTCTTTTGTAAGGTGTCTGTTCAGAGTTTTGCCCATTTTTAAATTGGGTTATTTGCTTCCTTTTTTTGAGTTTTAAGGGTGCTTTGTTTATATTGGATACAAGTCCTTTATCAGATATGTGTTTTGCAAATACTTTTTCCCACTCTATGGCTTGTCTTTTCACTCCCTTTTACAGTGTCTTTGCAGAGCAGAAGCTTTTAATTTTAATAAAGTCCAACTTATCAATTATTTCTTTCATGGACTGTGCTATTGGGGTTGCATTTAAAAACTCATCACAAATTCCAAAGTCATGTAGCTTTTATTCTATGTTTTCTTAAAGAATTTTAATAATTTTGTATTTTACATTTAGGTTTATGATTAGTTTTGAGTTAATTTTTGTGTAGGGTGTAAAGCTGTATCTAGATTCATTTTATTGCATATGGATCACCAATTGTTTTAGCACCACTTTTTGAAAAAATTTTCCTGTGTCTATTGAATTGCATTTTCTTCTTTGTCAAAAACTAGTTGACAACATTTTTTGTGGTCTATTTTTTTGGCTGTCTGCTCTGTTTCATTGATCTATAGCTACTATTTCCCAATACCATATTGTCTTAATGACTATAGTCTTATAGGAAGTATTGAAGTTGCATAGATTTCTTTAGAATTTTATTTGACATTTAACAATAGAGTGACAGTCAATTTTACCATGTAAATTACCTGACCCATAGCAGGTACTCAATAAAGGGAAGGGATTAGTATGGTTTAGTAGGGATAAGTATGCATTAACCAACCTTATCCAAAATTTCATCTAGGTTTTTAACCGTAATAATAAAAACAATAGCTAACATGCAATAAATGTTTTTGATGGACCAGGTGCTAGTCCAAGTGCTTTATATGTATTAAGTAATTAATCACCATAATAGCCCCAAGGGAGAGATGATATTACTCTCTTCATTTTAGAAATAAATAAACTCAAATACAGAGAGCTTTGGACACTTTTCCAAGGTCAAAGAGATTTTAAATGGTGGAGGTTGGATTTGAACCCAGGTATACATAAACTGCAGAACCTATGCTCTTATTCACCATGTTCTCCTACCAAAGTTTGAGAAAACTATCAGGAAAAAAAATTTCCCCCAAATTCCATCTCTGTGACTGGTATATGGTTTTAGTAACCCTCTTAAACCTTTATGACCACACCAGTTTCCCATTTTCTAGGATGACTCAAAATATGTTCTGTGTAAGTTCTGTGATCTAAGAGTCACTTACTATTGCTATCCCTTGGCTTCTAAGAAATTCACTCTCTACCCTGATTTAAAATTAATTTATAATACTCTTGGCAAAATATGTTAAGTATGAGAGACTAGCAGGATAGCTAAGACATTACAGCATCTCTTATTGTAGAATGTGAAAAAAAACTGTAAAATATGCAGATGCAGACTCAAACATGCCTTTGACATACATCTGCCACGTGGCTTCCTTGCACACAGGATTTCATGCTATTTCAAGAATACCTAAGTCTCTCAAAGCAGTTTCCCAACTGGGTTTGCACCCTGAAGACCATGTTACAGTCTGGATCATTTCTAGCCACAGCAAAACTTATCCCATCAATACATCCTCACATCAATCAAAATGTACCCATCTTATGTTTCCTTCCCTGTAATTCTTAAATGGCTCTGATGGGTTTACAGACAAGACAGATGCTGGGCCTTCACACTTGGAGCAATAATTCAGGTACATCCTAACTGTCAAATTCTTGATGACAGTTCTTCACCCAAAGGGATGATTTTAATGGCTGTGAGTTTAGAATTGATACCAATGCAATTAAGACAGAGAAGGTACTTCCTAGGTAGGCAGTACCACTCTTTATTATACACATGTAAGGCTACCCCGGTATATTTTTCCTATTTGCTTTTTTTCCAAAGTGTTCTACATCTTTAGAAAAAAGTTATCCTTACCCTGCATCTGAGCCATTTCCACAGAGTAAAGGGTCTTTTTGTCCATCCAAAACATAAAAGTGACCTGTTAATATAAAGAATAAACTGTTTCATTTCATATCAGTCCTATTGCCATTAGGAACAAATGAGAATTTGTTTAGTTCAGTTATTTACAAAGTGGACACCAATTTACAAAGATGACTTCAAGCCCACAGCCTCAACTATTTATAGTTGAAAACTCATTCAGCAACACTGAGATTAACAATGGAGCAATCTTCCTTACCTTCCTCTTCAATGTAATCCTTCCAGTTAAATGTGCTCATTGTTACATTAACAAATGTCCCATTTGAATTCCTTGTGCCATTAAAGAAGGAGGTGGTGTTGGTTTCAAAAGCAGAATTGCTTGGGGGCCATTGCAAACATTTATTCCGCAGGTTGCCCATGAACAGCTGCAGACCAATTAGAGCAAACACGCTCAGACAGAACACAGTCAAGATCATGACGTCAGAAAGCTTCTTCACAGACTGGATCAGGGCACCCACGATGGTCTTTAAACCTGAGGAGAGAGAAGGATAGGTCAGCTGAGGAAGAGTGTCATAAGCCACAATGTCTTCTTAATAGTCATACACATTCTCTTTCCCCACAAACAATTGTTTGTCTCTTTAGACACCAAAGCTTTATGGACAGCCAGATGGTTTGGGAAATGGATGAAGAGCAGATTTTATTTATGATCAGTGTGCTTTCTGGAGGTTTAAAATAAAGGTGTAAATATCTAGGCAGGAGGTTTTCTTAATGTGTGGTTTTATGTGCTGCCACGAACATGTAAAGGCAAACTTGCAGTTGTTTTACACTTCAGATTTTGTGTTTCATGAGGCTGTTTCTCTCCAACCATTTTTTAATACTAGCTTCCAAGTAGCAATGATTTAGAGGAGGAAAGAATTTTAAAATAATAAAAATCCCATGCCATGTACATGCTGTTCAGTAATAATCTTTGCTCCTTTATAAGAGGAGATCCACTTTCAAAATAGATCCGCGGTAAATGGTAAAATCTAAATCAGTTAGTAAAGCCATGGTAGCAAAGCTTTTTTAGAATGTAAGAAAAAGAAAACATTGCATCGTAAATGCAAAAAAAAGTGGGTGAGAAAGAGAGCAAAACCAGTATTTTTTATAGACACCTCATGCAATTCTCTGTTAAACTCAAAGGCTGACTTTATAAATAAACATGCAATTTCATTTGGCATTCTTGAAGATGACAAACAATAAGCAACAAGGCTAATGTTATAAGTGTAATTTCAACCTCAATATTATTACAGTGTATTTAAAGTCAGCCTCGGTGTTTAAGCTAGCTCTCACCTGGAATGACTGAAATTGTTTTCAGTGCTCGGAGAACTCTGAATGTTCTCAACGCTGAGACATTGCCCAGGTCCACAAACTCTGTCACATATCTGTAATAGGGAGTTCACACACAAACACAATAACACAAAAGAAAAGTTGGAGATATAAGGGGCCTACCATCTTACACCAGTTTCTTCTTACCTGGGATTACAGAAATAGTTTTCAGAGCTCTCAAGACTCTGAAAGTTCGAAGGGCTGAAACATTGCCTAGGCTTACAAATTCTGTTACATACCTGTAGAATTAAATCAGAGTTACTGATAGTTTTGGAAAAGTTTATACTAAATAAAGAATGAAAAGTGGTTTGGTTTGGCATATAGAGCCCCTTGAGTTTTATGGAAATGCTATAGACTTCAGGGTGCCATGTGCTAACAGCTGCCTTTACGGAATAAAATATTGCTGCTTTATTTCAATGCAGTTTTCACTAATATGAACAAGTTTGTTTACAAAACTAATCGAAGTACAGTTGGTGGTATTAAATTATAGTCAATGAATAACTTCACTTTGATGAAGTAGAAGGCTATATGGCATGAATGTAATTCCATTTATTGCTCATTTACCAGATATATTTACCTTGCAATATATATTCTAATATGTATTCTGAAAATATATGAGGCATATAGTTAATTTGGCTTATAAGCAAACTCTACTTTAAAAATATGTCACAACTACCTTATTTATGCTGCAACTATTTTCATTCCTTTGAGCTTAACATGTTTTCAAAAATACTCACGCCATCACAATGACACTGAAATCCAGCCAGTTCCATGGATCACGAAGGAATGTAAAATCTTCTAAGCAAAACCCTCTTGCCAAGATTTTTATAAGTGACTCAAAGGTATAGATTCCAGTGAATGTGTACCTAGGAAAAGCATCCAAACAAAAATTAACTGCTTCGTTTGAACTGTTAAAATATAGCAAATCCTATCCTTTTGTGGTTTTTCACTTCACTAAGACCTTGTTCCTTATTTCCACTTACAAAAAAAACCTGCTAGTTTAATCTTATGAGCTTGAGTAAAGGGTTAAACTGAAAAGATAATATCTTCCACAAAGAATCTGATCTTGTTTAAATATTTAGGTTTTAGAATAATAGTTTCATGTGTTTTATGGATATTTATCAAGCTTGATGTGCTAGAGCAGCACTGTCCAAATGAAATATAATACAAGCTACATATGTAGTTTTAAAATTTCTAGTAACCAAATAAAAAAGTAAGAAGGAATGAGTAAACTTAGTTTGCATATTATATTTTATTTAAACCAATATATCTAAAATGTTATCCTTTCAACAATTAAGACTAGCCAAATTTCAAGTTTCAATAGCTGCATGTGGCTTATTGGACATTATAGCTCTAGAGATAACATTTCTTGGATTTGTTTATTTATAATAAAATATTTCACTCAGATTTCTTAATGATTAAAATAATTTGGGGGGATATTTTACATGTCTAATCTAGAAAATGTACTTCCCCCTTTTTTTTTTTTTTTTTGCGGTACGCGGGCCTCTCACTGTTGTGGCCTCTCCCATTGCGGAGCACAGGCTCTGGACACGCAGGCTCAGCGGCCATGGCTCACGGGCCCGGCGGACCGGGGCACAAACCCGTGTCCCCTTCATCAGCAGGAAGACTCTCAACCACTGTGCCACCAGGGAAGCCCTACTTCCCCTTTTTATCCTTAAGATTCAGGCATAAAGTTATAAATCTGCTTTTCTCTCTCTCTCTCTCTCTCTCTTTCTCTCTCTCTCTCTCTCTCTATATATATATATACACACACACACATATATTCACCAAATATATATATATATATGTATATATACATATTCATTAAAAAACTTTCAGTGCATTAGTATTTTCTGTGTGTGTGTTTACACAATTACCAAAATTACCAAAATTCAGGGATACCAAAATTCCTGAATCTAACCTCTCATCAGTTACTATGCAATTGGGCCAAATCATTTAAACATGCTCAAATTCAAGTTTCAGCCTCCAAAATGGTGAAAGACTTTTCCATTTGTTGTTTGGTAGTGAATTTCTAGCCCTCTCTCCTTTGAGTGTTGACAATACAAGTTATTTCTGTTTCTTCCAGAAATAGTTGGGAGAGAATACTTGTTTTTCAACAGTGGATTCTTTTTAAAAGTACAATCTAAGTTTGTTCTTCAGATTACTCCTCTCAAGCCACAAAGATTTAATTTACTTTCATTAAAATTCATTATCTTTTCTAGCCTACTAGTATTTTATATGTGAAAAAAGTTAGGAGAGTTATTTTCGCTTTTTTTTTTTCTGTAGAAATTTCTGTCTTATGAGGGAACAAAGAAATCAAAGGAAAATGTATGCAGAAATCTTCACGTCTAGTTTTCCTAAGTCTTCCTTTTTTAAACAATTCAATTAATTTCATGAGGAGTAAGTATAACTGCTATCTTTACTTATTATGAAGTAGCTGACTTTATTAGGAAGACATAATTTACAATGCCAAGCTTATGGTTACTTGTGTTTTGGTTTGGATCTTTGTGTATTACATATAATCACCGTGACACTTCTGTTTGGAGAGTTACCTGGCATTGCAAAAGGCATGAGACAGCTCCCATGTATGTTCTGTTTATCCTATTAATGGTTAGTGCCCTGTGGTTTATGCTTAAGCAATTCTAAGTTATCTGCAGACTAGAAACAAGATTAAAGTCCCTGCTCCTATTCCTGTTTTGGAAAAGGAAGAAAATTTGTGGGGACATTTGGAGTGTATGGTGAGTGTGATAGCTATCCAAGGAAGAGAGGTCTTAGAACTTAACGTTTGAGACAGCTTTGCACAGAATGGGTGTTCAGATGTACCTATTAGCAAACTAGATTGAACAGGTCAGTGAGAATCAAGGGGATTTTGATTTTTCTTGGCTGTACCCCCACTAGGCTCTTAATCATATTGTTGATTCTGTCCATTTTACAAGGTGTTTTATTTTCCCCTGTAATTTTGATGTCCATAGAAGTGCCTTGCCTTACATAACAACCTTCACTATGCAATATGGTCCTCAGGCCTTCTGAGTATGCTACCTCTTTGTACAGGGGTGGTTTCTGCTATCAGTGACTTCTATTTTCATGTCGGGACTGACTTCTTTTTGCATTGGACTCTGTTTTTTGGTGTGGTTTTTTGTTTGTTTGTTTCTTTGTTTTGTTTTTTGGCTGTAACCACTAATATTTTGCTTGTTTTCCTGCTGCCTTGCTGTCAACTGACTAGAGATAATTGATCAGAAACCTGTGCAAAGCTTCCCAACTAAACCGTGTAAGTCAAAAGCTTTTGTAAAGCTAAGACTTTTCATAATGGATATAGTCATCTCTAAAAATGACTTTAAAAAGAGAAAACTGCATATTCAAATAATAATATTTAAGTGTCCCCTTTACCTGTCTCTCTTCTTTTTAAATATCTTTATTGGAGTATAATTGCTTTACAATGGTGTGTTAGTTTCTGCTTTATAACAAAGTGAATCAGCTATACATATACATATATCCCCATATCTCCTCCCTCTTGCGTCTCCCTTCCACCCTCCCTATCCCACCCCTCTAGGTGGTCACAAAGCAGGAGCTGAGCTCCCTGTGCTATGTGGCTGCTTCCCACTAGCTATCTATTTTACATTTGGTAGTATATATATGTCCATGCCACTCTCTTACTTCATCCCAGCTTACCCTTCCCCCTCCCTGTGTCCTCAAGTCCATTCTCTATGTCTGCGTCTTTATTCCTGTCCTGCCCCTAGGTTCCTCAGAACCATTGGTTTTTTTTTTTAGATTCTATGTATATGTGTTAGCATACGGTATTTGTTTTTCTCTTTCTGAGTTACTTCACTCAGTATGACAGACTCTAGGTCCATCCACCTCACTACAAATAACTCAATTTTGTTTCTTTTCATGGCTGAGTAATATTCCATTGTATATATGTGCCACATCATCTTTATCCATTCATCTGTCGATGGACACTGAGGTTGCTTCCATGTCCTGGCTATTGTAAATAGAGCTGCAATGAACATTGTGGTACATGACTCTTTTTGAATTATGGTTTTCTCAGGGTATATGCCCAGTAGTGGGATTGCTGGGTCATATGGTAGTTCTATATTTCCTTTTTACAGGACACACCTGTGGTGTTTTAGCACACATCCTCTGTCTAAATAAACTATGTGTCGAAATGTAACTAAACATCAAAGTAACTTAAATACCTAAATGTATTTTTCCTAAATGCAATGATAAAACATATAACTGAAATGCCTAATATAGTAATATAGAGCTAAACACCTAAATCTATTTTATCAGAATATAACAATAATGGTAATATACTAGAATAAAATAATTTTATTTATAAAATTATTCAAATGGTAATTATATTTTATCTAAAGTGCATAACTGTGATTCAGTCTTAACTTCTATGCTAAATGATTGTTTAGTTTACCACCTAGTATATACAATTAATAACCTTTCTTAAACAAATACTGTCCTTTGTCAGAAGAAATACCTACCTCATAGGAGAAAAAGTCCCCTAAGAACTTCCTCTATTTTTTTCATATTATGGAAATAACTTTTTCTTAAAAGTGTTTAGCCTGACTTCAAAAAAGTGGAAACCATGAGTCAGACCATAACTATAAGGAGATTGCTAGAGAATTTGAGTGTGTATTTCTCATTCCAAGAAATTATTTCTACTTACTCTACATTCTTTGTCCAGTCTGGAGGATTACTCAGGGTCATAAATACACAGTTGGTCAAAATAGTGCACATGATAAGCATGCTGAATAAAGTAGATCATAGTTAAGGAATAAATGCTAGTACAATGTCATGGCCACTTAAAAATGATCCAGTACACAAAAAAAAAAAATCAACACAAGTTACCTGTAAAATTAACCTTACTTATTTCTTTTAAAACAATGGCAAAAACAGTAAGAAACTTCAAAGTCTGTCATATACTCTTGGTCCATTCTTTTTTATTTTACATCATTTTCTCACAAAACTGAATTCAATAGAAAGAGATCTCTATTTGAAGCAAATGTGAATTTTGCATTTCAGTGAGTTGTGTGAAACTGCACTGCAGGGGAAATGACCATTCTTTAGTAAGTTTATAGTATAAGTCTAAAAGTTATACTTCAGGTATCGTTTACAATTTCTACTGACAGAAAAAAGGTTAATGAGTGCAATGTAATACACTTGAGAATGTACAGCCCCATATATTTGAGGATTACACTGCTTGAGAATTCCACTGTAATTAGAAACTCTAGCAGTCTTATAGTGATGTAACTTGTTCCTTTAGCGTTTACAACGTAAGAATAAAGAGAGAGACAATTTTTTGCTAAAGAGCTAGTATTATTTTCTAACTTTCTATTTTCACTTGAGAGTGTGGGAACTTTGACCACCTAGCTATCTTCCTGTATCTAGTCCACACCATACCTAAACAAACACTGTTTTTAAACCTTCCTAAGAATTAGATATGGTAATTTCCCTTAGGATCTCAATCCAGACTTCACTCTAAGGAAGTTTATGATTACATATTTTGAGGTAAATCTTTTATTTTAAAACGTAAATACTTTACAGTATCAAACCATAGAATGGGAGAATTCAAATGCATTTCAAAAGGTTATCAGTCCTATTTCCCCTGTCTCTAGGTTAACCCTGTCTCTATTGTCTCTCTTTTAGTTTTTATGTTAGCCTGTTTTGAATCTGTATAAGATGCCATTCTTGAACACTGCATCTGAAGATCACCTTTCTATTTTATTATCATGTGTTGAGAATTTTCTTGAAATCCACCCCTATTATGTCATTTTACATATACATTTTGACTATCACTGTAAGTAGTTTTAAGTTCAATGAGTTTTAAATATATATTATCAATCAGATACATAGGCACATAGTAGTTTAAAAAATATTTACTAAAGGAAGGAAAGAGGGAAGAAAGGAAGGAAAGAGGGAAGAAAGGAAGGAAAGAGGGAAGAAAGGAAGGAAGGAAGGAGGGAGGCAGGAAGGGAGAGAGGACAGGCCCAGGAGATGAAAATACAGAACGAATTAAGGCACAAAAGTTTGAACATTTGGTAATATAGATAATAATACTAAGCACCATAGACTATGTTTCTTTAGTCGTGGTTATATATGGTCTAATTGAGGTTAATAAAAAGTTTGAAGTAGATTTGCTGTTATTTGTACTACACAATGTGTCTCATTTACACATTCACTATCATGGTAGCGTTTTTACTTCTAGAATCATAATAGTCATTCTACAATAATCTTGTTATAAATAGCAGAAAATCATGAGTAAAACAGATTAAACAACAATGTTACCATTAATCCCAAAGAAATTTTATATATATATTTTAAAAAGAATGACTTTTTTTGTAAAATCAACTACTAGAAACAGCATTTAGACAATTCACATGAAAAGGATATGAATGTACCAAAATCTTAATAGCAATTTTCCTAACAGGGTTTAGCGGAGTTAAAATATACAAGGCAGAGGTGGCACTGAATCGGAAAATTGCCTTCCCTTTATTCAACACTATAAAAGTCTGAAAAAGAAAATATGAGAAAAAAATCACTAGATTAGACATGTGGCTTATTTGAAGAGCTTATACACATAAAAAAACTTTTTACCTGATTTGTTTCAACTTGTTTAAGCCAGTTTGTATATCATAACTATAAACATGTTAGATGTTTCTCCCTTAAATTAACATATAGCTACAAATAAAGATATGATATACTATTATCTAATCTGTCTCTCAGGTATCAACTTCCTGATACAAATTGATGATCCTACACAAAATTTTTACCAAGATGTAAGGTAACTTTATGGACTCTACGTCTATCTAAGCCTTACCATCTGTCTCCAGTTTTGGTAACTTTTCAGATTATTCTGTACATACTGCTATTAAAATAATCTTTTATAAATATTTTAATTGCATCAAGTCTTTTAACTCCAAAGTTTATGAAGGCTATTTTCCCTCTGGTAGTTGTCCTACTTTAAAATGTTCAAACAGGCTGAATAAACTGTTTTTGCTCATTCTATAGATCTGCTGGTAATACTGAGAAGGAACAGCTGCATTAAGAGTTAGGCTGAACTACATCATTTCAAAGGGCATTCCCTGAAACCTATAATCTTCAATTTACCATTTAAGCTGTACTACCCAGTGATTACCTAGTAGGTCTCTCTAGGATCATCTTTTATTTTTTTCCCACCAAAGCATCTCTGTTCCAGCCAATTCAATTCACTTGCCAATTCCACTCACTGTCAACTTCTCCCTCTGATTCTGAAAATGAGTGTCATAGAATCCTAGAGGAGGGAGGCACCTGAAAGGTCATGTAATGCAAACTTCCTCCTGTTTCAGGTCCATAACAGACCTGACAATAAGGTCCCACCTACAATGACCCACTATTATATCAAAGGTTCTTAGTCCTGTCCACATGTTAGAATTTCCTGGGGTGATTTTAAAATCGCCAGTATATGGGAGCCACGCGAAAACAATTGAATCAATTTCTGGAGGATGGGCACAAACAATGGTATGTTAAAAAATTTCCTCACGTGATTCTAATATGCAGCCAAGGATTGAAAATTCCTACTCTCTGGGAATGTCCTCAGCTATCAAGATCATCTCCTCCACCATGTCTTTCCAGATAAATCACACTGCCTTCTGATCACTCCCTAATTGTTTCCCTTTTCCAGTAAGTCTTAGTACATTAATATACGCACATTGGCATGTTGCTTGTAATTAGAGTCAAGTAGCAATTTACATGTAGAGTTCATTCCACTGAGGACTAGCTTAGAAGTTGTTATAAATCATTGAACATAAAGAGCCTGTTCACTACTTTTTCTCCATTTTTTCCACAGTATTTAATAGCCTGGTTTGCAAATAAACACTTGTTTTAAATAAATGTGGGTTTATCTTTAAGATGCCATTTACCTTTAAGACATCTATTCTATATAACCAGTTACTTAATAATATGTTTTTATCCTTTAAGTAAGGGCTATATCCCATACATTCATGTTCACTGACAACATGCTCTGTTTGAATAGATATATTGTGAGTATAATATTTATAGTTTATAAATATAAAATATTTATATTGTAAGTACAAAGGGTAGAGAAAACAACTTCTCTGCACATTGGCCTTTCGTATTCAAGACCATGGACCTCACCAACCATTTTCCATGAACTGTACTCTATAAATTTGAACAATTCTATGACAAGGGCAAATAAACTGTTCTTTACTAGCACTGAGATTATCCACAAGGGACAGTGGACATTGGGAAGAGTGCCCTTGAAGCACAAATGCATTAAAGGATTTTTTGAATTCACAGGGTTAAATCATGTAATATTATAGCCAAACAATCTAGATCCATTTAAACATTCAATGACAGCAGTAACATGTAAAGTTTACCATAGTTTAAGGTGCATTTACTCATGCTTTTTTGAAACAATATCCCTGAAAAAACCACTTGTAACATTGAGAGGATTTTATTTTGAAAAAATCTCCAAAAATAGAGTGAACAGGAATGAACTGTCCCTTAAAACATGGAATCCTCTTCTCTTCCCACAAGATTGGCCTTTGTAGTACTAATGGGATTAAAAACGACATGCCAAGGGCATCTTCGGTGAATTTACTGATTCTGGAAAAAGCAGACCTTAAGAACACAATACCAGTTTATTTCTGGAGAACAGCCCCTAACACAAAGAAAACTCTGAGTTCTGAGAAATTAAGAATAAAACGTTAATGTCCTGTATAGTGAAAAAATTTCAAGAAAGGCATTTGAAATTTGGGGCTCTTATGTTATTGAGAGATATATCTAAACTGAAAATTGACAGAATGACACGTAAATAGAAGAGAGAGAAATAGTGTCAATTCCAAAATCAGTCCTCTAAGAAATGATAAGTATTGATGTGACTTAAAAAAATAGTACTACTTATTACTACTAAGATGATGAATGTTATATCCGGAAGTATGTTAAACTGGTTATTGTCTACTCTGGAATGCTGCCTGCTTCTTTTTTCCAGGTAAATGCACATTTTACAGGTTCACTAAAATTTTTACTACTTGAGGCAAGAATAAGTTCTCTGAGTAGAACCGCATACATCAGAGAATTCAAAATTATAAAACCAATTTTTAAAAAAACTTTCTTTTCTTATATTAATAAACACCATATGTAGTTTTGCTTAGTGGTTAAGAGCTCTGGTTCTGGAGCCTGACTGCCTGGGTTCGAATCCTAATCCACCACTTATGGAGTGTGACTTTGGTCAAGTTACTTAACCTCTCTGGGCTTCACCTTCCCATCTATAAAATGAGGTTAACATAGTACCTGCCTCACTGGTTCTTTGAATATTAAATAAGTTATACCAGTTAAAGCACTCAAACAGTACCTGACAAAGTATGAGCATAACAAATGTTAGCTATTATTATTACTGTCACTATTCTTAAGTTTTATCTGTTCAATTTGAATGCCATTAAAATACACTGTGATGTTGCTCATATGATTAAATTAGGTATGTAAACTGTATCATTAACTGATGGAAGCAAAGTTACATAATGCTTTACAATTTTAAAATGCCTTTCTCCTGCATTATTTCATATAATTAACAAGCTCTATACCGTATTTTAAATTCCAGAACTTCTCCATTAACTTCCTATATTAGCTCCTTCTATCCTAAGAACCACAAACTACCTTTTTCTTCAATAGCACCTCAATCTTTATCTTTATGGACACTTCATAAAGGAAAGCTGTGCAGACAACAGTAAACAGTCTAGATGTCTCTCAAGATGGGTCATGGCCATTATGAATAAATCAGGGTTCAAGTCTTGCTGTCAGACAGGAAGGCAATAAAAACTGACTTTGTCAGCACACAGAGAATAATTCTGTTTCTCAGCAGCAAACTCACATTAACCAAGCTTTAAAGCCTGATATAAAATCAGAATGCCAATCTACTTATATACAACCAGTTATATCACTGTCACATGGGCTGAAATAATTGCCATAGCACAACCAGCACATTCTTTTCTTTAAGCAGATCTATGGGAGAACAAATTATAAGATATTCTTTGCTGAGGGTGGAGTCCAAATAAGCTGACTTAGTTAAATAAAACATATGTTTGATGACATCTTGATTAGGTAGTACAGTGTAGCCCCTTTACAATGAAGTGACTTTCTGGGAGGAATATGCTTTCAGGGCTACTACTAAAGATCTGTCTCCCTGGGAAAATGCTAATGTTTGTCTCTATTATTCTCCTTTTTCCACCTTAATTTTACCAGTTCCCTTTCTTAAGGACACTTCCTTTCTTTAAGTAGCAAATACTTTTAATCATGTCAGAGTATCAGTCATGCCCCTGTCTCTTGAAGGTATCTTTGCAAATATATAGTTTGAATCAATAATTTTCAGAGGAGAATTTTCTTCTAGTTTCTTGGGGAATGCCTCACTAGCATCATCATGTGTTATAATACAGTAACTAAATTTCAAAATTTTCTTTATCAATTCTATGGTAAAGTACTGGAATAAATTATTTTTAGAACTATATGAATATTTATTATCTGCCACCTTTCATGAAGCTAGTTTAAAAGGAAGAAGAAAGGACCTGTTTATTTAACTTTGTTCTGTAACTTTAAATAAAACATTTTAAAGCTCGCTACTCGAAGCATGGCCCATGTACTAGCAGCATGAGTCTCACTCGAGGGCTTGTTAGAAACGCAGGATCCGTGACCCCACCCCAGATCGATGGAATCAGAATCTGTATTTTAACAAGATCCTCTGGTGATGTGTATGTACATGTAAGTTTGAGAAGCAGTCCTTTAGAGCAATAGGGCTAGTTCCATGTCTGAATGGTTGTCAGTTCCTTTAACCATTTTTGATCTTATAAATTGTATGCTGCTTAAAGAATGCAATTTCTTTCGCCATTCCTTATAAAAGGGCTGGCTTTGGCTAGTAAAAGTGCTCAATATCTCCTTTAATCTGTAAGCGAGTGGCTCATGGTGATATTAATTTATCTTTAGTTTCTACATGGGCCTGTTTTTATGCTTGTGAACGTGAAATATAAATTGTGGTTGTAAGATGTCAAAATACCCAATTAGAAAGCATAAAATCTATCATCCGTTTTTTATATTTCCTATAAAATACTGTACAGCTGGTTTAACATCAAAAACTAGCTAATTCTGACAGAATTATGTGATTATTATAGTATTAGCAAGGCACAGTCATAGCTGTTGATTTAAATCATATATGGATGGAAAAATGAGGTTTTGGGGGGGTTGCCTTCTGTTCTTGACATTTTTTTCTTGGAGTGATTTTTTAACAATATGTAAGTGTTATAGAATCTAGCCTGTGACAAATTAAGGTTAAGAGAAGCTCCCAATCATATTCCAGGTTAGTGGACCAAAAACATGTATCCTTGGGTGAACATGCTTCTCACTGTATATCTTCCTATAGGAGGATGCTAAGTAAAAGCTTATTTATTGCTCTCTAGAACACAAATCTATTGTGAAGAAACCTCAAGCCAAATAAGAACTAAAAAATAGTTATATGTACCCCATAACTCTTCTTTCACATAGCTACTGTTCTGTTGTCTACCGTGTGCTTAAATATGTCGGCAATAACAGATATTTTGCTTTGTTGATGTCAGTTTTAAGTTTGACAGTATCAATTACTATGAAATTGTACAAATTGTTCATCTCTTTATATCTCTTCACTGTGGCCAGATCTTGACTTCATTTCTTATAAATGTTTCTGCTTATTATATTGTGCTTAAAAATAAGTGGAAATAAAAAGTATAAAACCTTTAACAGTAGAAAAATTATGGTGTGGTATATATATGAGCCCCAGCAAAGTATATTAAAGTTGAGTTAAATTAAAGACTTATTGGAAGGATAAAATCAACACTCACTTTCTTATTGATATAGTACGGGTCCAGGTCCTCCAGTGGCTCTGACACCATCCCTGGAGGGATGTCTCCGTAAATAAATGGAAGGTTCTTTCCAGCTTCCAAGTCACTGTTTGGCTTTGGTTTGTTCTCGTCATCGTTGTTTTGTTCTCTCTTGGGTTTCTTGGCTTTCTCTTCTGCAGCACGTTTTTCGATAGCAGCAAGAGATTCTCTAGTAAAAAGGCGGAAGCTTTCAGGTCCTGGGGGTACCGGAAGTGCCTGTGCCATCTTTTCATCCTGCACATTTAATTACGTTTAGCTTCTTGCATAAGAATATCCTACAATTTTTAAAAAATGCATGAGAGATAGGAAACCAAATGAACGAGAGGGATTAAGAAAATCAACCAAGATGTCATTTAGTGTTTCTTCTAGTAATTTTTTTTAAGTATAAACTTTAAGTAGTGCTTTTCATGCTGCACTACAAATTTTAACTTAGAAGCATCATTCAGTCTAATTTTCAATACGCCAACTTTATATGTCCTTCAAAAGTCTGTTCTGATACCTTTGCACCAAAGTATAGTATATGTTTGGTAAAGAGTAATGCCAAGAATGCTTGTCAATAAAATTACTCAAGGACCCATTATTTCTCTCATTCCTCCTTTTATCACATCTTACTAACTTTCCAAAGAAAGAAATCCTGGTGACAATGCAGTGGTATATCCCTGACTCATAAAATCTCAGGATAGGAAAAGAAGTTTTGCCTAACCCAGCCACTGTTCTGATTATCAGCATCATTGACCACTGGTTGTCCAGACAAGGTCTGACTGTCAGCAGGGACAGAGAAGTCAAAACTGTTTCCGTTTAGCTTTTCACCTTGGATCTTTCTGAGGTATCTTCTGAAGCAATGCAGAATATATTTACTTCCTTTCCCAGTCTGCTGCTCTTTAAGTATTCCAAGACAATTTTCATCTTTTTCCTGAATCTTCCATTCGGTGTAGTGTGGTAAAAACATGGACTATGGAGCTAGACTTCTTCTGTTCTAAACCCTGGCTCTGCCACTGATGAGCTGCATGACTTTAAAAATGTAACCTCTCGGTGCTTCAGTCTTCATCTATAAAATGGGGATAACATGAAAACTGACCTCCCAGGTTATTGTAAGGAATAAATGAATTAATTTACATTAAATGTTTAGACTATTTTCTGGAATTAGCAAGCACTGTACTAGTGTCAACTATCATAATCTAATTATCTTCAGTTCCTCCAGCCATTTCCTCTGTTGTGGTTTCAAGCATCCTCACAATTCAAGCCACTCTTCTTTAAATAAGGTCTTAACTTGCTGGAACTACAACTGACTGTGGAGGTTCAGGAATGGGCTGGGAATTGCAGAGTACAGGGGCACCTTCATTCATGCCTACCACCTGGCTGGGAGAGGAATGGAGGTAAGGCAGACATGTGGAGTGGACATGTTCAATTTCCCAGGGAAGGGAAAACATTCTATCTGCTGGAAATGTGACAGAGCTGTCAAAAATACAGGAAATCAGCTACATAAATTTTGAAACATAAGTTAACAGTTATATTATTTTGCACTGTGCCAAGAATCTCATTATAAAAATCAAGATAGAAAATAGAAAAAATAACAAAAATACAATGAGTACACCAGTCATCTTGTAGAATGATCTACAACCTTGGCATCAAAATAATCATCCAAGTCATCTGTGACATTTTCCCTATCTGCAACCACCCACCCGTCTCTGCCCTTATTCTAGTCTCCATGGTAGTTTATCCCTAAATGGCCTTCTAATTCTTGGCAGTTGATTGCATGGATATACTGACCTTCCAGAGAAGCAGAAACTCTAGATCTTATAGTAACATAAGAAAAATGATATAAGTTATTATATGTTTTTTGAGTGTATATCTGAGTTACTGGTTCCCTGGTCTGTTCCAGTAACAAAACATATTTTAATACCTGTGTCTTTTCATAGAATTCATACTCATAATATGACATTGTTATTATATTTCCTGCTATTATGAAGGTATATTCTAGATAAGTTATAAATTATCAGACTTGTCAAAAAATTGTGCCATTTTTGCTACTAGTTCTGAAAATGAACTTCTGATTTGTGGTGGGACAAGGCTCTTTTTTTATACTCCATCAACCGGTATATAAATCAGAAGGTTTGGGAACAGTTATTCTGTTTTACTTAAAAATCAATCAATCATCTATTTTGTGCCTTCTAAATTCATGGTAGACAGCACAAAGTAGAATTAATAGTTTCAGCCATTTTATGTCATTTCAATGGTGACATAGTCACTCCAAACTCTAGGCTGCTGTGGAATAATCACAGCTTTTATACTTTTCAGTGTGGAAAGAGTTTGTGCTTAACTGCAAACCTTAAATACCCAGGGATGTGTAATCCACCTGTGTCTCATCACCTGTCATGAATTAAATGGATAAGGTTCTTCCCCATTGCTAAATGAAAATGACACAGCATGAGAAAACTTTCTTTAAAAATTTCTGTGGAACGTGGTTGCTTTCTTAAGGGAGAAGAAAGGTTACTTTTGTATTTGAGCATTTAGTTGCACTGATTTTGGTTTCTTTACTGACAATGGAATGAAAACCATGCAGCAATTGGTATCAGAGATCTAGATTAGTATTGAGTCTGTTACTGTTTGTCATTTAACCTTCCTCAACCTCAGTGTCATCGAAGTACCTTATCATGTATGAGGCAACACTTTGCCATAAAGAAATAATTATAATTATTTAATTGGAGTCTCCTGGTTCCTAAGTTTTAAAATGAAATTAGTTTAAACATGTAGAAATCTTTCAGTAATCTTTACAGATGACTGATTTCTCTGGGATGACATGGAACAAGGAACCATCACAAATCATGGAAATTTATTTAAAAATAAATAATCCTTTACCTTCCTGTTCACTTATCAAGGGCTAGAATAAAAAATTTGAGTCTTGGTCAAAAGGAAGTAAAGAAGTCTCTGAAATTCCCATGCTGCTCTCTCTAAATCCTGAGAAGACAGGCCAGTTCTAGACTCTCAGATTTTTGTCTGCAAGGGGAACTAGGGTTTGTTCAATATTTGGATAGGCTGAGACATTAAAGATTATAGTGAACAAGAGTTTCTCGGGGCTTCATCTACAGCATTGCTGTTTAGAAACCTCTCATAGTTCTTTGGCAGTTCTATTTTAATTTTTTTCCTCTTCTTTCTTGTTCTTTGTGAGCTTATTATACAGAGCTCTTACATAATTTTATATTCCTATTAGGGCCAGACTTTAGAAAATTAATTCCTACTGATGCCTTGGTGTGGAATATATATTATTAATGAATATCTGTGCATTATAATTTATTAAAACACATCAAATTTAACATACCAAATTTTCTCCAGAACTGTCCTTGCAAGGACAAAAAAGATAAAAGACTGAGGAGATGATCTCTTTGATTAAAAACTAAAGTGTTTTTGTGTGTTAATGTGTGTGAGTAAAACAAATACATCCTTCTGTTAATCAAGAAAGACTGTGGTTCAAAATATCCTATTGTAGGGGTGGACGACAGAATGTCAAGCCTGGAAGGAACCTTAGGATCATTTATTTAGGATATATTAATTGAGGGACTACTATGTATCAACACTGTGCTTGGACTAGGTACCCATAGTCCCTGCCCTTAAGGAACTGACAGTCCATTGAGAGAGACAGATTTCTATACTAATAATTATAATGCAATTATATGTAACTGCTTATTGTCTGAGGTCCATAAAAGGGAGCAATTTATTCTGCCCAGAGAGGTATGGTTCAGGCAAGTTTTCCTGAAGAAGTGATATTGGGGTGGGTTTTGTAGACAGGTTGGGTTTGACCAACTAGTTGTTGTGGTGGTAGTTGGGGGAGGGTTGGTAGGAAGACATATCAGTAGAGACCTACTTGGTAGGCAGGGAGGCAGCATGTATATGGACCCAGAAATAACAGACAGCATGGATTGTTTGGGAGGAACTATAAGCAGTTCATTATGGGTGGAGACCAACCTGCCCAAAAGGGAGTGGAAAGAGAAAGGAATGGAAATTTAGGCAGGATATAGATCACCAAAGGCCTCATTCAGCACACTAAGGTCAGCTGTGGGTGGGGAGTGGCATGATCATTTGGAAGGTTGGAAAGATGGTGGCGGTATGAAAGGCAGACAGATAGGGAGTGATCCGAGAGCAATGGTTTTCACACATTTTGGTTTCAGGATTCCTTAGTACTCCTAAAATTATAGAAGACCTCAAAGAGCTTTTGTTTAAGGGGAGGCTTATCTATCCATGTTTACTGTATTAAGAATTAAAATAGAAAATTAAAAAACATGCTTTAATTAACTTAATAACAAGCCCTTGTATGTTTACATATAAAACAGATTTTTAATGAAAATAACTTATTATCCCAAAGGAAAAGAATTGAGTAGAAGAATGAACTTGTTTTACATTTGGGCAAATCCCTTTCCTGTCTGGCTTAATGAAATACACCGAGATTCTCACATCCTCTTCAGGGTTCCATCTGTTGAGATTTGTTGTTTTGATTCAAGTACAAGATGAAAATCCTCCCGGGACTTCCCTGGTGGCACAGTGGTTAAGAATCCGCCTGCCAAACCTGGGCTTCCAGTGGTTTGGTTTTTGTTATTTTGTAATTTTGTTCTTGTTTTTCTTCTACTGTTCAGCTCTGTTTCAGATAATTGCAGTTGATACATTTCTTTGTTCTTTAAATCTTAGATTGAGAACTATTTAAATATTTCTTGCTAGAAAATGGGAATTCAAAATCAAGAACAATCTTGAAGTTAAGAATTTGATATTTTAAACTGTTACCTTTATGTTGTATTCAGCTAAATGCAGTTATTCTTTTTTTTAAAATTTTTATTCTTTTTTAAAAACAGATTTTTAAATTAATTAATTTATTTATTTATTGGCTGCGTTGGGTCTTCCGTTGCTGTGTACGGGCTTTCTCTAGTTGCAGCGAGTGGGGGCTACTCTTCGTTATGGAGTGAGGGCTTCTCATTGCGGTGGCTTCTCTTGTTGCGGAGCACAGGCTCTAGGTGCACAGGCTTCAGTAGTTGTGGCATACGGGCTTCCATAGTTGTGGCTTGAGGGCTGTAGAGCGCAGGCTCAGTAGTTGTGGCACATGGGTTTAGTTGCTCCACAGCATGTAGGATCTTCCCGGACCATGGCTCAGACCCATGTCCTCTGCGTTGGCAGGTGGATCCTTAACCATTGCACCACCAGGGAAGCCCAATGCAGTTATTCTTAAGAGCTCATATATACAAAGCAAAAAGTTGCAGAGTATAAAATTAAGTTCATGGCATTTTAGAAATTACCTGGAGTATTGACTCCCACTGCTTGTTTCTATGATAAATAAAACTCAAGAAACACACACACACACACACACACACACACACACACACACACACAAAGAATCCGCCTGCCAATGCAGGGGACACGGGTTTGATCCCTGGGCCAGATAGATCCCACATGCTGTGGAGCAACTAAGCCCATGTGCCACAACTACTGAGCCTGTGCTCTAGAGCCTGTGAGCCACAACTACTGAGCCCATGCACCGCAACTACTGAAGCCCTTGCATTCTAGGTCCTGTGCTCTGCAACAAGGGAACCACCACAATGAGAAGCCCGTGCACTGCATCAAAAAGTAGCCCCTGCTCGCTGCAACTAGAGGAAGCCTGTGGGCAGCAACGAAGACCCAACACAGCCAAAAATAAATAAAATTTTAAAATAAAATAAATTTTTTTTAAAGAAAGGAGAAAATCCTCTCACATATATGTAACTGGAAAATAGGGAATATTTTAATTTCTTTATCAGACAATTGGGATTATTATTCTTTGATAAATACCAAAACTCTACAAATGGTACTCCCTTAAATTAGTTTCAGTGTGGAATCAGAAACCATATCAGTGAACTTTTGATTGATCTTGCCCTTTGGATGGATTTTGTACCATCATGCAGGGATCATTTGGGAAATATCAGCACATTATTATGCAGATTTTTCAAGTTTTGACAAATTTTATTATATAACATTCAAAAATCACATTTGTTAATATCACCATTGATCTCTTGAGAAAAGTCATAATGTATTGGGAGACTGTCAAGCTCCCAGTGTCAGATAAAAGTTTTCCAAAATTCCAATTTCCACTTGAAAACTCCAATTTTAACATTGGCAACAAATGCTGTCATTTGCTTTCCCTGAAATGACAAGTTTTTCCTTTGTTCATTTTTGAGAAAATATCTGCCAGATACCCAAGTTTGAATAACATAGTTTGTCAGTTCTTTCTTTCAAGTGAAAATGGGGTTCCATGAAAAAAAAAGTGGTATTCAGCTCCTGACACAATCACACAAGTGCTTTTCCTTGAGACAACCATGGTGCTCAGTATGCAGAAGGAATGCTTTATGTATTCTTTCCCTATCGTCATACAGAATATTAAAAATATGTGTTCTTTAGGGTCAAGATTTAATAAAGTTAATAATATTTACTGCTTCATCAAAGATGTTCTTATGTGAACTGGTATTTTTTTTCTTACTGAAAGTGTTTGGTGGTGAAGAAACGAAGGACTCCTCCTTCAGTATGATGCCACTGCCTTGATTCCCACTCAGGCATTAGCAGTTTTACCCCCTGACTATAGCACTGTCAATGCAAATGTCAGAACGGCGGCGAAGAAAAGGCAAATGACACCTTGGTATTGTTAAGAAAATAGTTTCTACCTCAGAGCCCCTCTGAAAGGGACTCAGGAATACCGCATTGTCTGCAAACCACCCTTTGAGAACAGCTTCCTTAAAAGGAAGCAGATGGACACCAGTGGTCTAAAGTAGAGGGCAAGAGAATTTGACTATAGCTTTATTATTTAAGGGCATGGACTTGGCAATTAGGACTGCATTCAAGTCCTGGCTCTGCTACATTCTAGCAGTGTGACCTTGGATAATTTTTTTTATCCTTTATAATCTTCAGGTTCCCAATCTACATAGTGAAGATAATGATAGCAATGATAGCACATACTTCATAGAGTTAATGTGACCTTTAAATGAGAAAATGCATCTAAAGGTGAGCAGGTGCCTGGAAAATAGTAGGCAGTCAATAAGTTAGAGAGAAAACAAACCATGACCCGAGGACTGTGCTCAAGGCACCATTAGGAAGAGAAGACCAATAAGATTTTGTGATGATTTGATAGGGTGAAGAAGAGTTATGGGGTTAAGTTCATTTCCAGATTTCTGGTTTAAGCCACAGATTTAACCCAACGGAGACATGGAGAAGGTTTATAGGGCACAATAATGAATTATGCTTGAGTTTTATTTAGTTTCAGATGCCTGTGAGACAACTGGATGTGTAATTAAAATATGGGTCTGAGACTCAAGAAAGCTGCCTGGGCGGGGAAAATGTTGATTAAGCAGTCACCAGTTGAAACTGAAGAATATGCAGTACATTATTTAGGAAAAAATCGGAAGATGAAGAGCAGGACTCTTGTGACTACCAATTTTAAGGAGAGGGAACACAGAGGATATTAGACAATGGAATTAGAAGAGTTATATGGATGCCAAAAGAGGAATTTCCAAGATGCTAATTAAAAGGCATGCATTAGATTTGACAATTAGTCGAACTTCCTGCCTTTAAAATAAATGAGGAACAGGCACAGAGAAGCAAAGTAATCTTCACTGAAGTGTCTATTGACAAACACAAATTGTTGCTCTGAGGCAACACATTTTCCACACAGTCTGTTCTTTATGGATTTTTCCTACTGTTGTTGACATTTTTTTATCTTGAATCTTACTATTGTGGGATTTGATATTAAAGATCTAAGCTGTATATTAATAACTACAGAAAAATTGATTCGTATACCTCAGTTCAGTTTTCCAGGCTCACATATCTGTATGCTATGATACTAACATAAGCTGCTGTATGCTATGATACTAACATAAGCTGCTATATGAAACCAACAAATGAAATGAATACAAAACTAATAATTGTTAATGAATCAGAATCTAAGAAAAGTGGCACAGTAAATATTTGGGATATGCAGTGGCATTATTGCGGCAAAGACAAAGTATTTTTTCCATTAGTCATTTAGCCCGTGAATTCTCGTCTTGCCTGATTTTCCAGAACAGAAGACAGTATGTTGAATTGTATTGGGTTATAGACTGTTAGTATCAATAGTCTCTCTCTCTGTAGGGATTTTTATAATTATGTTACAGACAAAATCAATTAATTCTGGTCTGTTCCCATGAAAAGAAAATTATGTCAGAGGCAGTAAGTTTGCCATCTTCAAGGATAGAAAGTTGCTCTGTGTCATGCAACTTGAGAGATCAGGGGGAAAAATAAACATCCAAATGTATTTTCATGTTCTTGATGACAAGGGAGGGAGTTGTCAGGGAAAGACTGGGTCCATTACTAAGGAAAGGATGCTGTCTATGTTTTCTTGGTATCAGCAAGAGACTATTATAGGAAGGGTATAATCTAGAAGACAAAGTGGACCAATTAACTACTGTCCTACTAAAGAAAGTTATTAATTTTTTCCAAAGGAATTTTCGTTTAGGGCTAATGATTGTCTAGTATTTGCTATATATCCTCAGGTAGCATGTGTGACCAAGAGCATATTTTATCAAAGGCATACACACAGCATTCAGCACATTATAATAATAAACACTGGACACTCGCCAAGGCAGAATAAAATATTATTTTCCATGTTTTAAAAGAGTTTTGAAATAATACTTTGTTGGTGTGCCTACCGAACCAGGTGGCTTTGAGGATTAAATAATACTAATAGATAAACATCTGTTGAATGATTACTATGTCTCAGACACTCTGTCATTTAATTTATGCACACTAACTCATTTTTTTTCTTTTTTCTTTTTTTTTTTTTTGGTGTGGTACGCGGGCCTCTCACTGCTGCTGCCTCTCCCGTCGTGGAGCACAGGCTCCGGATGCGCAGGCTCAGCGGCCATGGCCCACGGGCCCAGCCGCTCCGCTGCATGTGGGATCTTCCCGGACCGGGGCACGAACCCGTGTCCCCTGCATTGGCAGGTGGACTCTCAACCACTGCGCCACCAGGGAAGCCCCACACTAACTCATTTAATTGTCATTTTAATCTTATGAGATTAGTACTATTATTATTATTCCCATTTTACAGATCAAAAGACCTAGGTGCAGGTAGGTTAGATAACTTGTTCAAGTTACAAAAGTAATAAGGAGTCAGGATTTGAACCCAGATAGTTTAGGAAAAGCTGGGCCCCAAGCCTGCAAAATGAGAAGAATTTTAGTTCATGTTTTCAGAAATGGAAATTAGGATGAGTCTGCTACCTTATTAGGAGGTTATTATGTATAGAGCCCCATGTTAGGAACAGGGTGGTGCAGCCTAAGAAATATAGCAGTATAGTCCTCACCTTTGTTTTAAAGTAGAATACAAAACAAGCAGGAATGAATTAATAAAACCACCATCTAATAGATACCTGCTTACATGTATGTTAAGCATTTTGGAATTATTTAAAGGTAAATTAAATGCTTAGGCTAGCTTCTTCTTCTGTGTAATGTACCTCTTGTTCTTAGTGTGATGTCAAGGAATTCAGTATTACTATTGGTTTGGACAAACCTACTGAGAAAGTAACTGTAGTATGGATATCACTATGCCATGGCCAAATACAAATGAAATGTAGGCTTTCTCTACCATTGTTCCTTTCCTGTTAGCTTAACACATGATTGTCTATACACAAATATAATTATTGATTTACTAACTGTTTAATAAAAAAAACTATTTTTGCCTTTCTCTAATGTCATGCCTCTGAAAAAAATAGCTGAGTGTGAAAGCACAAGTCATCTCTGTCTTCAGAACAATTTTTGTCTTGGAAATAATAATCATCTTCTAGGAGATGAAGTTCCCTGTGACTTTATCTTTATCAGACAGCTATAAGCTTAGAGAGACAACTGCTCACTAATAACAACAATTAAGCCAACGTTGTAATACATATATCAGCATCATTGGTTTCATCAGCTCCTGAGTTTTTCTACTGTATGTTTGCAAACTGAAGCAGATTTTGTGTTCATCTCCCCAGTGACCATTCCACTTTGACACCTCCTCCAAGCCCCTTGCCAATCATTGGTTAAGGATTAGGCACTTGGTGCAATTCTGGCTAATAAAAGATGAGGGGAAGTCTGCCAAGTGGGTGTTTGTAAAAGATTTCTTCACTCAAAAGAAAGAGACCGAGGAGGAGACAGAATTCTCTGTCCCCTGGACCTTAGCATCAGGGTATGATACATGGCACTACTGTAGGCACTTACAACCAGAATGGATGCCATTGTGAGGGCAAAGCTGACAGACTTTGGGTGGCAGGTCACAGAGACAGATCTACCCCTGGTCTCTTGATGGATCACTCAGCTCTTGGACCCAAACAACCTGTGCACTGCTTGTTATGTTCAATAAACATCCTTCTTGACTTAGATAATTTTAGAGAGCTTTTTTAGTTAATTGCAGCTGATACACCAAATAAATAAACACTCCTCAATAGGTTCAAAAATTTGGCCAGTCCAGAAGCCAGCTTATAATCAACTTCTGACCACATGTTTTGTTGTCCTGTATCCTATACAGAGAGGTGAACTATGGAACCAATTACCACATAAATATAATAAAATTCAAGTAAATACAGTCCTAGGTAATACACAGGATGAATGTCTCTTTTGAAAGAAAAATAAATAAAAAGCTGGGTTAGTTTCTCTTTCTTACATCAATAGCCTTTATCGTCATTCCACTCCCTGAGGTCATCTCTGCCATGTCTCTAAGTGTTTTTCTCTTTGGAGGAACAAACTAGCAAAGAGGCAGGAAATCACTCCTCTACCTTCTTTTTGTCCTGAAACTGCTACCGCTGTTAGCTAATAAAGATTTTAGTTTACCTTCCACAAACACAGATTTATACCCATTAACCGATTAGGTACCTTAGATAGTCACAGCACCTTTTTCTGGAAAAGCTCCAGGCCACTTCTGGGAATTATCTCATTTGTTCTTACACTAGTCTTACAAGAGATTCTTTTTATTCCAGTAAGCCACTCTACCGCAAGTCCTTGACAGGTATCTCATCCCTGATGAATTCTGATGTGGCTTGACATCAGCTTTCTTGCTCCATGATCTGTGTAGAAAGAGAACACAGGTGAAGTGAGCCCAGCATCTTTGGCATTTGGATTGATGTGAGTGCTCTGGTTCTAGGTCTGGGTTTTTGTATTTTGTTTACTTACAGTCCTAGATCAAGGAAGCAGGATTGACACAAAACAGATTGTTTGACCCGTGTGAGAAGCATGCCCTTGTGTGCTCAAGGAAGGATGGAGCCTGGAGCCACTGTCAGTATCCTAGGGTAGGCATGGGGCTCACTATCCGTCGTTGACAGATTCAATCACCCCTTCTGAAGCCAGGCTGGAGCTCTAGAGCATCTTCCTGTTCTTCACCTCCTACTTCCTTCCTTCCTCTCCCCTCTTCACTTCCCCTTTGTTTCTTTTCTTCAAATACCAGAAAGGTCGAAGAGGTAGACCAGTGGAGCATGTGGTCCACATGGATGTTGTGGGTTATCATTCCAGTTCCTTTTCAGCTCCTTTTCCTCTCCACCTAAAACCCCATTTGATTGGCTAAGATAAGACCAATAAACTTTATTCAGTGGCTTCTAAGAATAAATTTTAGATAAGCAGGGGTGAAAAAAACAGCATGTTAAACCTAGGCATAATATCTGATGTCATATTCCTTCCAGCTATAACCATTAGCAATGGCTAAGCCCAGTTAAACCAGGATTTTTAAAAGGACAATATATGTAATTTTTTAATCAGCAATCGATATTTTAAAAAATATTTCAGTTCACTTATACAAAGCTTACGAGTCAAACTGGTCTGAATCCTCACTAACAAATCTCCTTTTACAATTTACTATGACAAAAAACCATTAAATGTCACCTTTTTATTTAATGCACAGTCTTCTACCATCTTTGTTTTCAGATGAGAACTCATTCCTAAGCTACCAATCTTTAATCTGTAATCAGAGTGATCTTTCTAAAACATACATTTTACCCTTATTAAAATTTGTCAGTGGCTCTCAGTGACTTATCATCACTTTAGCAAAGTGTGCCGGTGCCTTTATGATCTGGCCTCTGCCTCTCCTCTCTTACCTTTCACTTGGTAACAACACAGACCTGGCTCTGCCAACTTGCTAGCTGTTTGACATTGAACGTGTTACCTAACCAATCCAATTTTTAGTTTCCGATCTGTTAATGGAGATTATAATACACAGTGAAAGAGGGTTGTTGTTAGAATTAAATGATCTCCCGCACACACACATGCATGTAAAGTCACTTGTACAATAGCTGGTATAAAGTAGGTATTTCATAAAAGCTGGAGGTTTTAGTAGTAATAGAAGTAGCAATAATAGTAATAATAGTATTATAGCTATTATTACATTAATAATACCCATCAGACAGATCCGTGCATCAGAGCTTGAACCATTAAATTGTTAAATAAATTTATAGTCCTTAAATAAATGTTAGTTCCCTCTACTTTACAGCCACAGCTTAATAAATGCTACTTCGCCCCTTCACAGCACATAAATAACTGGGTTTTAAATACCGTGATCTCCAGCCTGACATATAATGAGCGTGACGTTAAATAACCAAAATAGCAATTTAGGTATTCCAAAGTATTTGCAGTCTTTTCTCTGAGGACAAGGAGGGGAGTGAGGTAAGGAGGGCTGAATATCAAAGAGGAACTAAGAAATTAAGGAGGAACAGAAGAGTGGAGTTTGAGAAAGCTTGCCAGCTTGAGTTCTCTTTCTTTAACCTTCCCTTATGAAAATCACTGATTCATGGATCAGAGAAAATATATCTCATGGCCTGGGCTCCAAATGCGAGAGATTTTTTCAGTCTCAAGTACACATGGGAAATAGTGATTTCAGCTCCAATTTAGGCCTCATACTGTAAGTTGTATTATGTCCTAATAAGATCTCTATCTCACTCATCTTTCAAAGTAGACCATGGCTTATAGATTAATCGTAAGATAAAATTGGACTACATGAGTTAAGAGGAGAATGAGGACTCTTTAAATCAGTTCTGAACTTCAGTGCGCATAAGAATCATTTGGACTACTTGTTAAAGTTGCAGATTTCTGGGTTCAACCTCTGGAGATTCTGAAAAAGTTGGTCTAGGGCAAGGCCCAGGGAACTACATTTTAATCTAGCTCCTTAAATGAATTTGGTGGAGATGGCACATGGATTACAAGTTAAGAAGTTTGTACTGAAGGAAAAGAGTAGAGATTACTATGAATATGAGATGGTCACTTTATACAGTTGAGGCTGGCATTTAGCGCTCTTGTTCCCAGTAGGTAAGAAAAAGTGGAAGCACACTAGGTCACATGTATTTGATTTTATTTTAGGAAACAAAACCAAAAACAATTCTTAAAGGCTATGTATAAAAAGACAAACTTTCTCTGAGAACTAAACTGAGGGATGTTTTGTTATCATAAGGGACACTAGGTAACATGCTTAGCAGATGTCTTAAATTTAATTTCACAGAAGACCCATACAAGGTTTAATCAAATAAGACTTCTACTGATGGCTAAAATTAGTTAAGCTCAGTGAATTCCATTTAGATGGTGATGAGATAAGATGATTCAGAAACTATACTTTCAGATTATTTAATACAAGTATTGGACCTGGAGATCCCCCCAAAATGGATAGCCTACCTTTGAAATTACCTTAATAGAATTTTAGCAGTTTGGAAATTAAGGGGAAGTTCTTTATACCACAAATGAGGAAGTGCTTGTTCAAAGAGTGTAATAGAAGCTTTACTCTGAAAAGGGTAGGTGTCACCAGCTGAGGAACTTTGGACAAAGTTGGTTTAATTTTATTAACTCATTTCTATTTTTACTATTAATAATTTTAATACTAATGCCAACAAATGTATTTTGTAGAGATAAGTTTATTTATATTTCCTTTTGTGTTAGTTTATCCTAACAATTGATTTATCATTTAATATCTTTAAAGTCCAGTGTATATTTAATTTTTGTCTTACTCCAGCTCCATTGTTTTTAACCATTATTTTGCCTCTTTAGTTTCTCCTTTAGCTATTTTTGGCCACTTATGCCATTTTCTTTCCTTTCAATCCATTTTATCTTCCTTTATGCTGATGTGATGTACCTGCTTCAGAATTTTCCAGATAAAAACCATTTCTGGCAGGCATTAGGCTGTGAAATTCTGGGACTCAGCTCTTTGTGCAAGGGTTGAAGCAAATCCAAAGCCGCTCACTGAGTAGCTCACAGATTTTGCCAGCAGGTCCCTGGCAGCGTTTCCCCATGGGGAAAGGGCAGCCTTCCATCTGGATGGGATCACTGGTTGGCCCTTCAATGTCTGTAATAGCCCTATCCTACCAGCTGCTCATTTGGTTTTAAGTCTTGAGACTCTTATCAAGGAAATAACTTCACATGGTCAAATCACCAAGATATCGTGAAGTGAAAAACTGGAAATTTGTCTAGGAAGCAAAACCATGCATCTACTTCTCTGTGTACTCCAGAGATTCTCCTGGAGCAAATTTGACCATTAGAAGACTAAATGGGGGTCTAGGTTAGGTTAACTGAATAGCTGGGATTTCTTTCTTTGAGTTGTATTAAATTCATTTCTGCCTTACTCTAAAAATGTTGAGCCCAGGAGGCTCAGAGCTAAATGTACATTCTAAAACAGTAACTTCATTAATGCACAATCTTTAACAGGTTTATCATCTACACTTTCTCCATTTTCCTTGTCTTCAACTGCCTAGTGCATGTGGATTTTGAAAAAATAATATACCACTTAACTTTTTTATAAAGAGATAGAATATAATAAATAAAAGTTAAATTTCTCTAAATACATGATTTAAAAGATTTATTTGTTCTTAATCATGAGTCTATGCTTCTTATAAACAAATCATTTTTCTCAAGGACTATACTTAATTTTACAATGAAAATAAATGTTAAACACTGAGCTTGGAAGCTCAGTACCCCAAAATTGAAAAGGATCTTTCAGGCCATCTAGTTTTCACCATTAGAGTTTATAGCAGTGGTCCTCAAAATTTAGCATCAGAATCACCTGTAGGGCTTTTATTAAAACACAGCTTGCCAGGCCCCACCCCAGAGGTGCTGATTCTGTAGATATGGGTGAAGCCCCAAATTCTGCGTTTCTAGTAAGTGCACAGAGGATGCTGATGATGCTGGCCCAGGAATCACATTTTGACAATGACTGGCTTGTAGACTCCAGAAGTGCTTTTTTTGTTTGTTTTGAAGTTAGAAACATATATACCAGTCATACTGCTCTCATTTTTATGATTTCTCAACGATGACAGTCATAGCTTCTTCAGTGTCATTTGTTCATTTGTTTAATGTCCTGTGGTGTAATTCTTCTGAACCTGGAACCTTGAAATGATTTATGGCAGTATTTCACAGAAGCCTGCAATAGCTTCCTAACCATCTCCCTGCTTCCAGCCTGATTCCCACATAGCCTATTTTCACTCAGCAGTCAGAGTGATTTGGGAAAAACAGAAAGCAAATCAAGTTATTCCTCTGTGCAGGAGCCTATAGGAGCCACCCAGAGAAAAAGCCAAACTCCTTACAATTGCCTCTCAGACCTTATGATATGGCGTTCCAGTTACCTAGCTGAACTCATCTTGTGCTCTCCTCCTTTCTCACTCCTCCCTAGCCAAATTGGCTCTGGCTGTCCTCTGCACCTACCAAACACACATATACTGTTCCCTCTCCCATGAGTGTTCTTTCCTCTAGGTGGCCTAACTTTCTCATTTCTTCAAGTCTTGGTCAAAAGTTTACCTTTTCAAAGAGACCTACTGTGCTTCCCCTCCAGCTGCTTATCCCACTTTATTGTTTCCAAAGCACTTATCACCTTATTATGTACTATGTAATTTACTTACTTATAATGTTTATTGTTCATTTTCTATTTCTCCTGGGTAGAACATAAGACTTACAGGGGCTGGAATATTTGCCTTTTTTGGTCCATTTTGTTCACCAATGAATCCCAAGTGCTTAGAACAGTGCATATAGCACATACTGGGTGCTCAACAGACATTTTCTGAATAAATGAATTATTTAATTTTAGTTTATCAAAAAGATTTAAACTTTTTACTTAGACTTACTATTTAGAAGTTCAGCCTACAAGTACTCTTTAGGAAGTCTTGTATTCTATCTAAGGCAGCATATATATATATATATTTTTTTTTTTTTTGTTTTGTTTTGTTTTTTGCGGTACGTGGGCCTCTCACTGTTGTGGCCTCTCCCGTTGTGGAGCACAGGCTCTGGACACACAGGCTCAGCAGCCATGGCTCACGGGCCCAGCCGCTCCGCGGCATGTGGGATCCTCCCGGACCGGGGCACAAACCCATGTCCCCTGCATCGGCAGGCGGACTCTCAACCACTGTGCCACCAGGGAAGCCCAAGGCAGCATATTTTATAACAGCAAAGTCTGGGAAAAAACTGAAATATCTACTAATAGGGGATTGGTTAGGTAAATAAAGTAACTCAGTTTTGTATCATACAGCCATGAAGATGATAACACATAAAAGAACAACAAAAGCTAAATTCTCTATAGGTACAATATTTCTGAATTATGTTGTCCTATTTAACCTAGACCAAAATACATACATTCAGGTCCTGTTTACCTCAAAGATAATTGACTAAGTAAGCTAGGTTTACCAGACTCTCTTTAAAACAAAGCAAATTGAGGACTGAATGTTTTACTCAAAGAATTTCCCATTTCAGAATATCTTAGAGAAGTAATAGTGGTGATAATAGAGGACACGGACTAAGCACTTGCTCTGTGCCAGGCACTGATTAGCTCATTTTATCTTCACAATAACCCTATGAGATAATGGTGATTATTGTCCTCATTGTGTAGGTAAGGAAATAATAGGGTTCAGAGAGGAGAGGTAACATGTCCAAGGTCACATGGCTGGTAAATCATGCCACCAAATCCAGTGTCTTTTTTTCTTTAGAAAAAGTAATAATCAGAGACTCTCTCTAAAAAGTATTTTACTAATCTGCTTCTCCAGCTTCATCTTACATGTATGCTCCTCCGTAGTCAAACTGATCTAGTTGCCATTCCCTGAAAGCCCCCAGTCTCTGGCCTCTGGCTTTCAAAAACATTCCCTCTTCCTGAAATATCATTTACCTCCAAAGAACACATGCAGATGGCCAACAAACACATGAAAAGATGCTCAACATCACCAGTTATTAGAGAAATGCAAATCAAAACTACAATGAGGTATCACCTCACACCAGTTAGAATGGCCATCATGAAAAAATCTACAAACAATAAATCCTGGAGAGGGTGTGGAGAAAAGGGAACCCTCTTGCACTGTTGGTGGGACTGTAAATTGATACAGCCACTATGGAGAACAGTATGGAGGTTCCTTAAACAACTAAAAATAGAACTACCATATGACCCAGCAATCCCACTACCGGGCACATACCCTGAGAAAACCATAATTCAAAAAGACACATGCACTCCAATGTTCATTGCAGCACTATTTATGGGTTGGCCAAAACGTTCATTTGGGTTTTTCCATAAGATGCTAAGGAAAAACCCAAACGAACTTTTTGGCCAACCCAATGCAATAGTCAGGACATGGAAGCAACCTAAATGTCCATCAACAGATGAATGGATAAAGAAGATGTGTTACATATATATGATGAAATATTACTCAGCTGTAAAAAGGAACAAAATTGTGTCATTGGCAGAGACGTGGATGGACCTAGAGACTGTCATACAGAGTGAAATAAGTCAGAAAGTGAAAAACAAATATCATATATTAACGCATATATGTGGAATTTAGAAAAATGGTAAAGATGATCTTATTTGCAAAGCAGAGATAGAGACACAGACGTAGACAACAAATGTATGGATAACAAGGGGGAAGGGGGGGTGGGATGAACTGGGAGATTGGGATTGACATATATACACTACCATGTGTAAAGTAGATAGCTATTGAGAACCTACTGTATAGCACAGGGAACTCTACTCAGTGTTCTATGGTGACTTAAAAGGGAAGGAAATCCAAAACAGAGGGGATATATGTATACGTATGGCTGATTCACTTTGCTGTACAGCAGAAACTGACACAGCAGTGTAAAACAACTATACTCCAATTAAAAAAAAAAAATCCTACCTATACTCCAAGGCTCATCATACCCAAATTCTGAGTCAGAAGTGATTTTGCCTTCCTCTGAACTCCAACAACATGCACATATTGCTTTAAGAATTCGTATAATAATTATAATATTCTGGCTTCTGCTTTTATTAAGGATGTGTCTTATTGCTTCTACATTTTAAATTCCATGAGGATAAGGATTTTATTGCTTACCTACCATAGTAAGCAGGACATTATTAGATATCTCTTGAATATAATTACCTAAAACAAATTCTGCTGATACCCTGTCCAATGTGGTAGCCCTGGTCACATGTAAGAATTGAGCACTAAAAATGTCGCTAGAGCCAAATCAGAAATAATATTTTGGGTATATTGGCTTAAAAAAAAAGCATTAGTGGGCTTCCCCAGTGGTGCAGTGGTTAAGAATCCACCTGCCAGTGCAGGGGTCACGGGTTTGAGCCCTGATCTGGGAAGATCCCACATGCCGTGGAGCAACTAAGCCCGTGCGCCACAAGTACTGAGCCTGCGCTCTAGAGCCCACGAGCCACAACTGCTGAATCCCGCTCTCCTGGAGCCCGTGCTCCGCAACAAGAGAAGCCACTGCAATGAGAAGCCCATGCACTGCAATGAAGAGTAGCCCCCGCTTGCCGCAACAAAAAGAAAGCCCACGCGCAGCAACGAAGACCCAACACAGCCAAAAATAAATAAATAAATTTATTTGAAAGAAAAGCATTAGGAACATTAATTTCACTTGTTTCTTTTTCTTTTTTATGTTAGCATCTAGAAATTTTCAAAGTACATATGTGTCTCATTATATTTATATTGGCTACTGCTTGTCTAGTGTATGCCTTTCCCCTATTCCTTCACCCTCCACCAGGTGATCAAACCCATAAACAAATGCGTGAATTAAGAAAGGGGGCAAATCCCTCGTTGTGAGATGCTCTAAAAGGGAGGGGCAGGCTCTCTCTGGATTGACAATTTTCCTGTTTTACTTGGTCAGATTTTGTTATTAATTCCTAGGATTTTGGGCTGAGAAACAAATGTGAGCAGTGTGTGTGTGTGTGTGTGTGTGTGTGTGTGTGTGTGTGTAATGCATGCACGTGTTTCAGGAGCAGAAACCACATTTAAATCAGAATATAACCAGAATTATAGGAAGCCTTCTATTCTGAAGTAAATTGGCATCATGGAAAATAGAAAGCAAAGTTCTCAGCCCAATAAACAATCCTTGATCCATATTCCTATCGTAACATCAGTTTTGCTTCAGCCATAATAGAGAGCCCTCTGAGTTGCCCTCAGCCACGTCTCTCCTACTGCTTGCTGGTGACTTGTGCTTTAGCCAGTTTCTTTCCAAGCAACCACAGACTGTTTATTTACTGTAATCAAAATGACAGTGCACTGTTTTCACAACAGAGTGTTAAGAGTTGATTGCCTTTTTCACTTGGCAACCTCAGGGAACTCGAGGTACAACTTGCATTACTTCAAAATGGTGGTGCTTACTTCACATGTTACCTGTACTCCTTTGAGGCTTAAAATACAGAGGATTGAGCTTTATCTAGCCTGGAGCAGGGAAGCTGTAAAATCTGCTCTCAGATTAGTGCTAGTGGTAAACTCCACTGGAGCACAGACTGATTTAGGTGGGGCTGCAGTTCGGCTGTCACGTGATTCTTCACCAGCCAGAACCCAGCCACCTGAGTGGCTTCTGTGTTAAGCATTTTCCCTCGCTAGATGGTTATAATGCTGTGGAGTCTGATTGCCCTGAAGTGGTGCTGCAGAAGACAGTGTAATATAATGGAAAAGCATGCCCTGCCCCATCTTTTTAGAAACAAGGTTTAATGAAAAGATAAGGAAGAGAGGGAGGAAAACAGAAAGAGGGGAATGTACCTGCGATTCAGGTAACCTGTTTTCTAGGCTTATCTTTGACATCACTTGCTGTGACATATTGAACACTCAGTGTCTTTGGTGTTGAGTGTCCACATCTGTTATAGAGAGGGAGTGGAGGAAAGTGACTAGTTGATTTGTAGTGCCTCTTTTATCTCAGAAGCGCAGGGACTCTGCACTCAGTGTATTCCAACATTCATTCCTTCTGAGAGACAATGATCTAAGGGTATAGCAGTCGCCTTATACTCTGAACAAAACGGGTCATTGAATATTGGACTAGTGATGTAACTGGAGTTGGCTGTGTTATACCTATTAAAGTCTGCCTTCATATTCAGAATACTTCAGTGAACTATGTGCTTGCTCAAATTTAAACTATGTTTTTTGATGAGTCAACACTATGAATGGCTTGAGAAGAGCATAGCCAGAGAGTTGGTTTCTGAAAAGAACTATCCCTTGAATCCTTTCTAGCTTTAGATATTCAATTCTGTATACATGATTTCTTCATGAAATTGGTAATATCAAAAATCTTCTCATCTGAGAAATTCTATACAAATAATTTTTTAAAAAAATGACAAAACTTGAAGTCTAGTTTTCAGTGAAATATGACCAGTCACTAAAGAAACTGAAAATATCGTCCCTAGGATCTGAATTCAGGACTCAGAGAGTCTATGTTTTTCCTTCAGCCATTTAGCACATCACTGGCACCAAAATAGAGCAGGGGCCTGTGTGTACTGCCCTGATTTAGGTGTAGATGTGTGCCACTTATTGCAGCGGGAACACACAGTGAAGGGTCTCTGCATGGAAAGGCAGGAGGAATGCTGTTCGGTGCTCAATTCTTTTGAGGCTAAAGGAAAGCCAAAATGCCACAGGTAAGAGAAAATTACATTTGATGCAAAACTTTATTTCTGACAGATTGCAGCAACCAATATGCTAATTAGAGAAAAGACAAGCATAGCCTATCTGGCCCTTCCCAGGATGGAGGATCTAGCAAGTAAGACCACGGCTAGAGAGGGCAGCAATCATGAGGAGAAAAGTAAGAGCTGAATAGAGAAGATGCTGGGAAGGACAGAACTAGAATTTGTGGCATTTCTACAATGTTCCATGTGTGCAACCTGAACTAACTCCTCAAGGACAGGGATAATTTAGGATTCTGATCAAATTGCCTGTGCAAAGTTGAGCACTGAATTCAGTTATTCTTCAATTGTCTTTTCCCTTTTAAAAACACTTAATAGACTTTTTTTTTTTTTTTTTTTTTTTTTTTTTGCGGTACGCGGGTCTCTCACTGTTGTGGCCTCTCGCGTTGCAGAGCACAGGCTCCGGACGCGCAGGCTCAGCGGCCATGGCTCACGGGCCCAGCCGCTCCGCGGCACGTGGGATCCTCCCGGACCGGGGCACGAACCCGTGTCCCCTGCATCGGCAGGCGGACTCTCAACCACTGTGCCACCAGGGAAGCCCCAATAGACTTTATTTTTGTAGGGCATTTCTAGGTTTACCAAAAAATTGATTAGAAAGTTTAAAGACATAGAAAACAAACTTATAGTTGCCAAAGGGGAAAGGGGAGGGAGGGATAAATTTAGGAGTTTGCAGACACAAACTACTATATATAAAATAGATAAACTAACAAAGTCCTACTGTATAGCACAGGGAACTATATTCAATATCTTGTAATAATCTAAAATGGAAAAGAATATGAAAAAATATATATGCATTCATACATATATATATAAATGAGTTACTTTGCTGTACACCAGAAACTAATGCAACATTGTAAATCAACTATACTTCAATTTTTAAAAACCGTAGAAAAAATAAAATATCTATCAAATGTTGAAAAAGAAAATTCAAAGAGTTTCTAAATCAAGTGTGCCTTTTTATGTCTTAGATATTTAGTTTTAAAATTTTTGTTCAGAAAGAAATTAAGAGAATAAATAGAAAATATTTTGTCATGCATAAAATTGCCCAAATTTAGCTTTCCTGAGTGATATGGATTGTTGGAAAAAATGAGTATTATTTTATGGTTAAATTGGTCTCAAGAGTGTTGTTTGAAACCTAGCACCATTATAGTACATTTAATGCATATTTAAAAGAAATGTGTCTTACACAGACTCAGGATAATTTTGAGACAGAGTAAACAAACCTAACAAGTGTATGAGAGAGCTTGCTATTGTGGTTTCCGTGGCGTATTTTAACTCGTGCTAATTTGCATAGAGATCTGCATCATGATTTGGATGTGCTCTGCCACTTTTCATTTACGCCTAAGCATTACCTTTTCCCTTTGCAAAATATACTTGATGCTTTTGAATAACAAGTTGGAATTCTTTTCCCCAAAGAATCAAGTTAGTTCTCACAGTTGTCACTGTGTTGGTGGAGGGAATGCTTTAGTCAACAGTAAAGTTTTTGCTCTCTACACTGACTAATTTAAGGTGATCCTTCATCAAAAAACATTCTTTTTGGTTCAGGCTTTCTTTCTTATTAGTATTTTACTGGTTTGTTACTTATATTTTCATTGTAGACTACCAAAGTACTTTGTGTATAAAGCTAGGATGTAATTTTTTTGAAAGTCAGTGATCCAATCCCAGTTTGAGAACCCAAGCACCATTTCATAGACATCCATCATAAACTTAGCCTCAAATATAATATAGTATTCCTTCTGTTCACTGTGCAATCACCAGCCTCCTGATTCAAAATATGTATATTCTTATCCTGAGATTTAACAGATCTTTCATACATGGTGATAATTGTGGTGACCTGGTTGACAGACTGGTAGAGGTCATGAAGAAAGCATAGTTCGGTAGTAATATTAAAGGATGTTTCTCCAGAGGAAAGACTTTAGGATATAATCTGCTCTGAAGGATGTAGAGGATTGTTTTAGTAGGGGCTACCACAGTCTCTCCCCAGTCGCAGAAAGGACTGTGGGAAATCAACATGGAAAAGCAACTGTGGTGTTAACCCAGCAAATGTCTGCTTAAAGAGTTGAAAAGGCAGACTCACCTTAGTAATGGAATTCCTTTTTGGAAACTCAATTCATTATTAATTCCACTTAGCTATTAGGTTAATTCATTTCTTCCTCAGAAATGCCACTTGAATTTTGGCTTTAAAAAATTTGTTGGTTTACATATCTGCTTTTTCTCTAATCTGCCACAATTGAAGTTTCAATAATTACAAATCAATGTTTTGTTTCCAGCTGAATGACCTGGACATTCAAAGAGTATCTTTCAATGGACACTCTTATTTGATTTTTTTTTTTTTTGCGGTACGCGGGCCTCTCACTGTTGTGGCCTCTCCCGCTGCGGAGCACAGGCTCCGGACGCGCAGGCTCAGCGGCCATGGCTTACGGGCCCAGCTGCTCCGCGGCATATGGGATCTTCCCGGACCAGGGCACGAACCCATGTCTCCTGCATCGGCAGGCGGACTCTCAACCACTGCACCACCAGGGAAGCCCTCTTATTTGATTTTAAGACAGTTTTCAAAGGAGCAATTTATAAGGTACAGAATAAAAAGAGGGCAAATCTCTGGTTGTATAAATTGAAGTTAACGGATGCTTATTTCTGAGTGTGCACAATTGTTTATATTGTTAGTTTGCAAAATATACCATAACCAGCAGCTGGGTCAACTTTCAAGTAGAGGTAAGGGTAGGAAATTAACAATTTGAAATATAAAACTGCTTAAACATATAGAATAAATACCACCCTTTTCAACCAAGGGAGAAATAGACACGAATGCATTTTTTGCTATTTTAAGTATTTGCATAATAGTCTTTTTACTTAACATGCGCCCACTTGTTAGAATTTTGAAATTATTCTGAAAGTCATTTCTCAGTTGTCTTTCACTTCTCTGGCCAGGCTTTCATTAGCTTCTCTTATTTTTCTCTGTCTTCCTTTAGTCAGTTGCTTTTCAAACCTGGCTGCATATTTGAACTATGCTTGCAGAGCTTTTAAACAAACATGGATAGGCAGGCTTAGCCCCAGAGCATCTAATTGAATTGGCCTAAGGTGGAGCCAGCTTTGCTCTTTTTTTAAGCTTCCCAGGTGATTCCAATGTGCAGCCAGAGCTGTGGGCCACTCTCTGAATAAGCTCATCACGTTTTACCTCTTTCCATTTTCTCTCAGATGTTTGCATATCTATTCCCGTTCAACTGTTTTTTTTTTTTCTCCTGTCATTTTTATTAGGAAGTTTAAAAAATCTGACTTTTTTCATTTTGCTTTTTCTTTCTGATTTTCCATAACAGCCAAGAAGTTCTCATTCTAGGCACATGTATTTGATTTTTATTCTTATCTAATACTACCAAGTTTCATATCAATGAAAGAGAATGCAATATATTTGTGAATAATACTTTTGTCTGTTCTTCCAATGCTAATATAATAATATACTTTAATTTTTGCTATAGGTATATAAAGATTGATAATAGAGCCCAATAAAATTGTTGAAAAATAATATTAAGAATGGATTTACTTGAACTGTAATCAGTATTGGCTATGATTAAAGATAGTTTAATAAGATATTTTAAAACTTTGAGACCATATGGACTCAAGGACATATAAATATCCTATTAATAATATTTTTATCTTTTCACAGCTAAAGAACATGTTTGCCCTACAAATTTCAGTCATTTCAGAACAGTGCAGAAATGGGAATATCACATACCTCATCAAATAGCATATCAGTAACAAGATATCCACAGCAAGGGGAGCATTAATAGCAACAAAAAAGGGGAGAAAAAAGATCTATGAAGACAAAGTTCAGTGATGTAATTAGCAGCACTATAAACAGAAATGTGGGAGGGAATATGTAGAGCATTCAAGGATTTGAAATGAAAGAGATAGAAAAATGGTGGGCAGTTGGTTGAGCCTGGAGGAGCAGACAAGAAATCTGAGCTCTAGTGTAGCAGTTCCTCCAAATACAGTCAAGCCATTTCCTCTCCATGAAGTTTATTTTCCTTCATTGGTAAAACTTCTGGTTGGATTGGCAAAAGGAAAAAACACCTGGCCAAAAATCCCTTGGCCATATCCTGCCTGTAGGTATGCTTTGTTGAATCTATCCAGTATTGTAAATAATTTGAAACAGATGACAACATTTAACAACAGAGAGGTTTCTCATAAAAATCTAGATTTTAAGCTTCATTGGAAAAATCATTTGATTCAACAGTCTCCTAGCCCCTCTTTAGAAAGTACATGGGCTTTGGAGTTCCTTAGTCCCAGCCTGACTAACTTTACTCATTTTTCTTACCTGCTTTGTGCATGTAGGAATTTGGGCTTATTTCTTGGAGAATTTATTCTTAAGGTTATGTCTAACCATGATATAAGTTCCATGAAAAGAAATTGCTTAGAATACTTTGTTTAGTCTACAGCCATACCACCCTGAATGCTCCTGATCTCATCAGAATACTTTGTTTGGGTACAGCAAAAGTAACCTATAAAGAGAAAAATAAATGTCACAAGCAAAAACATCAAGGACAAAGAGAAGCTAACAAACAGGTCATCAGTTCTCAAATAGAGGCTTGAGCCCATAAAACGTGTCCTATTAATAAGCTCTGTGCAAGAATATTTGGGGTTCTGGTTCAGAAGCACAATGTCACTTAACAACAAGAGCTGGGATTTAATGAATTATTCCAGTTCAAGCTCTTGGAAAAAGAAAAGGACAAAGTGTTCTGTACAACCCAAGTAAGAATAAAGTATCTTCTGAATATTAGGAGATTAAAATTCCCCAAAGTTAGCTTCTTGGCAGAAAATGGCCAAAGTTATTTAAAGAGTGACTTCCCATCTTTGAAATCACCCATTGAATAAAACAATATTAAACCACTGTTTAAAAATTTAAGGACCATCATTTCTTTCACTTTCCTCCAGCTCAGAGCTTAATCACATGCAGGGCTCCCTATATGCAGTCTCCAAAAGGGTGAAAACCTAATTCAGTTATTACAGAAATAACTCCAGACTTTTAAAAGTTTTCTCTGAACTAAAACAACCCCTGAGAATTCCCTAATACAACCACCTAGCATATGTTATATGCACTGTATTTGTGTTTAATATGTATATTTAATTTGTAAGCATGCTTATAAGTTACTTTGCCGCTGTTCTCTATTCATATATCTTGGGCAGAAATTTCTTTAATATTCTCTCTATAAGGTCCTTTATCATTTCAAACCCTGGTAAAAAGAGGTGTAGGATTATAAGAATCACTCAGTAAATACATATTAAAACTTCTGTTATCCAATTGAATAGGTATGCATATAAATTTTAAAGAACTCTTCTGTTGTGGCTAATTATATGTCTGAATGTAGATTCAAATTTCAGATATCCAAAGAGCTGATGCGCATCAGGCAGTTCACAGAGCAAAGCACATCTTTGCTTAGCAAGAGAGCAAGATTCTCTTCATTAACTTATTTTCAAGTAAAATTAACAGAAAATTAACATTACTCTGTTCTTAAATCTACCCTTGTTATATCCCATTAAAATGCATCCAAAGAATGTGTTAACTTCACCCCAGTGTGAAAAATATTATCAGGTAAAGCTGACCTGGAAAGGCAGCTTCCTAATCAGAGATAAATATGTGAGCTTGCAACCCAAGGGACAATAAAATTGGCTTTATCCTTCCAAAATTTTACAACTACCTCAAAGAACAATCTACCTCAAGAACGAGTAGTTTGTATACCAGGTTCTACACTGAATTGCCATTAAAGGTGTTTATGGATAAAATTTAAGTGGAAGTAAAGATAATTTAGGATTGAAGTTAATAAAAATTTAAAAACAGATCCCCAGTACAGAAGTGTACTGTTAATATCTTAAATTATATTTCAGGGGTAGGTGGATAAATTAATCCTCATAGTTTTGGAAAACTGGTAAAATAACCATTAATATTAAGGTGGAAAGAATATTTTTAGATGACAAATTAAACATTAATTCCCAGCCTTCAGTGAGTTCATAGTGTTCCTATACATGAGTGATGATGAGAAAAAAGTAATCTGCACAGCCACCCATGCAAAGAAATTTCACTGTCTAGTCACATGTTCATTCCTTGGTGAAAAAAAGTATTAGTTTTTATGTGCTTACACTCATGGGTGCTTTCATTTAACCCCTAAAAATAAGGAATCAGAAGAGCTGGGAGTGAGCCAGAGTCAGGGAGATGGACTAGTTACAAATTCCAAGCAGAGCATTGTCTAATTGAGAAAACTTCCACTCATGTCTTTAAGACTCTCAAGGCCATCTCAGATCTGTCTAATCATGAGCCCATTAAGTCATCTTGGCTGCCATGAAGATGAAACTGACAGCACAGTTATTTGAGTCAGTTTAAAGAGGCCCAGGGTGGTTGAAGGGAAGGCTTAGGAGGCCTGGGGTGCTGAAAGGACATCCCAGCTCTAGCTCCCCAAGATCCCAGTAGCACACAGCTGTCAAGAGCACGAAGCTGTATGTAGAGAAACCCTTTGGAGGGAAGCAGGGATTTTGCTGTATGTCAACAATTTCATCAGGCACAATTTGACTTTCCACCTTTCATTGGACCATCAATATGATTTAAACAGTAGACAGTTTGTGAGTTGATTGCATAGCCAACACATGCAATCATTTCTGGGATTCAGGTTCTGTAATTTGATGGTCATAGTAGAAATTATTTGGCATATAAATGTGGTTCTTGGTGAAATCTAGATTTTCTCTGTGAATCTTCACAAAGCCTTTTGTCTAATGGGTGTATCTATTAAGGTACAAGTGAAATAAAGTCTTTTGCCCCTATTTTTGTTAAAAAGAAGCAAGCCTTTGAAGTGGGGTCTGTGATAATATATCATTGGGCAAAAGAGTAGTCTTCTATAAGGTATTATGAGAGTTCTATAAACAATCCAGGAAATGGCCAGATGTTAACACTAATTGATATTATTATAGGGAACACATGTTTTGTTGTTGTTGTTTCAGCAAGGACATGCTTCCAGGATGAGAATTATTCCCTTTTCAACTACAGAATTTCTTGGCAGTTTCACTCTGTTCTTCCTGTTGTGGTGGAAGATATATTACCATCACCAGTATTAAAATGATATCTGTTCCTTTTGTCAGGGGTTGGGGAACAGGGGAGGAGGGGAGGGTGGGCATTTAGTCATGTCCCAGGATATATAATAAACACTGGACAGACAATATTTATTTACACAATCCTTCAACATAGGCATCATCATTCCTATTTTATAGGTGATATAATAGAGGCTCAGAAAGTTTCAATCTTTGTCAGTTAATAGTGGAGCTAGGATTTATTCTGCCAGACCTTTCTCTTAACCACTTCTCCATATTGCTTTCTGGTTGTTTCCACCACAGAAAAGCTGGCCAAGGACCTTTAAAACCTCTCTATTTCTCTATCCTCATGTTTAGCACACCATTAATGGTAACAAACAACTCAGTAAAAGTCAAAGATGCATCAGATTACTATTAAGCGGAGAAATAAATTGGTGAAAATCCAGATAAATTAGAATTAATAGAATTTTAAAATGAAAAGTGTCCTTATATAGCCTTGATTCCAATTCCCATCTTTTACAGGTATCTCTTCTGAGGTGACAAATCTTATTAGTAGCAGAACTTGCATCAGAAATCAAGACTTCCAGCTCAGTGTCCAACCTATTTTTCTCTGTCACACCAATAAACTATAGTTATTATTCTTGACCTTACAAATGAAGTCACTATTAGTTCTTTAAAAGAATAAGATACCAAACTTATTTGATATATCATTTAATCAAAACAGATTTGATTTCTAAAAATTTTCAAAGAGCACATTTAGTGAAGAACTCTGTATTTGTTCTTCACATTGTGACTACATATACAGACAAAAATTAAGAGATTCTTGCAACTATACCGATAAAAATATTGCTAATTATCAGGGCTAAAATGTAAGCATCCATTCATAAATGTAAAACAGTTCTGAAAGACCAGCTCTGGTGTTTACACAGAACAAAGTTATATTCAGTCACCTGTAAAGAAACATGGAGTGTACAATATGCTCAAGCCAATTAGCATCCATTTCTGGGAACCCCTTTCAAAGAAACAGTTTTCTCTATATCCTATGGTAGGAGATCTCCTGAAATACATAAAACCTAGGGCTTTTCTCTGAGGCAACTGCTATTTTGTAACATTTTTAGGGGTAGTATTATTGCTACCCATGGTAAAATCTTAGGTGAGAAATCAATATTTTTCCATATTATTAGAGATTACAGTTGCTTTTAAAGCTGAGGCCTCAAGTTCTGTTTTTAGGCTGATTTGACCAGTACTAACTAGAAACCCAGGTTGAAATCAGAGGTCTTTTTTCCACACAGGGCACTCACTACTTGGACTGATTGTGATGAAATGTTTTCATGCAAATTCCTATAAGCACGTATGCCTTTATCTTTGTCCCCGTATGCTACATTACACCACCTGTTGTATTTTTTAAAAAGCTTTATGATTTTCAAAACTCTTCTTTAAATTAATACCTATAGATTTTCTGCCAATAATTTCCTGTTCTAACTATGTGATTGCTAACTGAATAAAACATTTATGATTATTCTATAAAATATTTTAAAGAAAACTACAGAAAATACAGATTATAAAGTAAATAATTGTTTTTTGTCCAAGTGGCTCTCCTTGATAATTAGTAATAATAATAATAACCAGGTATTAAATACACACAGAAAAAATACAGAAATATATGAAGCTTATGAGACAACTCATAGAAGGTACAGTACCCTTTACATCAATAAATAGAATGGTAAATATTTAATATAAAATGTACATATTAAAATAAAGAAACAACACATACTGGAGTATATAGGGATCATTTTATTACTAGAAGGTTAAATCTCATTTTAATGATTGGTATTGGTGAGAATAGATTATTTTAGAGACAAATGTTAATGTTTTACAAACAGCTATATACCTCTATATTGTTATCACTCCCTATAGGCATGGCCTCTCTAAAGCTGTTAAAAAAAAAAGACCAAAGCACAAGAATGACAGTTCCAATTTCACTATACATTTATGTTTAAAAAATACTTGGCACACTGGACATTTAAATAGATAAGGTGCAGCCACAAAATCAATTAGGCTAGCTCTGTGTAATAAAAAAATATTTTCTCTGACTACAATGGATCATAAGCATCTACATGTTTCAAAAATACAAGCTCAGTAGTGCCTAGTCTGTACCATAAGTCACCATTTCTAGACAGAGGCTCTATTTCCTTTGAGATAAAGGAATAGTAAGCAGTTTACACATCAGATGATGCCTTTGGTTCCTGTAATTTACATTAAAACAACATTAGGTTAAAAATAGAAGCATGAAGATAGTTTTAAAATAAGAAAAATGATCTGGTGGCTAGATTCTATGGTTCAGATAATTAAATGTTTTGCCAGCTTACCTGATAAACCAGAGTCTTATGGATCACAGCGTAACAAAGCCCTCATCCAAGATGGTTAGAGTAGAATGAGCCTCCTGCAGTTGTTCAGATTTTTGGCCACAGAGGTTTACATATTAACTACAATTTTTTTTTCTTTGCTTTCTCTGGGGACAAGAAAACAAAGAGACCTTTCCAGAATCCTCTCTGCTTATGCCTCGGCTTCCTGTTCTGAGATTCACTCTGTGGTACCCAACATATATCAGAAAACAGCTTTGAGGAGAAAAAAAAAAAAAGCCGACAGCACTCAACTTGGTACCGCCATCTACTGGCAGACACATAAAATTGAATGAAAGGAAAAACATCCCTATTATTCTTTATCATGAGGTAAAATGTAACCTATCCCCTGCATATGAGTATGTACAAAAATATTCTATTGCATACTAAATTACTTGAGTATGCACATTTTCTAATATTGTATATTTTTCTAAATTTTATAAGTTTACAAAGTTGTTTCAACCATAAATGACTACAATTAAAAACCCTCCAAATTTCTGTTTGAAAATTAGGTTTTTAGATTACCTTACACCTTACATGTAGAATTTTGTAAAATCTCTCTTGTGGCCTGCTCTAGCCTTCTGAAAACTTTATCTTTGCACAGGATGAATTCTTTTCTGAGTGAGTAATCTGACTCCTTAAAGAACAGTGTAAAACTGATAGTCATTTTGTATTGCTTTTTCGTAAAACATTTACGAGAAATAATATCTGGGAAAGTATTTTAAACTTAAGTGAGGCCTATGTAATTTAGAGTTATGGATTATTTGGTCTGTATATGACACAAGGAACAGGTGAAATTCATCTTACATAAGATAATTCAATCGAAGGTTATATACTATTATATCTATGTAGTTAAAATACTTAAGAAAACATGGCTTATAAGGATATTGAAGCTCACAATACATAAGCAAAATGAAAATGATTTTATCAGTTTATTAAAAGAGATTTCTTAACTATAAGTGCTATTCATTTCATTTGACTATTCAATTTACTTTAGAGAAAACAACTATAATTTCATTAGTTTATCATTAATTAATTAAATATGTTCATACTGATGGAGCACCTTAGTATATGTCAGGCATTATATTAGCTTTGAAAAGACAGAGATAAAAACACACAGTGCCTGTCACCAAGGAACTTACGTATAATGAAGAGAGAAATATAGCGGGTACCGTATTTTTATGCCATGTGCTCAAGGAGTGTTATTTACTTAGCTTTTAAATTCTAGAGCCCATTTTGCCTAATGGTAGAAAAATAAATCCTGTCAATTCCAGGTGGACTGAATCACTTGAGGCTTTCTCCAGTGATTTCAGGTTTATACTCTTCTCACGGGGACTGATCTCAGTCAGGAATACGTATGGAGAAAAGCAGAGTTTGATCCCCAGCCTCCCACTTTTCTATGTGGGAATCCAGTGAGGTGTAGAATTCTGTCTGATCCCTGGGCATTATCATCCCTCCATGCAGACATCTACCAATGTGGCTTCATTCCTGTTTGGCCCCAGAAACACCATCAATTCAGTTTTGCATGGCAGCATCCCCTCTTCATGACCATTAGTTACCTCAGGTTTTGTCAGCTCTTTCTCTCAGGTAACTTTTGTTCCTGTGCTTAGGGCAAAAGGGAAAACAAACAAGTAGCGACTTTCCAGAGTCATTCTGGGCTGTAATTGGCTGACATAAGTCCCATGTCCCAGGCACCTCACATGGCCATCTCTGTTCTACTGTTTCCATCCCATGGAGCATAATGTGTTCTGTGGGCTTCAGACAAATGAGGCACAATCCCTGCTACATTAGAATATTTCAACTTCTTATCTTTCTGCCTTTTTAGCTACTACTGAGCAGGCAAGCTATGTAGGGGCCCCTTATTAGAGACCCCAGTTGGGTTGGGTTCCCTTGCTTCTTCACAAGCTTCCGTTCCAGCGCCCACAGAGTTTAGCTTGGCTCTCTTCCTTTTGTGCCAGTAGTAAACTGGATCCACAAATTTTCCTCTGAAATCTTTCCTGTCTTATATATAATGTGTTGGTTTGCTTGGGCTGCTATAAGTATCACACTGGGTAGCTCACACCAACAGAAATTTATTGTCTCACAGTTCTGGAGGTTAGAAGTTCTAAATCGAGGTGTCAGCAGGGTCATGCTCCTTCTGAAAACTGTAGGGATCCTCCCTTGTGTCTTTCAAGCTTCTAGTAACCAAGACATTCCTTGTGACAATATAACTCCAATCTCTGTCTCTGGTCTTTCCGTAGTGTTCTCCCTGCATCTCTTCATATTGTCTTCCCTCTGTGCACACCTGTCTCTGTGTCCCAAATTTCTCCTTTTTATAATGACACAAGTCATTTTGGATTAGGGTTGACCCTAATGACTTCATTTTAACTTGCTCACCTATATAAAGACCTCATTTCCAAATAAGGGCATACTTCGAGTCACTGGAGATTAGGATTTCAACATATTTCTTTTCTGAAAGTGTGTGGAAACAATTGAACTATACATTAAGACCTTTTCTTTCTTTCTTTCTTTCTTTCAACATCTTTATTGGAGTATAATTGCTTTACAATGGTGTGTTAGTTTCTGCTTTTTAACAAAGTGAATCAGTTATACATATACATATATCCCCATATCTCTTCCCTCTTGCGTCTCCCTCCCTCCCACCCTCCTTATCCCACCCCTCTAGGTGGTCACAAAGCACAGAGCTGATCTCCCTGTGCTATGCAGCTGCTTTCCACTAGCTATCTGTTTTACATTTGGTAGTGTATATATGTCCATGCCACTCTCTCACTTTGTCCCAGCTTACCCTTCCCCCTCCCCATATCCTCAAGTCCATTCTCTAGTAGGTCTGTGCCTTTATTCCTGTCTTACTCCTAGGCTCTTCATGACCATTCTTTTTGTTTGTTTTTTAGATTCCATATATATGTGTTAGCATACGGTATTTGTTTTCCTCTTTCTGAGTTACTTCACTCTGTATGACAGACTCTAGGTCCATCCACCTCACTACAAATAACTCAATTTCATTTTGTTTAATGGCTGAGTAATATTCCATTGTATATATGGGCCACATCTTCTTTATCCATTCATCTGTCAGAGGACACTTAGCTTGCTTCCATGTCCTGGCTATTGTAAATAGAGCTGCAATGAACATTGTGGTACATGACTCTTTTTGAATTATGGTTTTTTCAGGGTATATGCTCAGTAGTGGGATTGCTGGGTCGTATGGTAGTTCTATTTTTAGTTTTTTAAGGAACCTCCGTACGGTTCTCCATAGAGGCTCTATCAATTTACATTCCCACCAACAGTGCAAGAGGGTTCCCTTTTCTCCACACTCTCTCCAGCATTTATTGTTTGTAGATTTTTTGATGATGGCCATTCTGATCGGTGTGACATGATATCTCATTGTGTTTTTGATTTGCATTTCTCTAATGATTAATGATGTTGAGCATTCTTTCATGTATTTGTTGGCAATCTGTATATCTCTGTTGGAGAAATGTCTATTTAGGTCTTCTGCCCATTTTTGGATTGAGTTGTTTGTTTTTTTGATATTGAGCTGCATGAGCTGCTTGTAAATTTTGGAGATTAATCCTTTGTCAGTTGCTTCATTTGCAAATATTTTCTCCCATTTTGAGTGTTGTCTTTTCATCTTGTTTATGGTTTCTTTTGCTCTGCAAAAGCTTTTAACTTTCATTAGGTCCCATTTGTTTATTTTTATTTCCATTTCTCTAGGAGGTGGGTCATAAAGGATCTTGCTGTGATTTATGTCATAGAGTGTTCTGCCTATGTTTTCCTCTAAAAGTTTGATAGTGTCTGGCCTTACATTTAGGTCTTTAATCCATTTTGAGTTTATTTTTGTGCATGGTGTTAGGGAGTGTTCTAATTTCATTCTTTTACATGTACCTGTCCAGTTATCCCAGCACCACTTATTGAAGAGGCTGTCTTTTCTCCACTGTATATCCTTGCCTCCTTTATCAAAGCTAAGGTGACCATATGTGCGTGAGTTTATCTCTGGGCTTTCTATCCTGTTCCATTAATCTATATTTCTGTTTTTGTACCAGTACCATACTGTCTTGATTACTGTAGCTTTGTAGTATAGTCTGAAGTCAGGGAGCCTGATTCCTCCAGCTCCGTTTTTCTTTCTAAAGATTGCTTTGGCTATTTGGGGTCTTTTTTGTTTCCACACAAATTGTGAAATTTTTTGTTCTAGTTCTGTGAAAAATGCCATTGGTAGTTTGATAGGGATTGCATTGACTCTATAGATTGCTTTGGGTAGTATAGTCATTTTCACAATGTTGAGTCTTCCAATCCAAGAACATGGTGTATATCCATCTGTTTGTATCATCTTTAATTTCTTTCATCAGTGTCTTATAGTTTCCTGCATACAGGTCTTTTGTCTCCTTAGGTAGGTTTATTCCTAGGTATTTTATTCTTTTTGTTGCATGGTAAATGGGAGTGTTTCCTTAATTTCTCTTTCAGGTTTTTCATCATTAGTGTATAGGAATACAAGAGATTTCTGTGCATTAATTTTGTATCCTGCTACTCTACCACATTCATTGATTAGCTCTAGTAGTTTTCAGGTAGCATCTTTAGGATTTTCCATGTATAGTATCATGTCATCTGCAAACAGTGACAGCTTTACTTCTTCTTTTCCGATTTGTGTTCCTTTTATTTCTTATTCTTCTCTGAATGCTGTGGCTAAAACTTCCAAAACTGTGTTGAATAATAGTGGTGAGATTGGGCAACCTTGTCTTGTTCCTGATCTTAGTGGAAATGGTTTCAGTTTTTCACCATTGAGGACGATATTGGCTGTGCGTTTGTCATATATGACCTTTATTATGTTGAGGTAAGTTCCCTCTATGCCTACTTTCTAGAGGGTTTTTATCATAAATGGGTGTTGAATTTTGTCGAAAACTTTCTCTGCATCTATTGAGATGATCATATGGTTTTTTGCCTTCAGTTTGCTAACATGGTGTATCACCTTGATTGATTTGCATATATTGAAGAATCCTTGCATCTCTGGGATAGACCCCACCTGGTCATGGTGTATGATCCATTTAATGTGCTGTTGGATTCTGTTTGCTAGTATTTTGTTGAGGAATTTTGCATCTATGTTCATCAGTGATATTGGCCTGTAGTTTTCTTTCTTTGTGACATCTTTGTCTAGTTTTGGTATCAGGGTGATGGTGGCCTCTTAGAATGAGTTTGGGAGTGTTCCTCCCTCTGCTATATTTTGGAAGAGTTTGAGAAGGATACGTGTTAGCTCTTCTCTTAATGTTTGATAGAATTCGCCTCTGAAGCCATGTGGTATGGGACTTTTGTTTGTTGGAAGATTTTTAATCACAGTTTCAATTTCAGTGCTTGTGATTGGTCTGTTCATATTTTCTATTTCTTCCTGGTTCAGTCTCAGAAGGTTGTGCATTTCTCAGAATTTTTCCATTTCTTCCAGGTTGTCCATTTTATTGGGATAGAGTTGCTTGTAGTAATGTCTCATGATCCTTTGTATTTCTGCAGTGTCAGTTGTTACTTCTCCTTTTTCATTTCTAATTCTATTGATTTGAGTCTTCTCCCTTTTTTTCTTGATTAGTCTGGCTAATGGTTTATCAATTTTGTTTATGTTCTCAAAGAACCAGCTTTTAGTTTTTTTGATCTCTGCTATCGTTTTCTTCATTTCTTTTTCATTTATTTCTGATCTGATCTTTATGATTTCTTTCCTTCTGCTAACTTTGGGGGTTTTTTTTTGTTCTTTTTTCTGTAATTGCTTTAGGTGTAAGTTTAGGTTGTTTATTTGAGATGTTTCTTATTTCTTAAGGTAGGATTGTATTGCTATAAATTTCCCTCTTAGAACTGCTTTTGCTGCATCCCATAGGTTTTGGGTCATCGTGTTTTCATTGTCATTTGTTTCTAGGTCTTTTTTGATTTCCTTTTTGATTTCGCCAGTGATCTCTTCATTATTAAATGGTGTATTGTTTAGCCTCTATGTGTTTGTATGTTTTACAGATTTTTTCCTGTAATTGATATCTAGTCTCATAGCGTTGCAGTCAGAAAAGATACTTGATAAGATTTCAGTTTTCTTAAATTTACCAAGGCTTGATTTGTGACCCAAGATATGATCTATCCTGGAGAATGTTCCATGAGCACTTGAGAAGAAAGTGTATTCTGTTGTTTTTGGATGGAATGTCCTATAAATATAAATTAAATCCATCTTGTTTAACGTATCATTTAAAGCTTGTGTTTCCTTTTTTATTTTCATTTTTGATGATCTGGCCATTGTTGAAAGTAGGGTGTTAACGTCCCCTACTATGATTGTGTTACTGTCGATTTCCCCTTTTATGGCTGTTGGTAGTTGCTTTAGGTACTGAGGTGCTCCTATGTTGAGTGCATAAATATTTACAATTGTTATCTTCTTCTTGGATTGATCCCTTGATCATTATGTAGTGTCCTTCCTTGTCTCTTGTAATAGTCTTTTTTTTTAAGTCTATTTTGTCTGATATTGCTACTCCAGCTTTCTTTTGAGTTCCATTTGCATGGAATATCTTTTTCCATCCCCTCACTTTCAGTCTGTATGTGTCCCTAGGTCTGAAGTGGGTCTCTTGTAGACAGCATATACATGGGAGATTAAGACCTTTCAAATTTAAAACACAAGAATCTGATGATTCTTTTTTCTGTTTCCCATGACAGTTCCACTTAGGGAATAATAGCCTTGATATCTGGCCAGAATTTTGGGGGAGGGCTGCAGGAAGAGCCTCTGGTAATAGTGAAGAAATTTAATGACAACAATAAAAAATATTTATTTAGTACTATGTGCCAGATGTTGTTTTATGCATTTTGCATATATTCATTTAACCCTCACCCATAGAAGGTATTATTACTTGCATTTTACAGGTGAAACAATGAAATATCGAAGGAGGTAAAAGCATGTCAGTTAGTACTTCACATATCTTAACCACACAGGCAATTATAAGCTAGTAACATAACTGCTATGATACAAATATGCACCAAGTGCTGGACGAGCATAAAGGAAATGAACTTCTACTAATTTAGTCCACTGCTACTCACAAATTCAGTTAAAATTCAAGACAATTTACAGTTTTGCTGTGTAAGTTTTCTGTCATGAGATATTTCTATTTTCTAGGAACTTTTACCTTTTTCTCTTGTCACAGCCAAATTATCCCTTCACTAAATGCTCATTAACTCTGCCTGTCCTTAGCGCTCCATACTAATTTCTCCACTAGTAATGATACTTAGAAGCATATTCATTCTGATGCCCACTTTTGGGTATCCATATGCTCAAGAGAGTTCCTGGTAGTATTTTCTGGGGAACTGATGTTTTCAGGTGATTCTAGGCTGTGTGTGTGTGTGTGTGTGTGTGTGTGTGTGTGTGTGTGCGCTTTAAAGTATAAACTTTTCTTAGGACAATGAGGGATAATTATCATGGAATGAAATTGGTGGAAGAAAAAGAAAAGCAATTAAGTTCTGTAACAAATAAACAAATGGAATCATAACAAATTTAACAGAATTATATAATTATAATAATATGAATTACAAATATGAATTATACTAAATTTAACAGATAGAATTCATACGTTATCATGGAAATATATGTCTTATCTGATTCACATAGTCATTGCTAATATTTTTAATTGTTCCAGTAGATCTGTCAATGAGTAACAATTATTATTCCAAATATCCAAACCTGATTTAGCAATTCTCTTTTAAAGTTTCCTAGATATCTCCCTCTCATTACCTTCCTCCCCTACCTTACTATTTGGAATGGTGGTTCCCTGGGCCTAGACCAAACATAAAAACTAGACCAAACATAAAAACTAATAAATCTGAAAAATCAAGACAATGCATGGAGCTAAGATAAATATGTGAACACTATATTTAATATCCTAGATGCATCTATGAAGTGAGAGTAGGATACCTTGGGGGAATAATAAAATATATAAAGATCTCTCATAAATTATATATATCATAGATAAAGCAGGGGAAAATCATTCGACAGTTTGGAAGAAAATAAAGACATCTTTTAGAAAGTTGAACAAAACACAAAGATATAAAATGTGATAGAAGAAAAAAAGTTAGAGTATCAGTCCCTAAAGTAAAATAACAAGTAGATATATAGTACAAGACAAATTTCCAGAAATGAAAAGGCTCACCAAATGTTCACTTGATGAAAAAGAGCACACATTGAGATACATTATAAAATTTCAAAACATCAAAGATAAAAAGAACAAACAAGAATCAGATCACCATCAGACTTATTAACAATAACTGTTGGTAGGAAGCAAGGAAGAAAGGCCATCAAAACATGTAGGGATATAGTTTTATTCCCAGCCAAGCTGGAAAATCAAATAAATGTTGTATGAGAAGCAAAAAAAAGGTATTTCTGATTATCTAAACTCTGAAATTTTAACCGCTCTATATCCTTTTTTAATAAATTATTTGAGCATACAATCCAGCCAAGAAAGAAAAAAAAGAGGGAGGGAAGAGAGGAAGGAAGGAAGGAAGGAAGGTCAAGGAAGAGAAAGACATGACATCCAGAAAACATCCATGAATCTGCCTAGTTGGGTAAGAATATCCTATCCCAGGATAACATTTTTGTGGAGGCTGAAAATGCTATTAGTCCACGTTGTAAGATGGAAACAAAGGAACATCCACAAAAGAAACCTAATTTAAGTATCCAACATAAATGGGATGATTAATTCCTTTTTGTTAGACTGTTGCTGTGATGGATTGCATTAACTGTTTTTTTAAAATGCTTTTTTATTGTGGTAAAAGTCACATAATATAAAACATACTACTTTAACCATATTTAACTGTACAGTTCAGTGGCACTAAGTGCATTCGCATTGTTGTGCAACTCTCACCATCATCCATCTCCCGAATTTTTCACTTTCCTAAACTGAAACTCTGTCCCCTTTAAACATTAACTCCTCATTCGCCCTCTCCCCCAGCCCCCACCCCCCAGCCCCTGGCATCTACCCATGTACTTTCTGACTCCATGAATTTGACTATTCTAGGTACCCCGTATAAGTGGAATCAAACAGTATTTGTCTGCACCTAATACATATTGGAATACATTTTGCATTAATTGATTTTTGAATGTGGAACCAATCTGGACCACATTTTAATGACTGATTTGAACAAAGTGAGGAAAACAAATGATAATTATTGTGGCAATATACCTCATAGCAAAGAGAAAATAAATGAATATCCATGAAGAAACCTTTACCTTTTGTTTCTAAAGAAATTCTTTTATGTGTGCAGGTTTATCATTTTAAATACAAAAAAGAAAAAGGAAAAGTGACCAGAAGGGTGGTATCATTTTCTATAATTCTAAGCTTCATTGTGACTTTTGGGCTTTCCTTCTGCAGATGGAATGACAGATGAACTTCAGGTCTTCAGGAAGTGGATCTTGAGGTTTAGGTGAAATAGATACTAGCTACAAATATAGGGCTTCTGGAACCTCAATGGTATCTGACCATGCTTTGTAAATATATTATTTGTGCATATTAACTGTGCATAAATCACAAAAGTTCAGAGTTAGAATAGAGCTATAACCTCCAGTTAGGACCTTTGAGTTGGTCTCTGTTCCTTCAGCCTCTAGTTCCTCGAGATCTTTGGAAACTTTGTGGGTAGAACTATAACTTTACTTGGCTCTAATTTGATATCATAAGCATCATAGCCAAATAATGCTTTTTCATAATATCTATAAACTTCATGAAAAAATTCACAGACACAAGCCTTATTTTCCTGTTTCCTAGACCATTATTTTCAAAACAGTGTTTAGAGGAACACTCTTGTCCTGCTGGTACCACTCTATACCCACCAGAATGGCTAAAATTTTAAAAGGCTGCTAATACTAGTGTATTATAGCAGTATATGATCCGCAGTATATGAGTGTAAACTCTCATGTACTGCTGATCAGAATGTAAATTATTGTAGATTTTTGACTTGTGTTTCCCATGAGGTTTTGAGATAGCAGTCTGTATATGTACAAGATTGTTTTAAGTTCCTGGTCTCTTAATTTCTAATGCATTCCCAATATCCTACATTTGTACTCTCCTCATGAGTTCTGGTTTTGATATCATATTTACGTGTGGATGATTTCCTACCTTTACTTTATGTTTGCCTTTACTGATGAGCTTTCCCATTCATAATTTTCGTGATTCTAGTTTTGGCCTTTTCTTTTCCACCTAGAGAAATTCCTTTAGGATTTGTTGTAAAGCTGGTTTGGTGATGCTGAAGTCTGTTAGCTTTTTCTTGTCTGTAAAGCTTTTGATTTTCTCCTTCAAATCCGAAGGCGAGCCTTGTGGGGTAGAGTATTCTCGGTTGCAGGTGTTTCCCTTTCATCACTTGAAATGTATCATGCCACTCCCTTCTGGCCTGCAGAGTTTCTGCTGAAAAATCAGCTGATAACTTTATGGGCATTCCCTTGTATGTTATTTGTTGCTTTTCCCTTGCTGCTTTTATTGATTTTTTATTTTTTTAACATCTTTACTGGAGTATAATTGCTTTACAATGGTGTGTTAGTTTCTGCTTTATAACAAAGTGAATCAGTTATGCATATACACATGTCCCCATATCTCTTCCCTCTTGCTCCCTTGCTGCTTTTAATATGTTTTCTTTGTCTCTAATTTTTGTCAGTTTGATTAATATTTGTCTTGGCATGTTCCTCCTTGGGTTTATCTTGTGTGGGACTCTATGCTTCCTGGACTTGAGTGTTTCTTTTCTCACGTTAAGGAAGTTTTCGGCTATAATCTTGTAAAAATACGGAACACTTCACAAATTTACGTGTCATCCTTGCACAGGGGCCATGCTAATCTTCTCTGGATTGTTCCATTTTTAGTATATGTGCTGCCGAAGCAAGCACCAAAATGTAAAGTAGTATATCCACTTTGAAAACCTATTTGGCATCATCAGCTAAAGCTGAGCATAAGCATACCCTGCGCACTAATGAGTTCTGCTCTTAGGTATGTACTTGATAGACATGTGTGCAGGTATACAAGAATGTCTGTAGCAACGTGAGTGAAAACAGTTCCAACAAGAAAGAATCCAAAGAGCCATCAATAGGAGAATGGATAAAAGAATTACAGTATGTTCTTGATCTATAATACTGTACAGAGATGAAAATGAAAGAACCACAGCAACTCCCTGAAACCTAATGAATTTCACAAATATAACATTGAGCAGAAAGACGGTAGACACACATAAACAAAACATTTTGATTCTTATTATTACATTTAAAAACAGGTAAAATGAACACTAATATTAGAAGTAAGAATAGTGAATCCTCTTGAGATAACGTAATCTTTGGCAAGGATTAGTTGAGACTGGGGCCATTCTGGAGGCTGGTAGATCCTGTTTTATGACCTGGGTGGCAGTAACACAGGAATTCACTTCATAATAATTCATTGAGCCAGACATTTATGTGTGGTATACTGAAATTTAAAAAAAAAAAGATACATCAAGGGTTTGACAGCTGTCATGTTTCAGGGGAAGAAGGGAATGAAGGGTAAATGTATGGATATTTCAGGATTTGCTCTGTATATTTCTGTTCTGTTTGAAACTTGTACAATTATATATATGTGCATTAGTAGTGCAATTTAAAAATACATTTAAAATATTAAAAGTACACTAAATGTGTACCTTCATACTGTTTATATTTATTTATTCCTCGGTTGTTCCCTTTTAAAGTTGAGTTTAGAATAGATCTTTCTGCTATTCAAAGAGATCCTGGAATATGTCTTTTACCAAAAGGTCTTATTCATGCTGATACTCAGCTTCCATGCTTCTGTCTTTAGTCACCTTAATGGTAAAGTTACCTACCACTGTGCTTGCATTTATTTTTATTAATTATTATTTTATCAAAACGTAAATTAATTTACATTTTGTTTTCTGTCCCTTTACACCTCTGTAGTCCATTTTAGATGAGAATCTCCTGCTAATAAATACTGACACAAACTCACTTTTACCCAGTGCTTGATATATATAAGGTGTTGTAAATTATACAAAGGAATAATTTCTTTGTTCTGAAAGAAAATAATGAAATACTTTCATCTGGTCCATCTTTTTTTCTTTATAATGTCTCTAAAAGTTGAGAAGTGTAGATATTTTTCACATCTTTTAGCTGAGAAAAATTGGTACAGAAAGACAGAAATTACATGGTGGTAAAAATTGGTCTATAAAACAGGATTATTGTCAGTTTCAAGTCTACTCAGTAGACAATGTGATTTTATATGAAGGACTCAAATATTCCAGATATAACAGCTGTCAAAATATTACTTAGGTGTGCTTCAGTTCAGGAATATTAAAATATTTTTTATCTTTATTATAAAAGAATAATGCAATAAAAAATTCTCCATTTCCAGGTGGTTTCCAAATATAGATTACCCTTCATGTTGTCGCTATACAGCTGTGTAATTACAGTTTTCTAAAAGTATCTTGGGCCACTATGCCATTTTAATTGCTGTTCCCTCAGCTTGAAATTACTTTCCATTATTGCTTTTCTCATACCCATTTGCCTTCCAACCTGCCTGCCAACCTGCCCAGTTGCTATTTATTCTTGAAGACTCAGTTAGGATAATGAACTTGATATCCTGCTCTACTCTCCCCCAAAAATGACTTATATACCCTCCTCTGCATTCCCCAGATTATGGGTAGCACTATATTATATGGTTGTACTATGTTATGTCATATTATATGGTAGTATTTTTCATACTACACTATACATTTTGGCTTATTTGTTTCCAATCATCCTCTTCAACACTCTCCTAAATAGACTATGAGTTCCTTGAGAGCAAGTACTCTACTTTTTTATATCCTTTTCTTTGTTACTTAACACAATGCCTGGCAGGGAGTAGGTATTCAATAAGTATCTGTTATGCATAGGATGGTATTGTGTCACTATGTATAAACTGGCGTATCATTTACCTCTTTCATTTAGAAAGCCAGTAATGAGAAAAGCTTTGCCATCTAATACCAGAGTTAGTACAAGAATCTACTCTATTTTTAGAGGGTAAGCAAATCTACTTCACCTCACCAATAGTAGTAACTTGTAGGAACCTATACTTAAGTGCAAAGTATTAACTATAACCTTTCAATATTACCATTCATACTGCTATACACATTGTCAGAAGTGAGAATGTGTCATCCATTCAGATGACTAAATATTCTTAAACGCTTGTAAATGCCCATTATTTACCAGGGGATTTCATTGGGAAAGGACAGATGTGAAGCAGATAAGGTCAGGTATTGGAGATACCTGCTTCTCTCAGGAAAGATCGTTGGATAATCTGTTTAATCATATGCACACATGCTTTCTGCTCTAGGGCTTTGTGACTAAGCGAAAGACCTTTTTTTTCCTACACAAACTTTGTTAGTGTGACACTGTCAGACTATGGGATCCCCTAAGCTAAAGGGAAAAATACATTGTTGTTTTTTCCATGAGACCTTAGCATCTGTTGCTGATTATAAGCAAGCAGTTAGACAATTCACTTATACAATTTCTCATTCTATCTTCCAAAATTTGGTACATGTGAGTAACTATGTCCCAATCTATGCAGGATTAGGTTAAGATAAGAAGAATTATATTTTTGATTTAATATACTATTTTTTTATTTTTTGAAAATATTTACTTGAACTTACATTAAATTTTTGCTGTTTGTTTAGCATTATTTAATGCTAACACAATAAGATAGGAAACATGCATAGACGATATGTCTAAGTCTAGAGGATGTAATCCTTTATAAGCTTGTTTTGTAAGATATATTTTTATTTAGTTTATCTGTTTTAAGAAGTGAATTTAGCTGAAAAAAATAACTCCTCGCAGTTTGAAAGTTCACTTTATTAGTGGAGAAAAGAAACTAGAGTTATTTTTTAGTCAAACTAATCACAATTGAAATTATTGTGTTTATATTTCAGAAAATAACTAAGTTTACAAAGATAAATAGGTTAATGAAACTTTCCAATGTGCTGTGGGCAGAAAGAAGGGTCATTGAAAACAATGTGAAGGTCAGGGGGTGTGGGAGGAACTGGGAGATGCTGATGAAGGAGAAACTGCAAAGGAAGCAAGGAGCTGCATTCTTAAGGTACTCCATCTACTAGAAAGAAGCCAAGAGGAAAGGCAGGGAGAAAAATGACGTGTTATTGTTGTAAATCTGGGAAAAAGATGATGATATGCATAAGTCAATGGAAGTGGAGATAGATAAAAGTATACAGATTTGAAATATATTATAAAACTTACATTGTATATATGAATCTTAGTCTATATGCAGGTGTATGAAAACCTAGATTGATAGTAATTTCAACTTCAGTAAGTAATTACTAAGGCACCTCCACTAATCAAAGTTCCAGACTCTTGTATAGGATCAAGGCAGAAGGTAGAGGTGAAGAGTTCAAGGATTCATTTATTCAACAATATTACTGAGCATCTGCTGTTTGCCAGGAAATGTTCTTGGTGCTTGAAACGTATCAATCAGTAAACAAAATGAAGATCTCCACTTCATGAAGCTTATATTTTTAGCAATGGAGAAGATATAGGCAATAAACAATTATCATAACAAATTAGTAAATTATAATATGTTAGAAGATGATTAGTGCTAAGTAAAGTAGTTAAAATTAAAACACAGCAGAAGGGATTAAAATGTTGATAGGGTGGTTTCTTGTAGTTTTGAGTTGGGTGTTTTCTCAGAGTCCCTTGTACATCCTCTTCTTTCTCTAGCCTGATGTTTACCTGGGCCAGGTTTCCCTCCTTTGGACTTAGAAGCAAACACCACAATATTCAAGGTGTGGGAATCTACTTTCCTGAATGGCTGCTGAGTGGCTAGATGATGCAACCCAGAAATGCAGGGAGTTAGCTCTCCATGGCATCAACCTTGACTATATGAGTAAGTCTAATTGAGAGTCCACAACCTAGGCAACCTAGGCATTCAGGAAATACCACATTTCCTTACATTCTACAAACCTATTTAGATTTTGATGCCCCATCCCACTGAAGTGGCAGGAAATTCAAACTCTTATTTTCAGGACTTATTTCCTCCTTCCCCCATCACCAGAACTGAAGTTTCCAAGGTCTTACCCAACATTATTAGTCTTCTATCCAAACAGTTTACTTCTCAGTTTTTCATTGGTTTGTCTATCTGTCCTTTCACCTCTCTGATATTTTGGCATACAAATATATAACCATAAAAATGTAATGGCTTATATTTAGTGGGCACAGTAATTGTTACTATATTAAGTGCTTCACATGGATTTTTTTTCATTTGGTTCTCACAACTTTATGAGTTAAGCGTTGGTGTTGTCCTCATTTTAAAGATGTAGAAATTGAGGTTTCAAGAGGTCCAGTAACTCGACCAAGATCATATATCTGGTGAATTTAGGATGGGAATGTCAGTGGTTACTGAGCTTTTATTCTTACAGTAGAGGATTTAGTGGAAGAGCTGATTTGCTCTCTTTTTAGCATTTATTATGTGTAAACATGTAGCATGATTGTTAAATGTCTTAGATCACCTAGTAGATTGTAGGTTTCATGAAAGCTTCAATATTTTGCTTATCCTTGTAATCTCTAAATTTTCTGATGTGGTCTTTTGTACACAATAGTTTATGTTTGAAATAACTATGGAAAAAATTGGACAAAACCATACAATAAATTACAATAAAATATCTCAGAGAAATGATTATCTCTTTGATAACAAAAGAGGCAATGCATTTTGTAATGCTGCAGCATTTCTAATCTGAGACCTAATTAAGCAACTTGAAAAAAAGTGCTAAAATTAAGAACCACAGACAGCAGGAGTGCTCATATCAGAAATTTTTAATTGCTAAGTGTGGAGACAAATAATAAACAAAATGGTGGATACACACTTATGAATAATGATTCTCAAAATTGACCCAAATGAAAAAGGGAGCAATGGTACAATTGTTGAGAGTACAAATCCCATAGGGAAATGCTAATTGTGATATAGTGTTTAAGTCTAGAGAATGGAAAAACAGAGAGGTAACTTTAAGCATACAGAGTTTGGTTCTGTGTAAGAAAACTATAATTTACCATAGATCTACTCAGTTGTATGGATGTATCTAAACAATTTTTATCTTGCCCTTGATAAGTATCATTAGCATCCTTTTAAAAAAAATTTTATTGAGGTATAGTTGATACACAATATTATATGTTTCAAGTGTACAACATAGTGATTCACAATTTTTAAAGGTTATATTCCATTTATAGTTATTATAAAATTTTGGCTATATTCCTTGTATTGTACAATATATCCTTGTAGCTTATTTTTAAAAATTTCTTTATTTTATTTTTGGCTGCATTGGGTCTTCGTTGCTGCTCACGGGCTTTCTCTAGTTGTGGCGAGTAGGGGCTACTCTTTGTTGCTGTGAGTGGACTTCTCATTGCGGTGGCTTCTCTTGTTGCGGAGCATGGTCTCTAGGTGCATGGGATTCAGTAGTGTGGCATGTGGCCTCAGTAGTTGTGGCCCACCGGCTCTAGAGCACAGGCTCAGTAGTTGTGGCACATGGGCTTAGTTGCTCCGTGGCATGTGGGATCTTTCCGGACCAGGGCTTAAACCTGTGTGCCCCCTGCATTGGCAGGCAGATTCTTAACCACTGCATCACCAGGGAAGCCCTGTAGCTTACTTTATACACAGTAGTTTGTACCTCTTAACCCCTCACCCGTATCTTGCCTCTCCCCCCTCCCTCTCCCCACTGGTAACCACAAGTTTCTCTCTATATCTGTGAGTCTGTTTCTTTTTTGTTACATTCACCAGTTTGTTTTATTTTTTTTAGATTCCACATATAAGTGATATCTTCCTCTGTTTGACTTATTTCACTTAGCATAATATCCTTCAAGTCCATCTACATTGTTGCAAATGGCAAAATTTCATTCATTTTTATGGCCGAATATTATCCCACTGTATATATATGCCACATCTTCTTTATCCATTCATCTGTTGATAGACACTTAGGTTGCTTCCCTATCTTGGCAAGTGTAAATAATGCTGTTTTATTTTTAGTTTTTTGGGAACCTCTGTACTGTTTTCCACATTGGCTGTACCACTTTACATTCCCACCAACAGTGTTCCTTTTTCTCCACATCCTAGTCAAAAATTTGTTATTTGTGGTCTTTTTGATGTTAGCCATTCTGACAGGTGTGAAGTGATATCTCATTGTGATTTTGATTTGCGTTTCTCTGTTGATTAACAATGTTGAGCATCATTTCATGTGCTGTTGGCCTTCTGTATGTCTTCTTTGGAAAAATGTCTCTTCAGGTCTTCTGAGCATTTTTTATTCAGGTTGTTTGTTTTTTTGCTGTTGAGTTGTAGGAGCTGTTTATATATTTTGGATATTAACCCCTTATTGGTCATATCATTTGCAAATATTTTCTCCCACATTAGTAGGTTGTCTTTGCATTTTGTTGGTGGTTTCCTTTGCTTTGCAAAAGCATTTAAGTTTAATTAGATCCCATTTATTTATTGTTGCTTTTATTGCCTTTGCTTTAGGAGACAGGTCCAAAAAATATTGCTACAATTTATTTCAAAGAGTGTTCTACTTATGTTTTCTTCTAGGAGTTTTATAGTTTCTGGTCTTACATTTAGGTCTTTAATCCATTTTGAGTTTATTTTTGTATATGGTGGTTAACTAACACTAAGTATCTTTTAAAGTCTTTTGGAGGGCAACTGCATTCTTATTTTTCTTGCAATAGGTTGTCTCTAGCAACACAAGTTGTTGTTGTTATCTCTATCTGGGAAAGAATAGTACCTTTACTTCCCTTGCAAAATGTTCCTCCAGCTAGAGATGTTAATTTGCCCCAAACTGGCAACGTGTAGTCTTGTAGAAAAATCTTTCCCTCTGGGCTTCCCTGGTGGCGCAGTGGTTGAGAGTCCGCCTGCCGATGCAGGGGACACGGGTTCGTGTCCCGGTCCGGGAAGATCCCACATGCCGCGGAGCGGCTGGGCCCGTGAGCCATGGCCGCTGAGCTTGCGCCTCCAGAGCCTGTGCTCCACAACAGGAGAGGCCATAACAGTGAGAGGCCCGCGTACCGCAAAAAAAAAAAAAAAAATCTTTCCCTCTGCTACCCAGCAAAACAGGTGGCCTTGGCTTTGGTCCCTGTTGCTGTGGGTCACAGCACACCTGGACCCATTTGTTCAGCTTCAAGTGGAGCAGGTGTGATGAGGATTGGCTATCCTGTGGTCCAAAAATGGACTCCGCACAGTGCTTTGCTCCTGTGACAGGCAGCCTTGCTGAGTGAGTGGGCTGGAACGGGCTGTGGTAGGCTCAGGAGGGAGCCAAATAGAAGGGCTGATAATGCAAACACTGACTTTAGAATCTAAAATAATTTGTAGCCAGTAAGTAGAGCCTGGCAGCTGTTCACACAGAAGTTAAATGCTGGTTAACACCATGGCAGGTGCTCTGCATGGGCTGGACAATTGCAAGCACTTGGATAAATATTGGCTGTTGATTTATTCTCACTGTTTCAAGAGTGTCAGTTTCCCAGCCTTCAGATAGATACTACTAATTTACTTCATCTAGCCCCTTTATTTATTATTTAATTTATATTTAAGAACACAGCAGAGGAAGTCACAGTCATGTTAGAGCAAGGCTGCAAGTCCCTTGGTCTGGGTAGGTTTGTAAACATAAATAAATAAAAGTGTACAGCCTGATTAGCTCTATCTCTTAGAGGTAGAAGCTTCAAGGTAAGAATTATGTCATTCATCTTGGTAACTGATTATTATGATGGATCAGAGACATGCTCAGTGTGTTTTACGTGAAAATCATGTAATATCACTGTTAAAGGAACATTGAGATAGGGAAACTCACCTTCAAAGTTCAAGGAATTATTTGTGACAGTAATTTTGATGTTTTTAAATATTGAAGTTTGAGTTATTCGTTTGCTTAACAAGTGTTCATTGAAAAGTGGTTGGCAGGACATGAGTAAATAAAACACAGTCCCTGACCTCAAGGAGTTTATGGACTAGGGAGGGAAACTGACAACACAACAGTTTCAACACGATGCACATCTACAGATGGATGTACACATGGGCTGTAGGAAACCTGACTGAAACTGCTCGTCAGAGAAAAATTATTCCTCCATTTTTATGTGAAACAGAAAAAAACAGCTTCAAAAATGGGATAGCTAGGTTTACAATGTGTAAATGTTTTGAAGTCACTCACCTCACACAGAATGGTCTCTGTGAAGTATATTAACGAGTGTTTCTAGAAAACTATTTCAGAAGAAATCATGTGGCTATATTGACACCATGTGCATTTTAGAGCTCTCTGGATTGTAAGTGGCAGAATCCTGATTCAAAAATACTCAAGACAAAAGGAGCAATAACAAGCTCACAAATCAAAACTTGTGGGAGCTAGAGGTGCTTTGGACACATCTGGGTTCACGTCCTGAAGTAATGGCATCTGGAAGCTTTCCCTCCATCTTTAGTTTTCTTCTCTGTGGCCTTCGTTCTTAGGCAGGCTGTCTGCACATGGTGTACTCCTGCAGGACTGGTTCCATCCAGCCAGGTTCAAGAATAGTGAGAATGAGAACACTTCATTACCAAGTGCACCAGCAAAAATCCCAGGATCAGCTCTGATGACCTTTGATTGGGTCAGGTGCCCAACCCTGAACAGTCACAGAGACCAAGAGGATAAGTTGCTCCAAAAGGTCAAACTTGGGCCACGTGACACCTTTAGAGAAGGGGATAGAGGCAGCTCACCCAAATCAGGTGGGCTGAGAGCAGGTGAGAGGTAGTTACCTGTGGAAAATTGAGGAGTTCTTATTAGAAGTGAGACTGGTTAGGCAAATCAGCCACCAAAACCCATGGATTTCTGTTTAATTAAACTTTGTATTTTGAGATAATTGTAGACCCACATGTTTTTAAGTGTTAAACATTTAAAGATTAAAAAAAATAATGTCTATTTGCTCAAACTTCCTAAGCTACTCTTTCAAAACCCTTTGTTTTAATAAGTTATTAAAGAAAATTTCCAATTTGCATTTGTAATCAACATCTCTATTTTAGAACAGGGGAAGAACCCTAGGTTCCAGGCCTAGCTTTGCTAATAAAAATCTGTGTGGTATTAGGCAAAACACCTGAACTTTTTCAGGCTCCATGTTCTCAACTGTAAATGTAGTAATTTTTGTGGCCTCACTTCCCTCACAGGATTGTTGGCAAGATAAATAAAATGACAATATGGTTTTAAACTGTAAAATATTACTATATTTCTTCACAAAGTTTATTTTTGAAACACATATTTTTACTTGATTTTGTATACAGATTTCTTTCCACTGTATTATTTCTATCTCCTATATACACATGAAAACTTTAGAAAAATTAATGTCTAACGTGATAATTTAGCTTCCTATATTTTCCAGAAAATTAAGACTTGGATTTTTTTCATACTTCTCTAGATTCTTCCAGTGGCTTTTTAGTGCTTGTTTGTTAGTCATCTATAAGTTAGCCATACTTATTTGATTGTTTGGAAGCCTTTGAAATAAGGTAATCATTCTGTTCGTAGCTAAGTGGCTACTAAAATGCCTGAACAAATTAGATGCAACAACTCTCATTCAGGAGCTTTAGAAATAAGTATCCTCATAGGAATTGTGACCATGTAAATACTGGGCCATCAATTTGTGTACAGACTATTCACAGTCAAATAATACATTGGACAGGCCTGGGCTCACAGAGTATGATATCAAAGGCAACTCTATTTTTATCTTCACTGTTTTCAAAAAGGAATACAGTGGAAGAATTTCTTCCCCTGCTCATGGTTAAAATCTTGGGCATGCTCAGTATTTTTTCTTGTCACTCTTAAGTAATACAAAGTCTTATAGTCTCATTTTGTCACAAACTTAATCTCAATTTACTAGCTGTATAAATAACCCATTTAGAAAATAAAAATTTGAACTTGATTTAAACTTAAAATTTTCTCTTTCTGGTGCAAATAAAAATGCAGTCCTCTCTCTCCCCTCCTTAAGCTTCTACCTCTCCTCCCCCAGCATGCCACTCTTGGGTCCTGACCCTTGCAGGATTAAAGATGGAAGGAGATGGAAAGTGGAAGAAGGAAAGTTCTTACTTGGCCGGTAAGGCTGTAAGACAACTTCATCATCTTGACGTCTTAGGAACTGCCAAATGCTTAGAGGCAATTCTTCTTTCAATAGTGATTCTTAGAGGGAGTATTTGACTACTTTTCCTTTCACAAGGACAATGCATTTTTATTCCCCTTGAAAAATGCTCCTCCCTAGGCTTATGGTTTTCTGGAGACCCACTCATCCAGGTTATTTGTCCACATCTTATTGCTTTTTCAGATGGACAATTGAAAAGGTTTAAAACTGGCTCCAGATTGATTCTGTCTTCCATGTGGAAACTCTTGCATTTTTCTGCCTAAATTCTACCAAAATTTCTGGAGATGGACTCCAATCCCAGTACAGAAACCACCTCTCTTTTGTTTTGCAAAAGCAGCATGTTAGATTTTCTTGTGTCCTATGCCTGATTAAATGCTGGGGACTTTTATTAAGCTCCATGGTTGATGCCTTTGAAAATCTTATTACAATACTTGAGGTGAAGATGGGGCTACCTCCACTCTTCTCTCTTGGTGGAAGGTGTTTGGGGGATTAATTAGTAGAAGTTTCAAAACAATTCCTCTTCAAAAATCCCCTCTAATTTCCACAGACCAAGTTTTGTCCCCTTGAGGTGGGTGCAGGGTTGTGAGAATAATGAAACTTCATTCAGGTATGCATGTCTGGAACCTTCTTTGGAATACAGCATTGCATTTATTAATTCTTGGTTCTTTGGTTGAAATTTCCAATTTAAATATTGTGATTCACCTACTGTTTAATCCACACTCACACTCATTTTCACCTCCCGAAATCCTTTGTAGTATGCTGTTGCATCTGTATAAGGCCCCACTGATTCATTTACTTTTCAACATCTCTGTAATCTACTGAATTTTCTACCAACAGAAATGATCAGGCACTACAATGATTTTGTCCTTGCTGGGTTCTTCTGTTTGAAGAGTGTCCTTGTAGATTAATTGAACTAGCATTGTTAATATCATCATTGACAAGCAACATGATGATAACTGTCAAAAATGTAATTCGGGTTTTTTTTCTTTAAAATTGAGTGGCATGAACAATTCTTCTTCACTATTTAGAAATCTGTTCTACAAATTCCAACACTTTTGATAGTAACTTTAAGAACAATTGAAGATTAAGGAAGTAGCTTTTATTTCTTAAATTAGTTGCTAATTATGAGTACTGCATGGTAAAGAGCCTTGAACAACAAATAGGTAACTCGGCAAGCAAGAAACAGCCATAATAATAAACCAGAGTTCTCATCTCCTAAAGTATCACACCCAGAATCTAGAGTCAGACATAACTAAAACCACATAATCAATTAAACTTTTGATCACCCCTAATGATCTAGACAGAGATGATCTGCCAGAAAAAAATATATCTTCTAATTATGATGGGTTGGTGATGTGGAGAAAGATGAATGATTCAAGGTATAAACAATCTCTGATCGAATACACATACACAATTTTAACTAGAGAGGAATACTTAAATAATCTCTAGAAACTTCAGTCCTACAGTTCTATGCATCACTACACAATGGCAAGCTAGCTGCTGAAGAAAAAAACATTGAAAAACTCCATTGTATAGGTCATAAATTTGGAGGAAATAAATGAGGTGACAAAGCAAGGTTGCCTGCCATGTCTCTTTTACAAGTTGGAAGCATTGCATTTAGGGAACATGTTATGTCTGTTGGACAACCTTCATGCCATTTTTAATATGGAGGTCAATTGCAGGAAGCATTGATGGTATTTTCCTGAGGGTTTAATTCACAGGGAGTGTCCTAAGCATTAGCAAAAGCAAAGCCCAGGGCGTGGTAAGAGCAAATAATATGAGATTGCCATTTAATAAAACAGACTTGTAATTGAGTACAAGAATTTCAAGTGCTAGAACTAAAACTGCTTTCTGAGAGCTATCACATACCTGATAATGTTTTCCCTGAGCACTGCAAATGAAAAGGTTTCTTTAATATAGTGCTATTCCATTTATGTTTTATGCAGACTTAGATCAATCACATTAATAATCAACATCATTTGGAAAGAAAAGATGTTTACTAAGCGAGCCTTAATTTATTGATTTATTCTTATGTAGGGCCCTTAGCTGCCTATGAAAAAGACTGCCCAGTTGTGTTTTGCCTGCCACGAAGCAGGCATTTTAGAAGCAGCGATGTAAAAATTAGTTGGGATTATTTGACTTCAAGTGACAGAATATTCAACCATAATTGGCTTAAGCGGAAAGAGAGTGTATTGGCTTATAGGATTGGGAAGTCCAGAATGTGATATGGCTTCGGGCAAGCCTGCACCTGGAGATCAAATGAAATCATCTGGACCTGATCTCTCTTCCAGCTGTCGCCTTTTCTTTTCTCACTATTGGCTTTATTCATAGATATTCTCTCCTCTCTTATGCCAAGATAGCCTCTAGGAATTAAATGTTTATATGCTCACAATTCTAGTCCAGTTCCAAAGTTTTGATATTTTGATCCGTTGGTTCTGATTGAGACTAATGTCCAATCTTGGACCAGGCTTGGTGGCCAGAGAAATACAGAAGCCAACGGCAGTGACAGAGTTACATGGACTACAGGTACCAACAGTTTGATTAAGAAGGATCTCTAAAGAGAAATTGGGGTGTGAGTATAAGCAGATGAGGAGAGTGTGCAGAGTTGCAAGTACAGCAAGTATCCACTATAGATTTTTCCCGCTGGTCACTTCTAGAAGAGATTAGTGAAGCAAAAGGAGAGTGTCTTGTGGTGACATCTAAAGGCCACTAAAATTGCTTTCCCCAGAAATGGTTCCTTTAAAGATTCTGTCTTGTAAGGAATATGTCTGTGGCAACTGAACACCCAAATAAGTGGACAACCCTTCTTTCTAGCCCAAATTCAGATAAATGTTTAGTTAACAGTCACTCAAAGACAATCTCACTGTTGGGCAGTGTCTTCTTAAGTCTTGCTCTACCTCTGATTAAAAACAATAAAACTTAACTTGCAATTTTAAGGTGTTTTCCTATTTATCATGTCATTTGAAATATCCCCCAAGAGTTTTATATTTCATTAGCTAAACTAAATTTGCTTTGCAGAAAAGTGATATACAGAGAGCCAAAGAGAATGATCTCTACAGCGTTTTAGTTTAAAATTTATTCTGTCTAAGCAGCCAGAACTCTACATTTTTATTTTTCAGATACAGTTTTATTAAACCTGATTCACCTTATCCTAAACTTATATTTTTTATACCCAAACCAGAGCTTTATATTTATCTCTATTAACCATTCTGTTTTTGTAATATTTAACTTATTTTTCCAACATACTGAGATAGTTTGTGGTCTAATTTCTCATGTAATAAACTCATTATAACCTCTTCATTCTCCTCTCCTTATTTCTCTGCCCATCCCATCTTCCATGGCTTGGGGTTAAAGAGAAGCTTCAATGGTTTCTTCATCCTATGCCATAGTCCTCTCTACTCTGTTGGTTTCCCCAATGCCAGACTTGAGTGGCATGTACCCCAGCAATTCTGGAGCCAAGATTTATGATCCAGTTCTAAGTTGAAGATGGTGAGTGCAAACTGGGAAAGAACATAGGAAAAAGGCCTGTAAATATTTAACATCTGGGTACAGTGTGACAGAGGAAGGGAAACAAAGATATTAAGTTTGGATAAGAAGGGAAGAAGATTAAGGGTCATCTATATGTTGCACTTGGCCTGTGTATTCTCTTAGTCTACTACCAGAGATAGTAAAAAAAAAAAAAAAAAAAAAGTGATAAATTCCTTGTTTAATCCTTGACTACTGCAGTTTGAGGCTACTGCTACTATTCCTCAGAAATCAATTTCCCTGCGGTTACCAGTGTCCTAAAATTACCAAATACAAGGACTGTTCTTCCATTACTTGATGTCTCTGTATTGTTTTGTACTCTTGACTTCTCTTGCCACATAATTCTACTCACTGTTGTCTTTGGTGAGATCATTCATCTTAAAGATGCTTCTTCTACTTTGGTAGTCTTTGGTTTCAGTCGTTAGTCATCCAAGCCAGAAACTGATAGACTAAACTTAGACCTCATGTATATTCCTTTCCCAAAGCATTTAATTTAACTTTTAAACAACTTTATTGAGAAATAATTTGAATGTTATACAATTCATCCATTTAAAGTATACAGTGCTATGGGTTTTAGTATATTAACAGAACTGTGCAAGTATCATCACTATCAGTTTCAGAACATTTAATCATCCCAAAAAGAAATCCCATATTCATCAATAGTCACTTTCCATTTCCCCTACCTCTTCATCCCTGCATCCCCAGCCCTAGGTAACCACTAATCTACTCTCTGTCTCTATCGATCTACCTATTCTGGACGTTTCATGTAATACAGTCATACATTATGTGGTCTTTTGTGACTGACTTCTTTCACTTGGCATAATGATTTCAAGATTCATCCATCCTGTGGCATGTGTCAACATTTCATTCATTTTAGTTGTCAAATACCATTTCCTTGTAGAGATAAACTACATTTTATTTATTTAACAGCTGATAGACTGGTTTGTTTCCACTTTTTGGCAATTCTGAATAATCTTGCTATGAGCATTCATGTACAACGTTTTGTGTGAATGTATTGCTTTTTTCTTCTCTTTAGCATATATGTAGGAGTGAAATTACTGTGTCATATGGTAACTCTCCATTTAACTTTTTGCGGAACTGCCAGATTGTTTTCCAAGATGGCTGAACCAGTTTACACTCCCATCAACATGCAAAAGGTTACAATTTCTCCATATCCTCAACAACACTTGTCTTTTTAACCTGTTGCTATTGTTGTTATTAAAATTATTATCATTGCCTTCCTAGTGAATGTGAAGTGATATCTCATTGTGGTTTTGATTTGCATATACCTAATGATTAATGATGTTAAGCATCTTTTTCAGTACTTATTGGCTATTTGTATATTTTTTTTGAAGAAATATCTATTGAAATCCTTAGCTGGTTTTTAAATTAGGTTATTTGTTTTTTAGTTATTTACGTGTGAAAATTCTTTTCTTAACATCTTTATTGGAGTATAATTGCTTTACAATGGTGTGTTAGTTTCTGCTGTATAACAAGTGAATCAGCTATAAGTGTACATATACCCCCATATCCCTTCCCTCTTACATCTCCCTCACTCACTCCCTATCCCACACCTCTAGGTGGTCACAAAGCACTGAGCTGATCTCCCTGTGCGATGCAGCTGCTTCCCACTAGCTATCTATTTTACATTTGGTAGCGTATATTTGTCAGTGCCACTCTCTCACTTTGTCCCAGCTTACCCTTCCCCCTCCCCGTGTCCTCAAGTCCATTCTCTATGTATGCATCTTTATTCCTGTCAGAACCATTTTCTGTTTTAGATTCCATATATATATGTTAGCATATGGTATTTTTCTCTTTATAACTTACTTCACTCTGTATGACAGACTCTAGGTCCATCCACCTCACTACAAATAACTCAATTTCATTTCTTTTTATGGCTGAGTAATATTCAATTGTATATATGTGCCACATCTTCTTTATCCATCAATCTGTCGATGGACACTTAAGTTGCTTCCATGTCCTGGCTATTGTAAATAGTGCTGCAATGAACATTGTGGTACACGACTATTTTTGAATTATGGTTTTCTCAGGATATACGCCCAGTAGTGGGACTGCTGGGTCATATGGTAGTTCTATTTTTAGATTTTTAAGGAACCTCCATACAGTTCTCCATAGGGGCTGTATCAATTTACATTCCCACCAACAGTGCAAGAGGGTTCGCTTTTCTCCACACCCTCTCCAGCATTTATTGTTTGTAGATGTTTTGATGATGGCCATTCTGACTGGTGTGAGGTGATACCTCATTGTAGTTTTGCTTTACATTTCTCTAATGATTAGTGATGTTGAGCATCCTTTCATGTGTTTGTTGGCAATCTATATATCTTCTTTACAGAAATGTCTATTTTGGTCATCTGCCCATTTTTGCATTGGGTTGTTTGTTTTTTTGATATTGAGATGCATGAGCTGCTTGTATATTTTGGAGATTATCCTTTGTCAGTTGCTTTGTTTGCAAATATTTTCTCCCATTTTGAGGGTTGTCTTTTCGTCTTGTTTATGGTTCCCTTTGCATGCAAAAGCTTTTAAGTTTCATAGGTCCCATTTGTTTGTTTTTGTTGCCATTTCTCTAGGAGGTGGGTCAAAAAGGATCTTGCTGTGATTTATGTCATAGAGTGTTCTGCCTATGTTTTCCTCTAAGAGTTTTACAGTGTCTGGTCTTACATTTAGATCTTTAATCCATTTTGAGTTTATTTTTGTGTATGGTATTTGGGAGTGTTCTAATTTCATTCTCTAGCATGTAGCTGTCCTGTTTTCCCAGCACCACTTATTGAAGAGGCTGTCTTTTCTCCATTGTATATTCTTGCCTCCTTTATCAAAGATAAGGTGACCATATGTGTGCAGGTTTATCTCCGGGCTTTGTATCCTGTTCCATTGATCTATATTTCTGTTTTTGTGCCAGTACCATACTGTCTTGATTACTGTAGCTTTGTAATATAGTCTGAAGTCAGGGAGCCTGATTCCTCCAGCTCTGTTTTTCTTTCTCAAGATTGCTTTGGCTATTCGGAATCTCTTGTGTTTCCCTACAAATTGTGAAATTTTTTGGTTCTAATTCTGTGAAAAATGCCATTGGTAGTTTGATAGGGATTGCATTGAATCTGTAGATTGCTTTGGGTAGTATAGTCATTTTCACAATGTTGATTCTTCCAATCCAAGAACATGGTTTATCTCTCCATTTGTTTGTATCATCTTTAATTTATTTCATCAGTGTCTTATAATTTTCTGCATACAGGTCTCTTGTCTCCTTAGGTAAGTTTATTCCTAGGTATTTTATTCTTTTTGTTACAATAGTAAATGGGAATGTTTTCTTAATTTCTCTTTCAGGTTTTTCATCATTAGTGTATAGGAATGCAAGAGATTTCTGTGCATTAATTTTGTATCCTGCTACTTTACCAAATTCATTGATTCACTCTAGTAGTTTTCTGATAGCATCTTTAGGATTCTCTATGTATAGTATCATGTCATCTTCAAACAGTGACACTTTTACTTCTTCTTTTCTGCTTTGGATTCCTTTTATTTCTTTTTCTTCTCTGATTTCTGTGGCTAAAACTTTCAAAACTATGTTGAATAATAGTGGTGAGATTGGGCAACCTTGTCTTTTACCTGATCTTAGTGGAAATGGTTTCAGTTTTTCACCATTGAGAATGATTTTGGCTGTGGGTTTGTGATATGTGGCCTTTATTATGTTGAGGTAAGTTCCCTCTATGCCTACTTTCTTGGAAAGTTTTTTATCATAAATTGGTGTTGAATTTTGTCAAAAGATTTTTCTGCATCTATTGAGATTATCATAAGGTTTTTATCCTTTAATTTGTTAATATGGTGTATCACATTGATTGATTTGTGTATATTGAAGAATCCTTGCATTCCTGGGATAAACCCCACTTGGTCATAGTGTATGATTCTTTTAATGTGCTGTTGGATTCTGTTTGCTAGTATTTTGTTGAGGATTTTTGCATCTATGTTCATCAGTGATATTGGCCTGTAGTTTTCTTTTTCTGTGACATCTTTGTCTGGTTTTGGTTTCAAGGTGATGGTGGCCTTGTGGAATGAGTTTGGGAGTGTTCCTCCCTCTGCTGTTTTTTGGAAGAGTTTGAGAAGGATAGGTGTTAGCTCTTCTCTAGATCTTTGATAGAATGTACCTGTGAAGCTGTGTGGTATGGGACTTTTGTTTGTTGGAAGATTTTACATCACAGTTTCAATTTCAGTGCTTGTGACTGGTCTGTTTTTATTTTCTCTTTCTTCCTGGTTCAGTCTCGGAAGGTTGTGCTTTTCTAACAATTTGTCCCTTTCTTCCAGGTTGTCCATTTTATTGGCATGTAGTTGCTTGTGGTAATCTCTCATGATCCTTTGTATTTCTGCAGTGTCAGTTTTTACTTCTCCTTTTTCATTTATAATTTGTCGATTTGAGTCATTTCCCTCTTTTTCTTGATTAGTCTGGCTAATGGTTTTTCAATTTTGTTTATCTTCTCTAACAACCATCTTTTAGTTTTATTGATCTTTGCTATTGTGTCCTTCATTTCTTCTTCGTTTATTTCTGATCTGATTTTTATGATTTCTGCTAACTTTGGGGATTTTTTTGTTCTTCTTTCTCTAATTGCTTTAGGTTTAAGGTTAGGTTGTTTATTTGAGAGTTTCCTTGTTTATTGAGGTAGGATTGTATTGCTATAAACTTTCCTCTTAGAACTGCTTTTGCTGCATCCCATAGGGTTTGGGTCTTTGTGTTTTCATTGTGATTTGTTTCTAGGTATTTTCTCATTTCCTCTGATTTCTTCAGTGATCCTTGGTTATTTAGTAGCATATTGTTTAGCCTCCATGTGTTTGTATGTTTTATAGTTTTTTTCCTTTAATTGAGATCTAGTCTCATAGCACTGTGGTTTGAAAAAATACTTGATACGATTTCAATTTTCTTAAATTTACCAAGGCTTGACTTGTGACCAAGATATATCTATCCTGGAGAATGTTCCATGAGCACTTGAGAAGAATGTGTATTCTGTTGTTTTTGTATGGAATGTCCTATAAATACCAATTAAGTCCAACTTGTTTAATGTATCATTTAAAGCTTGTGTTTCCTTATTTATTTTCATTTTTCATGATCTGTCCGTTGGTGAAAGTTGGGTGTTAAAGTCCCCTACTCTGATTGTGTTACTGTTGATTTCCCCTTTTATGGCTGTTAGCATTTGCCTTAGGCACTGAGGTGCTCCTATGTTGGGTGCATAAATATTTACAATTGTTATATCTTCTTCTTGGATTGACCCCTTGATCATTATATAGTGTCCTTCCTTGTCTCTTGTGATAGTCTTTATTTTAAAGTCTATTTTGTCTGATACGAGAATTGCTACTCCAGCTTTCTTTTCATTTCCATTTGCATAGAATATCTTTTTCCATCCCCTCACTTTCAGTCCCTATGTGTCCCTAGGTCTGAAGTGGGTCTCTTGTACACAGCATATATACGAGTCTTGTTTTTGTATCCATTCAGCCGGTCTATGTCTTTTGGTTGGAGCATTTAATCGATTTATATTTAAGGTAATTAGTGATATTTATGTTCCTATTACCATTTTCTTAGTTGTTTTGGGTTTGTTTTTGTAGGTCTTTTCCTTCTCTTGTGTTTTCTGCCTAGAGAAGTTCCTTTAGCATTTGTTTTAAAGCTGGTTTTGTGGTGCTGAATTCTCTTAACTTTTGCTTGTCTGTAAAGGTTTTAATTTCTCCGTTGAATCTGAATGAGATCGTTACTGGGTAGAGTAGTCTTGGTTGTAGGTTTTTCCCTTTCATCACTTTAAATATGTCCTGCCATTCGCTTCTGGCTTGTAGAGTTTCTGCTGAAATATCAGCTGTTAACCTCATGGGGGTTCCCTTGTATGTTATTTGTTGCTTTTCCCTTGCTGCTTTTAATATTTTTTCTTTGAACTTAATTTTTGTTAGTTTGATTAATATGTGTCTTGGTGTGTTTTTCCTAAGGGTTATCCTGTATGGGACTCTCTGTGCTTCCTGGGGTTGGGTGACTCTTTCCCATATTAAGGAAGTTTTCAACTATAATCTCTTCAAATATTTTCTCAGTCCCTTTCTTTTTCTCTTCTTCTTCTGGGACCCCTATAATTTGAATATTGGTTCATTTAATGTTGTCCCAGAGGTCTCTGATACTTTCCTCAATTCTTTTTATTCTTTTTCTTTATTCTGCTCTGCAGTAGTTATTTCCACTATTTTATATTCCAGGTCTCTTATCCGTTCTTTGCCTCAGTTATTCTGCTATTGATTGCTTCTAGAGAATTTTTAATTTCATTTATTGTGTTGTTCATCATTGTTTGTTTGCTCTTTAGTTCTTGTAGGTCCTTATTAAATGTTTCCCATATTTTCTCCATTCCATTTCCAAGATTTTGCATCATCTTTACTCTCATTACTCTGATTTCTTTTTCAGGTAGACTGCTTATTTCCTCTTCATTTGTTTGGTCAGGTGGGTTTTTATTTTGCTCCTTCATGTGCTGCATATTCCTCTGTCTTGTCATTTTGCTTAACTTACTATGTTTGTGGTCTCGTTTTTGCAGGCTGCAGCTTCATAGTTCCCATTGTTTTTGGTGTCTGCTCACAGTGGGTAAGGTTGGTTCAGTGGGTTGTGTAGGCTTCCTGGTGGAGGGGACTGGTGCCTGTGTTCTGGTGGATGAGGCTGGATCGTGTCTTTCTGGTGGGCAGGACCATGTCCAGTGGTGTGTTTTGGGGCGTCTGTGAACTTATTATGATTTTAGGCAGCCTAAAATCATATGGGGATGGGGTTGTATTCCTTTCTTGCTAGTTGTTTGGCATGGGGTGTCCAGCACTGGAGCTTGCTGGTCATTGTTTGGAGCTGGGTCTTTGTGCTGAGATGGAGATCTCCGGGAGAGCTCTCGCTAATTGATATTATTTGGGGCCAGGAGGTCTCTGGTGGTCCAATGTCCTGAACTTGGCTCTCCCACCTCAGAGGCTCAGGCCTGACACCTGGCTGGAGCACCAAGTCCCTGTCAGCCACACAGCTCAGAAGAAAAGGGAGAAAAAAAAAGAAAGAAAAATAAAATAAAATAAATAAAGTTATTAAAATAAAAAAATTATTAAAATAAAAAAATTAATAAAAAAAGAAGAGAGCAATAAACAAATCCACCAATGATAACAAGCTCTAAAAACTATACTAAAATAAACATAAAAATCAGAAACTAGTCTGTTGCAGACAGCAAACCCCAAGTCTATAAGTTGCTCCCAAAGTCCACTGCCTCAATTTTAGGATGATTAATTGTCTATTCAGGTATTCCACAGATGCAGGATACATTAAGTTGATTGTGGATATTTAATCTGCTCCTGATGCTGCACGGAGAAGTTTCCCTTTCTCTTCTTTGTTCACACAGCTCCTGGGGTTCAGCTTTGCATTTGGCCCTGCCTCTGCATGTAGGTCACTCTCTGAAATGTGTTCTTTGCCCAGACAGGACAGGGTTAAAGGAGCAGCTGATTAGGGGGCTCTGGCTCACTCAGGCTGGGGGGAGGAAGGGGTACGGAATGTGGGGCGAGCCTGCAACAGCAGAGGCCAATGTGACGTTGCAACAGCTGGAGGCGTGCCGTGTGTTCTGTGGAAGTTGTCTCTGGATCACGGGACCCTGGCAGTGGCGGGCTGCACAGGCTCCCCTGATAGCCACAGCTCGCGCCCCTCTCTGCAGCTCGTTTCGGTGGCGTTTTGAATCTCCTCTCCTGGCACACCCGGAAACAATGGTCTCTTGCCTCTTAGACAGGTCCAGAGTTTTTCCCGGACTCCCTCCCGGCTAGCTGTGGTGCACTATACCCCTTCAGGCTGTCTTCACGCAGCCAACGCCAGTCCCCTTCCTAGGATCTGACCTCGGAAACCCGAGCCTCAGCTCCCAGCCCCTACCCGCCCCAGCGGGTGAGCAGAGAAGCCTCTCAGGCTAGTGAGTGCTGGTCGGCACCTATCCTCTGTGCGGGAATCTCTACGTTTTGCCCTCTGCACCCCTGTTGCTTCGCTCTCCTCCATGGCTCTGAAGCTTCACCCCTGCCCACCCACCGTTTCCACCAGTGAAGGGGCTTCCTGGTGTGTGGAAACTTTTCTTCCTTCACAGCTCCCTCCCAGAGGTGCAGGTCCCATCCCTATTCTTTTGTCTGTTTTTTCTTTTTTCTTTTGCCCTACCCAGGTACGTGGAGAGTTTCTTGCCTTTTGGGAAGTCTGAGGTCTTCTGCCAGCATTCAGTAGGTGTTCTGTAGGAGTTGTTCCACATGTAGATGTATTTTTGATGTATTTGTGGGGTGGAAGGTGATCTCCACATCTTTCTCCTCTGCCATCTTGAAGGTCCTCCATAAAAATTCTTTACTTATACTAGATACAAATTCCTTGTTAGATCTATGACTTTCAAATATTTTCCATTCTGTGGGTTGTGTTTTCATTTTCTTGATGGTATTCTTTGAAGAACAAAGGTTTTTAACTCTGATAAATTTGAATTTATTTGTATTCCTTTGTCACATGGTTTTTTGTGTATATCTAAGAAATTATTGCCTAACTCAAGGTAATGAAGGTTTACTTCTATGATTTTTTCTAAGAGTTTTATAATTTTAGTTCTTAAATTTAGGTTTATAATCCATTTTGACTTAATTCTTCTATGTGGTGTAAGGAAGGGGTCCAACCTCATTCTTTTGTATGTGGATATCATCATTTTGTATGTGGATAGCATCATTTGTTGAAAAGACCGGTGAATTTTCTTGGCACTCTTATCTTGTTTTTAAATATTGTACATTATAAAATTTTAATGTCTCTTTTCTACTTTTGTTTCCATTCTGTTGCCTCTGCCTTAGTAGGACCTTATTAGTTCTCATTGGGATTACAGAATATATATAGTTTATTTGTGATTGTATGTATGTGTATGTAACTTCATCCATATATATCACCATGTTTTGTGTGTGGTTCCTAAATTTTTTATTCATGAAACAGACAACTTTATTCCATAAAGATTTATCTGTTATAAAAGAAGGCAGTCTGAAGAACAATTCTTCAGTTGTTCACAAACTGTGAGACTGAATTCTTAGAAACCATCTTCTATATTTGTTCTTTAGGAAACAAGTAAATGATTAGGAGAGGACTGAATATCTGAAATGAGGAAAGTGATCTTATTAAAGGGAAAGAGAGAATCTGGGATATGGAAATGAAATTGTATGAAGCAATGAAGAGTGAGGATGTGGCAAACTTTGATTTTCCTGTATGTATTTTGTTTTCGTTTTAAAGCATTAGATAGTCTTTTGAGTAAGAGGCAAGTACAGTTGACCCTTGAATAGCATGGGGTGGGGTGGGGGGCAGTAGGGGTGCCAATCCTCCCTGCAGTCAAAACTTCCCACATAACTTTACAGTCAGTCCTCCTGCCCTCTGTATTCCCAATTCCACATTTGTGGATTCGACCAACCAGGGACTGTGCGGTATTGCAGTACATATTTGTTGAAAAATTCTGTTCCTAAGTGGACCCATGCAGTTCAAACCCGTGTTGTTCAAGGGTCAACTGTAAATGAATCTGTTAATATTTCAGAAGGGTCTATTTGGGAATATTTAGGATGTAGTCTTGCTGGAGAACTCAGAAATGAATAGATTTTGATCCCAGTTTTGCTAAAAATGTATTTCTTTCTCTAGCCAAAAATATAGTTAATGTGAATAGACCTTCTTTATCATAGTCTATGTATCATTTGTATAAATACCATAATAACATTTATAGAATGTCTACACTGTGCTAAGTATACTACTTTTTTTTTTAGCTAAATACTCACAATCTTACTAGGTAGTTACAGGTGGATATCACAGAGGAGCTAAATGATAGTAGAAAGGTTAAGTAAATATTTGAACTGAGATTTCACCCAAGGCTTGTCTTGCACCAAAGCCCACACTTTTCCTAACCTAGGCATACATCACAATATTGACCATATACTTGTTCTACTATTAAGTGTCAGAATCAATGCAAAAAATGCACTGTTTATAAAAAAGAGGCGATGTGGGCTGAGGTAGTCAGGACAGGTTCAGAAAAAGGTAACTGTGGAGTCGACCCTTAGGAGGAGGATGGAAGAGAAAAGATGAAAAGAAAGGATGAAAGAGAGATGGTGAAGGTGTTCTACCATAAAGAATAGCATGGCATAAGAAAATAGTCTCTTAAAACATTCGGTCTGAGCTTTATAAAAAATTTCTTTTTGATTCATCTCTTTGGGACAAATGTTCTTGCCTGATTTAATAGAAATGGTATTTTCTCTGCAGATACCTTTGAGCCATACTCTGAGATGCAGAGATATTTCTTGTTGAAACCAGCTCTGCCAGCATGCTTGAATAAGCAGAATTATCCCTCTAAGCTATCTGAAATGGAGCTGAGACACCAATAAGCAAATAACAACACACAAGAATGGAAAAGATAAACACTTATTCCATCCAACTAGTGCTTACATTAATCTGATTAATTAAAGCATGAGTTAGAACTATTTACTTGTGCTTGTTATAAAAGAGAAGATATTAAATCAGCTCTTTACTCTTGGAGACACACTGTGATTTTTGGCATTCATTCTGTTTTTAACCTCATTGCTTTCTTCTTTAAAAGCAATGGCTTACTATGTTTTCTCATGTTTCCTACTAGTTGAAGCAAGTCTAGTGCATAGCCAAAGAGGTTTTGTTCATTTCATTGATGACCAAACTCAAACAAAAGCAGGGTTTTAATATTGAAATTAATCATGAAATTTGCTATCAGACAACCTTATATGCATGCACATAAGACAGCTATCCAAATGACAGCAGCAACATGAGGATCATCCTTTACTTTTTTGAGGACTTTTTTCTGGGGATTTTGGTTTCCATTTGGGTTTTATCTAATCAACTTTCCCCTTAAAATTTTCATAAGCATGAGGTTTATTTCCAATTTCCTATCTGTTTGCTATGGGTTTCAGTGGAGATAAATCATTTTTATCGAATCAGTTCTAAAGAAGGATGCTTCAGGATTCCTTGAAATACATAAGAAGCTTAAGAATCTAGTCAAAATTGCTCATAAAATAGACTTTTGTTCAAGGTCTGATCCTGGCTTAGTTCTGGCTTTGACCTTGCAATGTCTATCTGGAACGGACTTACTGAATTTATGAGTGGGACTTAACATGATCCTCTGTGTTCATAAGTGAGTCTCCAGCCTGTTCAAAGGACTAAAAAGTGTTAATAGTTTTATAGATGCAGAAATGAAAGAAATAGAGTATAGAAGTAACTTAAAATTGAAATCAGCGTAAAATGAAATTTAACTTGTAAAAAATTGATTATGACATTGAGTGCTATAAAGTTGAAAATGTTTGACTAGAAAAGAAATTCTTAGTAAGAAAACAAATATGCAGAGTAGTAGTTTAAATATAACATCAGGTTATGCTTAAATAAACATCAAGTTTATCGAAAATTCAGACTGGATGGAAAGCAAGAGAGAAAAGTGCTTTAACTGGTAATTTAAAATATAGGTTATAGAAGCTATTTCAATTTAGAAGCTATTTGACCAAGTGATAAATTCATAGAGCGTATACTCTAACGGGCTGGGCAAAAAAACCAAAATAGGTTTTGGTGGAAAGTTGTATAAGTATACTGGTAAATATATTTTGTTGGTTTTTCACCTGAGAAATCTTTCTTGATCTCCTTCTTGCTTCCAACCTGGGAAGATTTATTAGCTATGTCATCTGTTATGCTTGCCTGTATTATGAAATGTATCCCACTCTGTGCTAATTTTGGTTTCATTTTTCTCTCATCTATTAGAAGGTGAGCTACTTGAGGCAGAGATTTTGCCTTGTTCATCTTTGTGTCCCTAGCACCTAACATGGGGCCTGCTAACAAATGTTTGTCCAATTGAATGGGTCTACACAATGGTCTGGATATGCTCAGACATTTGGTATTACCTTTATTTAAAGAGACAGGGTAGGTCTGAATTTTTTATCCTGTCTTTTTAAGTCCACATGAATAACATACCTAGAGGTGCAAAGGAGGTGGAGGAGAGCAGGAGAGCCCAGGGAGCTATTTCTAGAAAGAAAGCATTTCTCTGATCCTTTGCTTCTGCCCACAGTGTTAATAACACTTTGTTCAGCACCCACACTGTCAATTTCATTCCAGCTGGGACTCTTCTGATTAGCAGTCTGCCTTTGTGTTCCCAGAGACAGACTAAGGGGAGGGACCGAAACGACAAAATTAAATAAATATGATATTACTGTGTGACAGCACCTTATGTCAGTGCCAAGGGAGAAAAACAAAGAAGCTCAAAGGTTCTCCTGGGATTGTTATCCAGCACTGCCTACTGATAATTTCAAAGTAATTTTGTAGCAGTTTGTTGTTTCAGAAGTGATTTCCCAACTTCATTTGATTGGTCTTTATATATAACAACCATGTGAATTGGGTGATAGAGCTATAATACTGTATCTAAGACAAGGGAGAAGGGAGTGATGAATCTACTTTAGATGGTTGGCCAGGTCTGCACAGAACCTGAGCTTTACAAGATTAGTAGATTACCAGGCAGATGATGGAAAACAAAGAAAGTTCTCAGTGGAGGTAACAATGTGCAGGAGGGAACAGAGACATGAAAATGTATATTGTTATTGGGAATATCCAGCAATATAGAAGCTAATGGTACATGGCAGAGAAGAGGAGGCGGTAAGGCTGCAGAGGTAAGGCAGGCATAAATCCCATCATAAAAAGATCTTGCTTGCCATCCTTAGGGGCTGGAACTTCATCCCTGGACAGTAGTGAGCCACTGAATATTTTCTAGCAAGGGACAGTTATGATTAGTTCTGTGCTTAGTAAAAATTATCGAGAAACACAATTGCTTATGATTAGAACAGAGGCATGCAGTATTTTTCTGCTTCAAAATAATGCTGTTCACACTTGAGACCCAATCCCATAATTCTATTGCCAACATGCTAACTGTAAATCTAACTTTCTTCCCTCTTAAGAAAGGCTCTCTGAATGAAAGTTAATGGGACTCATACTATTATGGAGACAATCTCAGATTCACATTAAATTATATAAAAAAGTAACCATTTGTGGGCTTCCCTGGTGGCACAGTGGTTGAGAGTCCGCCTGCCGATGCAGGGGACGCGGGTATGTGCCCCGGTCCGGGAGGATCCCACATGCCGCGGAGCGGCTGGGCCTGTGAGCCATGGCCGCTGAGCCTGCGCGTCCGGAGCCTGTGCTCCGCAACGGGAGAGGCCACAGCAGTGAGAAGCCCGCGTACCGCAAAAAAAAAAAAAAAAAAAAAAAGTAACCATTTGCAACTTTTAGCCCATTATCATTATTCACAAATTAACCATAATTCTCTTTACAGTTAAAATACTGTGTCTGATCAGACAGTAGGAGGAAAGCAAAAGAGCAATCAGAGTGCTAGATGGAGAACCAGGAGAGAAACCTGGAATTATTGGCACATGGCAGAAAACCTGAGCTTTGTTGGTGTAACCACAACTGCCATTAAATTTGTCCCGATAGCAAATCTCCCACTCTTATATTTTAAGCCTTCTTTGCTGGTACTGTGTTCTAAACTTATAAGGCTGGATGACTCCTAGCTAACAAGTGTTAAAAATACAGACTGTAGTCTGTGGATAATTTTTTAATGTGTGGGTAAAACATTTTTCTCCTTCAAAAAATTCAATTGAAGAAAGCCTTTTATGCTATTTCCAAGCACATACACAAATTTGAGAGATGTGAGATAAATTATCTGCAGTTATTCTGATTTGTGTTTTTCTTTCTTTTGGAATCTATGGGTAAAAACTATTATGTTAGGTTCCACATCATTAGTTTATTCCAATAGAACTTTAGAAGTGAGGATGGAGGATTAGAGTAGTAGTCTCTTGCAGAGATCTTTTTATCCCTTCAGGGCAAGTGAGCTAGATTGGTCCCTGCTTTTATAGCTAGAGGAGCTTGATAGGCCAATGTTTCTGATTGTATGTTCTATAGAATACTATCCCCAGAGATGGTCCAAGGAAAAATGGGTTTTGTAGTCCAATGTTATGGCAAATTCTTATTAAAATCTCTATTAAAGAATCATAATGGACATTACTGCTTTAAGTATCTTGAGAAATACTTTAGTAAAGAAATAATTTCTTTAATATTTTTAATCCAGTGTGATAGACTGCTAGTTTCCCCTCCCCCACAAATATGTTCTTGCCTTTTGCCATAATAATAGAGTTTAACCTGGGAATGTGGCCACCCAACACCTTGCATTGAAATTAGACATGGCGATGCAATTGAGTTCTTGCCAGTGGATTGTAACTGAGGGGTATATGTACAACTTCTGCATTTGCTCATTCTCCACTTCCTCACTTCTTCCCATGGGCCAGAATGTGGACATGAGTGTCAACCAACCTCAACATGAGGATGAGGACAATACCCTAGGGGAGAACAGAACAGCAGAATGGGTCCCTGATGACCTTACAATGTAGAGCCTGCTTTCATACTCTAGATTCTTATGGGAGAGACAATTTTCTGTCCTGTTTGAACCAGCATATAACTTTGTTATACTATCTCAGCTTATACCTTATTATACTCAACATTACTTAAACTATTTTTGACCCTAGAAACTACCTTCCCTTTTGGGGGAGAAATCTATTAGCATCTTGAAAAACTAAAATTCTAGGAAACACACTTCAAGCAACACTGGACCATGCCAACAGATTCTTTGATTCTGATTTCTTAGTCAATACCACATGCTTTGAGGCATGTCTTGCTCTATGATTTTCCTCACCATTCTCTATTTCCTGATTGGCACTACTCTAATTGATGGCCCAAGACCAAATTCCATTTATCTAATGGCTCTTCAGAATCCTCCACTGGATCCTCTGGACCTGGCCAGGATACAAGGAATAAAAGAGTTTGTCAAGGATCACATGACAAGATTGAGGGGCCAGGCCTGTAAGAGATGAACATCACTCTTGCTTACTTTGTTTTGGTTATAATCACATTGTGCTATAAACTGCCAGGGAACTGAGAACTGTAGCTTAGTTGTGTGTTAAAGAAGAAAATGAAATGGTTTGGTGAACACAGAGAATTGTCTCTGCTACCCTGGAGTTTGAAAAATGTCAGACTCACTTCCTAAATTCAGCTCTTCGTAGTTGCATTCTCTTTTGGAAATACATAGAATGCTTCCACATGGAGCAGCAAAAAGAAATGAGACCACTTTTGCTATAATTCTCATGAGGAACTGCACATCCTTTCCATGGTGAAGGACTGTTTGGTTTAGTGGAAAGGAAACTGGTTGGGGGATGAGGTAGGTGAGAGGGCTTCTAGTTCTCTCTTGAAGTGATATCTTTGTTTAGTCATCTGTCTTTTCTGAAATGTAAATCTGCGGTATAAATTGGTTTCCTGATCTCTGAAACAAGAGAGGTGTTTAGATATATGCCCCGGTAACAATGTCTTGTTATTTAAGAGCCAAAGTGGTTATAGAAACCAGCTATTCCTACATCAGTACAAAAATCCATTTGACAACATTTCTGACAGATGTTCAAATTCTGTGGAACTCAGAGAAATTCCTGTCTCCAAGAAGCTCTTTCCATTGTCATATAGCTATTATTAAGTTCTCTATTATATTGACCAAAAGCATAATGGTAAAAGCAGGTAGAACTTAGAGATTTGAGTCCTTCCTCTTCACCCGAGTTACTTGTGAATCTATTGACAATTCCTCTGCATTATTCACCTTTCCACATCACCTGCCTTCTTCATAATTGTTTAAATACTATATATCATCACTAGACGCTCTCATCTGCAAGTGTTTGTTCCTCTTTTTGTCCACTTCTCTAACAACCCTGCCCACCATTCCTGGGGAACATAAAGAATCTGAGCATTTGATATCCTCTGACAGCTTTATCTTCCTCATGTATAGGTTCACTTTGTATCTCCACATTCATATCTTTTACTTTTGGTTCACCATCCTCATCTGCTCCCTTTGTTCATGATAATGTGAATTCAATCTTTGCTATAAAAATGGTTTAATATGCTGTATCTGACAGTTTTGCCCCTTCATGTTCATAGCCGTATATGGAAACTTCTCCTTGTTCAGTCCCTATTCGCCTTTTATCTAAGAAAGAGAAGTGTTAAATGTCTCCAAATATGCAGACATTTTTCTCCCACATCTTCTACAGACCTCAGTGGGTGAAAAGGTAATGATCAAGATGAGAATTTCACGCCACTCCTGGCAGTACAATAGGACCCTCTTGTGTACATGACCACAAAACATGGAGAAGGCTAGATGAAGTATTTGCTCTGAAAGATCCTGGTTAAATCAATATATCCTGGTCATTTCTAGGGTTTTCTAGTTACTGATGATGGGTTAACTGCTAATTTTCCCACTGTTTGTCACAATTACTGATCTTAAGAAGCCAGAGTTTCCTATAGCCTTGACTAGAACCAAAACCTTCCTTACCTAAAAATCCTCTTGACTTCTGCTCTACAGGCTGGCTTGGAAGTACTGATGACTCCAATAGGCTAACAGGATTTTACTCCCCCAGGAAAAACTCTTTCCATTCATGTTTTTCCAGGTAACTGGTCCTGCTTAAGTAGTAAGATCAACTAACTGGTGAAACTCCTTTGAAGCCTGAGAACTTTACTTTGAGATCATTTTCTTCAACGCAGCCTGTGTCATTAACTGACCCTAGCTGGTTTGAAGAACAGTTATGACATTATACCCACGCAGTTGCTGAGCATACCTGACTGGCCTATTCAAGGGCCTCTATACCCCTTCCTCCAACACTGACCTTACACTGTTTATCTCGGATTTTGGTGGTGTTGCTTGACTCCTTCAAAGGACAATTTAAACTACTACTCTGATTTTAATACTCCTTTCTACTTTAGCATCTCAGTGACTGACTACATGTCTAAAACAATGTTTGTCTTCCTAGAGAACTCTGTTGCCAGTTAATTTTTAGAACAAAGAGATACGCACTGTAGACAAATACAAGGAAAGAACGTGCTGGCTGTCTACTGGGTTTATGTGCATTATCCAATGATGCAGGATGCTGGAGGAACACAATGTGTTGCTTAGGTGTCAAAGTTGTTAATTCTGTAGCGTTTAATTTCTAGATGTTCTTTCTATTCCTGACATCTCTTATCTTCTATGAGTCAGTGATTTGCCTGACTCAAGAAAGCACCTTCCCAGTGAAATACAATGTGATAGAGGTAACTTTAGAAGTAATTGGTACATTACACTGTGATGAGCATGGGTCAAGGGAAAAGATGTGCAGTACATCTCTCATCTCCAGAATCTTACCAGACAGTACTTATCCCCACTGTAAGGTGAACCTGGAAACACTCAGAAATTTCTCCAGACTTCAACATCTTCTGCCCACTCCATCCATAAAACAATTAGCATCTTTTAGGCCCCATCACTCTGAGTTCACTTTTCTTACTTGCCATGCTGGAATTTTCTTATTTGACTCTGGTCCCTGTAACTTGTTGCAGTGTAGTACATTCAGTAAGGGAGAGGGCTGTTTCTAGTAATTAAAGCTTCTCTTGCCTGCCCTTCCCTAGTTGAGCCTTCATGCTTTATACAGATGAGTAGCAGGGCTCTCTGCCCAACGAAGCCTGCAGAATTCTAATCATCTCTGATCTCTCCACTCTGTCCCATCATCCATCCAAGTGAGTTCTTTCTAAAATTTGTTATTGGACTTAATTAATTGTAGTTCTCTACCTTGTGTTATTTGCCCCACTGAGAGGTGAATTTGTCAGAAAATAAAACTAAGAATTTATCAAATGCAGTTTTTAATAAAAATTTTATGCTGATAATTACCATTATTAGTAGTAATAATAATGATAAGCTTGGGGAAAAAAGCACTGTGAAATGGCTACTATAAGAACCACAAAGAAGGATTTGGAGTTTATGGTCAGTCTTCTGCCTATCAGGGCATTTTTATAGGCACCAAGTAACCATGCTTTGGCTTAGGGTTTGGAGAGTGTCATCATGTCTAAATGGTTCTTCATCGTGTTGGCTGAGTTTTTGCTTCAGGACAAAAGCACACCTTCTGATTAGGGAAGTCAGGACAACCTGATTATACTTTCCTTACTGTCAGCAGGGAGCCACCCATCAGAATTTATGTATTTCTAGTGTCAGTAACAGGATCATGTGAGGCTTTTAGCACATATGAAAACTTCTCGTTCAGTGGATCATGGAAAGCTGCACTCTTTCAGACAACTATCTTCTAGGAAGAGATGAGACTTTCACAGAATTCCAGGGGTTCTGTACTTTTCTTCTTTTACCACTCTGCCCTCTTCTCCTGCTCATTAATCTCTTGATGATTTATTTTCTTTAATCACTCTTGCTTCTGTTTCTTTTCCTGTCTTTCTGTATTAGTCCTTCCATCTATTATAAACCCATTACTGGCTCTAAAATACAGTAGTAAGGAGAAACACAGCTGAAGATTATCCTTCTTTCCCACTTCCATCTTGCTTTTTTGGCTTGCGTAACTGATGAGACCTAGAGCTGAGAACAAAAAGCACATGAATTCTAAAGGTTGCTGGAATAATTTCCTCAGGGTTTCTATCTCCTGAGTCTCAAGAAGGATTCAAATAGAACCCAAACATTGAGAATTGAGGTCTGAGTTGGAGTTCGAGAAACATCTTTTGCCAGCTGAGAGATTTTTAGCTTTATTTTCTTCATCTTTATTAGGGAAAAAAAGAAAACCTAGTTCACAGGCCTGCTGTGGTAATTTAATGAGATAATCTATGCAAAGTGCTTGGCACACTGCTTGGCACATAAAAAGTACTCAATAAACTTTAGCTATTGCTAAATTATTTGTAATACCCCCTTTTTCAAAAGTTTATGGCAAATATTCTATCAGATTTTGTTTATGGAAATTATACGCTTTTGCCAGCCTAATTTTTATCTCCCCTTTATTTATTCATCTATCATTTGATAACATACTAGTAAATGTCAGTTCACACTAATGGAGATTAGTGTGATAAGCTACCCTTTTCATCAGTATTAGAAGTCTTTGAACATGGTGTGAAAAAGTTTCTACCTTTTCTAGCTTGAAGGTCTGTGATGCCCTAATGATAATGCTACAAGAGAAACATTAGATATGGAGCTCAACTTTTTAAAACTGTCCTGACTAAAACTATATAAAGTAAATTGTTTTTTTCAATAGTCTGCTTGGTTGCATTTCTTCAAAGTGGATATTTTACATGGGAAAAAGTGATGCGAGAAAAATATAAAATATTTCTGTACAAACTAGACTCTTAGTCTTCTTAGTCTTCCTTTACTTCTTGAATTGGACAGATGTTTAAAAAAATTGAGTGAGTGAGAAGTGGTAAAGAGTGGCAAAATTAAATCTTAATCGATGTCTGCAACGTAACGGAGTGAAATAAGACTTACCTACTGTATTAGGGTTTTTCCGAGAAACAGAACATGTATGTGTACATATATATACGATATTATAACATATTATTAAAACAATATTATATATAGGAGCTACATAATATATCATATATAATACATATAATTATATAGTATAAGTATAATATATAAATATTTTATATACAATGTACTATATATTTAAATATAAAATATGTAATATATAAATGTAAAAAATATTATACACACATGTAAAGCTGGAGACCCAGAAAAGCCAGTGAAGTACTTCAGTCTGAGTCCTAAGGCCTAAGAACCAAAGGAGCCAAAAGTGAAAATCTCAGTTGAGAGCAGAAAAAGATGAGAAAAACTGTCTTAGCTCAAGCAGGGAGGCATTTTTAAAAAAGGGAGGAATTCCTTCTTCCTTCACCTTTTGTTCTATTTAGACTCTCAACAGATTGAATGTTGCCCACCCACTCTGAGGAGGACAATCTGCTTTACTGAGTCCACCAATTCAAATGCTAATTTCATCCAGAACCCTAACAGATACACCCATAAATAATGTTCAATCTGGGCTCCTTGTGGCCAGTTAAACTGACACATAAAATTAACCTCCACACTTGTTTTATCCCGTAAAATTTAAAGTAATTTTGAAAATCAAGCCGCCAAAATAAAACTGTAGATTTTATGATTAAAGCAGTGCCAGAGAGATATATCATTAAGAAATTATGTGTTGTTTCTTTGTTGTTGTTAGCCAAATGAACATCAACTCAAGTTGATTTTAGAATATACATGTGTATATATTCTCTCAGACAGATAGGTATAGATACACACACACACACACACACACACACACACACACACACACACACACCATGGGAAACATTGCTTATATTTTTACAACTTATTTTTAAGTAGCTAAAACTATTCTAGATGAGAATAAACATTTTTTAATAAAAAATAAAGTTATAATAGTCTTTTCAAAGTCAGTTCAAGGTCTCCTTCAAAGTCTGGGAAAGCATGCTAACATGAAATGTGTTGTTCAATGATATTTTAGCAAGATTTTTTTCAGAACTTATGGAAAATAATTCAAAAGCTTAGTGGTCTAATTTCAACATTTATGTAATTAACTCAATTTATTTATTGAATACCCACTATATTTCCAACTTTCTGTTTAGATCCTGGATGATAGTTTAATCAAAGAACATGCTATTTACCTCATTGATTTCACACTCTGTGACAGACATATTCATAAGAACATAGAAGTTCACACATAAATATAAATAACATTTCCATGATGTATTAATAAAAATGCCTATTCTGTGTCTAAGATATTCATTCATTATTTGGGCAGCTTTTATGTTCCAAGTACTGTTTTATGAACCAGGTTTATAACAGTGAATGAAAAAAACATCTCTGCCTTCATGGAGTTTACGTTTTCCGTAGAAGAGGCAACAGTAAACAAAATGTATAGTATGTCAGCTGCAGGGAAAAATAAAAACAGAAGAAGGATTAGGGTGTACTGTTAGGGGTCAGGGCTAGCCTCACTGAGGAAGTAGCTCTGAGTCTTGACCCGGAATGAGAGGGAGTGAGCTATGAGGAGCCCATGTAAGAGTATTCCAGGCAAGGAGATCAAAAGATGGGAATTTCCTGAAGAAGGAGAATTGCTGCCATGTTTAACTGCAACAAAACCAGAAAGGTTGGAGTAGAGTGAGTGAAGGCAAGGGTAACTAGAAAATAAATCAGAGTAGTAAAGAGGCCCATTAGACTGTCCTTGGCTTTATTCTGAGGGAGAATGGTGGCCACTGGAAAATTTTGAGAAGAGTACATTGTACGACTTACAGTTTAGTAGGATTACTCTAGTTTCTGTGTTAAGAAGAGATTGTAGCAAAGGCAAAAGAAGAGGTAGAGAAAGAAATAAGTTAAGAAGAATTTCATAAATACAAAATAGAAATGATGCTCGCTTATGTCAAGATAAACTAGTGAAGTAGTGAATTAGATTCTGGATACATTTTGAAGTTAACAGTACTCACAAACTGATAATGTGGAATATGAAAGTAAGAGTCAAAGGTGACATAAAGTTTTGATCTAAGTAATTGAAAAGATGGAATTGCTATTAACTGGAGATGGAGAAGCTCATTTTTGACATGTTAAGTTAAAAGGGCATGAAAATGATGAATGGCATTTGAATATACTAAGTCTGGAGTTCAGGAGCCAAGCTAGAACAATAATTTGGGAGTTGTCAGAGATTGTTTTCTGGAGCCTGTCAATGTTCAGAGCTAGGGAAATGGAGGGAAAATCAGCAAAGGACAAAGAGAAGAAGCAGCCATATATAGATGAACTACATTATAGGATGCTGCCAAGCAAAAGCAAGGGGAGAAAGTATTTCAAGAAGAAGGAAGTAAGCAAATGTTTCAAATGCTTTTTAATACTATAATTGCAAATGCACCATTGGATTGAACATGAAGAAATTGGATCTAATGCAAACAAACATTTAGTTATTTCATCGTTTTTTTGGTTTGGCTGACCCTGGCTAGACTCAATTGATCTTAGGCTGGATTTGCTAGTTCACTTGCATCAGCTGCCAGGTCAGCTTGGGACTAGCTGTTCTTAGAAATTCACAACTGGGAAACTGTCTCTGCTCCATGTCGTCTCATGTCCTCCGCTAGGCAGGTGCAGACTTGTTCATATGGTGGTCAGAGAGGGCGCCAAGAGAGAAAGCAGAAGTATGAAAGAAATTTCGAAGATTACACTAGAACAATGTCACTTTCATTACATTTTATTGCCAAATCATGAGATCAGCTCAGATAAAAGAAAAAATTTTGGAGATTAATCCTTTGTCAGTTGCAAATATTTTCTCCCACTCTGAGGGTTGTCTTTTCATCTTGTTTATGGTTTCCTTTGCTCTGCAAAAGCTTTTAACTTTCATTAGGTCCCGTTTGTTTATTTTTGTTTTTATTTCCATTTCTCTAGGAGGTGGGTCAAAAAGGATCTTGCTGTGATTTATGTCACAGAGTGTTCTGCCTATGTTTTCGGCTAAGAGTTTGATAGTGTCTGGCCTTACATTTAGGTCTTTAATCCATTTTGAGTTTATTTTTGTGTATGGTGTTAGGGAGTGTTCTAATTTCATACTTTTACATGTACCTGTCCAGTTTCCTCAGCACCACTTATTGAAGAGGCTGTCTTTTCTCCACTGTATATTCTTGCCTCCTTTATCAAAGATAAGGTGACCATATGTGCGTGGGTTTATCTCTGGGCTTTCTATCTGTTCCATTTATCTATCTTTCTGTTTTTGTGCAACTACCATACTGCCTTGATTAGTGTAGCTTTGTAGTATAGTCTGAAGTCAGGGAGCCTGATTCCTCCATCTCCATTTTTCTTTCTCAAGATCGCTTTGGCTATTCGAGGTCTTTTGTGTTTCCATATAAATTGTGAAATTTTTTTGTTCTAGTTCTGTGAAAAATGCCAGTGGTAGTTTGATAGGGATTGCACTCAATCTGTAGATTGCTTTGGGTAGTATAGTCATTTTCACAATGTTGATTCTTCCAATCTAAGAACATGGTATATCTCTCTATCTATTTGTATCACCTTTAATTTCTTTTATCAGTGTCTTATAATTTTCTGCATACAGGTCTTTTGTCTCAGGTAGGTTTATTCCTAGATATTTTATTCTTTTTGTTGCAATGGTAAATGGGAGTATTTCCTTAATTTCACTTTCAGATTTTTCATCGTTAGTGTATAGGAATCCAAAAATGGGCAGAAGACCTAAATAGACATTTCTCCAAAGACAATATACAGATTGCCAACAAACACATGAAAGGATGCTCAACATCATTAATCATTAGAGAAATGCAAATCAAAACTACAATGAGATATCTCACACCGGTCAGAATGGCCATCATCAAAAAATCTACAAGCAATAAATGCTGGAGAGGGTGTGGAGAAGAGGGAACCCTCTTGCACTGTTGGTGGTAATGTAAATTGATACAGCCACTATGGAGAAAGTATGGAGGTTCCTTAAAAAACTAAAAATAGAACTACCATATGACCCAGCAATCCCACTACTGGGCATATATCCTGAGAAAACCACAATTCAAAAAGAGTCATGTACCACAATGTTCATTGAAGCTCTGTTTACAATAGCCAGGACATGGAAGCAACCTAAGTGTCCATCAACAGATGAATGGATAAAGAAGATGTGGCACATATATACAATGGAATATTACTCAGCTATAAAAAGGAACGAAATTGAGTTATTTGTAGTGAGGTTGATGGACCTGGAGTCTGTCATACGGAGTGAAGTAAGTCAGAAAGAGAGAAACAAATACCGTATGCTAACACATATATATGGAATCTAAGAGAAAAAAAAAAAGGTCATGAAGCACCTAGGGACAAGATGGGAATAAAGACACAGACCTACTAGAGAATGGACTTGAGGATATGGGGAGGGGGAAGGGTAAGCTGGGACAAAGTGAGAGAGTGGCATGGACATATATACACTACCAAATATAAAATAGATAGCTAGTGGGAAGGAGCTGCATTGCACAGGGAGATCAGCTTAGTGCTTTGTGACCACCTAGAGAGGTGGGATAGGGAGGGTGGGAGGGAGGGAGATGCAAGAGGGAAGAGATATGGGAACATATGTATATGTATAGCTGATTCACTTTGTTATAAAGCAGAAACTAACACACCATTGTAAAGCAATTATACTCCAATAAAGATGTTAAAAAAAAAAAGATGAAAAAATAGTCTCCATCTCTTAATGGTACTCACATTGCAAAAAACATGAACATGAGGAGGAGAAAAGGATTGTGACAATATTTACAATTTGCCACAGTGACTTTTACAGAGCACACTAAAAATGAAGAATGCAAATATATTTTATAATTTTTTAAGGTATCAATTATTAATATTGAACTCCTAGTTTTGGGATTAGTCAAACCTGAAATTTTATGCTGGAAAGGAATACATGAAAAAAAACTTTTAAGTAATTACCTATTTGCCGAGATAAATTGATTTTATGTCCCATAATCTCATAGTCCTCACACTGGGGGTATTGTGTCCCAGGAGCATGTCATGGGATGCCTGGAGGTCCATAAAATCCCGAGATAAGTTAGGCACATCTTCCTAAAGGGTAAAACTTACATTCAAAATAATGGGATAATAATTAATATTTTAAGAAAAGTGTTTAAATGTTACATAAGTTATTATAAAGTTTCCATGATTTTAAAGATAAAGTGAAGCTTCAGTGATATTTCATGTTTGTGGCATCTCAGATTCTAATCTTATGAGTTCAATCTTTTTTGACCATTAGGAGTGCTTTGCTGAAAAATTTAAGAGAAATTATCATAACTTACGTGCCCTGAGGGATTATAACAGTATACTGTTTTTGCAGGAAACTTATGAGAGGGAATAGTTTGAGTGTACATATTTAAATAATTTGATCTGCCAAATCACTTTAATTTTTTAGTTGTGCAATGTTATTATGTATTTTTAAAATAATACAAATATATCTTAATGATATTATAGAAATAGAAGTAAGGTAAAATTTAGAGAACCAGGTTTGTTCTTCTGACTTGCTTATTAATTAACTCTGAGCGAATTACTGAAGAGTAGACTTAAGTAACTTCATCTATTCAATGTGGGAACTTATGCTGGAACAATCTGCATAATATAACATCATCAAGAATAAAATGAAATATTATGTGGAGGATCCAAAGAAAGTGTGACTTATAATCATATTTTTATTGAATAGATTCATCTGCATTATGGCTTCTGGTCAATATGTATACTATATATTCTGTGGATAAAATATTACTTAGACATTTGTATCTTAGATACTGTCACTTATTCTGAATTATATAGTACTGTTAAAATAAAATTTATGTGAAATATTACAAAGACAACATTTCAGACCAGTTTAAGACCTAGAACCTTTGAGTTCTGAAAGTGGTTTTCAGCACCTCGGACAGCGTCACAGTGTTTCTGAGGTGGCAGCGAGTGAAAGGCTTCGGAATATCAGACTAGTAGGGAGAACTTTAGTTCATACATATGTCTTCAAATTTAAATGGTATTGTGAAAATGTTGAAGAAGGACAATCTATATGTTTATTTCAAAATTTAACAATTAACCAGGACTTCACAATTAACCATAGAAAAAATAAACGAATACATATCGAGCACATAATATGCTCAGTATAACTGATGTTATTTACTAAATGCATTCTTATAATAATTTAATTTTTCTCTTATCCTTCTAATAAGATATAACTACACACTATAGGGTACTACAATTATCAAATTTCATGTAGCATGTAATTTGATATTTGTATATTTTGAAATATCTTAAAAAGCTTGAGTCAACTAAAGATCTTCTAGTTTGCCTTTTATTAATTTCATTGTCCTGCGTTAACTTCAATCCTTTAACACCCCCAAATAACATTAATAACAACAACATAATGCCGAATTTCTCTAGTAGCAAAAACTTATATATCTCCACAAAGTGGTGTTCAAGAAATATAAATTTGACATCCAAAATTATTTTGTAGGACATATATATTATTTTTGCAGATGGCAAATAAAGTTAAATAAGTTTTTAGGTAAGCAGTAAATTTTTGATAATGCTATGACAAGGTTCCATTTAATTTAAATACAATGTAAGTAAGTTGAAGTAAATCCCAAAGTAAGACTACAAATTAAAAAAAAATCTTACGCTAATCCTTCTGAAATGTTTACTTTACAATTAATTAAGGTAGTTGATTTCAAATACAGTGAAATTATGGGCTATAACCACATCAAACTTACTAGATGTGGCATTGCCAAGGGATCATTAATGAAAATGATTCCACTTTTGGCCAGGAGATGGAGCTGTCATGTAAGATGCTGCCTTATATTTATTTATTTATTTTTTAAATTTAGCATGCTGCTTTCTAACAGACAGTGGGTACCATTGAGTATGTGTCAGAACAGAAAGCTAAGGCAGAAACAGAGAGGATGCTGCGGTCGTTCTTTCTTGTTTTTTCTCCTTCAGTGAGGATGGAACACGTGAGATTTTACTTTCTGCTCTAGTGGGAATTCTGAATAACTGTGTTGGAGAATATTGTATTTAACACATACGTGGATTCTGATCTATGATTTACAATTCCCTTTATTTCAGGTAAGCCAACATGATTCTATCGTTGACCTTTCAATGAATTGTTATTTATGTTAATGATGACATTTAAAATGTGTGCTTTGTGAGCTTAGATTTTGATCTAAGAGATTAAAAAGCTGTAATTCTGGCTGTTCTGCATCTTTAAATCTTCTTAGACTGAAATGAGCTCTGACTCTGACATGCTGTATTTTAATATTTCTTTGGCTTTCTGGTCTTTAGTGTCTATCTGTGGCCATATTTGTATACCTTTTGAAGGTAAAGCTTTCAAAGTGAAGGATAGATCTTCCTTTCACAAGGCAAACACTGCTCCTTAATGGGGTGAACAAATTGTAGAAATGTAATGAAGCAGATTAACATGGCAGTTCCTTTGCCAAAGCCCAGGGCTGAGCCTTCTGATAGCAGCCTCCGAGGCACGCCAACATCTTGAGCCCAAAGGCCTTCTGAACAATTCCTGCCAGTAATGATGGTACAGATTATTTATGCTTTTTTCCCTTTTAGGAAAAATATGTAAGTAATTTCTCCCACATGAGTGGAAGATTTATGTAATGTGCTTAGTAGACTTGGAATGATGGTACAGACCCTGCCTCCTCCCTCCAGTATGGATGTGAGGAGTAAACTGAAAACAAATTAATTGCTGAGAAAATGAATTTTTCTTAGATTGTGGTGGATTTGTGATGATAGGACTGTGACCATTTAAAATAGTTGATGTTGTATAAGATGCTCACATTTAAAATTATTTTTCATCATGTGACATTAGCTGTGCTAAAGAGTGGAATGACTCAGGAGCTGGAAATTGCATGCAACCGCCTTGCTTTTCTGCTGCTTCTCATGCTTTCCCCTAAATTCTCTTTTTGTTATTATAAAATTAACAGGAAGAAAGCAATATAGAAATCCTGTATTTAAAAGTCCCAACTGTCATTTAGATGAATTTATAATGAAATTTTAAAATATTTAAAAATTATTTTGGTAAGATTGTTTTTAAATATCTCATTCCTTCCTCTTTTGAAAGAGCAGTGTGTCTGTATGGATGTGTGTGGTGCCGGTGGTGGAGGTGGCAGGTGGAGGGTGCAGAAGGCTGTTTCTATCTTACTCATCATTTTTTCTGTAAACTGGTAGTTGTGCTGTGTCAGAGGTTGTGAAAGCTATGGAGAATGATTTTACAGAATGGTTCAAACCACCGAGAAAAAAAAATTCATTCTTTGACATTTGGAATCTATAAAGAGATTTAAGTTCCATACGATTCTATATACATGAAAACATTTTAGGAACACAGATTATTAGCATTTATCTATCTCATTATTTAACTAAAAACACTTATGGCCGAGAGATTAAGTGGAATTCCCAGAGCCACATAACTAGAATCATAGGCAAGACTAGAACGCTGATTGGCAGACAGTGTTCAATCTTTCATAGCAGTAACACAATTTACCTCTAGTGTGAACATATCCAAATGGCATATACCAGGTGTGCTGATATTGACTCTGTGTGTGTGTGTGTGTGTGTGTGTGTGTGTGTGTGTGTGTGTGTGTGTCTGGGCAAATTTTGTGCTCAATGGTATATTATATACAGTGTTCAATTTTCTCAGGGCTCTTGACAAGGCATCCAAGAAAACTAAAACAACAACTATGGAGATTCTCTGTTTCTTAGTATTTTTCTTTCCCCATTCAATGAGGTATGTTATTCTACTCTATGCCCATGAATGATATGGGTGGTCACATACTAGCTCCCAACTCTATTCCTCCTACCTAATAGAACAGACTATAAGTATGGTCGACCAACCCCTACAAGAACATCCTCTCATGCCCTCGCCTTCCTTTTTTTTTTAACCTCCTGTGCACAGGCTGCACCCTACTTCTTCAATATCTTGAGGGGAAAAAAGGAGATTAAAATATGTCACTTTTACATACAACATTTACAGAGTACCACAGACCTGCCAAGAACTGTCCATGGTACAGATTGAGATATAAACAAAGGTACATAGTTTATCTCATGGAGTTTAACATGGAAATGTGCATGTACAGATAGTACTATAGCTCAAAATATTATAAACATCAGAATGAAAATGAAGAAGGGTGGGAAAGTGAATGGGACAGATATATGAGCACCTATCTGGTGCCAGGCACTATGTACATCCTTAGATTCAGAATAAGCCAACAGTCACAATTTCTGTCCATGAGGAAGTTAGAGCCCAGAGAAAATGATGTTAAGGGGATATGATAGTTAAATTATATCTTTAAGAGTGAGTTGGGTATAATTTAATAAAAATATAAAGTTGTTCTTTCCAGGCACAAAGGTGAGGCAGGCAAATACAAAGAAATAGTGAACTATTGGACATTATATAGGGAAATTATAAAGAATGGTAAGTAATCCAATCTGTTGAAGCGTGAGAGTGTTGTATTTTTTTCCCTTGGAGCAGTAAAAGTAAGGTAATGAATCTGGCTTTTGATGTTATGCTTTTACATACTAACACATACTCTCACATAGAGATGTTCTGGAAGAAGGTGAAAATTTTACATCCAAGTATCAGATTAGAAGGTAAAGCTGAATATATGGATGTATGAAGCTCTGGCAAGAATTAGGTCACACATAAATGAACATCAATAGGGAATAAAAGTGGAGTGAAGATGACTGGGATATAACTTTAAGAGTAGGTGGAGTAAAACAAGTTCAGAGAGAATATTAATGGATTGTAAAAAAAAATGGGATAAATTAGAGTAATAACAGTGTCATAGGAGACAAAGCAGTTAAACTGACTACCAATAGCAAACCCATAAAGTGATTAATAAGAGAATAAGGTAGGAGCTGATGGACTTTGTTATTATTAGGTCATGGATGGATTTTAAAAGAAGAGGTTTAGTAGATTTGCATAGACATGGGCTTGGACAGAGGACTAAATGGGAAACAGAAAGCTGAAGAGTGATTTTAGATTTTAAGACATTTATCAGTGAAAGGAAATAAAGATAACATTTTTTAATCTTGAGGGGTAAAGTTCGATTTTAGTTAGGGTTAGAGAAACCTCAGCCCCTTCACAGAGTAAGGATATAAAGTCAGTAGAGAGAAAGTGAAGAAAAAAGAAACAAAAAAATAAATAAAATTCCTACAGGAGACAAGACAGGGAAGGTTCAAGAATGTTTTTTTCTTTGAGACCGGAAGAAGGGGTAGGAGATGATATAAAGGAAAGCTAATATAGCTCACTTTAGATGCCCTGTTCTTGGAAATTAAATCCTTGTCTGTAGGATAAAATATCTCTTCTATTTAAATCAGTTGGTTCCTCAGAAAAGGCTATTTGTGGCATATGGACTTTCTGGAAGAAATAATTAATCCTCAGTATCAAAACACTTTCCATCAGAGAATATTTTAGTCACATTAATTCTTGATTTGGCAACTAATAACATTGTTTCACAGTAAGCTTATTGTACCCGCTTCAGTTATCTGTTTCTTAGTCGGAAGGACCTGTTTAAAAACAGGTTCTGGGCTTCCCTGGTGGAGCCTGGTTGAGAGTCCACCTGCCCATGCAGGGGACACGGGTTCGTGCCCCGGTCCGGGAGGATCTCACATGCCGCGGAGCAGCTGGGCCCGTGAGCCATGGCCGCTGAGCCTGCGTGTCCGGAGCCTGTGCTTCGCAACGGGAGAAGCCACAACAGTGAGAGGCCTGCGTACCGCAAAAACAAAAAACAAACAAGAAACAACAGGTTCTATTTTGAACATGCATAAGATTATACCAACACATATCTATTATACGTATCTAGTTAGTTTGATTAGTAAGGGCTGGTTTGCCAGCATCTGCATTAAATATTCAAACTCTTGCCTTTTCCTTCCTCCATTTCATAAGTACTCTCACAAGGGTGTGTGTAAAGAGAAAAGAAAGTCAATTTAATTACGTTTCCTTCCCTTAGGGCGAACTAACCTCCTTTATAAAGAAGTTCTTTCTTTCTCCCTTTCTATTGATAGTTCCAGAATCCTCTCACATCTTTCCTAGAGCCCATCTCTTCTAGGCATTCCATTGCAATCACATGCCATGGGACAGGAATGTGAAGCCTTGAAGAAGGCACAGGCATGATGAAGAATCCCATCCTTCACACTGAAGCCTCTGAAAGAGCTGCTTTCTCGGGTCAGATTAATTCAGTTCAGTTTAGAATTGCTTGGGTAGAATATTACTTCCTTGTTTTAAGACCTGACTCTATTGAGTTATATGGTGAGCCTGACAGGCCATACTGAGAACAGAAGCAGACATTTAGGTGGCAGTACAGACACAGATGACTTACCTTCCCTCAGGGCTGACCTTGGGCAACACTGTAAAACAGATTTCACCCCTGCCCCTCCTGTGTTCTTTTCTTCCCTCCTGTCTTCTTCTTTCAGGGCTCACCTTTAGATATGTTCCTAACTACCTCATTCAGCTTCTAAGCTTTATAAATGAGAGTATCATTGTCTAGCCTCAAATTTGCAATTATTAAAATATTAAGACAGAATTAAATTTTATTTGTGTTTGCTTTTATTCTTTTGTTACTAAAAAAATTGGGGTTACTATTGCCAGCTGTGGAACTCTTAACCCTTATCCATTTCAGAACTTGATGTTTGTTTGTCTCCATATTTTCTTGACCAGCAGCATGGGCAGTTTGGGGGGCACAGATGGGATAATTGGTGATTTGAAATGGTAACCCTAATTCAAGTTCAATTCCATTAACACCCATTGTCATGGACAATGCTTGGCAGTAGAGGTTCTGAGGAAAGTGCTAACTATGCAGCAGCAAACCTAGTGTAACCAAACTCAGGTTTGGCTGCTTGTCGCTGAAGAATTCAATACTGAGAGACAAGTATTGGGTAAAATGAAAGATAACTATTGAGGAAACCTTCAATCCTGGGGAGAAGGTGGACTCTTGTCTCAGAAAACCAATTCCCCAACTCCCCAGGTTTTGTTCAGAGATTATATAGGGAAAAGAGGAAAGGGTTACCTCCTGGGAAGGGGGTAATCTCTTATTTGTAGAGATGATTGTCTTGATCATGTGGTTCCAAGTAGCCATCATGTCTTGCTTGTGATCTGAGCCACAAATTTCTGGTCAGCTAGTCCTTCTGGTTCCAACCGGTCTGGGGTCTATGGGGTTGTGGTCAGCAAACAGTCAACTTCTTCCACCTGGTGGGGTTTTCAGTATCTGCAAAACAGCTCAAAGGACATGGCTCGGAATATTATCTCTAGCTCTTGAGGAAGAACTAAAGGTCCTTCCTTGACTTTGTTTAATGGCTAAACTGATATTATTTTGTCTTGCTTGACAGTTTTCCTTTCTTTCTGCATTTTCTTACTTCTCTGATTAAATTTATTCTTTGGCTGAAGTTTTTCTACAGACAAGAGGCAGGTGTAAGACATCATAAGGGGCGGTGGTAGTCTGTCCCGGGAAGGCCCCATAGGATCCTGCACAGTTACACTAGGTCATCACTTCTCAACTCAGTGTACTTTCAAGGGATTGAATTCTATCTTTTGTTTGTTGTTAATTCCCTTTGAAAAATACTTATTTTATAATGTTGTAATTTTATAATAAGTCATAGGAAACACAAGGCAGGTCTTAGAATAATATTTTTCAGATTTCTGTTCTAAGCAAACATGCTAAAAGGTACACATCAAGATCTTCTAAAATTTCTATTAAAAAAGCTTTTCTAACAAAGTTCACAAATACTTTTAATATCAACTTCATATCACTTTCAGATGCTTCCAATAGAAAAAAAAAGAAAAACCCACTACTTTTCCTATTTGTATCACCTTTTGCTCTATAAATTATTAATGCAATTTGCTCAGTGTGCTTTAAATACTGATGATGGTTACAAACAAGCTTATTTCAAAGGGAAGCCAATTTGGAAAATAATTCAAGTGATTTTAATATAAATTTTGTATTTTAAAATACTGTGGATTTGGATTTTGCTGGTACCTACGTCACATGTCTTATGTCTAGAATACAAGTTTAACATGCTTTTCTCTAATGTTTAAATATAACAAAGTAAGATATATGAAAAAAATTATTTGCTATGTTGGGAAAAGTTCTTGCTTTAGGATTCAAAAAAGAAGAAAGGTCATCATTCCAATGAAGGCAACTAAGCTTTTTTTTTTTTTTTTTTTTGCGGTACGCTGGCCCCTCACTGTTGTGGCCTCTCCCGTTGCGGAGCACAGGCTCCGGACGCGCAGGCTCAGCGGCCATGGCTCACGGGCCCAGCCGCTCCGCGGCATGTGGGATCCTCCCAGACCGGGGCACGAACCCGTGTCCCCTGCATCGGCAGGCGGATTCTCAACCACTGAGCCACCAGGGAAGCCCGACAACTAAGCTTTTAATCATCAAAATGTAATTTCATATTATACTGATTTTAAGAGCATTAGAATTTTATATACATTTTAATGGTAATGATGAATACCGTTAGCTATATAGTAGTGCCTACCGAAATATTTCTATGTAGGAAAAGATGGCCTGCATCAAGAACATGAAGTGAAATCATATTAAAACTCAAAAGTAAAAGCTGTTCGTTTATCTCCCTGTAATATTAACATATTAGTGTGTTCTTTGCCTTATTGCATTTGGGTTTAGAGAAATTCGAGTGGGTGGAAGCAGAGGTGGAGGTGACTTTGCAAATCAAAAGTATAAATTTTTCCTGGTGATATTACATTAAACTGTAAACTAGGAATGTATCACAAATGATTAACAATTCCATAGCAATGGATATTTAGGGTTATTACCACTTTTTTTTTTCACTATTATAAAGAATGCTGCCCTGAACATCTGGATATATTTGTCTTTATCTACACATGAGTTTGTGTAGGTAGGTCAAACATCCTGTTTGACATTTCCACCCCTTTGATCATATTGGGTTGGCCAAAAAGTTCATTTGGTTAGTGAATACATTGTTCAATAAAGTTCTTGGTGAAAACAAAAAGTGTCTTTTATTTTTACTTAAAACCAAATGAATTTTTTGGCCAACCCAATAGTCCAGATAGTCAGTAGTCCACATTTCCACCACAAACATTGTAATAGCTGTAATCTACTTTCTTTTACAGAAGGTAGACCCACTATAAAATTTTGAAGAAAAGTAAATAGAAAAGTTCTAACACTGGAACAAGATGTTCCAGGCTCATCTTGTATTCCCTGCCCTAGTCTTATAATCAGCCATATCTGTAAGGAGCACTGTTGCTTTTTATTGGAGAGTGGTGTTGGAAACCAAGATCTGGGCACTGGGTGGATTCAACCTTTTTTACACAATTAGAGTAAACTGAAAATTGGAAAAACACCAAATGTTTTATAATAGAATTGTGGAAGTGGCTTCAAATTTGCTGGGAGGTTTGGTAATTCTTTTCATCTCTCTTTGTTAAAGGCAATTTCCTATAATTTATATGTCTCCAGTGAATCACCTGCTCTTTTCCAGGCAAAGATCTAGAGACTTGAGATATAATGGAGAACTACACAATACTCCTGTCATCAAATTCCAGTTGATACAGAAAATAAATTATTTTAAAATGTAAATGAACAAGGTAATTTCTGAGTAATAAATGCAATGAACACCAGTAAATAGAACAATATGAAAAAAGGACATGGTTGCAAGAGGGGAGGACAATTAGCTTTGGCTGGTTAAGGAAGGCATCAGTGAGGAGGTGGCATTTGAGTTGAAATAAATTTTCAGCCAGGAGAAGATCCAGGGCTGTGTGTTTCAAAGAGAAGGAACTGTGAGTGCAAATACCCTAAGGAAAGAGAGGCCAAACCTTATAGGAATTTGTAAATTATTACAAAGGTTTAATTATTATTTGAAGTGCAACTAGAAGCCATCAGTAGGATTTAAGTAGAAACTGACATAATCTGATTTGTGATCATTCTGGCTCTTTGTGGAGAATGGATTATAGGGAAACAGGAATGAAATTAGAGAAATCCTTAATGAGATAGTTTTCTCTCCAGGTGAGAGGCAGTGCTGGTTTAGACTAGCTGGTAGCCGTGATGATGGAGATGTATGAGCAGAGTTCACGGAATCTTGTGAATATACATAGTAAACCTGACTCTGGGTGATGGAGCTAGAGATGAAAGAGCCAGGGTTAAATTTTTCTGTGGGATTTCAGTGAGAGTGGAAGAAGCCTTCAGGGGAAATCCCCATTTCATGAGCAGTCCCAAGTCGACAAAAGACTCAAGGACTCAACCTTTTTGTTTCTTAAAACTATCGATGCAGCACTAATTGCACAGTTTCAGTTTTTGAGTGTGGTTTTGGTGAAACTTCTGCTGGACCACAGTGTCCATTTCTTCCTCCCATTAAATTTAAACTAATTTGAATTTTCCTTTGCCAGTAAGCGAACATATGCTCATTAGAGTCCATTTAGAAAACACACACGAAAAAACTAAAGGACATATATATTCCTACATTTTATACCATAAATATTTTTATTTGTTACTTGGTTAGTTCTTTTATAAACATGTGCTCATGCTGTACTCCCTTTTTAAAAAACTGCTTTTTGTTTTCTTTGTTCTCGTATGCAGTCATTTTTATGCCTGCATATTATTCTATCATATGACAATACCAAATTTTCTTTAGCAAAAATCCTGTTGTTGAGCACTTGGATTTTTTCAATATTCCGTTGTGACAAATATTTCAACAAGCAGTATGTAAGCTAAAATTTTATATACATTTTTAGTGTGTTTTATGATAAATTTTTAGATATTGAACTGCTTGATTGAATGATATGCACATTTTCAAGGTTCTATTTGTGTAATTGCCACATAGAAAATATGTGTGATTTACATTTTCCATAAGCGTTGCATACAAATGCCAATTTCTTTGTAAGCATGCTAATACTAGGTTGAAGCATTAATTTTTTTCAAATTTGGTAGTTGAAAATATAATGCCTTTGCTAAATTGAGAGTGAAGTTAAAATTTTTGCCTGATTTTTAAAAAAATGAGACTTTGTGTCTTTCTTTTATGAATTTTCTCATATCTGTCACCCAGTTTGTCTTTCTTTCTTTTTTTTTTTTTTTGGCCATACCACATGACTTGTGGGATTTTAGTTACCCAGCCAGAGATTGAACCCGGGCCCTTGGCAGTGAGAGTGCAAAGTCCTAACCACTGGACTGCCAGGGAATTCCTGTCCAGTTTGTCTTATTGTGATCATATTTACTGATTTATATGAGGATTTTTAATGTGTTTTAAATACAGCGTTTAAAAACAAATTCTCTATCATAGCAATTGTTTTCCAATTCATAGTGCCTTTTATTTATTTTTATTGGGGTATAGTTGCTTTACAATGTTGCGTTAGTTTCTGCTGTACAACGAAGAGAGTCAGCTGTATACATATATCTCTTCTCTCTTGGGCCTCCCTCCCACCACCACCACCCCCATCCCACCCTTCTAGGTCATCAAACAGCACCAAGCTGAGGTCCCTGCACCATACAGCAGGTTCCCACTAGCTATCTGTTTTACACATGGTAGTGTATATATGTCAGTCCCAATCTTCCAATTCATTCTCCTTACCCCCTGTGTCCACATGTCCATTCTCTACGTCTGCATCTCTATTTGTGCCCTGCCAATAGCTTCATCTGTACCGTTTATTCTAGATTCCACATATATGCGTTAATATACAATATTTGTTTTTCTCTTTCTGGCTTACTTCACTCTTATGACAGACTCTAGGTCCATCCACATCTCTATAAATGACCCAATTTCATTCCTTTTTATGGCTGAGTAATATTCCATTGTATTTATGTACCACATCTTGATCCATTCATCGTCGATGGACATTTAGGTTGCTTCCATGCCCTGGCTATTGTAAATACTGCTGCAATGAACATTGTGGCTCATGTATCATTTTGAATTATGGTTTTTCTCAGGGTATATGCCCAGTAGTGGGATTGCTGGGTCATATGGTAGTTCTATTTTTAGTTTTTTAAAGGGAATCCATACTGTTCTGCATAGTGGCTGTATCAATTTACAGTCCCACCAACAGTGCAAGAGGGTTCCCTTTTCTCCACACCCTCTCCAGCATTTACTGTTTGTGGATTTTTTGATGGCCATTCTGACTGGTGTGAGGTGATACCTCATTGTAGTTTTGATTTGCATTTCTCTAATAATTAGTGATGTTGAGCATCTTTTCATGTAACTCTTGGCCATCTGTATGTCTTCTTTGGACAAATGTTTATTTAGGTCTTCTGCCCGTTTTTTAATTGGGTCCTTGTTTGTTTGTTTTTGATATTGAGCTGCATGAGCTCCTTGTATATTTTGGAGATTAATCCTTTCTCAGTTGCTTCATTTGCAAATATTTTCTCCCATTCTGAGGGTTGTCTTTTTGTCTTGTTTATGGTTTTCTTTGCTGTGCAGAAGCTTTTAAGTTTCATTAGGTCCCATTTGTTTATGGTTGTTTTTATTTTCATTGTGCTATTAGGTGGATCAAAAAAGAGCTTACTGTGATTTATGTCGAAGAGTGTTCTTCCTATGTTTTCCTCTAAGAGTTTTATAGTGTCCAGTCTTACATTTAGGTCTTTAATCCATTTGGAGCTTATTTTTGGGTATGGTGTTAGCGAGTGTTCTAATTTCATTCTTTTACATGTAGCTGTCCAGTTTTCCCAGCACCGCTTACTGAAGAGACTGTCTTTTCTCCATTGTATATTCTTGCCTCCTTTGTCATAGATTAGGTGACCATAGATGTGTGGGTTTATCTCTGGGCTTTCTATCCTGTACCATTGATCTATATTTCTGTTTTTGTGCCAGTACCATACTGTCTTGACTACTGCAGCTTTGTAGTATAGTCTGAAGACAGGGAGCCTGATTCCTCCATCTCCATTTTTCTTTCTCAAGATTGCATTGGCTATTCGGGGTCTTTTGTGTTTCCATACAAATTGTGAAATTTTTTGTTCTACTTCTGTGAAAAATACCATTGGTAGTTTGATAGGGATTGCATTGAATCTGTAGATTGCTTTGGATAGTATAATCATTTTCACAATGTTGATTCTTCTGATCAAAGAACATGGTATATCTCTCCATCTGTTTGTATCATCTTTGATTTCTTTCATCACTATCTTATAGTTTTCTGCATACAGGTCTTTTGTCTCCTTAGGTAGGATTATTCCTAAGTATTTTATTCTTTTTGTTGCAGTGGTAAATGGGATTGTTTCCTTAATTTCTCTTTCTGATCTTTCATTGTTAGTGTATAGGAATGCAAGAGATTTCTGTGCATTAATCTTGTATCCTGCAACTTTACCAAATTCATTGATTAGCTCTAGTAGTTTTCTGGTAGCATCTTTAGTATTCTCTATGTACAGTATCATGTCATCTGCAAACAGTGACAGTTTTACTTCTTTTCCAATTTGGATTCCTTTTATTTCTTTTTCTTCTCTGATTGCTATGGCTAGGACTTCCAAAACCATGTTGAATAACAGTAGTGAAGGTGGGCATCCTTGTTTTATTCCTGATCTTAGAGGAAATGCTTTCAGTTTTTCACCATTGAGAATGTTTGCTGTGAGTTTGTTGTATATGGCCTTTATTATGTTGAGGTACGTTCCCTCTATGCCTACTTTCTGGAGAGTTTTTATGATAAATGGCTGTTGAATTTTGTCAAAAGCTTTTTCTGTGTCTATTGAGATGATCATATGGTTTTTCTTCTTTAATTTGTTAATATGGTATATTACATTGATTGATTTGTGTATATTGAAGAATCCTTGCATCCCTGGGATAAAGGCCACTTGATCATGGTGTATGATCCTTTTAATATGTTGTTGGATTCTGTTTGCTAGTATTTTCTTGAGGATTTTTGCGTCTGATGGGTCTGTACTTTTCTTTTTTTGTGATTTCTTTGTCTGGTTTTGGTATCAGGGTGATGGTGGCCTCGTAGAATGAGCCTTGGAAGTGTGCCTTCCTCTGCAATTTTTTGGAAGAGTTTGAGAAGGATAGGTGTTAGTTCTTCTCTAAATGTTTGATAGAATTCACCTGTGAAGCCATCTGGTCCTGTACTCTTGTTTGTTGGAAGATTTTTCATCACAGTTTCAATTGCATTACTTGATAGGTCTGGCTATATTTTCTATTTCTTCCTGGTTCAGTCTTGGAAGGTTGTACCTTTTTAAGAATTTGTCCATTTTTTCCAGGTTGTCCTTTTTATTGGCATGTAGCTGCTTGTAGTAGTCTCTTATGATCCTTTGTATTTCTGCAGTGCCAGTTGTAATTTCTCCTTTTTCATTTGTAATTTTATTGATTTGAATCCTTTCCCTTTTTTTCTTGATGAGTCTGGCTACAGGTTTATCAGTTTTGTTTATCTTCTCAAAGAACCAGCTTTTAGTTTCATTGATTTTTGCTATTGTATTTTTCATTTCTATTTCATTTATTTCTGCTCTGATTTTTATGATTTGCTTCCTTCTAAATTTGGATTTTGTTTGTTCTTCTTTCTCTAGTTGCTTAAGGTGTAAGTTTAGGTTATTTATTTGAGATTTTTCTTGTTTCTTGAGGTACAATTGAATTGCTATAAAATTCCCTCTTTGCACTAATTTTGCTGCATCCCATAGGTTTTGGGTCATCGTGTTTTTGTTGTCATTTATTTCTATGTATTTTTTGATTTCCTCTTTGATTTTTTCAGTAATATTTTGGTTATTTAGTAGCGTATTGTTTAGCCTCTGTGTGTGTGTGTGTTTTTTTTTTTTTTTTGTGTGTGTGTGTTTTTTACAGCTTTCTTCCTGTAATTGATTTCTAATCTCATAGCGTTGTGGCTGGAAAAGATGCTTGATACGATTTCAGTTTTCCTAAATTTATCGAGTCTTGATTTGTGACCCCATGTGTGATCTATAATAGAGAATATTCCGTATGTACTTGAGAAGAAAGTGTATTCTGCTGCTTTCAGGTGGAATGTCCTATAAATTAAGTCTATCTGGTGTATTGTGTCATTTAAAGCTGTGTTTCCTTATTTATTTTCTGTCTGGATGATCTGTCCACTGGTGTAAGTGGGGTGTTAAAGCCTCCCACTATTATTGTGTTACTATCAATTTCCCCTTTTATGACTGTTAGCATTCACCTTATGTATTGAGGTGCTCCTATGTTGGGTGCATAAATATTTATAATTGTTATGTCTTCTTCTTGGATTGATCCCTTGATCATTATGTAGTGTCCCTCCTTGTCTCTTGCAACAGTCTTTATTTTAAAGTCTGGTTTATCTGATATGATTATCGCTACTCCAGCTTTCTTTTGATTTCCATTTGCATGGAATATCTTTTTCCATCCCCTCACTTTCAGTCTCTATGTGTCTCTAGGTCTGAAGTGGTCTCTTGTAGATAGCATATATATGGGTCTTTTTGTATCCTTTCAGCCAGTCTGTGCCTTTTAGTTGGAGCATTTAATCCACTTACATTTAAGGTAATTATTGATATGTATGTTACTATTACCATTTTCTTTATTGTTTTGGGTTTGTTATTGTAGGTCTTTCCCTTCTCTTGTGTTTCCTGCCTAGAGAAGTTCATTTATCGTTTGTTGTAAAGCTGGTTTGGTGGTGCTGAATTCTCTTAGCTTTTGCTTGTGTGTAAAGCTTTTGATTTCTCTATTGAATCTGAATGAAATTCTTGCTAGGTAGAGTAATCTTGGTTGTAGGTTTTCCCCTTTCATTATGTTAAATATATCCTGCCACTCGCTTCTGGCCTGTGGAGTTTCTGCTGAAAAATCAGCTGATAACCTTATGGGGATTCCCTTGTATGTTATTTTTTGCTTTTCCCTTGCTGTTTTTAATATTTTTTCTTTGAATTTATTTTTTTGTTAGTTTGATTAATATGTGTCTTTGAATGTTTCTCCTTGGGTTTATCCTGTATGGGACTCTCTGCACTTCCTGGACTTCGGTGACTATTTCCTTTCCCATGTTAGGGAAGTTTTCATCTATAATCTCTTCAAATATTTTCTCAGACCCTTTCTTTTTCTCTTCTTCTTCTGGGACCCCTATAATTTGAATGTTGGTGTGTTTAGTGTTTTCCCAGTGGTCTCTGAGACTGTCCTCATTTCTTTTCATTCTTTATTTTTTATTCTGTTCTGTGGCAGTTATTTCCCCATTCTGTCTTCCAGCTCACTTATTCATTCTTCTGCCTTAGTTATTCTGCTATTGATTCCTTTTAGTGTATTTTTCATTTCAGTTATTGTGTTGTTCATCACTATTTGTATGTTCTTTAGTTCTTCTCGATCCTTGTTAAACATTTCTTGTATTTTGTCTGTCCATGCCTCCATTCTATTTCTGAGACTTTGTATCATCTTTACTATCATTACTCTGCATTCTTTTTCAGGAAGGTTGGCTATTTCCTCTTCATATATTTAGTCTTGTAGGTTTTTACCTTGCTCCTTTGCCTGTAACATATTTTTCTGTCATCTAATTTTTTTGATGCATGGGGCTGTGTTCCTGTCTTGCTGGTTGTTTGGCCTGAGGCATCCAGCACTGGAGTTTTCAGGCAGTTGGGTGAAGCCAGGTCATGGTACTGAGATGAGGAGCTGGTCTCACGGGATTTCTCCCTTCCCCTGAGGTGTCCAAGGTCCCCCACCAGCACCTAGTAGGTGCCCTAGTTGTGAGGAGATGTGAACTCTATGTCCTCCTACTCTGCCATCTTGACTCTGCCCCTCTGTAGTGTCTTTTAATATTTTATGTATGCAGAAGTTATACATATGCTTTATTTATATATGTTATATATATACTTACTTATATTACACATTATTTATATATGTGTAAAATTTTGATGCTCTCCCATAGTTGAGTAACAGAAATACTACTTATCTGAAGGTTATGTAAATATTCAGCATTTTAAGTGTTTTATTTTTTTAAGTTTTAGCTTATCTAGTGTCTTATGACAATAAATAGTGTGAGCTAGGGATCCAACTTTTTGTTCTTTCATAATCTTTATATTTTTCTTTCAGTTTTATTGAGATATAATTGACGTACAGCACAGTATAAGTTTAAGGTGTACAGCATAATGATTTGACTTACATACATCATTCAATGATTACCACAGTAAGTTTAAAGAACCTCTATCATCTAATATAGATACAAAATAAAAGAATAGAAATAAAATATTTTCCCTGGGATTAAAATTCTTAGAATTTACTTTCTTAACAACTTTAATCTATAAGGTACATCTGTGTTAATTATATTTATCAGGTTGTACATCACACCTCTAGTACTTATTTATCTTATAACTGGAAGTTCATACCTTTTTTTTTTTCTTTCTGTGGTACGCGGGCCTCTCACTGTTGTGGCCTCTCCCGTTGCAGAGCACGGGCTCCAGATGCACAGGCTCAACGGCCATGGCTCACGGGCCTAGCTGCTCCGCGGCATGTGGGATCTTCCCGGACCAGGCACGAACACGTGTCCCCTGCATCGGCAGGCAGACTCTCAACCACTGCGCCACCAGGGAAGCCCAGAAGTTCATTAATACCTTTTGACTACCTTTATCCACTTTCCCTTCCCTCCACCCCCTGCCTCTGGTAGCCACAAATCTGACCTCTTTTTCTCTGAGTTTTCTTGTTTGTTGTTTTGGTTGGTTTTGAAGTATAATTGACCTAGAACACTATTTTCGTTCCTGGTACACAACATAGTGATTTGTTATTTGTGTATATTTCAGAATGATCACCATGATAAATCTAGTTACCATCTGTCAGCATACAAAGATATTACATAATTATTGACTATATTCCCCATGCTGTAGATTTCATACCTGTGACTCATTTATTTTGTAACTGAAAGTTTATACCTCTTAGTCTCCCTTGCCTATTTCTCTCTTCCCCCCAGCCCCTCTGGCAACCACCTGTTTGTTTTCTGTATCTATGACTCTGTTTCTATTTAATTATGTTTTTTCAGTTGTTTTGTTTTTAAGATTTCACATATAAATGAAATCATACAGTATTTGTCTTTCTTTGTCTGACTTATTTCACTAAACATAAACCCCTCTAGGTCCATCCATGTTGTTGCAAACGGCAAGATTTCATTCTTTATATGGCTTAGTAATATATATATATATATATATATATATATATATATATATATATATGGCACATATTCTTTATCCATTCATCTATTGAGTGAAACCTAGGTTGCTTCCATATTTTGGCTATTGTGAATTATGCTGTAGTGAACATAGGGGTGCATATATCTTTTCAAGTTAGTGTTTTTGTTTTGTTTGGATAGATTCCCAGGAATGAAATTGCTGGATCATATGGTAGTTTTATTTTTAGTTATTTGAGGAACCTCCATACTGTTTGCTACAGTGGCTATACCAATTTAGATTCTCACCAATGGTGCACAAGTGTTCCCTTTTCTTCACATCCTCACCAACACTTGTTATTTGTTGTATTTTTGATAATAGCCCATCTGATAGGTATGAGATGACATCTTGTTTTGGCTTTGGTTTGTATTTTCCTGTTGATTAGTGATGTTGAGCATCTTTTCATGTGCCTGTTGGCCATCTGTATGTCTTCTTGGGAAAAATGTTTATTCAGGTCCTCTGTCCACTTTTTAATTGGGTAGTTTGGGTTTTTTTGATGTTTAGTTGTATGAGTTCTTTGTATATTTTGATATTAACCTCCTACTGAATGTGTCATTTGCAAATATCTTCTTTCATTCAGCAAGTAGCCTTTTCATTTTGTTGATAGTTTTCTTCACTGTGCAACAGCTTTTTAGTCTTATGTTATGCCTCATTTGTTTATTTTTGCTTTTGTTTCCCTTGTCAGAGGAGACATAACCCCCCCAAATATTGCTAAGACTGATGTCAAATAACATACTATGTTTTCTTATAAAAGTTTTATGGTTTCAAATCCTACATTTAAGTCTTTAATCCATTTTGAGTTTGTTTTCATATATGGTGTGTGAAAGTAGTTCAGTTTTATTCCTTTGCAGGTAGCTGTCCAGTTTTCACAACACCAGTTTTTGAAGAGATTGTCTTTTCCCCCATTGTATATTCTTGTCTTCTTTATCATAGACTAATTGCTCATATAAGTGTAGGTTCATTCCTGGACTCTGTATTCTGTTCCATTGATCTATGTGTCTGTTTTTCTGCCAGTACCATACTGTTTTGATGATTGTAGTTTTGTAGTATAGTTTGAAAACAGGGCACATGATAATTCCAGCTTTGTTCTTCTTTCTCAGGAATGTTTTGACTATTTGGGGTCTTTTGTGTTTCCTAAAAATTTTAGAATTATTTGTTCTAGTTCTGTTAAAAATAACATTGGTATTTTGATAAGGATTGCATTGAATCAATAGATCACCTTTGGGTAGTATGGTCATTTTAACAATATTAATTTTTTCAATCCATGAGCATGGTATATCTTTCCAACTGTTTGTGCCGTCTTCAGTTTCTTTCATCAGTATTGAATAGTTTTCTGAGTACAGGTCTTTTACCTCCTTAGTTTTATTCTTTTTGATGTGATCGTAAATGGGATTGTTTTCTTAATTTCTTTTTCTGATACTTTGTTGTTAGTGTATAGAAACACAACAGATTTCTGTGTATTAATTTTGTATCTTGCAGCTTTACTAAATTTATTAATGAGTTCCAGTAGTTTTTTGGTGGCATCTTTAGCATTTTCTATTTATAGTATTATGTCATCTGCAAGCAGTGATAGTTTTACCTTTTCCTTTCCAATTTGGAGTCCATTTATTTGTTTCCTGTCCAATTGCTGTGGCTAGTGGTGAGAGCAGGCATCCTTGTCTTTTTTCTGATCTCAGAGGGAAATGCTTTCAACTTTTCATCCTTGAGTATGATGTTAGTTGTGGGCTAGTCATATATGGTCCTTATTATGTTGAGATATTTTCCCTCTATACCTACTTTGTTGAGAGATTTTATCACAGATGTTGAATTTTGTAAAAGCTTTTTCTGCATCTTTTGAGATGATGATATTATCTTTAGTCTCATTTGTTAATTTGGTGTATGACAATGATTGATTTGTGGATATTGGACCATCTCTGCATCCCTGGGATAAATCCTACTTGATATGGTGTATGGGGATCCTACTTTTTAAATTAATGATTAGTCAGTAGTTCCATGACAATCTTTTCCAGTAAGATAACTTTTATCTTTATTTTAAAAAGCCATTGTTATTTTATGTTAGTTTTTAATATCTAGTCTTGAGCCTTGTCATGGGCATTTGATTCCATATCAATGACTAATTTATTTAATTTTACTTAAATATGAAACTTTAAAATATATTTTAATATATAATGAGAATGGGTCCCCTGTTATACTTTTTTTTTCTCAAAATAGTCTTTGTAAGAAATCATCTTTTATATTATTATATCAGTAAAGATTATAAAGTTTACTAGTACCCAGTGTTAGTAAGAGTGCAGAGAAATGAGCACTTTTTGGAAGAAAACTTGACAGTATTTACCAACATTTAAAAGATGCTTATCGGGCTTCCCTGGTGGCACAGTGGTTAAGAATCTGCCTGCCAATGCAGGGGACATGGCTTCGAGCCCTGGCCTGGGAAGATCCCACATGCCGCAGAGCAAGTAAGCCCATGCGCCACAACTACTGAAGCCCGCACGCCTAGAGCCCGTGCTCTGCAACAAGAGAAGTCACGACAGTGAGAAGTCTGCGCACTGCAATGAAGAGTAGCCCCTGCTCGCCACAACTAGAGAAAACCCGTGCACAGCAATGAAGACCCAACACAGCCAAAAATAAAAACAAATAAATTTATAAAGAAAAAAAAAAGATGCTTATCTATTTTTTTTTTTTTTTTGCGGTGCGCGGGCCTCTCACTGTTGTGGCCTCTCCCCTTGCGGAGCACAGGCTCCGGATGCACAGGCTCAGCGGCCATGGCTCACGGGCCTAGCCGCTCCACGGCATGTAGGATCTTCCTGGACCAGGGCACGAACCCGTGTCCCCTGCATGGCAGGTGGACTCTCAACCACTGCGCCACCAGGGAAGCCCCAGATGCTTATCTTTTGATCCAACATTTCTACTTCTAAGAATTGGTTTTATAGATATTCTCACACATGGTATTCATTACAGCAATGTTTGTAAAAAGCAAAACCTGGGAATGACCTAAATATCCATTAAGAAGAACACAATCAGTTTTAGTGCATCTATATAATAAGTATTCCATAGATATTTAAAATAATTTTAGGGCTTCCCTGGTGGTGCAGTGGTTGAGAGTTCGCCTGCTGATGCAGGGGACACGGGTTTGTGCCCCGATCCGGGAAGATCTCACATGCCGCGAAGCGGCTGGGCCCATGAGCCATGGCCGCTGAGCCTGCGCGTCTGGAGCCTGTGCTCTGCAACGGGAGAGACCACAGCAGTGAGAGGCCCGCGTGCCACAAAAATAAATATATAAATAATAGTAATTTTAGACTTTCATATACTGATATGGAAAAATGGTCAAGACTGTAAAGTGAATGATGAATATTGTGCAGTGAAAAAAGCAGGTTTCATAACAGTATGTATGGCATTATCTCATCTGTGGGAAAAAAGAAAGGAAAAGAAAAGGGTTGTAATTTCATATATATAGGTATATATTTAGAACTATTTTGATGACTCTACAAGGTATGTTTTACAGTGGTTATTTTGAGGGAAGACTTGTATGGGAAGATTGGTATGTAGGATATTTATTTTTACTTTATTTTCCTTTATTCAGTTTGCATTTTTAATAGTAATCATGCATTTCTTTTGTAGGTTAAAAATACAAATAAAATATTCTTCACTATTTGCATCTGACAAGAAGATAATATTTCACCTTTGATGTATAAATGTTACAATTCATACAAAAGTATTTTTCGTTGTGCCTCTGTACTGACTGGATATAGATTAATAATCTTTATCCTAAGTGAGGTTCTTCAGAGGTTTTTATTTTGTGTATGCTTTATTCTTTCTCTCTCTTTTTAGCATCATAAATCTATTCAAAACTAAAAGCCAATACAGGATAAAATATTGATTCAAAATATTTCTACATGTGGATATACATCTTCTTAGGAGTTTGCACAAGTATATAATCCTTTGAAAATAGGAAATTAGCTCCATCCTCACTGGCACACTTTCCAGCATGACCTCTGCCTAAAATTTTGGTAATTTCAGTTTGCCTACAGATAGCCTTTCAACACATTATCTAGATGCAAACCTAATTACCAGCTTGGGTCTCTAAGCTTCTTAAATTCCTTTCCTCCAATGGTTGTGTTCTTTACCCTCCCTCAGGGCCTCACCACTGTGGTTTTATCTTAGATCTCTTCTTTGCCAGTATCTATGACCTGCCTATAATCTCTACTACATGCATCCTGTACCATTTATCTTTCTGGCTTGTTTCATCTTTAACCCCAGCTTGAACCATCCTTTAACCCAACCGGGACCCCAACTCATTGATCTTATTACACTTTCACTGTTCACTTATTTAATGTCCTCTTTCCTTTTATTAAATAGATTAAATTCCATGGTCATTCATAATAATCACTCCTTACATACACATGTAACAAACTCCCCCTCCCTCTTTTTTTAACTGTCTGGCAAAATCCCCATCCTATTTATATCCAACTCTCCCCTTACTCCATGCTACAACCATGTAGCTGGACACAAGCACCCACTTCAAGGGGGCCTTGATGCTGCCTAGCAATCATACCACAATTCCCTGGACCACTCACTGTCCCAGTTTCCTGGACTTGGATTTCATACCGTCTCTTCTCTCCTCAAACCACCAATACTTCCTACTTCATCTTCACTCTCAGTTGACCATGTTTTTTTTCCTACATTACTAAGAAATTTGAAACAATCAGAAGATATTTTTTCCTTCAAGACTTTCATCACTAAATGCACCTCCCTACCAAGTTCTGCACCCACATACTCTGACTTCCCACCTGTTCCCTTAAATCAGCTATTCCTGCTTCTACCTAAGATAATCCCTGCATCTGTGCGCTAGATCCTATTCCTTCTTACACTACGCAAGGGCATCACTTCAACAATTTTTTTCTCTCTCCCCTACACCAGTAATTTTAGCTCCTTACTATATCATCATGCAAGCTTTCATTATTGCTCCTATACTAAAAATTTTTTTCTTCATCAGCTACTTCTCTATTTCTGTCCTCCCCTTTGCAAAAGTACTTATCGAAAGTGTTTCTGTATTCTGTGTCCATTTTTCTCCTCCAATTCCCTTCTAAATCCACTTTAGTCAAGTTTTCACTCTCACCATTTTACCAAAACAATTCTTGATAGGAATCCAATAACCATCACATTGTCCAATAGTCCATTCTCAGTCTTTGTCTTAGTTGGTCACATCGCAGTATTGGACACAGTGCATCACTGCATTCCCCTTGATACACTTCTTTCCCTTGGATTCCAGGACACACACGATCTTGGTTCTTCCCGTCTCATTGTTTACTCCTCCACATCACTTTGCTGTTTACTCTGCCTTTCCAAAGTTCATTATTTGCGAGTATCCCTGATTCCGTCACTGATTCTCTCTTTTTCTCTACCTTCCTCACTTTCTTGTGATTCATTGAGTCCCACAGCTTTAAACACTATGTAGATAGTCATAACTTCCAAATGTTTACCTCCAGTTTTCTGCTGAACTAAAAACTTATGTGTCCCACTGCATATTTGACATATAGATTTGGATATTTCTTGGATATCTCAAAGTTAACGTGCCCTAAACTACGTTTCTGAACTTCCCTCTCCTTGACCAACCTGCTCTACCGCCAGCCTTCCCTATCTTACTTCTTAGGGAGGTAATGCCAGTCTTACTTATCCTCAGGTTAAAAACTTTAGGGTTACCTTTGAGTATTCTCTTTCTCTCATATCCCATATCCAGTCCCTAAGGAATTCTTGTTGATTTCATCTTCAGAATATATCCAGAGACTGACTACATCCTGGCATCTCCACTGCTACTACCCTGGTCCAAGCCATCACCATATCTCTCCTGGATTTCTGTCTTACTATCTTCAAACTGGACTTTTTTTTTTAAAGATTTTTATTTTTTTTATTTAAATATTTTAATTTTTTTACATCTTTATTGGAGTATAATTGCTTTACAATGTTGTGTTAGTTTCTGCTGTATAGCAAAGTGAGTCAGCTCTATGTATACATATATCCCCATATCCCCTCCCTCTTGCATCTCCCTCCCAACCCTCCCTATCCCATCCCTCTAGGTGGCCACAAAGCACCGAGCTGATCTCCCTGTGCTATGTGGCTGCTTCCCACTAGCTACCTATTTTACATTTAGTAGTGTATATATGTCAGTGCCACTCTTTCACTTCGTCCCAGCTTACCCTTCCCCCTCCCCGTGTCCTCAAGTCCATTCTCTACATCTGCGTCTTTATTCCTGTCCTGACCTTAGGTTCTTCAGAACATTTTTTTTTTCAAACTGGACTTTATTCTTCTACTCCTTCAACTCCTTCTCCTTCTATTCTCAGCACAGCAGACAGGAGTAAGCTTATGCCACATCTCTGCTCAAAATCCTCTAAGTAATGCCAATTGCTCTCAGACTAAAAACTACCTTATAATTTCCGATTGAATCTGGTCTCCATTCCATTATTTTTCTGACCTCATCTCTAATTTCTCTTCCCCTTATTCACGTTTACTCTTTCTTGAATATTGCAGGAACATTCACATCTTTATTGAAGGCTTTTGCCTCAGATATTTGCATGACTAACTCCCTCACCTGCTTCAGATCTGTGCTCAAATGGCATCTCTAAATGATGCCTATTCTGATTATACAATTTAATATCTCTTCTCCCTTCCCCTACTCCATTCTTCTGATCCTCCATACTCGGCTGCACTTCCTTTTTGCTTTACTTTTTCCTTTCATTTCCTTTCCTTGCTTCCTTTCCCTTCTTAAAACTTACAACTTCTAGCACCCTGTATAATTTCTATCTCCTTTGTCAATAATGTAAGCTTCAAATGGGCAAAGATTATTATCTGTTTGGTGCAGTTTATCACAAGTGCTCAGAATGGTTGCTGACATAGAGAAGTAACAAAAATAGTAACTGTTGAGTAAATGAATGAACCTTAGAAACTTAAATTGTATTCCTTTAAGCATGCTGAAAGGGTAGTGTGTTTCCTCTTTTACTTTTATTGAGCTGATTCACACAAATGCCCAGAACAATCTGCCTGATTTTTCATTCAGTATTTATGTCAGTAAGAGTGAAATGTATATTAATGTTATAAAATCAGGCCTTCCAGGAGAGTAAACATACCATAAATACTGGCTGATGGACTTTTCCTGATTTATGTAACATTTAATATGTTTCTCATGGGGCTTTATTCTCTGTTTATTTGCCACTGTTCTAGATTGTGAGCTTCTCAAAGTCAGGAACTTAATCTTCATTTCCATCTCTCAAGCACATAGTCCAGTGCCTGGCACATAAGACATTTTTAAAACATACTAGATTAATCATAGACTGAAAATACTCAAAATTTAATAATGATCCAGTGTATGCTATGTGTCCTGAACTTTCTTCATGTGGATTCCTTTAATTTTTGCAACAATCCTGAAGAGGAAAGTTTAAGTTTCATTTTTACAGATGAGATAAAACTGTTGTTTGTCCCAGGACTCCATTCTTTCTCAACTATTGCAGTATCCTCATTGTGTAATCTTTAGTGACCATATCATAGAAAGTTAAATATATTCCCTTGTTTAGAGATGACTAGAAGTAATGGTTGCAATGTCAAATGTATTGGGAATGTTTTGTTTTTGTTTTCAGTTGGAAACAAATCTTTAGCTTTGGATAACATATAGTTAATTTTATTTTGCTCTTTTAATAAGTTAGGAAAATTGACTTTATATTTTGTCCTTTTAATTCTGTAACCGTTACAAAATTATTTACTATCTTAATTTATATAAACCACCAGGATTTTTTCCCATCTTATTGTGATATAACTGATATATAACATTGTGTAACTTTAAGGTATACAACATGTCGATTTGATACACACATATATTGCAAAATATTACTAATGTAGTGTTAGCTAACACCTCCATCATGCCACATAATTGCCATTATTATTTTGTGGTGAGAACATTTAAGATGTACTCCCTTAACAATTTTTGACTATATAATACCTTATTGTTAACTGTAATTACAATGCTGTACATTAGATCCCCAGAACTTGTTCATCTTCTAAATGGAAGTTTATACTCTTTGACCAACATCTCTCCATTTTCTTCACTCTCCAGGCCCTGGTAACCACCATTCTACTCTCTGTTTCTAAGAATTTGGCTTTTTTAGATTCCACATATAAGTGATATCATACAGTATTTGTCTTTCTCTGTCTGACTTACTTCACTTAACAGAATCCCCCAAGCCATTCATGTTGTCTCAGACGGCTGGATTTCCTTCTTTCTCATGGCTGAATAATATTCAGTTATATATATGATATATGCAACATCTCCTTTATCCATTCATTCACTAATGGACACTTAAGTTGTTTCTGTGTCTTGGCTATTGTGAACAGTGCTGCAATAAACAAGAGAATGCACATATCTCTACAATATTCTGTTTTCATGTCCTTGGATATATACCCAGAAGTGGGATTGCTAGATTATATAATAGTTCTATTTTTAGTTGTTTGAGGAACCTCCATACTGTTTTCTATTGTGGCTGCACCAATTTACATTCCCATGGATGGTGCATGAGGGTTCCTTTTCTCCACATCCTCACCTATACTTATCTCTTGTCTTTTTGATGATAGCTATTCTAACAGGTGTGAGTGTTATCCCATTGTGGTTTTGATTTACATTTCCCTGACGATCAGTGATGTCAAGCACCTTTTCATGTACCTGTTAGCCATTTGGATGTCTTCCTTGGAAAAATTCCTATTCATGTCCTTTGACATTTTAAAATCAGATTGTTTGATTTTTCGCTATTGAATTGTATGTGTTCTTTATATTATTTTGAATATTAACCCTTTATCCAATATATGGTTTGCAAATACTTTCTCTCATTCTGAAGGTTGCTGTTTCATTTCGTTGATTGTTTCTCTTGCTATGCAGAAGCTTTTTAGTTTGATGTAGTCCCACTTATTAATGTTTGCTTTTGTTGCTTGTGCTTTTAGTGTCATACTGCCTAAAAATTGTTGCCAAGATGACTATCAGAAAGATTTTTCCTATTTTTTTCTAGGAATTTTACAGTTTCAGATCTTTTTAAAAATTTATTTATTTAATTTATTTATTTTTGGCTGCATTGGGTCTGTGGTGCTGCACACAGTCTTTCTCTAGTTGCAGCAAGCAGGAGCTCCTGTTCATTGCGGTGTGTGGGCTTCTCATTGCGGTGGCTTCTCTTGTTGCAGAGCACGGGCTCTATGCATGCTGGCTTCAGTAGTTGTGGCACACAGGCTGAGTAGTTGTGGCTCGCAGGCTCTAGAGCGCAGGCTCAGTAGTTGTGACTCACGGGCTTAGTTGCTCTGCAGCATGTGGGACCTTCCCGGACCAGGGCTTGAACTTGTGTCTCCTGCATTGGAAGGTGGATTCTTAACCACTGCACCACCAGGGAAGCCCACAGTTTCAGATCTTATGTTTAACTCTTCAGTCCATTTCAAGTTAATTTTTGTGTGTGGTGTAAGATAGGGGTTCAATATCTTCTTCTGCATCTGATCATCCAGTTTTCCCAGCACCATTTATTGAAGAGACTATCCTTTTCTCACTGAGTGTTCTTGAGTTTTTTGTCAAATATTAGTTGGCCTTATATGTGAAAGCTTATTCCTGGGCTCTCAATTCTGTTACAGTGGTCTAGTGTGTATTTTTATGCCAGTGTCATACTGTTTTGACCATTGTAGCTTTGTAGTATAGTTTGAAATCAGGAGATGTAATTCTTCAGCTTTATTCTTCTTTCTCAGGGTTGTTTTAGCTATTCTGGGTCTTTGGCATATGGTGCTTCCAGAGAGGTACTTTTGTTTTTGGATAGATGCAAAATTATTTTTGTTGTGGGGGAAGGGAAATACAAGGGACATCTTATGCTGACATGTTGCTGATGGGGCTTCATTAAACCAGTAGGATTTAATTGAAATTACCCAGTTTAGCTCTCCTAAAGTGTCTTCATGCATGTATTCTAAATCTCAGCTTAGGTATTTGTTTTTGTTAAATGCCTAGTATATGTCTTTATTACTTTATTTATAGAAAATTCTAACATAAATATGCCAAATTTCTATTAGAAAATGTATGTTTTTCCACTTAATCATACTGAAAAATATTTCCACTGAATATATTTCTGTCCTCAATAGATTCCAGGTTTCCATTGAAAAAAACAAATTTATAATATTCCATGCTTCAGAAGATATATGTGAACTCTTGTCCTAATTAGATCTAACTCAAATGTCACTTCCTTTATAATGCTGTCTCTGATGTTTTCACATACAGCGTCACATTTTCTTCTGTACTTCCACTGCATCCTGCAGCTATCTTTACACTTGTCATAATGTGGACTAGCCAGATATATGTGCACCTGGGTCATCTCTCATGTAAAATTGTTTACTGTTTAAGGACAGACATGTGTATTATTGATCTTCCTCACACCATGAGGGGTTCCTGCTATCAGCATGACTTGTTACTGATGATGGAAACCTTGATCACTTGGATAAGGTTCAGCCAATAAATTTAATCTCTGGTTCCATGTAGTTTATCATTTTTCCATGAGCTTCTGCTTTCTCAGATTCCTGACCTTGGTTAAGTCTTCAGGAAAATTCTGGTCATTACTAAAGACCAGAAAGAGTTATAAATGAAATAAAATATGATTTAATAAATCAATATAATACATTTTACAACTCGAAACATTCTAAGAAGATTTGAGTTGATTTAGGCTATATTTCAGTAAATACCATCTTAGTTTTTATGACAGTGTTTCTAGCAAATCAAGTGTTCTTTACAACAAGTAACAGAAAAAGACTAACAAAAATGTTAGCAAGGGGAAAAAAGGGAATGTATTGGCTAAGTATAGGGTAGTTCACAGACATAGCATAAGAAAGGACACATACTGGGATGTTCCAATATATAGATGGTAAGAATCAGTGGAACATTAGTAATTCTGGAAGGGGGTAGCAATGGCTCCGGACGTGCAGGCTTAGCGGCCGTGGCTCACGGGCGCAGCCGCTCCGCGGCATGTGGGATCCTCCCGCACCGGGGCACGAACCCGTGTCCCCTGCATCGGCAGGCGGACTCTCAACCACTGCGCCACCAGGGAAGCCCAGGATGTGTATTTTTACATTTAGATTTTCAAAGAAAGCATGACATTTTGTCTCAGGAATTTTATGCAAAGTGCTGCATGTGTTGGAATGTTTGGTGTCTTCCACCCCAGTGATTCTCTTACCTTGCATTGCGTAAATTAATCCATGACCTCATAGCTTAGGAAATGAAAATTGATCTAGATTGAATAGAGAGATTAACTTCTCTAATGCATTTTTTGAGTTATAATATAAATTAATATGTTATTTTTACAGTTAGTGGTTCCTGGAGAAAAGAGGGCAGATTAAAAGGAGAGAGAGACAACTTGAAAAGTCCATGGTTTCTAGTATGTGATTTTCAGTTTGTAAGCTACGAACTTTCATAGCCTTTTATGGTACACTGTATAATGACTCCAAAGGTATCCATGTCCTAATCTCAGGATTCTATAAATGTTACCTTATATGGCAAAAGGGATTGCGGATGTGATTAAATTAAGGATCTTGAGGTGGGAAGATTATCCTGAATTTTCTGGATGGACCCTAAATATAATCACAAGAGTTCTTATAAGAGAGAGGCAAAGGGAGATTTGCGTACAGAAGAAGTAGGAGATGTGGGAATAATGCAAGGTAGAGTTCATAGAACCAGGAATGTAGGTGGCCTCCAGAATCTAGAAAAACCTCTGGAGAAAGTGTGGCCCTCCCAGCACCTTGGTGTCAGCCAGGTAAAACTCATATCTGACTTCTGACCTTTAGAACAGTAAAGGTGTAAATTTATGTTGTTTCAAGCCACCAAGTTTGTGGTAATTTGTTACAGCAGCCATAGAAAACTAATACACTTTATTATTAAGTATGAAATGACTAGGGCATTCAGTAGATTAGAATCTTTAATGCCAATAACCTGTATTTTTTTTTTCTATGTGAGTCAATTTTTGATGATATAAAGGAGGGGAATACATCAAATATTACCAGAGAGCATCTGTTATTTATTCCTTAAGGGCTAATTTGAGATGCATGTTGTCAACTTTATAGACAAAGGAAGACTAATTTTCAACTTTATCAATGGCTATCAGGTGAACTGAAGGCATAGGTTGGGTTATTCATAATCGACTTTCTTACTGTCAAGAAGTAAATTTGGGGCATTTGTGGTTTGCAGTGGCAAATAGACATGGTAATGATAAGTCATAGTCACACTTCTAAACAAAAAAGATTGCTTGAAAAATGATGATGGGATAGTTGCTGTGCTGGATACATATCATTTGTTCCTCTACTCTTCTAAACCATGCTTTGAGACCTGGGAGGTTCTTTGCTGGCACTGTATCAAGAGGCACACTTGGCCTGTGGCTTCTGGCAGGGATGGCCAAAGATGGGCACCAGCAGGGATTGGAGAGTTGGAAGAAAATGAAGTTAGGGTGTTTATTTCTCACATATCTCCCTGTCAGATTGCCATGGTAGAATATGAAGGCCATAGCTCTTGCCAAGAGGCCCCTACTCCCTCTTGATTGCAGGAATCACTTCCTTCTCTTGCTTCCTACTGCCCCTAGCCCTGCGGTGGTGACCATTGCTTTGTTGGTTTTCCTTAACCCTAACATGCCTTTGTGAATAGTCATTTTTTGTTTTAATCTCTTCAATTAAATTCTCTTATGCCATCTATTATTCTGTCAAGAACACAGGCATACCTCAGAGATATTGTGACTTTGGTTCCAGACCACCATAATAAAGTGAACATTGCAGTAAGGAAGTCACATGAATTGTTTGGTTTCCCAGTGCACTTACAAGTTATGTTTACACTACATTGCATTCTACTAAGTGTACAATAGCATTATGTCTAAAAAATGTACATAATTAAAAGCAACTTTATTGCTGAAGAATGCTAACCATCATCTGAGCCTTCAGTGAGTCAAAATGTTTTTGCTGGTTTAGGTCTTGCCTCAGTATTAATGGCTGCTGACTGATCAGGGTGGTTGTTGCTGAAGGCTGGGGTGCCTGTGGCAATTTTTAAAAATAGAGACAAGTTTGCCACAGTGATTGACTCTTCCTTTCACAGCTGACTTCTCTGTAGTAGGCAATGCTGTGTGATAGCTTTTTACTCACAGTAGAACTTCTTTCAAAATGGCAGTCAGTCCTTTCAAACCTTGTTGCTGCTTTATCAATTAAGTTTATGTGATACTCTAAATCCTTTGTTGTCATTGCAACAGTCTTCATAACATCTTTACCAGGAGTAAATTCCATCTCAAGCAACCACTTTCTTTGCTCATCCATAAGAAGCAACTCCTCGTCCACTAAAGTTTTATCATGAGACTGAAGCAATACAGTCACATCTTCAAGCTCCACATTTATTTCTAGTTCTCTGGCTATTTTCACCACACCAGCAGTTATTTTCTCCACTGAAGTGTTGAATCCCTCCAAGTCATCATGTGGCGTGAAATCAACTTCTTCCAAACTCTTGGTTATGTTGATATTTTGGCCTCTTCCCATGAATCAGGGATGTTCTTAATGGTATCTAGAATAGTGAATCCTTTCCAGGTTTTCAATTTAGTTTGCTCAGATCCATCAAAGGAATCACTATCTATGGAAGCTGTAGCCTTACAAAATGTATTTCTTAAATAATACGACTTGAAAGTCTAAATTACTGCTTGAGCCATAGGCTGCAGAATGGATTTTGTGTTAGCAGGCATGAAAACCACATTAATCTCATTGTATATCTCCATCAGAGCTCCTGGGTCACCAGATACATTGTCAAAGAGCAGTAATATTTTGAAAATAATCTTTTTTTCTGAGCAGTAATTCTCAAAAGTGGACTTAAAATATTCAGTAAACCATGTTGTAAGCAGATGTGCTGTCATCCAGGCTTTATTGTTCCATTTCTGGAGCACAGACAGTAAATTTAGCATAATTTTTAAGGGCCCTAGAATTTTTTAAATGGTGAATGAGCATTGGCTTAAAGTCACCAGCTGTATTAGCCCGTAACAAGAGAGTCAGCCTGTCCTTTGAAGCTTTGAAGCCAGGCATTGACTTCTCTTCTCTAACTATGAAAGTCTTAGATGTCCTCTTCTTCCAACAGAAGGCTGTTTCGTCCACTTTGAAAATCTGTTGTTTAGTGTAGCCACCTTCATTAATAATCTTAGCTAGATCTTCGGGATAACTTTCTGCTTCATCTTGTAATTTGATGTTGTGATTATAACTTCTTTCCTTAAACCTCATGAATCAACCTTTGCTAGCTTCAGTCTTCTCTTCAGCAGCTTTCTCACCTCTCTCAGCCTTCATAGAATTGAAGAGAGTTAGGACCTTGCTCTGGATTAGGCTTTGGTTTAAGGGACTATTGTGACTGGTTTGATCTATTCAGACCACTAAAACTTTCATCATATCAGAAATAAGGCTGTTTCACTTTCTTGTCATTTGTATATTCACTGAAAAAAAAAACCTTTTAATTTCCTTCAAGAACTTTTCTTCTGCATTTGCGACTTGGCTAGTTGGCACAAGAGGCCTAGCTTTTGGCCTGTCCTGGCTATCAACATGCCTTCCTCACTAAGCTTACTTATTTTTAGCTTTTGTTTAAAGTGAGAAACGTGATTCTTCCTTTCACTTGAACACTTAGAAGCCATTGTAGAGTTATTAACTGGCTTCATCTCAATATTGTTCTGTCCCAGGGAATAAGGAGGCCTGAGGAGAGGGAGAGAGACAGGGAACCATCGATTGGTGGAGCAGTCAGAATACACACAACATTTATCGATTTAATTCATCATCCTATATGGGCGTGTTTCTTGGTGCCCCTAAAAAATTACAATAATAACAGCAAAGATCTCTCATCACAGATCACCTTAACAAATATAATAATAAGGAGACAATTTGAAATATTGCAAGAATTACCAAAATGTGACACAGTGGCACAAAGTGCTGTTGGAAAAATGGTGTCAATAGACTTGTTCAACACAGGGTTGCCACAAACATTCAATTTTTGTAAAAAATGCAATATTTGTGAAGCTCAACACAGCAAAGCATAATAAAATGGGGTATGCTGTATTTACTATAATATAGGCACTAGTGAAACAATTCACATAAATCAGATTATTTTATTCTCACAATGATCCTGTGAGTTAGGCACTATTATGACCACATTTAAAATATAAGGATTCTGAAAAACATAGAGTTTAAAAAACTTGATGGTCACATAGATAAGAAATGTGTAAACCAAAATTGAATCTAGGAAATTTGACTCCATAGTTGAACTTAGATGTGGTAGTAAATTAATATGCTTTAAAAGATAATCTCGTATATTTGGTATCTATATAAATCCCATAAACAAGAATAAGTACAGAAAAAAATAGAATAAATAGAAACAAGACAGGAGATTTAGTTCATAGGTAATAAAACTAAACACATAAGACACAGAGATATGGATTTAGAAATAGTCTGAACACGCTCTGCATATCTGAATGCTTCAGGATGTTATTCAGTATCTTAATTTTTTTGAAGAATGGAACTGGGAAGGACAGCCTTTTTTACAGTACACAAAGAAAACCTTTTATTAATATAAGTGTATCATAAAATTAATTGAAATAATGTATTTGCTGTCTGATTATTTTTTCAGTGATCAAAAACAGATGAATTAAAGGTGAAAAAAACTACTTAAGTCCCTAAATATTTGTAAATGTAAAATCAGTAAATGCATTTAACTTATTATCTCCCCAAATTCACACTCCCTGTTTATATATACATATACATTTATTTATTTTATTTTATTTTAATTTTTTTTAATTGACATAGCCTCTGACAGTGCTGTCTGATCCGCATAATACTTATCTGAGTGATTTGTGGTAATACCACTGATAGTCCACTTATAACCTATATCAGGGGTCAGCAAACTATGGCCTTTTATAGCCTCTTTTGTTTAAAACAGTTGGGAAATAGAGAAGAATATTTTGTGATATGTAAAAATGATATGAAATTTGAAGTTTAGTGTCCATTAATAAAATTTTATTGGAATGTCCATGCTTATTTCTTTATATATTTTCCATGGCTGTTTTTCATGCTACAAAGACAGAGTTGCATAGTTGCAGCAGAGACCACATGACCCACAAAGCCTGAAGCATTTACTAAATGGCCCTTATAGGATCTGAGCTGCAGACCTCTTGGCCTATATACTCACATTGCCGTCCAATTGCAAAGTGTAGGTGTTTGATAGTATTTAAACTTTTGGATGAATGATCTTATACAGTGAAATGTGTTGGTATACCTGTATTACAGATATAACCTACTAATTTTACCATTTTTACAGTTGCTTCTTTTAGCCTAAGTATATAATTTTGTCTGTAAATAATTATGATAATTATATCTACTCTTTTCCAATACTTCTAATCAATGGTTGCTCTATTTAATTCTAAATATTGTTTTCTTCTAATTACTATTGGCAGATTATCCTGGCAAAAATTAATAGTGAAAATTTCTAGCTTTTTCCTTACTTTGAAATAAATATTTATAATATTTCATCACTAAAATATATTGACATCAGTATCCATAGTGATGTAATTGTATTGATGCAATTTTGATTTGAGACAGATAGACATTATCATGTAAGGATGTTTATTTCTCTGACAAAAAGAATTTATAATAATTTACAAGTAAATGTGAGACATTAAATGCCATTTTAGCATCTGGATATAGTTCATATTCTTTATTGATCCCCTGACATAATATATTTCATGAATATATTTTCTTATATTATTTTTAATTGCTATTTTTGATGTTGTTTTTTGGTGTGTTATTAAGTAGCTGATGAATTTTATTTAAGATTTTTATATCTGTATTCATTAGTGGTGTTGGTTGTAGATTGCATTTTTGGTAAAGTTTTACTATCAAGCTTATATTTGTTTCTTAAATCTTTTGAGTAATTTACTGCTTTTCTATGCTTTGAGTCAATTTAAAAATGTGGAAATAAAATGTTTCTAGATACTGTCAATATTTATTTTCTAGAGGATATCAATAACTCTTCTGTAAAACAACACCTTAATTGTTATTTTAAAGTAGTTTTACATATCTGTTCAATTAATTCCTTTACAATTTGCCTGGTCAAGTTTTCTACTTCTTACCTTATACTATTTTGACAATTTCATTTTCATACATGATAAACATTTCGTAGAGGATTTTAACTATTTATAAATTTTAAAATAAGTTTTAAAAGTTTAATGTACTGTAGTCAAGGAATGTCGGTTAGGTCCACAAATTCTACCTTCTAGAGTTTGTTAAGGTCAGATATTTTGGCTTGTATAGTTGCTTGTTTGTTTTTTGTTGCTTTGTTGCTGTGCAACTGATCAGTTTAGGAAATTATAAAAGAAATTTTTCTCTGTACAGTACAAGGTTTGGTACCTAGTTATTAAAATAATTATTTTATTCAAATCTTCAATGCCTTTATCTTGCTTTTATACTTGATCTCTCAAAAACTGAGAAATGAATTGATGTCTTCTAAAATTGTGTTGAATTATGTTGAATTTCTAACAGTTCTGCATAATAACGTACTACTATTAACTTTACAAATTTATGACTAGTATAACTTTATTGGAAGATTTACCTTTATAAATATAAAATTACCTTATTTATCCATTTAAGTTATTTTTGCCTTGAAATATATTTTGTCTCAAATAACATTGTAAAACCTACATTTTTGTTTGTATTTGCCTGATATATTTTTGCCTATTTTTTAGTTTTAATTTTGGCAATTTCTTCTATGCTTCTTTTAAATAAACAGCATCTGTTCAGCTTTTGCTTTGTGATCTAATTTGGTTCTTTTTGTTATTTAATATGAATAAACCAATTCACAACTTACTATCAAAGTTTTAGGTATATTTGGTCTTTCTTCTGATAACTTGTTTTGTGATTTCTACTCTTATTCTTTAATATTTTTCCTGATTTGTCTTTTGGACTGTATCAGCTATCATTTTTACTTTTTTCTTTTTTTCTCCCTCTTGTTTTTTTTCTAGTTATTTGGAATGTATACATGGCCTTGTTTTCATTCCATTATTTTAAAAGAAATTGCCAGCATCATGAATGAAACAGTATCTATTAGTTACTTCCCTGTATGATAAAAATATTTATTTTTCCTTCCCTGTACAACTATTTCCTAGTGTGTTTTTTAAAGTTAATCTGGTATTTTATACAAATTTACAGAAATGTTCTTAATAAGTGTATTGTTTTATATCCATGTTGACATGGATATACATATAGTGATTTACATATAGCCCTGTGGTTTAACTCTGTGTCCTAACTGAGAGTTCTTTTATACACAATTTTGACATATTTTTCGCATCATCTTCTGTAGAGCTGAAGTGTATCTTAAAATCATCTTTTCATGAAGGATACATTGATGATATATTTTCTTACCTCTCGACGTGTGAGACTGTTTCTCATATAGGCATGACAATTTCAGTTGGTATACAAATATTTTTCCCTATAATATCTTGTTCTTTTATTCTCTGACATCTAATGTGGGGAAGATAAGATACAGCCAGAATTTTGCTAGTGTTTTTCCTCTTCTTGCAAATTAACCATTTTTTCCTACCAGAAATTTGAAAGATTTGTATCTGTATCTTTTAACCTTCTCTAGCCTAACAGAATATGTCTAAATTTGGGTTTATTTTCATTAATGTATGTGTTATTTGCTGGTCCCTTTTAATGTTCGGACGCTTTTTGATATAAAATTTTCATTCTTTCTTGAGATTAGAAATCGTTGCAACTACCATGTTTGCTTTAGTTTCTCCTTCTGAATTGCTAGCTTTAATTATATCATCTTCTGGGCTTTTGTCTTGTACATTTTTTATATTTTTAATAATCATTTCTATCTCATTTTCTCCTCGCTCTTAAATCTGTGGAAATTTTTTGAGTTTGTCTTTTATTTAGTGGATTTAATTTTCAGCATTTTCAAATCTCTTGTTTATTATTCATATTATACATATAAATTTAGCTATTTTTGGAAGTATCCTTGCAGTCTCCAATTGGACTCTCTTGTTGTTGGCTTTACTTTCATATTTAAATTGTCCTCTTAATTATGGCTAATATTCCATTGTATATATGTACCACATCTTCTTTATCCATTCATCTATTATTGGACATATAGGTTGTTTCCATGTCCTGGCTATTGTAAATAGTTCTGCAATGAACATTGGGGTACATGTGTCCTTTTGACTTATTGTTTTCCAGGGTATATGCCCAGTAGTGGGATTGCTGGGTCATATGTTAATTCTGTTTTTAGTTTTTTAAGGAACCTCCATACTGTTCTCCATAGTGGGTGTTTCAATTTACATTCCCACCAACAGCGCAAGAGGGTCCCCTTTTCTCCACACCCTCTCCAGCATTTATTGTTTGTAGATTTTTTGGTGATGGCCATTCTGACTGGTGTGAGGTGATACCTCATTATAGTTTTGATTTGCATTTCTCTAATGATTAGTGATGTTGAGCATCCTTTCATGTGTTTGTTGGCCATCTGTACATCTTCTTTGGAGAAATGTCTATTCATATATTCTGCCCATTTTTAGATTGGGTTGTTTGTTTTTTTGATATTGAGCTGCATGACCTGCTTGTGTATTTTGGAGATTAACCCTTTGTCAGTTGCTTCATTTGAAAATATTTTCTCCCAGTCTGAGGGTTGTCTTTTCATCTTGTTTACGATTTCCTTTGCTGTGCAAAAGCTTTTAAGTTTCATTAGGTCCCATTTGTTTATTTTTGTTTTTATTTCCATTTCTCTAGGAGATGGGTTAAAAAGGATCTTGCTGTGATTTATGTCACAGAGTGTTTTTCCTATGTTTTCCACTAAGAGTTTTATAGTGTCCAGTCTTACATTTAGGTCTTTAATCCATTTTGAGTTTATTTTTGTGTATGGTGTTAGGAAGTGTTCTAATTTCATTCTTTGACATGTAGCTGTCCAGTTCTCCCAGCACCACTTATTGAAGAGGCTGTCTTTTCTCCATTGTACATTCTTGCCTCCTTTATCAAAGATAAGGTAACCATATGTGCGTGAGTTTATCTCTGGGCTTTCTATTCTGTTCCATTGATCTATATTTCTGTTTTTGTGCCTGTACTATACTGTCTTGATTACTGTAGCTTTGTAGTATAGTCTGAAGTCAGGGAACCTGATTCCTCCAGCTCCATTTTTCTTTCTCAAGATTACATTGGCTATACAGGGTCTTTTGTGTTTCCATACAAATTGTGAAATTTTTTGTTCTAGTTCTGTGAAAAATGCCATTGGTAGTTTGATAGGGATTGTATTGAATCTGTAGATTGCTTTGGGTAGAAGAGTCATTTTCACAATGTTCATTCTTCCAATCCAAGAACATGGTATATCTCGCCATCTATTTGTATCATCTTTAATTTCTTTCATCAGTGTCTTATAGTTTTCTGCATACAGTTCTTTTTTCTTCTTAGGTAGGTTTATTCCTAGGTATTTTATTCTTTTTGTTGCAATGGTAAATGGGAGTGTTTCCTTAATTTCACTTTCAGATTTTTCATCATTAGTGTATAGGAATGCAAGAGATTTCTGTGCATTAATTTTGTATCCTGCTACTTTACCAGATTTGTTGATTAGCTCTAGTAGTTTTCTGGTGGCATCTTTAGGGTTCTCTATGTACAGTATCATGTCATCTGCCAACAGTGACAGTTTTACTTCTTTTCCAATTTGGATTCCTTTTATTTCTTTGTCTCCTCTGACTGTCATGGCTAGGACTTCCAAAACTGTGCTGAATAAGAGTGGCAAGAATGGGCATCCTTGTCTTGTTCCTGATCTTGATGGAATATTACTCAGCCATGAAAAGGAACGAGCTTGGGTCATTTATAGAGATGTGGATGGACCTAGAGTCTGTCATACAGAGTGAAGTAAGCCAGAAAGAGAAAAACAAATATTGTATATTAATGCACATATGTGGAAACTTGAAAAATGATACAGATGAACTTATTTGTAGGGCAGGAATAGAGACGTAGACATAGAGAACAGACATGTGGACACAGCAGGGGAAGGGGAACGTGGGGTGAATTGGTAGATTAGGTTTGACATAAATACACTACAATGTGTAAAATAGATAGCTAGTGGGAACCTACTGTATAGCACAGGGAGCTCAGCTCGATGCTCTATGATGACCTAGATGGGTGGGATGGGGGTGGGGTGGGAGGGATGTCCAAGAGGGAGGGGATATAGGTTTACATGTAGCTGATTCACTTCATCGTACAGCAGAAACTAACACAACATTGTAAAGCAATTTTACTCCAATAAAAAAAAATTTGTCCTCTTAATCTTAGAGTATATTTCAACATTAGCATATCCTCTTTTGTAGTAATTTTGTTTCATAAGGAGGTATCTGCACCGATTATTACAAACATACACCTTACTTTAAACAATTATATGTCTGGAGATTTTTCTCTGTTCATTCATCCTTACAGAGAAAATTCTATGCTGTATAGTATTGGAATTTGTGATGGTTCTATCAAGTATTATTGGTTTCCTCTAATTATCTAGAGATCCTTTAGGCAGAAGAGAAAGCTTTAAATTCCCAGTTGTTTTAACTTTGCCATTTGAACGGTCCAGTGGCCCAAGGAAAACAAGAGCTAATCACAGCAGGGACAGTGTAAGCTTGGCAGCCAGGATCGAATCTTGGGAAATAAAGCATTATTTCCTGAATTCAGTTGTCTTCATGGGGAGCAGTATTCCTGTTATTTGTCTGGCATGGCTGCCTGCACCTGTTGTAAGCTGTGCAGAGACTTTGCCATCCAGTGAACATCCCAGAAATATTGGTGAACTCTGCAGTGTCCTATGATTGCTACAAAACCTACTCTTCCTCCAACCTTTGCCACAGGCTCCAGCAGTGATGATGCTGTTCTATGGACACATTTTTCATTTATTTCTGAGTGAAAACTGATCTATCTTATGCCTGCAGTTCTGCATATGTTTGGCTTTCCTTCAGTCTGCTGCTGGTGGTCTATATCTAGAAAGACACTTATGGCATGTGCAGATCTGTCTTCCTAGTTTCCAGAAATGATACACATTTTCCCTCTTCAACTCGTCTCAGAGTGTGCAACGCTCTTTTCACTTGCATCTGACATTTGAGAGGGTGGTGCATTGAAAGGAGAGGAATTCTGTGTCTGTGATTGAGAGACTGTTTCACCCAAAGTAAGTGCCTTCAAAACCTAAGATTAGTCATGAATAAAGGAAAGAGATATAGTAGAAGTATTCACTGACTCTAATAAATATGTATAGTTTCATTAATAGAAAACAATTCCCATTTTTATTATTCAGTTCAAATAACTTTTGTTCCTTTTCTTTTTAAAAATCTCATAGCTTGTTTCTCTTCTTTAGAGATAACAAATCATTACCAGTGAAAAGAGGACTGGACTGGGAATCAGAAAAACAGAGCTCTGGGCCAGATCTGATACTAACTACCTATACTCTTAAATTCTATAAGCTTCAATTTTACCACCATTAAAGTGAAAAAAAAAATGGACTACATTCTCTCTGAAGTGCTCCATAGTTCTTCTAGTTCATATTAATAGAACCATTGATGATGACATGTTCAAAAAACTATAGAGTTATAGGTGGACAAGGTTATTTCTTGTTTAGAAGACACGAGGTTCCTCTCAACTCCACGTCTGGAATACTAGTAAAACAGAAGTTATGCAGTAGGTAAACAGAGTGCTGTAAATGATTTATACTTGGCTTTCCCCTACTAACTTTCTCGGTCCTATTGATTTTGTATCACTTGCAAAAATAAAGTATGCTGAATTACCTGAAGTAGGGGTACATCTTTGAGGTGAGAGTGATTCGGGGGATACCTCATATGGACCTTTTTTTTGCTGCAAATTATCCTTAATAGAGAATATTGCTATGGTTCCTTCTTCACATGCTTGAGCATCCCATCATTTTATCACTCTGCGTCACTGCGTATGATGTTGAATGTGTTTTAGCTGTTTGAAAAAGAGAAAAGTTATGATCTTTCCATCTTACTAAAGTGTTGATTTGTAATAAATTGTAATTTACTATCACTAATACTGTTTCTTTGGGTATTGCTTAATCTGTACAATGAAAAGTGGCTTTTGAGTACTATAGTTATCTCTCAAATGGAATGGCTTCTGTTTTTTTTTTTTTTGCGGTACGCGGGCCTCTCACTGTTGTGGCCTCTTCCGTTGCGGAGCACAGGCTCCGGACACGCAGGCTCAGCGGCCATGGCTCACGGGCCCAGCCGCTCCACGGCATGTGGGATCTTCCCGGATCGGGGCATGAACCCGTGTCCCCTGCATCGGCAGGCGGACTCTCAACCACTGCACCACCAGGGAACCCCGGCTTCTATTTTTTTTAACTGATAACGAAAAATATTGCAAGCGAAAAAAAAAAGTTGCAGTTCAAAGTCTTAAAGTCAACTAGTGTTTTATCCAGATGGCTATCCTGTTTGGAAATGGTAAAAATGTACAGACTACGGTTCACAAAATACTGAGGTCTGGATGTTTTGCTTTTCTGTGTGTATGTCTTTTATGTTCATCTCTAATAATGATTGGTACTCTTTTAGCATGCTCTTCCACCTTATCCCTTAATGATGAAGCTGCATTTTGTTGAATTTTTAAGTATTGGTGGCTTTTTTCTGTTTCATTATTGGCCTCTTTGGTGAAGCTTTAACTCAACTTTCCTTTAAATGAAAATTCCTTTATTCACTTTTTATCTTGATTGACTGTTTAAAATATTCTTTCTTAATTCTTTCTTAATATTCTTTCTTAATACTATTTTCATGTTCAGCCAGGCTAACAAAATTCAAATAAAGGAAAAGGTTATTTTTTTACTTTTTTGTTACATTTCATTCTACTATAATAATTTTTTCAATATTTTATATTAGTAAAAGATAAATCTAATTTTTCAACTCCTTTTTCTGGAAGACTATTGTTTTTTTCCTTATTATAGAAAAAACAGTCTATGATAATCTAATGAACTGTGGAAATATCCACTTACTCTTAAAAAACATATGTATCTTATATTAATAAAGGTTATGTTTATTAATCATTCAAACTTCACTCAGTTTTTTTTCTTTTATGAAATAATAAGAAATATTCATTCTTCACAGTTCAATATCCAGCTGACTTGGATTTCTTCCTGCAAAAGATTCCGCACTAGTATCCTTGATTTTACTCTTCCTCTTTCTCCAATATCTCAAAGCTGAATAATTTTTCTTTAATAAAGCTTCCATTCTTTTTCCTCTATAAATTTGGGATGGCTTCACGTGCAATTAGACTTTAAAGATGAAGATTAGTGAGGGCTGGGAAAACCAGAGAAGTTGTCTACCTCCTGTGCATCAAGTCCCCTGGACAAGAACCCTGGAGTCATTTTGAGCTTCTGCAGTTCTCCTCCACCAATGTGAAAACTTAAAGCTTTGCTGAAGTAACCTCAGAAATGCTCAGATCATCTCCTCCTGATCCCATCGCTTCTGCCTCATTTTGACATTCGTTTTCTTTCATCTGGGCGCTTACAATAGGCTTTTGTCTTACCTTGCGCCCTAAAAGGCTTCACACTCCAGACCTCTTCCACACTATCAGAATAATATCTAAGAAACAAACCTGGTTGGGTTGCTTTTCTGAATAATGTTCCCCAAGAATTCCTGTGCCCTTAGTATAAAGTCCAGATTGCTTAACTTGCACTTGAACTCCACCCCATGGACTTTATACTCCAGTCCATATACATCCAGTTCTACTGGATACAAAGCCTGGGGAGATGGCAATGGTCACAGTCTGACCTGGTATAGTAGACCTAAAATAAAATTTTGAAATCTTAACACTGTAGCACGAAATAGAGCCATGGCTAACATTTTACAGTTTATATAGATGATTTTAGTCAGCGTGCATGGTTAAGAACTTGGACTCAGACATTAGGTTGCCCCAGTCTAAATTCTGACTTTTCTAGTTAGTCATCTGTTCTTGGGCAAGAAATAAACCTCTTTGGACTTCCTTGTGTGAAATAGTTGTTCCTACCCCATAGGTTATTGTGAAGATTGAATTAAATAATACAGTGAACATGTAAAACATTTAGAACAGTACTTGTCCTTAGTAAGATTTCAACAAGTATTAGCCTTTTTTGACTAATTTTTTTAAATGTTGGTTATTATGATGTTCTATTGTGTTACATTTCTGGAGAAATCAGATAGTAAATTTTTCCTAATTTTAAGCTTAAATTCATCTCACACAAGGACATCATATCCTCTTTTATTCAAATGGGGAAAAATGCTAATATAATAATGACACTATATATGTATGAATTATTATCTAAATTTATGTTTTTTAAAAGTCTCCTCCATTTCTCTATTTTTATTATTATATCTTATTTCTTTTGTAAACAACCAAAAAATCTGCTTCTTATCAGTGATAATTTAAATGACCTTATTATTCTTCCCTGTATTTTCCAATCCAAATCTTTTCTTCTTTTTTTAAAATCAATATCTGCACAGGACTTTACTCAGAAGATTGAGGTGATCAGATGAATTTGATCTTCTCTGTTGTCAATCTTAATTTAACTGTATTTTCATCCATTTAATTGGACTTTTCCCCATACTTAATGTTATTCTTCTTGATTTCAAAGCTTAATGATTTATTCTTTGTTCTTGACCCTGTCCTATCCTCATATTCCAAGAGAAAGTCCCCTTAAGCAAGTACTCTCTCCATATCTTTAATTTCCTATTCTTCATTAACTCCTTTTGTTCTGCCTTCGAGCAAGCATAGCTCTCTCTTACATTGAAAAATGATGTGCTCTTTGGTTCTATTTTGTCCCTGTTTTTCTTCCCTTGAAAGTGAATTTCTTAAACAAGTTTTGTGTACCAATTTCCTTTATTTCTTTATAACATACTTGTTGCTTATCTACTCTCACTACTGTACTAAAATTGTAATCTTACATGTGTATTAGTTTAGTATTTTCATATTAATATTTTATAATATTTAAGATATTTTATAATACACACTTTTCTTCTTAATATTTCATTTTCCTTCTTAAAAACTTCAGCAAATTGCACTGACCTTTGACATTCTATTTGACACCTTCCCCACTGTCGCCTCTAATATCCTTCCCTGATTAGATCTGCAATTTGATCTAGGCAAGACCTTCCACTTCAGTTCAATTGATCTTTTCATTTGCTATTGCCCTGACCTGTCTTGTTTTCTCTTGTAGGTCAGAGCCAAGCCCTGCTTAGGGCTGAGCCTTTGATTATGATTTCCCTTCCCATAGGAATGTCCTCTTCTTCTGGTACAGCTTTTAAAGCTTAGCCTAAGTTCCACCTCATCTAAGAAGCTTTTGTTGATCACTTCAGCCCTCAATGTCTTTAACCTCTTATAAACAGAGAGGGATATAAAATGAATTCTTTTGGGGGGAGAGTCAAAATATGTAAGTTGCACTCTTGCATCTGTTGTGTATTTGCTGTGGCCAGTGACATAGCTGACTAAAAACTTTAGCTTCTTCATCTATTAGATGAAGTTATTCATACGTCCCTGATCTACCACCTAGGGTTTTTGTAAGTGATAAATACATAACATATATACAAACATTTTGTTAAATTAAAAAAAATCTGTCACAAACAAATCAACTTGTTAGCTGTATTGTTTTTGTACATTTTTCTCTTATACTGTTACTGTACTCAGTACTGTCATTTAAATTTCCATGTGTTTATTTGGACTAAATTAGGTTTCAAATTCTTTGGGCGGGGCTGGGGGGGCAAGGAAGATTGATAGTGATATGATCAAAGACCAAAAAGAGCCAACTCCCAATGATCTTAGAGCTAATTATCTTAGGTGCATAATTGGCTTGTACTTCCCTTTAAAGTGTGAATCCATGTCAGAGGAGCTTATAGTCTTATCTCGACCACATGGAGAGAGTAAATTGAAGATACCTGATAGAAACACTCTATCAACTGAAAGAGGGTCAACAAGAGAGTGAACAAAGATAGTTAGCTTGCCTCAGCTCACCCAGATCTGGCTTGGTGTAGTCACACAGACTTACTGGAAAACAGGAGGTAGAAGAAAGGCAGTAGAACTTGGGCTCATCCCATTTTCTTTAGTTGAAGTATAATTTGCATAAAATAAGATATGAATTAGTTCAAGTCTTGACAAATGTATTCCTTGTGTAACCACCATCTTGATCAAGATGTAGAACATCTCTATGCCCAGAACATCCCCAATGCCCTTTCCTGGTCAATTCCTTCTGCCTCCAGAGACAAACACTGTTCTGATTTCTATCACCATATCTTAGTTTTGCCTGCTCAAAAACTTTACATAAATGAAACCGTGAAGTATGTGGTGTTTTTTTCTTGGCTTCTTTCACGCAACACAGTGTTTTTTTAGATTCAGACATTTTGTTGCATATATAAGTAGTTCATAACATTTTGTCAAGTGGTACTCCATTGGATAAATACACCTTTATTTATTTTTCATTAACCTATTGATGGATATTTGAGTTGTTTCTTAGTTTTAGCTATTATGAAAAAGGTGCTATGAACATTCCTGTATAGGTTTTTTTCACTTCTCTTGAGATTCTCAGCAGACTGGATAAAAAACAAGATCCAATGATATGCTGTTTTTAAGAGACACATTTTAAGTATAAAAATACAGACGGGTTGAAAGTAAAAGAATGGCAAAAGATATAGCCTTTAAACACTAAGCAAAAGAAAGCTGAAATGCCTATATTAATATCAAATAAAGTAGACTTCAAGACAAGGAATATTAATACAGATAAAAATGGTCATTTCATTGGGATAAAAGGTCAGATTTGTAACGAGACATAGCATTCTTAAATGTGTATGACAAAATCATAACATTCTAAAACAGAAGAAAAAAATGACAGAACTAAAGTGAGAAATAGACAAATGCACAATTATTTTTAGAGATTTTAACAATCTTCTTTCAGTAATTGATAAAACAAGTAGAAAAAAACCTGTAAGGACATAGGAGACAAATAGTATAATCAATTACCAAACATGAGGCTCAAATTGACAGTTATAGAATATTACAGTCAACTACAGAATATACATTCTTTTCAAGTGCACATGGAACTTTCACCAAAGATCATATGCTGGGCCATAAAATAAGTCTCAATCTATTTGATTATTTGGCTACAGTGGAATTAAGTTAGAAACCAATAACAATAAGACATCTAGAAAAAGTCCTTTTTTTTGAAAAATTAATCAACTCACTTTTAAGTCAATCCATGAATCAAAGAAATCATAAGGAAAATTAGGAAGTGTTCTATACTGAATGACAGACTACAACATGTTAAAAGTCTGTGTGTTTATGTCTTTTAACTATAATGTTGTCTCAGGAACTGATTAATCAAATTTACATTTTCTTCAGAAGAATTGGGGAAGAGAATGGGCAGAAAAGCAGACTAAAGGCTTAGAATTATAGGGATCAACCCACCATCAGCCAGTGGTTTTTTTTACTACAGTTGTTATTGAGTCACTGTACCTTGATTGAACTAATAGGTAATATCCTTTCAGTGTCAATAAAAAGAATGCTAAATAAATGTTTTGGCAATTTCACCCTGATAAATCCCATACTGAGATGTGTATGGTGCTTCCATTTCCATCCAATGAAACACTAGCAGAAATAGTCTGGATAGCGTTAATATTAACAGATTATAACTAAAGAGTAAGTTAGATGGTGATTAAAGAGTTGAATAGACAACCAAGGAAAATTGAGAAATCTCTGTTCTGAGATCTGAGACAAAGCCATCTGTCTCTGATTTTAGTTCAATCCTTAATGAATATAAGTAGTCTGACTAAATGATCTCTTGGGAGGCCCCCTTCCAAACACAAAACCTATGATTTTAATTAGCATTGGTTATGGTGCCAATACAAGGAAAAGAATTTGCTCAGTGCCATAAAGAAAGTAGGGGTTTAATTCTAAATATAAATCATATCTTCTAATTTGCAAATTCTTTTATTTGGAAGAACATTTTCTTTATAGAACTCAAACCATTCTCTCTCTCTCTCTCTCTCTCTCTCTCTGTATCTTTTATGAGAAACCAAAAGAACATTCAGTTTGCAATTTGTGATCATGATTCGAACTTTTAAAAAAATGTGTGTCATTTCTTGCCCTTTGATAATTTCCAAGTGATGAGGCTGCTTTTACCAATCGGTCCTTGCTTTTAATGATTTCAGTATATTTTGGTTGGGAGTGAGAAAAATAAATGGGAAATGTCATTCATGAATATGAGCCTGGAAGTGAATATGTAGAAGGCAAATGATCACTTTATTGGGGAGAGGCTGTATGTTTTCCTGAGGCTTTTGCCCTTTTCCCTTTTTAAGCCTGCTATTTTTCCTGTTTTAGTTTGCAGATGAAACTGGTACAGCAATATGGTGGGAGGGAAATCATGTGACCTGACATATGTGGGCTTCTGCATCTATGTGCATGGATAGAGAGCTGTTCAAAATCTAACCATCTTATGAGTTCTAACCATACTTTTATAATTCACATACATGGAGTTATATAGGGAAACTTTTAAACATAGAACGTAAGTGGTCATTTCTTTTTGTTTAAAATACCCTTTCTCCATTCATTTCTACAGGCAAATTTAATGTTTTAATAATATGAAGAAAAATAATAAAATGAGTAAACAATGTTATAGGGCTCTACAGTTCAAAAAATGGTTTACTTTAAATAATCTAATTTCATCCCAACAGCAACCTTATGGATTTGATCAGGACAGGAATTATCCTTGTTCTAAAGAGAGGGGGAAAAGAAAGAAGAAATAGAAATAAAGAAAGAGAGAGAGAGAAGGGAGGGAGGGAGAGAGGCAGGAAGGAGCCCTTAAGGCTTGAGGGAGGAGTGGCTAATTCTCTATTTGTTCTCTCTAAAATGTATTAGGAGTGATTAGAAGCCAGGGAATATGCTAATGAAGATAGCTGCCACCATGTTGAGTAGACAAATGCATTAGCAGCACACTTTTCATACATAAAAACAAACAAACAAAAAGTTTTGTAAGCAATACCTGTTTCACAGCTGTGATTTTAATTGGTGCTATATCTTTTCATTGGTCTATTTTAAAACTGCATCACAGTCCCAAAGGAATATCCCTTTTCTAATCTTTTAAAATTTCAACAAATATTTCTAGGCATTAAGGATAGGCAGCATTTTGCTTTGCCTGCTTCTCTGATGTTGAGCTGTTTCTAGCTGCTAAATTTGGCTCCTGTATACTGCGTTTCTATCCATAAGGCGGTTCTTGGGTCCACTCTGCAGACGGCCATCCAGGTTTAGATTTTTCTCAGGCACCGGGCATGGCTATCCTGCTTTTAACATCCCCATTTTGTGCTCAGGCTAAGGACATTGAGTGGCAGTGAGCTTTCCTTCATTTCTGGTATGATTGTTGCTTCTCAGGTTCTGGCTTGGGCTCTGATCTTGACATTTATGTCACAGGTGTCCCCGGTGAAACTGCTGGGAAAGCAGATGGCAGGCCTAACTGAGGTTGGCAGCATCTGCTGCTATGCTCACTGTCCCTGCTACCTGCTCCACTTTCTTCTTCCTGTTGATATGTGTTGCTTTGCATGGTCATTTCATTCCTTCAATGTTATTTACCTTTCTTTAGGCCTTTCCAAACCTGAATACCTTTTTGCAACTCTCGATGCATTTGCTTTGCTTGCGACCCTGTCGTCCAGGAAGGCTCATGACATGGCTGGCTTCTGTGAGTCCTTCAGGGATTTTGCTTGAATGTTACTTCCTCAGCAAGACTTTCCTTGACCACTCTATTTCAAATTACAACACACCCTTCTTCTCCCTCACTCTCTACCCTGTCTTTTTTTTTCTCTCTCTCTCTCTTTCCTACGTTATCTTTTTCCATAGCAATTACCACCACCTGCTATATTCTATAATTAATTTTCTTGTACATAATCTGTAGTACTAGGATACATAAAATATAAGCTTCATGAGGGCAGAGATTTGTCTGTAAGCATCTGGAAGAATGCTGGGTTTTAGTGAGCGCTTAAAAATTTTTTTGGTAAATGATAAACTGGATTGTAAATAGCAAAAGATCAGACTTCTAGCTTTATATTTAGTCTTATTTATTCTGCTTCATACGGTGTTATTTGTAAGAACTTGAAGGGGTCCTAGCGTCTGTCATACAGAGTGAAGTAAGTCAGAAAGAGAAAAACAAATACCGTATGCTAACACATATATATGGAATCTAAAAAAAAAAAAAAAGGTTCTGAAGAACCTAGGGGTAGGACAGGAATAAGGACGCAGACGTAAGGAATGGACTTAAGGACACGGGGAGGGGAAAGAGTAAGCTGGGACAAAGTGAGAGAGTGGCATGGACATATATACACTACCAAAAGTAAAATAGATAGCTAGTGGGAAGCAGCAGCATAGCACAGGGAGATCAGCTTCGTGCTCTGTGACCACCTAGAGGGGTGGGATAGGGAGGGTGGGAGGGAGATGCAAGAGGGCAGGGATATGGGAATATATGTACACATATAGCTGATTCACTTTGTTATACAGCAGAAACTAATACAACATTGTAAAGCAATTATACTCCAATCAAGATGTTACAAAAAAAAAAAAAAAAGAACTTGAAGGGTATAGGAAAAAAATGGAATAAGTAGCATCTTCTGTGTGTGCTGGGTAATTTACTTATCATCTTCAATCCTCATTATAATTCAAGTACTTTGTTCAAAGAACCACAGCTAGAAAGTAGCAGAGTAAGGATGCAAACTAGTTCTGTCTGGCTCCAAAGTTACTGCCTTTTCTTCAGAAGCCTGGTGTACACCAAATAATAGTAAGTCAGTTAGAGCTCCTCAAAATGAGTGATGTTGCATAAATCAAGAAGGTGAGTGCCAAAAAAGTTTGGTGGGAAAAAAAAGAACCTTAAATTAGCTCCCTAGAAAATAAGCAACAACCCCAAAAGAAGGAAATCCCAAACTATTTAGAGCCATAACCCTCTTGGCTTAAGTGCCTGGACCTCCAAGGTAACTAATTTTTAAAAGGAAGACATGTATCTGGACACATATTTGCTGAAAATATATTTTTTACCATGTGAACTCAACAAAGACAAATAGATTCATTCTTTATCCTAAAAAGAGGCAAGAAAAACTTCTACCATTGCTTTTCAGTGTTTTCTTATTGCATTCCAAGAAGCAGTAATTGATTGTATTTTTAAAACAAGCCAGATTTTATGTTAAGATCCTTTTTTACTGTGTCTTCTTTCTGACCTCTTTTGGTCTAGTTATGCAAATGCAAATTAAGTCTCATTTTTAATTCAGTTCCACATATTTATGGAGAAACCACATGATGCAATAAGCACTGGAGAAGAAAGTGGTTAGCAGGTCCAGACAAGTTCCCTGCCCTCATGCTGCTTATTACCAAGCAGCGGCAACCACTGATCGGGGAGACAAAATGTTTTTATCACCATCTTCTGGATATTGTTATCTCTAATCCAGAATTTATGTAAAATACCATAATAACTAATTTAATTTTGTCTCCATTTTTCTTACTTTAGTAAAAGATAATTTGATGCTCTGGTTTTTAGGCAATCATACAATCTGGAGGTTGGAAATATTTTTGGAATTGTTTATTCCAATTATTTGCCCAGACAAGCATCCTTTCTACAGTATCAGCTTGAATATCTCTGGTAACTGAGAATTACTTCTTATTAAAGAGTAGCTGTTTTGCTTTATGCAGGTCTAAGAATTTGAACATTATTATTTATATCGAATCAGTTTTTTTCCTATGACATTCACATGCATCTTAGATCTGTTCTCTTGAGTCACAAGAGCCTGTTGTACATCCAGGCCCCCTTCAACATCACAGCTTGTTCAATACTGTCTCTTTGAGATCTTTTGTTATTCATTTCTTTTATTGGGTATCTACTTTGTGCAAGGTATTGCTTTATGAACTTCAAGAGTTACAAAGAGGAGGACATCATCCACTTATCTCAAGGCAGTTACATAAATACAACAAATAGTGTGTAAAAAACAAGTGTTATTTAGCTCAAAAAAGTGAAGAACATAACAGGATGGAAGGATGTGGAAGTATTTATGGAAAATGCAGTATTTGAGATTTAAAACTGCTATTGTCTCATCAGGTTGAATTGGTAATATAGTGAATGTCAGGTCGTGCAAACGGCATAATCAATTGCTTGGAAGTGAAGGTACAGAGATCACAGTGCAAGTTTAGGAAAACTTGAACAAATTATTTTGTCTTTATGACAGGTAGGGGTAGGGGTTGACAGGATGTAAGACTGGAAAGAAAATTTGGAGCGTCCTTTAAATGTCAGGCAGGGGAATTTGTACTTTATGTGGATGGTAATGGAGAACCCTTGACGATACTTGGATGAGGATGACAAATGTAAGGCTCTAGTTTCATTAAAACTGACCTAGAAATAGTAATTTAGGGACAAATTAAAGCAAAGGAAAATGTATGTAGAGGTATGCATTAAGAAGTAAATACTGCACTGTTTTTCTACCATAAATATAATGGAAATTCAGAAAATGAAGAAGAAATTTCTTAACGTTTTCCAGAACAATGGCCCGTGAAGAATTGATAAGATTGTGAAAAGCAAATACATGAATGTTGAACTTCCTGGGCTGATGAAATAAGCTAGAGAAACAGAAACAAACATATCTGTGTATATGTGCACAAGTGTGTGGTGTGTGCATGTGTGATGGAGAGGAGAGGCAGTGACGATAGTAGTCTGACTTTAGGTTAAGGGCACATATTAGGAAAGGTGAGGTCAGCTCAAACTATAGAGGTGCCATAAATATATGCGGTCACGTATAAAGTTCTATATAACTGAAACAACGACCACAAAATCAGAAACCTAGAATTAGTTGGTGTCATGACACATAAATTATCCCCAAAAGGAAAGAAAGTGTACTCAGTAAAAAGACCAAGAAAGCTCCTGAATAAATATAGGGTTACAACTGTTAATTCGTCAGTGATTTACTGAACGGTTTATCTCAGGTGAGTACTATGCTGGACACTGGAAACCACAAACAAAAATGGGATAAGATAAGGAAGATGGGATAATGGAGAGAGAAGCTTTACAGAAATAACTTTAATAAAAATTTCAAATGACAAACAACAGCACTAAGGTATCTCTGAAAAAAGGAAAAGAAGCCAGCATTTACTAAGCATCTGCTATGTCCCAGTCATAGTGCTTAGTTTGTTCTTATAAATTTATTTCATAAAACTCAAAATGAGCCTTCATGTCTACTGATGAGAACACTGAGGTTCAGAGTTTAAAGCTTATTCCAGCGGAAGTCAAGCGAACCCCACAATAGCAAGATTATGAAGGGGAAACTGAATTACCCTAGTGGGTCACCAGTTTGTTTAATAGCAGTGAGCTTAGTGTACCCTACAAACATCTTAGCTATAGATGGGGATCCAGTGACTTAAAAAAATCAGACTTATTTCACATTACCCTTTTCAATTTGTGTATCAATGGTACATTTCTCACTCCTGAGGCAAAATGGGACAATGAAGTATATTTGAATTTGAAATCAGACACATGTGAGTTTAAATGCTGGCTCTGTGTGACCATGTCAGGTCACACAGCCTATGTAAGCCTGGATCACCATCACATTAGAAAAGTGACCCAATACTACTTCCTTAACAAAATATTACAAGAATTAAATGTGGCAACTAATAGCAAGAACCAGGTAGAGTGCCAGAATTTAGGTCATGCTAACATGATGTGAAGAAACAAATCCATGGTCTCTTACGCACTCATTCTCATTTCCAGTTCTTTGTCTCTCTGAGGCACACACATGTGCGCGCGCACACACACACACACACACACACACACACAGGCATGCACAAATTTTGTATATAGGACACTTTGGAATGTAGCTATCTTTTGAGTATCGTTTTTCATTCCAAAGACCTGCTCCTGGATCTGCCTGATTGTTCTCTCCTGGGGAAGATGCCCAGACATTCAGATTTACTATCCCACTTACGAGGTTAGAGGCCACTTTTTTCTCCCCTATAAAAAAGGATGAGGGCTGAGGGGGACAGTTTTAGGTAGCAATCCTCAGTGAAACAGAAGGAAGGAAGAAAACTGAGCTGGAAATATTCAAGCCTATGGAGAACATGGAACTGTCTCACTCTCATGGGGAGGACAATACCTTAGGAAATTTCCTTCTTTAGTTGACTCTTAAGATCCAGAAGTAGAATTCAATGATTCTAGTATGATCGATCCATCAAAAACAAACTAGTATGTAATCAGATTAGAGGTGAACTTCCAGTTGATAAGTCATTTTGGCAGGGTTGAAGTATTTCACGGATGTGAACATGCATTTAATATATGTGAAGATAAAGAAAGGATGTAGAAACAAGTTGCCACCCTACCTGCAATAAAATGAAAATGCTTGTATAAAAATGGAGGCATGTTTTCATATATAATTTATTTTTTCCCAGGAAATTTGATGAAAGTGATTATTGTTACCTTGAATGATATTTCCCAGGGATCACGATAGCACTGGAGTACATCTCTGTTAAAGAAAAACAAAATGTGTTTAAAAAGATAACAGTCATTTAAAGGAATATCTATACTTCTATAAAGAGTGTTGCTCAACAAATATCATATGATTATAAAATATTGAAAATAAGGTTTTTAAAAAGTGTTGTAACTAAAACTAGCATTTAAAGAAAAATGACATTTTATCTGAACAGTACGTACTGAGCATATGTCTTTTATTTTCTGTTATGCTCTTTTTCTAATCTGTAGTGAGAAAACATGTAAGTCTGGTAGTTCAGAACTTTCTCACTCTTACGGAAATTGTTAGTTATGGAAATGAGCTAGTGGATCAAGGTTAAAGGAAGAAGGATATGCAAAAACACAGTAAGTGACAATCAAAAAGTTCATGAGAAAATAGAGTCAAACCTATAGATTAAGGAAACTAGAAAATACAGAAAATTAATCTCCAGGTAATACTTAGCAAATCTTTCCTTAGCTTATGTTTCCAGTATTACTTTAATGTGCTGAAGAAAATTAAAAATTACAATTGTAAAATAGGATTAAAAGATCACTTTCAGAAAAAGATATTCCTTAGTCTTTCTCAACTTTCTTAACTCTTAGGTACAAAATCGTCTAAGGTTTTTGAGCACTTATCCACAATCATCAATTATAAACTATTTTATAGTTATTTCCTTATCCATAAAATGTAATAAGCCACTAATTTTCTTAGTATAAATTTAATTTTAGAGTACTTATTAATATAAATGTGAATCTTTGTGGAAAGGAATTGAGTCATATACTATTATTTCTTTGTTTTGTTATTGCTCTTTCATATCACTGTAATACACCTTTTTGTAGATATCAGCATGTGTAATAATATCGTTAATTTTTCTTTTATATTTTAATTTAGAAAATTAATGTTCCTCTTTTATAAGTGAGACAAATTTTAAAAACAAGACATCGAAAGGAAAACAGAAATGTCATTGGAATTTAGAAATCCAATTCTTAATATTCTTTCTAACCACTTAAAATTATATTGCTTGCCTTTCCCATTATTTATGGGTCTTCCAAATATAGTGTCTGGCCTTAAAAGTTGTAATACAAAATCTTCTGTCTGAAAAGTAGTACAACTGAATGAAATTTAAAAACCATGTAACATATGTCATTTAGCATTCTCATAAAATGTCAGCATGATGTTAACAAGGGTCAGGGCAAATGCAAGAAAAACTAATATGTTGACTTCTGAAAATGTCATCCTGGGAAATCAGAAACAAGAGACCATGATTCTTATCTATATTTTACAAAAGACATTTTGAGACGGAAAAAATAGTCAGGTGTTGTTCATCGTATGTCTTGGATGTTTTGGTAAAATATTTTGTGTTCACCATTTTAAATATCCTAAGACACATTCACTGGCTAGGATCAATGGGAGAGAAAAGGGTAACCCTACAATTAATGTAAATGCACATAGCTTGGTGTGTTCCTGTTACTGAGTGATTCCATGATTCCACAACCCTGACTGTTCATAGGTTTCAAGTAGGATTTCCTCCCTAGTCCAGGATGAGGCATTGACTTAGGAGAAGCCAATCAAAGCACAAAGCATTGCATCACCCTGCACAGCCTGATTACTTCAGAATGAGCATGTGACCCAACTGAAGCCAGTGAGATGCGCTGAGAGTTTTTCTGGGTCTTTGTTCCGATTGGATTTAAATCTGGGAGATTGGGAGGCCAGAGATGCTATAGCATCTTACTACAATGAGGAATGAAAAGCTATCACCATAGAAGTCAGAGCCAAAGGATGCAGTATGATTAGGTGCTGGTAACATCAATTGGGCATGCCTATAGCTAGCCCTAAACAATAAACCTTGACAATGAATTCCCACGTTGCTTTCCTTTCTTTCTTTTTTTTTTTTCCTTCCTCCCTTCCTCCTTTTCTTTTTCTTTCTTTCTTCCTTTCTTTTCTTCCTTTCTTCCTTCCTTTCTTTCTTCCTTCCCTCCTTCCTTCCTTCCTTCCTTCCTTCCTTTCTTTCTTTCTCTCTCTCTCTCTCTTTCTTTCTTTCTTCCTTTCTTCCTTTCTCTTACCTAAGCCACTTTGGATCATTCTTTTGCTTCTATAACCAAAACAGACATGCTAGAATGAATTAAAAAATTCTTTTTGGCTATATCTTATTCTTGCTTGTTTCAATCAAATACCTTTTCTAATGAAAATGGTGAAGCTAGAAAATATGTAATAAATATATTGACTTAATCATTATGACTGTTTCTGATTATAATTGATGCCACTTACTGATTTTTATTTAATCTTTATTTTAGGATTTAGTTCCATGAGGAGTTTTCATTCTTTGTTTTTGTTTTTATTTTGTTTATGGCTGAATAAAGCTCACAGATTTTAAGTTTGAATCCTGCCTGTGTGATCTTAGGTAACTTTTCCTAACCTCAGTGTACTTCCTTTCTTCAGTTTTCAAATAAGGATCATGAAAGCCTTTATCTGATGGAGTTACAGGGATGATTAAATGATATAGTGCATACAGACTCAGCCCGGTCAGTGACAGGCACATAGTTAGCCTGCAAATCTTAACTATGTTATTAAACTAAGTATTGGCATCTAGTATCTCACTGGCTTTCATTTTTTTCTGGTTTCTTTTCAGCCACTTAAATTAGAGATAAAATAATATTGGTGTCCCATTAGTTTAGTTTTATTTCTAGAGAAAGTTAACTTAGATAGCACAAAGGCCACCTCTTTGTTGAACTATCAAAGCCCTTTATTAGATTTCAGATACTCTGGGGCTGAGGCTAATGTTAAAGTTCATGTATGTAAGACTTTCATTAATATAATTGCTGTGTTATGAGTTTTTATTTTTAACCCTTCTTTATTTACTTTCTTTTTACTTTGAGTTATTTGTGTCGATTCAGTTTGGCTTAGCAAATAAAAAGCATGAATGGAAGCATTATCAGTTAACAAAATTAGTAATTCAAACCAGCTAAGTCTTAATGTTCTGTTCTAAGAAAAGCTTGTAGAAGATTAGAGCTCCATTACTGAGAGCTTTGGGCTGCTTCAAACATGCTTCTGTGTGTACACTGAGGGGTTTCTCTTCACAGTTCCCCGCCCTCTAGTGGTAGTTATAATAATGCCATTTTGTAGTCCCCGCACAGGAAATGCCTGTTCTTACTTCAGTTACCAGAATCCTTTCACAGGAAGTTAGGTGTGGTCTTTGAAGGAGAATTAAAAAAAAATGAAAAAAAGAAAAAAAGCATGATGGAATTTTAGCTGCAGTCTTCATGGTGCCAGCTTATCAATCCTAAACTCTGGGTGTAAAAGATTCTGCAGGGGTAATGTTTTAATATTCTTATTATGCTTATTCTCTGTGATGCTTCTTTACCTTTACAGTAGAATCCTTGGGGGAATCTGCAGAGGACCACTTTCATTTTGAAGCTGCTGTCTGCATGTTTTAGCATGTCTCTTCTATTAGAGCATCCAGGCATGGCAGGTTCCTCCTTGAAATGTGCAGGGACCTTCTTCATGCCTATGCCTGTCACTAGGCCTAAGGGTCTCTGGGGATGGGTGAGGAAAATGAGGGAGGTATTGGAGGCTCTGTGATACTGAGAGGGCAGTCTTCTAGCTGGTGGCTGAAAGGTCCTGGTCTACTTCAAAAAAAAAATGTGGAAATGGTACAATAACTTATGTTATTTTAGATTTCCCTGTTTGATCTAGCATATCTACAGAAATGATCTGGATGTGAATGAATTTTACTTTTAGAAAATGCACCTCATGTAATTAAATGGTAATTCTCATTCCTGTAGGGTAAGGGTTAAAATGGATTGATATTTTAAAAGAAGGAAAAACAGATAAGTGATTGTATATAGATGGCATTCTGGAGTCAAGATTTTGGTTGTATTATTTCAAAAAGCATAGAAACTCTTGCCACTGATTCAGAGATAACGTTTGAAATGATTGGTGTGCTCTCTTGAGCTATATATGTTAGCCCAGTAAAATATGATTAGAATACAGTAAAACTCCATTTATGTTATCACAAAGACCAGCATAATAGGAGTTCATGTAAAAGATAAACTATCTTAAACTTACTATTTTTTTCAAGTCCAAATCTGCTACGTGGATTCTTAAGAAATGGTCACTGTTTGAGAAAATGAGCTATCTCTACAGTATTTCCTAAGGTACTGCAAATTTGTTAATCTAAGAAGCAATTACACTAGCTAGCAGCAGGTTGCTAAACCAGGGGGTCCAAGCTCCAGACCTCTTGACGTGGGTGACTTCCTGCCTGGTTTGGCAGGAGCTGGGTCCCTTCCTGTGCAGCTTCCGAGCAGTTCCAAATGCAATCCGGCATTCCCTGCTCCTTCCCGCTCCCTTGCTTTCAAGCAGTATCTACCTATGTTTCCACAGCCTGGCATTTCAGGATTTCCAGAGCTCTTTACCAGGTGCGTTGATTTTGAATAAGCTCTTTGAGGTGGAAAAGTAGGCCAAAGGGAACATGGAAAAAAATGGAGAGATACATGCAAGATCTTTGCACAGCCCAGGTTCTGCAATTTTTGATAATTATTCATCTCTTGTTATGGATCTCGGATATTTTTTTCAGAAGGGATGCTGAAAAAGATGGCTGCCAAAATATTCACACAAGTGAAACAGCAAGCACAAACCAGTATTCTCCATTTCTGAGCTCTGAGTTGGATATTTTCACTTAAAACATTTTGGGAGTGGGAGATTAGATTACCTCATAGACACCTACTGAATGTGAAAGATAGATCTCCATGCAAGCAGATGAATGCATGCAGGAGAATCCCCCGAGTGCCAAGTGCAGCTTCCTTAGTAAAATATTACAGATAGCTTGGTTTATATATTTTATCTCAGTATCATGTAATTGGCCACAGTCACATTTTATCCTAATGACCGTTGCTTTTTTTCCCTTTCTCTGTCTCTCTCTCTGTCTCTCTCTCTGTCTCTCTCTCTCTCCCTCTCTCTCTGTCTCTCTCTCTCTCTCTCTCTCTATCTCTCTCTCGTTTCCATAGCACTTTCTTATGCAAGGAGCTAAACAGTGATTAAAGGAGCAGGATGAAAAGATGGCACAATCAGTGCTGGTACCGCCAGGACCTGACAGCTTCCGCTTCTTTACCAGGGAATCCCTTGCTGCTATTGAGCAACGCATTGCAGAAGAGAAAGCTAAGAGACCCAAACAAGAACGCAAGGATGAAGATGATGAAAATGGCCCAAAGCCAAATAGTGACTTGGAAGCAGGAAAATCCCTTCCATTTATTTATGGAGACATTCCTCCAGAGATGGTGTCAGAGCCCCTGGAGGACCTGGACCCCTACTATATCAATAAGAAAGTGAGTTCTTAGTCAAGTTGCCTTTACTTCCCCTACTTCCTAATTGCTTCCGGGCTAGGGCCAGGGATGTCAGGTGAAGAATGTTGCGCCTCCTCCCCTCTGTCTGAAGTATCATTAGGGTACTAGGTAGGCTTGACCATGTAATGGCCCCATTACCCTAGAAGCCTTTTGGAAGCACTCATTTGAACCCATGTCCAGGACAGGCAGAGAACTGAAGGGGCATGCTGCAGTGGGGGAAATGAGGAAGGGCAAAAGTCTGTTTACCTTACAGTGTGGTGAAGCAGAAAGTTAAGACAAGGAGTATATTTTTTTATGCATTAAAAATATTTCCAGGAGTAGTATCCAAATTCCTCTTTACAATATCTAGCTCTACATAAGGTACTTTGATCTTCAGCAGGTTTATTCCTTCACACCATAAACTTTGCCCATTCCATGGCTCCCCCCAGAAGAAATAAAAGCAGGTGGCTTTTAAGTGCCCAAAAAAGAGTGTGATCAAACAACACCTCTGGAAAACCCTGAAGTTCCTCTGAGAAAATATTTATCTAACTGAAAAACGAATCAAAGCCTCATTTTTGAGCTCTTTGTGGATTATAATTACAGTTTTAAAATACTGATATTAAAACTTGATAAGGATGCTAAGTATTCCTATGGCAGTGACTACAGATTTTCTTTATGTTCTTAAATCCTCATATCACTTATGAAATTTAGGAGAGTTTATAGAGAAAGTACACAGCATCATGTCATATGTTGGTAATTAGTATATTATTATTTTATAAGACAATATTTCTAAAAAGTTGTCTCACTTTTTTCTTAAAATATTCTTAATTTTAATACTAAGATTCTAAATTCTGTTTTATGTGTTTGTTTTCTTTTTCAGACGTTTATAGTATTGAATAAAGGGAAAGCAATCTCTCGGTTCAGTGCCACCCCTGCCCTGTACATTTTAACTCCCTTCAACCCTATTAGAAAATTAGCTATTAAGATTTTGGTACATTCATATCCTTTTTTCAAATAGTCATTTAATATGATTTTGCTCTTTGACTGACTTATTGAGTTGGGAATTTTTCAGAAATATGCGTGATTGGCAATGTTATGTGCTCTTTCTTTCTTTTTCCCTCTTACTCAACAGTTCGCATTATTGCAAAATGGGATCATAGGTAAGTGAAACACTTTGCCCCATCTTCCAAGTATTTCTTCTTTCCCTGACTTACTACTTCTTTCTTTCTTCTTTCCTCCTCTTCTCCCTCTGAATTACCTACTACATCCAAGACTTCTTCATTAATTTTGACAGTATTACCAGGCTCTCCTTTTATAAGTCTTCAAATTTTACAAGGTTATCTATATAATGGGTAAATTCTGTGAGTTAATTTTCTTCACTACTTTACATTTGGAAAATATATGCATAATCTGAATTATACAATTTTATATCTTTTTCATCTGAATTTTACTACTTTCTGCTTTTCATTTTAGCATTTGAAAGCTTTGAGTTATAAATGTTTATAATTGTGATGGAATACACATTAGCCTTTCAAATGTCACTTTTTTGGGTCACTTGTTCCTATGTTTTATTCAAGTCTCAGGTCCTGCTACAATTATCTCTTTCCAAAGGTTTAATTTCTATTTATACATATACATCCTCATTTCATGCTTCATTCTCCTCATGAAGTATCTACTTCCTAGAGATGGGATTGATGACGCCTTGGTGGGAGATGGTGATTTGATTTACTCCTGAAGGTAAATAGAGTAGTTGTGAATGAGAAGTTTTATTCCAGGCCAGGGACAGTGATCTGGCTGACAGCCAGCCCTGCAACAACCAAGGAAGCAAAGGTTTGCAAGACTGGCTGTGCTACGCAGAGGCATTTACAGGAAGCGCACAGAAGCCTTGGGATGAGGAACTGATATATATCAGGACCTAGAGGTAAGGAAGGGGAAACTGAAAGTTAAGCAAAGTCTCAGGTAGGACAACTTTAAATTTTGTTTCCTAATTAGAAAGAGTCATTGCCTGCAATTTACAACATGGTCAGCCCAGGGCTTGGCTTTAAGGCTTACAAAGTAAAAACTTAACTTCCTCTAGCAGGCCCAGAAAATATTTGAATTAGATATGGTAGGGAATTAGAAAAGATAAGGAATTCAAGAGATGGGATAAGCTTGGTACAGGGAAGTCATCTAATTTCTGGGTGGAGGGGCTGTAAAGCATGTCCCCAGACTTGCCTGGCATTGTGGCAAATGATGTCTTTAGAAGCGTGGCATTCTGGAATTAAGTTTCCTTTTAACCTCTAGGTCATTCCTTTTCCACCCCCGCCCCCAGTTTTGCATAGACATCAACATATTTTAATTTCATACGTTAATTTCATGTTTTAACATTTAATAATTTCTTGTGAGTTTTTTTTAAGCAATAATGATTCCTTACTTCTGTTTTTCAAGTAAGAGAACCCAGTTGTACAGGGAGAAAAAATGCTTTGAGTTAGCTTTAGGAATGAATAATGAAATTGAGATTCAGATTTGAGTCTCTTGAAGTATAAATTATGGTCCATTATTATGTTTGAGTATTTATAATCTGGGCACTGAATAAATCTTTCCATAAATTATTTATTATATTTGAAAATAATTGTACATCCCTATATAATCACAATTTATACATGAAATTATGTGGAAAATTCAGACTTAGCCCAATGCTCTGTTCATAGTAAATACTGAGAGAGTACATATTGAATAAATAAGTGACAAATGAGTCAAGAGGTTAAATAATTAGATGCAAAACAAGTGACAAAATGGAAGGTTTGAAGAGGTCAGAAAAATCTGTTTTTCTTGAAACTGAATGATGAAATAAAATTAAGAATGCCCAATGTTAAAGGAAAAGGCAGGATTTTTTGTTGTTTTAAAACTTTTGTGGAGAGATGGTATTTTTTTTGAAAATCTATAATCTCCACTCCAAAAAATTCTATATTAGGAGACCCAGGAGCCCTAACTTAATGCCGTTTGGGAAAAGAGACTTCCAGTGGTAGAGGATGAGAGCAGTTTTAGAAGTTCTGATCAGAGACTCTGGGCATTGAGGACCAAGTTTATGGTGGTGGCTATTCAGGAATCAAGATACAATTTAATTTGAAGGTTTGCACTTGCTTCCCAGTAAAAAAGAAAACCTCCAAGGGGCAAAGTTGTTAGGAGGCCTGCAGTGGTGCAAGTTGAAATGTGAAGGCAGCCAGGTAAATCTAAGATTTGCCAAACTGAACGGTTGACTCTCCCAGAACCTTACAAATGGCATATAGTTACAGATTTCTTCCAACGTAGAAAAAGTAGATTCTTAAAAATCTCTGATTGCCTGAATTAAAATACTATATTTCAGATATCTCACCTTGGAGTAGAGATATGAGAAAAGGCAGGTAGACTGATAGACACATTCTTCAGTCTTTTGGTGATAAGGCACATTTGCCTAGAGATCCTAGTAAACTTTGATGTAAATAATACTGTACAGTTTGCAGGTGATTTTCCCAGTGATTTTGTCTTATTCCTCACAACGCAAATCCTAAGCTCAAATCCTGGTTTTCTGACTTCAAGTGTCTTTTGCTATAAGATAACAATGCTTGGGGTTGGTAATGGTGGGTCTTGGGCAGAGTTAAGAGGTTGTTGTGTATTTATTATCATTAGTTTATAATCCAGAATATGGCCAGTCACAATCAAGAAATTTGTATTTTAAACCTAGATTGGTATCTCTATTTCCACCGAAAATCCTGACTTATTTCTTAAAGAGTTGTTATCTTCATTAGGAGCTGTTGCATATCAAATTAGCTTTGTTTCTTGATTTTGGCAGAAAAATCTTAGCTTACTATATTTTTGTCAGGGTATATTTTGAAAACTGAAAATGCTGTTGATGTGCCCATTACCTTGTTTCAATAGTTAAATAAAATATGGTTATATTTTCTAGATAGTAAACAAGTAAAAAATAATCCATATTCCTAAAATTCCCTATCAGAATTTTCATTGTGTTTCATGTCAGTTTTTATTATTTTACTTTAATAAGCACACTTTCCTTTACTTTGCATTTGTTACTCATTCATTTGTTCATTTGCAAATATTTACTAAGTACCTACTTTGTGGCAGATGTTCTTCTAGACACTGAGATGCAACATAGAGCCACACCTAGTCCCTGCTCGCATGTGGTTACATTCATGTGTATGTGTGTGTTTGAGAGGAGAGAGATAATAAAAATAAATCAGCTAGTGATAAGTGCTATTAAGAAAACTAAAGCAGTGTAAAAAGAGAAGAGTGGCAAGGTCCTGTTTTAAATCATATGATCAGGGAAGTCCTCTCTGAAAAAAATAGCATTTGAATAGAGAGCCAAAGGAAGTGAGGGAGTGAGACATGGAAATCTGAGGGGAAAAGGGAATAGCAAATATGAAGGCAAAGGATAAAAGTGGAAGTGTACCTGGTGTGCTCTAGAATCAGCCATGAGCCCAGAGTGCCTGGAGGAGAGTGGGAAAGGCAGAGAGTAGGAGAGGATGAGGTCAGTGAGAGTGAAGGTCGGAGCTGAAGTTGTAGGCTGTGGTGAAGACACCAAATTTATGCTGCATGAGATGGGGAGAGATGACTGGAGGGTTTTCAGCAGAAGAGTGTCATCACCTGACTCAAATTTGAGAAAGATCACTCTGGCTGCTGCGTGGAGAACAGGCTGCCTGGGGGGAAAGAATGGAAGCAAGAAGATAGATTGGGGGCTTACTGCCATTATGAAGGCAGGGGACACCAGTGGCTTGGCCTTTGGTGGAAACAATAAGGGTAGCAGATGTCATCAAATTCAGATGTGTTTTTCAGAAGAGCTGAACGGGATATGCTGAGCAGTTGGACATGGGGTGTGAGGGAATGAGCAGAGCTAAGGAAGACTCCAAGTGTTTAGTCTGGTCAAGAAAGAAAAATGTAGTTACTTGAGCTTGGGACAACATTAGGTGGAGGGATATGCTGGGTAAAATCAAAAGTGTGGATTTGAACATATATTTTTTTTTTTGAGGGGTCTATTAGACATTCAGTGGAGGAGTTGAGAAGTTAAATGGAAATACAAGTCTGGAGTTCAGAAAAGGGTTGGGCTGGAGGTATAACTAGAGATGTCAGTGTATGGATGGTATTTAAAGTGATGGCAAAGACCTGAAACACTCCAAATCACACAATAATGCAGAACTACCTATCATTCATAAAGGGTAGGAAAATACACAGCTTTTGGTTTCAGAAAACCTGGATTCAACCCCCACCTCTGAGATTTACTTACTGGCTCCATGACCTTGGGCCAAGTTACTCCAACTGTTTTGAATCTCAGTTTCTCCATCTATAAAACTGCAATCGTTATTTATACATCAGTAATAATAACTACATAAGTACCTGACACCATGACTAACACTTGGTAGGAACATGATAACTGGTAGCCAGGACAGCTATTGTTGGTAGTAGTAGCTACAATTCTAGGAGCAGCTGCTGCAAGATTAGCAAAGGAGCACTCTCATATTGTTTAAGGAATTCCACAAAGAATTCTGTACAAATCTCTACTGTCTTGAGGCTTGATTTTGCAAACAAAATGTTTATACAGCACCAGAGTTAGGAGCTGTTAATCGACCAAAACATAATGGGGTCAGTTCCAGCCTTCTCATTTTGCAGATGAGTTCATTGAAGCCCACACATGTTTAGTCTTTTTCTAAGACTACATTTTATATAAGTGGCAGAGCTAAAATTTCAGGTTAGGTCTTTTGCAATTTCCATCTAACAGAAGAAAACTGATTTCTGAACCCTCGGGTATAAATAATGTACTAGGGGCATTGCCAGTATCTCTGTCTCTGTGTATTTCAAAGGTTATTTTCAGTGGCTCCAACTTACTATTTCATTAAATAGGAAGCGAGCTTTTTAGCTCATCCCAAAATTATATGGTATCTATGTAGAAATTAAAAAATCATGGTTTTCATCTATGTAGAAATCAAAACCCCAAAATTATATAGGTCTAAGGGAAAGGAGGGTAAACAGCTTATGATTTCTATTTTTCCTGCTTTAATGCTCAAAAGTTATCACATAGTTAGGAATTTGTTAATAACAAAATTAACTCAAGAGTTAACATTATGTGTGTGTCACATATATATGTGACATTTAGTCAGTATTTCTGCTGTCTCACAAATACGCATCAATATGTAGAAAGGCCTGTCTTACTTTGCTTTGAATTCTCCATTTTTATGTTAGAAAACCTCTTACATAAAACTATCTTCTACCTCTAGTTCGTATATATTTTAAGTTGAAAATTTCTCTGCAACTTCTCTGGATATCATGTATTATTACAAAGCCCCTGGACAGAACAAACGATGTCTTCTCCTTAAGAATAACAAAGAAAAAAAAGAATAACAAAGAAACGCCCTACATTTTTATGTTAAATAAACAAATGATTAATAGTAATAAAAATGACTGTATCCTCTAAGAAAAGTATTAGTACTCTTATCTGCATTTACACAAGAAAAATGAGCCTTAAAGAATTAACTTGCTGAAGCCCATGTGTTTGGTAAAGGATGCATCTGATCCACAGTTCATCACTTTAAAACTCATGCTGCTTCATCCTACCTACATGGATATAGGGGTGGACATCTAGTTTCCATGTCAAAAGTTACATAAACCATTTTCAGTATAAACTTGAAGTCTTTCCTCATCTTACACACATAGGAAATATTTTAGACTTGCCAACTGACGGGTTAGTATCAATCAAAAGGTTAACACATTTTTATTAATACCTGGTATAGAGAAATTAATAGATTTTAAAATCCTTTTTTTCCTGATATTATATGAGGTTAACTACCTCTATTTTATTTTATATACAAAGTCTCTTAAGGAAATACTATTCTAGGATTCATTGTTCTTTCGAAAAATGTACTTTAGTTGATGTCATGGAATATATATTTAGAAAATAAATATATGCATTTTGTTACTAGTTCTAACCCCTTGAAATCTACCTTGACATGGAGTTTCTATACTTTTTCAATGTATGGTATCACCAATACCATGTCTACATTTTTTTCCATATTTGTATATTTGTTATCATTATCTGAAATCCTACTATTTCAATCACTCACAAACTCGGAGAATCTTAAAGATATGTGACTGATAAAATACATTTATAGTGATTTTAAAAAGTAATGGGTTTTGAAACTCTCTATTTAGAGATTATCTATTAAACTAATAGCATAAAAACCTGACTCTAGTTATCTCTTATTTGGTTTAAAAGCAAAATAGTTTTATTTGCTTTCCTTTTTGAGCATCTGTCAGGATCTTTAACTTAAGCATATTTTTATTATTAAAATGATAGTCATACAATGTGAAAAACATGAGTTTGAGTGTAATGATTTATTAATTTTGACTTACTGGGTAATATTCACTCTTTCTATTATTTATTAATATTTGAATATATTTTTTACGTTATTATATGTACTTAATTTTTACCTATAAGGAGTAAATATTTTTAAGGGTCATAAAACCATGGCTTAGTCTGTTATGTGACATAAATCTCATGAGGCTATCAATTTCCACTTTATATTTATCCAGTGTTCTCTCTTTCAAAAAAAGTGTAGAAACTTGTGAACTTGATATATGTGAAAACAAATTTCATGCTGTATTTCTGATCCATATTAATAAATATATCATTAAAAAGGGAAAATTTACTTCACTTAGTAATAAACAATCTTCCGAACTGACATCATTCAATAGTCAACGGACACTGCAAAATGGCAAGGGTATGGTGGTGAACAATAGAGACATGGCCCTCGTGAAGTTGACTGCCTAGCAGAAAAAAAATCAGTGTTAAAATTAGTCATTGGAGGAATGGTATCAGGTGCTACAAGTATGTATTACTGATAGACCTAATCAGGAAATGTGCTATTGTGCACAGCATTTCACTGAAAATAACTTTTAATCTGAGTGCTGGAGAAAAAGTTGGAATTGGCTAGGTGAAGTAGAGAGCATGTCCAGGGAAAAGAGGTGATATTTGCTAAGATCCTGACTTGAAAAAGAGCTTATTTAATTCCATGACCTAAAACAATTGCAATAATATTGGACTGAGGAGAGTGGAATGAAGAGTAAAGAAGCTGAAATTGGAGAAGTAGAGAGGAGTTAGATCTCCTAGACCCTTCACTCTTTGTAAGATATTTGATCGCCATCCTAAGGTTGTGGAAAGCTATTGAAATTACATTTACAAAGGTCATTTGGTACAGTATGCAGAAAGGATTGAAAGGAGTCAAACATGGATTCAGAAAGACCAGTTTAGATGAAATTGCAGTAATCTAGGTTAGATTTGATGGACACCTGGGCTATGTAGTGATATGAGGATTGGGGGAAAAGTTCACTGAATCCAGGCATAGCAGGTAGAATTGACAATATTTGGTGTTAAGTTGAATGTGGAGGTTTAAGGAAGAGAAAAATGCAAGATCACTCTTAGGTTCCTGGCTGGATCGTGAGCCATTTTCTGTGATACAGAGATGTCAAAGGGGCAGTATTTTAGAGGAGCAGAGGAATAGGATGGAAAGATTTTTAGTTTAGTTTTAGAACTGAAAAAATTTGAAGTGTCAATGAAATGAGTAAACATAAATGCAGATGTAATATGTACAGTTGGGTACCATGGACAGTTGAGTTCAGAAGAGAGGGCTAGTCTGGAGAGAAATACTTGAGATCAGTGGGCATGTAAATGTACTTGGAGCTATGTATGTTGATGAGCTTTACTAGGATAAATATAGCAGGAGAGGGAAAAATGGCTTGGATATCCGATGTCCTTTTCAAAAAGGGAAATATAACATTTCAAAGGTTACAAAAAAATTGTCCATGAGACATGAAAAATCAAGGGATTGGGACTTCATGAAAGCAAAAATAAGAGAACATAATGAAAGGGGGAAGAATCATGCTTGTCAAATGCTGCTGAGAGAGCAAGTCAAATAAGAGCTCAAAATTATCCTTTTGTTTTCAGGGACAAAACATGAAGATGTTTGTCTTATTTAGAAAGAAAACTGGTAGGCTAAGGAAGTGATAGATAAATGAGGGAAAGTAAAGATAAACATCTCTTCCAAGAAGTTTGGCTGTGAAATGGAAAAGAGAAGTAGTTAGTAGTAAGTAGTTAGAGGATTGTGGGTTATAGGAAAGTATTTTCTTTTTTTCCTCCAAGATGAGAGAGACTTAAGCAAGTTTGTGCTGATAGGAAGAGGTAGATAGAGTGGGAAGTGTTAAAGGTAAGAGAAGGAAGAGATAAGAGATTTCTGAAGTGTTCTGGAAAGGTAGAAGGTGTCCAGAGTATGAGTAGAGGGATTGAAAACTCCCCCCATTGAAACAAGAAGGAGGAAAGGATCTTATTACAGAGAGGTTTGTCAATTTGGGGGTGGGAAGTAAAGATATGGCATTCTGATCCTATCTCTTCTCTCAGTGAAGTAGGAAATAAGGTCATGAGTTTGAAACGGGGAGGGAAGGAAGAAGATTGGAGATCAGAGAAGAGTGGAGAATATTTGGAATTGTCTTTGCAGAGTAGGAGGTGCAGTGAAGTGGAGAAATATTTAGACTGTGTTGAGTGTGGGTGAGGCTGGGAACCATGTATTTTGAATGGCGCCAACCGACCAAGGGGAGTCATTTTCTCCAGTAGAGCTTAGCAGCCTAACAGACACAGAGGATCCTCTAGTTTTATATACTAATAGCAAGTCATCTTTAATTTTGTCTTACTCTTTGTTTCTTTGTAGCAATAAAGGAAAAATGTTTCTTCTTTGAAATGGTGTTTTTCTGTGTTCTCTAGGTTGTAGTGCCCTCATGTGGCTGATCCACACCATTCACTTATGACTGTTTTCATGTGGATGCATTTTAACAAGCTGAGAATCAAGCATGTGCCTTGCATCACTGCCAGTCAAAATGAAAACTCAATGATTGCTTTGACTAAAGTCAGTTGCGGGTGCAAAGAAGCTTCCTTTATAGATTAACACATAATACATAACACAACATATAGATAACACAACACTATTCTATTTTACTACACTTAAAATCGTGCTGATATTTTACTATGTGTAAGTAATGTGAAGATTTATAATAAAAATAAAGAGTGAGGGCTTCCCTGGTGGCGCAGTGGTTGAGAGTCCGCCTGCCGATGCAGGGGACACAGGTTCGTGCTCCGGTCCGGGAGGATCCCACATGCCGCGGAGCGGCTGTGCCCGTGAGCCGTGGCCGCTGAGCCTGCGCGTCCGGAGCCTGTTGCTCCGCAACGGGAGAGGCCACAACAGTGAGAGGCCCGCGTACCACAAAAAAAATAAATAAATAAAAATAAAAATAAAGAGTGAGAAGTGATATTAATAGCATTTATTCACTGGAATTTTTATACAGTTTCTAAATCTATATTGATAAAGCTCTTGTTTTGCATAAGTACAGCTGAATCCTTCTTGTGCTTTTTATTAACTATGAAAGAAAGTTATTTCAAGTATTACTACTGAAAGTTTTCTTAAAGAGCTTTTGTTGCTGTTTTTCAGTATAAAGGAGAGTGAACTGCATTGGCTATGTCTACACAGGCAAAGTGGGGTAGAGTGAAACAAACCACATGTTTCTTATAAGTAGTGTTCTCTATGATTTAGGAAATTATGAAAGTAATTTATTGAGTATCTACCATGTACAAGGCACATTAAGTTGTAGGAGGTTTAATATATTTTAACTAATTTGATCCTGACAGCAATCCTGTGGAATGGTTATTCTTTCTCCCTTTTATAGCAAAGTGAACCAAGGCTTAGGGAAATTATAAGTAATTTGGCCACAGTTACAAACCCAAGAAATGTCAGTACTAACACCAGCCATCTTCTCTTACTATTCAGAATTTAACGAGCAATCACTGTATATTATATATTCCACTTAGAAAGAATTTTATTGAAGATATTCCACTCAGATGACCCTTAGGATGGAGTTATAATGCATTCAGTTACAGTCGGCCCTCCCCATCCATGGGTTTCATATCCATGGGTTCTACATTCGCAGATTCAACCAACAGTAGGTGGTGTACAGTGTTCAGGATCCATGGTTCCTTGAATCTGAGGATGCAGAAACCATGGATACAGAGGGCCCACTATGGGACTTGAGCATCCGTGGATTCTGGTATCCGCTGCAGGTCCTGGAACCAATCCCCCACGCATACTGTGGGACGACTGTAATTATTGGTATTCTCTTGTTGAATTTTTGTCAGAGTTTTCATACATGCTGAGCTTGCACTTCAGTCGTTGAGTCTGTCGTTAAAGAAAGAAAAAAACTTAAATTGATAAATTACTTACCAATGAGCTAATTTCTTTCATTTAATCTTTTTCATTACTAAAATCACATAGGTAGCCTCCAAATAATTGATGGCTTGGCCTGACATGACTTGGTTATGGAGTTGTTAAAATTACAGAAATGGAAAAAGCAAACTCAATAATAAAATAATAAGGGCATAAAAGTTCTAAACTTCATGGTGGTGAAAGACATAATGGTGTATGAAAGTGAAATTTTCCACTGAATTTTGTCTTCCTTGACGGTATTCTTCTACTTTATTCAATGTGCTCATTATGTGCACTATTCTTACCAACTGTGTGTTTATGACCATGAGTAATCCTCCAGACTGGACAAAGAATGTGGAGTAAGTAGAAGATTTTTAAAAAATCTTGCAATATTGTTGTCCCTTTATGTGCATTTAACATCTTGAGACCTCATCAGTTTCTTTAGCAAATCATACTAGCTACTACAAACCAGTTAGACAGTGATTCAAGTTCATTTCAACCACTGATTTTCTGTAGGACAAAGCTTGCACTGGCTCATTAAGTTGCTCCAATTACTGCACTGATTTGACTGCCAATATTTGTAGCTCTTTATCTTCCTTATGAGTCTCACACTCTTTCAAAGGTAATCAGTGATTACTAATATCTGATGATAAAAATTATACCTAGTTTGTATGTTCTTTTCCTCATGGCTATCACCTTTCTATGTTTTATTAGTATATATTTCATTGCTGTTAATGATGCACATTTTATTAGACAAAAAAATCTTCATTTATTTTTGTTAATAACTATTTCCTTAAATTTGACCAAAACTAGTGTATTTCGGGTAATATTTTCATATAGAACCATATTATTTGGGCTTTCAGATGAATTAGTGTAGCAAGTACAATACTCATTTATAGTCAATGAGAACGTCTTTCAGAAGGTAATGTTTCTTTCTTCCTTAAGTACTACCTAAGGTCTACATTATAGGGAGACCAATATAGAACTATATGGAAGCCTCTAATTTGTATTTGTTGTTTTTCTCCTTTAAGATATGTACATGTAAATTACCTACTAGATCTTTAATGTGGGCTTGGCTATTTTCTCTCAGGTACACCTTTACAGGAATTTACACTTTTGAATCACTTATAAAAATACTTGCAAGGGGCTTTTGTTTAGAAGATTTCACATTTCTACGGGATCCGTGGAATTGGTTGGATTTCACAGTCATTACTTTTGCGTAAGTATCTTAATACATTTCCTATCCGGGAAGAGTAAATCATTAGTGGGAGCCTATACTGTATTTCTCCTTGGTGGTTTCCCTTAACAGATCAAGCATTTTTCTTGGTTATTATGTGAATTTAGGATATTTTTCTTCCAATCAGATTGTGCACTTTGGAGAAATTAGGGACTATCATAGTAAATTACATGGCTTTGATTTCAATTAGTGCTGTAAAGCAATAAAATAAATTTCCCAAGTAACAGAGATTATGATTGATGACAGTGCCATTTTTCTCTTAATTGGGAAATCTGATGGCAACACTCATTGAAGCTGAAAGATCTTGATGAAAGACCAACTTAGACTTAGATTTCCCTAAATTCTGAATAACTCTGATTTAATTCTACAGGTATGTAACAGAATTTGTAAACCTAGGCAATGTTTCAGCTCTTCGAACTTTCAGAGTCTTGAGAGCTTTGAAAACTATTTCTGTAATTCCAGGTAAGAAGAAACTGGTATAAGGTGGTAGGCCCCTTATATCTCCAACTGTTTCTTGTGTTCTGTTATTGTGTTTGTGTGTGAACTCCCTATTACAGATATGTGACAGAGTTTGTGGACCTGGGCAATGTCTCAGCGTTGAGAACATTCAGAGTTCTCCGAGCACTGAAAACAATTTCAGTCATTCCAGGTGAGAGCTAGGTTAAACACCGAGGCTGACTTTAGCAGCATTGGTGCTACAATCACAGCTTTTGTGCGTAAGCCTTGTTGCTTCTCACCTATTGCAAATAAATTTGTAAAAAAGCAAGAATCAGTACATCATATTTTGGGTGGATTTGATTCTTTGCTTTTACTAGTTGCTTTCTTTAAAATGATCTGTTCTAAATCAGCCTTTGAGTTTAACAAGTTTTTGCATGAGGCATTTGCAGTAACAGGCTACATGGTTTGTGTCCTGTAACATCAAGCTTTCTGCATAGAAGCTAAACTGTAAGGCATTCAAACTGCTGCAGATTTGACCAGTTAGGTCTAAAACTGGTAATTTTCTTAACTTCAGATAAATGAAAGAGCAAGGGATAGCATGAGTGCTGCATGGGGCTCAGTTTTCAGATGTCTTCCTTTTTTAACCCATACTCAAGCTTGCAGAATTCACAAATATATAACCTCATAACTCAGTGACTTCAAGATTTCTTACTACTTTATTCATATAGATTTTTATAAAATCAATAAGAGGTTAGGGAGTAAGACATCTGCAAATAAAGGCAAAAAATTTATACAAGGTTGATGTTTAAGCATGAATAACAAAACCATTTCTTTTGCTCTAAGGAGTATTTGGAAATACACTTTTGGTTTATTTCCATTCACGGTTTTCTAATGAACGTACAAATTCTGCTTTCATTCATTTTCACCGGCTAGCAGGCTTTTCATGAAAATGTTATTCGATCACAAACATTAAACTAATATTGTTGGCATTCTGCATGACATCTTTATTTTCCAGGACAAGCTCATGATGTTTTTGTCTGTGAAGTAGCTGTCGAATAGTATATTTAAATTCCTCCCTTTGATTTTATGTGTAGGCCTGAAGACCATCGTGGGCGCCCTAATCCAGTCAGTGAAGAAGCTCTCAGATGTAATGATCCTGACTGTGTTCTGTCTGAGCGTGTTTGCACTAATAGGATTACAGCTGTTTATGGGCAACCTGCGAAACAAATGTTTGCAATGGCCCCCAGATAATTCTTCCTTTGAAATAAACATCACTTCCTTCTTTAATAACTCATTGGATGGGAATGGTACCACTTTCAATAGGACAGTGAGCATGTTTAACTGGGATGAATATATTGAAGATAAAAGTAAGATATACTCTTTTGACCATTAAGCTGTTTAGTCCTTTAAATATTAAAATATATATATAGTGAAAATTGTCTCAATTTTGATGTGAACCAAATTACTTAGACCAATTTAAGATAATATATATGATACAGAAATCAAATGGTATCTTACTCCTTTTTCCTTATCTTTCAATCAACGCGATAAAAGTTACCATTTGAAGATGTGTTCTTTTCCTAAACCAGTCTTGACAGCAATACAGTATAATGCTTTATAAACAAAAATATTCATTTGTTGGGGATTGATCAGGAGTTTTCAGTCATCTTAATAAATAAATCAGTAGTTTGAACTATTCAATGTATTTTGCTGAAATGGATTATTAAGAAGACTGAGGAAAAAATAATCTGGCCCTATTTGGTTTGACTCAATGTATGTATTGAGTGCATATGATGTATCTGGAAATGGAGAAACTAAGATGAAATCTGAATTTGTGTACTCATCAGAAAGTTAAGCAACCTCAGTCCAGCAAGTTACTTATTGATGAGAAAGTGTAAACCCAAAGCCTACCTTTATAATATTCTTATTCCAGTTTATCTCTTTGGTATTAATCATTGTGTTAGAGTTGTTTATCAATACAGTTTGATTTTATTTTATAGATGGACATCAGAATATACTTATGATTTAGTATAACTTCTTATCATTGAAGCCTGCCCCTCTGTCATTGGAATGTCCAAGTCCCTCCCTCTCTTTTTTTTTTTTTTAAATTAATTTATTTTATTTATTTATTTTTGGCTGCGTTGGGTCTTCGCCGCTGTGCGGGGCTTTCTCTAATTGTGGAGCACGGGCCCCAGGTATGTGGGCTTCAGTAGTTGTGGCACATAGGCTCAGTAGTTGTGGCTCACGGACTCCAGAGCACAGGCTCAGCAATTGTGGCATATGGACTTAGTTGCTCCGCAGCATGTGGGATCTTCCCAGACCAGGGCCCGATCCCATGTCTCCTGCATTGGTAGGCGGACTCCCAACCACTGTGTCACCAGGAAAGCCCCCCTCCTTCTCCTTGTGCAATTAGCTAGCCTACTTCCATTGATCTCTTGATTATCAATACTCCATTGGGATACTTAGTCTGAGGTATCCTTCATGGTTTTTAGAACCATGTGAAATTTTATCACTTCTCACATTATATTAATGTTTTATGAATTAGTATTCTCATGAAGATTTTTACTGAAGAGATTAACATTCTTTGGACAAGTGAATAAATAAAACAAATGATTTCATTATTTATGAAATTTCCCATTTATTAATGTTATAATAACAGCACAGTGACAATCTTTGCACATAAATCTTTTCTCTATTTCTGATTGTTTCCTTCAGATAGATTTCTATTAGTAGAATTTTGGGGGGTTAAAGGGTATGACGACATTAAGGCTAGGGAGACATAGTGTCATATTGCTCTCCAAAGAGGTCAGACCACTATATACCTCCTATAGCAGTGGCCATCTTACTGAATTCTCATTAATATTGATTATTACCATATTTTAACATCTTCTGATAGAAGGAAAAGTGTATCCTCTTTTTAATTATTAATGTAGTAGAATCTAAAATTGTTTATTAGTATCATTAGCAAGTTATATATTTAATGTAATGTGAATTATCTGTTGACATTTTTACCTGTTATTCTATCAGGTGATAGTATATTTTGGGAAATTCATAAGATCTCTATAATTTATCAAGTATGTTAACATTTTGACTTTTTTTGGCGAATATATTCTCCAGCTTGTTTTTTCTTCTTATTGTTTGTTTTTGATCCCTAAGTGATTCTAATTTTTAGGCAATCAAGTCATCAAATTTGTTTTCTTTTTTTCTATAGTTAATATTATAAAATGCTTCTGGATTCAGAAATAATAAAAATTTTCACCTAGATATTCTGCATGTAAAACAGCCACCTATATATTCTGCATTTAAACAGCCACCTGTATAGTCTAGATTGAAAAGAAAACCTACATATTTTTATATTATATTAATGGACTTGTCTTTAAATCTTTAATCCCTAAATATCTAGAATGATTTTTTGATATATGTTATGAGGTAAGGATCTAAAATTTTTTGTGAAACTATGACCCAGATTGACCTACATAATATATTAGGGTATTCCTTGAATATAGGCTTTTAAGTATTCCTGAAAACTATAGTAAAATTTTTTTGTGGGGGTTATGTGTGTGTGTGTTTTTTTAATATATATGTGTCTGTATGTTTTTGTATGTGAATATGTAAATATGTATGTTTATATATGTGTATGTTTCCTGAGATCATCTTTGCAACTTATTAAATTTATATATAAGGTATTCCTTAAGAATAAAAAAAGTATACTTAGAAAATACATATCTCCAAAGAAGCAAATTTATCTTGAAAGACAGTATTCAAGCCAAAACTCAAAGCAAAACACTTACTTACAGTATCATGGAAAGAGCAAACAGCTCAGTCCACTTTTCACAAGAAATTAAGTTAAAATTGGTAGGGAAAACAAAGGTCTGAATCTAGTTTGGGTCCAGGCAAAGCATAGTTGTAAAATAAAATGTTATTTCATGGCAGCATTTAGAAGCAACAGGGCTTTCCTATCTCTCACTTTTTGTGCCAAACAGCCTTAATTTGACAGCTATTTTTTGAATTATCCCAAGCAATTTGAGTTTATATTTGCAATAAATTCTGATAGAGAAATGCTATAATAGTTATTCCTTACCAAAAAATTTTTCTAAATCAATTTTCTAAACATTTGTTTAATCAAAAATGTTTTTTGATATTTGTTTAATATTCAATTATTATTAAAATATTTTCATTTAGCCCTATATGCATTTATCATTTTATCAATTTCATCATGGTTTAAGAAAAGGTAAGCTTTGTTACCTAGGCACAATGGCTGAAGTGTTTTGAGGTGTTTTTTTTTAATGATTCTTTCTATTCTTTGCTCTTTTAAATAGGTCACTTCTATTTTTTGGAAGGGCAAAATGATGCTCTGCTTTGTGGCAACAGCTCAGATGCAGGGTAAGTGATGTTTTGTGTTGAGTCTCAGTCCACACTGTTGCATCGGCCTTAATAACCTGCTACCTTCCACCCATCCAGCCCCCGCTTGCTCCTCATTCAAAGCCCTGCGTAAATTCCACTTCACGCTGACTCTCATAATAGCTGGGATAAGTGTGGATTCTCACCTCCTTCACACACTCACTCATACGCAGCAATTATTTTTCCATACTAGGTCACAGCTAATCTTGCAAATTAGTTCAATGGAAAATATAGGGAAAAGCAGTACATATACATAAGAAGCTTAAGTTAATAGAATTCATAAGCATGTTCTTTTATAAGTGTGATATTCTATATAAGCTAATGTGGTCTCCATGGCATAAAATGTAAGATATCTGAAGATAATGTCAATATCTGAGGTGTGGTGAGTACATGTTTAGCATATTTCAGCAAAGCGGTTAACAGCATAGACTGGAGAGTTTACATGAATTCAAACCCAGACTTCATCATATAATGTCACCTCTCCTTGCCTTGATTTCCCCATGTGATAAATAGGAATAATTATAGGGTGGCTGTGAGAATTAAATGGATTAATGAATGTTTAGCTATTACAGCATTCAATAAGTACTTTTAATTATTATGATTGGCATCATGTGAATGCTTATTATTAAGAAGTATTGTACCTGGAGCTAAAGCAAGGAGGAAAATTCAGAGAAATAGTTACCTTTCTCTAGTTGACAAGATTTTAGAATCATAGACAGAAATCTAATGTTCTTTCTGTGGAAGATGATATTGTGGACATTAGTAGCTAATACCTGTAGCAAAATTCCCAATGGTATCAGCATCAGGCTTTTTATTTGGCTCATGTGATAAAGATTGTGCTGCCTTTATCTCCAGATCTTATAAGTAAAACAGACTGATTTTAACTCTTTCTCTGTACTATATTAAATGTTTTACATATGATATCATATTCAATGATTGTAAGTTTGGGAGGCAGGTTCTGTTATTAGCCCTTTCTTACATATGAGGGTTCTCCAAGACTAGCAAGTGTGGGAAACTTGCCCAAAGTCTCACAGCCCAGAAGTGTCAGGCACAATATTGAGGCCAGGTCAGCTTGATCATTAAGGTCATACTATGAAATCTTCACTCTGCAGACTCATTCATTCCTCTCAATGTGCCCCCACCATCTTTTCTTTAGCCCTCTTGCCTACCTCCACATTCAGCACACTTCTGCCTCTAGATATCTTCAGTGAAAATCAAATTTTTCCCTGTAGACTTATTTTTCTGCTCATGTTCACAAATCCCAGAAGATAGTAATCATAATATGATTGCTTTTATATGGAGACATGATAAATATAATAATGACAATCATGAATCACAGAGGAATCCACAAATAGATTTAGCGGATTCTGTTGTTATGTAAATCAGTCCACTTAAGTGCTGGGTTGAGCACTGGCTAAAGTGAGAGAAATCTGCTTTCCCTGGTGTCTCATAAAATGGATATTGGCGTCTATAAAAACAGGAAAGCCAGCCATCCACCTTATAGTTACTGACTTCCTTTCTTTCCTTTAACCTAATAACAGCCAGTGTCCAGAAGGATACATCTGTGTGAAGGCTGGTAGAAACCCCAACTATGGCTACACAAGCTTCGACACCTTTAGCTGGGCTTTCTTGTCCTTATTTCGTCTTATGACTCAAGACTTCTGGGAAAACCTTTATCAACTGGTGAGAACAGATAAAATGATTCTTCTGGGAAGCATGAAATACTGAGATCAAGAGAATTGCTATAATATACTTTATTACTTAGAGTGTGAGCTCATAACATCCTGTATAAAATTTAACAAAATATCTCTTCCATTTTTGCAGACATTACGTGCTGCTGGGAAAACATACATGATATTTTTTGTGCTAGTCATTTTCTTGGGCTCATTCTACCTTATAAATTTAATCCTGGCTGTGGTGGCCATGGCCTATGAGGAACAGAATCAGGCAACGCTGGAAGAGGCTGAACAGAAGGAAGCTGAATTTCAGCAGATGCTTGAACAATTAAAAAAGCAACAAGAAGAAGCTCAGGTATAGTAGCAAACTTCGAGCCTTTTTGTGTTTGTTTATCTCAGCTCTCTGACCACACTGTCGAGATCAGAGTCATTTAACACACAAAATCAGCAGTGGTAACTGATGTTCGAAACAAGTCATATGTATTTGGTAAGTGTTAGGAGCCTGTTTGGTTATTAGGAGATTATTATTTTGTTTTGATGATTATTTACGGTCAATAGTAATGGCATCCAAACATGATGAATTATAATGAACTTTGTTGACCTTTTTTTCTCCCTTGTGACCTTTTATTCACTCAAGCTCACAAAGTAGTTATACCTACATGCCTTCAGTCGAAGTATTAATCTTCTGAGGAAGCAGAATTCAGTTATAATTGCTTCTTCGTTAGTGTTGCTAGAGGTGGGAAAGGTCAGAAAACCAGGGTCAAACTGAGAAGATTATTTCATAGAGTCTGGAAGAAAGACAAAGACCTATTTAATATTTATTTTCTATTTCAAGTGTTTAAATGCAAGTTTGTGGATTGCATAAGGAAAACACTGGTACATAAACATACTAAATCATTACATTCTTTGCCTACCACTCTGTAAATCCTATAATTTGGACTGTTGAGGCTTCAAAATAAGGCAAGAATTTCTCTAGTTATGTTTGTTTGACTTAATGTCACTAATCCAATTGCCTATATTCGTCTTTTCTTGAATGTAGAGTACAGTTCCCTTTTAACACAGAATATCCTGAATATCAATATGTAATAAAGATCAGATAAATAAAATATACGGGGCTAGCAGCAACAATACTGAGCACTTTATCTTTCCAATAACTGAACTGTTGAAATTTACAATATCAATATGTAATAAAGATCAGATAAAATATACTGGGGTAGCAGCAACAACATTGAGCACTTTTTCTGTCCAGTAACTGTATTGTTGAAATTTACAAATTCATTCAGATGCCATGATCTGGGATTTTCTTATATACAATCTATAATCTGCTTTTGTTGTGCATTTCTTAGTGAAATAATCATTTTAAGTCAAAGAGAAAAAAGGTTTATTGAAACGAAATACTTGACTGAATTAAATTTAATAATTTAGACTGGCACTAAAAGTCATTGTCAAGTGGAAGTGTGATGGATCAGGTTAAAATAGGAAACCTTTAGGGCTTCCCTGGTGGTGCAGTGGTTGAGAATCCGCCTGCCAATGCAGGAGACACGGGTTCGAGCCCTGATCTGGGAAGATCGCACATGCCGCGGAGCAACTGGCCCCGTGTGCCACAACTACTGAGCCTGCGCTCTAGAGCCTGTGCTCCGCAACAAGAGAGGCCGCGATAGTGAGGCCCGCACACCGCGATGAAGAGTGGCCCCCGCTCGCCGCAACTATAGAAAGCCCTCGCACAGAAACGAAGAGCCAACACAGCCATAGATTAATAAATTAATAAATAAATACAATTAAAAAAAAAGGAAACCTTTAGTTCTTAAATTCTTTCCTTATGATATTGTTTAAATCACAGAAAAAATCATTATGATATTTGAGTATCGTATTTATCTTATTAGATAATTAGAAAGTGTAGTGTGAGGCTACAGGTTGAAGATCTTCATTAAAGTCACATGTATCATCTTCCACTTTTCTTTTCATTTTAATTCTTTAATCGGTCTAACGACAATGCATTGTTTTACAAATACATACTAGAATGGAGAATCATTTTTCAAAATCACATATTCATGATACCAAAATTAAAGTAAGCAGTAACATAGATAGAGTTTTTCAAAGTGTATATACAACTACCATCTCCCTTGAACCCTTCTAGGCAGCAGCTGCAGCAGCATCTGCTGAATCAAGAGACTTCAGTGGTGCTGGTGGGATAGGGGTTTTCTCAGAAAGTTCTTCAGTAGCATCAAAGTTGAGCTCCAAGAGTGAAAAAGAGCTGAAAAACAGACGGAAGAAAAAGAAACAGAAAGAACAGTCTGGAGAAGAAGAGAAGGAAGATGGGGTCCACAAATCTGAATCTGAAGACAGCATAAGAAGAAAAGGTTTCCGTTTTTCCTTAGAAGGAAGCAGGCTGACATATGAAAAGAGGTTTTCCTCTCCACACCAGGTAAAAATATTAGATTATGTAAATTGCATTGTCATAACAAACACAATTCTTTTAAGATTTGCCAGAATTTGTTTAGATAAAACTGCCTTCTTCCTGGATGGCACAATGCTTTCAGAATGGTAATGATCATTGAGTGTTTTGGTTATTACCTCAAGGAATTTGTGAGTTTTACGACTTTTTGGAATTCAGGAACGCATTTTTAGAGCATAGATCCCACTGGGCTTGGGAAGGCTTGTGATTCTGAGACTTCTCAGGGCAGTTTTCTACATGAGGAATAATCAGCAGATGATTACTGTCCCTTCTTAGCTGTGGTGCCTGGACCCAGTGAATTGTAGGTTTTCTGAGTGACAGGTTCCTAAAAGTGAAGAGTGGATTCTTTCAGACCATCTGTGCAGTTGTTCCCCTGCATGTGTGAACTTCATATGAGGAGTGTATTCTTCGTGTCCTTGTTTCAAGGGAAACCGAAGCAAAATTTTTCTAAAAATGTAATCAAAAATTTTAGGTAGACATGCACTGAAGAAGATTTATGACACTAAGTAAACAGTTGTGCTTAATTGCTCTTGATTATCTTTGTCTCATGTTTAATGAGACTTGCATGAAAAGAATATCTTGGCTTACATAGTGTAGAAAATGATATCTAGATGCTTCTGGCTTATGTACCAACACAAGCTGCTGAAACTTTGAAATTTAGGATCCTTAATTGTCTTTGAAATTACCAAGAGAATTACCAGAAATACAGTTTTTCAGTAGTGAAAGCTTAATATCCATACAGTTAACAGTCACAGTTTGAACAACACCGATAACAGTGATAATAGCTAACACCTAGGTGGTGCATTTCTACTTGAAGCCACTCACTGCAGCCCTAGGGTGGTACTATAATCTTCATCCCCAATCTGCAGATGTGAAGACAGGGGAAGGCTGGTATTCTTCGCTGAGTGCCTGTTTTGTGCTTGGCATTCTTCTTACTCTACCATAATTAATGTTAACAGCCCTGCATAGTACTACTTTCACTATTTTTTAGGCTCAGTGAAGTTAAATAATTGCCCAATGTCATCTGGTTATTAAAGGTTGAAGCGGCATTCGGATTTGGCCTGACACTGATACCCTTGAACTTTCCACTGTATCAGGCTGACTAGAAAGAATACCTTTAAAAAAAAATCTTTTTTTTCCCTGGCAGTCCAGTGGTTAAGACTTCACCTTCCAATGCAGCCAGGTGCAGGTCCGATCCCTGGTCAAGGGACTAAGACACCGCATGCCATGTGGCATGGCCAAAAAAATTTTTTTAAATAATAATAATAAAAGAAATTAAAATATTTTTAAAAATCTTAAGAAACTGTTGAGGAAATTTACAATTTGATTTCATTTAAAAGATATGTATATTTAGGATTATACATGCTCTTTGTACATTTTTTAGTATACACAGTCTCACATAGCCTTATGTTTAATACATATAAATTTTTATGTCAGCCTGATTCATTCCAAGTCCAGGTAACATTATAAGATAGGATAAATTAAAGGCTTAGTGAGGTTGAATTCAAATTTGAAGTAGAATTTGTTTTTAAATAAATATCAACATTTACTTACCCCTATTCATGTTGTTGTCACAATCATTATGATTACATTAGTGGAGATACTAATCTTAATAAATGTGAATTTTTAAAAATCAAATCCCCTTTTTAGAGCATTGTTTATTTTGAAGGAAGGGAAAAGGAGAAGGAGGGAAGGAGGAAAGAAGGAAAGTAACTTACCTGAGGAAAAACTACCTAAATCTGAACTGCAAACCAACAGATACCACAGAGTTATTCCAATTTGCTTCATTTCAAGTCCTATAGAACTAATCCTAGGCAAAATAGTAAAGTCTGAAAATGTTAGGCTCTATCCCATCTGTTTCTGTAAATTTTGTCCAAAGACGTAACATTTTCCCCATACTGTCTTCTTAAAACCTCTGCTTCCTAGTTGGGCATTATAGGTGATCACTCATACAACATGTAATATCTGGCTCAAATTGATATTTGTTTCTGAAGTGGTGTGTGTATAAAAATAGAACTAAAGATTTTTATCTGATAAAGAAGTAGACAAGTAACTAAGAAGATGGAGAGGGCAATGGAGAGGCACAGAGAGAGAGAGGGGTAAAGGAAGAAGAAGAAAGGGAGGGATGCTGAAATCATATTAATCCCACTTTGCAAGACCCTGTAAGTACTACTGAAAATAGTGAACCAGGTTCTTAACCTGGGTACAGTGATGAAGGGTCCATAGCTTTTGTTAGATTTTTCAAGGGCCTAAGGCCCCAAAGTATTAAAAACTATTGTTTTGTAGTGACATGATAGGCAACTGTGTTGGTAACCATTTCTACTTTCATATTGAAAAAAATATAATGTATACTTTTATCATAGGATTATAATTTTCTCAGTAGAGTAGGTGGATTGTATGAAATATTTTTTAGACTTCAATATGACTTGTTAGTGTGGGAGAAGGGAAAGAAGAAAGTCAAGATTGCAATCTCTAATGACGTCTCAGGACAACCTGAATATTTTATTTTGAAGCCTTTATAAGATACTGTTGACTTTCTGAAGTTATTATTTCCCTCCATATTTGTGATAAACAAGGAGTTTTTAGAGATCCATTTGGTATGGCAGATTTTTTTCTTACTGTCCATCCTCTATTTGTGGCATAGCATTTGATTGCTATGGATTTATGTAATCAATGTAAACAGTGGAAGTTGATGCTAACGGATGGGAAACAATCATTTTTCATATAGCTGCCATATGTAAACTATGCTCTTGTGTGGCATAATTCACCTTTGAACTTTGAGAAACACTGTGTGCAATTTAATAACATTTCTCTCCAGCCCTTCTATTGGCTCTAATTGAGGGGAGTACTTGTAGTTAAAATAAAAACTCTTACTAAGAGTGGTACGTATACATAATTTCTACTTTATTTCTTATTGCCAAGCATTTCTTATCTGGCTTCTTTTTGAGGTAATGATAACCAGTAGGTCAGAAATTCTGTAACTGTTATGTCCTTATAGCGAATTTAAAGTCCCTTGTGAAGGGAGAGAAAGGAGACATGAAAGAAATTGGATAGTGTAGGAGAAGTTTAAAAAATACTCATATTGGGGACTTCCCTGGTGGTCCAGTGGTTAAGACTCCACACTCCCAATGCACAGGGCCCGGGTTTGATCCCTGGTCAGGGATACTGTGTGCTGCAACTAAGACCCAGCACAGCCAAATAAATAAATAAATATTAAAAAATAGAAAAAAAAATAATACTCATATGGAAACAATAAAAGAAAAGAATAATGAAGTTGATAACAGGATGATAAAACATGGGTATAGGAAAAGAAGAAATAAGTTCTGCTGTGGGAGCAGATCCGTATTCTTAGATGTGTTTCTGTAAATAATGAATAAGATCATATAACATAAGATAGTGTTTAAAGATCATAGACATTTTATAGATGTTTATAGATGTTATTGAGAAAATAATTCTTTAGCTGAAAATAAAATTAAATGTATACTTATTAGTCAGGGAATGTTAAAAATATATAGGTACAAAATAATAATTTTAGTTAGCTTTAAATCCTTTGGAGATAAAAAGATGAAACTAGTAATGGTTAAATGATAAAGTTGGTATTCTATTAATAATCATAGAAATCCAACTTAAGCCAGCTTAAGCAAAAAAGAGGATTAAATTATATAAATTATATCAATGAGTAGCTTTAGGCACAGCTAGATGCAAAGGCTCAAAACATGTTATCAGGGCCAAGTATTACTCCACATCTCCAGGTTCCTCCAATATGCTGATAAGATGCCCACCATGGCTCCAAACTTACATTCAATATTTTTTAGCAACCTCAATCGAAAATGCACCTCTTTCTCAACAATTGTACAAGAAATTGGTGGCTGTCAAGGGACCATGCAGGGTCTCCTTCCCATTTTCAAACCAGGCTCTATGGCCAGAGGCATGGAATACACTCATTGACTAGACCTGGGCCATGGTCTTGCCTGGGGGGCAGTTCTTGGAGATAATCGGGGTACTGTCAACAGAAAAAGAACAAATGGGTATTGGACAAACAGAAACAAGTGCTCACTAGAGTGAGGTTGTAAAAATAGACTAGTAATAAACAGGAAATGATTCGTTGTGCTCAATGGTACTATGTTTGAGAATCAAAGTAAACTGAATGATAACAGTGACATTGTAGTCATCTAGAAAATTGTCAAATGGTTTTGACCAGATACTTAGTGAAGACCAGGTTTGTAAATATGGTGCTCTTTAGATTTCTTGAGACAGAAGAGTGAAAATCAGGGAATGAATCGTACAGTTCTTTCAGCTAGATTTGTTTAAATTATTCATGAGGACTGTTATAAAATATGCAAAGGGAAGGAGAGAAGTTGCTCCTTGTACTATAATTAAACAGACCTACTAGCAAGATTGGTTTTATTTTCCTTGGTGGTGAGATCTGCATCTGGGTGTGGGCACTAGTGAACTCTTACTGGTGTAGTTTTGGCTTCAAAGGATCAAAACTTAGTTGTGTACTTAATTGCTTTCCACTGGATTGTTAAATAAGAATAGTTTCTAGAGAAGGGTCTAGCAAAGATTTCAGTTCTAGGTGCCAGAAATGAGACAAAACAGTCTTTGGGGGGGGTACTTATGACTATCTGAAGTCATGGGTAAAGTAGAAGAAAATGGTAGAAAATGAGAGCTCAGAAGATGAAAATCAAGGAAAGGAGGAAAAGGGAGAGCAAAACAAAAGACCTGTACCTTGTAGAAAGTGCCAGAACCCCACCAGCAGTTGCCACAGGAGCCCTTGCTTCCACCTGTCCAATGCCTTACCTTTGGTGAGTCAACAGCTATGAAATGAAGAGTCCAGGCTCATATTGTTCAGGACACCAGCACTTAATTCTATTCATCTGTTTTTTGTTTGTTTCCTTTCTTGTTATTGATAGTCTTTATTGAGCATCCGTGGCTCCCTTTTCTCTCCAAGACGCAACAGTAGGGCGAGCCTTTTCAGCTTCAGAGGTCGAGCCAAGGATATTGGCTCTGAGAATGACTTTGCCGATGATGAGCACAGCACCTTCGAAGACAATGACAGCAGAAGAGACTCTCTGTTTGTGCCGCACAGACACGGGGAGCGGCGCCCCAGCAACGTCAGCCAGGCCAGCCGCGCCTCCAGGGTGCTCCCCGTTCTGCCCGTGAACGGGAAGATGCACAGTGCTGTGGATTGCAACGGCGTGGTCTCCCTCGTCGGGGGCCCTTCTGCTCTCACATCTCCCGCTGGACAGCTCCTGCCAGAGGTGAGGCCAGTGAAACCTGCAGCTGTTGGCGAGGGAGCTGTGGCTGGTTGCAGGCAGGAATGGGTTTCGATATCCACACGTGTGAATTTTACGGAGTCTAACGTTCAAAGGCCGAAATAAGTTATGAACTTACTTTGTCAAATTGTTCAATTCAGACTTTTCTCAAATGAATTAAAAACGTAGGTTGGGTCTCATAGACTATAATTAGAAGTATTCCTTCATCATTATTACTACAGAATGAAACTTGCCAAAAAGTATAGCAACAATTTATCATGCATTATGATTAGTTAATATAAGCAAAGTAAATGCAAGAAGTGATATAAATACTTATCTTAAGGATCTTGTTATCTCTGTTCCTTTAAAAGAAGAACTTGATACTTCCACTTGAAGTAGATAGTATTACTAAATACATCTAAATCCTGCAATGCAACATTCTTCCTCTTGGAAGGTCAGAGTGCTGTAACATTTTTCGCACCCAGATGACCATTGTACATCTGTGTGGTAAAGAAGCCACTCGAAGTACCTGGTAAAGTCATGTGTTGTAATTGTTAGGGCAGATTTCAATTTTTATATTACCGTCATGAATTTTTTAATTAACATAGTGGCCCTAAATCATGCATATGAAAAAGGGTTTCAACTAAATACCAGACACTTACAGGGATATGTTACTGACATTTCCTTTGTAAAACATAGGTGCTTTTTAAGTTTGGTATTAAATAAGATTTCATTTACCAATATAAAAATATTCTAGCAATGTCATTAGTTATACTTTATAGCTTACAGAGTCATATTAAAATCTTCTCAGTATGATTTTTTTTTTTACACAATTCTACTCATTATAGTTGGACGAGCTCTTTAAGCTACATTAAAATCATATGGAGTCAGCTTTCAGTCATCTAACAGAGGAGATTCTTACCTTGGATTATAGACATAGCCACTGATCTTCACTTTTTTCACATAGCCTCTCCCCACCACTTTCTCCCAGAGAAATGTCCAGGTATCCTGGAGTCAGGTCAAATCATGAAAAAAGTAGAACTCTGTTGTGAAAGAAACTGGACGAATGCAAAGGGAATGTCAACTTCTCTTAAAAAATAATCATGGCTAACTATGTACTAGATACTGTCCAGAACACTTTACGTGCATTAATTCATTTAGTTCTCACAACAGCCCTTTATTGTAGTTACTAATATTATCCTCATTTTATAAGGAGGAAACTGAGGCCTGTGCATGGTGGAGCTAGGGTTTGACCCCAGGTATGCTGACTACTGAACCTACATTCTATGCGTATTGCAATATTACCTCCCATTAATTTTCTTAAATGGAAAAGAAGACATGGCCAAGGAAACAAAAACTTTCATTTTAACCCAGTGTATCTCAAAATATATTTCATCCTCAGACTACTTACATCAGAATTCCGTGGGATACTTTTCAAAGTGGAAATTCCTCATTTCCCCCTCCCTCCACCCCTGGCAACCACCATTCTACTCTCTGCTTCTCTGAGTTTGATGACCACAGAGTCCAAAATTTCATTTATGCAAGATAAATAAATTCTGGATATGTTACTATATAGTATAGGACCTAGAGCTAACAATACTGAATTGTAAATTTAAAATTTGCTAAGAAGGTAGATCTCATGTTAAGTGTTCTTACCCCAAATAGCAACAACAACAATAATACGAGGAGTGGAAGGAAACTTTAGAAGGTGATGGAAATGTTTATGACCTGACGGTGGTGATGGTTCATGGGTGTATACTTATCCCCAAACTCATCAAGTTGCGTACCTGAAATATATACAGCTTTTTACATGTTGATAATACCTCAATAAAGTGGTTTAAAGAAAGAAATGGAGATTTCTGGGCCCACACTTACTCAGACCAAAAGGCCGAGGAGAGCAAGATCAGAAATTTCTTCTGCCTTGAAAAGTATCTCACATGGTTCTTACACATAATAAAGTATGAGTATCACTGATCTTGATAAAGGTTAATTGAACAAACAAAAATAAATCCACAACTTCTTTGCATAAATACAAAGAGAATGTAAGTCTGTCAGAAGATATTTAGCATTTATCAATAATTACCAATCAGAGAGGGTGGGATAAATCTCTGAAGGCAAATTGGGGCAGTTTGAAACAAAGCCTAGTGTGATCTCTATTTCCTGCTGCCTTGTGTCCATCCTTCAGTGCTACAGTCAGGTGTGAGGCAGGGCACTGCAACATGAGCTGCAACATATGGTGTCACATGAGCTGAAAGTGCAGGCCAAAGAAGGGACTTTGCAAGACTGCAGAGAGGAAAAGAGAACAGAAAATAAAGAGCTGCAAACAAATGCCACCCTCCAAAGCACACAATATCCTACACTTTACACATAAATTCAACTGAAGCAATGTAACTTAAGAAAGAATTTCCTTGGTAATATCATTAGAGATTTTGGAATCTAGCACTAAAAATTAGACAGATATAGGATTACACATATAATTTTATATAGAGCAGAAGTGACTAGATGACCTTTAAGCGACCCTATTTTTTCTTTCTTTCTTTCTTCCTTCCTTCCTTTCTTTCTTTCTTTTCGTTTTAACATCTTTATTGGAGTATAATTGCTTTACAATGGTGTGTTAGTTTCTGCTTTATAACAAAGTGAATCAGTTATACATATACATATATTCCCATATCTCTTCCCTCTTGCGTCTCCCTCCCTCTCACCCTCCCTATCCCACCCCTCTAGGTGGTCACAAAGCACAGAGCTGATCTCCATGTGCTATGCTGCTGCTTCCCACTAGCTATCTATTTTACATTTGGTAGTGTATATATGTCCATGCCACTCTCTCACTTTGTCCCAGCTTACCCTTCCCCCTCCCCATATCCTCCAGTAGGTCTGCATCTTTATTCCCATCTTGCCCCTAGGGTCTTCATGACCATTTTTTTTTTTAGATTCCATATATATGTGTTAGCATACAGTGTTTGTTTTTCTCTTTCTGACTTACTTCACTCTGTATGACAGACTCTAGGTGCATCCACCTCACTACAAATAACTCAACTTTGTTTCTTTTTATGGCTGAGTAATATTCCATTGTATATATGGGCCACATCTTCTTCATCCATTCATCTGTCAGAGGACACTTAGCTTGCTTCCATGTCCTGGCTATTGTAAATAGAGCTGCAATGAACATTGTGGTACATGACTCTTTTTGAATTATGGTTTTATCAGGGTATATGCCCAGTAGTGGGATTGCTGGGTTGTATGATAGTTCTATTTTTAGTTGTTTAAGGAACCTCCATATGGTTCTCCATAGTGGCTCTATCAATTTACATTCCCACCAACAGTGCAAGATGGTTCCCTTTTCTCCACACCCTCTCAAGCATTTATTGTTTGTAGATTTTTTGATGATGGCCATTCTGACCGGTGTGAGGTGATATCTCATTGTAGTTTTGATTTGCATTTCTCTAATGATTAATGATGTTGAGCATTCTTTCATGTGTTTGTTGGCAATCTGTATGTCTTCTTTGGAGAAATGTCTATTTAGGTCTTCTGCCCATTTTTGGATTGGGTTGTTTGTTTTTTTTGATATTGAGCTGAATGAGCTGCTTGTAAATTTTGGAGATTAATCCTTTGTCAGTTGCTTCATTTGCAAATATTTTCTCCCATTCTGAGGGTTGTCTTTTCATCTTGTTTATGGTTTCCTTTGCTGTGCAAAAGCTTTTAAGTTTCATTAGGTCCCATTTGTTTATTTTTGTTTTTATTTCCATTTCTCTAGGAGGTGGGTCAGAAAGGATCTTGCTGTGATTTATGTCATAGAGTGTTCTGCCTATGTTTTCCACTAAGAGTTTGATAGTGTCTGGTCTTACATTTAGGTCTTTAATCCATTTTGAGTTTATTTTTGTGTATGGTGTTAGGGAGTGTTCTAATTTCATACTTTGACATGTAGCTGTCCAGTTTTCCCAGCACCACTTATTGAAGAGGCTGTCTTTTCTCCACTGTATATTCTTGCCTCCTTTATCAAAAATAAGGTGACCATATGTACGTGGGTTTATCTCTGAGCTTTCTATCCTGTTCCAGTTATGAATATTTCTGTTTTTGTGCCTGTACCATACTGTCTTGATTACTGTAGCTTTGTAGTATAGTCTGATTCCTATAAGTCAGGGAGCCTGATTCCTCCAGCTCCGTTTTTCTTTCTCAAGTTTGCTTTGGCTATTTGGGGTCTTCTGTGTTTCCGTACAAATTGTGAATTTTTTTGTTCTAGTTCTGTGAAAAATGCCAGTGGTAGTTTGATAGGGATTGCATTGAATCTGTAGATTGCTTTGGGAAGTATAGTCATTTTCACAATGTTGAGTCTTCCAGTCCAAGAACATGGTATATCTCTCCATCTATTTGTATCATCTTTAATTGCTTTCATCAGTGTCTTATAATTTTCTGCATACAGGTCTTTTGTCTCCTTAGGTAGGTTTATTCCTAGATATTGTGTTCTTTTTGTTGCAATGGTAAATGGGAGTGTTTTCTTAATTTCACTTTCAGATTTTTCATAATTAGTATACAGGAATGAGAGATTTCTGTGCATTAATTTCATATCCTGCTACTTTACCAAATTCATAAGTGACCCTATTTTTTCCTTCCAACTTTGCCTTTCTCTGACAATGCAAAATATTTTAAATTCTGAGAGGCAATTTTTGATTTAAAGAGCTTTAGTTTCAGAGAGGGGTTATTTCTTTTCTCATTAATTTTACTTTGCTTTCACAGTAAAATTAATTTTAGGGCAACCTAAATGAATGTTTATTCCCATTAATGACAGTCCTATCAATTGAGTGGAAAGTCTGCTTTTGATATGTATGCATTAGAGGCATGCAGGTTAATAAAATAATGTTAAATATTCGTAGCACAATAAAGTAGATGAACAGGACTCATATTACTGTTTTAGAAATAAGGAAACTCCTCAGAGAACTAAAAGTGACTTCTTATTTATTATTAGCACTCAGACCCACATTAGGAATGCTTGAGTTTTGCCCTTTTTTCCTGTGACCATTAACTTCATTATTTGAGCTCCTAACGTAGGAATAAATTTCTGCCCATATTGAAATTCTGTTGAGTTTATTTTGGAATAGAAACATGTCAAGTCATTACAACATTGCTAAAAATCAAAGACCCTCCCCCCCCAATTTGATGTTTTGCCTTAAATTAGAGTTTCAATGCCAAGGATGGGTTGTCTTGTAAGTGTAAGACAAAGTTATAGATAGTTCTAAAAATTAGTTTTATTATTAAGGATGTTGGGAAATGTTACCTGTCTATAATGAACAGAAGCATTTTAAAGTGGAATTCTCATTTTAGGAGAACATATTAGGGAAGCCTTTAAAGTTCTTTTCATACATTAAACCACATGAATGTATATAAATAAAGATCTAATAGCTCAACCTGTGAGTAAATCAAGGAGTGATATGCTTCAGTATGAAGTCCTAGATAGGACTGGCTGAAATGCTAAAAGGTTATCTATCCTGTAATAGGCATGATCCCTCCAGCCCAAAGCTCCAACATGGAAGAATTAGAAAAGTCCATCTTGATCACAAACCCAGGCATCCCTGAAAGCTGAGAATATCATGGGCTTTTAAACACTTCCAAGAATGGTGATTCCAGCAATGTCTTAATGAGCTGTTTACATCTGAGAAAGCATGGTGAATACTTAGTTAAGTAACACCTATTACAGGAACACTTTGGATTTTGCTACCCTTAAAAATAATAGTTATTTCATATGAAATTTTTTTTAGGGCACGACTACTGAAACGGAAATAAGAAAGAGACGGTCCAGTTCTTATCATGTTTCCATGGATCTGTTGGAAGATCCTACAGCAAAGCAAAGAGCAACGAGTATGGCTAGTATTTTGACCAACACCATGGAAGGTATGTCAAAAGTCTTACAGCACAATTACTTTGCGGTGCTCTGGTAATGATGAAAAAGCTCTCATAAGTTCCAAGAAAATTCTTCCTGACTTGACACCAAATCATCATTATGTCTTTTACTAAATAAAAGTAAAATCCATGTACAACACATGGATTCTATTGTCTCATACAGATTTTTACATTTAGCCTCCAGGAATCTACTGCAAATTCGAGGTATACTTGGAATACCACTTTGGTAGATTAAGTTCTAAGTTGTTGAAGCTTCTTATGTGCATGACATAAAAAGGAATGTAATGATAAATGTTTATTTTTATGGTGATGCTAACCCATTTAAATTGTATTGACTGCTTGAGACTCAAGCTATAAACTCTTTTGATTTAACCAGATGTATAAATGAAAAAATGAGAATTAGGTTTTGATATTAATGTCTTTGAAGCAAAGTTTTCAAAATTTTGTAAAACTACTTTTGTCTCTCTCTGATCAGATATTACAATATCTCAGCTTTCTCTTTAGTTGCAGATTATACGTGAGTAGTGAATATATTGTTTAGAGGTCTGGATCTTATAATTCCAAAATAAAGACTTTGAGGACAGCTTGATTTGCGATCAATCATTGGCTCTGTGTTAGCTTGAGACTCTACACTTGTTTCTTCATCAGTAAAGTGTGGATAATGACGTTTAGATTAAAGTTGTTGTAAAGATTAAATAACGCCTCATATATAAAGTACTTATGTATGTAGAAGCACCTGGCATGTAGAAGACAGTCAATAAATATTATTATTGGTTGTTTTATTGTTGTTTTGTTAATTCACGTGTTTGTGCCTTTCCATACTGTAAGTGAATTCAAACATCATCCACTTCAGCTACTTGGGAAATACTTTCATGTAAAATATATTCTATCCTCCTCCCTTGCTGTCCTTTCCCCTTCTCTCCTTTTCTCTTTTATAACCCCTCCCTTTTCTTCCCCTCCGAAGTGTGTGTGTGTGTGTGTGTGTGTGTGTTTGTGTGTGTGTGTAGATGTGTCAAAGGAAAAAGAAAGATGGAGAATGAAGGAGAGAGCGCGAACATGTGCTTATGCCTTTCTTCCTGTTAGTTATAGTTTCTCTTGACACTGGATAGATTCTTGCAATAATTATTTTCCAGTCTGAAGGCAAAGATCCCGTGATACTAATATCAGTACCAAAAGCCTAAAAGTCACAGCTAGGAAAATCTCACAGTGTAGATGGCCTTACATATCACAGCCATGTCAGTTACTGCAGGACCCAATTTTCATAACGTCCTAATGCAATATCAGAAATCTTTTCACTGATTTCTATGGAATATTAAACTCAGTACGTTCTTCCCCAACCTCGCCTGCGTTAGCTTGCACTCCCTCTCCTCCCCCAGCTGCCAGTAGCTTGCTCCTCCCTGTCCCTCCAGGTAAATCTTTTGAAGATTCTCTGGTCTTCTGCTCCTTGCCATAGCAAAACCACTGAGAGGAAGCTGCCAGTGGTTCTGCTACCGATGTCAGCAGCATGTCTGCTCCCTAAAGCGAGAAGTAGAGAAGGAGACAGGGTAAGTCTAAATTAACAGTCCTACTTTGAACTTCTGATAGCATTAAGTTTGGGCTAACTTAAGAAATTACTTAAAAAACATCAATCCACCACCACAAGATTGGACTTGTCCACTAATTAAGATACGGAGTTAAAAATGACTGCACCCACGTCGCCCTCCATGCAAATGTGTCTCATGGACTTGCTTAGAATGAAAAGGATGTCCTAGAGATAAGTGTAACTTAGGAAGCAGGAGACTGAGTGTTTGGTTTTAATATCTGCAGAGCTTTTAACTTTATATTTATGTGGGGAAAAATGGCTGAGTTTTCATTCTGTTTTTCATTGGTTGTGTAGAATGCAAACATTTTGAATCTGACATTAATCAAGGCTTGTTGTTAGCAGTACATAGCATATACATGCAACTAGAGCTGTCTTTAATATAATCCTTTTTTGTTCCTAATAACAGTGGAAAGGTGTCTTAGGTTGACATAATCTGTTTATTTGGAGATCCTTCCTTCTATGTCTAATCATGGTTTAGTTCACCTTTCCTTTTTGGAACCAGGCTTGTTGATCCAGGCTGGCAACTTTTGTTTTCCTTCTTTTGAACTACAGCTAAGTCTCCATTGTCCAGGCAATGAATGAATGGCCTCCTACTTAATGACACTGTAGGAGATAAGGAAAAATGAATTGTTTGCTTTTCAAGTTTTTTTAATGCAAAAACCATATGGAAATGTTTCCAGGTCAAATCCTTGGGAAGGTGGTGGGAGGGTGAGGTACAAGCACTGAGGAATTGAGGGGAGCCAGCAAAAGATCTAAACTGGGCTGTAAATGATTTTCAGTGTGGATAACCCACCCAGGAAAAATGGAGACGTGGCTGTAGTTCTCCCTGAGTGCTTTGTTTTGTTTCAAAGTGTGATATTCTTTTTTATTTTTTAGCATGAATAATTGAATGATTTTATTTTAGACTTTAACAACTCTGCTCCACTTTTTCCTGGTGTCAAGACGAGCAACACTGGCTGCATTTTGAACTTTTCTCTGATTTACTTTTTTCCACACAGTTTCTATTTGCTTCTCTTTATCTGCTAAATTACAAGTAACATTTTAAAAAATACTTACTCTGACTGTACACAGGCAAAGAGCTTTTTCAATTCTCTTTTGTTATTTACTGTAAGTAGTAAAGCCTTTTTACCTTCAGTATAAATATGAGTTTATTCGGGAGTCTTAAAAGTTTCTACAAAACAGTGCATAATAACTATATTTATATTTTTCTTCTGATTTACAATTCAACTATTGTTTACTGTTTACAAAATTACATTTAAGAGAAAAGGAAATAAGCTGGGTACTTGAAGAATTTCAGTATATAAAGAGACAATTGAAGAATCTACATCTCATGGAATTCTGTTAAAAATAATAAGGAAATTAATTTACTTTAGGGAAATAGTAAACTTTATAATATTGGTAGTGAATGTTTATCAGCAAAGCAAAAATCACTACCTATGGTCATGTTTGTCCATTGCATAAACTCTCTTGAAAAGTTTAATTCTTAGTAAACTGTACCAGGTTTGGAGGGATAGTCCAGTTGCCACAGTAGTAATACTAAAGTGACCAACCAGAGTCATGCTATGGATGAACAAAGAATCTTTTCCTCTATTTTAGTGCTAATCGGTGATGGTCTTACATTTGGCAGAGCAGGTAACAGAGTGCAGCAATGATATTGGCAGAAAACAACAACTTCTGAATTCTTTTCTCACTCAAGAGTTGATTAAGAGAGAAATATACCAAAGGAAAAGAGCAGATAATTACCCACTTCCTAATTCTCCCAAATTCTTTGCCATTATTTACTAAGTTTCAGTATTTACAGTATCACCTTATAGATCTGTGCATTTCTGTCTTTTCTCTCCTATTATTTAGTTGAAATTCTTTTTGAAATCATTGTATTTTTTAAAAATAAATGTATTTTTATATGAAATCTTATATCATAGGTTTGGTGTGATAGTTACACATTTTAATATATTAAAATAAATGCATACCATTAAAATTTATGAATTCTACATATGTTCTACCTAAGCTCCTCTTGTATTTTACCAGTAGTACATAAGTCCCATTTTGTGAAACAGTGAAGTTCTCAGTTTCTTAGGTTTGATATTTCCTCTTCTTTTGTGCCATCTAGTTAAATTAAGAATACTGCTGAGTTTAATATACAGGCCTATATCTAATTAGGCTTAACTAGAAACTTTTTAACTAAGACTGGTGACACTGACAAAACTATCTCATTAAAATACACAAAGAACATATCTAATCCAAGAAACTGAGATTCAGCATGACTGATAAAGGTTTTAAAGACATCTCCTGAGAGGTGTTCTTTGATAATATATGTCTTGCTCTATCTGGAACATAGATGAGCTTTAAGTATACTTAACACAAGTTCTACCCATTAATTTCTGATAGCCTTAAAGATAATTAGCAGACTATTTAATATTGTAGATAGAATCTTGGAAACCATGTTTAACCAAGATAAATTTGGAAAGTTTACTAGCCTTTCTGTGCCCACACTTTTTATGACAGCTAATCCATTGTAAGTGCTTTCCTGCTCAACCATCAGATTAACCCATAATGCCTTTTAACAACTTTAGATTTTTTAAAAATCACTTTCAGTTTAAACCAAAGGCTGCTTAATAGGAAGGAAGCAGTTTTCATAAGTATTCTAACCTTTTTCTTCCAGAACTTGAAGAATCCAGACAGAAATGCCCACCCTGCTGGTATAAATTTGCTAACATGTGCTTGATTTGGGACTGCTGTAAGCCATGGTTAAAGGTGAAACATCTCGTCAACTTAGTTGTGATGGACCCTTTTGTTGACCTGGCCATCACCATCTGCATTGTCTTAAATACCCTCTTCATGGCCATGGAGCACTATCCCATGACGGAGCAGTTTAGCAGTGTGCTGTCAGTTGGGAACCTGGTAAGGCTCACTGAGGGTTACTCTACCCATTGAAAGAGTTCATGATTGCCTTAATGAATTTCACATATCAGTCTCAAATTAAATATGAATTAATTGTCGTATATACCTGGACAGCAAAAGTTCAGCATCACTTTTTTATAACAAAAATATACTGCTACACTTTAGCAGTGGAAGAGATTCAAAGATTTTATGTATAGTTTGATTTAGAATTAAATATAAATTGCCCATTCATTATAAAGATTATTATGAATTATGGAGGATATTGATTTATGATAAAATCCTGATGTGTTTCTCAGGTATTTAGAATAGATTCCTTCAGACATGTCTACATTTGCCAAACAAATTATAAAATACGCCAAGTCAGATAATTTTGAAATATCATCTGTTCATAACTGAAGATGGATTTTTAAGAGAGGAAACATCATAGAGGTTATTATTTCTGTTTGAATTTGTCCTATAAATTTAAGAATTTATAAATGATTAATTTTTGCATACATTTTTACTTAAAATTTTGTATTAACATTCATGGATACATGGTAGAATGATAGAAATGAAAGTAAAGTGGTCTTTTACAGAGAAACAAAATGAATAAATTCAGGCAACAAAAGTATATTAATATCAATATGAGGCTTATTAAGTTCTCATGAACCTCCCAACTTGATAAATGAACATATAAACAGGTTCTATATAGATAGTAAATAATATATTCTGAAGTATAATACACAATATTTTTAGGCTCTGAAGTAACCACTATTTTTTTATTATAATCCAGATAGCTCTTAACTGATAAAGTTAACATATATATGCTGACCACTTATTTTGTACCAGGCATTGTATTAAATGGTTTATGTAAAATCCCTCTCTCTAGGTTTCCACAAAGTCAGTCCTCAGGTAGATACTATGAATGTCTGCATTTTACAGTGGGAGAAACTATACCCATGAGAAATTCACAGAGCAATGGAAGCTCTGAATACTGTATCAGAGACTCTAAAAGATATTTCGGAGACTATTTTAAGCTCTGGCCCAAAATCACAAAACTTTAGGAAAGAACAATAACATTACCTAGTCCAAATTTTTTCACATATATAGGAATCACTTCAACATTATCTATAAAAAGTGAGCAAGAGATCAAAGAAGCGTTATGGAGGTGGATATTAGGAAACAACTCAAATGGGCTTAAGCAAAAATAAAGATAATTCATTACTTCAAGTAACTAAAGTCCATTTGGGCATAGATCCACATTTTAATCTGGCTAGATTCAGGTTCTCAGTCAATGTCATTGGGAGTTAGCTTCTTGCCAACTTTTTCCCAGTATGTTTTTTCATCTCTGGCTGGGTATTCTATTGATGGCATCAGTCTACCAAGTTTTATCCTGACACAGCTCTTTAAGCAGAAGGATTGTGCCTCCTAACTAGTGGTTCCAACAAAAGCCCAAGAATTGAATATCATTGGCCTGGTTGGAGTTACATGACCATTTCTAAGTCAGTCAGTTAATCTGATTCTAGGGTTAGAATGCCCTATTTGGCCAAACCAGAACCATGTCCTATCACTGGAAACAGAGTAAATGAATACAATTATGAAGAAGAAAATTAGGTCTACCATTATCAGAAGAAGAGAGAGTGGATGCTGGAAAGACGTAAACAACAAATGGACAGTTCAAAATAGGACTTGTCTTATGTGTTAAGGAAGATAATGAAATAGTAGAAAATATATAGACAGGATTCACATTCTTCTCAAGTACATATGGAATATTCCCCAGCATAAGCGATAGGTAGGTCATACAACAAGCCTCATTAAACTTAAAAAAATTGAAATCAAAGTATTTTTTCTCACAAAAATAGAATGAAATTAGAAATCAATAAACAGGAATTTGGAAAATTTATAAATATATGGAAATTAAAAGCAGACTTGTAAATAACCGATAGGTTAAAAAAGAAATCACAAGAAAAATCAGAAAATACTTTGAGATGAATGAAAATGAAAACACACCAAACTGAAATAGTGCCTAGAGGGAAATTTATGCTGTAAATGCCTATAGTAAAAAAATAATACTTCAAATCCATAATCTATATTTTCATCTTAGGAAACTAGAAAAAAGAAGAGCAAACTAAATCTTAAACGAGCATAAGAAAGGAAATAATAAAGAATAGAGTGGAAATGAATGAAATAGTGAATAGGAAAACATCAGAAAAAAATCAACAAACCCAAAAGTTGATTTTTTGAAAAGAGCAATAGAAATGACAAATCTTGAGCTATACTTACCAAGAAAAAGAGAGAAAATTCAAATTACTAAAAGCAGGAATGAAGAGGGGACATCACTATTGATCTTACAGAAATAGAAAGGAGTATACAGAGTACTATAAATAATTGTACCAACAAATTAGATAACCTAGAGGAAATGGAAAAATTCCTAGAAAGTAACAAACCACTGAAACTGACTCAAGAAGAAATAGAAAATACGAAAAAACTTATAACAAGTAAAAATTGAATTAGTAATCAAAAAATGTTCTCACAAAGGAAAGCCTAGGCCCAGATGATTTCTTTGGTGAATCCTACCAAATATTTAAAGAATTAACACCAATCCTTCACAAATTGTTCCAAAAAAAAAAAAAAGAGTAGAAGGAAATACTTCCCAAGAGTTTGGAATTTAAAGCTGACCAAGATGGAGAAATTGAACAAAGACTTTGGGCTTTCCTTTAAAACCCCAAAGGGGTTACACTTAAGGAGTGAAGGCTATGTCAGAGAACCAGAAGATTCAACTAGGACAAAGAGCAAACCAAAATAGCTGTGCCCTACTTAAGTATTAAACCTAACTACCATAAGTTCAGAGTGGCCAACCTATAATTTAACTTCCTGCTAGGACAAAAATCAGTACTTTTTAGAGGAAAATAATTGAATCAAAACTCTCTACAATACATTATTCACATCACATAAAAAATTACATGATATATGAAGAAATAGGAAACTGTAACTTGAGAGAAAAAAATACTCAATAGAAATAGATCCAGAGATGGCTGAATTACTAAAATTAGCATTAAAGGACTTTAGAGGACCTATTATAAATACATTTAACAAATTGAAGGAAAAAAATGGTCATCAAGAATAAACAGATGGAGAATATGAGCAGAAAAAATGGAAACTATATAAAAGAATTATCTAGACATTTTAGAACTGAAAAGTACAAATTCTAAAATGAAAAATTCACTGGATGAGTTTAAAAGAAAATTGCAGATGTCAGAAGAAAGTGTCAAACTTGAAGCAAACCAGTAGAAATTATCCAATTTGAACAGCAGAGAAAAACTTACAGGAAAAATGAACTAAGTCACACTAATCTGCAGAATAACATCAAGTGGTCTAATATTTACATAAGGGAGACTCAGAAGGACAAAAGAGAGAATGGAACAAAACAAATATTTGGAGAAATAATGGCCAAAATGTTCTCAAATTTGATGAAAGATATTAACTTAGACACCTTAATATTAAATTGTAAAATTTCAGTGAACATCAACAAGGATAAATATAAAATTAACTACATTGGGCACATCTTAGCCAAGCTGTGAAAGCAAAAGAAACTTTTAGAAGCAGCCAGAAGAAAAATATATATTATATACAAGGGATTAACATCTCGTCAGAAACAGTTCAGGCCATAAGAAAGTGGCCTGATGAAAAAAAGAAGTTAAAACATTATTCTATGGTGAAACTATCTATCAAAAACTAGTGTGAAATAAAGAATTTTAATATAAACAAAACCTTAAAAAAGTTGTTACACCTGAATTATGCTGCAAGAAATGCTAAAGGAAGTTCTTCAGGCTGAACGGGAAGAATGTATTAGATGGAAATTTGAGAATGATGGTCACTAGAAATGAATAAATGTGGGTGAATAGAAAATACTGTTTTTTTTCCCTTATCTTAATTTCTTGAAAAGACAACTGATTATTTAAAGCAAGCATTTATAGCATATGTAAGTATAAAATATATGAAAATATTAGCACATGTGATTGGGGTGGCCAAGATTTCTTGGAAAATAGACAAAAAGTGCTATACATTATTTAAATATTTATAGACTATTCAAACAATAGAATTCTACTCAACAATAAAAGGAGGAAAAACTGGTAATACATGCATGGGTGAATGTCAACTTTAAGTATTCAAGAGATATTTGGAAAAGTTAGCAAGACTCTCATGTTTCTGAGCTGGCCACCGAGGTAGAGAGCCATTCCATTTACTGAGTTAACAAATATCAGAAGAGAAGCAAGGCTGTGCAGAGAAAGTGATGAAATGAATTTTGGACCTGTTGAATTTGAGGTACCTGTGAGACAGTTATCCAGTGGAGATGTTGAATAAGGAAATAAGGATGTAGTTCTGGAATTCAGGGGATATGCTTGAATGGGAAAATAGATCTCAAAATGTAAAGTTATTGTAAAAAGAAAATTAGATTAAGAAGGTTGAGGACAGAAAGACCTCTGAAAAAATCCAGTGTTGAATGATTTGTTGGAGGAGGAAAAGCAACTGAGAAGTATCCAGGGAGATGTGGATCACTGAAGCCAGGACAGAAACTATTTTAAGGAACAAGGAACAGACAACGTTGTGAAAAACTCCTAAAGAGGCAAGCAAGATAACTATTAAAAGTTCAATTGAATTTATCAATGGCAGTTTCGGTTATGTTGGTGAAATTGGTTAAAGCAGTTTATGCTGCTGGCAGGTCAGGGGGGTAAGTTAAAGAAATGGAACTAGTGAGTACAGACAAGTACACAAACTCTTAACGAAGTTGGGCTATGAAGAGAAGACAGATGGTGGTAGCTAATGGGGGAAGTAGAATACAAGGAGAGTTTCTTTTATGATGCTGGTGGTAGTTTTAAGGTGGAGAGGGACTGAGTATCTGTTGATACTTGTAAAATCCCAAAAGGAAGCAGTCAGTAGCAGGAAGAGGTAGAAACTACAGGTTAATTGAGAAAGTGAATTCTTCAAGAAGTCCAAAGAAGATACATAATTGCAGCTGCAGAAATTAGAGCAAAGCAGTGACATGTCTTTAATTTTTAACAGGAAAAGAAAAAGCAAAGTATGGTGTGGATGTAAGTAGTTTGGTAGATATAAGGAAACTGAGTAAGTTCAGGTTGACTGACTTCCATTACCTCTGAGATGCAGAAGTACTGAGAGTGGAGAATAAAGAAAAATCGTTGAAGACACGTGGAAAATTTAAAATAGCTGTAGAGGAAGAAAATGGAGAATAGAGAATGCTGCTTCTCTTTGGCCAGGAAAATAATTTTTGTTTTTAAAAGCATCCTTAACATCTATAGGGCTAGTGGTGACCTTGTTTATTACAGCCAATATAAAGCCTTTTTAGCACCAGCCTTGCCTGCAGGGCCAAGGGAGGGAACCAAACTATTAGGTAATTATTTGGTGAGTTTTTGGAGGGCTAGGGAGAAGAATATTAATTTTATTGTCTTAATTCTTTATCACTTGATAAACCTTAAATATAGTAAACAATTAAATATTGATTTGAATACAAACCATTTGAGTATACTAATTTCCTGGACCCAAACCAATTTTTTTGTGTGTGTGTATGGTACGTGGGCCTCTCACTGTTGTGGCCTCTCCCGTTGCGGAGCACAGGCTCCGTACGCGCAGGCTCAGCGGCCATGGCTCACGGGCCCAGCCACTCCGCGGCATGTGGGATCTTCCCGGACCGGGGCACGATCCCGTGTCCCCTGCATCGGCAGGCGGACTCTCAACCACTGTGCCACTAGGGAAGCCCCCAAACCAATTTTTAAAACTCAGAATTGAATTGTGATTTGTTGGGACTAAATTAAATTGCTCAATAGTTATTTATGTTTTCAAGAGTTTTCACTTGTGTAATAAACATTTCTCCCTTAGGTCTTCACTGGGATCTTCACAGCAGAAATGTTTCTAAAGATAATTGCCATGGATCCATATTATTACTTTCAAGAAGGCTGGAATATTTTTGATGGTTTAATTGTGAGCCTTAGTTTAATGGAACTTGGTTTGGCAAACGTGGAAGGATTGTCAGTTCTCCGATCATTTCGACTGGTAAATTAACTGAGAGTAAACATAATGTTTTTATAAATAATTTAATTAGTAGTCACTCCTTTCTAGAAAAAAATTACAAGATTTCCCATAGCTTTAATATTATTTGAATATACTTCTAACAAAGCAGGTGGTAATTTCTTCTTCCTCATAGTTTTAATGCATAGATTAAGTTTATTCAAATGAACAGGAAATAGTTCTGTCCTTAGTAATTGAATGGCAAGGCTAATGGGGAGAGAGAAAATGGAGGTCATAGATAAACGCATATCAAATTAAACAACACAATATGTACCTCTCAGCTATATAGGGTTTGCTTACCCATGATAAAGCTTGGTTGGGGCTTTGGGTGGGCTCATCTTTCTACCAGAGGCTAAGGGATCATGGAGTTGCCCACTTTGGCCCCGTAGAAGCCAAGACCCGGGACTGGGTACAGTGTACAGGGAAAGAAGACAGAGCTCCTATACATCTGCTCCTTCAGCCAGGTCAGGAAGTCACCAAATACACTCTCTGAGAAGAGTTGCCTGTGTTATACTTTAATTTTAAAGAAAGGGTCTTTCATTTGATCTTTATATTTCAAAGTTTATGGATCTTTTACAGATGAGACAAAATATCACTTGACACATTGCCATTTGAAGTTTGGTATGTTTTATTGTGCTGTTTATTTGAGTTGGCTCTAACTTTTTGTGATTTATTTTGAAACAACAGAGATTGTATATAGTTAGTAAAGACAGATTCTTATAGGCAACTTATCTTAACAGTGATTAGTTTCAAGACTTTGTTGTGAAGTCTGTTTAGAAACTCCCTTACCACTTTCAAATTTGTGTTAAGATCCTTAGAGCTGTGATTTCCTTTCCTAGTCTTCATGGATAGCTGTAGATCTTAATTTGAAGCTAGAAGGATGCAAAAAAAAAACCAAAAAAAAAATTAGCAATGATTATATAACAAGTAAATATGGGCAACTACTTTTAAGAAGCTTAGTAAATCTTTGTGATAATGTGATGCAGTTTGGGGAGATAGAAGGCATAATATCATCAGTGTCTTGCTTAGTGTATCAGGCCCTTTTGCATTAATTATTCTCTGGGAATAAACTAAAATTTTTGGTTCTTATATCTGCTCCTTTGGGTCACTTAGTTGCCATTAAATAATGCACTACTCTTGACCTGACATTTACTGAAGCATCGGAAATAAAATGCTGCTGCTATTTAATGGTAAATGGTACTCTAGAGGCTTCTAATACAACCAATGTGTCAGGCACAGTAGTGGAGAGCCATTCACACTATAATGAGTTGATTAATTAAATCACTGAAGACATAAAGGTTGACAAAATACAGCTTTTTACTCAAGTCCAAGTATTTCTTCCTTGAATATAATAAATCTCCTTTAAAATACAGCCTAATATTACAACAAGCTACAGATATAGCAGTCCAGAGATTTAAAGAAATTAGTTGGTTTTTCTCTTGTACCTTATATAAGTGTTGTTTGCACTTGTGCATTTCAGCATTATATTTCAAGTACACTGAAAAATATATCCACTTTGGGCTTTTAAATAATGAGAGCCTCTACGTTTCTGAAAGAGTCTTTTCTAATTAATCACCACTAATGTTAGGTATCTCAGTTCCTTAGAGAAAAACAAAAAGAATAGTATAAATGCTTATGTAAGATTCAGGAATATTTGGTGAATCTTATTCTTTGAATGCTGATGAAAAACTGTATAATTATTTTATTTACAATATAAACTATTTCAAAATGAAAAATATCCCATGGTAACAAACTAATACATTTGCCAGATAATAGTTTGGCACATGAATAATCCATCACCTAAAATTGAGACACTGTAGACTTTTCCTACAAACAAATATGCAGATTCTTCAGAATGCAGAGCAGTAATGGCCTTCTTGCTTTTGTTTCCAGCTCAGAGTTTTCAAATTGGCAAAATCTTGGCCGACTCTGAACATGCTGATAAAGATCATTGGCAATTCAGTGGGGGCTCTGGGTAACCTCACCTTGGTGTTGGCCATCATCGTCTTCATTTTTGCCGTGGTCGGCATGCAGCTCTTTGGTAAGAGCTACAAAGAATGTGTCTGCAAGATTTCCAATGATTGTGAACTCCCGCGCTGGCACATGCATGACTTCTTCCACTCCTTCCTGATTGTGTTCCGAGTGCTGTGTGGAGAGTGGATAGAGACCATGTGGGACTGCATGGAGGTCGCCGGTCAAACCATGTGCCTTACTGTCTTCATGATGGTCATGGTCATTGGAAACCTGGTGGTATGTGGTAAAACATTTTTCTCATTTTCAGTAAAAGACAATGTAACCATGAAAAAGTATGTTCAACTGAGGAATGTTTTGAATGTTTTTTTTTTAAATCATTCTCAATTTTCATGATGGCAGGAGTCAGGTGTAGCTCAGACTATTGAAATCCACATGAACTCTTTTAAAATATTTCCTTATTCATTATTTTTATTTTTTCCAGCAACGTAAACTCTTAAAATGTCTTTTGAACCAAAGCTGTTCTTCATCTCTGTACCTCTTATTGATCATGGAGAGGGCCAGTTTTGGCTTTTATATTTCAGTTCTTGTACTAAAGCATGGAAGTGCCATGAAGAGCAGTCATTCATTTTATTTATAAGTACTAATAATAGTATCACTTGAAAATGTTTCAAATTTGGGTTCTCTACAAGTTGGAGTTTAAAAAAAATAGTGATAATCTCAGTCCATTAAAAGCACATAAGGTAATTGTTGCCTAGAAACTACAGTATGAACAAGTAACACTGACTCAAGAATCACTTGTTTATCATTTCTGTGTAAAATGAACCATGTCCAACATATCTCTGCTGAGTCCTGGAGGCATGGGAAAGATGATAGGAAGATATATATGGCATTGTGATATGACATTTACCTAAACAGGAGTAAAAATAGGAACTAGTAAGTGAAAAAATGTGAAAGTGAAGTGTTATATGTCAAGTTCACAAGATGGAAACTTTGCTTTACAGTGGCAAGGATGATCAGGCAAGGCTTTGTCAAGGAGTTCAGACCTGAAATATCTTTACTGAGATGTAAGATTTAGCTCGGTAAGAAGAAAGATAGACTGTCCCAAGCCAGGGAACAGTGGACCCAGTGGTTGGGGAAGAAAGGACAGTAGATTCTCTAAGAGGGATCAGGCTCTTATACTTTAAATATAAAGTTATTATACTAAGGTGCTTGATTAAGCCCCAGTCCAGTGGAATAGTCATAACCAATATTTTAAAGTATACAATTTATAGACTTAATTTCCTTTCACATCAAAGCAACTTCCAATTCCCCAGAGGAAAAGAAAAGGGAGGGGGGGAAAAAAGCAAAAGATTATCATTTATTTCTATTTATCCCAAGATTTCAACCTCCTCAGTATTAGCTTAGATAATTCTGACCTCTTCTTAAAATAACAACAAACATGAACAGTGTACAGTCCAGAAATATGAACAGTGGCCTAAAACAATAAACATTTATTAATTGTTTCATAGTGGGTCTGAAATTTGGGGGCACCTTATCTGGGTGCTTCTGGCTTTGGGTCTGTCATAAGGTTGCTGTCAAGATGTTGGCAGGGAATTCAGTTATCTTGACTAAGACAGGAGGATCAGCTTCTAAGAAGGCTCACTCTCATGGCTATTGGCAGGAGGTCCCAATTCCTCTTTGTTGGCTGTTAGTAGAAGGCTTCAGTTTTTCTCCACATGTATCTCACCATAGGGTTGTTGATTATTTCATGACATGGCAACTGGCTTCTCCCAGAGCAGGTGACACAAAACAAAGGGCAAGGAGAAAGCTCTCTTTATGTTCTAATCCTGAAGTCACGTACTGTCACTTCTGCCATATTGTATTCATTAGAAGCTAGTCACTAAAAAGAACTCACACTTAAGAAAAAGGGATTAGGCTTTTACTTTTGAAGAGAAGAGTATCAAATAATTTATATACATAAATATATATATATATATTTTTTGGTTTTGACCATGCTGCATGGCATGCAGGATTTTAGTTCCCCAACCAGGGATCAAACCCGTGCCCCCTGCAATGGAAGTGTGGAGTCCTAACCACTGGACTGCCAGGGAATTTCCCTGTAGATTTACTTTAAAGCCACCACAATTCCGAATACAACTTGCTTGCTTTCAGAAAAGTGCAATATTGCATAGAACAGAAAGAAATGGTCATAGGGTTAATAGAAAAGAAACAAAGAAAAGGTCATAGGTTTGATTTTAGATTTGATTTGATTTCATTTATATATTTGGCATACATTGGAAGAAAAGAATAAAAGGCAGAGAACAGAACCCTTTATGACAACAATGAGTGAGCAGATCAGACACAAGCAACAGGGAATTCATAGTGGGAGTAGTAGAAAGTAAATTTGGGGCCAAACTGTGTAGAGTTTAATTTATGAAAAGGCTGACTTTGCATAACAAAATTGGAGTTTTTCTGTAGGCAATTCAGAGCTACAGATGGCTTTTTATCAGGAAAGTGACAAAGAGCAAGTGGGATTTTGGTAGAATTCATGTAGCCAGAAAACACAGAGTGAACTTAAAGAGAAGGAAACACAACATATCACATGTCATCTATTAGTTTACTGAAATAAGACACATGTCTCTAACTGTACGGAAGATTCAAGTTGAAAGAGAATTTCAGGAAGTATCCATACCTATGGATGACATTTAATATTAATTTGGATGGCTGTATATGCATAAAAAGATATAGCCTATAAAATAATAATTTCCATCTATTGGCATAAATTTAAATTCTGTACCTTCAAAAAATTTTTTTTTTATTTTTGGATGCATTGGGTCTTTGTTGCTGTGCACGGGCTTTCTCTGGTTGCGGCGAGCCGGGGCTACTCTTCGTTGCAGTGCACGGGCTTCTCATTGTGATGGCTTCTCTTGTTGCGGAGCACGGGCTCTAGGCACACGGGCTTCAGTAATTGTGGCACGTGGGCTCAGTAGTTGTGGCTTGCAAGCTCTAGAGCGCAGGCTTAGTAGTTATGGCGCATGGGCTTAGTTGCTCCACGGCATGTGGGATCTTCCCAGACCAGGGCTCAAACCCATGTTCCCTGCATTGGCAGGTGGATTCTCAACCACTGTGCCACCAGGGAAGCCCTAAGTTCTATACATTTTTTTAAAAATTAAAGAATCTCCCCTTTTTTTTTTTTTTACTATAAGTTAAAAAATAGTCCTCCTTTTGTGATATCTTGGATATTTTTTCTGGAGTAACTAGGTAGTAATAGTATCTGTCATGTTTACCACTATTAAGGAAATGTGTTCATATCACATTTGCTTAAATAAGACTGACTGAAACTGATGCAGTGCCTCCTACAATCCTTCCTTCTCATCCTCACCAGAAAGGATAATGTCTGCCAAAGACAAGCTGACATAACTTCCTGTTAACACATGTAAACTTCTGTATGGTGCTCCACCACGAGAAGTGTGAGTAACCACTGCCTAGTCCACAGACAAGACAGAGGTTTGGCCACAGACTGCTTTTCCCCAGGCTATTATTCTTGGTTTGCTAACACTGTGGCCAGAAATCCTTTTATAGGTTCAAGGCAAGTGCTGCAGAAGGAAAATACGATTTTTTGAAGATTACCACTTCTAGAAGTAGCCACCGCAGTCTCGTCTGTGTCTAAGAGAAGGTGGAGCATTAGCATACAGGAGGGATGTGAAAGTTTTGGGTTCTTCTCACCAATTAGGAATCAGGATGGAGGGACTTCCCTGGCGGTCCAGTAGTTAGGACTCCACATTTCCACTGCAGGGGGCACGATCCCTGGTTGGGAACTAAGATCCTGCGCGCCCGTGGTGCGGCCAAAAAAAAAAAAAAAATAGAATCAGGATGGAGACAGTATTGATACGTGCAATATATTTCAATCCTGAATCCCAAATGGAAATTATTATTCCAAGAGACTGGGGGACATGTGAGTCATTTTCACTCAGTGAGCTATCAGGTCTGCCTATGACCACGTGTGAGACAGGTTTCCAGGTTTCAGTCCCTGAGTAAGCTAGTTGAACTGTATTCCCTTAAATTGCCTTTGATCACAACCAACACCTTGGCCAGTTGTTATGCAGATCAATCCCGTGGTAACAAAGGAGCCCTAGAAAGAGATTAGCTTGCTCACACAAACATTTCCAAGAAAAAAGATAAATTGAAAGATAGTATAACAGAGGGTAGGTTGTATCGTAGTATTAATAACAGTGATAATAACAGCTAAACTTTCTCAGGGGTTTACCATGTGCCAGCAGCTTTGTGAGAGCCACATGGATTTTCTAATTGAATCCTTACAACAATCTTGTAAGCTTAGCACTGGGAAAATTGACAGAAACTGGATTCTTACCCAACATTATAATTCTAATGAGAAAGGGGAGCAGGCCATATAGATATAACAGTAAATGACACAAGTAGATACCTGTTCCAATGCTTTGAAGAGGAACTATAAGTTGGATCTCACTCTGGGAAGGTTGATTGATATTTGTCAAGAAAAAGTTCCTAATAGAAAAGTTCATTAATAAACCTTAGGAAATCAAATCTAGAAAAAAAATTATAGTACCAAAATTGTTTTATAATGGATAAAACCCAAATGTAGCATTTAATTTTTTTCTCTTGCATCTGTTTTTTCATCCAAAAAGTAAATTCAAGGCAAATCACAATAAAATATAACTTTATTGGTAAATTTCTGATGTGAAGGAGCAGGTCTTAGTATGAATACTAGCAGACGTGGTATAGCAATTGAAAGATGTCAATATAGACTCACAGAATTATGTGCAGTCCTTGTTGGGTCTTATAGGTTTTTACCTTTCTTGCCACAATTGGTTAGACTAACTCGTACTGGTTAGACAAAGGAACTCTGAGCCTCATTAGCTTATTGGAAAGATAGAAATATAGCAAGAATGCAGCATCCTTTTCATTGGAGTTTTACTTAAAATTTATTCTGGGATTCCTCTTCTGTACTATTTACTTTTTGTCTTTGGATCCCTTCAGGGCCATATCCTTCTTTTTTGTTCTGTATGCTTGAATAGTCAGGGACTCATGAACATTATCAATCAAATTCTGAAAAAAATTATATTACTTGGTCTTGTGCCTATGGGAGTACTCTGTTCCTTAGTAAATTACCTCTTTTTGAGTGTACACAGTGGGTTTATGGTCACTAATCTTTTCACTCACTCATATCAGTGGGTCCTATTTTTGGAGACCCAAGTTATAGACTAATTAGTGGTCTCGAACCATTTCTTTATAGTATTTCCAACCACTGTATAAATCTAGTGGCCATTATTTTCTGAACCAAAAACTGGGAACTTTGATCTAGCAGTAGGTATATATATTTTTTTAATAGACAAGTTATCCAAAATGCAAAAATCGGTACAAACACATAAAAATAAAATCATATTTAAATATATTGGAATCATCTTTGGCTTCAGGAATAAAACTATAATAAATTATCAGTGTCCTGGAAAACCCAAGTTACATGGGGAAAATTCTTAACATCCCAATAAAAGGTTTTTTCCTTTTTCACTGTATAGATATCTAGATAGCTAAAATTTTAAATTTGGAATTGAACTTAATATAGAAGTTTTATGCAACAGTGGTTTCAGTAATTTTGCAATGACTAAAAAGGAATTAGTGTTAATAGTATTGTTTTATATTGGCCAGGTGTTTATTTCATTCACCTTTTTTTTTTTCCAGGATAGTTTACCATAAACTAGAAAGAATACCTATCAGCAAAAAGTGAGGTGTAAGAACAGTTTTGGAAAATTTGTAGTTCAGAGCAATAGAAGCAACAGAATGTTTTGATCACCAATTTTCCTATTGTGTTTTAGGTTCTGAACCTCTTCCTGGCCTTACTCTTGAGTTCATTCAGTTCTGACAATCTTGCCGCCACTGATGATGATAATGAAATGAATAATCTCCAGATTGCTGTGGGAAGGATGCAGAAAGGAATTGATTATGTTAAAAGAAAAATACGTGAATTTATTCAGAAAGCCTTTGTTAGAAAGCAGAAAGCTTTAGATGAAATTAAACCTCTTGAAGATCTAAATAACAAAAAAGACAGCTGTATTTCCAACCATACCACCATAGAAATAGGCAAAGACCTCAACTATCTCAAAGATGGAAATGGAACGACCAGTGGCATAGGCAGCAGTGTAGAAAAATATGTTGTGGATGAAAGTGATTACATGTCCTTTATAAACAACCCCAGCCTCACTGTGACTGTACCAATTGCTGTCGGAGAATCTGACTTTGAAAATTTAAATACTGAAGAATTCAGCAGCGAGTCAGATATGGAGGAAAGCAAAGAGGTAGGAATTTCTACGTCAGAAGATATTTTGGTGTTATGTGTGCTTTAAACTATCAGACTTTTAAAAATTATATTTTCTTTCTGTAAGAAAATAGGAAATATCTATTGACACAATTTCTATGGCAAAATTGGCGATAGATAAATTGACAGTACCTTAATATATAACTAGACAAATGATATGTTGACTCATTTTTTCAAATATTCACCATTTTGAATTATTGATAATATGAATATTCAGATTAATATGAATTTTTGCAGATTTTAAATAATTTTTGATTTGTGAACAGTGCCTCAGTTTATACACTTTCTTCCTTATAATTCTCTCACAATGGTGGTTTTTTTGTATGTACTAGAACAATACTTGGTGAGAGGGCAGTTCCAATTCTCATTTTGCTACATTCTTGGCTCTTATGGAATAATTTATAAACTGTGATCTTATTTAGTTTTCACAGGCATATTTATTAATGGAAGTATGATTGGGATATTACTTGATATTTACATATAGTTTCATGTTTCCTGAAGTAAATAATTTTTTAAAGGAAGTGAAGATAGTGATGAAGAATCAGGTTGAAAATGTTTTTAACCCTACTGAACCCGGTACATGCTCTCTAAACAAACAAAAAGCCTTGATACATTATAGAATGTAAAATTCTAAATTTACCAACTACAGTTAAGAGTCTTGGTAGTTTAAAGAATTCTTTGATTTACTAGAAGAGTATAAATACCAGGATATGTTCCTGGTTTGTTTATAGGTTAATAAGCACAGAGTTGGGAATAAAGAGAAGGAATTAAAACCTTGATGTTTAACTACACAAAAATGAAGACAGAATTCCCAACAATTAAAGCTTGCATAAACAAATAAAAATAACAACGAAAAACAAAGATTCATTCTTTTTTTGTCATTTGAAGTGATTGACAGGGAACAAAAATACCTCTATTATTATTCTCATCCTAAGAAAGATGATTTGGGGGAGTTTGAGATGCTGAAGGGTACAGTTTAAGTAGTGCAACAAAGTCACAAAAATTAGGGATCAGTTAATAAAATTATGAGCAAAAATATATTTCTAAGAAAGGAACCTTAGATATTTCAATCAGTATTACTATATTTATTCTATAAGATTACTGAAGAAGACGCTATTTCCATTTATTCTTGTTTGTAAGATAGGTAGTATTGCTAATTCAGTGATTACATAGAAGTAGATGTTAAATGTGAAATTCAGAGAAAGTTTAAATATAGGTACTAAAATTAGCATATAGGTAACAAGGCCATAGCTACTAGTTTCACAAAATAACAGATGAGATTAAAGGGGAAAATTTTAAAACCTTATAGCCTTGGACAAATAATTGCTGTAATTAGTTGAACTCAATTGTTCACTAATAAGATCATTATTTTAAAACTGACTAACATCTTAAGATCTAGTTAATAAAATGTTGGATAATAAGCATATTTGATTGGGCTATGCTGAAAGGGTGGGAACTAACTTCTGGCATTGTATATTACTAGAAACTAAAGTCAGCATTTGGAAGATAGAATTTGGTCATTAAATTTTAATATATATTCCCCTCTCATTATTTTGACATTATACCTAACAGCAAATAGCTCCCTTACAGTATGGAAGTCAATTTTTATTTTTAGCTAGTAAAAAATGTATTAACTAAGAATGAATTATGGAGAATCAAATGTTGAAGGCATCAGTCAATTTAAACTTCTGGCTGAGGATCTTTTGAGGTATGGTTAACTCATCATCCAGTCTTCCTAATTTTCAGAAATTTTAAAGCCTCAGACTTCTCCAAAGGAGCATGTATTTTGCCTCATCTCAAACCATTGTGTTTGACATTAGAGAATTATCTAGTTAAGGTGGGGCTTATAGAAGGAAAAATCCAAACTCTTCCCAGTTTCTCTTGTTACCATTGAGCTTTTTCATCTGTTTTCTGTTTGAGTTAGGTACTCCAAAGTAATATATGTGAAGTCAGTACTTTGGAATTGGAGGCAGAGAACTGATCTGGCAGTTGAAAGTAGACAGCATTATTTTATTGCTTTAGCTGTAGAGTCCTTTCAATACTTTCCCATCATAGTGATTGTTACTTGTGTGCTAAAATTTATTATTTGGTGAAATTTTTAATTATGGCTTTATATCAGACTTCCTAACTATAAGCTCATAGACAAATAAAGTATTAGAGCAATAGTCTAGGAAGGGACTATGTGCATGTTTTAATTTTTTGGTATTTTACCTTGTAACTCTACACTAGAAAACAAAAGAGAACTGACATAATTATTCAAGAATTGCAAATATTCCCACCTCAGATATCTTTTTAGTGTTCTGCCTTCAAGTTAGTTTTGTCTGGTCATTTTCTTAACTGGTAGGTTTGGATTGTGCTGTTAAATATCACATGTGGAGTATTAATAAATGGAATAAGGCTAATTGACATTCTTTTCTAAATGATTTGAAAAATTAAAGGAAAAAAACGGAGCACCTTTTAATTTTTGGAATGCCTAATGAATTCCTTTTTATAGGGCAGACTAACCAAGTGGACCCAGAGGTTGTTTAGGTGTTTGAACTAAATCCTCTTCTATTTTATCTTTGCCAAATTTGTGTGATTCTTTGACAGCTTTCTGTAGATTCTCTAGAGTATATTATTTTAAATTCATATCTTAATTATATGTTTTAACTCATGTTATTTTGACTATATATAATGTAATTCCTTTCATACTTTGTGATTTTGAATGATTGATTTTTCTTATAGCGTTTTAATAATGTTGAAGCCGCAATGATTATTTTTCAAAGTGAAATTTACTAGTGCAATATGGTGACCTTCACTGCTTACCGTTCTTACTTCTCACAGGGGTAAACTCAAGCTGGAGCCATCAAGAATGCAGCTCTGGTGTTTTTTAACCAGCCAGAGGCTCGTGCCACCACTTTTATCCAGGTTACCTAAGCAAGTTGTACATATATAAATATAATTAGTTTCTAAATGAATTTTGACTGGCCTGCATGTTACTCAGCTACATTCCTTGCCCATCCATTGGCAGTAAAATAAAAACATGCACAGCTGCTCTTATGCTGAGTCATAAAGCATGGTCAGGCAAGTCTGGCAACCCTAACTTTTTTTAAAAAATGAGTTAGCTGCTAATTTTCTTACATAGATTTTTATAGAAATTACATTCAGTGAAAAGTAAAAGTGCATGCCTTTATGAATTATTTAGTTACCATTTAACATTACAGAGTTTTGAACGTGCTAAGGGTCTAAAAGGAGAAATATAAGATACTCTTTGAAAAACTCTTGCAGAAAGCTTTCTCTCCCCTGCCCTTTCCTTAAATAAACAAAGCCCCAATGAGTGTACTTTGTTGGTATTTTTTTGTTCAGTGTCATATTAAATTTTTCTGAAGGGTAATCTGCAAATTAAAGCAATCCCTTATTCATGTGCAAACTTCCTAAAGGATGTTTTAATGTGATTAGAATGTAAATGAATTGGAATGTTATGTTTTGGCTGCTACCAGCATGGGTACAATTTTTATCTGCTTCATTTCAGAGAAAATGCCATCTCCCTATTTAGCAATTTACCAAAAGTTCTTTGTATTTAGAATACAATTCCCTTGGAAAATCTGTTGATATTTACCCCTAAAACTCTTGAGAATGAAAGAAAAGGAAATACATTTTATACACCAAAAGAAAGGAAGGAAGCAAGGAAGGAAGGAAGGAAGGAAATAAGTGTTATAGGTGGTATATTCATTCTGAAAAGAAATCTGGAATCCACTTTCTTCATCGTGTTGCTCCTCTGTACTTGGTGTTTTTGTCTCTCTTTTATTTCATCCAGACCTGCTGGGAAACTTTCTCTTGAAGAATATTATTTAAATATATCATGCACTGCAAGTTCATATAGGAAGAGAATCAGTATGAGCTTTTGCTCCTTTCGTGTTTATTAAATGAAGGGACCTCCTAGTCACGCAACTAAGGCGGTGAATGTAACACCTTTCTATGGGCTCCATTTGGAGGACCTTTCATTTCCTGATGTTGAAATCACAGTTTTGTGCTAAAATATGTTAACCAAATTGCTCAACCCAACTTAGTTATTTTCAAGAAATGTTAATTAAGTGTTTTGTCACTTAGATGCAGTTTCCTCTCCTTCTACCATTAAAATCATAAAACAACCCTAACATAAGCATATTTGCCTCTTTGGAAGGAGCAATAATCATGCCATTTTGGGAACATTCTTTTATATCTTAGAACAAAATATTCAGTCACTGGCACTCTACGTTCATGAAAGATAATGCCTTATATTGGAGGAATGAAACCAATATCATTGGTCATATAAAGTGAGACCCAAGGTAAAAAATGCTCACAACTAAACACAGATACATACTAAAAACATATACACAGGGACTAGAGAGAATTATTTTTTCCTATTATTTGTTAATTCTTCAGAAAAGTGTGAGATTTGACTCCTTAGGATAATGGCTTGTTTTTCCTAGTTTCTTAGAAAGAGGTAAGTTAGTTTTCTTATTCTCTGAGTATCATTTTCCAAGTTCCTGTGTAGAGAGGTGTATGAGGGAAAGTGACAATCAGGAATATCAACTACCAGTATTTAAGAGATTTAGCTGGAGTAAGTGTGGTGGAACACAAACTAAGTAGAACTGATGCAAGTGACTTCATTTATTCTCACCCTCACATTATTACACTTTCCAACTTCCTTGAATATGTCTCTGGCCAGAAAACATTGTCTGCTCCCTAAAAGAGTAGTATACTGAATTCCAACACAAGGGGTAGGAAGGGAGAGAAGGATGTGTAGAGATGGTTGGGTAAGCAGTGGTAGAGTGGTTTCAATAGAAACCCATCTATAATTTTATACTGGAGAATGTGCAGTCTTCAAGGGAAAGTTTTCCAGTGGGATAGTGATTAAAGGATAAAAAAAGCTCTAAATATCCTTAATGTAAGAACAAAATTGACCAAACATGTGTCTTTGGGGCACTGTTAATATGCTGAGGGGTAGGTCAGCACGACATAAGGGTTCCTTTTGCCATCCCAAGATATATTTAAGACCCTGCTATTTATGGATTATAGAATTTTATAATGTATCTATTATAGAGACAAAAATGATTATCTAATAATATAGTATGATGATAATGATAGTTTTGATTTTGCCTTCTTCCTTATTAAGAAGAGCAGTTCCTTTCTAGTATTAATGTATCACTTTGGCCTTAGGCCTATCCCAAAGTAAGCATAACCATCACTTTCATTGTTTCGATGTTAAGATTTTTCATGTAAAATGACCTAGAGTTCTTTAAGTACAGATTAGGATCCATGTGGAACAAAAGATTGCCATTTGTGGTGACCAAAATAGTTAGATATGGAATATTTGATTTAATCTATATTTGAATTATCTCTTTTTAAAAAAATTCCAATTTCTTTTATTAAGTTTAGAATATACATTTTCCCCAAAATATATACAATATTTACTAATTACGTTTTCTCAAAAATATATCTTAACTTCATAATGAGAAAAAAAAGTTGCCTTTGAAAAACTTAACAAGAAGTGACGTTTTCTCTCCCTTTTTCTGTTGTGATTAATTATTTTCAAAAATACTTTTACTTTCTGAAAGAAGGACTATGAGTCTGGCATGTAGATGTTTAACAATAGTTTGGAAAGTAAAAGTTAGAAGTATAATGTTTAAAAACGTGAAGTGAAATACTGTGTGTCTTGAAATTTATTTATTACATCATTAAGCAAAATATGATTCTGCCCTGTTTAACTCCTATGATTATAATTCCCCAGCACTTAGAGGAATCCAGCAGATTTTCAATAGTAAGAGCCCTGTAACATGAAGCTTTCACTAAAAAAAAAAGTTCAGCTAATATTTTCATCTGAAAATAAATGATTGTCAATGCCAGGCATAGCAAATAACAGTTTGTTATTCCTGTTTGATCTCTTGACTATCCTGACATTGAGGGAACATCCATATTTTCTTAAAGGTTGAGTAAGGAAGGGCTGTTCTAACAACATCATTCAGTCCACTTGTCTTCCAGCAAATAAGCACAAATAATAAAAAAGGAACCTAAAAATCTAAATTTTACCAAAGGGAAGAATAGAACTTGAAAATAAAAAACTGGTTCTATTTCTAAGTAGTTAATATATTGGTCTCTTACTCATGTGGCATTTTACAGTGAATGGTGCCTAGATTGGAGAATTTACAAATAATCTTTATTTGAAAATTCTTCTTTTAAGTATATGAGTACTAATAATTCCATAAAATGATGTGTATTTGATAATTCTAATTGGTGAATTTGCACTGTAGTTAAAATTAATCATAATTATAACCTTATCTGAAGCTGAAGAGTTTTATATTCTTAATTTGATTCATTTGGTTTTTATTGGCTCTTTATACATTTTAACTGTTTTCGTCAACATATTTTATGATATTTGCCTCTTATGTGATTTTAAGGAAGTCATTGAATTGATGTTATCAAGAAAGATTTTATAAATCAGAATTTCTTGCCTATATCTCAGGCTTATTGTTTAAAGTAAACTTTTGTTTATAAAATATCCCAACATATGTTTAGCTTCATTCTACATTAATACATATAAAGATATGAATATAAGAAACCAATACTAAGTTCATGGTCATGAAACATGGGAATCAACAGTATCCCAACACTATCTTGAACCTACGATGTTTAATTACATATCACATCTACTAAATGTTTTAAATTGATAAAGATTGGCTTAACTTATGGATCATCAAAGAAATTCTCTAGGGAATCCTAGCAAAGTGGGGTACAGAAGACCTAGAGTCCAGCTACTGACTCAGTATGACTTTTGACAAGATGATTAAAGCCACATTTCCTTCTCTAACTAGACACTGGATTGGTTGGTGTTGAGGATTAATGTGTACCCTAGATTTTTTATTTGTAGACCAAATAAAGTTATTCAAGTAATAAATGTGACAGGTAGATCCTGTGCTGTTCCACATCAGGGAAAAGATGGAGGAGGATGAGATATTGCCTTTCCTTAGAGAGGTTTCATTCTTTGCTGGGATTGTAGATCCATGTACATAGAGTAGAAACAGGAAAAACATTGTCAAAATGAGTCAGTTTTAGTTTTCCTGACTCCAGAGTTAAAGTACAGTTTACTTCGTAGTTTCATCATAGGTCTGGTTAATTGGAAGCCTGATGTTTAGACAGCACTTCAGATTCTAAGGGTTGTTGGTCATTACCTACACAATTTAGAATCTTGAAGGATTTGTGTTTCTCTGTACTTACATGAGAATATTATATGTATTCCCTTGAATGTAAAAGTAAGTATTAGATAGGAGGTGTTAGAAGTAGTTAGTGGTAGAATAAAATAGTGCATGCATTGGTCATTCATTCATTTACCCAATAAACATCTATTAAACACAAACATTGTGATGGGTCCTAGGGATGCAGAGGTGGCAAAAGCATGATCTTTGCTTTGAAAGATTGTCTGGTGAGATACATCTTCTAGAAAAGCAGAATACTTTTATGTTGTACTTCTGAAAAAGTAATGATTTGACCTTTAAATATATAAATGTTTGGCTTCAATTAAAAAGATATCTATTAATTCTATGTCAGTACTAAGGCACTGCACTAAATGAAAGGCATTGTAGTTGATGTTACAGAGATCCTCTGGAAACTTTTGAACCAAGATTCCCTGGAATGTGTTGTCTGGTGACTTCTCCCAATCACTGTCAAGGACTAGCCTTCATTCTGTTATGAAGAAGTTCATTCATTCATTCATTTTTTAAAAATTGTTGAGTACCTGACGTGTAATATAGCCAGCACTGATGCAGGCTCTGATGCAGTCATTTGCCAATGTGGACACCTGAATATGGATTCTCATTTATCCCCAGGTCATCCCCCAATCTGTAATTGCAGTATTATCCTTTTTCCTAAAAGGAATGTTTTCCATTTGTTATTGTGGGCTGTTTGTAGTTAGATTATATATGACCAAGCTTCACTTATTCTGATTACCTATGTCATGTTTCAATATCCAGTAAATGATAAGATCAGTATTTTCAGGTCCCTAATGTGTAACAGCTTTATGTGAATCAGATGGATGGGATTGGTAGGTTAATTTAGCCATTTCTTAGTCAATTACATGTTTATAAACACAGCTACACTTATCAAAGAAAGAGTCTAATCAAAAGATGAAGGACAGGAAATGAGAAAAAGTCATATAATATTTCATTTAAAACAAAATATATTCAAATTTTAACAGTAAAGATATTATAATTGAGTGTCTAGTATTGTGATATACTTGGTGAGTAGAAAAAGAAATCAAAAAACTTCAGGCACCTTATAATATATAATCCTTGATTTAAGTAGTTTGGTTAGATTTAAAAATAATTCTGAACGAGTTCTAAATGAGGATACATATATATTTATGCTTCTATCATTGGTATTGTTTAATTACACACACAAAAGCATTTTCAGTCTTATCTATAGCTTATATAAATATTTTTACTTTATCAGCACCACTATGCCAAGGAAATATTTTATATAAAGAAAATTATTTTCAGGAAATAAGGGAACCAGCTTCTTCTGGAAATCCATAGAATCCTTAGCCCAAATATAATGTTTCCAGTACTGACTACAACATCTATTTTAGAGTGGGTTCAACATATTTCAATGTGCATTTTATCATATGCTTACCTCATCCCCTCTATAAAGTAGCTCCTATCAGCTCAGCCATTTCCTAATGTTATGCACTAATGGTAATAACATTGTAACAGGTCCGAGAATGCTGTGGCCCAAACTACTCTGATTCCATGTGGCACTCATACCTGGCCCTGTGTCATTCCTGCAGCATTTGAAGACCAGGTTAAAGACTGGATCCCTTCATTTATACTGATCCCATGAACGACCTGACCTGGCTAAAGTTTGTTGTATTTCAAGATTTAAAACAACTTCTTTCTATTATATTTTTCTTTTGGTGGTATTTGATTTAACCTAAAGGAAAACAAAACAACAACCAAAGATTCATTTCTGCCTTTATTAACCGGAGAGGTAAGAGTGCCAGAGTAACAAGTAGTTTCCAAATGCACAATGAAACACAGGAGTGCATTGGCCAAAGAGAATGCAAAATATCAGCTCTTGCTATAAAGCTAACAATGTGCTGCTCTCTTCAGAATTAGAAAACTATAGAATATATTTAATAACAACAAGTGGTATATGTTTTCATGTCAATGAAAAGTGGGTAAATTTAGATTGTTGCTGTTTATGTGCATCTGATCAAATCTTTTCTGCATTTGACATGAAAATACACTCATACAGCTTTTGTTGGTTGGGTCACAATTTTAGAATAAAACAAACTAGACCATTTGCAAACTAATTTACAAAAGCAAGATCACAGACCACAATACTACTCTGGCAGCTTATGTAAGCTCTCTGCATGATTTTATTTCAGAATCTCTCTCTATGCAGGAGCTTAATCAAAAATTATTTAAGTTGTTAGCACCATATTTTTAAAGGAAAAAATTTTGTGGTGCTGTATCTAATCTTGTGACCCCCACTTCTACTAAAGCGGACTGGCATTATGTTTAAGATATTCTTAAATTACAGATCAAGGAAATGAATACAGAAGACTTAAGGGCACGCCTTTGAAATTTTTATATTGTAGATTAAAGAAAATATTTTAAAAGCTTTTCTGTGGAATTGATTTTCAGAAGCTAAATGCAACTAGTTCATCTGAAGGCAGCACTGTTGACATAGGAGCTCCCGCTGAGGGAGAACAACCTGAGGTTGAACCTGAAGAGTCTCTGGAACCTGAAGCCTGTTTTACGGAAGGTGAGGAAACAATGTGTGTACGCTCATTAGACTTCTCTGATCTAGCCATCTATTCTCTCCCTCCCGGGCTTGCTCTAATCGTCCACATCTATCCAACAACTGTTCCTTTACTTGTCTGTTCGTTGCTTTTTCTATATCAAAACACAGATGATTTTTGAAAAGGTAAGATTTAATTTATGTAATCAGATATTCTATTTTTGTGAATCCTGTTCCACTTTAAGAAATGCTGTTAACTATCTGGGTTTTTTGGTGGCCTTCTAGAATCTTTGATAGGAGAGAAAGCCAAATCATACATCTCTCTCTTTAGCTTTAAAAGGAAAAAGAAAAAAATTTTAAATCAAAGAAGTAATTTATTGTTTACTGTTTTGTCAGGTCATAATGGGTATGAATTGATTAATGTATATTTCAAACTGTCCATGAATAACAATTACCTGTATCTGTCAAGGTCAAATATTTTTTATTAGCTCCAAATGATACTAGATTGTAGATAATGAAATGCCAAGATATACTGAGCCATATAATACAGGGCTCCATGCCATTGGAGTAATACTAAGAGGATTTTGTGAAGAAAACTAAAATTATGTTATTTGAGGTATGCATCAGTTATCTCTTGAACAATAATGTTGTGTATCAAACCACCCAGAACTTCTTATCATATAACAAAAAAACGTATATTTTTGCTCACAAGCCCATGGCTGGCTAGGTGGTTTTGCTGATCTTGGTTAAGATTAGTCATACGGCTGAGTTCTTAGATGAGACTGCTGCCTGACTCAGCTCCATCCACACACTGGCCCAGGCTTGTTCTCATAGCGAAAGCAAAGGAGCAGGAGAGGAAGCCTAAATGCCAAGCACTTAATCCTCCACTTACATCAGGTTTGCTTCTGTCCTGTTCACCAAAGCAGTCACCAATCCAGATTCAATGTGGGAATGCGCTACATACAAAGAGGCGTAAAAAATTAGTGCAATATTACAGAGTATGAAATTCCTTATATTTCTTATATAAATCACTATTGTAGGTACAGAACTTTTTCTCTAAAGCCCTAGGAATCACTTCATTCTTAACTCATTTTTTTAGTTAACAGCTATTTAACAATTCATACTATGTCTTAGACCCAGATTCAAAAGTAATTGCTTAAGCAAAAGTTTATTTTAATAACAATGACTGTAGTAATGCTATTTAATTACAACTAATTCTAAAAGTGTTTCATTCATTTTCATTTTATTTAAGAACGTTAAAGCAGTTTTAATTTAGACTTAAGCTAACTTTAAAAATATGTGATTATACAAAGTTAGAAATCAAAATTGAGGTCAATAGATTCAAGGCTTTTGCAGATGATTATGTTGCATACACCTATTGCTTTTGGACTTAAATGCATTGGAGAAAACAAATATTTATATATTAATTGTCAATTTTTAAATTATTTCAGAGAAAGAGCTATTTGTTCAGCATAAGTTATGAGGGAAGCCACTTTTCTTCACTATTTCCTCCAAAATTCTGCACACATTTCAGTGACGTTGATTATGAAAAAATTATGACTTCACAAAACATTTAAGTGGCATATCACAAAAATAATTTCTGTAGCATTAGTTATTACTCCTTCCCAGACCATTAGCTTATTTTTAGGGTCACAATATATGCATAATAATATTTATGGTAGTATCAGCATTTGTCTTTTGTGAAGTTAAAAAAAAGCATTTAAGTATGAAATGTCACCAACATAACATTATAGAAAACAAAAATAATACATAGACACCCACCAACCAACTTTAACAATTTGAATATTTTTGTAATATTTGCTTCAGACTTTTTATTTAGGAATAAAACAGATACAGATTTGGCCCCTTTTGTACCCTTCCAGTATCCCATTCCCTTGGTTTTCTCTCAGAAGTGAATCAGTATCCCAAATTTGGCATTTATCCTTCCCACTAATGTTGGTCTTTTTATGTTAAACAGTGTTTTTTCATCCCATATCCTCTTTAGGGGAAAAAAAACCCCTTAAATCCAGTTCCATTTAATTCATTACAACAAATATTTTCAGGGCATGTAATTCTTCTTAATCCTTTGGGAGTCAGAAACGTGAGAAAGATCTTGCCTCAAAGAAACAAGAAATACAATGCTATTTCTTTCTTTCTTGAGAAACTAATAACATTTAAGTGGACTTCATTAAATTTTCATGAAACAAAGGATATGATCTGGCTGACATTATAAAGTAGCATCTGTTAAATATTTATGCATTAAAATATTAAGCTCCTTCAAAATGAGGTTTCCATTTTTCTATTCATTGAAGGAGAGCTCTCTGTCATGGTTAAAACTCTATGTCATGACTCCTCTCTCACACCCCAGCTCCCCAATATACTGTGTGCTGCCAGGTCCTGTCAACTCAGCAGTATCTTTTGATTCCTGACCACTATCACTAGCATTACCCTTGCTTTCACTTTCTTTAATGTTAAGTTGATTGAATCTCATAGACTCTGGACTCCTTTTCCATCTTCTCTCTTCTAGTCATCCACTGCCTTGTGCAGGTAAAGATCATTCTAAATCAGTATTCTTATCAGGTAAATCTCCATAACTCCCAAATAAATCCTTCAATGTTTTCCCCATTATATAGCACATAAAATCTAAGTTCTCTAACTGAATCATTCGAGTCCTTTTGAGATTGGCTTTCAAGTGTCTTTTCTAGTCTTGACTCCCAATTCTCTGCTTCATACAATTTCTAGACTTTTCCATCACCAAGTTTTATTAATATCACTTTTTCTGCATTCCTTTACAGCTCCATGTACTAGACCTGATTCTTACACATCCTTCAAAGTCTATCCCCAAGTCCACTTTTTCTGTAAAGCTCAGTATTAGAAATTTATTTTTTAACATCTTTATTGGAGTATAATTGTTTTACAATGGTGTGTTAGTTTCTGCTCTATAACAAAGTGAATCACCTATACGTATACATATATCCCCATATCTCCTCCCTCTTGCGTCTCCCTCCCAACCTCCCTATCCCACCCCTCTAGGTGGTCACAAAGCACCAAACTGAGCTCCCTGCGCTATGCATCTTCTCCCCACTAGCTGTCTGTTTTACATTTGGTAGTGTATATATGTCCATGCCATTCTCTTACTTCATCCCAGCTAACCCTTCCCCCTCCCCGTGTCCTCAAGTCTGTTCTCTACATGTGCATCTTTATTCCCGTCCTGCCCCTAAGTTCTTCAGAACTTTTTTTTGTTTTAGACTCTCTCTATATATATGTTACAATACAGTATTTGTTTTTCTCTTTCTGAGTTACTTCACTGTGTATGACAGATTCTAGGTCTGTCCACCTCACTACAAATAACTCAATTTCGTTTCTTTTTATGGCTGAGTAATATTCCATTATATATATATGTGCCACATCTTCTTTACCCATTCATCTGTCGATGGACACTTAGGTTGCTTCCATATCCTGGCTATTGTAAATAGAGATGCGATGAACATTGTGGTACATGACTTTTTTTGAATTATGGTTTTCTCAGGGTATATGCCCAGTAGTGGGATTGCTGGGTTGTATGGTAGTTCTATTTTTAGTTATTTAAGGACCCTCCATACTGTTCTCCATAGTGGCTGTATCAATTTACATTCCTACCAACAGTGCAGGAGTGTTCCCTTTTCTCCATACCCTCTCCAGAATTTATTGTTTGTAGATTTTTTGATGATGGTCATTCTGACCAGTGTGAGGTGATACCTTATTGAAGTTTTGATTTGCATTTCTCTAATGATTACTGATGTTGAGCATCCTTTCATGTGTTGGTTGACAATCTGTATATCTTCTTTGGAGAAATGTCTATTTAGGTCTTCTGCCCATTTTTGGATTGGATTGTTTGTTTTTTTGATATTGAGCTGCATGAGCTGTTTATATATTTTGGAGATTAATCCTTTTTCCATTGATTCATTTGCAAATATCTTCTCCCATTCTGAGGGTTGTTTTTTTGTCTTGTTTATGGTTTCCTTTGCTGTGCAAAAGCTTTTAAGTTTCATTAGGTCCCATTTGATTATTTTTGTTTTTATTTCCATTTCTCTAGGAGGTAGGTCAAAAAGGATCTTGCTGTGATTTATGTCATAGAGTGTTCTGCCTATGTTTTCCTCTAAGAGTTTTATAGTGTCTGGCCTTAGATTTAGGTCTTTAATCCATTTTGAGTTTATTTTTGCACATGGTGTTAGGAAGTGTTCTAATTTCATTCTTTGACATGTAGCTGTCCAGTTTTCCCAGCACCACTTATTGAAGAGGCTGTTGTTTCTCCATTGTATATTCTTGCCTCCTTTATCAAAGGTAAGGTGACCATATGTGCATGGGTTAATTTCTGGGCTTTCTATCCTGTTCCATTTATCTATATTTCTGGGGTTTTTTTTCGCCAGTACCATACTGTCTTGATTATTGTAGCTTTGTAGTATAGTTTGAAGTCAGGGAACCTGATTCCTCCAGCTCTGTTTTTCTTTCATAAGATTGCTTTTGCTATTTGGGGTCTTTTGTTTTCCCATACAAATTGTGAAACTTTTTGTTCTAGTTCTGTGGAAAATGCCATTGGTAGTGTGATAGGGATTGCATTGAATCTGTAGATTGCTTTGGGTAGAATAGTCATTTTCACAATATTGATTCTTCCAATCCAAGAACATGGTATATCTCTCCATCTATTTGTATCATCTTTATTTTCTTTCATCAGCGTCTTATAGTTTCCTACATACAGGTCTTTTGTCTCCTTAGGTAGGTTTATTCCTAGGTATTTTATTCTTTTTGTTGCAATGGTAAATGCAAGTGTTTCCATAATCTCTCTTTCAGATTTTTCATCATTAGTGTATAGGAATGCAAGAGATTTCTGTGCATTAATTTTGTATCCTGCTACTTTACCAAATTCATTGATTCGCTCTAGTAGTTTTCTGGTAGCATGTTTAGGATTCTCTATGTATGGGATCATGTCATCTGCAAACAGGGACAGTTTTACTTCTTCTTTAACGTTTTGGATTCCTTTTATTTCTTTTTCCTCTCTGATTGCTGTTTGAAAACTTCCAAAACTATGTTGAATAACAGTGGTGAGAGTGGGCAACCTTGTCTTGTTCCTGATCTTAGTGGAAATGGTTTCAGCTTTTCACCATTGAGAACGATGTTGGCTGTGGGTTTGTCATATATGGCCTTTATTATGTTGAGGTAAGTTCCCTCTATGCCTACTTTCTGGAGGGTTTTTGTCATAAATGGGTGTTGAATTTTGTCAAAAGCTTTTTCTGCATCTATTGAGATGATCATGTGGTTTTTCTCATTCAATTCGTTAATATGGTTTATCACATTGATTGATTAGTGTATATTGAGGAATCCTTGCATTCCTGGGATAAACCCCACTTGATCATGTTGTATGATCCTTTTAATGTGCTGTTGGAGTCTGTTTGCTAGTATTTTATTGAGGATTTTTGCATCTATATTCACCAGTGGTATTGGCCTGTAGTTTTCTTTCTTTGTGACATCTTTATCTGGTTTCGGTATCAGGGTGATGCTGGCCTTGTAGAATGTGTTTGGGAGTGTTCCTCCCTCTGCTATATTTTGGAAGAGTTTGAGAAGGATACGTGTTAGCTCTTCTCTTAATGTTTGATAGAATTCGCCTCTGAAGCCATCTGGTCCTGGGCTTTTGTTTGTTGGAAGATTTTTAATCACAGTTTCAGTTTCAGTGCTTGTGATTTGTCTGTTTATATTTTCTGCTTCTTCCTGTTTCAGTCTCAGAATGTTGTGCTTTTCTAAGAATTTGTCCAGTTCTTCCAGGTTGTCCATTTTATTGGCATATAGTTGCTTGTAGTAATCTCTCATGATCCTTTGTATTTCTGCAGTGTCAGTTGTTACTTCTTTTTCATTTCTAATTCTATTGAGTCTTCTCCCTTTTATTCTTGATGATTCTGGCTAATGGTTTGTTGATTTTGTTTATCTTCTCAAGGAACCATCCTTGAGTTTTATTGATCTTTGCTATCGTTTCCTTCATTTCTTTTTCATTTATTTCTGATCTGATCTTTACGATTTCTTTCCTTGTGCTAACTTTGGGGTTTTTTGTTCTTCTTTGTCTAATTGCTTTAGGTGTAAGGTTAGGTTGTTTATTTGAGATTTTTCTTGTTTCTTGAGGTAGGATCGTATTGCTATAAACTTCCTCTTAGAACTTCTTTTGCTGCATCCCATAGATTTTGGGTCATCGGGTTTTCATTGTGATTTGTTTCTAGGTATTTTTTTATTTCCCCTTTGATTTCTTCAGTGATCTCTTGGTTATTTAGTAGCATATTGTTTAGCCTCCATGTGTTTGTATTTTTTACAGATTTTTTCCAGTGACTGATATCTAGTCTCATAGCGTTGTGGTCGGAAAAGATACTTGATAAGATTTCAGTTTTCTTAAATTTACCAAGGCTTGATTTGTGACCCAAGATATGATCTATCCTGAAGAATGTTCCATAAGCACTTGAAAAGAAAGTGTATTCTGTTGATTTTTGATGGAATGTCCTATAAATATCAATTAAGTCCATCTTGTTTAATGTATCATTTAAAGCTTGTGTTTCCTTATTTATTTTCATTTTGGATGATCTGTCCATAGGTGAAAGTGGGGTGTTAAAGTCCCCTACTATGATTGTGTTACTGCCGATGTCCCTTCTTATGGCTGTTAGTATTTGCCTTATGTATTGAGGTGCTCCTATGTTGGGTGCATAAATATTTTCAATTGTTATATCTTCTTCTTGGATTGATCCCTTGATCATTATGTAGTGTCCTTCTTTGTCTCTTGTAATAGTCTTTGTTTTAAAGTGTATTTTGTCTAATATGAGAATTACTACTCCAGCTTTCTTTTGATTTCCATTTGCATGGAATATCTTTTTCCATCCCCTCACTTTCAGTCTGTATGTGTCCCTAGGTCTGAGGTGGGTCTCTTGTAGACAGCATATATACGGGTTTTATTTTTGTATCCATTCAGCCAGTCTGTGTCTTTTGGTGGGAGCATTTAATCCATTTACATTTAAGGTAATTATCAATATGTATGTTCCTATTACCATTTTCTTAATTTTGGGGGTTTATTATTGTAGGTCTTATCCTTCTCTTGTGTTTCTTGCCTAGAGAAGTTCCTTTAGCATTTGTTGTAAAGCTGGTGTCATGGTGCTGAATTCTCTTAGCTTTTGCTTGTCTCTAACGGTTTTAATTTCTCCGTTGAATCTGAATGATATCCTTGCTGGGTAGAGTAATCTTGGTTGTATGTTTTTCCTTTTCATCACTTTCAATATGTCCTGCCACTCCCTTCTGGCTTGCAGAGTTTCTGCTGAAAGATCAGCTGTTAACCTTATGGGGATTCCCTTGTAAAAAATATGGAACACTTCATGAATTTGCCTGTCATCCTTGTGCAGGGGCCATGCTAATCTTCTCTGTATCATTCCAGTGTTTTATATGTGTTGCCAAAGTGAGCGCAGTATTAGAAATTAATCTGCTAGTAAACTCTCACAATACCTATTTTGCTTTCTATAACTGTAATATCTGTGGGCAAATCTCCCCTACTCAAAATACACATTCTTTTCAGAACAAGGCTGTGTTTCACACATTCTAGTTTTATAATTTGTCCAATATAATTCCTTGAATAAACAGTTATTCAATAAATATTTGTTGACAAGCCTTTGATATAGTAGACTGCAAAGGTGTCTATTACATTATTGCTGATAATAGCTAGAGTTAAAGAAACATAAATATTCAATAATAGGTGGTGTGATGACTTGGGAGACTGGGATTGACATATGTACACTAATATGTACAAAATGGATAACTAGTAAGAACCTACTGTATAAAAAAATAAATAAAATACAAAAAAATATTCAATAATAGTGGAATCTTTATATAAATTTTGTTTATGTCTGGTAATCTTATTTAGAGAAGCATGTGAAACCTTTCAAAATTCTATTTACTTGTAACAAAAAGGGAAATGTTTATATTATACCATTAAGTTAACTAATTAGAAATCAAATATATATAAAGTCTGTATATGAGTGGAATCATACTCATAGGATAAGGATAGGATGGAAATATCAACTTTTGGTGATTTTACTTCTTTCTGTTGTTCTATAATATGTTTTTATAATGCAATATAATTCATTATAATAGTCCCATAAACACTAAAAAATGTTGAATGAATGAGTAAAAAAAGTATAGATGATTTCTATTTCTACAAGTGAAAGCCATATTAACAACTAGTTATTTACAATATATCAGGTAATAATGTAGATGAATCTCACACCAGCACAAATATACATAATCAAAGAGTAATTTTTTTCTTCATTTACTTTGACATATTTTAGACTGTGTGCGGAAGTTTAAGTGTTGTCAGATAAGCATAGAAGAAGGCAAAGGGAAACTCTGGTGGAACTTGAGAAAAACTTGCTATAAGATAGTGGAGCATAACTGGTTTGAAACCTTCATTGTCTTCATGATTCTACTCAGCAGTGGGGCACTGGTAGGTGAAATATGATTTGCTCTTTTACTTTTACCTGAAATCCTTCACCTTTCCCCTTAATGAACCTCCTCTTACATGTTTTTACAGCAAGGTGTTTGTGAATATGAGAGACATTGTATGACATTTTTAGCACAGTACTTAAAGAGCAATTTTCATTGTTCTGGAATAGGCCTCAAACTGAATCAAATTTAGATCAGTATGATTTTTTGTGAATATTTAAGGAAGGATCTTTTTTTTAGTCATCAGAACCAGTTCCTGTTAAGAATGAGTATGTAGACATGATATGGGATTATCAGCTAAATATCAAACTGTTTAACATAAGCTCCATTGCTACATAAAACCCACCTGTCTTGTTCATGCTGATTCACTAGTGCCAATCGCATTGAATGGCAAATAGTAAACTAACTTAATTACCAATGAGTAGCAAAGTGAAAGCATTACAAACTTATTTTATATCTGATTTCATTCCACAGAATGGTCAATTTGGTCAAAATATTGATTAATATAATGAAAACAGTGTGTCCCGTTTTCCATTTGTTAATGTAAATGTGGTTACCTTTCTTTTATTTGTTTATTTTTCTATTAGTTGCTAGTGTTTGGTGAGTTGATTTTAGTAGGAGGATCATGGCATTATATCTGGAGGCCTCAAAGCCCACCTCTGATTTGATTAAGGATTCTGCAGCCTGTCATGTACTTGGAGCAAAGAAGGTCAGCTCTGTGTTTTAATGCCAAGTAGAGAGGGAACTGTGACATCTTGTCGGTGACTAGTGCCCTTGCTGTAGCAGCTCACTGTTATCAATTACACCCAGTCAGAGATCACCAAAATGCACCAACATGCACAAAGGCTGGCTTCTGAGGGGCTTCTAGCTTCAGCTATAGATAGAGTTGAAAAGCATTTAGGCCCTTGTATTGAGCCCCACTTACAAGCCCAGATCCCCCTTTTCTCCAAAAAAAAAGTAAAATTCTCCTTTCTTCTTGATCCAGACCACCAGGTTACCCTGATAGTTTTTCTTGTAAGAGGACTGAATTAGATAAATGCTCTTTTCATTCCAGAAGGCCTAGGGACTCCGGCAAATGAATTCCCCCTCCCTTTCCAAAGAGCTCTGCAAAATAAGGAGGTTCTAGATATACACCACACACATGCCCAGATTGAGCAAGAGAGATAGAGGAGAAAGCTAGAGATCATAATCCATTCCCCTTTCCCAGGCTAAGGGGGCTCCTTGCCTTACATTTGCATTACTGAAAGGCTACAGTCCACAACTCTGCACTGAACAAAGCAGATCTGCTTGCAGATGATTTTCTGCCTCCTGCTGTAGAGAGAAGCAGCTGGCAATGTCTCAAAAATTTTAAGCTCTTTTGGGGTACCCTGATACCAAAATTTAAAAATTATTTGAATTAATTGGTTGATAAATGCTCAGTCAACAGTCATTTGCATATAGATAACTATAAAGCAAAGTGCAGCTCTGGGAAGCACAAAGTGTTCCACCCTTAAGCACCTGAGAACAGGCTTGCAGCATGTTTTTCTCTAATAAAATACCAATTAGAGACAGTTTATGAAAATGAAATTCAGTGAAGCTTTTTCACTTACAGGCCTTTGAAGATATATATATTGAACAGCGAAAAACCATTAAGACCATGTTAGAATATGCTGACAAAGTTTTCACTTATATATTCATCCTGGAAATGCTTCTCAAGTGGGTTGCATACGGCTTTCAAGTGTATTTTACCAATGCCTGGTGCTGGCTAGATTTCCTGATTGTCGATGTGAGTATTCTGCACATTCTTGATTCATTCTGTTGGCATGTGAATGATATGTGCTAGCAATGGTGCCTGGCATATAAAAGGCACTCAGTAAGTACTGCATGGCCCCAAATATAAATGATGGTTCCCATCTTCCCAATAAGAAAATGCCCCAAAACAATTTTTTTGCTGGTTTAAATGTATATACTTTCAGAGATGAAACAGTCAAATGGAACTTATTGTATGTATTGATTTAGTTTAAATTAATATTTAAGATTCCAAGTTATACAAAATAATATATTACCATAGAAGTTTTGCTTTTATCACTCTCACATTTCATACAATAACTGTATTTAAATTCTTCAAGGGCATCTTTGATGTTACTATATTCATCATCACCAGAGCCTGTTGCAAAGTGTTTGTCCCACAGGTGGATTACTAATTCCAAAAAATTTGAAAGTCCAAATAGCAAGAGACACTTCTTGATTTGTATGATGGCAGAAACAGATTGGCTATTGGACCAATTATTTAAAAGTTTAGTGAAACCACGATGGTGTTGAAAATAAAGATGCAGTATCAGAATATGAAGCTTTAAAAATATGAATATGAGGTTATTCCCTGATTTTTGAGGGAAAATTCTGAGGAAGATCTCACCTTTTTTAATGCATATAATATCTTAACTAAAAAAAAAAAATTTAAATCACTTTCATTTAGTTTTGGAGATTTACTTCTTAAACTCCTTTTAAATTAATAGTCCATTTTGAAAGACTAGAAAGGAACTTAAAGGCCTTTTGTCTAGAAAAGACTAGGCGAGCCAGTGAGAATAGGGGACAGAACACCTGCGGGGAGGGGATGGGTGATGCTCAGAGCTAAGGGAGGAGGAGGGCTCTGGAATTTTCAGGAAAGCACAATGTGTTAAGTAGTGTACTTTACAGATAATATTCTGTTGATTATAATAATTCCTTGGCAATTAAAGATGTATTTTGAAATATAAAATTTACATATGTTGCTAGCAAAGAAAAAAACGGACCCTTTCATGGAGAAAATTATTTTTTACAACTTCAGGTGAAAAATATATCAACTTTTAATTTAGTAGGAGTTTTCTGATCACCAAACAGAGGAAAAAATTTGTAAGAGACAAAGAGAATTCTTTGAATTTAAGAGACAAAAATATATTTTTTCCCTTGAATCTGCCTAAAGCAAATCTATTCTTAAATAACATATAGAGCTACATGAAGAATTATATCAAAAGTTTACTGGCAATGAAATAAGACAATAACTAATACTTAAAACCACATCTGTGTGGACATTACAAACAAAGGAAAAATATACCAAGACAGTACCAGTTATTTATTTGTATAATGAGATTATGGATGATACTTTTCTTTATTTTCTGTATGTGGTTATGATTTTTAATAATAATATCTGGCATTTAATATATCTATGTGATAATAAAGGCATTAAGTCAACACTACCTAAATATGAAGAAATTCTTAAGAGAAATCTAGTTGAAGTCTATAAGCTGCTACTCATATTACCTAGCATACCCTGATATTTACCTTCTTAGATTTAAGAAAACTATTATGATAATGCATTAAACTAATCCATACTTTGCTTTATGTCAAATATATTTATTGAGCATCTATTTTGTTATGGAAGAGACAAATATGAATGCCATTTTTCTGGGCCTATGGGAGCTTACAGACAACTAGTGAGGACAGATAGTATACAGCGAGAAGATGACATCTATATTAAAAGTGCTATCTGCTTCACTGAGGAAGGAGCAAAGGCTTCATGAGGCCAGGGCAGTGTGAGCTGGCTTTTGAGGGATGACATGTCAGCAGGTACAGATGAGGGGAAGGACACCAAAGTCTTAAAGACACTGATGCATGCCAAGCAGGGCTTGTTCACAAAACAAGTGAGGGAAAGCGTTCTGTAATTGGATGATAAGGTAAGAAAGGTAAGTTGGAGAAGAGGTTGAAGGACCTGAGATGCCATACAAAGAGATTTAGATTTATGATTTAGTAATGAAGCCACTAAAGAATTGTCTATGGAAAGTGACAAGAAAAGCTCGCTCTTTCAGGGAGAGAAATTTGGTGGAGGTGTCAGTGATGGAATAGAAGGAGATTACTATTTACAGGCCAAAGACCAATAAAGATCAAAAAGAGAAGAGGGAGCTTCCCAGGTGGCGCAGTGGTTGAGAGTCCGCCTGCCGATGCAGGGGACACGGGTTCGTGCCCCAGTCGGGGAGGATTCCACATGCTGCGGAGCGGCTAGGCCCGTGAGCCATGGCCGCTGAGCCTGCGCATCCAGAGCCTGTGCTCCACAATGGGAGAGGCCACAACAGTGAGAGGCCCGCGTACCGCAAAAAAAAAAAAAAAAGAGAAGAGGGTCTACAGGTATCTCCTTTTCATATTCAGCTACACAAGACATGTAAATTTGAATATTTTACTACTTCTTTAGCCAATAAATACTGCCCCGGTTCAGAATTTTTTTTCTTATGTCTAACTTTTATCTTTCCTCCTTTAATTTATGCCTATCTCTTTTTCATTTTGTCTTTAGAGAAGATAAAGTACTATAGGTCCTCTTGTTTTATATGTAGAAGATCTTCACAACAAATGATAATTCAGTAACTATTTTTCAGTTATCTGTGAAGAGGAGACTTACAAAGTCTAAAAGTTTAGATTTTAGGAAAAATATAAAAACCACCTCAGAAATTTTTATAGATTAATTTTTTCTAAATTTAAAGGTTTTTCTATCTCAGAGGACATGTGCAAAATTAGTTCGAATAAGTCAAGTTTTGTTGTAAAAATTTTCTCTGTGCTTCACTTATTTTTCTTAAAAAGTGTATTTTTTAAATATACACTAACACCATATTCTTAAAACCTATATTACACATCTGTTTTCAGTTTTCTACTTTTGAAATTCAGGTGCACTTTAGGAGAAAATATCTTTTTTTAGTTTATATGGCTTTAATGAGTTTTCTATGTATTTTCAAAGGAAATCAGACATTTCTGTGCCACCTATGGCAGTTGTTCTTTTCCTTTTTAGCTGAGATTTTAGAACTTCTATCAACTGCATTTGTCATCTGTGTAAATGACTAAAGAAAACATTTTTCTGACAATTTCTAATTAGTTATACTAAAATCTCAACATTTTTTTAATGAATTATTTTAATTTTCCCTAATTAATGATCTTATGCCCTCACACTGACATTTACAGGAAGACTAAGCCACTGTTTAGAAACCTAGATCTTTCTGAATGTGTTTATATTCAGAGTCAATAGTGGTTTGCGTAGTTTACTTGCATACTTGTACTAAGTTTTAATTTCTCTTTCAGGTCTGCTCAGTAATATGAGGAATGATAAAGTTTTACAGATCTATAGATGAAAATTTCATTTCGGTGTCATTCTTTTTCTTGCTTTACATTTAATTTTTAAAAATTTTCTTGTCAAGAATCTTGAAAAAAAACACATATAGCTTCTTCTTTTTCATAAGTTTATAGCAGTGGTTTTCAAAGTGTGGCTCACAGGCCAGTATCATTAGCCTCACCTGGGAACTCGAAGAAATGCAAATTCTCAGGCCCTACCTCAAACCTTGGCCAGCGATTTGTGTTTACAGCAAGCTGTCCAGGTGATTCTGATACTAAAGTTTGAGAACTACTGGTTTATTACATAGAGCAAGGTTGAATTGTATAAGCATTTTTATTTGTAAATGAGAAAACTGTGTTGCTTTTTCTGTATAGGTCTCATTGGTTAGCTTAACTGCAAATGCTTTGGGTTACTCAGAACTTGGTGCCATCAAATCCCTCAGAACACTAAGAGCTCTGAGGCCATTGAGAGCCTTATCCCGGTTTGAAGGAATGAGGGTAAGACCAAATGCTTTAGAATTTGTTGGAATTAGAATTGAGAACAAACTGCTGCTTTGAACCTTAGACATGACAAATCCATGCTGAATTTGTGTCTTCTACATTCAGACTCACATAGCCAATCAATCAGTAATATTTGCCAGACATCCATAAACTTGACATTGTTGGAGGCACTCACAGAACATAATGCCTGAATGGTTGCTTCTAATTAGAAACAATTAGATTGCTTCTAATTAGATTTGTTCACTCTGTGGGAAATTTCTAGCATGTTGTATAGGCTTCTGATGTGAGTCAAGATTAGTTATATTCCTTCCATTTATAAACGTGCACAAAATCCCACTCACTGTAATTTGAAACCACCACATCGTTCCTCATCATTTTTCTTCCCTGTTCCATATGATGTATCTTGAGCCTTTTAAAGTTCAAATCTGGCCTTTTAGCTTTCAAACGAAGGCTGAGATGGCTAAAAAGTAGGTCAGCTGTGGAAATCTAACACTCATTTAGAAAGGTGGTACAAAAGAACTCAGAGGAATTTGTGCTGCCGTTTGTCATCCCCTGGGGCACAAAACCTGAGACCACATACCCTCAGCACTGAGGAAATGGTGATGCCCTGTCTCCCTACATTTAGCTATTCAAAAAAGAACTTTTAGATGCTTTTTTTTGTGATATTTTAAAATAGTTACTTAGGACTTTCTCTGAATGTTGCAAAAACAACCAGAAGCAGATGATGTGTGTAGGTGTGTGTGCTCCTATGTTTGTATGCACATGATTGCATAGAAAGGAATGGCTAGCTCTTAAATTCTTTTCACTTTACCAATTTAAAATCTACTGTTTTTGAAGTAGCTGTTTTAATTTTTTAAAAAGAGAATCAAACTTTCAGTACTAGAATGATTTTCATATTTTCTATATCAAGTTTGCATATATAATGACCTAAATTCCTAGTCCTTCCATAGATCTGACTCTCTTCACTTCTTTTTCCATCTCATTTCTGTGCCAGGTTGTTGTCAATGCTCTTTTAGGAGCCATTCCATCCATAATGAATGTACTTCTGGTTTGTCTGATCTTTTGGTTAATATTCAGTATCATGGGAGTGAATCTTTTTGCTGGCAAGTTTTATCACTGTATTAACTACACCACTGGAGAAATGTTTGATGTCAGCGTGGTCAACAACTACAGTGAGTGTAAGGCCCTCATAGAGAGCAACCAAACTGCCCGGTGGAAGAACGTGAAAGTCAATTTTGATAATGTGGGACTCGGGTATCTTTCTCTACTTCAAGTAGTAAGTAACCACCTTATTATTCACTGTGATGTATTATGAAAAGGAGTCCAAAATTCTTCTCAGTGTTTGCAAATACATACTTCCTCAAGCCCATTTGCCTAGATTCTTCCTCAGTCATGGCCGAACTGTCTTTTCTGTGCCATGTTGAAAACTGGACAGCTCTACAAAGTTTATAGTCTCTCAGACTAAGCCTTAGGTTCCCAGCACAGGTCTTTGTTACTGAGATTTCTGTGTAGGTTCCTACTGTTTTCCCCCATCCCTAATCTGAGCAAAGTAGAGGCAGTGGCCTGAGGGTGGGGTTGGAAAGGTGGTGGGGAGAGGCGTGGTAGATTTCTGTCCTCCTTCTCAGGTACCAGACAGTCTCTAAACCCTCGCCAAGTCTCCACCCGCCCAACCTTCACCAACACCGTAACCAAATGTACCCTCACACGAACTCTACCTTGATTCCCCTCTTCCTTCCTGCTGCTTGAATGCTTTCAGATAGGGAGATTGCTCTCTTGCAAATGAAAACCTTCCTATCAAGTCTACTATGTCTGCTATAATTTCATAAAAATCCATTCAACTTCTCAACTGACCACTCTAAGTCATGTCCACATGCTCCCTGAGATGATCCACCTACACAATACCCAACACTAGGTAAATATTGCAGGGTCCTGTAGCACTAAGGAACTGAAAAAAAATGTACAAGACTTGTCTTCAGGATTACTATGCCCACACAAACACACAAAACCAAAATATTTTAAAAAGTAAATTGCAATTAAATATAATGTTTGCTTCAGATTATAATGCTGCTTTTTATAGAATAACTGCCTCAAAATAGTATATTTAGCAATACTGAGGAGAGTTTCAAGAACAAACCATCATGATTGATGGTTAGTGATAATACCACTTAGAAAGGGATGAGCAGAAAAGAAAGCATTAAGATCAAACAACACAGCATATGTTTTCATTTGTCTGAAGGTAGTACTATATACGTGAAATTATTTCATGTTATATTCTTTAGATACAGCAGAGTCAAAAGTTATTGATAATTGCTTTTATGATAGCATATAGTTGTAATCCATCATGATTTCATTATAGATGTTAAAGTTGCATAAAAAGATGTTATAGAAGAATGCAAAGGAAGAGTTTTCAATGCATATGTTATAAAACTTTGCCCAAAGAGTTTAAATATTAATTCAAAACTATTTTATATACCCGTTTTGAATGAATCTTGGTCAATCAATCTGATATTTAATCTCTTTTTAGAATTATAATTTGTGAGGGAAAAAATTAAATGATGTGACTTTTTTTACAGGCCACATTTAAGGGATGGATGGATATCATGTATGCAGCTGTTGATTCACGAAATGTAAGTCTGTTTAGAGAGAAAATTGTTTAATTTGATCCAGTGAATATTTCTGAAGTGTTGTTATTTAGTGATATTGTCAATAAAGTGAAATCATAGGTAAATTTATAGATTACATCTATATTAGAAAAATAAAATATTCAACCTTATATTACACTTTCCAAAATTTGATTTAAATGTATTTCTCTACTCACTGTGAATCTTTTAACATATCTTTCCTAGTAGCTAGCATGGTGCCTGGCACTTAAAAATTTGTTGACTCTATTTGTAAAATGAGACATCTTATTTTTGGTTCTGATAGTTCTGGCCATGAATTAAAAGCCTGCACAGGCACTTTCTTCATCTGTCACAGTTTTCTTCCAGCTTTTGATCTTTCCTCTGATAGGAAGGATCTGACTAGTGGTGAAAAAAGCAAACAGAAAGCAAAATAAACATATAAAAAAAATCCTGGGCTTCCCTGGTGGCGCAGTGGTTGAGAGTCCGCCTGCTGATGCAGGGGACATGGGTTTGTGCCCCAGTCTGGGAAGATCCCACATGCCGCGGAGCGGCTGGGCCCGTGAGCCATGGCTGCTGAGCCTGCGCATCCGGAGTCTGTGCTTCGCAATGTGAGAGGCCTGCGTACCGCAAAAAAAAAAAAAAAAAAAAAAAAAAAAAAAAAAAAAAAAAAATCCTAATGGTGTTTCTCTCTGGGAAGTGAGATTTTTGTGGTAGAAAAAGGGGCTTTCATAATCTACCTTATACACATCAGCACTTTTGAAATTTTTTGTATAATCTCCATTAATTTCTCACTAACAATAAGGGAGGAAATCACATTTTGAAAAAGAGATTGGCTTCTGATATATTGCCAGAGTATAGTAATTAAGCTCAAAATATTATATCCCTGACACCAAAAACCAGGTGGTAACTTAGAAAGAATTCCTGATTTTTTTTCACCTTATTTAAAAAAAAAAAAAAAGAATGAAAGCGCTTAACACCCTGCATTGTATCTATTACTGTCAGGAATCCCAGTTATGGGTTTTTTTGAATAATAGTTACAATTTATTATGTATTACCACTCACTGTGCTGGCTTTCTTACATTACCTTATTTTTTGCAGTGGTTTCCTACCTATTTGATTAATTCATTTAAAATTCTCTCCACCTTTCTTATCAATAACCTACATAACACACAACTTGCTTTCAGTTTCTTCCTTAATAACCTAGCATACACTATCTGCTATGTAACCCCTCAGCATTCAAGCACTTCACAAAAGATGGAGTCCAATTGGCCACTATAATTATGACAGGTTATTCACTCTTACTCTCATTAGTTAATAGAGAAATGCAAATTTAAACCAAAATTAGATATTACCTACAAACCTTCCTGATTGGCAATATTAAAAAGTTTGACAGTACCAAGTGCTGCTAAGAATACACAGCAGCAAGAACTCTAGTATGCTGATTGGGGGGAAATGGATAAATATTCCTTTAAAAAAGTTGAGTATTACCAACATTATTCATTAAAGTTCAAGATATTCTTTAACCCCACAATTCCATTTTTAGCAATATATTCTATAGAAACTTATGTACATATATAGGAGAATCTATGTATAAGAATGAGCATAACTTTTTTTCATTAGTGAAAAACTGGAAACAACTCAAAAGTAGTAGAAATAGGCAAATATTGAATATTAAACAGTATTGAAAATGATATATGAATCCAGTATACATAATGCAGATGAATCTTAAAATGTAACTGTTATAACAAATGTGTCTACTAGACAAAATGTAGACACAACTAACCTTATTGTTCAAGAATGCATACTTAGGTTCTAACTCTAGAGAAAAAGCAAGGAAATAATTACTGTAAAAGTCAGGATAATGATTACCTCTAGCAGGGATGGTAGAATTTATGTTTGGGAAGGATATACCAAGGGTTTCTGACATCTTGGGTTGTAAAGTTCACTTTAAAAGAGTTTATTACATCTAACACTTATGTACTGTGCACTTTTGTGTTTACATAGTATTTAATTTTAAGACATTTTAAAATATTTTATATCACTGTCCACTACACACATGCATAAATAAAATAGAAGTCTTATCAAAGAATAGGCAGTTTTACAATATTTCCAATATTTTCTATTTTACCCTATTTCATTAGGAAAAAAAATTCCATGTTGGCCATTACCCTCTAAATTGATTTCATGACACAATGGGTCATTACCTGCATTCATTGTCACCTGTGACTAGTTAACTGAGTTGGTTAGAACAATGTCCTGTGAGACCTGAACTACAGATTACAGCCAAAGCTTAAACCAGCCATCATACTTTTTTCATCAGAACTGTTCTGGATGAGAGAGGGCATCATTGTTACAAAAACAATGCCTAAGGCCTGCAGAATAGGATGAATCAATAGACTCATTTTCAGAATGGAAAGGTCCTACTGATGTACCTATGTCCACACGTACAGTAATAATTCTAGTCTATCAACAGAAATATGTACTAGAAATCAAACCTTTACTCTTAACCTTTTACTATTGACCGGGTGCTGTTCTAACACCTCTCATATACAATAGTAACATTTAACCTTCCCAACTACCATATGAGGAGTAGGCTCTATATTTTTCCATTTTACAGATGAAGAAGCTGAGTCAGAGAGGGTAAAATTTGAAAGTTTTTAACATAGAACAGTGTGACTACAACACCTCTTCTGTAGGAAGAGGAAATCCTCACTTTGCATGCCCCATTGGGGTCTTGAAACTGCATTGCAAGTGCATTCATAATCTAGGCATTTATTGGGTGAAATTAATTTTAATTATTCAGACTTTTCTATGAGTTGTTTCATTTTCTCAAGTCAGTGAACCTTATTAGAGACTCTTCAATAGGTGTTAGATTTGATGTTTCATAAAATCTGTTTAATTTTTTTAAATTTCCAGTGATAGAGACATGCTTTGAGAATCAAAAATTCACTGATGTCTTTTTTATGAAACATGGAGTAGGTCTAATAGTTATCATTTTTCATATTTTGTAGGTAGAATTACAACCCAAGTATGAAGACAATCTGTACATGTATCTTTATTTTGTCATCTTTATTATTTTTGGTTCATTCTTTACTCTGAATCTTTTCATTGGTGTCATCATAGATAACTTCAACCAACAGAAAAAGAAGATAAGTATACTAAAACTTCATCTTTGCTCTAAAATGTGAACTAAACATATCACACCGTTTCCTTTTGGCTCCAAATGCAGTCAACAAAAAGAATATAAAATTCAGAAATTGTTTTGAGAGACTTAATCATCTATGAGTTTTTAAGTGATTGATAATTCAGATAGCATGTACTGATATTTCCAGTATAGAAATCTGACTAATATGGCATAATTTATGCATTGAATATATACATCTCTAAAATACATATATTAATTAGTAGCATTAGAATAGAATGTGGAGCCATTTTTCACACAATTACTAAGATGAATTTTGTAGCTAGCAAAGAACGTGATTTTTACAAGTTTTTCTTTCATTTCTTTACTTTGGAGGTCAAGACATTTTTATGACAGAAGAACAGAAGAAATACTACAATGCAATGAAAAAACTGGGTTCAAAGAAACCACAAAAGCCCATACCTCGACCTGCTGTAAGAATAACATACTTTCATCATCAATAAAAGCTACGCTATCTATCACTTTTACAGCCCAAATTGCTAGATACTAATTTTTGTGCATTTGCAAAACAAAGTTTTTGCCTTAGCAATGTGACTAGCTAGCCTAAATAGCCTAAGTATTTGTAATTTATATATACATACTATGTAGAAATTATGTAATATATTTTATATACAGACATAAAATACATATTAATAATAATGTTCAGACTTATATGCCAATATTATTCCATAGGATTGATGTCATTGAGGAGCTTCTAATAATGCAGAGAAGAAAACATATTCATATATACATAGTGTGGGAATATTGAACGTTCTCAGAGTGCAGTGGGGACCAATTGGGATAACTGGTACCTCTTGGATATGCCCCATATTCTGTCCAACTTTGCAGATTGAATGGAATCATTAATGGAAAAAGTCACAGTTCTTGTTTTTTCCTGGTTTTTAAGAAAAATCTATTTCCTCCTAGCATCTTGCCCCTAAATCAGATGACATCATTCTTTAAGACTTTTCATGGCTATTCCAATTGTATATTTGCCAATGGCTACTGGTTCTGTTTGGTTGCTTCAAGGAATTGTTGTCAGGAGAGTTCCTGAGTTTTTCTATGTTTCAGAAGTCCTCCCCCAAGGTATACATGGTACAAGGCAATCCAGTGTTCCCAAGGAATCATGACTCTATGACTCCATTAGTGACGATGTAAAACTGGCCAAGCTAAAACTGGCCATGCCCATGTTTTGTTTGTAAGTTAGCCAAAAGCTCAAAGAAAGTGGATAGTTATATTGGACAAAACATTAGGAATGGACAATTTGAGCCTACTCTTTGAGAAATAATACAACTTGAATGGATGGGGAGTAAAGCAGAGTAATGCCCTATATAAAAAAACATATACTCCAAAGCCATGGAAATAAATATTGCAGTGGAGAATAGTGATATATTTGAAATAGTGAGTAGTAAACACAAGGTTTTCTGGGTTAAATGAGTCAAGGTTACCACTATGAGTCTGAAGAAATCGATCTTAATTAAGCCAAATGAAAATATAATATAGTTAAGTGAACAGCATAGTAATGTGAAGAAAAAGAATTTTAGAGACTGGCGTGAGAAGATATTAGAGACAAAATAGTGCTGGGCCTTGGACAAGAAGATGAGTCCACAATATGGGGTCATGCCAGTAGGACTGGAACATAGGAAATAAATGAGCCAACAAGAAGACTCAGTGGGATGAGGCAGCTATAAAATATAGGAAAAGAGGGAGGATTATTATTATCTACATTTCATTATGTAGATAATGAAAAATGTAAAACAGTTAATGTTTTGTGAAATTACTGATTGCACTAACAAAGTCTTATAAAGGCATTTGGAAAAATTAGGTCTTATGAATATGAGACAAAGATTTTAGAGTTGTCATTGTCAGACATAATTCAGTTGAGCTCTGAAGCTTAGATTCATTTTTGAAAGATAATTAGAATATATATTTTAAAAAAAAGACCCAAAAAGTTCTGAGCATGAAGCCTTGGGCACTTCACCATTATAGGAAGAGGTAAATCAGTGAAGGAGTGAGATTTATCAATAGGCAACATATATATGTAGATAAATGATTGAGAAAGAAATTTTTAAATGGCTGTTTAATTACATCAAATGACATAGGTTTACCTGGACAGGGACAGGGATGCACAGGAAACGATCAGTGCACTTAACTAGACTATTATTGGCAACAATTTGGCAAATTAAGAAATGATTTGGTAAAATCCATCCTTTCAGTCATTCATTAACAATGTACTATGCTAAACATTTGGATTTAAATATCGAGCAATAAAGAGTCTATTTGGTAATCAAACAGTCACCCCAACAAATATAGAAATATCCAAGAAGGAAAGATCCATTTGGCTATGAGAGCTGATAAGAAAGAGGGGACTGATGAATCAGGGAAGTTAGGGAAGGCTTCACTGAAGCATGAACTGAGGCATGGAGAAGAATGAGGAAGCGTCAGTAGGCAATGTGGGAAGAGAAGAGGAATGTATATGTGAAGGCTCTGAGGTAGGAAAGCCAGTGAATTGGAGTGCAGAGGGTGGGGGTTCATTTGGGACATGGGGAGAATGAAAAGGTTAGGATGGTCCACACTTTTCTGGGCTTCATAGGCCATGTTCAAGAGTAGTCTTTGTCCTTAGAGCAATGGGAAGTCATTGAAGGGGACCTGGTCCGTTTGGGTTTTGTGAATATCACTCAACCAGCACTGACAGAGGCAGTATGTGCATTGTAGACTCGTTTTGGAACTATTTCAGAGATGATAGGTAGAGTGGTGTGGAGATGAATAAAATGGATGGATTTGTAAGCTATCACAGGAATGAAATTAAAAGGTTTATTAATTGAATATGAAAGGTGAAGAAGGAAGCAACAAAGATGACTTATGAGTTTCTGCCTCACACAACTGGATGAATAATGGTGTCATGCAGAATATGAAGTAGGGACATGAATGGAGAAAAAATTGGGGATGCTAGTTTACAGAATTTTACAATCAAAAAGGGAGTCTGAAAGAGAATGAATGTTTAGAAGAAGTAGTAAAATAAAGTTTCTAAAGATTGAGAGATTAGGTGCAGAGCAAAGCAGGAGTTCTGAAGAAGAAGAGATTGAAGAGAAAGGGAATAAATATAGAATAAAGTTGCGCAGGATGTGGCTCAAGAACAGTGTAGTCTAGGTTAGAGAGCAAAAGGGACTGAGTCCTCCAATGAATTTGGAGTAATATATAAAAAAGATAGGTGTGGGAGACAAGATAATATGAAATGAAAAAGGAAGTAGAAGAGTTTCTTTACACCAGTTGACTTTGGTGTTCTCAAAAAAGAAGAATAGAGGGCAAGAGAATGGGAAATTTCTGAGAAGTTTGAAATTATCCTGGGACCAAGTGAGGGACAAAGGATTGCTAATCATTGTCAAGGGCCAAGGTAAAGTGAGAGAACATAAATCTTTGGTGAACAAGGCCTCCAAGGTTATATAGCTTCCTCCAGCATATTCTGGGATTTAAATTGGAGACAGTGATCTATAACTGGGAATTAGAGTTGTATGTTGAGGTAATCCACTGGAAAACTAAATGGACAGGGAATCTAAGGAGCTTTTTATTGATCATGCTGATACGAAAATAAACACCAAGTTTCTGATTTTATGCAATTTTGAATCTACTACACTGTAGGTGCTATATCTGTGGAAGAGAAAAAGGTTTTAATTAAATAAGAGCAATTGATGTCATAAAATGTCATCACTTTTATGACAAATGTAAGCACAAAGTTTTCTGAGATCACAGAGTGCTTAAAACTTAAAACTGAGTTAGGATTCACCAGACTGAGAAGAGCTGTCTGATAATATCCCTTGACAGAGGTGTTAGGACAGAGGAGACAGATAAAGAAGATAAAATGATATGGTACAAGAGTGGTAGGAAGTATCAGAAGGGTAGAAATAAGGGGACCATAACTAGCCTTGGAAAAGTAAACTTCAGTACACAAGAGCTAAGAACGAAGTGTTTAGAACTGGAATTAGATGCATTTATTAGGTTGAAGAAGGCCCTAGAAGGACAGACCCAGCTGAAACAATGTAAGTCCAACCCAGCAGGCTAAATATGTATTCAGAGAAAATAGCAAAATATAACAAACAGGTGGTGTTTGATGTCCCAGAATTTCAATAGGGAGTAATGGATGCTTCTACTAGGGAGAGGACAAAACACTAACATAGAGAATCCAGACCAATAAATGTGTCGATCTGGGAAAGCAGACTATGAGCATAGAGGTAGCAGAACGTCTGTAGTTCTAGTTGAGAAGGTAGAGGACAACCTAGCAGAGGTAAGCCAAGGCCCAAGCTCTAGAGTGCCTCAATACCAAGCAGATAGGGACAAAAAGGAAGAAAATAGGGTCCAATGGGCTTAATTGGTTTACAAGATGAGGACTTAATTTCATAAACAAGACGTAAGGCCAGTTAGTGCTTGGAATAAGGTCCAAATTGAATAGGGCAGAGTTTGAACATTTGAATTGTGAACTGTAATTTTTTAAAGATAATTTATTCTTATAGAAGAGTTACCTCACAAAATCCTCACCCTACTTTCCTTTATTTTAACCTCTTACATAACCATAGATTGGTTAGCAAAACTAAGAAATTAATCTTGCTGTAATACCATAAAATAAAATGTAGAATTTAACTGGATTTCACCAACTATTCCACTAATGTCCTTTTTCTTGAACTATAATTCTAGAAACATCTTCTCAACTGAACCTTGAGGTAGAATTAAGGTAGAATTTAAGACGCTTTGGCTTTGCCGGGGGTTGGGGGGTATATAAAGGGAGAAGCTAGGGGGGGAAATGACAGGAAAAGCAAGAGAAGTACTTATTCATTAGTTCTTCAAAGTTAATTTTGATGCTCACCCCCAACACAGGCAATAACAAAGACTCATTATAGTGGCAAATATTTACTAACTGTCCATTGTACACATGGTGATGTTCTGGGCACTGAGAACTTAACAGGTGGTTCTTAACATAAAATCAGTTTATAAAATCTGGTATCATGAACAGTATAAATAAAACAAATACATTTGGAAAGAGCTGGATATTCCAATATACACATTTTCTTCCAAGTGTAAAACAAACGTAGTGTTTTTTAATAAAAGCTACATTTTCATATTGCTATATTAAAATCAGATAAGTTGAACTTGATTTTTTTTTTTTCAGTTTCTAAGTGAACTTTACATACTCTTTGTTTCAGAACAAATTTCAAGGGATGGTCTTTGATTTTGTAACCAAACAAGTCTTTGATATCAGCATCATGATCCTCATCTGCCTCAACATGGTCACCATGATGGTAGAAACTGATGACCAGAGTCAAGAAATGACAAACATTCTGTACTGGATTAATCTGGTGTTTATTGTTCTGTTCACTGGAGAATGTGTGCTGAAACTAATCTCTCTTCGTTATTACTATTTCACCATTGGATGGAATATTTTTGATTTTGTGGTGGTCATTCTCTCCATTGTAGGTAAGAAGAGCTGCTTTTACTCAGTTAAGGAATTTAGTAGTGAAAATTTGTGTTTTAAAGCTTTAAAGTTTTTTTCGCTAATCTTACTCATTCACCCCGAAATTTCAAATAAAAGTCTAATTATTAGTCCATTTTCAGCTTGTCATTTCTCTAATTGCATGCTGTGAATGAAATGATGTATAAAAAAAGGAATTTATATTCTGCAGGTTTCATTTATCATCTTGTCTCATTTCAGAAGAAAATAACTGCAACTTTAGCATAATACTCCTGTCCTCAGTCATACTCCTGTAGTATAGACAAGTATTGTTTTGAATAAACAATTCACACACACGTACACATATAAATCCTTACAAGTAGTCAAATAGTCCATAAATAATTGTCCTTGATAATTGGAATATCATGTTGTGTGTTTATATATATTCACACTCATACAAGCTTCATGTTATCTTTGGGTTCAGATAGTTTTCTATGGTGTGTAATATTCTTTTTCACAAGTACATATTTTGTTCAAAAATTCAAAGCAAATTCATTTCATCAATACGTATTAAGTGTTTGTGTGTAGGACATTAAATCAGGTGCTAGAAGTAAGGTTCTGCTTGTTTGAGGAAAGAGAACATATACATAGAGAGACAAATAGTATTCGACTATTTATACACTTCTGCTGGTTAAATAGAAAGACAAGGTAGCATTCCATTTGATCCTGACGACTGTGATATGCAGGATAATACAGTGATTAAGGGATGAGACTCCTGGGTCATACAGACCTGACCGAGCGCTTCCCTATTTTCACTACTTACCAGCTCTGTGACCTATGGCAAGTACCTCACCTTTCCAATCCTTAGTTTTCCAAGGAACATTTTTGTGAAGTGGTGTTATGAAGATTAAATGAGATTATGAAAGTAAATGCACTTAGCACTGTGCCTAGCACAAAGAAAAGACTTAGTAAATGTTAAGCCTAACAACGACAACAAAAGTAGCTATTATCATCACTTAGCAATGCATAAAATCATTGCCAGGATTCAGTCCCAAGTATGTCTGTCTTGAAAGCCTGGATTGTCTCCAATACGTTGTGCTGCCGCCTCCCAAATAAGATGGATCAAAACCATCTCAGAAGAATAAGAACTCTCATATTCCTGATCCAAAAATCATATGCTTTATCCATTAAATCTTATGCAAACACTAGAACTAGTATTTAAGAAACATAAATTTCTTGGGCTTCCCTGGTGGCGCAGTGGTTGAGAGTCCGCCTGCCGATGCAGGGGACACGGGTTCGTGCCCCAGTCCGGGAAGATCCCACATGCCGCGGAGCGGCTAGGCCCGTGAGCCATGGCCGCTGAGCCTGCGCGTCCGGAGCCTGTGCTCCGCAACGGGAGAGGCCACAACAGTGAGAGGCCCGCGTACCGCAAAAAAAAAAAAAAAAAAGAAACATAAATTTCTGTGCTTGGCTGCCATATACATTGTGTCCTTTATGGATGCTTTTCTTGAACCAGAAAAAATGACCATTAGTACCTTCAGTTAGTATAAAGGTGTTAATGTTATAACACTAAACATACCAGTTTCATTTTGCTAAACAAATATTACAGATTGTGTGTATGTAAATGTGTGTGTGTATGTGTATACCTAATTCTCATGTCCACATTTTGTAAAACTAGTTAGTGCTTATCTTAGAAATGTAAATTTTCATTTGCTGCCATTAAGTATAACCTTATTTTTGTTTTATCTTGGCTTTCCATAGGTATGTTTCTGGCCGAGCTGATAGAGAAATATTTTGTGTCCCCTACCCTGTTCCGAGTGATCCGTCTTGCCAGGATTGGCCGAATCCTGCGTCTGATCAAAGGGGCCAAGGGGATTCGCACGCTGCTCTTTGCTTTGATGATGTCCCTTCCTGCGTTGTTTAACATCGGCCTCCTGCTCTTCCTGGTCATGTTCATCTACGCCATCTTTGGGATGTCCAACTTCGCCTATGTTAAGAGGGAGGTTGGAATTGATGACATGTTCAACTTCGAGACCTTTGGCAACAGCATGATCTGCCTGTTCCAGATTACCACCTCTGCTGGCTGGGATGGATTGCTAGCACCTATTCTTAATAGTGGACCTCCAGACTGTGACCCTGAAAAAGATCACCCTGGCAGCTCAGTTAAGGGAGATTGTGGGAACCCATCTGTGGGGATCTTCTTTTTTGTCAGTTACATCATCATATCATTTCTGGTCGTGGTGAACATGTACATCGCTGTCATCCTGGAGAACTTCAGTGTTGCTACTGAAGAAAGTGCAGAGCCCCTGAGTGAGGATGACTTTGAGATGTTCTATGAGGTTTGGGAGAAGTTTGATCCTGATGCCACCCAGTTCATAGAGTTCTCCAAGCTCTCTGATTTTGCGGCTGCCCTGGATCCTCCTCTTCTCATAGCAAAACCAAACAAAGTCCAGCTCATTGCCATGGATCTGCCCATGGTCAGTGGGGACAGGATCCACTGCCTCGACATTTTATTTGCCTTCACAAAGCGTGTTTTGGGTGAGAGTGGAGAGATGGATGCCCTTCGAATACAGATGGAAGAGAGATTCATGGCATCCAACCCCTCCAAAGTCTCCTATGAGCCCATTACAACCACTTTGAAACGCAAACAAGAGGAGGTGTCTGCTATTGTTATCCAGAGGGCTTATAGACGCTACCTCTTGAAGCAAAAAGTTAAAAAAGTTTCATGTATATATAAGAAGGACAAAGGTAAAGAAGGTGATGGAACACCCATCAAAGAAGACATCCTCACTGATAAACTAAATGAGAATTCAACTCCAGAGAAAACCGATGTGACACCTTCTACCACGTCTCCACCTTCCTATGACAGTGTGACCAAACCAGAAAAAGAAAAATTTGAAAAAGACAAATCAGAAAAGGAAGACAAAGGGAAAGATATCAGGGAAAGTAAAAAGTAAAAAGAAACAAAAAATATTCCATTTTGTGATCAATTGTTTACAGCCTGTGATGGTGATGTGTTTGTGTCAACAGGACTCCCACAGGAGGTCAATGCCAAACTGACTGTTTTTACAACTGTATACTTAAGGTCAGTGCCTATAACAAGACAGGGGCCTCTGGTCAGCAAACTGAGACTCAACAAACAAACCAGAGAAACAACATCGACAGGAGGTTTCTGTGTTCACAACCAGCTGACACTGCTGAAGAGCAGAGAGTAATGGCTACTCAGACTCTAGGAACCAATTTAAAGGGGGGAGGGAAGTTAAATTTTTATGTAAATTCAACACGTGACACTTGATAACAGTAATTGTCACCACTGTTTATGTTCTAACTGCCACACCTGCCATATTTTTATGAAATGTATGCTGTGAATTTATCACTTTCTTTTTAATTCACAGGTTGTTTACTATTATATGTGACTATTTTTGTAAATGGGTTTATGTTTGGGGAGAGGGAGTAAAGGTAAGAAATTCTATGTTTCTCTACTGTATAACTGGATATATTTTAAATGAAGGCATGCTGCACTTCTCATTCTCACATGAAAAGAAATCACATCACAAAAGGAAAGAGTTTACTTCTTGTGTCAGGATGTTTTCAGATTTTTGAGGTGCTTAAATAGCTATTCATGTTTTTAAGGTGTCTCATCCAGAAAAATTTTACTGTGCCTGTAAATGTTTCATAGAATTCACAAGCATTAAAAAGTTGTTTTATTTTTTCATAATCCATTACATGTACCTGTATATATGTATATATGTATATGTGCGTGTATATACATATATATGTATACACACACCACACACACACACACACACACACACACACACCCCATTACATAGTCATTCAGAGTCCTGGCAGCATGACTTTAACATTTTTGATAAGTGTCCTTTGGCATAAAATAAAAAATATCCTATCAGTCCTTTCTAAAACCTGAATTGACCAAAAAGCATCCCCTCCCATCACTTTATAAAGTTGATTCTGCTTTTTCCTGCAGTATTGTTTAGCCATCTTCTGCTCTTGGTAAGGTTGACATAGTACATGTCAATTTAAAAAATAAAAGTCTGCTTTGTAAATAGTAATTTTACCCAGTGGTGCATGTTTGAGCAAACAAAAATGATGACTTAAGCACAGTATTTATTGCATCAAATATGTACCACAGTAAGTATAGTTTGCAAGCTTTCAACAGGTAATATGATGTAATTGGTTCCATTATAGTTTGAAGCTGTCACTGCTGCATGTTTATCTTGCCTCTGCTGCTGCATCTTATTCCTTCCACTGTTCAGAAGTCTAATATGGGAAGCCATATATGTCAGTGGTAAAGTGAAGCAAATTGCTCTATCAAGACCTCATTCTTCGTGTCATTAAGCAATAGGTTGCAGCAAACAATAAAGAGCTTCTTGGTTTTTATCCTTCCAATCTTAATTGAATACTCTACAGTAAAAAGTCCGATGTACAAACATGTTGCAAGCTGCTTAATTCTGTTGAAAATATATGGTTAGAGTTTTCTAAGAAAATATAAATACTGTACAAAGTTCATTTTATTTTATTTTTCAGCTTTTTGTACATAAAATGAGAAATTAAAAGTATCTTCAGGTTGATGTCACAGTCACTACTGTTAGTTTCTGTTCCTAGCACTTTTAAATTAAAGCACTTCACAAAATAAGAAACAAAGACTAACATGCAGTGTAGGTTCCTGCTTTTTTTTATTAGTACAGTAAACTTTGCACACATTTCAATGTGAAACAAATCTCAGACTGAGTCCAGCATTTATTTGCTTTCAAATAGTGATGCCTTATTATCAAAAGAGGCTTAAGGAACGATCAGTTGTTATTCTTGGCATCGCTTGAATCAGATGTTTCCACCTAGTCTTTTTATTCAGTAAATCATCAGTCTTTTCAAGTGTTTGTTCACACAGGTAGATCTTATTCTTACTGACCCATATGGCATTAGAACTTTATCAGATATGATATGAGGTCCAAGCTTTTCTTTTCAACAAAAATTATATAAGTGAAATTATATTACCAGTTACAGCAAAACACTTTGTGTTTCTTTCACAAGCAACATTAAATGTAGATTCTTTACACTAAGGCTATTGACTTGTAGTATGTTGGTGAAATGCATGCAGGAAAATGCTATTACCATAAAGAACGGTAAACCACATTACAATCAAGCCAAAAGAATAAAGTTTTTGCTTTTGTTTTTGTATTTAATTGTTCTGTCATTGTTTCTATCTTTGAAATGCCATTTAAAGGTAAATTTCTATCATGTAAAATGATCTGTCAGAAAAAATGTAAAAATACACATTGAATATAATAATTCATCTTTAAATTTTTTCGTTTAATGGAAATTAATTAAGAAGAGTGTACTGGATATCTAGTTTTAATATTGGCCCAAAACCTAGATATGGTATTGGATAGAGTAGTGGAAAATTACAAAAATTAATAAAAGATTGACTAGCATTTTAAGTTGTGCATCCTTTCTCCTTCCCGTCTACCTACTGCTTTGTTTTGTTTTGTTATTCTCTTTTCCATTTTGGTTCCTTCCCTATGTATTCTTGATGTACTTTCTATATACTTTTCCATCACTTCCTTGGGCTCTCAGTATTTTTCATTAAGGGTATTCTCATTTTTTCTTTTCTGTTCACCAAATCTCTTGCTTATTATAGTCTGTAGACAACAGATCTGTACACTTAGGCCCCTAATAATCTGCTGCACTAGAAAAAGTTCATATAATATCTTCATATTCATTTCTATAATTTTGGAAGCAAAAATTCCAAGTGAGCTTAGATCTCACTCTTTATAATATATAAACAAAATTCCCCAAATGACACAGATTTGGTTTTTCCATTTAATTATGAGAAGTTTGAAATGTTTTTGAGTTCTGATTACCTATTAGAAATACCTGAGAAGCTTTAATAAATGCCAATGTTTGAACCAAAAGCAGACCAATTGAATTCATATCTCTGGGGATGAAACTTAAGCATCTAATTTTTTTAAGGCTCCCTATTGATTTTGATTTATACTTAGGGTCGAGGACCAATGAGTTAGGGTATCCTTGCTCAATATGAAAAAATGTTCTGCAGAAAATGCACCTGTTCCCTTCAGCACTTCATTGTATAAGTCATCATATACAAGTTGCCGATATGATGGCTTTGGGGGTGTTTATCTTGCAGTGAGAGAGGTGTTTATCTTTTTTTTAAATTTTGTTGAAGTATAGTTGATTTACAATCTTGTGTTTAATTTTTGCCATACAGCAAAGTGACTCAGTTATACATATATATTCTTTTTCATATCTTTTTCATCATGGTTTATCACAGGATATTGAATATTGTTCCCTGTGCTATACAGTAGGAGAGAGGTGTTTATCTTTTTTTTTAAGCTTTTTTTTAAAAAAATATTTATTTATTTATTTATTTATTTGGTTGTGCCGGGTCTTAGTTGTAGCAGGCGGGCTCCTTAGTTGCAGCTCCAGGGCTCTTTAGTGGTAGCTCTCGGGTCCCTTAGTTGTGGCATGCAAACTTTTAGTTGTGGCACGCATGTGGGATCTAGTTCCCTGACCAGGGATCAAACCCAGGCCCCCTGCATTGGGAGTGTGGAGTCTTACCCACTGCGCCACCAGGGAAGTCCCAAGAGGTGTTTATCTTGAAGTGTGACATTGACCCATTTGTATCAGGGGTTCTTTTCTAGGACTGTAGTTGGTGGAAAGGGAATTCTATCAGAATAGTTTAGAGATCTTCAAATTATACATACACACACATACAAAATGGCACCCCAACTATCCCTAGTGCATATGGGGGTGGTTTAAGAAACAGTATGGATTCATAGAAATAGTCCTCCAGATGCCCTGTTGGGTAAGAACCATTAAATCTGGACAATGGGAGGCAGCTTATATAAAACATTCATTTGATTTGTCATTGTCAAGTCACATCTAAACAGGAAAGGCTTCCATTCTTATCTTGGGCACTCCTCATCATCACTTGTTTTCCTAAGCTCTGGTATAATACAGATCAATGTACAAAGAGAAGGGAGGAGTGAAAAAAAGAAGGGAGAGGATGAAAAGGGAGAGGAGAAGGAAGACGAGGGAAGAAAAATGGGAAAGTCGAGGAAAGGAAGGGAGTATAAGAAATAGGAGGGGGTGCTTCATGAATTATCCTCTGAAAAAAAAGTCTTTTGTTGTTAATATGTACAGCAATAGTGGGGGAAGAGGGAAGGAAGAGGTGTGGGTGAAAGAAATTTTGCTTGGTTGTCAATATGTCAGATCCACAATATAAATGTGATTCTCCTCTCTTTTTTTAAAAGAAAAAACACCTACGAAAAAGTTGAAGAGGACATTATGCAAGTAAATGTTATGTTTGCATGAATCGTGAGTTTTATTTATTTATTTATTTTTGGCTGCGTTGGGTCTTCATTGCTGCACGTGGGCTTTCTCTAGTTGCGGTGAGTGGGGGCTAGTCTTCGTTGCAGTGCACGGGCTTCTCATTGTGGTGGCTTCTCTTGTTGTGGAGCACGGGACCTAGGCACACAGGCTTCAGTAGTTGTGGCGCATGGGATTAGTGCTCCGCGGCATGTTGGATCTTCCCGGACCAGGGCTCAAGCCCGTGTCCCCTGCATTGGCAGGCGGATTCTTAACCACTGCGCCACCAGGGAAGTCCCTCGTGAGTTTTTTTATTTCATCTGAACTAAATAAATATTTGAGTGTCTACTACATATCAGCTTTATGATAGGAGCTGAGAGATCAAACATGAACTTAACTGTCCAAAGGAGGGTTGTAGCCAAAGGTGAAGAAGCTTGAAAGTTATGCTAAAGAGTCTGGAATTTATTCTGTTGGCAATGAGGAGTGATTGATTGCTCCAAGCAGTAGAATGAGCAGTGAAATCAGATACATCTGTACTTATTTAAGCTGATAGTAATAAGGGTACCTTGCCAGTTTTTTGCTAATATTTTACAGAGATCTCATTTTCCCATCTCTTTTTTTTAAAGGTGTCTGTGTTTTTATCTTTTTAGTACATATTTTTAAAAGAATATACCTAGCTTTTATTTTATAAAACCCAATTTGATATTTTCTATTAATAGCCTATCTTAATCTACTTACATTTATTTTAGGTACAGATGTATTTTATTTTATTTTTATCACTATTTTGTGCTTTCTATTTTTCAAGCTTTTTTCTTTGTTTCTTCCTTCTTTGCTTTGTCCTCTTTTGCATTAATTTTGTTATCATCATTTTCCCCCCATCTCTACTATTGTGAAGATGCACATTATCTTCCTTCCTTCCTTCTTCCTTATTTCTTTTTATAAGTGATTACTTTTAAATTTTAACATGTACACTTAATTAGTGAAATATAATCAATAGTTGCACCCTTATCTGGAGCAATGAAGTTCCAAGACTGATTTCATATCATTGCTCACTTCTTGTGTTATTTTTGTCTACTATTTTAATTCTACCTTGTCTGGCACCCAATGAATTAAACAGTATTATTATTGTGGATTTATGTAGGCAGTGCTTTTTTTTTTTTTTTTTAGATGTTGGGGGTAGGAGTTTATTAATTAATTTATTTATTTTTGCTGTGTGGGGTCTTCGTTTCTGTGCGAGGGCTTTCTCTAGTTGTGGCAAGCGGGGGCCACTCTTCATCGCGGTGCGCGGGCCTCTCACTATCGCGGTCTCTCTTGTTGCGGAGCACATGCTCCAGACGCGCAGGCTCAGTAGTTGTGGCTCACGGGCCTAGTTGCTCCGCGGCATGTGGGATCCTCCCAGACCAGGGCTCGAACCCGTGTCCCCTGCATTAGCAGGCAGATTCTCAACCACTGCGCCACCAGGGAAGCCCGGCAGTGCTTATTTAGACTTATTTAGATGTTAATTCATTTCTTTCTTTAAATTTGCTTCTTTTGCTTACTTCTTCGTTTTGTGTTCTATTTCCTTCTTGAAATAGATGAGGAATTCTGTTAGCAAAGTTTGTAGAGAGCAAACTCACTCAGTTTTTCTTTTCCTGAAAATGACTAGTCAGCCACATTTTTAATACATTAGCTTATATTATAATTATTTTTGATGTTTTTAATTTTTTGCATCATTATAAAATTACTTTTATTAATCTGACTTAGAATTTATGCTAATATAATTTGAAGATATTTATTAGTATCTTTAATTAAGATAATTTCAGGAAAACTCTTAGCTTTTAGCATTAGAAATATTTTCTCATCCCATACTTTTCTATTCTCTCCATCTGGAACTTTTGAGGATTACATGTTGAAATTTCTAAATCTTTCTCCCATGTCTCTTAATGTCTCTCTCTTATTTTTAGTGCTTTTTCTGGATAATTTGTCAGATTTTTTGTATCAGGATAATGCTGTCTTCATAAAACAAGTTAGGAAGTGTTCATTCATTCCTGAAAGAATTTCTGTAAGAGTGGAATTATTTCTCACTTAAATATTGATAGAATTCACTAGTAAAGCCATCTGTAACTTGAATCTTCCTTGTGCAAAATTTTAACTTAAAGATATTAATTTCTTTAACAGATATGGGGCTACTGAGATTTTTTTCCTTTTTTTTTTTCCTTTGATAAGTTGCATTTTTCTAAGAATTTCCTCATCTAAGTTATTGCATTTATGCATAAATTATTCAAATCACTCTCTTTTTATTCTTGTAATGTCTGTGGCCTCTCTAGTCATATCCCTTTTTTCATTTCTGATATTGAAAATTTGTAATTTATCTCTTTTTCTTGATTAGCTTATCTAGGGATTTCCTCAATTTTATTAATGTATTCAAAAATACTAACTTTTGGTTTACTGATTTTCTCTACAGTTTTTCAGTTTTCTGTTCCATTGATTTCTGCTCTTTTCAATTCTTCTACCATCATTTTCATTTTCTTTCCTTACTGGACTGACTAGACATCCATTATAACATTTAAGAGGTATGATGATAATGGTTAGCTTGTTTACTTTTGATCTGAGTATGGGGAAGATTTTAATAATTCACTATTAAGTATGCTGTTTGGTGTAGGTTTTTAAAATAGCTATCCTTTATCATCTTAAAGAGGATCCCTTCAGTTCCTAATTTTCTAAGAAGTTTTAAAACCACTTATAATACTGAATTTTATTAAATTTTTATTGTATTATATTTAGGTATTCATACTGTTTTTCTCCTTATTTTTATATTGCAGTAAATAACATTCATTGATTTTAGAATGTTAGATCTAATTATTTTCCTGGAATTGAATTCAGTTTGGTCACTTTCATTATGAATTTCATATATTGCTGTGTTTCTTTTTTTCATATTTTGTTTCATATTCTTACATCTATTTTTGTGAAAGAGTTTGGCTTGTAATTTTTCTTTCTTTTAATGTGCTGGTTAGATTTTGATTTTAAAGTTATGCTAACCTCTTAAAACAAGATGAAAAAGGTTTTCACCTTTTTGTTCTCTGGTAGAGATTAAGATTGGTATTAATTTTCCCTTAACTGTTTGGATAATTTACTAGTGAAGGCTTCTGGGGCTGAGTTGGTTTTGTGTACAAGTTTTTAGTTTTTTTCTTTAATAGAGAACCATTCAGATTTGCTGTTTCTTGTTTCAGTTTCTCTAACAAATTTTTCAAGGATTTGTCCATTTCAAATGAAATTTCAAATTTATTCACATAAAGTTGTTTATAACTTTGTTATCTTCTACAAATCTGTAGAATCTGTATTAATGACCCTTTTTTGATTCTTGATATTGGTATTTTGTGACTTTTTTCTTTTTATTATTCAATCTTTCAAAGAACCAACTTTTGGCTTTTGACATCTTTTCTACTGTATATCCTTTTTATTTCATTGGGGGTTTTTTTTTGCATTTATATTTATAACTTACTTTCTTCTATTTCTATGATTTTTATTTTCCATTATTTTCTAAATTATTGAAACTGATTTGTAGCCTTTATTTTTTTTTTAGTAAATGCATTTAGGCTATGTATTTCTCTCTAAGCATGACTTTAATAACATCTACAAATTTTGTTATATTTTATTTTGTTACCATTCAGTTAAAAATATTTTCAAGTTCTATTGTGATTTCATCTTATCTTATTGGAAGTTTAGAAGAGTACTGCTAAATTTCCAATACTTCAGGAATATCTAGATATATTTGTTTTGACTTCCAATTTAATTTCTGTTTATTCAGATAATATACCCTGAATAATTTTAACCATTTAACATTTGAGAGGAATTGCTTTTCAGCTCAGCATCTATCAAATGTAACATAAGTTTCATGTGTAGTTGAAAATGAAATGCATTATTTATTTATTAGATGCAGTGTTTTATATGTTTAAAAGATCAAGTTTATTGGCCTTCTCATTCAGAATACATCTTTATTGATTTCTTCTGTCTGTTTCTTCAATCATTTACCAAAAGGGTATGTAAAAATCTCCCAATGTGTTTATGAATTTGTTTGTTTCACTGTTAAGTCCTGTTAACTTCTGCTATATATTTTTTGATTTTTATTTGGTTATTTGATATTTATTAGCACCTAAAATTTATAATTGCTACATTTTTGTAGTAGATAGACCCTTTTATCATTATGAAATAGGCTCCTTAATTTCTAGTAATAATAGTCATAATAATTGCTAGTAATAATCTCTAGTAATTGCCCTAAATTCACTTTGTCTGATATTACTATATCTACAGTGGCTTTCACTTAGATGGCGGTTGCATGGTATATCTTTTTTCATTGTTTTACCTTTAATGTTTCTGTAACTTCATATTCAATATTGAATATGGATGTTTTATTTTGTATCCAGTCTGACAATCTTCATCTAACAATCTTTCACACACACACACACACACACACACACACACACACACAATACATTTGGATTTAAATTGATGACTTCTTTTGGATTCATTATTGGTATTTTTTTTTATTTTATACATTTTGTTATTATATTGTTTTTAGCTACCCCACCAACTGCCACATGCTTCTGTGACTTATTAAATTCTAAAATAAATTAGGGGGGTACCTTCAAGATGGCAGAGGAGTAAGAAGTGGAGATCACCTTCCTCCCCACAAGAACATCAAAAATACATCTACATGTGGAACAACTCCTACAGAACACCTACTGAACGCTGGCAGAAGACCTCAGACCTCCCAAAAGGCAAGAAACTCCCCACGTACCTGGGTAGGGCAAAAGAAAAAAGAAAACATAGAGACAAAAGAATAGGGACGGGACCTGCACCTCTGGGAGAGAGCTGTGAGGGAGGAAAAATTTCCACACACTAGGAAGCCCCTTCGCGGCCAGGGACATGGGCTAGGTGGGGGTTGGAATCTTTGGAGCCTCGGAAGAGAGCACAGCAACAGGGGTGCAGAGGGCAAAGTAGAGAGATTCCCACACTGAGGATCTGTGCCGACCGGCACTCACCAGCCCGAGAGGCTTGTCAGCTCACCCGCCGGGGCGGGCGGGGGCTGGGAGCTGAGGATCGGGCTTCGGAGGTCGGATCCCAGGGAGAGGACTGGGGTTGGCAGCCTGAAGGGGGCTAGTGCACCACAGCTAGCCGGGAGGGAGTCCGGAAAAAAGTCTGCGCCTGCTTAAGAGGCAAGAGACCATTGTTTCCTGGTGCGCGAGGAGAGGGGATTCAGATCACCGTCTAAATGAGCTCCAGAGACAGGCACGAGCCAAGGCTGTCAGCCTGGACACCAGAGACAGGCATGAGACGCTAATGCTGCTGCAGCAGCCAAGAAGCCTGGGTGCAAGCACAGGTCTCTATCCATACACCCACCCTGGAAGCCTGTGCAACACGCCACTGCCAGGGTCCCGTGATCCAGGGACAACTTCCCCGGGAGAACACACGGCATGCCTCAGGCTGTTGCAACGTCACACCAGCCTCTGCTGCCACAGGCTTGCCTCGCATTCCAATTATAACTACCATACCCCTCCTTTCCCCTGGCCTGAGTGAGCCTGAGCCCCCTAATCAGCCGCTGCTTTAACCCCATCCTGTCTGGGCAGGAACAGAAGCAACCTACATGCAGAGGCGGGGCCAAATCCAAAGCTGAACCCCAAGAGCTGTGCGAACAAAGAAGAGAAAGGGAAATATCTCCCAGCAGCCTCAGGAGCCCTGGATTGTATCCCCAAAATCAACTTAATGTACCCTGAATCTGTGGAATACCTGAATAGACAACGAATCAACCCAAAATTGAGGCAGTTGACTTTGGGAGCAACAGTAGACTTGGGGTTTGCTGTCTGCAACTGACTTGTATCTGATTTTTATGTTTATCTTAGTATAGTTTTTAGCGCTTGTTATCATTGGTAGATTTATTTATTGGTTTTGTTGCTCTCTTTTTTATTATTATTATTACTTTTTAAATTGTTATTTTAATAATTTTTTTATACTTTTATTTTATTTATTTATTTTTCTTTCTTTTTTTTCTCCCTTTTCTTCTGAGCTGTGTGGCTGACAGGATCTTGATGCTCCAGCTTAGTGTCAGGCGTGAGCCTCTGAGGTGGGAGAGCCGAGTTCAGAACGTTGGACCACCAGAGACCTCCTGGCCCCACATAATATCAACTGGTGAGAGCTCTCCCAGAGATATCTGTCTCAACATTAAGACCCAGCTCCACTCAATGGCCAGGAAGCTCCAGTGCTGGATGCCCCAGGCCAAACAAGTAGCAAGACAGGAACACAACCTATATTTAAACTCTGAAAGGCATTATTGTTACAGCCAATACTCCCTTAGATTTCCCATAATATTAATGCTTTTTATTCCTTCTTGAATTTCCTTACTTATGAATCATTTGTCTTCTGCCTGAAAAAAAACCTCCCTTTAGTATTTTCTTTACTGTGGGTCCACTCTTATTGAGTCTCTGAAGTTTAATTTGCCAAAAAGTGTTTCTTTTTTATTTTCAATTTTGAAGGATATTTTCACTAGATATAGATTTCTAAGGTAATATTTCTTTTTCTATTTTAGTATTTTGAGGGTGACATTATTTTCTGTAAAATGATGATTTCCCCCCAAAACACCTAAAACCATGTCTCTCATACAAATTTTTTAAAAGTCCAAGATTTCATTTAACTCCTTAATTAATGAGAAAATCCATAAGAACCCAAACAGCAGGATCAAGTGAGGACTGACTTACAGAGATCTATGATCTCTATCTGACAACACTGATTTGCTTTGCTATGAACAGGAATCATTTGCTGGCCGCAGATGGATTTCACATGAACAGAGACACTGCAGTTTCTTGATTCAAATTCCCTCTTTTCCACATAGTGCCTCCAGATATCTCTGATCCACTGTGCTTTTGGCTCTTTCATACTTCGCTTTCTACCTCTCCCATGCCAGAGCTCCAATGAAATTCTGGGTCCTCGTACCTGTTAGGAGCAGACCATGTGACATTGTAACCACCCTCTTGATTCTTCCTGTACCTACAGGACAGCACCACATTGCTCCCAGGATTTGCCAAATGGGGTCATCTCTAAACATCTTTCAAATGTCTTAGGCTATGTCCTGAAAAGTGCAGAATATGCCCTCTGCTTGAGAGTCACTTAAATCTATCTTTGAATGGTAATGGTCTACCACCACCACCTCCAATATTAGTTTCAACTATGAGGTGGGAGAGAGAATCAGGTCACTCATATCTAATCCCCTTCTCTTAATTTTTTCTCTTCTTTTGCTCCACTGACCAGTAACAGGAAATGTTTTCCCTTTCCTGTGAGACAAGAACTTCCCTTATATAATAAACTATTCTTCCCATTCTAGAGCCTATACTGTATTCAATTCTCTGAACTTTGAGTCTTAATATGCAAAAACTCAACATTACTATAAATTTATAAATATCAAATTTGGAGAGGAGCAATGTTTTTTCCCCTCCAAATTGTTGTAATTGATATATGAATTCCTGTTATTTGAAACAAGAAAATGTCATGTTTTTCAGATAGAAAGGATTCAAGAAAAGGAGAAAAACTTATTTAGAAGACAAAATGCAACAGGAGATAACTCAAACATCTTGGTATACATAAATAATCATATATATTTTAATTGATAACTCTTATAGCATATCATTGAACTCAGTCTTCATGGGGTAAGAGGGATTATAACCACATGCTCAATTCTAGAAAGGCTTTCTATAAAAGATTGGCATTATTAGAGGGAAATATAAGTAGCTATAACTATTGCCATTATTTTCCCCACTAGCAAGCATTCTCTTGCAAAACATGCCAATATTTTAGGAAACCATATTCTGATGTGTCTTTGTTGGCCCTTTTTTTTTTTCTTTTTGTGGTTCCTCAAAAAGTTAAACATGGACTTACCATATGACCCAACAATTCCACTCCAAGGTATTTAGCCACAAGAAATGGAAATATATATTCACACAGAAACTTGTACACAAATGTTTTTAACAGGATTACTCATAACGGAAAAAACGTGGAAACAATCCAAATTTCATCATTGAATGAACAGGTAAACGAACTGTGGTATATACATACAATGAAATATTATTCTACAATAAAAAGGAATGAAGTACTGATATAAACCTCGAAAACAATATGCTAAACGAAAGAAACCAGACACAAAAGTTCGCATATTGTATGTTTCCCTTTATGTGATATATTCAAAATAAGCAAATCCATAGAGACAGAAAGCATAATAGAGCTTACAAGGGGATGGGAGGGCAGAATAGGGAGTGATTACTCAATGGTTATGAGTTATTTATGGAGCAATTAAAAAGTTTTGAAACTAGCAAGAGCTGGTGGTTGCACAACATTGTGAGTACACGAAATACCACTGAATCATACACTTTAAAATGGTTATATTATGTGAATTTCACCTGAAAGAAAATTTGTTTTTTAAAAAAGTTTGCATTATTGAAACTCTATCCACTAGAGGACGCTGCTTCCATTGAGAAGCATGACTAGTTTTTGATGGAGTAGAAGGAGTTAGCCTTGCAAAAACATTTTCTGCTTATTTTCCTTCTATTTTAGGTGTTAAAAGAAAAAGTAGCCAATTTTTTCTAGGAAACATTCCTGGAAAAACTATGAATTTGCATTTGAATATACGTCTTCAAGAAAAAAAGTTTGTGAAACGTGTATTAAGAAAATATTTCTTTCCTTGCATATAGAAGACCTCTTAGTTCAAAAATTAAACCAACATGAATAAATTATGAAACTAAAGAAAAGGTTAATGGAAAGCATTTCAGAGACTCATATAAAACTTAATGAACAAAGTGTCCAAGCATTCTTATAAATACAAAGTTTCAAATACTTCTTCATTATTACTGTAAGTACTTGAGAGAGTCTTGAAAGTGTTTATCCATATTTTCATGAGCACAGTAACATTTAGTTATCCAACTCAGCTCATGTCTTAACTTCTTTCTCTGATTCATGAAATACTTCGTCATGTATTAAAATTAATAAAGCTACATTTGTGGAAGTCATATCAGGAATAAAATAATTAGACCATAATCTCCCTGAGCTACTGTGGCTAGGGCTTTTAACAAAGTAACACAGGAAATGTCATGTATCCACATGTGTGGAATATTTATTTTCAGCTCCAAAACCACACAGTAAGTTACTCTTCCTACAAAACGAAAGTCTTCCTGCCACCATACACAACAACTTCCAATTGCAGCAGGGAAAAATTAGCCCAAGAAAACGAGTCCACAAAGTAAATCTGATCCAAAGGGCTCTGATTAGTACCATACAATTATAGTATTGTACAGCCATTGTTGGGTTAATTTATAAAGTGGGCAGTCAGCCTTTTCCAAGGCATACTAACAGGAAGCAAAGACTTCCTTGGAAATCAGCTGATAAACACTATAAAGACCATGCTCTGAACAAAATCAGAATGATACTAAGTCCTCTATGAAACAAGAAGCAGGCATATCAGTATAGACAGTTTGGGACAAGACTCAATAGGGGCCTGGCTAAAAAAAAAAAAATCCAGAAACATAAGCTTAATCATAGGCCTTTAGCAACATCTGGAAATATACCAGAATCTACTCTATAATCAATATATAAATCATATATAGATTTTCCTAAGGTGTTTCAATTCAGTCATTCTAAAACCAACAAATGGAATATCTATTTGTCATCTCCACCAAATAACTTTCAGATATACATACATATATATATATATATATATATATATATATATATATATATATATTTTTTTTTTTTTTTTTTTTTTTTTTTTTTTTTTTTTGCGGTACGCGGGCCTCTCACTGTTGTGGCCTCTCCCGTTGCAGAGCACAGGCTCCGTACGCGCAGGCTCAGCGGCCATGGCTCACGGGCCCAGCCGCTCCGCGGCAAGTGGGATCTTCCCGGACCGGGGCACGAACCCGTGTCCCCTGAATCGGCAGGCTGCCTCTCAACTACTGCGCCACCAGGGAAGCCAATTTTCAGATACTTTTATGATAGCATATTAGTTTTCAATTTCTGAGTAATAACCACAACATGGTGGTTCAGACGTGTTTATTATCTCCCAGTTTCTATGGATCAGGAGTTTGGGGACCGCTTACCTGGATCCTCTTCTTAGGACATCACAAGGCTGTAGTCAAGGTATTGGCCAGGGCTGAGGTCTCACCTGATGCCTGAGGTCCTCTTTAAAGCTCATGTGGTCATTGGTAGAATTCAGTTTCTTTTAGCAGTAGACCCATGATGGCTTGTTTCTTCAAGGCCAGCAGAAGAGAGTCTTTTCTGCTTCAAGTCTCTGAGTTCACTCTAATGACAGACACATGTCATTTTACATTTGTCCAAACCCACAGAACGTAAAACACCAAGGGTGAACTATAATGTAAACTATGGACTTGGGTGATGATGATGTGTCATGTAGGTGAATCAATTGTAACAAATGTACCACTCTGGTGGAGGACATTGATAATGAGGGAGGCTGTGCATGTGTAGGGGCAGGAGATATATGGGAAATTCCTGTCCCTTCCTCTCAATTTTTCTGTGAACCTAAAAGTGCTCTAAAATAATTAAGTCCTTTAAATAAATTTAAACCAGTTGGATACCTTCATTACATCTCCAAAATGTAAAATATTTTATGAGACACATATTAATAGTATGCCCTATGATGAAACTCACCTGCTTTAGAATTTAAAATTGGATTGATAATGTATTGCTGATTCTTGCTTTTCATTGCTAAAAAATATAAGTCCATATAGGCTACAGAGAATGGTTAAAAACTAGCAATTGTATGCATTTCTGTTTGAAGTTATCATTGTGTTTAGTACTTAGTCACTGGGATAACAATTACTGATATCACTGAAGCACATGCCTCGCCCACCTGCCGTGTTGCTGTGGCCACGTGAGTCTCTCTGCCTCAGTTCCTGTGTTGCCCTCCTGGGTAGCAACCCTCCAATGCTTATTGCTCAGTCTCGCTCTACTACTTTTCTTCTGGTCCCACTTTAGCTCAACACAGAGGAGTAATTCAAGTCTCCTGTTGTCATTCATTTCTTACGCCAAGCTCACTGGTGAAAAGTGGCAGGGTACACATTCATACACGTAAATTGGCAGTGAGTCCAAACTTCAGAGTCTGAGATCGTGTCACCCCTGGGTAATCATCTGGGTTTACAGGCCATGTTCACTCAGCAGCTTAGAGGCAGAGTAGACCCAGTCCTGGGGAGAAGCTTGGCTTCCTGCTATGAACAAGTGAGAGGAGCTCTTCCAGTTAGCTAATGGGAAACATGGAAATTATTTGTTCCCTAGACAATCTGGGTCTGACATTATGTCCTCTGGGTAGCCTTCCTAATGTCTCAGGATTAGAAGTCTGGCAATCCGTCTCTTGGAGTCTGTGCTCTTGGCCGAAGAGTGGCAGCAATAGAGTCAGAGAAACCAGAGACTTACAGCTTGAGAGATATCTTATCACCAGGTAGGTAATGCTATACTAAGCAGAGAGACAGTGATGTTCACTATACCCAACAGAGAAGCAGGAAACTCTAACTATGAAGTGGCACAGAATAGAACAGCAACAGTTGGGGACTGCCACGTGGAACAGTGGCAGTACCAGCGGGAGTAAATATGAGCACGTATATGTATTTATGCAAAACACAAATTTGTGAAAATTGGGACCTCCTAGAAATATTTGTAAGGCTGGAGACCATGTAGAACAGGAAGAACAAAAACTAGAAATATTTGGGTAGCTAAGGTGATCAACCATCTAGTTTACTTGAGAATTTCCTGGTTTTAGCACTGAAAGTCCCATGTCCTGGGAAATCCCTCAGTCCCAGGAGAAGGGTTGGTCACCCTAGTAATAACTCTTACTGTGTTTCAACTTGTCCTATATTCTGGTTAGACCTGGGGAAATTTGGATCATACATTTTAAAATTATATATACATTTTATTATTTTCTTAGTTAAAAATTCTAGAAGTGAAATTGCTGGGCCAGAGATTGTAGTTAACTTTGTCATTTTTGACACACATTTTCAAGTTGCCCTTGAAAGAAAAAGAATTAACCTCCTACCAAATATTAAGGCATTTTCAAAGCTATAGAAACTTAAATCGCTTGTACTGGCACAGGAATAGATATATCAATGCAATTATATTCATTCAAATCCAGAAATAGATTTAAATATGTATAGGATTTAAGATATGATAGATGATATTTCATATCAGTTGGGAAAATATGGATTATTTAATGCATATAGTTGGGCAGCTGTATAGTCATCTGAAAGAGAAATGAATCCCAATCTCCCTCCTTATAACAAAATAAATTCTAAATTTACCAAAATTTAAATATTAAAATAAAAACATAAAAATATAGAAAAACACGTCATTTTTTTAAATTATCCTTGAGTAGAAAATGACTTTCCAAGTATACAAAAATCCGCAAAGTCCAAAGCAAATGACTGATTCTCTTGAACAGGTATAAATATTTTTTAAAAGACATGCGTATTCAGGATAACATTCAATAAAGAAATCAACAGGAAAAATAATAAAGTGGAACAGTATTTTCAACACAAATGACAAAGAATTAATTTTTTTAAAAAAGAATTCACAGAAAACAAAATTCAAATAACCAATAAATATCTGATGTTTGGCATCACTAGCGCTTGAAAATGCAAATCAAAACAGCACATTTTTAACCATTATATTGGCAAAGATGAAAAAATTTGATAATATTCCGTCTAACATGGGTGTGGGTAAACAGGCATTTTTTTTTACAAGATTCTTGTAAATTGAAATAACATTTTGGGATGGCAATTTCACAATATTTATGACGTTTTAAATTAACATATCTCCTTTACCCAGCAAATCCATTGGTAGGTGTTTATCCTTTAAATATATTTACTCAAATACACAATGACACAAAAAGAAGAATGTTCGCTTCTGCATTAGTTATAAGAGCAAAGAACTGAAAATAACTTAATGCTTGTCAGTAGAGTTCTGGTTAAATAATGTGACAACTACTTAATATAATACAACGCAACTGTTGATAGAATGAGGCAGATTTATATTAACAGAAATGATAGTTGCTGTGGCGCAGTGGTTGAGAGTCCGCGTGCTGATGCAGGGAACACAGGTTCGTGCCCCGGTCCGGGAAGATCCTACATGTCGCGGAGCAGCTGGGCCCGTGGGCCATGGCCGCTGAGCCTGCACGTCCGGAGCCTGTGCTCCGCAACAGGAGAGGCCACAACAGTGAGAGGCCTGTGTACCGCAAAAAAAAAAAAAAAAAAAAAAAAAAAAAAAAAAGAATAACACGTTTAGAATGAGTTTATTTGTATAAAAATGTATATACAAAAAAATATTCTGGAAGGATAAACATGAAACCGTTACTCATCACTTCTGGCAAGTATCAATAGAAATAGGGCCTAGAGGTTGCGCTGGAAACTTTTCTTTTATATTACACTCATCTGGATGATTTTGTTTTGGCCACAGGCATGGGTTTTTAATAATAGAATATTACTAATAGGAATTTTAAAGGACATACCAATCTGTTCTTTCACTTGTTTGCCTACCTTCATGATATCTTCCCAACAAGAATGGATATTTCCTGAATGGCTTCATTCAGGTTGATCACAGTTGAATGTCAGGGAGATGAGGAAGCATATCAGCCTTTTGCAGTGTGTGATGTTCATTCTGTTTGCCCCACTTATATGAATTTTTTCTAAATTAAGTGAATAAAAAGGTTCTGAGTATATCCCCTAGCCTTAGTTCTGGAACATGCCTCTTAAACTCATAAAAAACAAAAAAGACTCCTCCTACCCCCACCATCTCTCCCTTTTTACTAATCAGTAATCAAATCATTAACAAATGGCCCTGGATCAGTGGGTGGTGCTGTCTGTTGGTCAGAAACAGAAACTCAGACTACCTCACACTGTATAAGTTTGATAAAGGGATATGTGTGGAAATCAGGAAGGCAAGAACCCCACAGAAACTCGGGAAGAGTTGAATGGTTGAGATGCAGTGAAATTGAACAAAGTGAGGTAGAATTATCCACACAGCATTAGGGTTCATTTATTTGGTCACCTCATTAACCGAGCACATCCTTCTTGGGCAATGATGGAGACTTATCTCTGCTCCCACCAGCCCCCACCCAGCTCGTGCATCTCATTTGTAGCTTCTTCTTCTCCTTCATGTCTTCACTTCACTCATGGCTCTCATGGCCCTGCCTCAATATGGTCTCCTGGGTATCTTCTCGGCTTCTGTTCCCACATGGTCTTCTCCTGCAGATTCTCTCTCTGTTTCCTGGCTTAAATTCCAGAGAAGGAAACTAGCTCCCCTCATGACTTACCTGTGCTTAGAGATTTCTATTCCAGGCCACTTTGGATGGTTGCCTTTGGGATAGGAACCCGTCTTGTGCACATAAAGGATTGGAGAATATAGACCTGACTTACCATAGGTTGGGGCCAATGTGTAAAAGTGAGAGAATTATTCTGGATTTTTTGCCTAAATAGCTTTAAAAGAGCTCTGCAAGGAACTGTGGAATTTATATAATAACAAGAAAATGACACTTCTGCTATTACGATTTAGACCTCTCCTTCAGCCATATAATCAGGTAAAAGCAATGAATCTTACCTGATAAAAAAAATCATATCTAATAAACAGTTGTCCAAAAAACATTAGACATTATCAAGTCTAGAAAAAGATTATGTAATTTATCCTTCTGATTTTCTGGTTTATATATATTTTATAATATACACAATATACTAATATACTATTAGATTAGTAATTACTAAGTAGCCATAGGTAATTAGGGATATGTTTAAAAATTAACTGATAGTGTTTACATTCAAAAAAGTTATAAGCTACCCACTTGACTGTCAGCTTTATGAAGTCAGGGCTCCTTTCATTTATCTACATTTCTCACTTGGCACCTAGCATTTAACCATGTTGAGAAGCTCTTGTAAGCCAGACCAGATGCTAGTTTGTTTATTGTATACCACAGTCCTGAGGATCCATGTTTTTTTTAGAAAGGGGTAAATCAGTATAGTAGTCAATGACTTCAGCAGAAGTAGTACTTGTGGATTTAATGTGACAGAATCAGTGTGCCCATCCTGTACAATGCACTGTGCCTGCCCAAGCAGTGTGCAAGGGGAGGAATCCCACCCCATGACTGAGAGCTGAGAGCTGGAATGGAATGAAGGGCTCTTGTCCAAGAAACATTCAAGCACCGCAGGAAAGGGGTGCAAGGCTAAAGAGCTGAGAGGTAGCGCCTTGTCCTGGCATGGACACACTGATCACAGGGATGTATAATTAGGCCTCTGGCTGTGTCGCCATCCTGGGAGGTAACATATAGGTAAGTTAACAGGTCAGCAGGGCCATTAAGTTGAGGCACAGAAAAAGGTTTCAGGGAGGAGCCAGGAATCTGGAATCCTAGAGAAAAAATTGAGTCAGGAAAAAAAATGGGTAGCTCTCTAACAGAGACCAGAGCAGATAGAGAACCCAGGGAGGAAGCTAAATAGGCACTCAGCTAAATAACTGCATCAGGATGGCCCTTGTTAGTTTTGTTAAACTGCTAGTTTCTCAGTGACTTTTCTTGGACCAATTGGAAACAGTTTATAAGTACGAGGTAGATCTTCAGAAACATGGTCAAGGGCCATTCTCCCTGTTAGAATCTTTTTAGATGCTATAGTCTCACCAAACAGAAGTAATTCAGGTATGGAATATATGGAAATATATCCGGTATTAGGAAGAGATTTTCTATTATTAAAAAGATAAAATTCTTAGGCTACTTTCAAAGATACTTCATAAAATGTCCCCAAACTTCTGTCCATAGCTTAGCATTCATTTTTATGTTTCAAAATACCTTGGAGTCAAGCCACACAGACCAGAAGTCTTTACTCATGCAACACACGCATGTTCAAGTCTCTATATTTCAATGCCTACGGGTTGGTCCCTGTTGTAGAGTGAAGAATTTAGCTGGTCTTTGTCTTCAGTTTCTGGGAAGTAGCTTCTAAATCCTTGGAATTTTCCAAGTGATAAGGGTATTTTTGTTATTCACGATGGTGGTCCCTGACACTTTATACTTGTGACCTACTAGTTCCCTACTCATAGGGAGTTTATGCTGAGATGACTCAGGACCAGCCATGTAATTAGAGGGTTGGGGCTTTGAGCCATGTGACAGAAGCCCAATATCCAGGAAGAGGAGGGTGGGTATAGATTTAGTTCCATCATATGGCCCGTGACTCACTCATTCATGCCTATGTAAAGGGAACCCAATACAAATTCTAGACACTGAAGCGTGGGTGAGTTCCCCTGGTTGGCAATACTCTGTTGACTTAAAAAACAAGCAAACAACACTCCCAAATACCATTTATTAAACATCTATTCTGTTCCAGGCACTATACCAGATTACAGCAGTGACAAAAGCTGCCAGTGCCCTCTGCAGAGCGGAGGTGAAGACTTTGGGGTCCTCTGCTGTGAAAGCTGCAGAGTTCGCAGTTGTCACCGGAGCTGTTGAGCTCCTCGGGGACAAAGGCTGCCGGTGTCCTCTGTGCAGCAGGTCACTGAGGATCTCGATGGCGCCCGCCACGTGGTTGGTGTCGATGCTGATTCTGAGAGCCCCTGACCTTCTTTTCTGTTTCCCGCTTTCTCCAGATGTTTCAGCCAATCCAGTCTCCTCGGCAATCCTTTCTGTGCCGTCATACTCTCTTTCTCTTCCCTCCACTGAGTTGCTGTAGGATCTTAATTGAATGCTTGAGCCCTCCCAGGGCTATTTTTATTCATGAATAGCAATCTGTTTTTATGGGAGGATGAAAAGTAAGGATTTCCTACTCTGTCTGCTAGCTAAAGTCCTAGATCTGTCTCTCTAATCACACCGAGTATTTAAAAGACATGTACTTAAGGGTCAAGATTTAATAAAATTAATTTTTACTGCTTCATTAACATTCTTAAGTGAAACTGGCTTTTTCTATCTTTCTTTTTCCCACGTGTTTGTGGCAGGAAGAATAAAATTACTAGAAATGGAGGACAGTAGGGTGCCACTGATGGTCTTTGTGCTAAAGCACCAGCAGTTTTACCATTATTGTTTCTGCATCATCTATGCAAATGTCAACAAAGTGGGAAAGAAAGCAGATAATGTCTTAGTGGTATTATGAAAAGCATTTTGATCTCATGGACCCACTGAGAGAGTACTGGGGGCCCCAGAGGGTCCATGGAACACACTTTGAAAACTGCTGATGAAATAGCACTCCCTGTTGCTTAGTGATGCTTCCACTAAAATATAAGCTTCTTGGAGTCAGGTTCATGCCTGTCTTGTTTGTCATTTTAGTTTCAAAGCCTAGAAAACTGCTCAGCATGAAATATTGCAAAGTAAATATGTATATAACAAACGATGTATTTAATGTTAGTCATATCTGAAGCTTGCACTCCACTGTTTTGCTTTCAGTGTTCCCCTAATAAATGTCTATCAGTTATTTTGGCTGATAAGACAAAACAAAACAAAACAAAACAAACAAACAAAAAAGCAGACTCTATAAAGCTGGTCTCTTAAAAGGCTTACCCTGCATGTGATGATATCCTAAAAATTACGTAGTCAAAAGAGATCGTCTTTAATTCCATAGTGGAACTGGTCTCGTGCCTGAACGCAGAGGTGGCTTCTGATGCATGCTCTAGTAACTTCCCATCCTTGAGCCCTGCATGGAAGGTCAGCTTTTCCATGGCAACCTCTATAACAAATGGTGCAAAACACATTCTTTCCTTTTTTTTCTTTCCTTGACAATAGCTTCCCTTAAAAAGGCAGTGGGGAGGGTAATTATAAAACATTTAATGTCCACTTGCCTTTTCAAGCACTTTAAAAAAAACAAAAGTACTTGCTTCTTATTTCAATTATTAGTTGCTGTGAATAATAGAGTATTTTTCACCACAGCTCTGACTGTATTTATTCCGTAATGAACTTGTCTGATGGAGAGCATAACATCCCCATCAAAAGCCATGCTGCAAGGGCAAGTGCCTCCCCGCATTTGCACCTGCTGTTTTCTCTGCAGAGAATGTCCTCTCCCCCCTAAAACCTTACCTGTCATTCAAGCCTTAACTCCAGTCTCACCTCTTCTCTATGGCCTTGTGGTCTTCCCCACATGCAAGTTATGTTTCCATCTGTTTCCCCCTGTCATTTACACATACCCTGCTGCAGCACTGATCATGATGAAGTTTAGATCTTTACCAGCAGGGATGATGTAATCGTCAACTTTGGGTCCCCAGGACCTGGTACAGTGCCTGAAACAAAATAGGTATTTAACAAATGGTCCTTGAGATTGTTGTTGTTGATGTTTTTTAAGTCAATACTATTATCCTGTCGAGAGAATCTAAGCAAAGTTGTTTTATCTTCTGATTCTCATACAGATACCTCATGATATATGCTCCACTATGAGATACACTATCGCCTCAGAGAAACCAGATTTCATAAATGCTATATAAATCCTGGCAACATGGGGTCCAGTCCTGCCTTGAGCACATGCAAAAAGGTAATAAAGCAGCAAGAAAAACAATAAGAAGCAGTTTAATTCTTCCGTGTTTTCCAGAAACTTCAAGGAAAGTGTGCTTTCATAAAGGTAACAGCCCAACTCCTTGATACTGTGGCAAAGAGTGGTCCATGGAAGCATTAGCTTCACTGGGAGCTTATTAGAAATGCCAAATCTCAGTTCCCAGTCCCAAAATATCCAGTTTAACAAAATCCCCAGGAGACTTGTATGCTTGTTAATGATTGAAAAGGACTAATCTAACTTCGTAAAAATCACCTTCATCCATTTCTCTCATTTTCATTGTTTTCAAAGCAGCTGTTCCCATATCTCTCATCTATGGGTGCTCTGTGATTCTAAATTTCTGCCAATGGGTAATAGAGATATTTCTAGAAAGTAAAACAAATCCCACCTCATCCCCATCCTTCTACAGAGGAAGGAAGGACTGTGAAGGTAAGAAGAAAAGGACCCTGGGAAGGATGAGGAAGAAGCAAATCTGAAGAGGGAAGGTGCTTGTAGGTGTGAGTGGTTTACTCTGGAACATCTATGGTTTGTTGTATAGTCAGTGAAAAATAGAACAAATTTTATTTTTATCTTTTTAAAAAGTGTACACTCTTGAAGAAAACTACTTCCCTATTAGAATCCAGATTACTCTGCTCAGATTCAGCTTTTTGGAAACAGTATTAATTAAAACAAAACTAGTAAATCACCATTGGTGATGGTCATGTGAGTTCAGAAAAACATTGTAAAGTCTCTGATCTTTAAAGAGTAGAAGGATAAACCACTGATTTACTCTAATTATTTTATCTCGGCTCACCTGTCTGTGATCTGTGATTTAGCAACTCAGAAGTGTCTCCTTAAGAAAAAAAAAAAAATGTTTTTCCCTAAGCTTATTAAACTGTCGACTTGTGGTTCTAACTCATTCCACTTAGCAAAAATATGAACTTCAATAAGAATCTGATACAGACAATCTAAGGAGCCTTAGATGTTGACTTTTCACAATGCACGCTGTCTTTTTTTTAAAAAAATATATTCATAGCTTGTTGCTTTACATTAAAGGGATCCAGAATAAACCACTGTGGCATAAAAAATTATTTTGAGCTGAAGACCTTTGAGTTGCTGAAATCCCTTATCTGCCTAAAAGCAGAGCCTCCCCAAAAGAACCCAGCTGTCACAAATCACCCCCCCGGGGGCAATGCTAATTTCTTCTTGGAGACCAGTAGTCAGTACTGCACCCAAGCAGACATTGCTACAAAACCATCCTATCTCCCATCTATTCTCCTAAAGCCCATTTATCTTTTAAAAAGTCATTTGTTTTTCCATAAGTGGCCTTTTTAATCCCCTTCTAAGGAGTAATTTGTTCTCCCAGAAGTGCCACTCTGCTCCCCCCAACTCCCTCTTAAGATGGTATATAAGCCCCAAATTCGCCTCCTTAAGTCACATTTCTTTGTGAACTCCCTTGTATACACATGTAATTAAATCTGGTTTCTTTCTTCTTGCTAATCTGTCACTTGTCAGTTTAATTGGAGGTCCCAAACACTTAACATAAGAGGGTAAAGTTTTTGGTTTGCAGACAATATTCAATCTTATCAAATTTGAGGCAATCTAAATTGGTATTAAAATGGCAGGCGTACCCAGACCAGAATTAGTATGATTTAACCATTTTATAACTATTTACTCTTTAAAATTTTGGCAAATGTGAGCTGAATTCACTCTGCATAATCAATAGAACCATAGGAAGCGTGGATTAGCATCAGGGACGCCAACAGTGCATTTACGTGACTCTGATTCTTAACCATTCAGGGCTCACAAATTCGTGTTTTCTTCAGCCGCATGGTATTAAAAGAAACGGCGAATTTTGACTACCTTTACGAGAGGCATATACTCTGGTTTTATATCATTCCCGCTCCTCTGTAGTATTCGACATACTTGCTTCTTACATATTTTTAATAACTTTATAGCACCTGAAGGCAGTTGAGCAAGTGTCTCCTGATTTTAACTAGATTGCTCAAGATAACTGTAAATATCCACTAAATTCTGAATATCAACCTAAACAGAGAGCGAGGCCTAAATCCATATCGTTAAATTGCATTTCAGCAGATTTTTGTTATAGCAACATTATACAAAAACAACAGTAATTCCCATTAACAATAAAATAGTACTCAAATTGATTTCCTATATTAATAGTTCTAAAACTTTTGGGGGTAACACACACTAATTAAGAATGTGATAAAGGCCATATACTTTCTGTCCAGCAAAATGTACTTGCTTTCCCTGTCCCCCAAATACTTCACAAGCAACTTTAAGTTGTTTATGAAAGCCCATTTATAGAGTGCTTTTCCATTAAGTACTTAATATGGTGAAAACTAAGCAACTCGCAGTTAAAAACTGAGCTTCTGAAGAAGCTACTACGTTAAGTGTGTGTTAGTGTAATGGTGACGTTATCTCAGATCTCATATTGAATGTTTTAGGTTACAAACTCTTGGAGAAAAGACTATATCTATCATATTTCTTTCCCAATGCAAAGCATAATTCCACACCTGGTATTACTACTACTAATACTGCCTTCTTAATCTTTAATATTTGACAAGTATATTTGAAAGTTGCAGATAGGTTGGGAAGTTGATGTATAAGGGATTTGGAAAGCTTTAGTATTTGCTGTTCATGGCAGAACAATGCAAAGATTATTATTACAATACATTTTTATAAAAGATGTGACTTTATAGTAATTTAGTTATCACTATTTTGAATCCGTGGACTTATCATTGGCAGTTATGCTACATTATGCTAAATCTATAGATATTTTATTTTATCATGCTTGTTTCTACATGATTGAAGAGACCATCTCTCACAGGATACTATATCATCCATTTAGTATTTTTTTAATTTTTTTTATTGAAGTATAGTTAATTTGCAATGTTGTGTCCATCTCTGCTGTACAGCAAAGTGACTCAGTTATACACATATAGACATTCTTTTTTCAATATTCTTTTCCATTACAGTTTATCACAGGATATTGAATGTAGTTCCCTGTGCTATACAGTAGAATCTTGTTGCTTATCCATTCTATATATAACAGTTTACATCTGCTAATCCCAAACTCCCAGTTCTTCCCTCCACTACCCACCTCCCCATTTAGTATTTTTGATAGTTGATTAACAAAAGAAAAGAAATGGCTGCAGCAGAAACTTGGATACATATTACCAAACAACCACAAAACTGCTATCACATACAAAATCTGTCCTGCTCTTACTTCAAGAGCTGTGTTGATATTAAATGATTTATACTTGACACGTGTGATTTATAAAACCCCCATTAGGAAGAAGTAGTTATTGCTGTATATCGAGATTTTGTTTCATTTCTTCTAACAATAAAAATCAGGCTGAGGCTACTTTGTTCTTTAAAAAGAATAAACTTAGAATATATAAAAAATCTTTGGATTCCAAGAAAAAATTAACATAAGAATTTTAATATGCTGGATTATTTTTACTCATTGTTAATCTCAATAAGTGCATTCAATTGAATCCTGACTCCACAACTTAACAAATGCAAAAATTTTGAAAGTTGACCATGCATTATATTGTAAAAATTTTTAAAAATTAAATTGAACACGTTGGCTGGTGTACAGTAATTTTAGTCAATATTAGTTCTATTCTCCCTCCCCTATTGATGTGATGGAGTAATGGCTTCATGCAAAATTTTCAGAGCATCAAAGTCTGATAGTCTTTTAGAACAATAGCTGTGCAGTCTATGTAAATGTATAAAATCAACACTGTTCTCTAGAAGTTTTCCTTCCAAGTACTTAAATAAGCATGCAGTTAGTTCCTTTGTGGAGAAAGTATGACAAAGATTTGATAACATCTAACTGGAATCATTTTGGTTCACTTTTCTCTGAGGAATTAGTTGATTTTCAAACTTAAAAAAAATAAACAAGGGACAATTTGTTTAAACAACACCAAATCTTGGCTTCTCCTCACTTCTATCTCTTTCTATACATAACTATCCACCAACAATTGTGATACTTAAAGGGGCTTCAATGAACTCCTAAGACTTTGCAGAGTACAGTTTGAAAATGATTACAATTTCTCTATACCTACGTGTCTCTGTCAATAGAACAAAAAAATTAAAATAAAATTTCTTTTCCACCATGTTTATGTTTATAAGAAGTTTTATTTTCATACTTCCTATCTCAAATTTAACTGAAATTTACCCATTTAAAAAATATTCGATTAATACTGGCTTTTTAGTCATTAAGGTTTATATGGATCAGTCACTGCATTCAGTTGATTATTTGTGTGTCAGATTGAGTAGTGTTGAAAGTAATGCTAAAACTCTACTAAAGAAATCTGGGAGAGGGCTTCCCTGGTGGTATAGCGGTTAAGAATCCATCTGCCAATGCAGGAGACACAGCTTCGAGCCCTGGGGTCCGGGAAGATCCCACATGCCGCAGAGCAACTAAGCCCATGCGCCACAACTACTGATCCTGCTCTCTAAAGCCTGTGAGCCACAACTACTGAACCCATGTGCCACAACTACTGAAGCCCACGTGCTTACAGCCCATGCTCCACAACAAGAGAAGCCACCGCAGTGAGAAGGCCACGCACCGCAACAAAGAGTAGCCCCAGCTCGCTGCAACAAGAGAAAGTCTGCATGCAGCAACGAAGACCCAATGCAGCCAAAAATAAAGAAATAAATTAATTTAAAAAACAAAGAAATCCAGGAGGATAATTAAAAGGTGAAAATTATCTAACAAATATTTATCAAGTATCTACCAAGTATAAGGTACCACAATAGGCTCCATGTGAGTGCAGAGGGTATGTGCACTCACAGAATTTATATAATATAGTTGAAACTTAAATAAATAGCTTATATTATAATACAAAGAGTGTAAATGCCTTGAGTTATTAAATAGAATAAGAGTTCAGAAGACAGAAGAATGATTAAGGCTGCCAGAATGGTTGACCATTTAAGCAACATAGACCCTGAGGAATGATCAAAGCATAGATAAAGAAAATGTTAAGGAAAAGAATGTAATAGAACAAAGGAACAGAATTGGCTAAAACACAGATATGAGGAAGCAAAAAGCATATATGGAAAATGGTGAGTATCTAGAGTGGTCCTATAGGACAGTGGTTGTCAAATTGTGTTCCAGGAAACCCTACAGTCATGTAGAGGTAAATGAAGTGCCATGATAAAGGGGAGGAATGCTAAGTAACTGGATCTTCAGAGAGCCCTTCAACACCCAAAACACTAGACCACCTCTATTTTTGTTTCTATATATATTGAGGTTCCATATAATTCATTTTGAAAACCTTTTCCTCTGCTGAAACAAAAAATAGTCAGTGTTTTAGGATCGTTGTTGAAAACTAAATTCAGCCAGCTTAAGGAAGATAAAGATGACTTATTATAAAGAAACTGGGCATTTCTCAGAAACCAAGAACAAAACTGTGGGCAAGAATTAAGCCTGTTACTACCAGGGTAAGAATTAATAAAGCCTCAGAAAGGAACTTAAATCCAGAAATAGAAAAATATCAAGAGTTCAGAAAGCATGCTTTCTCTGTTTCTCAATTTTATTTCTTTCAGTGAATAGACTTCATTATTCTTTCTTCTGCAGAGAAGTTTTATTTGCTTCTTTGTCAACACAGTTGGCAGAAGCAGACAGATCAAAGCTACCAAGTGCTTCCATGGTACGGGGACTGGCTAACTGGAGCTGTGATAGGTTAAAAGTCATGAAGATTAAAAAGAAGAAAACAAAAAGATGAACAGAGAATCTGTGACCTGCGGGACAACATCACTTGGCCAAATTTATGTGTAATTGGTGTCCCACAAGGAGGGTGGTAGGAACAGAAAAAATATTTGAGGATATAATGGTTGAAGTTTTCCAAGTTTAATAAAACTTATAAAACAATAGTTCAAAGATGCTTAACAACCCCAAAGAGAATAAAAGAAAACCATATAAGGCATATTATAATCAAATTTTTGAAAACCAAGTCATAAAAAGAAAGTCTTGAAAATAGCCAGAGAATAAAGACAAACTGAATACAAAAGTCAAAAGAAAAGAATGATGGCAGATTCTGGTCAGAAACACAATAAAGCAATATTTTAAATACTTAAAAAGGGAAAAAAATCCTTTCATCCTAGAATTCTATATTCAGCAAAACTATTTTTCAAAAATAGAGGTGAATTAAAAATCTTTTTAGAAAAACAAAAGCTTAGAGAATTCATCACCAGTATACCTTCACCACCAGAAATATTGAAGGGAGTTCATCAAGTACAAGGAAAATTATGTTAGAGGGAAATTTGAATCTTCACCAAAAAATGAAGAACACCAGAAATGTTAAATATTTAGGTAAATATAAAAAATATATTTTCTCATTTTTAAGTTCTTTAAAAGATAATCAGTGCAAAAATAACGTTGAAGGGTTTAAGCATATGTAGAAGTAAAATATTTTACAAAAATAGAGAAAAATGGAAATAAACTAATTTTACATTTTTATACTAAACATAAAATGGTATAAAATGGTATAATATTACTTTATAATATACATTAAAGAGGTATACTTTACTCCTTGAAACCTCTTAAATATAAAATAATAAGGTATTGCTAATAAGCCAATATGGAGATAAAACAAAATTATAAAAATATTCTTTTATAAAAATATAAAGAAAGAAGAAAATGAGGAATAAAGGAAAAGATACTTTAGACAAAGCAAAGCAAAACAAAACAAAAAACAAGGAAAGGCTGACAATATCAAGTGTTGGTGAGGATAATAAGGCAACTCTCATACACTAGTGCCTTACATATGAGTGTGCAAAATACCTTGGTGTCACTTTGGAAAGCAATTTAAGAATTTCTTTCCAGGCTAAATATACATTTACCATAAAATCTAGCAATTCCATTACTAGATATTTTAACTTGTATGTGTACATTTATTGAAGCTTTATTCTTTTTTATTTTTTTGGCTGCGTTGGGTCTTCGTTCCTGCTCACGGGCTTTCTCTAGTTGCGGTGAGCTGGGGCTACTCTTCATTGCGGTGCATGGGCTTCTCATTGCATGACTTCTCTTGTTGCAGAGCACTGGCTCTGGGCGTGTGGGCTTCAGTAGTTGTGGCACACAGGCTCAGTAGTTGTGGCTCGTGGGCTCTAGAGCACAGGCTCAGTAGTTGTGGCGCAGGGGTTTAGTTGCTCTGTGGCACGTGGGATCTTTCTGGCCCAAGGATTGAACCCTTATCCCCTGCATCAGCAGGCAGATTTTTTTTTTTTTTTTTGCGGTACGTGGGCCTCTCACTGTTGTGGCCTCTCCCGTTGCGAAGCACAGGCTCCGGACGCGCAGGCTCAGCGGACATGGCTCACGGGCCCAGCCGCTCCGCGGCATGTGGGATCTTCCCAGACCGGGGCACGAACCCGTGTCCCCTGCATTGGCAGGCAGACTCTCAACCACTGTGCCACCAGGGAAGCCCAGCAGGCAGATTTTTAACCACTGTGCCACCAAGGAAGTCCCGAAGCTTTATTCTTAATAGCCCCAGCAGAAAACAACCCAAATTTCCACCAACTGGTGAATAAACAAATTGTGGTATATCCATAGAATGGAATACCACTCAGCAATAAGAGAATGAACTAATGCATGCAACAACATGGATGAATCTCATAATCATTTATGCTAAGTGAAGCAGGACTATCTACTGAAGAAAGACTATCTACTACATGATCCCCTTCATATAAAATTCTATAAAGGGCAAAACTATAATGACAGAAAACAGAGCAATAATTCCCCCTGATGGAGGTGGAGGGGAAGGGTGTGATTAGAAGGAGGTATCATGGAGCTCCCTGACCCCCAGAGGTTCACTGTCCTCTAAACTTCGGCCCATTACTCTCGGCGGCCAGGAACAAAAGTCTTCCTCATCTCATTCAAAAATCATCAGCTTTATGATTTAATTTTCATTAAAGCCTCTCTGCCAAGAAGTATAAGGTTGGGTCTTTGATTAAAAAAGCTCAGTGCTGGGCTTCCCTGGTGGCGCAGTGGTTGAGAGTCCGCCTGCCGATGCAGGGGACACGGGTTCGTGCCTCGGTCCGGGAAGATCCCACGTGCCGCGGAGTGGCTGGGCCCGTGAGCCATGGCTGCTGAGCCTGCACGTCTGGAGGCTGTGCTCCGCAACAGGAGAGACCACAACAGTGAGAGGCCCGCGTACCGCAAAACAAAACAAAACAAAACAAAACAAAAAAAAGCTCAGTGCTTTGTGACCACCTAGAGGGGTGGGATAGGGAGGATGGGAGGGAGACACAAGAGGGAGGAGATATGGGGATATATGTATATGTATATGCATAGCTGATTCACTTTGTTATAAAGCAGAAACTAACACATCATTGTAAAGCAATTATACTCCAATAAAGATGTTAAAAAAAAAACACTAGTCGAAACTGTTAAAGACCAAGGTTATTCTAAACTAGGTTTCTGATTATAAGCCACAAACATGAATACAGTGCATAGCTGAAAGAATAATACTGAATATAAGCCAAAGAATGCGTGAATAAATGATTCCCAAAAACTTAGTGACTAAAGACTGTATCCATGCCTGCTGTGGAAGACAGAATTCTAAGACGGTCTCCATTATTAGCATCTCCTTGGTGTACACATCCTACACAATCCCCTCCCCATGAGTGTGGACAGGACTGGTCATGGCAGAGCGCTCCAGCAATTACGTTACCCATCAGTTCACTTTGAGTTAATAAAGAACGGAGTTATCGTTCCTGGATCTGATCTAACCAAGGTGAGCCCTTTAAAAAGAGGTGGTATCTAAGAGAGCCATTCTGCTGACCTTGAAGAATGAGCCGCAATAAGTTCTATCAACACAAGGGAATGAATTCTTATCAACAACCATATAAGCTTGGAAGAGGAGATTCCCAGGCCTCAGATGAGACTCCAGCTCTGGCTGACACCTTGATTGAGCAGAAAATACGGTAATGTGGTGTTCGGACTTTGGACACATAGACACTGGTCATCTGTTACACAGCAATAGAAAATGAATATGCCTATCTAGAGTTGGTGCTGGAGTTTCATTCTGGTCATTATGACATAAACTCTTTCAAAGCATTTCTTTGTTGCCAGTGCTATCTGTCCCTCGGAAGTGGTGAGAATTTCCCACTACCCACAGTGTGCACCTTCAGCTAGTGTAGAGGAAACACTCAAAGACCCAGATGGGTGATATTCTTTCCCTTCAAGTAAAAAGATACACAGTATACACTTTTATGTCTTTCCACCCACCTAGATTGTGCATTCCATCTGGGGGGAGCATGTGCTATGAAATTTTTGTAACCATTTAAAAAGTATTTATAATGTATTTTGCTTTAAGTCTATTCAGTGTATAATAGACAAAAGCAAATGACATTTTTTTTCCTTGATGGCTCTTTCACCAGTTTCCCAAGGATGGTTACTATAATTTAGTTAAAATATTCATTTTATTTCTAGGACTTTCAAGATCCTGATTAATATCCATTCAACTATAATGCCAAAACCTTTTTTGACACTAAACACTATTTACTCACAAAACAAATAATAAATGTCAGTTACTTTTAGCCCAATAATTGCTTAATAATTACCAAAGTTTTTAACATCTATAACAGGTAGCATTAAGACAATGTTTACAATACCCAGATAACTAATACCACTTCATTATCATCAGTTGGTACATATTTCTAATTCATAGATGAGAAAAGGAAGAATTTTTAACTTATTGACTAGAGGTCAAAGGAAAAGTATTCTCTCTAATCCAGTTTCCAAAAGTCAGATCTGCAAACTTTTTTAATCTGCATACTCAAGTCAGTAAGATATTTTCAAACAAATATCCTCATTTTATGGGTGTTTATTTATTTATGTTATAAATAAATATGTCTATATTCCTTACATTACAAAGGATGCAACAGAATTTTTAAAAAATGAACTGAGGAAGCCATAAACATTATTTTAATAACTATTTTAATATGAAGGGGAACAAAATGCTTTTTAAAAATATATATATATTATGTTATAGGGGACAAAACTAACATTTCATGTGCCTCATTATTTATAAAAATATTTTAGCCTAACGCTTTATAATATAGGAATTTGCAGATATGAGTTTAAGTTCAGTTTACTTAGACACTTGGGTTTAGTAGCCCATCTTAGCTGACAAAAAAAGGATGCAGATCCAGACAAAAAAAACATCTTTTTTTTTTTTTTTTTACTTTTCTTCTCAAATCATCCCACTCATTTCTCTATGTTGTCCATTAAAGATTTTTGTTGAAATTCAATCAAGATTTAATCTTCCCTGAAGTCCATCAGTTTTTCTTGTAAACTAATCAAGTGTTAATTATATCTTTAAATAATGGTTCAAAACCCACTGAACCACTTTTGAAAATTTTTTATCAGGGTAGAAAATTTGTTTTCCATGTTTTTAAGTGTGCAGATTTTTAGCAACAAAATTATGTAATGATGGAAACATCCATTTTCAAAATGTTCTTTCCATAGCCTGCATTTATTTCAGAAAAGAGTTCTTTTTATTGATCAACTTCTTGGATCTTAGTAGATTATTCCTCTTAATTAGGTTGAGAAACAGCTTGCATTAAGAGCCGGAAATGTGGGCTTCCCTGGTGGTGCAGTGGTTGAGAGTCTGCCTGCCGATGCAGGGGACACAGGTTCGTGCCCCGGTCCGGGAGGATCCCACATGCCGCGGAGTGGCTGGGCCCGTGAGCCATGGCCGCTGAGCCTGTGCGTCCGGAGCCTGTGCTCCGCAACGGGAGAGGCCATGACACTGAGAGGCCCGCATACCGCAAAAAAAAAAAAAAAGAGTAGGAAATGTGTCAGCTGTGTCATTTTCAGGTGGCTTACTTGTGGTTGCATTACTTGCAGTGTCTTCAATCAATCACAATTCTTTTTAAGCCACTAGTCCATTTTCTGAAGGCTTAGGCCAGTGAAAATCAGGGGGTAAAATCCATACATCCACCTAAATGAGTCCCAGTGAAATGCTTTGTGTTGTAATAACGTTTGAATGAGAATGTTTCTGTCAACCCCTCCTCCATTCTAAAGACCCACTTTCCCTACCTCAGTAGGTGACCCATGACTGCCCCTGCTGATGGGCTCACTGTGAGGGCCAGAGTATGAGTAAAGCCTAATGCCTTTCTTAGCTTTCAAATTAAAATTAAATTAAATTAAATTAATAAAATATTTTTAGTTTTTTCTTTCCCCATCTTCAATAGACGTCTTGAACAATTCACTTTGAAGACTGATGTTGGTCATCACCTTCACCAAGTCCTGGTGATGCTTGATAAAATTTCAATTCCTGAGTCCCATCCAGACCTACTGGGGCAATGATCAGAGTTTTAAAACAAGCTTTACAGGTCACCACTTTACACAACAAAGGGACAATTTGTCTTGAATCAGTGATTCCCAAGCAAAGTAGAAAAACAGGCTTATATCAGAATTAACTCGGGATGCTTGTTAAAAATATCCAGACACTGGATTCCATCCGAGAGCAGCTAAAACCAAACCTCTAAGAGTAGGACCCAGACTTTTGTATTTTTTACGTGATTTCTCATGCAGGACCCAGTATGGAAACCACTGCAGTCTATATCACTGAAGTGAGCTTTGTAATAAGAACTGACATTTTTCTTATTCCTCTCAAGATTCAATTTGCTAACAAGCTTTTAGAGTTCTTTGAGGTTCTTAGTTTAGATCTGTGGTTCTCAAAGTGAGGATCCCAGACCAGCAGCAGCAGCATGACTTGGAAACTTTAGAAATACGAATTCTCAGACCGCATCCCAACCCACTGAATCAGAAACTTTGGGGTGGGGCTGAGCACTCTGTGCTGTAAGGACCCCTGAATGTAATTCTGATGCACACTTAAGTTGGAGACTACTGGTTGAGGTCAAATCATGAAAATTACCTGCCCCATTTTTTGGTGGGGAGGGACTTTATAATAATTTCCTATTTAAAAACTAAATTAATTTCTTAAAAGTTGTATTATTGACAATGAATAAAACCTCATGCATTCTCTCTGTGTTTCCCTTAAGTTGTGTGCTGCAGAGATTGGCAAGAATAGCACCATTTTAAATACTGTATTGGGGGAGCCTGAGATCAGAATTGAGGAAATCTTTTAAGGTTAAGTTCTCACAAATACTTCCTCCCAAAGACCTTGTGCTAGTCTGATTTCCCAGCAGATGTTTTCCATTATACTGCTACTGGGTCATGACAGACACTGCAAGGTTTGCAGTTGCCATGACAACCACGGTTTTTGGTCTGCAGAGAATACTATACAGCTCAGAGGTGTATGTTTTTTCCTTAGTAATGAAAATGTTGATCCATCAAATGAATTGATCTAGTTGACAACTGTACATTTGATAAATCAGCAGTAAATTTGCACAATCACATTTATTATACATGCTTTATCCAGTGGACTGTATGCTGTTTCCACTAAATTTTCTAGACAAATAAAGAGCCTGTGGTAAACATATCAGTCTTTAAAACTATAAAAAGCTGGGGGAAATGTTTTCTTATTCTTATAAACCATATTTTTCATGTAGGAGAAAATGACTTTAGGGAAAAAAAAGCTACAGATTTTGGTGATTCATAGTTACTGTTTTATACTCATTTTGAAACTATTTTCCCCTTGGTCATTCTACAAAATGAAAGCAAGTATTAATTTGCAAAGCAATGATAATTTAATAACATTGTAGATTCGAAAGCAATATATGTAGCATCTAATTGTTGGTAATTTCATTAGGGAACTTGTTATCTAAGGTATCATTAGGTTTTACATTCACAAAAATGCTATGGCAAAACATTTTCAGAATTAAGGTCCTTTGAAAAATGAACCAATTATTTTTAAATTAAATCAGGAGACAGTTTCGGGTTTTTTTTTTTCCTACCAGTATATGTCTGGACATGACAAGTTTTCTCTCAATTATTATTCACAACATACTGAAAACCTGTTCTGGTTGGTTTATGACCTATATAAGAATGAAAATCTTTCAAACAGAGGTATTTTAAATTATGGTAATTACTTTCAGTTCTAGGTCTCATGAAGTCAGGGTCAAAGTACAATGTTCATTCAGTAAGCTGTGAAATCTAACTGCATTTCTTCTACTACAAAAGTAATTAGGGATGGGCTCTATTTTCGACTTGTTTTTGCAATACTTTAAAAGTTTTTGCCTTGAAATATTTTTGACTAAATATAATCATGTATATGCATTACATTGATAGGTAATTATTCCATTTTAATTCTTTATTTTTTGAATTGGTTATAACTCAATGAAAATTTGAAAATATTTTCTTTTTTCTTTGTTCTGGAAAATAAAAAAAGTCTTTATATTCTTTCATTGGTAACTTTCTCTGAAATATAGACCTTGAAATAATTATATTTGGTATTTTTCTTCTACCAGTTGTATCTTATTGCAATGCATCAGTGGTGTGTGTATTTTTATTCTTTCCTCCTCGTAGATTATGTGCTTCCTAAAGTTCAGTATTATTTCTTTGGTTTGTCTTTGTACCCCTTGTAGTACCTAATACAAACATAGGTGCACAATTAATCCTTGTTATAATCAATTGAAATAAAATATTTTATCCTCTTGTAGATTTCAATTGAATGAATGTCAATCTGGTATTGCTTTCTAGATTTCTGAATTTTCCAGATTCTAAAATTAATATTATTTTCATAATCTGAAAGGAAACTATGCTTTAAAATAACAACAAAAGTAGGGCTTCCCTGGTGGCGCAGTGGTTGGGAGTCCGCCTGCCGATGCAGAGAACGCGGGTTCGTGCCCCGGTGCGGGAAGATCCCACATGCCGCGGAGTGGCTAGGCCCGTGAGCCATGGCCGCTGAGCCTGTGCGTCTGAAGCCTGTGCTCCGCAGCTGGAGGGGCCGCAGCGGTGAGAGGCCCGCGTACCGCAAAATATAAAAATAAAAAAAAAAATAACAACAAAAGTGAAATTCAGTAGCTACCTTTCTGCCTTGATGTTCCTCTCAGTTCTACGTCACCTGGTAAACACAACAGTGGTGTTTGTATGTTTTTATCACCCTCCAGCCCCTCTGAAATTATGGATAAAATTTTTGAAGTGATGAAGCCTGTTTATTCTAGAGAAATTATACATCCACACTCAATCAGGAAGTGGAAGAAAAGAGTCCCCTTTCTCCTCATCTTGTTCTATTCCTTTCCACCCACCTCTCATCCTCTCCTCTATGGGTTGGTCTTTTAGGAAAAGAAGAATCATAGGATTTCAGAGCTGAAAGGGACCTAAGAGACTATTAGGTTACAATCTCCAGTGCCCCCTGGAGCTGGGCAGTGGGTGCAGTGGGCTTGCCAAGGACTGTGTTGTCTTGGAAAACACAAGCCCTGTCCAAAGGAGGCAGTGCATACTCAGATCCAGGCAGTTATTGCCAAGAGAGAATGTAGGCCAGCTCTGCCAGTTCCTTCAAGAAAATTCAAAAATGGATTTTTATATAAACATCCCAATTTTAATTTTATTTTTTTAAACTTAAAAAAAAATTGAAGTATAGTTGACCTACAATATTGTATTAGTTTCAGGGGTACAACACAGTGATTCAATATTTTTGTAGATTACATACCGTACAAGGTTTTTATAAAATATTGGCTATATTCCTTGTGCTGTACATGATATCCCTGTTACTTATTTATTTTATAATTGACAGTTTGTACCTCTTAATCCCCTTCACCTATTTTGTCCCTTCCCCCACCGCCTTCCCCTATGATAACCACTAGTTTGTTCTCTGTATCTGTGAGTCTGTTTCTGTTTTGTTATATTTGTTCCTTGTTTTGTTTTCCAGATTCTGCATATATGTGAAAACATACAGTATTTGTCTTTCTCTGTCTGACTTATTTCACTAAGCGTAATACCCTCCAGGTCCATCCATGTTGTCACAAATGGCAAGATTTCATTCTTTTTTATGACAAAGTAATATTCTATTTTGTATATGTACACATACACCACATCTTCTTTATCCATTTATTTATTGATGGACACTTAGGTTGCTTCCATAGTTTGGCTATTATAAATAATGCTGCTATGAACACAGAAGTACATATATCTTTTCAAATTACTGTTTTGACTTTTTGGATAAATACCCAGGAGTGGAATTGCTAAGTTGTATGGTTAGTTCTATTTTTAGTTTTTTGAGGAAACTTCATACTGTTTTCCATAGTGGCTGTACCAATATACATTGGTTCCCTTTTCTCCATAACCTTACCAAGACTTACTACTTCTTGTGCTTTTGACAATAACCATTCTGACAGGTGGAAGGTAATATTTCATTGTGGTTTTGATTTGCATTTCCCTGATGATTAGTGATGTTGAGCATCTTTTCATGTGCCTGTTGGCCATCTGTATGTCTTCTTTGGAAAAATACCTATTCAGGTCCTCTGCCACTTATTAATTGGGTGGTTTGTTTGATATTGGGTTGTATGAGTTCTTTACATGTTTTGGATATTAACCCCTTATCAGACATATCATTTGTAAATATCTTCTTCCATTTAGTAGAAATGGAGGAAATTCCCTTTCGCTTTATTGATGGTTTCCTTCACTGTGAGGAAGCTTTGGTTTAATTAGGTCCCAAGGTCCCATTTGTTGATTTTTGCTTTTCTTGCCTTCGCTGATGAGACAGATCCAATAACTATTGCTAAGACTGATGTCAAAGACTATACTGCCTATGTTTTCTTATTGGAATTTTATGGTTTCAGGTCTTACATTTAAGTCTTTAGTCCATTTTGAGTTTATATTTGTATATGGTGTGAGAAAATTTTCTAGTTTCTTTTTTTTACATGTAGCTGTCCAGTAACATCCTCTCTTTTAAATGCTGGCAACTGATGCACACAAAAAAAGTACTTTTTGTCCAAAAAAACATATCCTCAGGCCAAAATTAGTCCATGAGCTACCAGGTCGCAGAATGTGCTTAGACCAAACTTTCGTTTCATAGCTGAGGAAACTAAAGTTCAGACTAATATGAAAACTTGCCTTAAGACCATCCTGGATCTTAGACAGAAACTTCAGTTTATCAACCATAAGTGTTGGTGACTTGATAGAGGTATTTTCTAAACAAGTCAGGAAGGAAGTTTGCAAGCATGTACTCTGTGGGGATGGAGTGTCCGGAAACTGTTTTATATCTTTGATCATGGAAGCAAGAAGGCATTTGTTTTGTCGATTAGAAAGTGACAACAAGGCTTTGTTTGAGTAGGTGATATGGCCCAACATCTGAGATGCAATGTAGAGTAATAATGCTTAATTTGTGTTCACTGCATTTTTAAAATAACTCCAAATTCTTTTGTGTAGAATAACATAGCAGTCTCTGAATTACAGTTAAAGTTTCGCTAATGCAAGGAAATTGATATATTTTATATTACTTCTATTAGATTATTATTTTCATGAATGCTTTAGGATTTGTAATTTAGAGAAAGAGAAAATTATCTACCGAAATTGCAAGAATAATCTCTCTCCCTGCATTTATATTATTACATTGCATTTTGTTTTGTGCATTTAAAGTGTTTTTTCCCTAAAGTCTCAAGAAAATTCCAATACATCACTGGTAAAATCAACCAGACCTTCCTTATAAAAAGTAAGGTTTCTATATCCTTAGATAAAATTTTGTCCACCGAAGAGATTTTATATTAAAATGGCCCATCATGCATTGCTCCTTGTCTCACAAACTACACAAGATTGGAAACAGGATCAACCAGACCAGAAATGGCTAAAATCTGAAGATGAGAGTATGGCTGCAAAGATTAAGAAAGGCCTAAATCACAAAATACATCACAAAGCACACTTCAAATGTTTAATAAAAAGACTCTACATCAGTGTTCCTCAGCCCAGATCACCCAGGAAACTTAAAAAACAAAAAAACAAAAAAAACCCAGTGCCCAACAAAGAATTCTGATTGAATTGATCTGGGAGGTGGGCATACAGATATCTTATCCCAGTGCAGCTCCACTGAGATAAGTACCACCTCCAGTGGTACTGATACATGGTGGAAATAACAAGGGATCCAGAAGTAGGTAAGTTCTCCTCTAAGTGCTCATATCAGTCCTTGTCATGCATCCCAGGATGTCCAGCATCAGTAACTAAAGAGGAGGGACAAATCCATCTCAGTCCCATAGTGATGTGCTGACTACAGAAGAGGGAACCGAGAGCCTTAGTTAATTGCATCTTAAGTGCCAAAGCTGATCGAGTTCATGATTCCCTCTCAGTGTCTATTTCCCTGGCCAGCACAGCAGTTTCCAGATAAAGTGGCTTGTGTCAATAAGACTAAAGTCCTTTTAGTTCTCTGGGGACTCAAAGCAGTAGAGGAGATTAGGACATTGACAGAACGAAGCACCACTTGCTGGACATGCTCAGGGACAAGGTTGTAGTAGAGTCCACCTAATAGAAAATGTAAAAGCATTCCAGAGAGCACCAGAATTCTGCATAGGAGGCTGAACTCTGGCTGGCAGGGAGGAGAATAGTCCTTTGAAACCTGTCTTAAAGTTACATTTGCAAAACAAATCACTTGTTTTACCTAGAACATGTGTTTATTTGCAATACAAGAAGTTATAGAGCCATGAAAGGCTGTTGGAGATTATGGATTTAACCAAATATCCCAGCCAGCCATCTATCTGTGATGTCTGTGATGGTTTAGTTTAAGAGCCGGCTGGTTGTCAAAGCAATTCTTAAACACAAGGTCAGGGGCAGAGAGGGAGGCTGAATGCTCTAGCATGGCCACTGGCACAGGCCTTGAAGTGATGGGTTTGGGAAAAACATCAATACTCTGAATGACACTCAGTGGTGAAAAGTTTATTCCTGACTAGACTTGACCTCAGAGGGTTACAGCTCCTAGTGTTAGTTTATTTAAGTTCATCAACATCTCCCAAGGTGCTGGGTCAGTGTTGTTTCCGGTACATGCCACGTTATGGACTCAGAATCCTCACTTCTACTTCTTCCTAAATGTCCACTCTGACAGTTAATATTTGGACCTTCAGAACATCGAAATTCTTATTATCCTTATCTACAGGATAACTAGGACAAATTGCCACAAACTTGCTTCCGTTAAAGGATTCCTTAGTAATTTTCTGTGCCAATATTTAGAGTTGTCACTTATCACTTTAAGGAAGAGAGAAAATATGGATACATACATTTATTTCCGTTTAAGCTCTGAGTAATTCCCTAATTTACATTTAATCCTCTGAGAACCTACAGATAGAGATTTACACAGTAGAGATAACCAACTTCTATAAATTTTAATATTTTAAGTTTTAATACTTAACATCAAAAGGATATATCTAGTGAACACAAAACTTTCAAGTCTGTATTTCCGAAACTGTGTTCTGCAGACCTAGGGTTCTATGGTGTGTTAGCAGTTGCCCATACACTCATGTACCAATGTAAACACACACACACACACACACACACACACACACACACACACACACACACACACACACACAGAATTTACTAGATTGGGAGGTGCTGTCTTAAGTAAATGCAAACTGGCTTAATTACTCCAAAAAATGAAAAGCTTATGCCAATTAACATTAGGAGGATATATTTTAACACGTTTCCAAAATTATTCAACCAATCAATCCACCTTGGAGGGTCATGTGATGAGATTAGTGTTTTTTAAAAAGAACTTCAGAAGAATGTGTTCTACATGATATACTGAAAAGCCATGGATTTTGAAATCCCAGACAGTATTCAAATTCCAACTTTGTCACTTGTCCATCAACGTGACTGTGGACAAGCTACTCAACTGATTTCTTGAGTAAGAATTGGATAAATAATATCTGCCTCATAAGATTGATCTGAGATTAAAAGATGTGAATTATGTAAATATCTTGGAATTATGGAAATACAGAAGTCCTCAATATATCAAGAAATCTGAATTCACTCCCTCCTCTCACTTGAGTCTCTTCTGATGGCCCTTCATGCACATCCATATGTATTTATATGATTCTAACCAAATTTCACATATAGATCTTGTTCTTACTTCACTTAATTATTTGCTATAAAGATGGGCCTGTATTAAGGTAGTCCATACAACTTAACAGGCCAGCTAGCATTCTATGGTATTAGACACTAGTTTCCTTGGACTATCGCTTACTGTCGGACATTTGAGTTATTTTCAAAGTTTCCTTTTCATAAACAGCTTTGTATGAACAACTTGGAAAAAATTACTTGTTTGCCTTTAGACTACTTTCTGGGAGTATATTCCCCAAAGTGCAATTACTAGGTCAAAAGAAAGAAAGCATTGTATAGCTTTTTTCACAAATGGCTCTGCAGAAATCGGAACCAATTTACAATGTCACTTAAAATATATGTGTACCTTTTTTACCCTAACCTGTCACCAATGGATCTTTATTGCTTTTGCTAGTTTAATGGGTACATACTGGTACCTTCAGTTTGCTTTAAGGCAATTTTATTTAATTTCCAGATTTTTAAGTATGATGGTTTACTGTCTATTTTTATGCAAGTGTGCAAGCTGTTTATTTTACTCTTTTGATATTTATTGACTAGAATCTGAATCTCCAGTGTTATAGGATCTTCAGCCAACCTCATGTTTTAGGGCAAATATTGATAACATATGGACGACGAGCAAGCTTTGTCATGTGACTCCAACCCTTTCCTCTTTTACCACTTCCCAGCCCCATTCTACCCTCTGAATTTTGTACTTTAGCGGATCTCAATTTTTTTTAGTACAAGAACGATGCCACACAATATCTAGTGCTCAAATCTCAGCTTATGGCTGGCCAAGGTTGTTTAAGTTTCTCTAAAACTCAGAAGAGTCATGATCTCAAACTTATATCAATAATTTATCCCATGGAAAGCCTTTAACTCGGATCCTGATAATTTTTAAATTAAGGTGTAAAGGGACTAGACAATTATGTAAGAGCATTACAGAGGACTATTTCATATAATGCCAAGCTCTGCCTGCAATATTTTTCTCACTTGGCCACTATCCACCCTGTTCTTTAGGACCAGTCCTGACTTTAGACAACAGTTTCCATCTCACTAATCTATAGCTTAGCATTCAGTTGCAGGTCCTGCTAGTCCAGTCTTGAACTTCAGTACTGATCACTAATTTATCTGTCTTGAACCCAAGGATTAAGGTACTTGGTTTTGCCTCTGTGGGCACTCCACAGGGACAGTTGTCTGTTCTCCAAAACTGAAGCTTGTTGGTGGCGGGAGAGTTGGTCTGTGACCTGCTCATTGACTATAGACACTGACTTCCTGCCTATCCTAAGCCTTAGCAAATATGGAGTCATCTTATTAACTACTAACAGATGAGAAGCTAGATGAATCATGATCCAAAGTCTGAAGGTCTACCATTGTTTTCCACAGAAAAGAGTGTGTGTTATTTACATGGCAAACTGAACAGCTCTCTCTTGCCAAGGTCCACAAAATGAGGAATCTTTTATATGCATATGAATGACTCAAATATTTCCTTCTCTATATTAAGGAAACATGCATGCTTTGTAAAAGAAGTTATTGAGGACTGTGTACTGAAAGAAAAGAGGCAGGAGAGGGAGCTATAGAGAAGATAACCCGGCAATTGTCTGCAGAAACATTTCACTAGATGTCACCCCACTCTTGAGTCAGGATTAAGGGTTTTTTTTAGCAGAGCACAGTAGCAGGAAAGATGCCTTCAGTTTCCTGGCAAAAAAATCTTCTCTCTCCTCCAACCTGATGGAGTATCTGTGTGTTGAAATGATTCCAAGTCATAAAAGGAACTTCTGGCTTTAACCAAATGATTTTTAATATCCGTGAAGTTTTGACATTTGAGTGATGATGGACTATGCTAACTTACTATGTAATTGTATATAGTGTATATTTACTATATAGAAATTGTAAAATGCAAATAAGCAAAAGGAAAAGGGAAAAACCCTACATGACATGACCTTGCTTTCAAAAATAAAATTACAAACGTTTTGATACATCCTTCTAAAATTCTTCTTATACACAAACATATACAGGCACTAAAGAGTTGACTCATAAAGTACATATTATGAATTCTTTTCATGTCAATAAATACATCTGTTACTGTGAATATATAATCACTTAAACGGCATAATAGTATTATATTATTTATTAAGTTCCATATAGTCGAACATTGACACTATAGGCTTGAGATCCTAATATGTTGAAAAAAGAGGTGAGTCTTAATGTATTTTTCCCATGTTTTATATTAATGGGTATGACATTACCAAATCTTACTTAAACCATTTTAATATTTTCCTTTGAAATAATTGTTCAAACTTCAAAAAAAAAATCTTAGAGTAAGCCACCTTTATCCAAGTATTTGATATGAATATGTGTATTTACCACTAACTTTTCAATTCTAAGGAAGAAAAATGGTGACTTACTCGATGTGAGTCTTCACGCCTATGAAGCCTGAAATGGCACAGTTTCTTATCTGACTGTGTGTGGAGCTGGGGGGGATCAGCAGACACATATTGTGTACAAAATATTGTGTGTATGTCATTTACTGGCAAGAGACTTTATAGGTTTCAAGATTTTCAAAGATGTTAGTGATATATTCTTGAGACCAGATGTTTCTGTGTTCTTATTCCTTACTGGGTTAGTTCATGCTATTTATTTAATTTCTCTGATCTCATTTTTCCACCTGTAAATTGGAGGTCATGATATCTACCTTGATGTGTCATTGGAATTAAAAGAGATCATGCTTTTAAAGTTCCTGGTCCATAAAAGCACCAGGAGTTTATTTTCTGTTTTATAAATTAAACTTCCTCTTTTTCAGAAATATAATCCATGATTCTCCACGTCAGTTGAATGAATGAGTAAATAATACATGTTTAACTCTGTAAAACGATTAAACAGGTTTTATTGAACTGCACCATTATGAGGAAACCATGCTTCCTGCTAGTATTTCCATATGGCTTTTATCAATAGGCTTTTTTTTAACATCTTTATTGGAGTATAATTGCTTTACAATGTTGTGTTAGTTTCTGCTGCACAACAAAGTGTATCAGCTATGTGCATACATATATCCCTATATCCTCCCCCTCTTGCGTCTCCCTCCCTCCCACACTCCCTATCCCACTCCTCTAGGTGGACACAAAGCACCAAGCTGATCTCCCTGTGCTATGCAGCTGCTTCCCACTAGCTATCTATTTTACATTTGGTAGTGTACATATATCCATGCTACTCTCTCACTTCGTCCCAGCTTACCCTTCCCCCTCTCTGTGTCCTCAAGTCCATTCTCTACGTCTGTGTCTTTATTCCTGTCATGCCCCTAGGTTCTTCAGAACCTTTTTTTTTTTTTTAGATTCCATGTATATGTGTTAGCATATGATATTTGTTTTTCTCTTTCTGACTTACTTCACTGTGTATGACAGTCTCTAGGTCCATCCACCTCACTACAAAAAACTCAGTTTCGTTTCTTTTCATGGCTAAGTGTCCATCGACAGATGAATGGATAAAGAAGATGTGGTACATATATACAATGGAATATCAATATGCTTTTGATCTGTTTATTCTAAGCACTATACATTCTTATAATTTTTGTCTTCCTCTGATTTTGTTCCTTCTCTCTTTTAATTCTTTCCTACCTGGCAAACTAATGAAGTCATTAGGCCCAAAATGAAATAAATCCTGTTGGGTTATGAATATATGATTTCAGTTTCTGTTGATATCCACCATGTGCTTATGGAATACGTTGTTTGGCTTTTGAAAGAAAATAATGATGTGATGCTCCGACAGCTCACTCTCTATAAACTTTACATAATAGTCAAGTAGTAATAGGAAAGTGGTTGCTTTTCTGTGACAGAGCTGTTTAGATAGCCTGGTCAAGCCTCATAGCTTTGTCTGCACCTACCCAGCAAGTGAAGGAATAAAGCAAGAAAACTTCTATCCCTTCTCACTAGGATACATGCTCCCCACTCCCTCACACACACTACTTAAGTTTCCTCAAAAAGATACTGTGTTCAAGGAATGCTGTATCGATCCTTTATCAGAAATGGTTTCTTTCTCAGGCATATTACTAAATAGAAAACACCACTGATCTTGACTTAGCACAGAAACAAATATGTGTGCTTGGTGTATGTGTGTACATGTACATGATTTTGTATACGTACAAAATTCAGTTCTTTGTTTCTCAGTCTCCCGCCCTATAAGAACAATAAGGAAAAAACCCAGCTAGGGGGGAATTGGTTAATCTTTATTTGCAAGCCTTGCACTTCTAATGCCAGACATTTTCTTTCTTTCTTTTTTCCCTAAGTGGGCTTGTCTGAATGATTCCAGAAGAAGTTAGTAGGTGGCGACTTTCAACTATGCTTTCTGTGCTAAACGTGTCTGCTTTTACCTTGGGTACTGTGCAAACTGTGCTCACGCTGTTTTACTCTTTAGGGCTGTACTTGCTCAAGCTGTGTTACTGTTCGCTACTGCTGTAACATCAAGACCTAAACATTTTAAAAGAGAGGTCAAAATAAACACATTCTGTTCCTTTACTCAATGCGTCTTCATGGACTGCTTAATATGCACCAGATACTGCTTGTGTGATTAAGTGTACACTTCTGTTATTAAGTTTTTCCTATTAACTGTGTTTATTCTCACTTCTGGAAAAAGGAAATCTGTTTTCAGAATACAGTATTATATTCAATGTACACCTTATATGCAGTTTGCTGCCCATTGTATCTGATTCATGTGGTTTACTAGTTTCTGCCTTTCTGTGAACTTTGAAAAGAATGTAAGCATTTAGACTCTGTTTCATCAGTTCAAAGTTTAGGAGGATTTGTTTTAAGTTATTGAAGTAGTCGATACAATAACCCCTTTTACCGACCTACCCTCATTGAACAAATCTCCCATTTCCTATAAATCAAGATAAACTGACAGAAATAAAACTATACATTTGGTCTTGGACCCGAATGTAAGTTGATATGAAGTAGTGTTATTTATTCAGTTATATTTTGGAACACCTTTTTACACATCTGGCACAGTGCTAAACCATGAAGACCTGATGATAAATAAAGGTTTCTGCTTTTTTTTTTTTTTGCGGTATGCGGGCCTCTCACTGTTGTGGCCTCTCCCGTTGCGGAGCACAGGCTCCGGACGCGCAGGCTCAGCGGCCACGGCTCACGGGCCTAGCCGCTCCGCGGCATGTGGGATCTTCCCGGACCGGGGCACGAACCCGTGTCCCCTGCATCGGCAGGCGGACTCTCAACCACTGCGCCACCAGGGAAGCCCAAGTTTCTGCTTTTAATAGGATTTTTTTTTTTCTTTTGGCTGCGCAGCATGTGGGATCTTATTTCCCGACCAGGGATTGAACCCGTGCCCCCTGCAGTGGAAGTACAGAGTCTTAACCACTAGACTGCCAGAGAATTCCCTAGTTTCTGCCTTTAAGAAGCTTCCAGGGCTAAGCTACATGCTAACCTGTTTCCTTCCATCTGGTGGAAAAATGATAGAAACTTCTATGGGTTCTCCTTTTTATATACACCCAAGGGTCAGATTTCAAACTCAGAGCTGAGTTATCAAGAGTTTCTTACATTGAGTATCCATAAACTAAAATCGGCACACTACTAATATGTACCGAAGTCTCTATATTGATTTTTATTACATATCCTTTCAGCAAATATTTATTTTAAAAATATCTAGCATTTATTTACTACTGTTACATGCACTGTACTAAATATGCATATGTATAAATAAATATATTGTCTCTTTAAATATACACCAAAAAACCCTACAAAGAAGGTACTATTATTAAACCCATTATACAAAAGAAGAAACTAAAGCTTAGGGAAATTTACATCATAGAGCCAGGACTGGAATCAGGGTCTGGATCTGGAGCCCATGCTTTAATTACATTGTACTAGATGTTGGGGATTGAATGATGAGCAAATCAAACACCTCTCCTGACCTCATGGAGCTTACAGTCTAATTAGGGAGACAGATACTAACTAAATCATCATACAAATATATAAACACAAACACTAATAGGTACTCAGAAGTGCAAATACAGGACATTAGAACAAAACTACCATGGGGAACAAGATATAATCTGACAGGGTAAGAGAAAACATCTCTGACAAAGTTAGATTTGAGCTTCTTTCTGAAGTATTAGCGAGCTTTAAATCGGTGCGTGTAGTGGAAAAGCCGTTAGAGGTTCAAGTATTCATAGACAGAGGACAAGACTGTGAGGCAGAGGAAATTAAAGGAAATCCAAAATGGCTGAGACACCTCTAGCCAGGAGAAACTGGCATGAAATCTAATGAAATCTGTGAAGTATTAGAGGCCAGACTGTGCTGGACCATAGGCAATGTTAGGAATGTTTGTCCTTTTCCTGGGCGCTTTGAGAATCCATCCGCTCAGTAATTTTAAGTTTCTAAAAGTTCTATTTACCTCAAAACACTTGGCAGTTTTGCAATCCTACCGCACATAAACATAAAGACATTTGAAACTTCTTCAGTTTTTGTGAAGATTTTGTTATAAGTATGTCGAGTTGTCTGAGATTTATTTGAAGTTATTTATTACTTTAAAATTTTAATTACTTTTAGCTTATCTTCATTACATATTTAGTTGGTTGTAAAATTTTTGGCTAACCTCATTCATCTGGAATGTCCAGTGTTTGCATTAGTAATATTTTTGGCCTATAATTTTAAAAATATTACCTGAAGGTTAATATATGTTATAGTGTAAGCTTTTGTCTTAGTACATTCAGACTAGTATAACCGAATACTACAGACTGGGTGGCTTATAAACAACAACAAAATATTATTTCTCACAGTTCTGGAGGCTGGGAAGTCCAAGATCAAGACACAAGCAGATTCGGCGTCTGCTGAGAGCCTGCTTCCTGGTGGAAGGAACAAGAGAGCTCTCTGAGGCCTCTTTTATTAGGGAAATAATCCCATTCATAAGGGCTCCACCCACCCTCATGACCTAATCACCTTTCAAAGGCCCCATCTACTGAATTAAATGGTTAAAATTTCAACATATGAATCTGGGGGAGACACAGACTTTCAGTCCATAACAAACACGATGATGCGTATCGATAGAAAATGTGTACGTTATTCCACTTCCCAGATTTTCTTAAAAGGAGGCACTTTTGTTATAAAGCAGAAACTAACACACCATTGTAAAGCAATTATACTCCAATAAAGATGTAAAAAAAAATAATAATAAAATAAATAAATAAAACACACCATTGTAAAGCAATTATACCCCAATAAAGATGTTAAAAAAAAAAAAAGCTAGATCGTAAAGAAAAATAAATAAATAAAATTACTTTTTCAAAAAAAAAAAAAAGGAGGCACTTTATTGTTGTGTGGTGGTTGTTTTTTTTCTACGTTGGAATCTGGGCATAAGTAGGATACTTGTTTTAACAAAAGTCTTTTTTTTTTTCCCCAGTGGGTAAAATTCAAAAAATATTTGACAGCCATACATGCCCACCTTGCATGAATCAGGCATGGAACAAACCATTACCACACAAAAGAGCATTTCTATAATGGAGATGAGGACAGAGGGAAAACAGACTGCCCAAGTCTCCCTGAAAGAAATGGGAAAGGCTGTAAACCAGGCAATATTTGGTCTGAGGCTCTACGGCTGAGTGGAATTTTGCCATGTTTTTCAATGCAAGAGAGCAGAGGAAATAAAATGTATGACTGCATGGAAATGAGAGAGTATTCCATAATTACAAAGTACTGATAAACTTGAAATTCCAGAAAACAAACAAAAGCCACAGCAAGTGATCAGCCAGGACAGGTATGCAGCTTGTGAGACACATGGAGGTGGAAGTGTCCAGTTTGCCAACTTTTGAAAAGAAATCTGTTTTTCACAGAGGTAGATTTTATGACCTATAACAACTGAGGACCCAAGACCAGCAGGGGAAGCAGAGTCTGCCTTAAATCATGAGGCTATTTCTAGGGAATGGTGAGTTACTTGACTTTCAAGTGAGAAACTACATAAAAATATTGTGATGGATATTGTTGGAAGGGAATACACATTGTTGAGACTCCTCAAACTTTCTATTTTTATGGAAATTAGCAGTCAGGAAAAACACACCAAAAGGAGATGATCAATATGTATGTACAGAGTTTTGGCTCTTGACAAACACCCATATGATAACGTCAGGTCTACTCAGCACATTAATGAATTTTGGCAAGAGTTATGAATTGTCTTAGCAACGTCCCCAGGAAATGAAGTTTGGCTGATGCAATGCCATCTTCGGAAAGGCCAGATCTGCATATCATTAACATTTGTGTTGGTGGGTTCCCAAAAATGGATGTAGTTTGACCCCAAACGAGTGTTGCAATAAAAGCCCCTGCTTGCTACAGGAGTGGGAAACCATGTGAGGGAAGCAAAAAATCAGACGTTTCTTCAAGCACAAATGGCTGGTGTCAAAACCGGTTACAATCGTGCTATGTTTGGCAGCTGCACCTGCGTGGTAACTAGGGAGCTATCCGGGTATGAATGTTTGTTTCACACATCAGAATTTAAAGTAGAGGATGGAATACACTGGGCAACATCTCATGAAAATGGAGTTTTTTCCTCCTTCCATAATTTGAGCCCAAAGCCTTAAAACAGGAGGAAACCATGACATAATAGTGTTTTCATCTGTAGAAAAATACATATTTTTCGATGCTAGTAATGGCGTTTAAAAGGGGAACATGCCTATTTGGTCACAGGCCACTCCGACATTATAACTCTCTTGGAATTTCCTTTTTAAGCAACCTTTCCTAGAGGCCCAGTATTGGCCTGAGACCAATTTACTCTTTGCCAAAAAAGTTATTTCTCAGGCCCAATTATCTAGGAAGCTCATAAAATGTGTGCCTTGGCAGACTGAAGAAAAAAGATTTTTTTTAATCAGGTTTTCCAGAGGAACTCTCAGAATTTCCAATCCAAGATCCTGTTTTGGTTGGAAGAAAGTGCACAGATAGAAACATTAATAAAGAAAAATGAGGAGTGTTGTCTAACTATGGGCAGATTTATTATATCAGGACCCTCCTAGTCAAGTGAAGGGAATGGGAAAAGGAAGGAATCTAGAACTAAGGATCTCATAAAATGCCCATATTTAACATGCACAGTCATTTGGTAACCTACCTTAAGGAAAGGCCTAGAAGTTAGAGGCAGGATAAAGACCCCTTTTTATAATTGTTTGAACCAGATGAGTACGGCAAAAGCAAAGAGGACCAAGAGGTTAGTCTGGGATCCATGTCAGGTGGAGGGTCAGGAGACTGATAATGGCCTAGGACTTTGCTTATTTATACCCTGTTGCCATGATTTTAAGGTGTGTTTTTATCTTCACAACGAGACAACAGTTACCTTTATTCCTGTTTTCTCTAAGATTTCTCTGGTATATCTAGTTCTTTTATCCGAGAGGCCTTTAAACATTTTAACTTCTGTTATTCCTCTTGAAGCGAGTGTATGTACCTTAATCCAGAAGAATTTTTCCTGAAATTCACAAAACAAAGGTAGGATGCGGAGACATTTCAATGCTAATTATATATGCCTCTGAATGCTATTTGCTTCAAATACTTAGGTGACAAAAATAGTATTCATTTTTATCCTTCTATAAACTTACGTTTACTTTTTTTTGCGGTACGCTGGCCTCTCACTGCTGTGGCCTCTCCCGTTGCAGAGCACAGGCTCCGGACGCGCAGGCTCAGCGGCCATGGCTCACGGGCCTAGCCGCTCCGCAGCATATGGGATCTTCGCGGCCAGGGCACGAACCCGCGTCCCCTGCATTGGCAGGCGGACTTTCAACCACTGCGCCACTAGGGAAACCCGAACTTACGTTTATTCTTAATCCTTTGCTTCAAATAAGTTCACAACTGCAGACTGATCTTTATCAGAAAATAATAATAACAATAACAAAAATAATAGTACTCACGTCGTAGCAGGAGAAAGGGGTGTGATCTCGCGTGAGTTCCTGGGAGAAGCTGCCAAGTGAGGGTCCCTGGCTTTGCGCAGGAAAGAATTAAAGAGCGAGCTGTAGTAAAGTGAAAGCGAGTTTATTTAGATAGATACACATTCCATAGGCAGAATGCAGTCTGTTTCAGAAGGCAAGAGTGGGAAATATGGGGTGGTTAATTTTTATGGGCTGGGTATTTTCATATGCTAATGAGTGGGAGGAATATTCTAACTAGTTTGGAGAAGGGGCGGGGATTTCCAGGAATTGGGCCACCACCCAATTTTTTTTTTTTTTTTTTTTTTTTTTTTTTTTTTTTTTGGCGGTTCGCGGGCCTCTCACTGTCGCGGCCTCTCCCGTTGCGGAGCACAGGCTCCAGACGCGCAGGCTCAGAGGCCATGGCTCAGGGGCCCAGCCGCTCCGCGGCACGTGGGATCCTCCCGGACCGGGGCAGAAACCCGTGTCCCCTGCATCGGCAGGCGGACTCTCAGCCACTGCGCCACCAGGGAAGCCCCACCACCCAAATTTTGGCCTTTTTTGGTCAGCCTTGGAACTGTCATGGTGCTTGTGGGTGTGTCGTTTAGCGTATGCTAATATATTGCAATGAGCGCATAATGAGGGTCAGGGTTTAGGGAAGTCAAATCTTCCGCCATCTTGAGCCTAGTAGGTTCTAACGCATCTTCGTCATGTCCTGTTTTTCTCAACGGCTGTGTCATTCTCTTAACGATTGTGCCCTGCCGCCTCCCCTCCAGTCTCAACGTTACAGCATCCTCTTTGGTAAGATAAAAACTTAAAATCTTGATGTCATTTTTGTTCCTGCAAATGGAGACAGGGAGAAAAACTGGGAGAGTGAAAACACTTCAGAATTCTGTGTGTGTGAGTGGTAAGGAAATGCAGTGATTTCACCTGGACTGGTTTAGAATGAATAAAAAAGTTTAAACTGGGTGAAAACAAATGGCCCTGGCATTCCATTCCCCTCATGGATTGCCCTAAGGAGTCAATTTAGGGTATGCTGAGTGTCAGAGCTGCTCTGTGAACCAGCTGCTGGATTCTATTGCTTTAGCAAAGAGGAAAACCAAATGTTATTCTTCAAAATTTAAGGAAACATAGAACTACCTTTGAACTAATCAAGAACACTTTTAAAAACCCTATTAGGATTTTTAAGGCCATTTTGAGAAACAGAAAATTCACCTGAAAATGTTTTACTGGCCAAGTCTCTCAAGGCACCTGCTACCATTTCAAATATTTGAATTCCATGGGAAACTTTGGCCAAACCTCACATTATCATATAACCATGGCAAGACTTTTCTTGTTCTTTTTGCTTTTTTGCAAATAAAACTCTTCTGTTTGCAAGGTGTAGCTGTAGGTACTACATCTTCCTGTATGAGTAGGACAAAACAAATGAACATATATCATTTATGAAACGTTATTAATTATTTTGCTACTTGTTTTCTTTTGCTTTCGAGAAATTCATATTTAAATAATATATTTTTAAGAAACCTTTAGAGGTAATGTGTTGGCCCTCATCTTTGTCTTTTAAATATATAAATAACCCTGAATTGGTACAATTTCTTCCTGTGATCATGCCAGATTTGTAATAAATACCTATGTACTGATAAGGAAAGAGTGCCTACCCAAACACTATCTGGGAGAAATGCCTCCCTGGGAGTTACAGCGGAGATCAACTTGGAGGGAATAAAATGACAAAGCATGTTTCATTTCCATCATTCCCTCTGAGATGACTACAGAAGAATAGGATGTATAGTCCTATAGTACCCTTCACTAAGATTTACAGCAATTGTTCCTTTCTTTCAGATTGCTGTTACTTTCCTCAGTGTTACATACTGTCATTAAATTCTCCACCCTCACTATTACAGCTTCCATTACCACCCACATGGCACTACGGCTTTATCCATGGGTGGCAGATGTTATCACCATATGTCATCCGATCAATTTTCCATTCAAGGGTAATGTAATGTTTGGGGGAAAGCCAACTCACACTTTAGTAAAGGCTTTCTCTGTAGTCTTCACCAGCCGTAAATGCAAGCATCCTTTCAACTTCTTGGCTCTGATACCTAACCAAAAAATCAGCAGGGATCTTAGAAATGCATTGCATATTTCCATGTTAGTTGGGCTCTCTCTCACTATCACCTGCCAAATTGTTTCCTACTAAGGAGTTTGGCAGTATTTTGCTTTCCTCTACTTTTATTCTTCTCAGAACATTCAGGACAGAGAATCATTAGCTAGATGAATCCCAAAGGAGATAGTGGTTTCAGGTCTGGTTCACGAGGTTGTTACTTCTTGTTTATTTCTAGGATCTTTACTTCATCTCTTTGTTCCAGAAGTTGGCGTTGCTCATAGAGTTTGAAATGCTTATTCTATAAAATTCTAAAGGATAGCCAACACTAAGACAAGATCAATTTATCATTATTTATCATGATTTGCACATGCTCTCTCTCTTTCATTCCTTTTTGTTTTCTTCTTTCTTCTCAACATTTTCTCCCATCTCCACTCCTCTCTTGCTGTGGGTTTATACTTTTCCACATTTATTGAACACTTACTATTTGCCAATCACTGTGCTGTGCTCTGCATATTTAAATATTAAATAAAATACACTTCCTCCAAATTTTTCAAATCTTAAAAATAAACCTTAAATCATTTTGAAACCAATCCAGTCTAAATCATGAATTTCCTATGCATGTTGGGTAATTAAAATGTGGAATGTTTGGGAGGAAAGGAAGTGGAAACAATTACTTGTTTTTATTGATCATGAAATGATCTCCCTCTCAGGTGCTCAAGCTGCCTTGCAGTTTGGTGACGAAGTTCTCTTTACGTTATCCACAATCAATATTTTAAAGGCTTGGATTGTGTCCTTTTTCCATTTTTTTCTTACAGGTTTCAAGTTACCAAATCTCATGGTCAAACTCATTTGAAACCTATTAATTCCAATGATCACTTGACTTGCCTTTCTCCATCTACTTTCTGTTTATTTTATGTCTTTCTTGATATGTGATAACCAGTAATTACTGTGGCATTTCAAGTGTAGAAAAACTGCAATTTTGTATAAAATAAATGCACACTTCTTTTAAAAATTTCTCATTTATTATGCTTCTAGAAGACAGGTAGGTTTGTGGGCATTTTTGGCAACAAGAACTAATGTCTTTAGTAACCAAAATGATATCAATCTCCTCCTGAGTTGCAGCTGATGTTCCAACATCACCATATTTTATATTTAAATTACTTGTTCTTAAATTATAACTTTATATCTACCCCTAATGAAAATCACCTACTACTACCTTATTGTTCATTAATGCTGACCTGTAAAGTTTTCATAGTTTTGTTTATTATGGAACTCTCCAGGAAATGTGGATGGAATCAGAACACAAGTTATTTTACTGTTCCTTAAGAACATTTTATTAACTTCGCTTAATTGTTGTAAAACTAACAACCTTATTTGCAGTTGTTTTCAGCATGAATTCCTGAGGAAACCATGTTATCAATTTTATTTTTATCCAGAGCATCTTATCACTAAGCAAATTATTTATTTTTGATACATCATTTTTCACAGTCCTCTTCTATATTTTGTGATAGTGTTGGAAATAATTTTTTAAAATTATCACTTACCCACATAAAAATTTAGACTCTTAAAGCTCTTTAACAAAGAGATCACAAGGCACATTTTTTTCTCACAAAAATATGTTGTCACCTTTGTTCCCATAGTTATTCCAGTTATTGCTATAATCCATGATCCTCCTCTTTGTCATGCATTCTGCTGGGATGCATCTCAAGGGTGCATCTCAAGGGCAGGAAGTACATCCATTGTTTAATTTGGGTCTCTACACATTGCCTACTTCAACACTCCAGTTCTACGGTGTAGACCATACATGTATATATAAAAGATATAATTTGCCTCAATTAGCGTAGGAGCTCCATAAAGTCAGAGACTTGGTCTTCTTTACTGTATTTTAATACCAAGGACAGTATTTTTCATGAAAAAAATACTCAATAAATATTTGTGAATTCATACTTTTTGAATTACATTGTTAATATTCCACAAGCAGCTAATGAAGTTAGTTGCATCGGTCCCTAAGTTTTTTTATTAAATACTTTTGAGCATCTCTTACTGTCCAATGATTATCATGGTGTTCTCAGATGGGTAGAGACCACACTGATGGTCTCCTGGCACCAGGGTAATTTATAGCAACATGTAAAATACTTGGGCCAGTTGCACCAAATTTTACCCTTGAGTTCTTACAAGCATTTGGGTGATTGACGACAAGTTTTCCTGATCTGCTTTTTCCTGTGGATCAGTTAGCTCTGCGGTAGTCTTCATACTCTTTATTACCTTTTGACTTGATGCTTCTAAATCTCAATTTCAAAAGGCAATTTAGGAATCCTTTAATGACTTCCTTAGTGAAGGTTGGAATAAAAAAATGATTTTTTATATTTTTAATCCCTTGATATGCTTTAATCATTTTATGAGACCAGAGACATGAAATATTTCCACTGATCCTTCAGCTTAAACATTAATATATTTGAAGGTCTTTTATCTTTGACGATCTGGCTCCTTGCACGGGGCTTCTTGTTTCTGAACTACATAATTGTGGATGCATCTGGACTACCACTCCTCAAAATCGTCCCAATTCCTTTCTGATGCAGATGGGCCCCAAATCCCACATTAAGAAATGCTAACCTAGGGATTCCTCCAGCTATTCCTAGCAGTAGGACCACAGAAGCTTGGAAAGCATCCTCCGCAGGAGAGGACTTGAAGTGGGAATCAGGGATAATTTAACCTTCTCTTTATCTCCAGCAGAGCTACCCCAAATAACCGAGCACACAAAGTAAAATCAGTACCCTTCTTTCTAAAGTCAATTTTAATTGACAGCCACTCCCTTCCTAACAAGATTTACACCCCTAAAAACTTTCCATAGTTATTTCTGGGCTACCAGTGATTTGCCCTCATTCCAGTTGTTCTTGGAGTTGAAGAATACTTTCTTGTCACTTCTCTTTTTTTCTCCCTTTGGTCTTATTTCCATGAGGACACATTACTGATTTAAGAAATTGAATAGCAAAGCCTATAAATATCTGTACGGTGGAGAAAACATTCATTGTTTAATTTATACCCTCCCACGGAAACTTTTTCAGACCCTCACCTAGTGAAAGCTCAATTAATAGCACTTTTTATCATAAAGAGCCATGATCTGTATTATATTTTGTAAGAATTCAATCTGTATATGGTTTAAATTCTTCGTCAGTCCTAGACCAGCTTCCTTTAAGCTGTGGACAGATTTGCTTTGTTGCCTTAAAGAAGTCTAAGGATATTTTCCTCAGTTGTCCTTTTTATGCCTCTTAGTTCAGAATTGAAATGATTTTGCCCAAGGTTATTAGAATAATATTGGAATTCAATTAGTCACTTTGAGACATGGCAACCGAATGGCTGACTCCTTTTTAATTTTTAACAAGTTCCATAATTCACATAGAGAAATTGATGCCCGTATTTAAGATATATGAAGAAATGCAAGCCACATAACTTTGAAATATTTAAATATTCTAATACTCCGGATGAAATATCTTTTTCATACTGACTAGGCTCTGAAACTGGTTTTTAATGAAAACAGTGCCCAACAGAGGTTGAAATGCAAATAGTATTATGCATCAATATAAAGGGTCTTGATTCATTTTAATTTTATCTCTTTGCAAACTGAATGTGCATAATGTTATCTTGATGTTCAGTCTCAACCTCTTCTATCTACATATCAAAATGTACAATAAGAAGATCATTTTTTTCACTGAAAAAAAATCAGTGGGAACTGAAAAATAAGCAAGGTACCTAAGCTTTACGTTATTTTGCTTTGATTTCAGGTGGGTAAAGCATTGATTTTCCTACAGCCAAAGCAAGACATTTTTACTTCAGCCGAGTTCCCCTGCAGATATTTTCCATAGTTTGGAGCTATTCTTTGAAATATCTTTCATCTCTTTATTCCTTTCCTCTCCATGTTCCTTTTCTCCTCTCCCTGCCTCTCTCCAGCTGCAAGGATTTGTCTCCTAAGAGTGGGGGTGGGAGGGAACAAGGGATGAAAGCAGACAGGGAGCATGAGCTAGAGAATGCCAGGATCTGGCTTTTGTTATTGGTTGGCTGCTGCTTGATGGGTAGACTAGGGAGGAGAGAACTCTTCAGTCTGTTCTGACGGAGCCGAAGTACAGAAACCATATTTACAGGTAAGAGCAAAAGAGAAGGAAAAAAATTATTTTTCTTCAAAAGAGAATGCTTCTCAATTCCTACTGAGACAATTTTATGATATAGAAATTATTCTATAAGACATTTCCTTGAAAGTGTGTCCCTCTCATTACTTGAGGAAGCTTTGCAATGAGCTGTTCTCTCTCCCTGCAAAATCCTTAGCTGATAAAAACACCAGAGGCATGTCTTATCCTGGATAACTTTCTAGCAAGTGTTACAGAAGCAAAGTTAATGGATAAGATGAGTCATCATGTGTCTTTTATCGTTTGTTTTTATTCAAGTTTATGTTATTGGAAATCAAAGGAAGGTTGAAGAAAGCTCGGTAAAATTCACAGGTCCTGAGAAAATGGAGCTTTCTCTGAATATACAGTATAAAATTTCACATGGTGTTTAATAGTTACAACACAAGAAATGGTTTAGGAAAATAATTTTTGCAGGTTGTAGACTCTTTTAGCACTAATTTAGCATGAATGATTTGTATGCATTTTTTAACTCACTCCTCTTGATAAACCTCATGCTGTTGAGTAGCTATATCATTTTGTTTAATGAATTGTAAGCTCATATGATAATTAAACAACTGTCTTTATCAACATGTATGGAGCCGTTTCCATTTTCAAAGCTTAGAAACCTGTTTTTGAAGGATTAAACACTGCTGTAAAAAATAGCATCTTATTAGGCAAGTTTCATTGGTAGTTTCCTTTATCAATCAAATATATCTAGATAAGAATTCCATCACAGTATTTATATTGTTGGTAATATCCCTAGGACAATATTTTTTAACAGCTCAAAAGTTAAGGTTTTACTTTACCAGTTGCTTCTCTCTCTTAATATTGTCTTTTATTTATAAGAGGGTAAATAATAAGGATAAATGTATAAACTCAATGACACACTTACAGTAAAGACATGAAAAATAATTTTACTCCAAGTCCATTTAATATTATAGTGATTTTAATTCATAAATATAGGTCAATTAAGGATGGGGAAACTCATTAAAATGGAGCTTATTTTAAAAAAGGTCATTACTGACTTGAAGACATTGACCATCAATTAATACTTGTTGATTATAATAATAAAACAAAGTCTTTCAATGATGTAAATGACTTGTTCATATATTTTAAAAATACTCCTTTTGAATGATTCACAAACTAATAGGAACGAACATGTACAATTTCTAAGGATTTTTTTGGTCTTGTGTTTGCTTTTTGTTTTTGTTTGAGAAAGGAGATGGATTTTGTCTTTGAAGAACAGACAAAAACATAACAGTTCTTGCAAAATTGAAAAAAGAGGGGGAAAAAAACTACTGAATATTGGGTAAAGATTATCTAAATGAATGGAGAACTATCTTTAATTTCCTAAATGTGCTGAACATAGTTATGTTTACACACTTAAGTGTCATATTGACCCAAGCAAATACTCTTGCATGATTTATTTTGAACTATTTCTGGATTTCAAAAATCTTATGATACTAAAATATTGCCATGTTTCTAATTATTCATGGATTCTTCTGATCTTGTTTTCAAAACAAAATGATGGTAGAAATTAATCCATTCCTTAGACTGGAATTTAAGGTGATATGTAAGACCAGATATTCTTCGCCTGAAATGTGTTAAAGAAAATAAATTAAGGCAGTTATAGTTTTTGAAAATTATAAATTCCAAGTAAATCTACCTCCAAGAATGAAGGGGAATTGATGAAAATTAGAGAGCAGAGTTCCACATGGTTTTAAATTATTCTGTTTCCTTGGAAACCAGCTGCTGCAGATGCATTTTGCTTTCTTTGGCTAAAAATATCATCCTTTTAATAATTGGCAAGGGAAAGGTTCTGAATAAAACCAGAGTATATTGTTGCTGCTTTCTATAATTTCCTTAATGGCTCACATATTTTGGATGAAAAGTAGATAAAACCTTTCTCAATCAGCATTTCCTATCATCCATGGGCAGACGTCTGCATGAGATAACTATGGTAGCCTTTACTGAAGGGACTGCATGAAAAAGAGTGTGTGTGTGTGTGTGTGTGTGAGTGTGTGCACAGGCGCGCGTGCTGGGGTGGAAGCAAGAGAAAAAAAAGTATGAAAGAAAACAGTTAAGAGGTTCCTGTCCAAGTGAAGGATGAAACAAGGCAAATGAGAACCATGTAAGGCTGCTCTATGAGAGATGCCAAAGCAAGACCATTTGTTTTTCCTTTAGTGCAAACATTAAGATTCAAACGTAGGTTTTTAATGGAGACCACTGCATCCAACTTTGTCTCCTGTGCACAATACTTTCTTCCTTTTTTCTCTTTATGTTTGTAATGGTTAGTAGGATACTGAGCAAGACAATAAATTAAACTTTTTTTAATGTATTAGTCGTTTTAGTCATAAAAAGAAAAGCTTGAGATATATGTTCAGTCTATGGATAGTGAAGAGGATTAAATACATATTTTGACAGATTAAGACTGTTTTTTACTTAATGTCCAGACTATCTTTTATTAATGTAGTCATTTCCTTACCTTTGTAATCTCATATATAAAAAATTATATATTGCAACAACCTAAAACTGTTTTTTATTAGTATTAAGGTAATATATTTGAAATTTAATAGAAATTATTATAAATACACATATGTACTTTTTGTTTTATTTGAAACCCTTTGCTTTTGTTTGGAAATAAAAATTCATTTTCTGTGGCTTTCTTTATAAAAAATAAAAATCACTACTACCATCGTATTTTACTCTAGGCAATTTTTAAAATTACAACATTTTCATTATAGTTTTTTTTCTCTCGGCTATTTGGTGAGAGGGAAAATCAGCATAAAGCTGTCACATCTTTCCTATTTTATTATAATTCAGATGAGAGTCCTAACTCTATCTTCTCTTTACCATTTGTTAAATGCTTTTGACATATAATATCTTATTTTCATAATATTAACTTAGTGTATTAGATTTATTGTTAGCAATGGAGCAAATAAAGTACTACAAGCTTAAACCATGTTTTCATATATTTAATATCTAGGCAATACATTATTTAAAGTTAAATTAATTTGATATGTCAGTATGTTATTTTTCAAAGAATTAGGATAATGGGAAGTATTTAGCTTTTATCAATTAACACGAGCAAAGCACTTCAGTGGCAGCACTTTCATTGTAAACACAGATGACATTAAAGAGCGCGCTAACAGCAAATCAGATAGACTAGTAAATGGATTATGCAACCTGTATAAATAATTCATTTCAGGCATAATCAAAATTACCAAGTATGTTTCAAGTTCCTTAAAATGATGCAGTGCATGGACTTACCCTAACTACAGATAATTTTTAAGTAGTTTGTTAGTAGTGGTTCTTTACTGTTTCATGCTTCTTTATTAGCTAAAAGCAGCTTGCCAGATTCGTAGGGGAGTTTACACAGGTCTCTTCAGTCTCACAAAATGTATTCAGGAAAATGAAATATTAATAGTTTCCTCTATAATATAGGTAGACAACTTTATAGCTATAATGAAAATATGCTGGTTTGGCAAATAACCCCACATTGTTGGAAGCGGAAGGGTGGGATTTAAAAGAAATGGAAATTCCAGGTTAAGAGAGTTCGGGTCAGGTTTCACAATGTTCAAACTGTGCTATGTACTTAAGGTAATTCAAGCAAATGAAAAATCATGTTAACATTTGTACTATGGTAGGCCATAACTCAAATATATTCTTGATCAGAATTTATTTTTGACTTAGTATATACCGAATACCTGATAGTATAGTATAGGGCTTATATAGCTGTAGAAAGGGAGTTGGTCCAAAGCAGCATTATTACTCTTTAATTACCATTTCGTAAATCAAGGAGCAGGGAATGGATTTGCTTATCAAGCTAACGATCACATTTGGATGTTTCACATATCTCAGTGAACTCAGTTGGGCAAATCATTTGATTCCTTAGTCAACTGTTTAGATCTCAGTTGGTGACAAATAGACTAAGTAGTTTGACCTGAAAATTGTTGAATGTGCATGCTTTGAGAATACAGACTCAGTATAACTTTTCAAGCATTTAATTCATACAATTATGATGACCTTGGTAAATGTCAATGCCACTTCTAAGGATCACACTTTAACAAGAAGACTACTTGATGGGAGATCAGCTTTGCCATCCATTCATTTTAGTCTCATGGCCAAAAGATAGTAGCCATGTGATTTATTTCCAAAGAGTCTTTGTACTTTAATGAGATCAGGAGCTTAACACTTTATCTTCCAGTACAACAACAAAAGGTAGTACACACAACACATTTCTATATTTCTCCTGACTCACATGCACATTTGTAACAATATTAAATCACCAGGTAAAAGTAGTTCTTATGTAAATTTTTATATCTTTAAACGATATTGACTACGAAGTCCTTTAGCAAACACTCATTTAATTTTCTTATTCCCTTTCAGTATTTTAGTCTTCCATTATTCTAGAAGTGTGGAGCTGGCCTATAGAGATAATCCCTTCCTTGACTGCTTATTTTACCTATGAACAAAGTAAGGCACAGAGAAGGGTTCCCACAATAATTGTTTTAGTGGGAAACTGAGCATTATGTAAAATAAGAATAGCCAAACGCTATGAGTTTGTATTAAATATTGGATATAATGCATTAAATACTGGATGGATGGAAAGCAGAGTTTAGGAGGACTTTGGAAGAAGGTGGAAAAACATGGTGTGGCCAGATGGTCCCCAGTGCGTGACAACACAGGAATTTTAGAGTTGCACAGAACTCTTCACTTTAGTCCTGCTTTTGGTTTCCTGTCAGCCTGATCACTTTGTCTTACTGTCATAATCTCCTTGACTTTCTGTGAGTTTGCTGTCAGGGTCAAAAATGCATTTTAGTTTTGTTTTCTAGTAAGTGTTGTTAGAGTTAGCTGCTGTCATATTGTGGATCTATCACAACATACTTAATAAATGAAACAAGTAATTTCCTAAACAGGACTCCTGAATGTATTTACAAAGATTTTCATTGCCTTTTCTATCTCAGGTTAAGCTAGCCAGGGAAAATCAACAATGTCATCAGTCATCACTCAGTAATACTGGTTTTGATGCTGTCAGCATATTAAGGCAGAAAGATTCTGGGAAAAGTTTTCAAAAGTGATTTTAAAACTTCTTGCTTCGCTGTCTCAAAATTCCTTTTTTGTAGTTCATAAAACTCAAACCTTAGGTTGTTTGACCACTGTGATGTCTAAATCAGTAAGGGGCCCCAAGCTGACTCTCCCAACCTGCCCACTGAAGTCCCCTATAGGACTGAGGGTCAAATGGGAAACTGCACTTAGGGACTCCATTGTAAGCTTCTATATTCAGAGATCTTCACACACTATGGCAGGGCCATAGCTAGCAGCCTCAGGGCCACCTCAGTCCTATCCTGTGCTCCCTGCCATTACTTCTTAGTGTGGTCCTTCCAGTCACTTCTAGGACCTCTCTATAACCTTTTATCAACTCAATTATAATTCTGTGGCAGGGGGTTTCCTTTGTCTTGTATCATCAACATCTACCATAATGCCTGATACATTTTATATATCAAAATTGTATCAAAATTGTTTTTCTGACTGCATAAATAAGTGAATAATCTTGTCAGATTATTCTTACCCTTTTCTTGCACCTTCCCCAGTGACAGACACTCATTACATGCTAAAGATAGTCCCTTTCTTTCATGTGCTGCTTTGTTAACACTCTTCAGTGTGATAATGTTCGTGTCACATAAATGTCATTAAGCCATGCAAAATTTTGTATTGCAGACTTTTTATTATGCAAACTCCTTTTGACCTCTCTGACTTTAACAGGGGATTTCATCTGTATGCAGTCCCCATTTCATGACTCCCTGCACTGTGCTGTTCTATTATACTACTCTTCTGTTTCTGATCACACGCACACACAGGCACACACACACAGATCATCATCATATAGTAAATCAATGGACTAATTGAAAATTAATGTAATTAATTTTTATATTAACATGTAATATAAATGTTAAATAATGTTTGTTTAAGAAAATATAGTAATAAGTATTTTACCAATCTGATACATATTCCATCTCTCAATAACTCCCCACTTTCTTGAGTCAGAGTTATTTAGCAACATTTGATTAAAGTTTAAATTGTTCAGCAATATTTTTCTTCTGCTCCAGGTCCACTTTCTGCCATTTGTCTTGTGTTGTGGTGAACAAATTTAAGTCATCGTGTTTGGCAGATGACAATGCTGAATCAGCTACAAAGAATCTAAGGGTGTGTACTAAGAGTTAATGTACCCATTTTACTGGGGTTTAATATGTCTCAAGGTAAAGGCAAGCAGATAATACAGGACAGGTGGAAGTCCCAGTCTGCCACAGCAAGGTAGAACTTACTGAAAAAAAAAAGGAACGTCACGCCATGATGTAATGTCTGGGGAGTCTATAGAGAAAGAACAACTGCTAATAGCTAATATATCTTTAAATATGCTCATGTGTGTGGGAACTGTACTGTGGGTGTACATATATACCCCTTAAATGAAGGATTCAGTCAGCCAGTCAGCACATCTGCTTCTAGAAATGCATACTCTAGTACAAATTGGGTATTGTAACTTTGGCTAACCTATTAGTTCTTTAGTACAGAATAGTGATTGATGAAATGCATAATGATCGATGGAATGCATAATAAACTTTGCAGCTATACAGTCTATAGTTCAACTCCCAAACATGCTATCTTACTGCCTGTGTAAATGTGGGCAAGTTACTTAAGCTATCTGAGCCTCAGTTTCCCTTTCTGTGAAATTCAGTTATTATCTACCTGGGTGATATTGTAAAGACTGATAGATCCATGTAGAACATTTTTCACTACAGAATTTAAGACATAGTCAGGAATTGTGTGCAATTTCAGTTGTTACTGTTAGTCATCCTTTTCTGTTAATAAACTAAGAATGGAAGGAGCAAAATAATCCCCAGGGTTTTTAATGGCTTCCTAAATACTATTCCTCATTAGGGGATTAAAAAATTTCTTTTTTTTCCATATTAACTGCAGTTAACTCATTGGATATCAGCTGGCTAAATTAGTACTGTATGAGATAGTAAAATTGCAAAAACAATTTAAGCAGTAAGATACCATCAGGAGTCAAGGAAGAGTGTGATGATTAAAATATGATTTCAAGTGCCAGAATGCCCAGGTTCGGGTGCTGCCTGTAAGACTAATTAGCTTTATGACCTTGGCTCATCATCTAACCTCTCTGTGCTTCAGTTTTTAATCTGAAAATGACATTAATAATAATGCCTACCTCCTATGCATACAACAAAGATTAAATAAGTTGATACATGTCGGATTGCTTTTCTATTGCCTTGCAACAAACTACCGCAAATTTAGCAATTTAAACAATGCCCGCGTATTATCATGTAGTACTGTAGGTCAGAAGTTCTGCCGAGTGTGGCTAAATTCTTAGCAACAAGGCTGAAACCAGGGTCAGCACAGCTGAATTCTTGTCTGGTCACTCTGGGGGAAGATCTATCTCAAAGCTCATACCTGTTGGCAGAATTCAGTTCCTTGTGCTTCTAGGACTAGGGTCCCTGTTTCCTCCTTGCTGCAGCTGGAGCCACTCTCAGCTCCTAGAGGCTGCACACATTCCTTGTCATGTGACCCCTTCCATCTTCAAAGTCAACCGCAGAGAATCTCTCTTGTGTGGAATCCTTCTCACCCTTAATTTCTGTCCTCTAGATTTAAAGTTTTATGTGATTAATTCAGGCCCACCTGGATAATCTACCAGGTCACTGATTTGGGACCTCCATTATATATGCAGATTCCCTTTGCCATATAATGTGAACATAACGGAGTGATATTTCACCATATTCACAATCCTGGGTTTATACAAAGAGCACACACCAGAAGGTGGGCAATCTTGTATACCACCTTAGAATCCAACGTAATACATATGTAAAATGCCAGAACAGTGCCTGGCATATAGTAAGCATGATGTGTGTTAGCTCTTACTCTTACTGAATATATGAAAAATTTACAAAATTTAAAAAAAAACAGCAACGTTGCAGTAATGACAAGGGTATAGTGAAATGACATCCTACTGCACCATTAAAGACATAAATTGGTAGAACCTTTCTGCCAGGTAACTTGGCAATGTGTACTGAAAGCCTGGTAATTCCACATCTAGGAATTCATCCTAGAGATATAATCAGAGATGTACACAAAGATATATGAAAGAAAATGTTAATTATATGGAGGTTTATAATAAATATTTTAAAAGAAACCAAGCATCTCCCTTAGAATTGTAGTTAAATATTATTGCATAGCTATTCAATGAAATGCTGTGTAGCCTTAAACACAAAAATGAAAATCGAATAAAAACAAGTGGTTTAGAAAATTATTTAATGAGAAGGGAACATGCTCATGTTATAAGTGGAGGAATTATAGGTTACAAAGTTGCATATATAGTGTTAATCAATTAGTACTCCTTCTGGAGTGTGAAGTGGCCTTTCGGCAAGACAGGTTCACATGACAAGGGAGGGAACATACCCTGATGCTGTCTGGTCATGCCCATCCATCCAAAGAACAAGGGTATCCTCAAAAGAAGACTTTGTAGTATCTCCCCTAGTTTTCTGTCCTGTTGCCATTTATTCCATGCCTTAAAGAGAAATGGCATGCTCTGGTCGCTCACTTCTATTTATAGCCCCCCTCTATACTGAACTGACTAAATTGCACTCTTAGTCAAGACTTTAGTGTATTGTTTTTGTTTTGTTTTAGCTATAATGCCAAGCATCTGGAATTCATAATACATACCAATGGAGGACATAGAAATACCTACAGTGCACATTCTAACACTGTAAAACAGCTACTACTAGCCCCATTTAACAGGTGGGAAAACTTTGGCTCAGAGAAATTAAGTAATTCACGAAAGAACTATTTAAGGAAATGGTGAAACCAGGTTTTCAAGCAACTGGCTTCACCTTTTTCACCATACCAGTGACTCCTGGTAGTTCCTGGGACTCTCTTACATTTAAAAAAATTTCCCCAGAAAATTTTAATGATTAGCCTAGTCTAAGTCCTACTGTAGGACACATCACCACTTTCCCTATACCTGAAGGCAAATTTGTGGTAACAGTGCAGACTGCTTTTTTCTCCTAAGCTTTTTCCAGCTCCAGGCTCTCAGGTTCTAAATTTTAAATTAACTGATGTGTTTTTAATTGGGGGATCCAGACATCACCACAAGTTCAGATTAAAGCAATTCATCCCATTTCCCTCTCAACCCAAAGGGAGATGTACCAAATTTCATAATCTTTGAAACTAGCATTTCTCCATAGATACTACAACCCAGGCTAATTTCTTCTACCTCTTCATCTTCTGTGACTTAACTCTTGATAAATATCACTGCCCAGATCTCTCAAGTCACCAAATTGTCCATTTCTCCTTTGGGGATTTTCTTCCATTCTTTACAAACTCTTTCTCCCATGTCCTACTTTCCCTTCATATCCCCAGGGCCATTCAATCCCCAGGGCCATTTCACTTTTATTCACCTTTATTCTGCATCTGTCTCTGGATCCAACAATCTGTCCTCATTCTTGTTCTAGTCTTTGTCAATTAACCTTAGTAATCAACCCAAGCCCATGGTTGTATCCCAGCTCTATAGAAGTGTCCTTATAGTGGGGGAATAAGGGGAACTTAAAAATATATATATGGCTGTGAAGATTTACTATTTAGTATATTTAGGCTCTCTGGTGTCATACAATCATAAAATCAATCATTGGATACTTTATTCTGTAAAACTTGCCTAATAACAACAAATACTTAAGTTCTTGGGGGATATCCATATAAACTCTGAACTACTGTTTTTAGAAAAATAATTTCCATTTATAGAAAGGGTAATGTACCCAACATTCATGGTAGTTCTGACCTCAAAATGACAAATTATATTTTTACCTTTAGATTCTTTTAGTGACCTGTCTCAATTCAGTTATTTCTCATTACATCATAAATTGAACATAAAAATTAATAATTTATTTTCTTCCCCTACTCCTAAATGCTAGTAATCTTTTGTCTTTTGAGTGTCTTGGTTTGTATAAAAACATTCAACTGTCATTTTGAATATTTTAATTCAAAATATGACTCTGCTATTTGATAAAATTATGACTATTTTCATATTAGGAGCAGTATTAAGAAAATTGTATTATTTTATATACTTTTCAAAAGGAATTTTTGGATATAGGATTAATAAGAATACTATTAGATAGATAAAGAGAACCTAAGTCGACTCCATTTTTTTTTCTGGACCTGGGACACATAGGACCTTGTTAAGGGGCCCTGAATTAGAATTCTAAAACTTTTGACTTTTAACAAATATCATAATCTTTTAGGTGCTAGAAAATATAAATCAAGTCATCCATACTTCTGTCTGCTTGCTAACAGTTTCATACAGCCATGTACTCTCAAAAGAGCATTCTGTATTATAGGGTGACAATATTGTTTAGGATTGCTCTCCCTGGACTATGTGGCTGGGACAAACTCAATCAAGGACACTCATAATAACTCTGTTCTCCCTTCCCACCTATTACTGCAGACATCTGAATGGGGGTAGCATCTTAATCTCTCTCACAATTTAACTTCTGCATGATCTCACTGTCTGTTGCCATGGAAATAATTGTAACATTGCAATTTTAGTACTACAGCCAGAGCACACTACAGTAGAATCAAACTGGCAGACACAAAGTAGGATGAATCTATTTTTCCTCTCTCTCTCCAAATATTTCTTATGCTTTTGGACATTTTTTCCCATCCTTTCTTTGTGTTTACTCAGCTAATTACACAGTTCATTCTCTCTTTAATGACTCTGTGCAAGTTTCTTCAAGGTCATCAGAACTAAAAGTATAAATGTGAGCAAATCCACACAAATTATTTACATCGATTTCATACCAGTTAAGGGAAAACTTGCAATAGCTTCCTATAACGATTAAACAGGGTACATCAACATTTAAAAAAATCCATCAACAGCTCTCAGTTTTTAGGAGGTTTTCTGCAATTCTTTTAAACTCTCCATAAGTCGCTTGAAGATAAGAGAGACTCTTCAACCGATTGCTTTCAAACAAGGTCAACTCCAAGCCAGAATCCTATAACCCTTGCAGTAGCAAGTAGTAGTTATGGATTTTACTTTAAAAAAAATCTTGAATGAGTAGCTTTAGGGAGGGTGGTGGATAAAATAGTTATTAACTCTTTGCCTCCATATTCCCATCAATAAGTGAATCTTTGATAATGGTCACCATCCATATAATGCCTCTTCTCTACCAAATTAAAAGAAGTATTCCTTTAGAGTAAGAAAGGAAAGCCTTCTTTTTCATTGTTAATTTTATTTGCCAAAGCAGTACCACAAAGTGGTAGGATATATCAGAATTGGTCCTATTTAAAACCTAACAGGAAAGGTGGCTCCCACCATCATCAAATATTTGGTAAATTTAGAGACCAGAGATGGTTGTAGGTAAAATTAAGTAACCACATTACTTTGGGAAGCACTTTGACCTTCCTTCCCCTTCTAACTTCGTTCTAAATTCTTTCCCCACCAAAGAAACCTCTTCAACCCTCCGACTGGTCAGGTTCTGATTTTAACTGTTCATCTGAGCTGCTAAGTCCTCCTTAATTCTAGGACTTTTCCATTCCCCATCAAATCTACCTTTCCTTTACCGTAGGCCCTCTTTTTCTTTGTTTTTTTTTTTTAATGAAATAATAGGCAAATTTGTGGTCTTTTTTTCTTTTTCTTTTTTTGGCCGTGCAGCACGGCATGTGGTATCTTAGTTCCTCGACCAGGGATTGAACGTGTGCCCCTTGCAGTGGAAGCACAGAGTCTTAACCACTGGACCACCAGGGAAGTCCAGAATGAGTGGTCCTTTTAAAGTACAAGTGAGATATTATCATTCCACTACTTACGCCCTTCATCTCATGTAGAGTAGTATCCAAAGTCCTTACAGGCTCTACACAATCTAGCTCCCAATACCTGTCTAACCTCATTGCCTACTATGTCGAACCCAGGACCTCGACACTCACCGCTCCTTTGCCCTGGCCTAATCTTCCCCCAGATGTCAAAATCGCTGGCTCCCTTACCTTCCTCACTGTAACATTAGCTCACCAAGTAATTAAAAATGCAATGTTCTCTATCAGCCAATCTCTTAGTCACTATACCACTTGACTACTTATCTTTCTTCATAGTATTTAACTCTACAGGACATATTATATATTTAATTTACTTATCTGTTTATTATTTGTTTACCCCTTCCCCCATCAACACCCAGAAAGTGAGCATCATTAGAGGAAGGAATTTTTTTTCTTGTTGTTACTTTATTGCTCTCTAGCGATAGTCACTATAATAGTCACTGGTTCATGCTAGAAGCTCAAGAGATATTTATTGAATAAATAATAAGTGGCCCCTTAACAAAGTACAGAAAACAAATCTCTTTTCTATAGAATGGCACAAATATCTGAACGAAGACACAGATTCCCTTACTCAACAATCTGAACTAGGATATATTTAAAAGAACAAGACAATTGTTGTTTAGTGTTGAGGCTTTCAGGTTACAATACGGTAGAGGATGTTCTTTCAGAAGTAAAACGATATGCCAGTTAAGGATACTAGGAAGCAGAAAGTACAGAACAGAGGAAGCCAGTCAGCAGAAGGACCTGGAGCACATATGCCCCACAGAAGCATAGCTACCAAAACTGAGGGACTCCATGAAGTCACTGAGAGGCACAATGCAAGTGGCCAGACTTCTTAAGAAAGTCACGCTAATCAGATTGGTTCCTTATTACAGATAGGACTGCCATGCTCAGTTTTGATGGCTTAAGATACTACCTCTCTTTGCACATGTATCGTGCAAGTGTCTTTTGTAAAGTAAGTTTGTTCTCCCAACTTATGTATCTCTAGTAAAGGCATTTCAGGTACTGTGTTGGGCTAGTGGGGAAGAGAATGTTTTGATTCCTTTGTCTGTTGATCCTTCCAAGTCACAGATCTGAACCATTCTTTGTTTATTTTATAGAGCCAATCCAAGAGGGGTTTTAAATTACAATGTAATCTAAAAAACACTCCTTTATAAGCAAAATTAATAAGGGAAAGGAGGATGGGGCATGTGAAAGCTAACAGTGTAAAGGATTGCTTCTGAATGTGAATGCGGCATTGGCCAGATTTTGGAGTGTGTTAAATTGGGAAAGCATGGAGCTGAAATGACCTGGACTGAGCAGTAGCTTCCCACTTTGGCCTGGGTGTACACCTCCAGTTTGCCATAGTTCACACTGCTTACTACCCACTGTCTCTTTGGTTGTGAGACCACTTATTATTGTTCCTATGCTATCATTTTCCTTCGGGTAGAAAAGTATTTCTTGATACCTTTGTTACGAATAACAGTAGACAAATGAGAAGACGGAGATGACTTCATGATTTTATTATATCTGACCCTCTTTATTCATTGAGGTTAACTGCCATTGTAAGAACTTGTGTTTGCAACCGCTGATTACCTTAAGAGTTACTTTATGGCTATGAAGAAATTATTACTCTCAGAGGTCTAATGACTCATCTAAATTGACATTAACAAATTTTAAAAAATGCATCAGGCTACCTCTGACTGGCTTTCACTGACCATGTTGATACAAGAGTGAAGAGACTTAAATTAATATTTTATCCAGCAAAAGATTTAGGACTGTGATTTACCCTATATTAAATCTAGTCTGCCAACCTCTGTGGTATAGGACTCAAGAATTCCCTGTAGCTCTGCTGAACTGACTGGAAACATTATAAGGCATCTAAATTCTGTAGGTATAGCCATTCCTAGCAACCAATTTGATTTTTAACGGACAGAGAGCCCCAGGAAAGTAGATGCCTTTGTACCTGAGAAAAAAGAATTCCCAAGCAACATAGACATGCCCTAATCAGTATGCTCCGGGTATGACAGCATGCAAGTGAGTGATCTATTTCGTTCTGAACCCCTGCTTTGTGACAGTACGTGATTTACCAGAACAAATCAAATAAATGTATTTGACTCCTGTATTTGACTCAAAACACTGAGCCATATTTCCTTATGCAGCCCTCTGAATTCACATTCTTAATTTTGACTTTTTCTCATAAAATACTGTTGTCAGAATAAGAATGCAAATAGCAATGAATCAAGGTAGAACTGTTTTCAATGCTTTCAAACATTATGTAAAGAATGATTTCTGCATGGATATGACACTCTGGCAGACGTGGTTCAAAAAATTACAACCCCCCAAAACAATTTGGAGACCTTGACTGTGCAATCAGTGGTCAGATATCTCAATGCTCTGTTGCTCCCGTTCCTGCTACAGGTACATGTGACAGCGCTGCAGCGATGAGTGGAATTTTAAAGGAGAAGTTGGAAGAAATTGAGGGCTCCGCACCCTGCTCCTCTGTGCAGGAATCTGATGATGAAGTTTTTAGCTGTGACAGTGCCACCAGTGTTGATAGTGTCTATCTGTCCACTTCTAATCATTTCACTGGTGAGTATCTGAGGCTGTACTTCAGGTTGTACTCTAAATTGTGTTGTATGGTCGATTCTTGGAGTTTTTATCTGATGGCTTATATCTGCCCCTAAGCTGTTTATGATAACAGACTTAATTTGCAAAACATGATACCATTTTGGTTAATTAAGTCTCAGTAGTTTACTCCTGTTTCTTTCTACAGAGTGAGTATGAGAGGCAGAAATGAGTCCAAAGTTAAGCAAATAGCAATTGAAAATAATTTCCTGTGTGTCTTCAGTTTTCTGAAATAGATTCATCTTTTCGAAATTAAATCATCTGAGCTCTTTTGAACATCTAATACTAGTCAGTGAGTTGTGGAATACTTGCAGTGCTGAGTACAAAACATTCACTTCCCAGGTGAGAAAACGGTGTTTGTTTTTAAAAGAATGCTGCTCTGAAATAAAAGCCTTGAAAACCCTAAAATTCTGTAGTTGTTTGGATACTGGTAAACCTCAGACCCAAGGCCGGGTTCATGCACTACAGTAAATACAGCTTTCTACACATATATACTTCTCCTAAGCAGTTCATGTGAACAACATCATTTAACTTAAGGTGATATGTTCAAACTTAAAATTGTAGCCATTTAAAGTTGCATTCCTTGTAACAGATGCTCATATGAAGATTAGGCAAATCCTTTCCAACATTCCCATGTCCACTCAACACCAGTCATTAGGAGACTGGTGATTTTCAAACTATGTTTTAGAAGAGTTAACATCATTCAAAGCAAAACTAAACAAAGTCAATAAAAACCCCTGGGGCATTTGTGTTTGGGGTTTTTTTAGCTCACCAAAACAGCCTTTTAAAATTCACACTGAAGTTTATACAATGTGGCTCTGTGATACCTCTAATTCCATTTTTAACCTTCCTCTCCATTTTTTTTTTTTTTTTTTTGCGGTACGTGGGCCTCTCACTGTTGTGGCCTCTCCTGTTGTGGAGCACAGGCTCCAGACGCGCAGGCTCGGTGGCCATGGCTCACGGGCCCAGCCGCTCCGCGGCATGTGGGATCCTCCCGGACCGGGGCACGAACTCGTGTCCCCTGCATCGGCAGGCGGACTCTCAACCACTGCGCCACCAGGGAACTCCCTTTCTCTCCATTTTTAACCTTTGTCTCCCTGACTGCCAAGAATTCAAAAGTTTGTTTGGTATTCATGAATTCTCCCTCATCACCATTAGAAGGATTTAGAATAAAAATAGGTGTAACTTTATAGGAATGTTTAGCTTCTGTTATTTATCTCTTGACTAAAGTAGAACTTATTTTTAATGAACTTGTAGAAAATATAAAAAAGTAAGGAGAAGATAAAGGAACACTTGGGAGAAGGGAGGAAACAATAGCTGTTTTGAGAACAAGATTCTCTAGTTACATAGGACAGTTACTGTCAATCAGTGGATTTGCGGGATAAGTTTTGTTTGAAATTTATCTATAGCCTTCTGCCTCTTTCTCTAAGTGACTGTAGCCTTGTGGTAGGCACACACCTTGCTGTCACCCACGGTGCCTAGAAGAGCACTGAATATTGAATGTTGCTTAGACTTCTTTATTGAGTGAACAGATTAATTTTCAGACAATTTTTACACTTTTTTTGATAAATAAAAATTGTATATATTTAATGTGCACAACATGATGTTTTGACTTATGTATGCATTGTGAAATTATTATCACATTCAAGCTAATGAACATTTCCATCACCTCACAGTTACCTTTTTTTCGTTTTTGGCGGTGGCGGTGGTGGTGAGAACATAAGATCTACTCTTCTGGCAAATTTCAAGAATGAAATACATTATTTTTATAATTTCCGACGACTTTTTTTTAAACTGGAGAGAATGAGTCTACTGGATGCCCTTATCCTTAGAAAAGCAACAGTGCATGTATAAATTCAAGAGCCTCAGGAACACTATTAAATTCCTTTTCTGTGTACCTTGAGAGTGTTCCTTCTCCAAGCCCTAGAGCACGGCAGGAGCTCCTAGTACTTCTCAACTGTTACCCCTTTAGCCACTCCCGAAAAACACCATCAATCTAGACCCTGTTTCTTTGAGGTCTTCCTACTCTAGTGCAGTGCAGCATTTTCCACACACCTGTGATTTGTTTTGAAACCTTCAGCATGCTTAAACCTCCTCCCTCCTGTCTATGCTTCTCCTAAAGTTACAAATTGACTCTCTCCTGGAAAAATCAATTGCAGGCCTTCTCTATGCAAGGTGCCTATTGATTTCTATAGCTTGTGAGCTCACAAAGTACCTATAATGTTCATTTAAACACCATCAGGTCTTACAATTGCAGATCAAAATACTTTCCAGATGAAAGTAATGTTCTAGTAGTGTACAGGGGTTTGAAAAATGATAGGTCAGGCACTTGTTATGAGCACCTGAACAGTTCCCTGGAGGGTAAAAGTTTGAGTGGAGAGTGGTTTTATTTTGATATAATAAACTATTTGATAACTATTTTGCTATCTGGTCATAACTTTCCTGCTTCATCACCATGGCACGAGTCTATGGAGGAGGAGATGTCTGTTGTGTACAGAGGAGACAGCAGGCTAGTGAAAGCAGTGGCGAAGTTTGATTAGCTCTTTCAGCTACTTTTCGTTGCAAGTATTCAAGGGTTTTGAGGGAAATATTTACCGATACTCCTCTGTAAGGAAACAATGGTATGCATCATTGAGCACCTTGTAACTGAATGTGTGAGGATAAAAACGATTTGGGATAAACGGTGGGGAGGAGGAGTAAGAAAAAAATAGATGGAAATGTGACAGTAACGGGGATTTCCTGTTACTGTGGGTTATTCTCAGCCTGATCTCCAGTACAAACGCTTATTATTTTATAAAATTGGGCAAATTGAGGAAGAAAGTGCATTTGAATTTTTTTAGAGGGTCCAATGATCTTATATATGAGTAAGAAAAAAAATAGTAGAGTCAACCCTCATTTTGAATTCAAAGAATGTTAGAACTAGTAGAGCCTTTGAGAACATCTAGATTGACCCTTATTTTACCGATGTGGAGACCACAGCCCAGGGAGAGTTACTTGACAAGAATCCAAATGTGAGCTAGTGGCAGAGAACTTTATTGTAGATCCCTAGAGGATTGGCCTTTCTACTACACTGTGCTGCTCTCTGATGGGTCTGTTATATCACTGACTACTAAGTAGAGGGACCCAAATCATCAAGTGAAAGACATGGCTGTATCTTTTGTGCCAGCTCCTCTTAGAAACAGAATGAGCCCATCTTTCGGCATCTCATATCTGTTGCCTTTTTCTTCAGTTGGTTTCTATTGAAAGTGTGCATATCTTCTGGCTGTAATACAATGCCAGTGATGAGTTTATGAATAAATTCAATGAGCATAAAGAAGTAGTGGACAGAGAATTCGATTTGAGTGTGAATGAACCATTTCTCTTCCTCCTGCTGTAAGTGACAGGGCAGACTGTTGAGATTTTGCTTGTGTGTCCCTGACATTGATGAAAATATCTTACAGCAAACATGTTGTTTTACATTTACATGAATGAAATTGGTTTGTCATGGTGACATAATGCTACTTGTGATAATGTGAAAATGTTACGATGAAAAGTAGGTGAGATGCAGTCTGCGGTGTGCATCTTCACTGGCAGCTAACGAATAGAAGGTTATTTCATTTACTTTAGAAGTAAAACCTTTGTATATTCCACTTTTGCCAGAAGGGTGAATAGTCATCCTGGATTCACTGAAAAAAAAAATAATAATAATGATATCCTTCCATCCCTTGAACTCCAGGACCCTACATTACTTTTACTTGTTCAATAATTCAAGACTTCAGAAACCCACTTAACTTGCATTTCAATGAGACTCAGTCACAGCTTCTGACTGAAGGCAGTAATTATATTCCATTTTACTGGCTAGGTAAAGAATTGGCTTTTATGTTTGCTTGTTTGTTTTAAGCCCTGAAAAACTTAAATTTGGCTTTAAATGTAAAAGCACGATTAGACCGAGTTTCAAATAAAATTTTATATATTGATATCGTAGTGAATCTAGAAAAACAACACATTGCTTGTGGTTTTAACTCTCAGTTAGGTACTATAAAAAACTAATTATAAAGATAGTTCTGGTGGTGTTAATGGTACTATTTCTTACATTATTCGAGGGATAAGGCCCTATTAGCATGAGATCCAAAATACTTAATAGAAAATCTTCCATTTTTCCACAGCTCTTATTTACTCAGGATGTCTATAGATGGAACTGATCTTGTAGCTGAATTTCATAAAGAGTACAAGAAGTAGAGCTGCTATTAAATATTAAAGACACCACCTTTACATTAGTGATCAGAATATTTTCACCTGACAATGTAATTTGTTTACAAATATTTCTTAGAGTATTTGCATTTTATATACTTCTTGATAAGAATCATTCATATCTTTATTTTGGGGTCATCTAGAAGTGGTCCTGAGCAATAAGGAGATGATTACCCAGTTGCAAAATAGTGTGACTTGAAAAATGGATCCAAATGAATTTAGGTGATTAAAATTCTGCTCAGCATTTTCAAAGTCCCATAATCTTTTGGCTTTGGTTTGAATACCAGAGGCTGACTGGCATTATACTTGTTGTTTATGATGGTGATGATAAAATCATAGTGCCTGAAGCAACTGTCCTTGTGTTTCTCAAAAGATTTTAAAATTCATCATGCAAATCAGGCAATCTGATGCTTTCTGACAGCTCGAGGGAAGTATACTTGTGTGCATGTGAATGCAAAAAAGAATTAAACCTGGTTCTGCTTAAAAAAAAAAAAAAAAGCCAGTTGGTGCTATTTCTGAATTGGCTGCAATATTTAACCATTTCACTCTGGAAAATACTTGTTTATACTCTGAAAATATTACTTCTTTTTTTGTCTAAAGAATTTGGGAGTAAACCGGGAATGTTTTAGGGCCACAGAATTATTGTACCATATGTTTTATACGTTCGGCTACAGTGATCAGGCATGAACTAGAATAGTTAAGTGTCTGAAATTTACTGAATTCCATTGAGAATTAGATTAAGGTTAAAAGTACTGTTTTTAAATGTAATGAAGAAAGAGCAGTCATAATAAATATAACAAAACATAAATATTTGATTTTCAACCAAAGGTCAGCATATAGAAACTAGAAAGACATTTTCTTTGAATGGTGTTTAATTTTCAGGTAGGAAAGTATATATGTATATGTATAGCTGATTCACTTTTTTATAAAGCAGAAAGTAACACACCACTGTAAAGCAATTATACTCCAGTAAGGATGTTTAAAAAAAAAAAGAAAAAAATAAATAAAATTGAAATGGACACTCAATTTTTTGCATTTGGCTTTATCTAATCTCACAAATATTATACGAATGGAGCAGTAATGAAGACTGATTTATGTAATTTACAATTCTAGAAATTTGAATGAAATGTTATGAAACTCGCTTTATATAATGAACTATTAAATCACTTTAAGATCCTTAATGGATATCTGCAGTGGTCTTAGCATGGCAAAAAACAAAAACAAAAATAAAAACCTCAAACCAAATTCTAATAAAACAATTTCCAAAGTACTGTGAAAGCTGGTGAAGATTGCTGCACCAAGTGCTAAAAGCACTAGATATTTCTGGCTGAAATACAATAGTGGGTCCCATTAATTGTGATATTGTGGAGACTGAAATGCACTCAGTGCTATATATTTTTATGCCATGATTGAATGATAATGTTAGTGGATATAAAAGTGTATATATTTTAGTTTTAAATCATATTAATAAAATTACTTTTAAATATTCACAATTAAGAATACTTAATATATTTCATTTTAAACTTTGCTCTGATGCCCACGATTTATACATTTCAAAAAATGTATATATTTTGAATCTTAACAATGCCAGCATTTGGGGTATTTAATTCCATCTTTGAGGAAACTTGTTTGGAAGAAATAGGACTATTAATTTTAAACATAGTTAATTTTTCTAACTTTTTAGCCTGTTCTATTTTATAATTTCTCCAAAGATGTTGTCCCTTATCTTCTTGCTATGTCAGCTCTGACTTTCTGTTGTTTGCTGTTTCTATGACAACCATCATGTTGGCTTGAAGAGAGTAGTACATATTTCAGATACATATACAATTCTAGACACACACACACGCACACTTTTAGAATTTTATATTTACCAAAAAAATTGATGACTAGGCTGACAATTATAGTGGTCATTAATCAGTACTAAAATTAAATGCTATGCTAACATCATGGCTCCGTAAGATATATATCATATATTTGACCTAGATTTTTTTAAAAATATGCACAGGGCTTCCCTGGTGGCGCAGTGGTTGAGAGTCCGCCTGCCGATGCAGGGGACACGGGCTCGTGCCCCAGTCCGGGAAGATCCCACATGCCGCGGAGCGGCTGGGCCCGCGAGCCATGGACGCTGAGCCTGCGTGTCCGGAGCCTGTGCCCTGCAACGGGAGAGGCCACAACAGTGAGAGGCCCGCGTACCGCAAAAAAATAAAAATAAAAATAAAAATATGCATAAAGCTAGATAAGCTGCAAAAGAAAACTGAGGGAGTAAACTTAACTAAAATTTATGGACACTAATAAAGAAGCGTATATATTTTAAAAGTCCCCTCAATATGAGATAAATATTTTGATGAAAAAAAGAATGAATGGAATTCAGGATAAGCAACCTAAATAAGCATTGTTATTTTCAATAAAACAGCTCTTACATTTTTAGGATTCGCTAGCTTTGCAGCTAGAATATGGAAATGGTTGAAATTTATAATTACAATATTTTAAGTTCCTTGATGGCAAAGGCTGTGTCTTATATTTCCCCCACATTACTTAATGTTAATAATCATAATAGCAAGCTTTATTAAACATTTTATCACTTGCCAGGCATTGCGCTAGATGTTTTAAACAAATTATTTTATTTGATTCTTATAACACTAGGTCCTAAATAAATTTATTTTTGATTGGTATGTTCATGACTTTTTTATAAAAAGTACATGTCTTAATTGATCAAATGATTTCTGTCATCTTAAACATGACATGAGTGAAGTGAAATAGGCTAACTAATTGTATAGAAATTAATTAAGATTGCTGGATACAATTAGGGTCTCCTTCAACAGGTACAGACCCATAGGAAAAATGTTTTTATATCACATGTTCATGGTTTCCAATGTATGCATATAATATTGTCAGTATAAATGAAATCACTCTCCAAACTTCCTACATAGTTTTAAATTTATTAATAAATCAGAATTCAATATTCTAAGATTAGAACATTGAAATATTTTGAATCAATATATTTAACATTTATTTCTTTAAAAAGTTAAATATTTTAAAAGTTTTAGCTTTAATTTTTGCAGTATTTTTTCTTATGGTGAAAAATTATAAAGAAACTATATGCTATGCAATTGGTTAAATAATCTATGGAAAACCCATATAGTAGATTCCCATGTGGCCATTAAAAAGAGCTAAACAAATGTATCTATTGACATAAAAATATATTCACATTAATAAATAATTCACATTAATTGCAAAATTATATTGCAGTTTCATTCCATTTGTAAAATCTTACACATGAGTTATGAATGTAATAAGATCCAGAAACAAAATGAGAAACACATAGTTTCTATAGAAAACCTTAAGTTTTCTCTGAATAGTGGCATTATGGGTAATTTTAATTATCTATGTATTTCTCAATATTTCCCAAAATCTATATATTTTCTCAATTTATATAAATATATTTTAGCTTAACAAGATTTATTGTGTCCATTTATTACAATAGCTTTCTAGAATTTTTCACTAATATAATTACTGCTGTTATAATATGTTTATAAATTTTTCCCTGAAGTTGGAAATCATAGTTCAAAGGGTACATTTTAATTGCCCTCCAGAAAATTTTACCAGGTTATGTGCTCACTTCTAGTAATTGAAGTAACTGAGTGCCTTTTCCTCTAACATCTTTCCAGCCTTACTAGGCATTCTCTCTCTCTGTCTCTGTGCATACTTACATACGTACATACATACATATACACCTGGCCAATTTGATAGGTAAAAACTGATATTCTCTCTTTTTTTTTTAACATCTTTTTTGGATTATAACTGCTTTACAATGGTGTGTTAGTTTCTTCTTTATAACAAAGCGAATCAGCTATACATATACATATATCCCCATATCTCCTCCCTCTTGTGTCTCCCTCCCATCCTCCCTATCCCACTCCTCTAGGTGGTCACAAAGCACTGAGCAAAACTGATATTCTCTTAATGCTTTAACTTGAATTTCTCTGAATAGTAGGAAGCTAATTATTTATATATTTATTTATTTGCCCTTTTTTGTGTGTATAAATTGTCTATTTTGGTTCTTTTTTTATTATGATTTTCTTTTTCATTGTTTTATATTAAGGATTTTTGATTAACCTATAAGCAATAGTATCATTCCTATTTTGTCATTGATCTTTTAACTCTGTTTATGTTTGCCATAGAAATATGTCATTGTGGTCAAACGTATCATGGATTTGACTTTTAGGAGATGTTTAGGGAGACCTCAGTTCCCAAGATTAATTGCACACAAATAACCTCCTCTAGAACTTTCATAAATTTCCATTAAAAATTTAGATCATTAGACCAATTGAAAATTATGTTGGCATACTCTATGAAAGAGATAAATTTCCAGTTTTCCTAAAATCATATACTGAATAATATAATAGTTTCTATCAATTTGAAGTTCTGTTCTTATCTTGAACCAAATTCTTATTCAGTATTTGTAGTAGGATCAGTGTCTGTAGTTTTCTTTCTAGTTCATCATCTAGATGGTTATACCTAAACCAACAACACTGTTATATTATGACTCTGTAGTAAGTTTTATGTCACATAGGAGTTCCTAATTTTCCCTAACCCATTGCTATGAAGAGAAACACAATACACTACCATACTCTTTAAAGACTCTATTAGTTATTCTCACATAATTATTATTTGAATTTTATAAGAATATTGTCAAGCTACCAAAAAAACCACTGCTATGCCATTGGATTTACATTAAATTTACAGGTTAATTTGGGCCATAAGGCAAATTGACACCTTATAATTCCATTCCAGGAATGCCAGATAATCTGTCCATATTTAACTGTCATTTTACCCACAGTAGAGTTTTATGCTTTTCTTCTTGCAGTGAATTTTTCTTGAGTCCCTAAGTTTATAAAATATTTTTGTACCTGTTATGAATGAGACTTTTCTATATATGTTCTAACAGATTATTTTTTGGTACTGAGAAAGGCATAAGGTTTTTTTCTTTTAATGGAAATGTTTCCAGGTTTTCACCTTTAATTTGACTGTAGGATATCCTTTATCCTATATTAAGGAGGTATCCTTCCATTAAAGGTTTTTAATTAATAATGAATGTAAAGTTACATCAAATTCTTTACTGGAATATATCAAGATAATCCTATTTTTCTTCAAACTTTTAATATGATGAAGTGAAAACTATTTTTTCTAATATAAAACTATTATTGCTTTTGACTCTGTTTTATCATAAAATATTCTTTAATTTCACATGAGAATATAATTTAGTCTGGAAATGTGGGTGTATTAAGAGGTCCTAAAAATGTTCAAGGTTATTTTAAAATCCACTTAAAAATATGTTTCATTGAGAGAGAACAAAGTTGAAGGCATCACTCTTCCTTATTTCAAACTGTATTACAAAACTATAGTAATTAAAACATTGTGGTACTGGCATAAAAACAGACCGTAGATCACTGGAACAGATTAAATACCCCTAAAATAAACTCAGGCATGTTTGACCAACTAATACTTTACAAGGGAGTCAAAAACACTCAATGAAGAAAGGAGAGTCTCTTCAATAAATGGTATTGGAAAAACTGTACATTCATATAAAAATAATGAAACTGGACCTCTGTCATACACCATTCACAAAAGTTAACTTGAAAAGGATTAAAGACTTAATTGTAAGGCTGAAAACTGCAAAACTCCTCAAGGAAAATATATGGGAAAATCTCCTTGACATTGGTCTTGGCAGTGGGTTTCTGGAAATGACACTAAAAGCACAAGCAACAAAAGGAAAAATCAACAAGTAATACTACATCAAGCTGAAAAGCTCTGCATAGCAAATAAAACAATCAACAAAATGAAAAAACAATCCATGGAATAGAGGAAGTATTTGCAAATAATATATCTGATGAGTTAATATTCAAAATATATAAGGAATTCATGAAAATAATAAATAAATTATCCATTAAAAAAATGGGCAAAGGAACTGAATAGAATTTTTTCAAAGTAGACGTACAATGACCAACAAGTTCATGAAAAGGTGCTCAACTTCAGTAATCATCAGGGAAATGCAGATCAAAACAGCAATGAGAAATTACCTCACACTTGTTAGAATAGCTACTATCAAAAAGACAAGAGATAACAAATGTTGGCAAGAACGTGGAGAATAAGGAACCCCTGTGCAGCCACTATGGAAAACAATATGAGGTTCCTCAAAAAATTAAAACCATATTCCCACATCTGGGCAAATGCCCAGAGGAAATAAAATCACTATCTCAAAGAGAAATATGCACCCCTTATGTTCATTGCAGCATTATTTACAATAACCAACCTATGTCCATTGATGGATGAATGAATATAGAAGTTGTGGTGTATATATACAATGGATGTTATTCAGCCATAAAAAGAAGAAAATCCTGCCGTTTGTGACAACATGGATGGAATTTTGGGCATTAATGCTAAGTGAAATAAGTCAAACAGAGAAAGACAAATACTGTATGATCTCACTTATATGTGATATTAAAAAACAAACAAACTCATAGAACAAGAATAGACTGATGGTTTCCAGAGGCTGGAGGATGGGGGAAACATGGAGACATTGATCAAAGGCTACAAAAATAAATAAACACAATAAAATGTTTCAAAATGCATTTCAAATTCACACACACACACACACACACACACACACACACACATATGGTAATAAGAAAAAAATGGGCCAAAAAAGCGCTATACTTTTTTCCACTTAACTGGGGAGTAGTAAAAAGATAAAGTATAGATATTGCTTAATGTGAAAGAAGGAAAAGCTAGAAACACTAGTGTTTAGTACAAATAAATAGATATAGTGGTTTGTTGAGTCTTCTTTACCTATTTTGCAAATGGGTTAAAGGATAAATCATCCACTTTATTAAAAAAAATCTTTCTTCAACATTGAGGTACGATAGAAGGGAACAAAACTGCTCTGTTCAGCATCCCACATATTGTAGCTGCAGATTAACTTTAAACACATTTTTGTTTCTTTGTGGCCAATTTTTGTTTTGATAGCCTCCATCTGGCATTGATCTGCATTCATTTTGTAGTCTGATTACCAGGCATGAAACAAAGAAATCAACTGGTTCCTCTATCTTAAAAGGCTGGGAGAAATTACCTTTTTAGATTTCTTTTTTTTTAATTTTTTAGTATTTAAATTCTCTATGTAAGATAAAAGAGGGAGAGAATTCATTCAGTATGACGGTAAAACAGGACCTCTCAACACAACCACATTGACTTAATTTCCCTTACTCGTAATAAATAACTATACCCGTTGTTTAATTGCATTTCTTTTACTGGTTATACTTGGCATATGTCCTAGCGCTTCTGTAAAATAGTCAGTTAATGGTCACGATTATGTTGGTGAAGACTTTTTACTCAAATGAAGAAGCCCTACACAATCTAGCTTAAACAAAAAAGAGCAATCTTAGTTCAAGTAACTGAGAAAGGCAAAAAGGGATCTGGAGGTCAAATACCAACCTCAGCGCTTCCTCCGACCCCAATGACTTGGCTCTGTTCTCACTATGGGAGGGCCTCATTTTCTCCCACTGCATATGGGGTATTGGGTTTCCCTTAAGATCTATGGAAGATATGTGCCTACACATAGACATACACATCTTCCTAGCACTATATATATATATTTTTTTCGGATTTTAATGCTTTAATTGTTTTTTAAACATCTTTATTGGAGTATAATTGCTTTACATTGCTGTGTTAGTTTCTGCTGTATAACAAAGTGAATCAGCTATATGTATACATATATCCCCATATCCCCTCCTTCTTGCGTCTCCCTCCCACCTTCCCTATCCCACCCCTCTAGGTGGTCACAAAGCACCAAGCTGATCTTCCTGTGCTATGCTGCTGCTTCCCACTAGCTATCTATTTTACATTTGGTAGTGTATATATGTCAATGCCACTCTCTCACTTCGTCTCAGCTTACCCTTCCCCCTCCCTATGTCCTCAAGTCCATTCTTTACATCTGCGTCTTTATTCCTTTCCTGCTGCTAGGTTATTCAGAACCTTTTTTTTTTTTTTTAAGATTCCATATATATGTGTTAGCATACGGTATTTATATTTCTCTTTCTGACGTACTTCACTCTGTATGACAGTCTCTAGGTCCATCCACCTCACTACAAATAACTCAATTTCGTTTCTTTTTATGGCTGAGTAATATTCCATTGTATATATGGGCCACAAAGAACATATATATGTATATATGTTCTTTATCCATTCATCTGTCAGAGGACACTTCGGTTGCTTCCATGTCCTGGCTATTTATTGTAAATAGAGCTGCAGTGAACATTGTGGTACATGACTCTTTTTGAATTATGGTTATCTCAGGGTATATGCCCAGAAGTGGGATTGCTGGGTGATATGGTAGTTCTATTTTTAGTTGTTTAAGCAACCTCCATACGGTTCTCCATAGTGGCTGTATCAATTTACATTCCCACCAACAGTGCAAGAGGGTTCCCTTTTCTCCACACCCTCTCCAGCATTTATTGTTTGTAGATTTTTTGATGATGGCCATTCTGAACAGTGTGAGGTGATACCTCACTGTAGTTTTGATTTGCATTTCTCTAATGATTAGTGATGTTGAGCATCCTTTCATGTGTTTGTTGACAATCTGTATATTTTCTTCGGAGAAATGTCTATTTAGGTCTTCTGCCCATTTTTGGATTGGTTTGCTTGTTTTTTTGCTATTGAGCTGCATGACCTGCTTGTAAATTTTGGAGATTAATCCTTTGTCAGTTGCTTCATTTGAAAATATTTTCTCCCATTCTGAGGGTTGTCTTTTCGCCTGGTTTATAGTTTCCTTTGCTGTGCAAAAGCTTTTAAGTTTCATTAGGTCCCATTTGTTTATTTTTGTTTTTATTCCCTTTCTCTAGAAGGTGGGTCAAAAAGGATCTCGCTGTGATTTATGTCAAAGAGTGTTCTTCCTATGTTTTCCTCTAAGAGTTTTATATTATCTGACCTTACAATTAAGTCTTTAATCCATTTTAAGTTTATTTTTGTGTATGGTGTTAGGGAGTGTTCTAATTTCATTCTTTGACATGTAGCTGTCCAGTTTTCCCAGCACCACTTATTGAAGATGCTGTCTTTTCTACAGTGTATATTCTTGCCTCCTTTATCAAAAATAAGGTGACCATATGTGTGTGGGTTTATCTCTGGGCTTTCTATCCTGTTCCATTGATCTATATGTCTGTTTTTGTGCCAGTACCATACTGTCTTGATTACTTTAGCTTTGTAGTATAGTCTGAAGTCAGGGAGCCTGATTCCTCCAGCTCTGTTTTTCTTTCTCGAGATTTCATTGGCTATTCGGGGTCTTTTGTGTTTCCATACAAATTGTGAAATTTTTTGTTCTAGTTCGGGGAAAAATGCCATTGGTAATTTGATAGGAATTGCACTGAATCTGTAGATTGCTTTGGGTAGTATTAGTAATTTTCACAATGTTGATTCTTCCAATCCAAGAACATGGTACGTCTCTCCATCTGTTTGTATCATCTTTAATTTCTTTCATCAGTGTCTTATAGTTTTCTGCAAACAGGTCTTTTGTCTCCTTAGGTAGGTTTATTCCTAGGTATTTTATTCTTCTTGTTGCAATGATAAATGGGAGTGTTTCCTTAATTTCTCTTTCAGATTTTTCATCATTAGTGTATAGAAATGCAAGAGATTTCTGTGCATTAATTTTGTATGCTGCCAGTTTACCAAATTCATTGATTAGGTCTAGTAGTTTTCTGGTAGCATCTTTAGGATTCTCTATGTATAGTATCATGTCATCTGCAAACAGTGACAGTTTTACTTCTTCTTTTCCTATTTAGATCCCTTTTATTTCTTTTTCTTCTCTGAATGCTGTGGCTAAAGCTTCCAAAACTATGTTGAATAATAGTGGTGAGAGTGGGCATCCTTGTCCTGTTCCTGATTTTAGAGGAAATTATTTCAGCTTTTCACCATTGAGAATGATGTTGGCTGTGGGTTTGTCATATATGGCCTTTATTATGTTAAGTTCCCCCTATGCCTACTTGCTGGAGAGTTTTTATAATAAATTGGTGTTGAATTTTGTCAGAAGCTTTTTCTGCATCTATTGAGATGATCACATGGTTTTTATCCTTCAGTTTGTTAATATGGTATATCACATTGCTTGATTTGCATATATTGAAGAATCCTTGCATTCCTGGGATAACCCCACTTGAACATAGTGTAGGATCATTTTAATGTGCTGTTGGATTCTGTTTGCTAGTATTTTGTTGAGGAATTTTGCATCTATGTTCATCAGTGATATTGGCCTGTAGTTTTCTTTTTTTGTGACATCTTTTTCTGGTTTTGTTATCAGGGTGATGGTGGCCTTGTAGAATGAGTTTGGGAACATTTCCTCCCTGTGCTATATTTTGGAAGAGTTTGAGAAGGATAGGTGTTAGCTCTTCTCTAAATTCTTGATAAAATTTGCCTGTGAAGCCAGCTGGTCCTGGGCTTTTGTTTGCTGGAGGATTTTAAATCACAGTTTTAATTTCAGTGCTTGTGATTGGTCTGTTTATATTTTCTATTTTTTCCTGGTTCAGTCTCAGAAGGTTGTGCTTTTCTAAGAATTTGTCCATTTCTTCCATGTTGTCCATTTTATTGGCGTATAGTTTCTTGTAGCAATAGCTCATGATCCTTTGTATTTCTGCAGTGTCAGTTGTTATTTCTCCTTTTTCATTTCTGGTTGTGTTGGTTTGAGTCTTCTCCCTTTTTTTTCTTCATGAGCCTGGTTAGTGGTTTATCAATTTTGTTTATCTTCTGAAAGAACCAGTTTTAGTTTTATTGATCTTTGCTATTGTTTCCTTCATTTATTGTTCATTTTTTTCTGATCTTCTGATCTTTATGATTTCTTTCCTTCTGCTAACTTTGGGTTTTTTGTTCTTGTTTCTCTAATTGCTTTAGGTGTAAGGTTAGGTTTTTTATTTGAGATTTTTCTTGTTTCTCGAGGTAGGAAGGTATTGCTATAAAGTTCCCTCTTTGAACTGCTTTTGCTGCATCCCATAGGTTTTGGGCCATCGTGTTTTCATTGTCATTTGTTTCTAGGTAGTTTTTGATTTCCTCTTTGATTTCTTCAGTGATCTTGGTTATTTAGTAGCATATTGTTTAGCCTCCATGTGTTTGTATTTTTTACAGTTTTTTTCCTGTAATTGATATCTATTCTCATAGCGTTGTGATCGGAAAAGATACTTGATACGATTTCAAATTTCTTAAATTTACCAAGGCTTGATTTGTGACTCAAGATATGCTTTATCCTGCAGAATGTTCCATGAGCACTTGAGAAGAAAGTGTATTCTATTGTCTTTGAATGGAATGTCCTATAAATATCAGTTAAGTCCATCTTGTTTAATATGTCATTTAAAGCTTGTGTTTCCTTATTTATTTTCATTTTGGATGATCAGTCCATCGGTGAAAGTGGGGTGTTAAAGTCCCCTGCTATTATTGTGTTACTGTCAATTTCCCCTCTTATGGCTGTTAGCACTTGCCTTATGTATTGAGGTGCTCCTATTTTGGGTGCATAAATATTTACAGTTGTTATATCTTCTTGTTGGATTGATCCCTTGATCATTATGTAGTGTCCTTCTTTGTCTCTTGTTATAGTCTTTATTTTAAAGTATGTTTAGTCTGATATAAGAATTGCTACTCCAGCTTTCTTTTGATTTCCATTTGCATGGAAAATCTTTTTCCATCCCTTCACTTTCAGTCTGTGTGTGTCTCTAGGTCTGAAATGGATCTCTTGTAGACAGCATATATACAGATCTTATTTTTGTATGCATTCAGCCAGTCTGTGTCTTTTGGTTAGAGAATTTAATCCATTTACAATTAAGGTAATTATCGATATGTATATTCCTATTACCATATGTTAATTGTTTTTTTATGTCTTTTTCTTCTCTTGTGTTTCCTGACTGGAGAAGTTCCTTTAGCATTTGTTGTAAAGCTGGTTTTGTAGGGCTGAATTTTCTTAAATTTGGTTGTCTGTAAAAGTTTTAATTTCTCTGTCGAATCTGAATGAGATCCTTGCTGGGCAGAGTAATCTTGGTTGTAGGTTTTTCCCTTTCATCACTTTAAATATGTCCTGCCAGTCCCTTCTGGCTTGCAGAGTTTCTGCTGAAAGATCAGCTGTTAACCTTATGGGGATTCCCTTGTGTGTTATTTGTTGTTTTTCCCTTGCTGCCTTTAATATTTTTTCTTTGTATTTAATTTTTGATAGTTTGATTAATATGTGTCTTGGCCTGTTTCTCCTTGGATTTATCCTGTATGGGACTCTCGGCCCTTCCTAGACTTGATTTACTATTTCATTTACCATGTTAGGGAAATTTTCAATTATTATCTCTTCAAACATTTCTCAGACCCTTTCCTTTTCTCTTCTTCTTCTGGGACCCCAATCGAATGTTGGTGCATTTAATGTTATCCCTGAGGTCTCTGAGACTGTCCTCAATTCTTTTCATTCTTTTTTCTTTATTCTGCTCTACAGTAGTTATTTCCACTATTTTATCTTCCAGGTCACTTATCCGTTCTTCTGCTTCAGTTATTCTGCTATTTATTCCTTCTAGAGAATATTTAATTTCATTTGTTGTGTTGTTCATCATTGTTTGTTCGCTCTTTAGTTCTTCTAGGTCCTTGTTAAACGTTTCTTATAATTTCTCCATTCTAAGATTTTGGATCATCTCCACTCCCATTACTCTGAATTCTTTTTCAGGTAGACTGCCTATTTCCTCTTCATTTATTTGGTCTGGTGGGTTTTTACCTTGCTCCTGCATCTGATGCATATTTCTCTGTGTTCTCATTTTGTTTTACTTACTCTGTTTGGGGTCTCCTTTTCACAGGCTGCAGTTTCCTAATTCCCATTGTTTTTGGTGTCTGCCTCCAGTGGGTAAGGTTGGTTCAGTGGGTTGTGTAGGCTTCCTGGTGGAGGGTCTGGTGCATGTGTTCTGGTAGGTGGGTCTGCATCTTGTCTTTTGACGGGCAAGGCTGCCTCTGGTGGTGTGTTTTGGGGTGTCTGTTAACTTAGTATGATTTTAGGCAGCCTCTCCGCTAATGGATGAGGTTGTGTTCCTGTCTTGCTACTTGTTTGGCATGGGCATCCAGCACTGGAGCTTGCTGGCCATTGGGTGGATCTGGGTCTTAGCGTTGAGATGGAGATCTCTGGGAGAGCTCTCGCCGATTATTATTACGGGAGGCCAGGAGGTCTCTGGTGGTCCAATGTCCTGAACTTGGCTCTCCCACCTCAGAGGCTCAGGCCTGACACCAGGCCAGAGCACCAAGACCCTGTCAGCCACATGGCTCAGAAGAAAAGGGAGAAAAACAAAATTTTTTTAAATAATAAAATAAAATAATTAAATTAAAAATTTTTTTAATTATTAAAATTTAAAAAATTAAAAAGTAATAAAAAAAGAGAGCAACAAAACCAATAAACAAATCTACCAATGATAATAAGTACTAAAAGCTATACTAAGATAAACATAAAAATCAGATACAAGTCAGTCACAGACAGCAAACCCCAAGTCTACAGTTGCTCCCGAAGTCCACTGCCTCAATTTTGGGTTGATTCGTTGTCTATTCAGGTATTCCACAGATGCAGAGTACATCAAGTTGACTGTGGGGATTTAATCCGCTGCTCCTGAGGCTGCTGGGAGAAATTTCCCTTTCTCTTCTTTCTTTGCACAGCTCCCAGGGTTCAGCTTTGGTTTTGTCCCCACCTCTGCATGTAGGTTGCCCCCAGGCTTCTGTTCCTGCCCAGACAGGACAGGGTTAAAGCAGTGGCTGATTAAGGGGCTCTGGCTCACTCAGGCTGGGGGGAGGGAGGGGTACAGTAGTTATAATTGGAACGTGGGGCGAGCCTGCAACGGCAGAGGCCAGTATGACGTTGTAACAGCCTGAGGTGTGCCCTGTGTTCTCCTGGGAAAGTTGTCCCTGTATCACTGGACCCTGGCAGTGGCTGGCTGCACAGGCTCCTGGGGGCAGGGGTGTGGATAGTGACCTGTGCTTGCACATGGATTCTTGGTGGCTGCAGCAGCAGTGTTAGCGGTTCATGCCCATCTCTGGGGTCCGAGCTGATAGACACGGCTCACACCCATCTCTGGAGCTCATTTAGGCGGTGCTCTACCTTCTGTGGGCAGACAGGGAAGGAATCCCCTCTCCTCGTGCACCACAAAACAATGGTCTCTTGGCTTTTAGGCAGTTCCAGAGTTTTTCCCGGACTCCCTCCCAGCTAGCTGTGGCACACTAGCCCCCTTCAGGCTGTATTCACACGGCCAACCCCAGTCCTCTCCCTGGGATCTGACCTCTGAAGCCCGAGCCTCAGCTCCCAGGCCCCACCCACACCTGCAGGTGAGCAGACAAGCCTCTCAGGCTGGTGAGTGCTGCTTGGCACTGATCCTCTGTGCAGGGATCTCTCCGCTTTGCCCTCTGCACCCCTGTAGCTGCACTCTCCTCCATGGCTCCCCCCCATCCACCCTCTGTCTCCGCCAGTGAAGGGGCTTCCTAGTGTGTGGAAACTTTTCCTCCTTCACAGCTCCCTCCCAGAGGTTCAGGTCCAGTCCCTATTCTTTTGTCTCTGTTTTTTCTTTTTTCTTTTGCCCTACCCAGGTACGTGGGGATTTTCTTGCCTTTTGGGAAGTCTGAGGTCTTCTGGCCACATTCAGTAGGTGTTCTGTAACAGTTGTTCCACATGTAGACGTATTTTCTTTTTTTTTTTTTTTTTGGGTACACGGGCCTCTCACTGTTGTGGCCTCTCCCATTGCGGAGCACAGGCTCCGGATGCACAGGCTCAGCGGCCATGGCTCACAGGCCCAGCCGCTCCGCGGCATGTGGGATCTTCCCGGACTGGGGCACGAACCCGTGTCCCCTGCATCGTCAGGCAGACTCTCAACAACTGCGCCACCAGGGAAGCCCTGTAGATGTATTTTTGATGTATTTGTGGGGAGAAAGGTGATCTCCACGTCTTACTGCTCCGTCATCTTGAAGGTTCCCCCTCTAGCACCATATTCTTGAAGACAAGGAGCAGTCTTTTCCAACCCTGGCTCTAACAGCTCAGATGGTGAAATAGCTCATGTTTTCATGAGGATTGTCTTAGTGTGTCAACTATGTGCCCATTTATGTTCAGTCTCTGCCCTTCCTCTGAAAATTGCATTTCCTGACTGCCTTGCCTACTGACTTCCCTACAAAATGCAAAATCAGAGTTCATAAGCCCATTCAATAGATGAAGAAACTGATATTATGTAATTTGCCCAAAGTCACAGAAGAAAGATGAAAACATCAAAAGATGTCAACCTCTGTTTTTTGGTACTCCAGAGCCTAAACACTTTTTATTACATTGTCATGCCACTAATATTTCTCTCGAACTGCGTTGAATCTTCATTTCTCTACTCATATCTGTAAAAATCTTCACTCAGTGTTCAGTCATTATTCACTTTATGGTAAAATCACTTTATTATTAAGTCATCTATCATGAAGTCTATCAATAGATAGACTTCTGTAAAAAAATTTCCTCATATGACATCAAGACTTTTTGTGGCTCTCCTGTTGCAGAGCACAGGCTCCGGACACAGAGGCTCAGCAGCCATGGCTCACAGGCCCAGCCGCTCTGCAGCATGTGGGATCTTCCCGGACTGGGGCACGAACCCGTGTCCCCTGCATCGGCAGGCGGACTCTCAACCACTGCGCCACCAGGGAAGCCCTAGACTTTTTCTTTTCTTCATCCACGCATACTTGACATTAGCCAGTGAGCTCCTTGGTGTTGCAAGCAGACTAATTTGGGGTCAGATTAAATACATAATTATATATACCCCATTTCTGTCTGCCACTACATGCAATATTCCTGAAATGTGGAGAAAGTATATAAACACATTAAGTAGTAATTAGGTGCTGGGCACTTTCTACAGGGAAATTTTGGTGAGGCTCCTTATATCTTAACAGTGGCAGAGAAGAACATATTCTTAAGTAACAAATATGTGGTTTTTTCTCATTTCTTTTAAGAGAATGGAAGTTGTCAGGGCAGCGCCAGCAACCCTGCAAGACATTATTTAGGCATTCCTACCCTGCAGAATAGTGACTGTGTGGTTTCCATGCAGGAGAATCAAAACAATTAAAATAGATACTGTAGACTGCTTCATTAACTGAAAGTGGAGGGAACAAGTCTGTAAAGATCTTCCTCTTTTACTTCTGTCAGTGGATATTGCTTTTTCTTTTTTTAAGTTTAATTTCTATTTTCTGCAGCTGAGCATGAAAGTACACTGACTAACACAGTCTGCAATTTAGCTATGTTCCTAGGACCATCTGTAAGAATTTATGCATTTCTTGGGAATCTGATCAATTCTAGCAGCAATTCTGTATTTTCCTTGTGAAATTAAGGAGCCCTGCAATCAATTTTATATTTAAAAGTTGGTTTCTGCTTGAAAAAAAATGTGGACCCAATGTCCAAAAACTATTCTGTGCTTCAAAATTGGTTTCCTTGAATAATTCTCTCTTATGCAGACACACATGCATTTTTATGTGACGTCGTAAATATCATATCACAGAATTTAATGTAAGGAAGATTTGTTCCTTCTCTCCTATTTATTTATTTAGTCATTTATTTATATCATTATAGACTCACAGATATTCATTTTATTCTTTGGGTTATAATCTAATACTGTCATTAATTTTTATTGCTTAAATTAGTCCAACTTTGACCATTGAGAGTTCTTTCAGGTCAGTCCTTCTGTCCTTCTCACATGACATAGACTTCTCATGTGCCTATCCTTTTTTCTTTCCCTTTCTTACTTTTCATTACTGTAAGATGATTCAGGTTCATCTTGTATTTACCCTGTCCCAATCCTAGAATTAGCCATTTCTCAAAGAGTTAGGTTTTTAATATGAGTCATTGGGTAAATGGTGATGTCATTTACTAAAATGGGTAAGACTGAAGTAAGAGGAGGAAGCCTGAGATTTGTTATCTTTCTCTTTCTTTCTTTCTCTCTCTCTCTCTTTCTTTCTTTCTCTTCCTTCCTTCCATCTTTCTTTCATTTTTTAATTATTTTTTGACATGTTAAAATTTGAAAAGCCTATTAGCCATTTAAGTGGAGCTGTAGATTAGAGTAGGCAGTGTGTATAAAAATCTAAAATTCTGAGAAGAGGTTCAGGCTACATATCTAAATTTGAGAATCACAAATAAATGGTGGTATTTAAAGACATAGGACCAGATCTGCTTTCTTAGGAAAGGGTCAGATAGAAAAGTCTCAGACCTCAATCCATGAGAGGATTTAGAGGTTAGGAAGAATGGAAGAAATCAGGCAGGAAGGTTGAGGAAGGGCAGTAAATGAGGTAGGAGAAAACCCTACTCTGTGCATGGTATGTTGCAAGCCAGGTAAAGAAATAGCTCAAGACTGAACTGAAAATCTGAGTCAAAATCTCTTGAGATATTGAAGATAAGGACTGAAAATTTACCATTGGATTTGGTAATATTCAAATTCACTGATGACCTTGATAAATGCTATTTCAGTGGAACTGTGGACCAGTTCCACAGTCTAATTTTGGGGAGTTCAATATAGAATTACATCTGAGAAATGGAGAATACCTTCTCTTGGGAAGTTGCTACAAAACGGAGTGGAGAAATAGTGATAGTGAGATGGGGAAATGATAGAAAGGGAATTTATTTTTAAGTTTGGAGATATTACAACATATTTGCAGACAAAGGGAATAATAGAGTAAAATAGGGGGGAAATGATGATGCAGAAGAAAGAGGGGATCGTTAAAGTAGCAAAGACCTAGAATTGGTGAGAGGAAATTAGAATCCAAAGCTTAAGAGAAGGAGATGACCTTAGGTGGGAGAAAGAACAGTTTCTCCATCATAACAGGATTGAAGGCAGACTATATGGGTACAAATATCAAGAGTACATGGAATATAGTAGGAAGAAGGAAAGAAGTTCCAGGCCCTGGAGTTCTATCAATTTTCTTAGAAGCAATATCATAAACCGAGATGGAAAAGATGAGAAGAAATGTTGGACAGTTGAAAAGAAGTAAAGGTGCCTTTTCATGGTATCATAGAGTTGAATTATGAATTAATAAGGGAAATGTGATATTAGATTGTCAGGCACGACTACTGGGGACCCACTTGCAATAGCCTACATTTTCTCTAGTCATTATCATCCGTTCAGCTACTAGAGGCAGGTTCATAGTAGGAAGAGAGTTAACTAGCTGATTTTTTTTTTTTTTTTGGTCACATTGATTTGAAAAAGAGAGAAAAAGTCCTTCATGGTGAGTGTATATGTGAGGAAGAGATTACAATGATGAATAACGGACCCTAAATTCAGTAAGTGGGGAAATGTGAACATGAGTGGGACAACAGAAAAATGTGTAGAGGTCAAGAAAATTTTGTTGATGAAGTGTACGGTTTATCGGAGACTTTTCGTCACAAAGATTCTTTAAGGCTTCCCCATACCTTACTGATACATTGCTCTTGCGATGGTAGAATCTGAAACATCTTTTCAATCTCTTTTATGATAATCTGTCTAGTCAGGTTTGCACCTTTTCTTGGGTCAGTCTTGCTAATTTACAATTTTCTGGGAAATTATCTACTCCTTTAGGTTTTTAAAATTTTTACCTAAATTTTCACCCAAATTTTCTTATAGTTCTTGCAAATTCCTAGTAATTATAGTTATGTCTTTTCCCATGTCTTTAAATAGAGATCTATCTGAACTCTTTCAGAGAATTGTTTGCACACTTTGGAGCACAGCTGATTGAGTGGAAAAATCCCATGGTGACCACCTGATATGTAAATAGCCTAACTAGGACTGATTTAATTTCTTTTGATAACTCTTGTCCCCACTTTTACTGAAATGGAATGACTAAGTGCTATCATCATTTTAGAAACTTTTTTGGTCATGTGATACTCTTCATTATAGTTCAACACATATTAGGAAAAAATGGAAATTAATTATTTTGTTGTTTGTTAAATAGTGGATTAAGGGCTGCATATATTTTGATAACCGCACTTTATCAGGTGTATGAAGGTACAAAATTGAAGTGGTATTGTTACTTAAGAAATCATTCTAAATAGAATCAATGTGATTGTCAGTGGTGTTTTATTCTCTTAAAAAAAATAGGGCCAGGGCTTCCCTGGTGGCGCAGTGGTTGGGAGCCCGCCTGCCGATGCAGGGGACACAGGTTCGTGCCCTGGTCCGGGAGGATCCCACGTGCCGCGGAGCGGCTGGGCCCGTGAGCCATGGCTGCTGGTCCTGCGTGTCCAGAGCCTGTGCTCCGCAGTGGGAGAGGCCACAGCAGTGAGAGGCCCATGTACCGCAAAAAAAAAAAAAAACCTCTAAAAAAAAAATAGGGCCAAACTGTACATGGCAGATTGGTCTTTCCTGCTAGATTCCTTTGCCCTAGGCCCTTTGCTTCTGTCAGGAAGTTGTCCTTCAGAGTGAAAGATGCTTTTGCTGGTTGCAGGCATATTAATTATGCAATACTGTATTTCGAGATGCAATTGCAAATATAACTAAACTATTGCCCTGAACTTACCAGTCGTATTATCGCCTTAGAAAACCTGAACAGCTAATTCACCTTTCTTCATTTGTGTTCATAGAGTATTTCCTTTTGACATACTGAAACTGAGATGAAGCAGGCTTCCAGACTTGCAGAAGTGATCAGCTTGGGGGTCTCGAACTCCCTGATCCTTGGAGGAACAAGTGTATTCTCAAAATCCCCACATTTGCAAGAAAGTTATTTTTTTAGAGATGGCAACAGTTAAGAGTGTTTTAAACAAGTTAAAATTCGTTATATCTAACCACTGAATCATCCACTATAAACAACACAAGCTGATCTTATAGCTCAGTCAAGGCCACCACTGAGATGTGACCTTCAGTGACCTCAGTGAAGTCTAGCATGGCTATTGATTAAAACATGCCAGCAAGAGTCTGTGCCTCATTGACCTGCTAAAGGTGCCCTTTAGAGAAAATGTTGACAAACACAGGAGAGAGCCTTGACCCTCACTTGCCACTCTGAATGGCTGCTGGGATTTGTAAGTTGATTTGCAGTAATGTACGTGGGCAACCGGGAAGCCATAGGGCCTGGAACTAGGAGAGGTGGTGTTCACCTTTCCCTCCAGCCCTGTGACATTGCAGAAATTTCTAAAAATGAAAACTGGTTCTCAGGGAATTTCTCAATTGAACCCCAGGTATTAGTAAAGACTAGATATAAACCATAAGTGTTAGGTGCACATTTTAAAATGATAATATAGGTTTGTGTCAATTTTGTTTTTCACAGAACTCATAATCAGAAACTGAGGTTCTTTAGATGAGCACAACAAAAGATTTGTGAGGACAAATGATGTTACATTTACATTAGTATACATATTCCAAGTCTTCCATAAATGTCACCCTCCTTGAATATTTTTCATAGTACCTGAGATAGTTATATGTGTCCACAAATCAGTCCCAGATGTCACTTGTCACTGCTAAGGCCACCCATGGGACTGCAGTCCCACTCAAATAGTGGTGTAGTGAGTACTGCAGGTATTCTAGTTTGTTCTGCCAAGTAACCGTGCGTATCCGTGTAGACACACGTAAAGTTTAAATGGAGAAAGAAGCTCCTGGAGACACAATTGTCCTGAGACAATTTTTTTCTTAGGGATTTTTGATGTTCTAAGCTTGTTTGAATGCCATCAGCATAAATTGTTTGCTCAGTCTATTTCTTCATTCAATAACCCATTTACAGTATTTCTACATTAGCTATTGTTATTGGCTATGATCAGTAATAGTTCATTTCTGGCTATTGTGGAAACACAATAAATGAACCACACTTCACAAGTTTCTCTACATCATGTTTAAGGAAAATTGTTACACTTGTATATGGACATAATGATTTATCTTAACATATTAGAATGGAAAGTTTATTAATCTTTAGGAAAAGTAATTATACATATTTTAGTCTGGGGAAATAAAAGCACGTAATTGCTGCCAGGATTTTATCATCTCTTTAAATTATTGCACTAATCATAATAAATATTCATTGTGATTTTCATCAACTATCTAGCTACAATATTTTGATTTTCCTGTTTATTTTTGTGTCTTGAAGATACGAATCTCCTGGAGACTAGAAAGTTATTTAAATCTAGTGTAATGCTGATTGATAAGATAAAATGCCTTTAATTTCTTATCCATAGTAACAGTTGTTGATTGAATAATAGGTAAATAAATGAATGAACATGTATGAATGATTAGAAATTTACTACATTTTTCTAAGATGAATGTTCTTTCTGCACTAATTTATATACGGTATGATCATTCAGTTCTAAATTTAATGCCTTATTTATATTCCAAGATTCCTATTGATTTTCCTCTGTGTCACATTATATTTACACCCTGTCATCAGCTTTACTCTTTGAAAATATAACGTTATGTAACATATTGAAACATATTTTCTTTTATAAGGAAAAAATAAGGAGATATCAACAGACTGAAAAGATGTTTTCAGAGGCATAGATTCTTCAGGAAGATACTGGCGTTCATAAGATCTCAAGGTTAGCATACATTATTATTTTCATGCTTTTACAGATCTGAGATATAACTGTGTCACTGCTCCGTGTTGTTATTGCTAATGTGTAATTGGATAATAAGGAAAAATGCTCTTATATAAAATACATATTTTTTAAAAGATCTTTTCAAAATTTTTAGAAATTCATTTATACCAGAAATGTATTATTTCATTCAATTGGGATGGTTACAAGAAAATATTGTTTTAGTAGAGAATCCATTGGTTATTAAAATTTTCTTCTTTTTTAAAGGGTAACACTGTTAGCATAAATATAAATGTTAGGCATTCCTATAAAATTTTATTTTTGATTTCTTAAGGAATGTACACCTATTTAGCAAATTTTTTATTTCTTTTGTATCTTTGGTTACAACATACACACATATATACATATAGTTTAGAAGGATAGCTGATCAGCAATCCTTCTAAAATTCTTAGAATCCCACTCCCCAACTTTCCCAAGTACAGTGAAAGAAATTTTACTCTTGCCAGAAAATGTGACCTCAATAAAATGACAGTTGATATGAATGAACAAAAAGATATTTGAGAAACTTTTCTAAGTTGTTAGAATCATATGTCTAGAAAAGAAAAGCAAAATAAGCCTACTCTCATTAAACAGCTTTTTATAATAGTAAACAAATGTAAAATATTCATTTGGAAGTTTGAGTTACAACGTAGGTTAAAATGGCTCATTCTAATGGGATAGCTTGAGAAAGTGAATGATTTCTGACTTCTTTATATTGTGGGACCCAATATCAAATATTCATGATTTTAAATGAAATGTATTAATGATTCTTATTTATTTATTTTTATTTGTTTTGTATGTTTATTTATTTATCTTTATTGAGATAACATTGGTTTATAACATTATGTAAGATGCATGTGTATAACATTATGTAAGATGCATGTGTACAACATTATATTTCTGCTTCTGTGTACAACACAGCATGCTCACCATAAAAAATTTAGTTTCTGTCTGTTACCATAGAGTTGACCTTCCTTACCCATTCCCCATGCCTCCAACCGCCTCCCAGCCCCTTCCTCTCTGGTAACCACTACTCTGTTCTCTGTAATGATCGTTTTATTTTTATTGCCTTGGTCAGGCTTGCCTTCAATATCTACTTGTTTTCCTCACTCATCCAAGAATATATTCATTCAAAATTTATTTAGGACTTACCATATGCAAGACAATGGCTGAGTGCTGCTTTGGTTGTTTCAAAATGAATAAGATATGGTTCTTGTTCTCGAGAATTGCCGAACCAATATGTTTCTCGGAAATTAATTTTATTATTAACACAAGCAACACATAATTAAAAAGACAGGCTAGATTTAAAAGGGCATGTAATGAATTCTAAAGCACAATGGGAATTATTTGGGGATTATTCATATTTTCACATTATGGCTTTTATTAGCCTACAATACTGAGAGTTAATACCAATGGGAATGATGCTCCGTTACAACCCACACTCAAATGACCTTTTATTAAAGTAGCTCTTCAGGTACACCACAAGTAAGTAATATGAGATTCTAAGAAAGAAAAGTCTCTTTTTTGCCACAACTGCAAATTTAATGTTGTAGAAAATAGTTATGCAAACACATGAAAAGAACAAAGGTGAGCATTGCCTACTTGGTTTTTCTTATTCCTGTACAGGCAACTTTATTAAGCTCACCAGAGAATTAAATCATTTCCCCAATGACCTAGAAAGGCAAGTAGATTTGCAATGCTTGTAATGTAGGTTTGAATGATATAAACCCCTAAGGAATCCATATGCAAATAGCTGGATAAGTAAAGAGATTTGCAGTGGAGTGGGAGTCCAAACTCTGTTGGAAATGGAATCGCATAGCACTCTGCTTCTCACAAAGAGCTTTTAGAAAGGTCATGTCTTAAGAAGTTAAAGCAAGTCAAGTAATTAAAAATAGTAAACATCTTTTTGAAAAGTCAGTGAAGACACCCCTTTCTTAATTATTCCATTAAAGTGGTTAAATTAATTTATATAAGAACTACAATCATTCAACAAATATTTATCAATTGCCTGCTATGTGCATGGGGGCAACAGCAGTGAATAAAATACACCAATATCCTTGCCTTAGTGGAAATTACATTCTAAAGGGTGGAAATATACAATCAATAAAAAACAAAGTTAATTATATGTTACATTAGATGGTGATGGTGCTATGGAGAAAAAGAAAACAGGTAAAGAACATAGAAAGTAAGGAGGGGTAGAATTTTTAAAGCGCCTAATAACCTAGTACTACATAATTTGTACAAAGGAGATAGATGTCACTTTACCCCACATCGTGCCAACTAAAAGCAAGTATAGTGAAATATAGCATCTGATGGTAAGTTTTCTAAATCATCATTTGCTAAGGTAAATATCATTTTAATGTACGTAAAATAACTAGTATGTATTTCAGTTTCGCTGGAAAGAAAAGACTTTTTTAAATGATAATACATTTACTACATGTACATGAAATACTGTCAAAGTGTTTGCAATAAAGAAATATACAACTGAACATGGATTCATCCATTCACTTACTAAAGGATAAAGACTGTAACTATCCATCTGTGTATGGGGGAAAATCAATCCATTTTTTAGAATTGAATAAATATTATAAACCTAATAGTTAAGGATCTCTATGATAATATATATAGATGATTCATGGTGCTAGAAGACTCTATATAATTTTTTTATTGTTCTATCATCAGTCTTATTATCATTTTGGGAGAGTACAGAGTACTGGGATTGAAGACAGAAGGAAATTATTTAAACACCACCTCATTCACATAGTACACTAATTTTTTAAAAGACATGTGTTTCGTTGTACATTTGATTTATTAGAAGAAGTGTGGAGATTTGGAAATTAAAATAAATCAATCTATTTGTGATCTTCAACAAATGAGTCATCAGGTTTCTTTTGATGGTAATCTGGTTGGAATTTTTCTGTGAACCATTAGGTGCTGAGCACAAGATTCTGGAGTTGTTTACAGGCCAGATAACCCTGCCCATTTTTTGGAGTCTGCACTATAGATGAACTCATCACATAAATTGACATTATCTTAAAAGCCATTCAGTTTTGACTTTACTGGATAAAATTGAAAAGTTTAGCCAACTTGATGTGCAGAAAAGTAGTTAAATCAGTTTTTTCGTTGTTAATAAGTCAATGTGAAAGGAATATCTAGCCATCCAAAAGAACAAAATTTAGATTAAGAGGTTTCAAAACCTATTAAGTATCACAATTCCTTTAATCTTCCAAAAGACAGGTATTATAAATAGTATTATCATCTAAAGGAAATAGATGGCCAGTATTGAAGTAGTAAAAGAAGTACAAAGTAAAGGTCACGATTGTTTAGAAGACCTATCTTAATTAAACCAAGGCAGTGGGTATATATAACATGCTGTATTGTAGACAGAAGAGATGGTCAGCTCTGTGAAGCTGACCATACAGAGGCAACCAGCACAACAGTATTGTCTGTTTTGGGAAAACCAAAAGAAAAGAAAAAATAAGAGTTGCAGAGGACTAGTGGAAGATTATGGGAAAAACAAAGACTTCTTATTAATGTCACTGTGTCAGAGATAGATTCCTCCCAAACCAACATTAATCTTTGTTAGATTTATCTAGAGACTTTGAAAGAAAGAACTAGAAACTCTCGTTTAAGGGTAACTAAAACATGACTTTTCAAAAGCAAGTAGAAAATAGCAAATGCTTTCCCTTAAATTCGCTCACTTTCATCTTCCGTATATGTGCTTTACAAAAGTTAAACCCAGGAATATTTTGCAGATTTGTACCACAAATCCAGTTCCCCATGGACTCTTCCAAATAATGACTCTTGCGTCCTCTCACAAACCACCACACACAAATGTACACCTTTGAATCTCACATCACCTGGCATGCCCATGTTCTGGGTTGTTCCTCCCTCTCCACCTTTCTTCAGTGGTTCTCCAAATGACTTCCTACCATTCTCCTTTTCCATCATTCTTATAAATGATCTGTCTAATCCAGGTTTCTCAACCTCAGCACTACTGACACTTTGATGGCATAATTTTTTGTTGAGGGGCTGTCCTGTGCACTGTAGGATGTTTAGCAGCCTCCCGGGCAGTAGTCGCCAGTAGTACTCCACCCCACAAGTCGTGAAAACCAAAAATGTCTCCAGACATTGCCCAATGTCCCTTTGTCTCATCCCCAGATGAGAACCACTGATCAAATCCTAACAGTCACAACCTCAATAAGCATCCACTCCATATCAACAACCTCCCAACCACCTACAGCATCTTGTTCTCCATTAAAACTCAACTGAGACCCTTTAAATTCCAGCCCCCTTTGTTAAAGTGAAACTCACTTCTGACCATCTGTATTTGTTTTTAGTTCCCTTTTATTTGCTTATACCTGGCCTTGTATCTAAAATGTGTCTAACGGAATGAGTGAGAAAATTAGGGAAAAGGAAAAATAAGGTAAAAACATAAGATTGTCAGGAGTTGCAAATGAATAAACCCTTTTCCTCTCACTTTTTTTTTCTTGAATTCATGGATACTTCCATGTTCCCCAAGTCTTAACTTGGAATTCGGCGTGGACACCAGCAGCTCACCCTCCACATTTCTTAGTCTGTCCTTTTTACAGTGTACATGCAAACCTGAATCCATAGGGGAAATCTCTTTTCTTACATACAGGCACATGAGTGCTCCAGGAGCAAATTATACCCCTCTGCAGATAGATGGTTTTCTAATCTGAGTCAGCCCCTCAGTAGCATTCGCTAATCCTTTCACCCTGACTGTGGTCAGCCACCATTTCAAAACCATATCACCCCACACAAGCCATGCAATCTCTCCCCTTCACTCTCAGTGCACCTGCTGTTTTGACAAGAAAAGTAAGGTCATTTTGCGGAAACTACTTGTGCAGCCTTGCAATTCCCTCCAGCACCAAACATCAACATCTATCACCATTCTTTCTTTCCTCCAATCTTAAGGGATCAGGAGTCCTTCCTGCTATTCAAGGCAAAGCGTGGATTTGATTTTATTCCCTATCACTGATGCTGAGGCTTTTGCCATTAATTTCCCTTATGTCCTTTATCTTCAACTTTTTCTTCTTTGCTGGCCCTTTTTCTTCAACCTGTACATGCTCTTCAAACTTCTATCCAAAAAATAAATCAGCAAACAGAAGCAAGCTGGCCTCTCCCTTCACTAGATTTCACTTGCTGCTGCCATCCAATTTCTCTACTCCCCAGCTCATTCAGACTCTCCATAGCTGCGGTTATCTCCAGCCTCCAAGGTTCAGCCACTCCTCAGCACAGTAAGATCTGATTTCTAACCCCATTTAACAGAGCATGCTCTCTCTAAAGTCTCAGATGACCTGCAGCCCTTATCTTGACTGGTTCTCTCAGGGGTATTTGACATTGTTAACTTCATTTTTCTTCTTTCACTCCCTGGGCTGCTGTGACACCCCTCCCTCTTGGTTTGCCTCATACCTTGGAGACGCTTTTATAAAGTCCCCTTTCACAGGCTCTTCTTTCTCTGTTCTTTCACAAAGTCAGGAATCCCAACTCAAATACCAATAGGCAGCCATAGGTAATATAAATGAGCGAAATCAGCTGACTGAAAGCAATAAACACTGCCGGGGCCAAACAGCTTGCCCACGAAAGGTCTTGATATTTCACTCGTGCTCACATGATAGTGCTCCCTAGAGACCCACCCTCAGCTTACTGCTCATCCACCCTCCTGGCTCTCCCTGATCAAGCAAAGCCACTCTTAAGATTATGAATGACATAGATGGCAGTGACTCCAACCCTGTTCTTTGATTAAACTACAGAATTACACATTACACACACATGTCTATGTCTACAGGATATCAATGCCTAGTAAGGACTGACACAAAACCAAATCATCAGAGCAATGGAAATACAAAGTCCAAAAACAGACACGATATACACGTGATCATAACATGCAACAAAGAAATAATCATCAGTCAATGGGGGAGGCCTTCCAATGAAAGGCTGTTAACAACCCCAAGTACACATAATTAATTCGTGTCTGATAAAGAAGGCACTTTGAATGGGGAGAAGCAGGGAAGGACAATGGCTTACTTAGAAGAAGGTACTAGAACAATTCTTTAACTACGTGGGGAAAGATAAGGTGAGATCTATACATCATACTATACTGAAGTAAATTGCGGATAGATTTAAAATATTTTAAAAGATTTAAAATTACTTTAAATATTTTCAAATGTTTAAATTATTATTGAACATTCAGTAAATTCAATAGCTCACAGGTATTTATGTGCTTTGGGTTTAGGAAAGCACTTAAGCAATGCAAGAAAGCAAAAGAAAAATGATTTATTCATTTTTATATTTACAAACAATAAAATTTACTCTTCTTGGTGTACAGTTTCATGAGATTTGACAATTGCACAGTCATGTACTTCACCACAATCAAGATACAGAACAGAGCTTCTCTGGTGGCGCAGTGGTTGAGAGTCCGCCTGCCGATGCAGGGGACGCGGGTTCGTGCCCCGGTCCGGGAAGATCCCATATGCCACGGAGCGGCTGGGCTCGTGAGCCATGGCTGCTGAGCCTGCGCGTCCGGAGCCTGTGCTCCGCAACGGGAGAGGCCACAACAGTGAGAGGCCCACGTACCGCAAAAAAAAAAAAAAAAGAAAAGAAAAAAAGATACAGAACAGTTTCATCACCCCCAAAATTCCCTTGAGGTGCCCCTTGTTGGCCCCTGCCCATCCTAATCCCTGGCAACTGATCTGTATAGGTCACTATAGTTTTGCCTTTTCCAGAATGTCATATCAGTGGAAACATACAGAATGTAATCTTTTGCATCCGGCCTCTTTCCCTTAATTAAAATGCATTTGAGATAGATTTATGTTGTTGCATATTTCAATAGTTTTTTCCTTATTATTACTAAGTAGTATTCCATTGTATAGATGTATCACAGTTTGTTTATCCATTAAAGGACATTTGGGTTGTTTAGATTTTGATGTTTTGAATAAAGCTGCTATAAGGATCCAAGTAGAATTTTTTGTGAGAAGCTAAGTTTTTGTTTATCATGGGTAACTGCTTTGGTGGGATTGTGTGTCACATGTTAGGTTTATAACTTTCTAAGACACTACAAAAATGTATTCCAAAATGGCTTATATCCTCTTGCGTTTCCATCAGTAATGTATGAACATTCACACTGCTCCACACATTTACCAGTATTTGGTATTGCCAGTTTTTTTTTTTAATTAATTAATTAATTAATTTAGTTTTGGCTGTGTTGGGTCTTCGTTTCTGTGCGAGGGCTTTCTCTAGTTGCGGCAAGTGGGGCCACTCTTCATCGCGGTGCACGGGCCTCTCACTGTCGCGGCCTCTCTTGTTGCGGAGCACAGGCTCTAGACACGCAGGCTCAGCAGTTGTGGCTCACGGGCCCAGTTGCTCCGCGGCATGTGGGATCTTCCCAGACCAGGGCTTGAACCCGTGTCCCCTGCATTGGCAGGCAGATTCTCAACCACTGCGTCACCAGGGAAGCCTTCCAGTTTTAATTTAATTTATTTTATTCTAGCCATTCTAATTGTTGTGGTTTTTAATTTGTGTGTCCTTAATAAATAATAATATTGAGCATTTTTACTTGTGCTTATTCACCATCTATATACATATATACTTTTGTGAAGTGTTTGTTCAAATATTTTGTCCAATTTTTTTAAAAGTCTTAATTATTTAGAGCAGTTTTAGGTTCACAGCAAAATTGAGAGGAAGGTACAGAGATTTTCCATATATTCCCCACCCCATACACATGCATAGCTTCCCCCATTATCAACATCCTTCACCAGAGTGGTAGCTTTGTTATACCTTTTGTTATACCTGATGAACCTACATTGACACATCGCCCAAAGTCCATGGTTTACATTAGGTTTCATTCTTGGTGGTGTACATTGTATGCGTTTGGGTAAATGTATAACGACATGTATCCATCACTGTAGTATAATACAAAATATTTTCACTACCCTCCGAGTCCTTTGTGCCCCACCTACTTATCTTTCCTTCCCACCCTCAATCCCTGGCAACCACTGATTTTTTACTGTCTGCATAGTTTTTGCCTTTTCCAGAATGTCATATACTTGGAAGAGTATAGTACATAGCCTTCTCAGGTTGTCTTCTTTCACTTGATAATATGCATTGACGTTTCCTCCCTGTCTTTTTGTGGCTGAAAAGCCACATTTATTTTTATCACTAAAAAATATTCCATTGTCTGGATGTACCACACTTTTTTATCCATTCACCTACTAAAGGTTATCTAAGTTTTGGTAATTATGAATAAAGTTCCTAGAAACATTCACTTGCAGATTTTTTCATGGACATAAGTTTCCAACCCCTTTGGGTAAATAATTGTTAAGTCATATGGTAAGAGTATGTTTAGTTTTGTAAGAAACTGCCAAACTGTCTTCCAAAGTGCCTGTACCATTCTGCATTCCCAGGAGCAATGAAGAGTTCCTATTGCTCCACATCCTTGTCAGCATTTGGTATTGTCAGTGTTTTGGATTTTGGCCATTCTAATAGGTGTATAGTGGTATCTCATTTTTAAAATTTGCATTTTTCTGATGATATATGATGTGGAACATCTTTTCATATGCTATTTGCCATCTGTATATCTTTGGTGAGGTGTCTGTTCAGGTCTTTGCCCCATTTTTTAATCTTTTTTTCTTATTGTTGAGTTTTAAGAGTTCTTTGTATATATATATATTTTTTTTTTTTGCCTGATTTTTTTTATTGAGTTGTTTTTATTGTTTAGTTTTGAGAGTTCTTTATAAATACTCTGGATAAAAATCCTTTGGGAGATGTGGAATTTGCAAATATTTTCTCCTTTGTGGCTCGTTTTTTGTATTCTTGACTTTTTTCTTTTACAGAGTAAGAGTTTTTAACTTTGATGAAGTCACATTTATGAATTTTTTTCTTTTATGAATTAGGATTTTGGTGTTGTATCTAAGAGCTCTTTGCCTATCCCAAGGTCATAAAGATTTCACCTATTTTTCTTCTAAATATTTTATAATGTCATGTTTTACATTTAGGTATATGATCAATTTTGAGTAAATTTTTGTATAAGGTTAGAGACTGAGGTTCAATATTTTGCATACAGACATCCAACTGTTTCATCACTATTTTTCTTGAAGACTCTCTCTTCTCCTTTAAATTGCCTCTGCACTTTTGTCAAAAATCAATCATATTTGTGTGGATCTATTTCTGGTCTCTCTATTTTGTCCCACTGATGTATGTATTTGTAATTTTTCCCATTATCACAGTCTTGATTCCTGTAGCTCTGTAGTAAGTCTTGAGATCAGATAGTGTGTGCCCTCTTCTTTTTCAAAATTGCTTTGTCCTATGCATTTTAAAATCATCTTGTCAATATCTAAAAAACCCCAATTCTTCTGGGGTTTTGATTGGAAATCATTGACATATATTTTTAAAATGCTCCAAATTAAACTTAAATTAAAAAATCTTGAAAAATATTCACTATATATATAAGATACAAACAGTCAATATTATTAAAGTATGGAGAATTGTTAGATATCATTAAGAAAATATAAACTTCATTAAGGTAATTAGCAAGGCCTTGTGGGAACTTTTTACAAAAGGTGTTCTGGTCAGCTCTAAATTTAAAAAATAATGTTAAAATAACAAGTAATCAAAAACATTTGATGTGTAATGGTCATAAAAACATAAAAACTTTGGGAAATAATGTAGCATACTGACAGAGAGCATCATTTTAAGGTCAGACTGAACTTTGAGTTCATTCTTTACTTATCTGTGAGGATTTAAGCGAACTTTCTAATGTTCAGATACTCTATCAATTAAGTAGAAGAAGATAAAGTCTGGTACATTGTAAACACAAAAGTGGATTATTATTGGTGAAGATGTGGAGAAATGAACTGTATCATACTGCAAAGGTGGACAAGTAAATTGTTTCAACTTTTCTCAAAGACCATTTGTCATTATGTGTCAAATAATCGTACTCCTTACATATTCTTAGGAACTCCAAATATTTACAAACCTTAATGAAACAATCAATTATGAACACAAAACTATGTATACAAAGACATTTATTAAGATAATATTTAGGGACATCCCTGGCGGTCCAGTGGTGAAGACTTTGCCTTCCAGTGCAGGGGGTGCAGGTTCAATCCTGGTCAGGGAGCTAAGATCCCACATGCCTTGTGGCCAAAAAAACAAAACAAAAATCAGAAGCAATATTGTAACAAATTTTAATAAAGACTTTAAAAATGGTCCACATCAAAAAAATCCTTAAATATAATATTTAAAATAATGAAAATGGGAAACATCTGCATGTCTGAAAATAATGAAGTAATTAAATAAATTATTAAATATCCATGTAAAGTAATATCCTGAGATGGTTAAAATAAAGGTGTTCCACAGCATGTTTTATTATTATTGGTGACATCTGAAATATACCAATAAGTGAAAAAGTAGGCTATAAAACAGCTTTTACAGTATGATGTCATTTATGCTCTTAAATGATGTATATGCATGTAAGAAAGGATGATTATATAAATGCATATGTGTATGGGTGTATGCACATATACACATGTACGTATAATAGAAGTGATTAGGTCTGTGTGGTTGGGTGTAAATTTAATTAATTGCGTTTTTGGTGTTTTTCAGTAGTCTCCAAATTTCCTGAAAATACATCTTATTATTACAAAAAAAGATAATTTAAAATATGGAATAGGAAGGGATAGGAAATCATAAACTACATAAAAAAATAAATAGCCAACTACTTAAAACATTATTTATTTCATAGATGACAGTGAAGGGTGATTAGCCTTATTATTTAAGGAAATTCACCAATTAATATGAACATCAATAGGACTCCAATAGAAAAATGGGCTAAAATAATAGAACAACATGCATAAAAGTGAAATATAAGCAGCTGATAAACATATAAAAAACTTCATCTTTAACAGTACTCAAAGGAATGGGAATAAAGTGTTATAATTTTATGTCTATCAAACCAGCACAGATTTTTTTATTGCATATCTGTTTCACTGACGTATACTGTTGACGGAAATACATTAGTAGCAAAATATGTTAAACTTTCATATGCTTATGCTTTCTTATCGTAAACAATACATTTCCAGACAAAACCAAATATATCATAGAATTACATATAATTGTTTGAATCATTGAAAATAATAAGCGTGTTCTATAATAGGAGAATTGTTTTAAAAATTGTGGTACATCCAGAAGATATAATATGACACATCCACTGAAATTTCATTTATGAGAAATTTTAATAAGAAAAATACTCATCATATGTTAGATGAGAAAAATAGACATGAAAAAGTGGAGAAAATATAAATTAAATATATAAAAGGAGCATTAAAGTAAACCAAAGACAGAGAAATTAAATAAAATATTTTAAATTATTGTATAATAAGGTAAATGTTATAAATAGCATTTGAAAACAGATTTTTTTTAAAAAGTAGAATGGGAAGTGATTTGTATTGTTAATTTCTAAATGTTCATAGTGTTTTTTTCTATTGAGGTATAGTTGATGTACAATACTATATAAGTTTCAGGAGTACAACATAGTCATTCACAATTTTTAAAGGTTATTTTCCAATTTTAGTCATTATAAAATGTTGGTTATATTCCCTGTACAATATATCCTTGTAGCTTATTTATTTTATGCATAATATGTCTATTAATCCCCTACCCCTATATTGCCCTTCCCTCCTTCCCTCTCCCCACTGGTAACCACTAGTCTGCTCTCTATATCTGTGAGTCTATTTCTTTTTTGTTATATTCACTAGTCTTTTTATTTTTTAGATTTTACATATAAGTAATATCTGTCTGATTTATTTCATCTAGCAAATGCCCTCCAAGTCCATCCATGTTGTTGTGAATGGCAAAATTTCATTCTTTTTTATGGCTGAAGTAGTATTCCATTGTATATATATACCACATCTTTATACATTCATCTGTTGATGGACACTAAATGTTCATAATTTTCATGTAAATCTTAATTTTAAAATATTTGTTTATCTCCTCTATGTCTCAAACTTTTTCCTGCTACTGTGTTGACCATCTCATTTAAAAATAGCCAGTCATGTAAGTCAGGAAGCTTCTCACTCATCAGTCATTTCCAGAAAACCACGACCAAATTTGACTAAGTCTTTTCTTCATGCTACTTCTCATCCCTTCCTGAGAGCTGCACTGCTTTAATTCTGCTGCTCTTCATTGCTCAGCTGGATAAAGTGATAGCCTGTTGATGAGTTTCTCTGATTCCTCTTGTGTCCCTTCAAATCCGTTCTCAATACAGGTCCCCGGAGGCTCAATCTAAAACAAATGTCTGACCATGACCTTCATTCACCCTCCTGCATTTCTTCAGCAATGTCCCATACATTGATAAGATCCAAGCCACTTGTCTCAAGTACCTGCTTTTTGCATTCTTCTTCAGCATCTTCGCTCACCGTGCTCAACCTTGATTCTACATTTCATCATCCTGAACTCTTATACTCACCCCCTTGGTTCCATACCTTTGTGCCTTGATATAGATGCTTTTTCTGGTTGGAATGCTGTTCTGTTCATCCTCTCCTCTCTTTTTGTTGCTTCACTAGTTCCTCTTTATACTGAAAGGATTAGATCTAGTGACTCCTCAAGCAGAAAAGTTTTTTTCAGAGCTTTTTCCATGTTCTAGCTCCTTATGTTTACTATCAGATTATCAACAGCTTTTTTTTTTCAAATTATCTATTTACGTGTTATCCTCCCCTCAAGACCAGTGAGCTCCAAAGTATAACCTATGGGGTGAACAAGAAGATCTTTTGAGAAGCAAAGTAAAAATATTAGTATCTCTATTTCTGTTTGTTCCTCATTTCTAATTTCTATGTTTAAGTATTTATACAATTGAGATAATATATTTGTACAATAATACATTATATTATATATAAATGCATATACATACATATATAGGATTGCAGTGCATGCAGAAACTTGTTTTTGCTGGTGGGAATGTATAGTTTACCATGCTTGAAGACCATTGCTCTGAAGTTTTGCAAGGGCAAGGAATATGCCTTTTTATCCATATTTTTATCCATATCCTTTTTATCCATATAGGAACTCTCTGTTGAACTTAAACTCTGTTGAAAGTAAACTCTGTTGAAAGTAAAATTTTAACAAACTCTTATCCACATTTATGAAGTTGGTTGTGAAGTGATTAAAAATGTAGATTAAGGTGGAAAATCCTCTCTCTCTTGTTTACTAAACTTGATGTGTATGAGAGTTAGAGGGAATTTGAGAGAGAAAAATAGAAAGCAATAGAGAAAAAAATTCATATTAAAGTAACTTTCATTATTGCAAATGGTTTTAAATCATGAGGAAATGAAGTTTTAACATGCATGCTTATAGTTTCCCAAAGGTACTTAAAATGCAACATTGTCTTAGACAAAAAGATCTATGAGGATTTATAAAAGGGAGCATAACTTTTCAAAGCTAATGAAATTTTGAGGATAGAGTGTGTTTGTGCATCCCAATTCTACAAGCTCAGAACTTGAAAGTCCTTTAAAAATTCCCTTTTCAAGGAGTTGCCCAGTTTACATACGCACTGGGATATCTGCCAATCAGTATTAATACTAATTGATAGAAGAACCAGAAGTCTAAACCCGAGAGAAAATTCCATTCAAATGTTTGATTACCTTATAGTGAATGACTCTCCTAATTTTAATAAAATCACATTTCTAGTTTTCTGTAATTTCAGACAAAGAATGTAGGGAAAATGTAAAGGAATGTCATCTTCCTGGTTTGTATAAGGACAAATGGTACACAAATGAATGAATAATAAAATATTTACAAGCTGTGTTTTGTTTTTTTTTTTTGCGGTACGCGGGCCTCTCACTGCTGTGGCCTCTCCCGCCGTTGAGCACAGGCTCCGGACGCGCAGGCTCAGCGGCCATGGCTCACGGGCCCAGCCGCTCCGCGGACCGGGGCACGAACCCGCGTCCCCCGCATCGGCAGGCGGACGCTCAACCACTGCGCCACCAGGGAAGCCCACAAGCTGTGTTTTGGTGTTGTTTTCAGGGAAAATTTGAAAGTATATATCTAAATATAACATCAGATGTTGGAAAGGAATTTTTCTCTTCTAATTAGTTTTTAAAAAATCTTTATGAACATGATGAATAAGGAGGCCCTCTTGGATTTTTTTTTCTTACAAAATGTTATAACTTTATGTTTTCCTGCCCCTGCTTCATTTTAAGTAGAGCTGATTCTAATTTAGTTGGTTTTTTAGGTTTTTAACATCAAGCCAAAAATAAACATCTAAAAATTTGTGTTACTCTTGGACAATTATGTCCCACTCTAAGGCATACATTTCCTGAAACTGTTATTTTTATCTCACTCATGATTACCTGTAAGAATCAAAAGAAATGAATATGTGGTATGCGGTATTTCTCACATGGCCTCATATATTAAGAAAAAATTAAAACTAACAGATGGAACCTATTTCAGAACACCTAAAAAAATCTCTTAGTTTTAAAGTTCTTTTAGTCTCCAAAATGATTTTTCAGAACAGGATAATATGGTATATCTTGAAGACAAACATTTAGGGAAGTTTCTTCAACACAGGTTTGATTTCCAGTTGTCAACATCATATAACTAGTTTCTTTTACAGCCAGCAGAGATGGTAGCTTCAGCCTTTCTGTTAAATATAAATGGGAAGTGTTGGAAAAATGGCTGCAATTTTATGCTTAATTTTATCTCTAGGTATTCTACTTTCTAGATTTCTAAAGCAATAAATACAGCATAAGTAACAGTCAGAAACACAAAAGTGTAATTATAATGACATGAGTGTTTCCAAACTCTCCTTTTAATCAGCATCACCCTCATGTGAGACTGATTGGGAAACTCATTCTGCTTTGAAATCTACTTTTTGATTCATCCCGTAACAATGCGAATCCCTTATTTAGCCACGTCTACTTGAAAATCAGTAAGGTTAAAGGGCATAACAAAGTGCTAACAGAGGCCAAGCTGCCTCACGCTCACATTATGTGCTCTATGTTGAAACTCCAGAGGTTTATTGATGCAGTGGGACTAGAAAAATGAGAGCAGAACTAATTTTCTCCCTGGCCTTCACCCTTTCCCACAGACCACAAGATAACCACCATTATCAAAAGGAAACTAAAATTTTCCTCTTCTGTTTTTTGTCAAAGTAAAATAATGGGATTTCTTTTTTCTTCTCAAGGATGTTTCACTAGGTCAAATATAAATCTTAGCAGAATATTGCTTATGTTCAGAACAAGTAGTGTATTTCCTTTTCTTTCCCTCTATTGCTGGTATATGAATAATGAGTATTAAAATGAACATATGTAAATGTGAAAGCTTTACACCAAGTTGACAAGAATTTTTAAATTGTATTTATGAATGGGCAAGTATGACTATGCTTTTTACTGTTTTCAACGTGTCTATTATGAAGATTTATGTTGATGAAGTCAATACCACATAAAATGAATCCTAGATCTAGGAGACAATTAATTCTTCTCATAACTGTAAAACTTGAAAAAAAATGTAAAGAAAGAAAATACAGTAAAAATAACATGTGTGGTGAAATGATCTTATCACAAATTGTACTGGTTTCTTTAGTAAAGAACTATCTATGTTTTAAAGTAAAGAATTAAAACAAACATATTCCATTAAGACAGGGCTGAAAACTGGCAGCCTGAAAACTGAAGATATATATTTTCTGGCTATCAGGGTTGGCTTTTTAAAACATTAAATTTGCTGAATTTCCACTACTTTTCATTTTCTTATTTTTTGCTATTTCACATATTTTGTTATCTCTCTGGCCCTGAAGTCATCTGGGTTTGTAACCCCAGCTTTAAAAAATTGTTTTTGCATGATTTTAAAAACATTAGCAAGTGTGCAGAACAGATTCTCTTATTTACTATCAGTAGACATGTAAATTCTTTACGGTGTTTTCTGAGGGTATTAGGTAATATTTACTAAAACATTAATTCCTTTGAATCTTCTATCTCGCTGAAGTTATTCTACAGAAACACTCATATCGGTGCGTAAAAGATGTTCACTGATAAATTGATGAAGCGTGAAAAATAGGAAACCTTCCAAATACCTGTCAATAATGTATTGGTTTAATAAATTATAGTAAATACATAATGGAATATTATATAGCTCTTTAATAAAAGAATGAGGTAGTTCTAATGCACGGGATATGGAAATATATCAAGTAAATATTATTAAGTAAAAAAAGAAAGTGGCAAAATTGTGTTTGTGTGAATAATTATCTCATATTATTAAAATGATAATACATGACTATATTGCTAATGTATGCCAAACTGGTAATTGTAGCTCTCTTTTATGGGGTGGGATCATGATGGGTTTCTTATATATTAAACCCATACTCCTGTAACATTTAAATAATTAGAGCAAGCATACATGACATATAATAAAAAGCTAAACTATAGACATCCAAAACACTGCAATTTTCTATAAAAAAATTATCAGTTAAGAAACAATTTTCCTGGGCTTCCCTGGTGGTGCAGTGGTTAAGAATCCGCCTACCAATGCAGGGGACATGGGTTCGAGCCCTGGTCCGGGAGGATCCCGCATGCCGTGGAGCAACTAAGCCCGTGTGCCACAACTACTGAGCCTGCGCTCTAGAGCCCAGGAGCCACAACTACTGAGTCTGTGTGCCCCAACTACTGAGGCCTGGGTGCCTAGAGCTCGTGCTCCACAACAAGAGAGGCCACCAAGATGAGAAGCCCGTGCACTGCAACGAAGACCCAACTCAGCCAAGGATAAATAAGTAAATTAAAAAAAAAAAAAAAACAATTTTCCTATATTTATACCTTAGGCATAGCTTAAGAACAGTGGTATATATATGGTCCAGATTGTAAACATTCATTTGATTATGTTTACAAGATTTTTGTTGCTTTTTTTCTTATTTAAATGAATAAAATGCATTGTTAGAGATATAGATAAAATTGTTAAAATCTAACTCATTCTTAGGAAGAAGAAGAACAAATATTTAGGTACATATTTCTCATAGACTTAAGAAGAGAAGCATATGTGGAGCTTCATGAAAACTTTTATGCTGTGGACCAGGTCTATTCTCAATGCGTTAGATATTTCTTCTTTGACTCACATTTTAAAATTCTATAATAACCTGTTTTGGAAGGAAAGAAAAAGCATATTCCTCCTGCTGTTGAGATGAAAAATTTGTCATCTCTGTCTTAATCATGAACTAGGCAGTGGGTTACAAAATAAACTTGGCAAAATTTAGATGACCTGTCCTTGTAGACCATTTGGTCTACAAATGGACAGATGATACACAAGATGACCTTCTTGTCATCAAGGATAGGATCAAGAATGAGGCAAGCTTGCATGCAGAAGAAGGAATTTGTGTGCTAGCCTTGGAAAATGTTATGTCTGATCTGATCACAATGACAGGTTTATTGCCAAGATGAGAGGGAATTAAAACCTGGCTGGCCTAAGGGGAACTTGAGAATAAAGAGAGGATGGCAGTTTGGAAAATGAGATCATGGCTTGGACTATTGTCATCATTATCAATAGCAAACATATACTGAGAACCCACTAGATGAAAGGCATTGAATTACGTGTGGTGAGGCTGTCGTTATAAAACCCACAGGAGAAGCTGACAGAATGATATATATTTACACAGTTGATTTAATGGTATAGTTAGTCATTCTTGACATCACCAGAATTGGTAACATTCGAAAGTTTCTGTTTCCCATGAAACTATGACTCTTCTCCTTATAAAAATGCACACAGAAGTTTACATGTGAAATCAGAGGTTCATTCATTCACAGATCCCTGATTTTCTTTCAAAAGGATTTTCTTAGGTTAACACTAAAGATGGAAAAGACAATCTGGTTTTGAACTCCAGGGTAATATGCACATTTGTGAACCAATAATATGCTCTCAAAATTCATTTTAATTAGATATGCCGACACAAACTTTCTGTGCATTTGTCAGTTTAAATATAAAGTGTCGAATATTCTAGTTGCTTGACAAACAGTAGTAGTTTTGTTGTTGTTATTGTTTTAAAGTTAGTCCAGGACGTGCAGACTCAAAGTTTTAAAATGTAGATTCATTTGACCTCAGATTTCTCTTGTTTATTTATTATTGATCATGATTAAACAGATTTCTTCAAAGTGAATCTGGGCATGCTTTTTACTTCTTCCCTAAGAATGAACTGACTAAGATTTCCTCAACGTCACCATAAATTTCAGCTGAATACGATTTCACATGATTCCCCCCATCAATGAACATGTCAATATCCAATGACCACATAAAAACCATGCTTTGTCATTTAAAGTATTGGTTTTGTTAGGTGTCGAATAGATAATAACTGTCTTTAAGGCTATATTATTCTGGGTGTTTACTGACCTCACCTTTACGAAATTACTCAGAATTTCTAGAGTGTGTGTTAAACATGTGTTAAACTCTTCAGTGCAACACACCAAACAGAAATGTATATAAGATTGTGCTCTGCTTCTGCCACAGAGACACTGGCACAGACATAGATTCTGGTGGAATCTGCTCATTCTTCCAAAAGTGATACTTAGTCATGATCCACTACAGGTAATTCTTTCCTGTGTGTCAGTCATAGGACACATTAAATGTTATATCACAGGAGAACAAGATTTTGAATTGTGTTTTCAATTAGGTAGATGAATAAGTAATATGCATTAATATTAATCAATATGTATTAATTAAGATCTGCAAAGAGACCATATGTTGCACTGGATATAGCCATTGTTTCCATATTGTATCAGATGTATGGTAGTCTCCAAAGGGAAATTGAAAAAAGGATCTATAAAACAAACAATCAAGCAGGAAGCTCTGCCTTCCCTTTCCTCTCTCTATCTCAATGGGTTCCCCAAAAGAACTATCCACAGCAGTCCAGATTTCTACTCTTCACATCACTTTATTGTCTTTGTTGCCCCAGGACAGAAGATAAATCAATGTCTTCAAGTGTCAGGAGACAAGGATGGTGGATAACAAACTCGACTGTTACTGACACATTCAGTGCCATGCTGCTTTTTCGTGTTTATGGCAAAGGGACAAAACAAGGGGGAAAGAAGCTACTTACTGAGTGCCAGTGGGTTTACCAGCCGTGACCTCGTGAATACTGAGCTTTTGGGATTTGTTGACCACATGGTAAAGATATTCAGAGACTGAACAACAGGGGACCCAAAGGCCCTTTACATCAGAAACCTCACCTTAAATTTTCCAAATGACAATATCCCTGGATCCTAGACATATAATGAATGATATTTATCTGCTCTTTCACAAAAATGTTACATGAGGAGTAGCTGAAAGAGTTTTTGTCATCAATGAATATCTTTTATCAGTATTATAAGTGTACATGTGAGAAAAAATTTATCACTAACTTAAAACTCATTTGTTATGAATTATTAGCAATTGTTCAGAATGTAACATCTCCTCTCAAAGAGCTCATAATTTTTTTTCACATTTCACTTATGGTAACTCAACGAAATATTATATTACTCACTCAGCACTTCCTTTTCTTTCTGTATCCTCTTAATGTTTCCTCACTTCTTTTGCTTGCTTTTCCTTTTTTCCATCCTCCCCTTTCTATTTTCTTCTCTTCTCATTGATCTTAGGGTTTCCTTCCCTCACCTTAATTAAATTTATGACCTAGAACTGCTGTTTGCCTTCCCTTTTTCTTTTTGATTTGTTCAGTTCAGGAAACATTTATTATCTACCACGTGCACAGGCACTGAGAATCCTAAGTGAAGAAGAAATAGCTTCTGCTTTGAGGAAACTATGGCGTTTTTTTCCCTTTGGCTCCTGAGGAGGGGTAAGAAAAACAAAACTAGATTGTTTGTGGATAAAGGGGAAGACAAACCCAGCCTTTATCTTTAGCATCATTAGCAAGAACCAGCTCTGCTTCAACCGGATCCCTTAGCAGTTCAGTAGTGACTACAATTCCTTAAAGGGGCAAAATCTTTCATTCTACACTATAGGAATGTCTATAAGTACAAATACCCCTGAGAGAAACCTAGTTAATTAAGCTCTTCCTATTTGAGATTCCCATGGTGCACTGTTTAATTTATTTTATTATTATTATTATCATTGTATACTATCTTGCCTCTAACTGTGCTATTTCCCCCAAAACAGTAGGAGAAAAGTGGGACAGGCCATTTTAAAGCCCTGGGATTCTAATTTCCAGCGTTACCTTCATCCCTTCCCCTGGTATTCTTGCTTCTTTGAAGGTTGTATTAGCTGCCTCTTCTTTCTCCTATCTCCATAAAGGAGTTAACTAATTCTGTGTTCTACACCACTTACCCACTGCCCCCACTTCCATTCCATCTCTTCCTCCATAACTCTTGGGGAAGACAGGAGCATGTCTAGTCTTCCACTATTTTCATATGGTCTTAAAGAGCTATTTCATGGAATTGTTTTTGAAATGGATCATTGACATTTTCAATGACATCCTCCTTAGTATTTTGCCTTGACATTTCTCCCATTTTTTTCATAACCTCTCCAGGAATAGAAATAGTCTCTTGCTTCAGTTGAAGTGTCCCCCTCCCCTTCATTAAAGAATAATGAAATGGCTTCTCTTTCACTGAATCTTGACATATTTTCTGGAATGTGACAATACATTTGTGAATGCTATTTTAGGGACACACACCTCATTTATGAAAGATCTAGCGTCTGTTGCCATTGCTAGGTACCTGCCTTAACCAATTTTCAAATAGCAAAAACCGTTATGTATAAATTTCTATCACTTGTTACTTCAAAATCACCCAAATATATTTAGAATTTTCCCCACATTTGGTGAAGAAATATTCTTAATGATGGATTTTAGGAAATATGAACTATCGTGGGGTAGCAGGTTGGGAAGGTGAAGTGATATTTAAGCAACCAAGATAGGCTTAAATTTTCTTTGAGTTTTGTCCTTTATCTTTAAAATTCATGCAACTCTTTGTATGCAACTCCATGCTATCTTTATGTTTATTATAATACAGTGGGATGTTTTGATTACTTACAGCATTTTCTCTAAGTTTTTTCATTAAAACTGATAGATCAATATGCATTGTTTTTACTCTGTGCTTTTGTGTTAGGTCTTCCATGCCTCCCTTAATAGAGAAACAGGAATAGACAATAATTTGCTTTTTCCTTCACCCTGCCCAACTAGGACACTGAATTTTTATGGTTAATCAACTTGATCTTCTTCCTTGTCATGTACAAACCCACTTTTCCCCTCACTCCTGTGTGACGTTTCACCTGACATGATATAAAAGCCTCACTGATTTGTCCAATATTTGGTTATTTTTCCCAAATGAATGTGTATTTTTAACATTTTTACATAGATCCTTTGATCTCAAAGCTGTCTTTGAGAACTCCAAGAAGACAAAAGCTTTGTTTCTTAATCTAATTTATAGTGTGACTTGTACGGCTAATGGATAACAAGATATATAATAAATGCATTTTGATGATGATTTTTAAATTTCTTTTCCACAGCTTTCTTTATATAACCTTCTTGCTTGAATGAATGTGGATTTATATTTGTAATCAAGTGGTTACCTTCTAGAGGTATGGTTAATAATAAGGAAGAAATCAGCAGTAACAGGAGTGATTGTTGATATAAAAATGGCATAAATTTTAAAAATTAATTTAATACATGCTTGGGCTTCTTTTGTTTTCATGTGAGACTGATTCTTGGTTAAGGGTGTCTGTTAGTGGCTGTGCCAGAGCAAACTGTAAGGAAATTTCTTGACTTAAAACTAGAGGTACTGGGAATCAGAATAAATCCACAGATGACGCCTAATTCTTGAACTTGAGAGATCTCCAGAGTTGCTGGTAATATGCCAATAAACCTAAAAGATGAAATGCTAGAAGTAATTGACCTGTAGTCCATCCCCAATGAAACAACATGAAATTACAATACTCTCTGGCCCAAACCTCTAGCCTATTACTATTCCTGGAGAGCAGAGTGCATCGTCTCACTGAGGCAAGGTGCTGGCAGGCAACCAGGTCTCTCTCTTTTTCTGCTCTAAAATGCATTGAATAGGCTGTTGAACTTGTTTATATTATTTGCTTCAGTGGCTTGCCTTGGCAAATTACTCCCTGTCTTTATTGTTAGATTCAGTGTACTGCTAGTGTTTTAATTTTAGTTGGTAGCCCAGTGTTTAACATTTCTACTAGTGTAAACAGTGTTGGATAAGTTGATATTCTTTCTGAGAAAGAAGCTTATAAAATTTATCTCATCCTCTATTTGGCATTCTTTTACCCAGTACCAAGAAAGCCTCTATGTTTGAATTTAAAATTATGTTTATTCTATGGGAAACATAATTAATACCTATGAACTTGTCCTTTGCTCTACTGCTGGGCAAGGCATTCTCTTCTTTAGCTCCTTCCAATGCTTAACTGTGAAGTCAGCTTCTCTTCATCATTCTCTGCTCACTAAGCCCTGGAGACACATGTAGACTTTCCCCTCCTATTCCACAAGACACCTCATTGATCTTTCCAGTTTTATTGCACCAGTTCTTTGTTTTCCACAGGAATCCCTGCTGGCTTGTCCCTACAGGATTCTGGCTGCATTCTGAATTACATACGTAGTCTAAATCTCTAAAGCCTGAACTCTGGATTCTGGTAAATTAGAGGGAGAATTTAGCTGCCTGGCCTGCCTGGAAAGGATAATCCATTTCTGTGGTTGGTAGTTTGTAGTCATTCTGTATTTATCTTTAACATAGTTTCTGTATAATTTGTATAATTTATGCATCTAGAAATAACATCACAGGAACATTTTGCATATATTTTAAAAAATCAAATATTTCTATATGGCAAGGTTTTCTCTGAAAAGCATGCCTTTCCAAAGAAAATGTTGCATTATAACATCTTGTATTGCTCTGACTGCTTGAATTTGGAGTCAGTATTTTATATTCCATCAAACAATCAACAACTTTTACTTGAATATTCATCTGAAGGATCAGTTAATGTTCAGAGTTCAAATTTCGGCTCAGTCCCTGTCTAGAGCTTCTGGCCTGTTTCTACCTGATTACCTGCTACGTAATTACATCCTCTCTACCAAATGGATTTTTTTAGACCGTGAGAAAAGGTTGTCATGTTCTTTTACTTGTGTAATTCACATATTGGAGACTATAGACGTTCATAAAGGAAAAACCCTTTTGCCTTATTCTCTACCGATGACTTTTCACATATCTTCTAGAATGCAGGCTCTCAGTGGAAATCTGTTCACCACTCCAGTGTCCTTGCTGATAGTTTCCCAACATAGCTATCACAGCCTTGGAGCAATGATTAGAATTTTCAAAGATATTTTTTAAATTGCCTATTCCTTTCCAGAACTTCTGATAACTTCATCCCAACACTCCTGACACTCTAGTTCCTCCCCTGGAAAATTAGTTTGCTGAATGCAGAATATCACTGATGGGACTGTTCTGTGCAAGTGAGTGACATGGAGAAAGTAAAAGCGTTGACTACCAGACCTTTGAAAATTAGATGAAGCTTTCTGGGAAAAAATAAAAAGCCGATACACACAACTTTTTGCATATACTTTCCTAGGATTCATGAATCTCTTAAAACTCCCTATTACCATTTGGTGTTGATCTTGTCAGCATTAGTGAAAAAATATATATATATATTATATGTGTATATATATAATATATGTGAGATTTATATTGTGAAATATATATAGTGAAATACAGTAAAGGTATATGCATGTAAGTATATATGTATATAAATATGTAATACTTAAACAAAAATACTCAAGCAATTCATTATGTGTCATTAACTCCTTTTTTCAGTTGTCAATATATTATGAATCTCTTCTCATATCAGCAGTTATCCAATGACCTCATAATTTTAATGACTGAATAGTATTACACCATAGGTATATCAGATTACATAGTAAATCCTCTATTTCCAAACAGTGAGATTGCTTATATTTTTCCACTATTCATAGTGATCCTTAGAGTTAAGTGCTTAAATACATTTATGATTGTTCTCTCTGCATAAATTCTTAGAAATGAATTTTAGGACTTTTGATAAGAAATGCCAATCAGTGGACATTTATCTTGCATATTCTAATTCCAACTGATCACAGTATTCTCTCTTAGTAAACATGAATAAACATGATTATTCAGGAATATTCATAATCTTCAAGATTTCTGGTGACAAGTCTTTATGGAGTATCCAGGAGTAAATCTGAATGACGTTTTTCTGAATTTACCGAGGATCTGTGCTTTTGTAAGCAGCAGTAGATTCTCGAACTCCTCTGAAACAGATCAAACAATTAGTTAGCTCTTACAAGTAGTTGAGATATGTTATGTGGTTGTGTCCCTCTCCTGAACACGCTGAGGGTGACAGTTATCTGGCTTCCTGAATTGGCTGAAACATCAATCGACTCACATTTAATTTGAGGCTTTAGGATTTTCTACCTTTACTAGACCAGGTTGTTTCATCCATCTTCCTTAACTATGCCCAGCATCTCCCTGGACTGCAGAGCTAGAGCTGCCCTTGTCTCTAGCTGCCCTTATTCTTTTTACTACTGGAATTTTTATCTAACTGATTTGCTTTTTTTTTTTAATAGAAGAAAATATTTGTAGCAAAGGGCATGCAACTTAAAAGTACATTTAGTTAGGAAAGATAGAAATAGAAGTTATTTGAAATGATTTAAGTAAAATATTGTGAACATTTCAATTATATTTTAATCAGAATTTGCAACTGGTATGTGACTATTACCACATCTCCATTATCATTTAGTTACAGCTTTAAAAGGTCAAATATGTTATTTTCTATCTGTTAAAAAAAAAGCTGATTTACCACGGATAGAGGAGAAGACTTCTCAGTCATCAAGCTCAATTATTTCCTTCTCATTCAGGATTTGTTGATGTTCTAATGAAGGTAGAAGTTGATTAAAATAGTAGGATTTAACTTATTTTGAAGTTGCAATAAAATCAGTGGTTTTAAATCATTCATTCAATAAATATTGATTAAGTTCCTATTTTATGTGCAAGACACTATTCTAGGGCCTTGAACACATCAACAAACGAGATGAAGATACCTTCCTTACAAGAATTTACTTCCTAGCAACAGAAGATAGACAATTAGCAATTAATGTAATATTATGTTCTGTGTATATATCATGTAATGTATATAATATATATATCATATATATGATAATCTATATATAATATAGATTCTGTATATGTAAACTATCCAGAATATCATATAGTAGGTTAGAAAGTGATAAGGAAAAAAGAAAAATAGAACTGGGGAAGTAAGATCTGAAGTGCAGAGTAGGAGGGTGGGCAGATTGTAGTATTAAATAAGGTGGACAGTTTACTGAGAGAAGGAAAGAATTGGAAGAAGTGGAGGAGGTAGTCAGGGGTTACCAGGGGCAATAGTGATCCAGGCAGAGGGGACAACCAGAATGGGGGCCCTTAGGTGGGAGTGACGCCACTTCAAAGACAGCAGTGAGGCCAGGGATGGCATGAATGATTAAGAAGAATGACTAAGAAAAGAGTTGTAGGTGATAAAGTCAAAGAAGTAAAGGGGTCTTGTTTATACAGACCCTTTTCACTAGTGAAAAACTTTATTACTCTGAGTAAATGGAAGAGCCCTTGAAAGGTTTTGGGAAGAAGGTGACATGATCTGACTTAGACATTTAAAAGGATCTGCCAGGCTGCTGTATTAAAAACTGTAAAAGAGAAAAAAGGCAGAAGGGAGACCTCTAATGAAGTTTGGACCGGGTGATAGCAGTGGAGGTGTAAGAAGTGGTCTAATTTTGGATGTTTTGTAGGTAGTTGCAATGGGACTTACTGACAGGTTGTGAAGTGCTAGAAAAAGAGAGAAGACAAACAGAGCAACTGGGATCAAAGTATGATCAGTGGAGATGGAGAAGGCCACGTATAACAGGACTGAGTAGGGGAAATCAGAAGTTCAGGTGAGGATAAAAAGTTTAAAATATCCATTATACATTCAAGCAGAGATAGGATGCAGGTAGGTATTGCAGCATGGAGTTAGGAGAACAGCCTGGACAAAATATATAGCTTCAGCAGGGAGATGATATGTAAAACCACGAGAGAGCATGAGATCACAAAGGCAGTAAATGTAAATAGAGAAAAGATCCAAAAATTGAGACCTGACCCTCTCCAATTTAATCAAGAGGTTGGGGAGAAGAGGACTACCAGAAAAGGAGACTGAGAAGGACTAAAACAGTGAAGTAGGAGAAGAGACAAAGGATGTGACATCATGGGTCACAAGAACGTGCATCAAGAGAAGGAAGTGATTGGTTGTGTCAGCTGCTTCTGATAGGCCAAGAAAAGGCAGATTGAGAATTGGCCATTGCCTTTAATGATACGGAGATCACCGCTGGTCTTGATGAGAGCTGCTTTAGTGGGTCAGTGGAATTAAAGCCTGACTTAAGTGGATTTAAGAGAGTATGGGTGGAGAAGATTTAGTGTATGTGTAGATAGTTATTTCAAGGAGTTTTGCTACAAAGGGGAGCAAAGAAGGGGGGCAGTAACTGGATGGGAAGTGGTGTTGGGAGAAGGTTGTCATTTTCTTAACTGGGAGAGACAACAGCATATTTATATGAGAAGGATCCAGTGGAAAGTGAACAATTAATGACACAATTAATGACGTGGCAGAAGGAGAGAATTGCTGTCTCAGTGTCCTTGAGTAAACGAGACGGGGTAGGGTCTAATACATAAGGGAGGTGAGCATATTGGGAAAATTTTAATATACTGTTTTGACACTGCATGACAGTCTCATTATAAATAGTTCAAAGAGTCCAAGATTCAGAGTAGAAGTGGGTGGCATGTGGATAGGTATGTGGGCTTACTGTCACTTATTTCTAGGTTATTAATTCTTAACCAGGGGCCATGAGGATAGTGACCATATCTATCTTATTTATTCTGTGTGCCTAGCGCCTAGGATGGGTTCTGGCACATTAAAGAGGTGCTTAATAAATATTTTCTAATTGACTGATTAGGTGAAGGAGATGTTTTATTTTCTGTATTTCTTACATTTAGCATAATTTACCCTTATACTTTTTTCTTGCAGTTTTATTGAGATATAATTGACATATAGCACTGTATAAGTTTAAAATGTATACCCTTATTACTTTTTAAATTAAAAAATGAACGTTATTAATCTTAAATGAATGGAACCAGGAATCTATAATTGGTGATTTCAAGTGAAAAGCAATATTTAAAAAATAAACTACCTTGGGCAACTTGCTAAATACTGTGTAATTCTGAACTGTTGACTGAAAAAAAAAATGCACAATGAGAGTTGTGAGTTAAGTTTTATTTGGGGCAAAATGAGGACTATAGCCCAGGAGACAGCCTCTCAGCTAGCTCTGAGGAACTGCTCCAGAGAAGTAAGGCGAAGGTCAGTGTTGTACATGATTTTAGTCCAGCACACATGTCAGCAGAGGCTTGTCACGAGGAGCAGCTGTCTCCATTCATGATTTTAGTGCTTTTCTAGATATGAGGAGATACAAGAATTTGGGCTCATAAAATCTTCTCCTGAAAATATCTAAATATCTGAAGGCCTGTTCTGCCAGTTTTTCCCAGAGCACAGAGTGCCTCATTCCTGATCTCCACCCTGAATTCCTTCCAGGGTGTGTTGACGGTCAGAGGTTGCAGCAGCTAGTGACTTAATCCTTGCAGAGGCAGATGGCAATGCCAATTTTTAGATGGCAAAACCAAAATAAAAATAATATGTATTGGATGCCAATAATATGGTAGGCTTTTCCATTTACGTAGTAAGATATTACAACTAACCCCATTTTATAGATGAGGAAACCAAAGCTTAGAGATGTTAAGTATCTTGACAGAAATCACAAGGTGAAGTGAAAGACATGGACTCAACCAAGGTCTGTCTGACTTCCTGCTCTTCCCTACTTCACAAGTCTGTGTTTTGCAATGCTGGTACCCTGCATAAAAATATTACCCAAAAACCTAATGCAACATTTTCTTTGTATCAGATTCATTCTAAGCAGTTTCTTCACCACATAAATTCAGAATTGTTTCCTAGCAGTATTATCTTGGCTTAAAATGTATTTTTAATTAGTAGCCTTTTAAGAAAGGTAGAAGCACATTTCAACGAGTTCAGAGGATTTTCCTCAAACAACAAGGTGCAGCCGGATTGCTTTTTCTGATACATACCTGTCTTTCCTCCCAGGGGAAGGTGGGAGAAGAGAAGGAGCTTACAATACGGAAACCCATTTATAGTTTGAGACCCTGGAAAACATTACAAAGCAGAAAGTGAATTATTTGTCCTTTTGTCAAAGTTGGAATTCTAACTGACTTAAAGTACAGAATTCAATTCATTGGATAGGCATCTGGGATTACATTAGCCCTATTCTGATTTTTTAAAAATTTGAAGTATATTAGTAAACATTGTGAAAATCTTTTCAAATAATATTAAATATATTAAGTAAAACTGAAAGTTTCTTCTTTATCTCCCTTCTCCTAATGGTAAGCATGGTCAAAGCTGACTATGTCTTTTTTCAAGACTTTTTCTGTGTACAGTAAAAACATTATCTTGGTGTTCTCTGCTTTGGAACATACGTAGGAGCCACACTCATTTTTACATCTGCAGAGCATCCCATGTTATGAATGTGTCAATACTCATTTAACTATTTCCCTATGGAAGGACATTTGAAATTCTTTTCAATTTTTCACTGTTACAAATAGTGCTACAATAAGCACCTATGTATTTCCAGAGAATATGTTCCTAGACATAGAATTACTGGTCAAAAGCATTGGGCATTCAAAAATTTTGACAGATAGTGCCAAATTACGGGGGAAAAAAAGCTGCTCTGCAACGAAGTAGGCCAAAGCTTGCTATCATAGCCCTTTGCCAACACTGAATATCATCAGTCTTGAAATCTGCCAATTTGAGGTGTGTGTGTGTGCTTTATTGGTGCCTCTGGATTTTAATTTGCATTTCCCTGATTATTAAAGAGGTTGAGCATCTTTTCATCTGTATATTGGCAGTTGGTATTTCTTTTTTCTATTAAGTATCTGCATAGAATTCAAAATATGCCCAGTTTCTCAATGATTTCTCCTTTTAGGTTTGACTGAAATATTCCAGAGAGTACCCAAGTTTTACCCAGGAAATAAGAGTACATGTGCAGATCATTATTTTCAAAATGGAAAGTATATTTCTTTTTGTGGATTTTTTTCTTGACTCTAAAAGTAAGTCATGATAATGATAAGAAAAACAAGATCCAGGTGTGCAGAAAACCATTTTTAAAAAACTATTAAGAAGACAATTAAGAAAAATGTTAAAACCTGTTACAATAACAACCCAGAGGTACCCACTATCAACGTTTGGGTGGATCTATACACTTTATTTTTTAGCATACCATTTTACCAAAGTGATAAAAGATGATAATACACATTGTTTTTAAACAATTTGAAGTATTTTAAATTGTAATGTATTTTGTTTTTATTGTGAAAATAATTCACACTCATGGTGAAGCACACAAATACCTAGAAAAGTGTAATGTGGAACTCAAAACTTTCTGCTCAACCCTGCTCCTGCACAAGCTAACTTTTTGGTTTGCTAAATTATGTCCTCAACAATTACCTTATTATTTTGGTGTTCAGACCCATGGAGAAGGCCTACTTAAGCAATAATGAAGTGAAAATTCCCTCAAAATATGCACTGGTATTAATTAATCACAGAATTTTGCTTTTCCTGAAGTATCATGGGTAAAGCATAGTCATGGGGTATGAAGACGTGATTGGAGTCCCATTTCTGCCATTTATTAATAGTCTGACATTAAGAACTACTTCACTCCTCCTCAGATGCAAACTGGGATTAGTAACGCATACCCTTCAAGGTACTCTGAGGATTAAGTGACATTACTGCCTGACACATGGCAAAGTGCCCAATAAATACATTTGAATTTGAATTATCCAAACTATTCCGTATAGCTATATTTATCTTATAACTAGATTTACACAGGAAATGTTATTTTCACATCATTTATTTATAACCAAAAGTCTTTGACTTACCACAAAGATGGCAAACAAGACTTTAAGTGTTGTGACATAAAACATAAGAGCTTCACTAGGTCATCACATTTATTATTTTCAAGCACAGGGCATCTAAATTGTTTGGAAATCATTACGTCCTAAAAATTGAGAAGCGTAAACACGAGCAAGCACATAAATCCTACTAGTAGAGTCATTTTTTTTTTTACGTGACATTAGAGTAGCATATTTAATCATGGTATCTCAATATTCCTATGAAGAATCTACTGTGGACAGGATAGTCTTTAAATAGAAGGTTTAGACAGAATTATGTCAAAAATTAATACAACCCATATTCATGGCATTTTTCAAAACTACTCCTTTAGGAATTTCTATTCCAGTCTAAATAAAAAGGGAATTAGCTTTTAAAAATATTTTCCCACTACTAACTTTCCTTATCCTTTCAACTTGTTTTGGTAATTGTTTTACTGAGGTTATATATATTTTACTGAGGATATATATATATATATATATATATATATATATATATATACATACACATATATATATATATACACATACACACACACACTGTGTATATATAGTAGTGAAGAGTTTTATGGCTTACTTAAGGGAAACTTCTTTTGAATTCTTGAATTCTTTGACTCTGTCTACTTAATCTGCTCTTAGTTATACTGAGATTGCCTGAAGGAATAATTTTGAGCTGGTGTTTCATATTGTGAAGATGATTCTATTTATAATCTGAGCTAATAGACACTGCATTTTTATGAAGTCTTCATCTCAGAGCCCTATTAAATCGGGGAAGTACCAGAAATGGTTGTCACTTTTTCAATGTAAAAATATCAATATGAAAGAAGGCAAAATGTGCCTTTGATATTGTAGAATATTATTGTAAGTAAGGCCTTATTTTAGAGGGCAATTCAATACATCAGTGAGCCTATGGATGAATTATGATGTGATCCTGTGGGAAAAAGAAAAATCAAGGGGAACAGAGTGGACAATTTATTTTGAATAGAGTGGGAATGGTATTAACAGCTCAATTAAGTACCAATGGTTTAGAATTAGCTAAAAGTCATTGTCTTCCTGGGACAAATATATTCTAGCTTTTCTAACTTGCTTTATGTTTCACATAAATGCGAACTAAAATGTGTTTACATTTTTCCTGTTGACAACAGAGCAAGCCAAAAAAGGCTTCACTTGCTGAGTAGAAATGAAGATTCATCCATCTTTGCTTTCTAGAACACTGTCAGGGCACAAATTCTTTAAGTTTCTATATTTAGGCTAACGTAGATACATTTTCACTGGAGAAGTTTGGCCCAACTATTCTGAATCTTCCGCATTCCTCGCTGTCCTACTTTCTCTCTCCATCTCCAGCACACGTTCACCAACTATGTCTTAGGAAGCACCATCACTCCATAGGTGAATAATGTTTTCTCATCAGTCGCTCTGCACTGGATTCAGGCCTCTGACAAGAACAGCTATTTGATAAAATGACAGTGGTCAGCTTTTCCTCAAACATAGTTTCTCTGCATTTTTAGTTTTATCACATAATCTCACTTTCTCCACCTCACCTCCTAAAGAAGACTCTTTTTTTTTTTTTTTTTACCCCTGAAGTTGCTCTTTCAGATCCACCTTCTCCTACCTTTTTCTATCATCTGCTTCCAGAGCTAGACAGCTTTCACAGTCCCTTCCTGTGTTCTCATTCTTTGATTGCAAATCTGCCTGAGCTTTAAATGTAATTCCAAGGTCATTCCCCCACAGAGTGTTGAAGCTTCTGTTTCACACTCGCTAGATCAGGCTAATACCCCTAATCATTTCATCTCCACTCAGAACCCTAGGAAAGGCACACTGTTATGTGTTCTCCCTACCCAAGTGTGAACTCTGTAAAAGGATGTTGAAACAGACATTTAAAAAGTTCCCACTAAGAGAAAATGAAGGATCCATCACACCTTATTTCCATAATGCTTTATCTATTTCCCCCCAAATCTTTTAGTCTCCCCCAATACCCAAGTGAATGGTGGGAACTCCTGCTGTTTGTCTCGCTACCACTCAGCTTTCTCTTTCTCTGTTATCCCTGAGTGCTAAATCACAAGTGGAGATAGAGAAATTACACATTAAAAACTCTCATGTGTATCCAGCAATGGCAGAAGTCAGTTTCAAAAGCCCCTGCAGATCTTGATAATAACGATTTCTTTCTAATTCTGGTTGTTCATTGCTAAAATAGAAAAGCTGGGAGCAGGACAAAATTGTATTCCCAGAGAAATCTAAACAGTAGCTCTTCATAACAAAGTAAAAATAATGTTCACTGATCTGCAAACTTTATGGGTATATCATAAAATATTGGGTCACCACTCTGGATCTGGTAACAAAACAAAAATATGTAGATTATTCCAAAAAGAACAGCTCAGAACTCCAAGTTAAAGCCGTAATGTCAACCTGTTCTCAAATGAGACAGATACATGGAAAGAAATCTTCAGAGGGCTTTTTAAGAGCTGCCAAAGAAATACAGAAATTCAATAAATAGAAAAAGTGTGGAAAAGCATTCACATTTATTTTCAATGAAGAATCTAGCCTATTCTCATGACATAATGATAAACAACAAGAGAGCCTACGTCCTTGATTTGTGAAGACTTTATGAGGACCATCCTCCAGAATACTGAGAACTCACATTGCTGGGAAGGCCAGTGTTCTGACACAGTCTCTGACCGATTCTCCTGCCCTACATTTTTCGTTTATAAGCATGTTGGGCAGAGTGGCTCAAATGGAAATTTAATTAAAAGAGAAAAAAGCTACCAGTTTTTCTTCAAATAGGTAAATCATGATTTTATGGAATTTCTGATTAATATAAGTGTATAATATACCAAAATCGTCTCATCACAGGAATTCTACTTCTGGTGCCCTTAAGCCCATTCCCTTCAGACTCCTGCAGCCGTCTCCAACAGTAATCTGGACAGAAAACCAAGCATCTGTTCTAGTGTAATACTCATCCTGCATCAACCAGTGTTAAGGTGAGATATGCTTTGGTGTTTGCAACATAGTTGTCAGCTATGGACTTGGTAGGATAATGGAAGTTAATATTTATTGAGTTCACCATGGACTAGTACACTCATATCTTCTTTAATCCTCAGTAACCTGAAAGGTACAAATTATCATTATCTCTGTACACAGCCATCTACAACCCCCATATCACCCCCTCCTTCCCTGAAAATTTTAGCTTTTGTCTTACTGTTACTCTCCCTAACATCATACCTTCATAACCTAATTCTTGGTTATATCTATATCCATGTAAATAAGCCTTTCAGTGGTAGGTTTCTGACTACCTTCTCCAATAGCTTTATCTTTTACTTTCCTCCTGTGTACATACCATACAACTGTTCATAACCAATAATTGTAACCCTTCTGTGATCTCCATTCTCTAACTACCTCCTATCTTACTTGCTTCCTCCCCCTAGTAATATGATTCTTATAATCCTTCAACCCCATTGGGACCTACCATGCATGGATCCCACCACCTTTCCACTCATGTCTTCCTTTCTTCCCAAAATAAACTAGATTCCATGGCCCATCATTATAATCACTTCCTGAAATTTACCCTCAACTCCCTTTGCCCATCTCTCCTGCTTTATAATACATTCCTGGCATGACCCCACCTCAGGTTCAACCTTACATTGCCTATTTCAGACCGGTTTCCAGCTGAACATGACTGAAGAAAAATGTACAACTATACTGATTTATTTCTATTTAAATTCATAACCACTAATTTCAACTGAGTCTAGGTGGCAGTCACTAATCCTATCTTATTTTCCAGGTCCACTAAGTCCCTTCCCATCCAGAAGACATTCTTTTTCTTCTTATAACAAAACTCCAACACCTCCTCCCCCCATCTCTGTGGTCAGCTTATGATCTTGTTCACTATTTCACTGAGAAAATAGAAGCAGAAGAGAAATGTCGTAGGCGCTCCTCCATATCTCAGCCTTCTATTTGTCACTATGGGTGAACTGTTTGTGTTGCTATCGAGGCCAGACACTCAACTTGTACACAAGATCTCATTCTTTGTTGCCTATCCAAAGATATTGCTCTGGTATTTACTCTTCTCTCCTATATCATCAATATCTCCCTCTACTATATCACTTCTATCAGCTTGTAAGTATGCTTTTTTTCTTTAAAAGTGAAGTCTCTTTTCTCCCACGTCACCTTTCATCTATGCCTCATTTCTATCCACTCACTTAGCAAAACTCCTTGAGAGAGCTATTTACACTCTGTGGTCTGGCATTGCCCCTACCACTTCATCAAAGCTGCTCATCAAGGTCACAGTGCCCTTTGAGTTTCTAAATATGATTGTAATTCTCAGCCTTCTGCTTACCTGACCCATCACTAGCTTTGGAGAGAGTTGATTACTCCCTCCTGTGCGCCGCCCTATTTTATTTTATTTATTTTTTAAACTTTACTTTGCTGCCAAGAAACTACACTCCTCGTTTTCCTCTTGCCATGTTTGCTGGCTCTTCTCAGTTTCCTTTGTCAGTTATTCCTCATTTCCCCAGTCACTAAACATTGGGGTGCACAGGACTCAGTCCTCAGACTGCCTCTCTCCTTTATCTGCAATCTAGAGGCTTTGCATATTATTTGTTCACTGGAAAATGTTTATCTTTAGCTTAAAGTCCTTCCATAAATTTCAACTCATACATATAGATAGATAGGTAAAACTACCTATCTGACTTCTCCACTTAAATATATAATAGACATCTCAAAGTTAATTTGACCTAACCTAAACTCTTATTCTTATTTATCCCTTGGAAAACTTTTGCAGGCTTTCCAGGCATAAAACACTAACGCCCTCCTTATAATTGCACAGGTGAGAATCCTTGGAGTCCAGGTTGTCTCCTCTGTTTTCCCTAATCCCAAATCAAGCAAGTCTTTTCTGACTCTACTCCAAAATATATTCAGAATAAACCATGTCTTATCACCTTCACCTGATTCAGGTCCCCATCATTTTTCATCTGGTTTATTGTTAACAGCTTCCTAACTGGCCCCTCTTTCTACCCTTACTCTCACACAGTGTATTTTCAACACAGCAGCCAGAGTCATCTTTTTTTTTATTTTTTGCGGTACGCGGGCCTCTCACTGTTGTGGCCTCTCCCGTTGCGGAGCACAGGCTCCGGACGCGCAGGCTCAGCGGCCATGGCTCACGGGCCCAGCAGCTCCGCGGCACGCGGGATCCTCCCGGACTGGGGCACAAACCCGCGTCCCCTGCATCGGCAGGCGGACTCTCAACCACTGCGCCACTAGGGAAGCCCTCTTTTTTTTTTTTTTTTCAGAGTCATCTTAACCTTATTCGTATTGTTCACTTTTCTGCTCAAGACCCTCCAGTGACTTTCTGTTTCACTCAAAGTCCTTACAAGGGGCTACAAATGACAGGACTATCTGGTGCTCTTCTTATGCCTCAATCACCTCACACATGTCTCTGCCCTCGTCTCCTCCTCTCTCCCTCCCTTGCTCACTCTTTTCCAACATTCTCACCTCCTTGTTATTTCTGGAACGGGCCATATCCTTTGTGTTTGCCATTTCTTTTTTTCTGGAATTCTCTTCACTGCAGATGCTCTCATGGCTCACTTCTTCACCTCCTTCAGGTCTTTGCTCAAAAATCACTTCTCAGTGAGGCTTTTTCTAATCACTCTCTAAAATTTGCCCACCTCCTTCTCCATCCTAGGACTTCACTCCCTATCCCTTGTGCACTTACCACATGATACAGTGTATATTTTATTTAGTTATTTTCTTGTTACCTATTTATTTTCTTTCTCCCCTTCTTCTCCTATGTCCACTAGAATGAAGTTCCTCGAAGGTGAGAATTTTTTCTGTGCCTAGAAAAGTGCCTGAAACATAGTCGATGTCCCCAAAGTATTTTTTCATGAATGGTTTCCCATTTTAAATAGGACGCTTAGAAAGTATAAGACCAAAACCATAGAGCAAGTAAGCTGTGCTGCTGAGTCTGGAACCCAGGCACTCTGAGTCCCATGCCTTGCCAAGTACTCTTCACCTAGACCTGTTTACCAGATGCTGGAGTAGGACCTGGAGTGGCAGTGACTCATCATCCCTTGCTTACTTATTAATGGTGAAGCTGGGATAGTTACAGGAGAGAAGTTGTACTTTCAATACAAATTGGAAAATAAAATGGAAACAATGAGGAAAGGCTCTTAGAGCAGTTTTATGAATTCAGAGGCTGAATCTTTTTTTTTCATTCTAATTAAATTCATTTATTTTTAATTTTTTAATAGATCTTTATTGGATTATAATTGCTTCACGATACCATGTTAGTTTTTGTTGCACAACAAAGCGAATCAGCCATACTCATGCACATGTCCCCATATCCCCTCCCTCTTGAGCCTCCCTTCCACCCTCCCCATCCCACCCCTCTAGGTCATCACAAAGCACCGAGCTCATCTCCCTGTGCTATGCTGCTGCTTCCCACCAGCCAACTAGTTTACATTCGGTAGTGTATATGTATCCATGCTACTCTCACTTCGCCCCAGCTTCGCCCTCCCACCCCATGCCCAGAAGCTGAATCTTAACAGATGAGTAGGAATAGCCAGAGAAGAAAAGAGGAGGTATTTTAGGTGATAGAAATAGCATTGCAAATACATGGAGGTGTATAGTTGCATTTTATGTTCAGTGCCCTATTAGTGGGATGGAAAAAAAAAACATATAGCATTTGATAGAAGGTAAGACTGAGGCAGGAAGAAGAGTCCATATGGTGGAGACTCTTGGGACCATGCTAAGTATCCTGATAGTGAGTCATGCAGGAGTTTAGAGGGGTGGGGGGGGGGGTGTTCCTTGATTACACTTCTGTTTGCGATTGCCCACCCAGTGCCAGGTGTAAAGAGGGAGACCAGGGACTAGACCAGCACAGTGGTCCAGCTCAGTGAAAATGCCTGGGCAAAGACAGCAGTAGTAGGGATGCAGCTAAATGGGCAGAACTAAGAAATATTTGGCGGAGGAGTCAGGGCTTAATTAGGTGGAATTAGGAGTAAGGGCAGGAAAGCACTGAGAGTGATTCCAAGTTTCTTGGCTTCTGCAACAGGGATGGTGTTGCTGGACTAAGATATGGAACATGCGAGAGAAGCAGGTCTGGTGGGGATGACTTCAGGTTCATTGTCTGACACAGTGACTTTGAGATGCCTCAGGGAAATCCAAGTAACAAAATTAGTCTGAAGTCTAAAGAGAGATCAAGGCTGGAGATGCAGACATAGAGGTCATCTGCATAAAAGTGAAAATCAAACCCTGAGAATGGATCAGACTGCCAAGGCAAGAACGGGGAACAGGGAGCAGTGGGTGGAGAATGCTGGGGAACACCAGGTGGGAATGGCTGCAGGAAAGAGGGCTGGATGAAGAGGAACCTGCCATGGCAACCAAGAATCAAAAGTCGGAAAAGTGGAAGATGCCTAGGGGAGTTTGATGCAAGTGACAGAAACAGAACACTTAAAAAGGGCTGAAAAATTTTAAAGGGATAGTTTCTTCTGGAAAGGTCAGTTCTGAAGGAATGATGGAAGCAGATGCCTTATGGAAGAATAGATGAGAGATGACAAATTACAATAATTTTCCAAATTATTGGATATAAAGAGAGAAGTGGAGTAATATCAAGATGGCAGTGCAAAAAGTGCTTTGTTTCATTTTTCAAATGAAATGAGAAGGTGTGTTCTGGGTTGGTATTTATCCTATACACATTGCAATTATTCACTAGTTGCTTATGACTCCTACTAGATCCGATAGGCAGATTTACCTATTCTGATTCCATGGTGGAATCTATTCCGATCTATTCAGAATCTAGAGTCAGGAGTCAGGGTCATCGTTAAATATTTTTTATATTCTCCTTAGTGTGATTATAGGCTAAAGGGAAGAAGGTAGAAAAGGAATGGCTGAAGGTATGGAAAAATGGCAATTATTCTTAGCAAAGGTTAGCAAACTATGGCTGAGAGCCAAATGTGGCCTACTACTTCTTTTTGTATGACCCTCAAATAACGGTTTAACGTTTTTTAACGATTGAAAAAATAAAAAGAGCGTTTCATGACCCATAACGATTTCATGAAATTCAAATTTCAGCGCCCATACATAAAATTTTATTGGAACGCAGACAAATCAATTTGTTTACATACCATCTACAGCTGCTTTTGCATTGCAACAACAGGGTTGAATAGTTGCAACAGAGACCATATGTCTTGCAAAAGCCTAAAATATGTATTATCTGGTTTATTACAGAAAAAACTTGTTGACCACTGATTTATAGTACAATTCTTGAGAAGAGAGAGGGAGAAGATGGGATCAAGGGCACATGCAGAGGTATTGGCCTTGAACAGGAAAAAAGATGCTTCATCCTACAAAACGGGGAAAGGATGATAGGATTGTGCAAATATAAACAGTTTTGTAGGGGCTGGAGGAGAAAGAGGTGGGGGCTCGTCCTCACCACATACACCTCACACTCTAAGTGAAATGTGTTAGCTGCCATCGATCATGACATTCTAGAGGACAAAAACTGTGTCGTATTCATCTCTGTCTTCCCCACAGCTTTCAGCACAGAACCTTTCTTTCAGCCACTCTCACTAAATATTTAATTGAATCCCAGGTGAAACTCTATTATAAGCGCATTCCTAGAAACCTCTGCCTTTAGGGCCTTGCATTTAATACTCTTACTATCTGAGCCCACATTTATTCAAGTTTGATATGTTTAGAGGTGTAAAGAAAATGGAAGCTGACTTCTTATTCAGTTAATTTCCAGTTCACTAAATGGAGTCCATATAGTCAGAAAGAGTTAATATTCTTATTAAAATTGTTCTGTTTTTCCCTTTCTTCAGCTGGAATAGTTTTGTATATCAGTAAGGTGTTTTAAGAATAAATACTATACAAGTATAAGTCATTAATACAGATTTTTTTTTAAAGCTACTAACAATGTAAAAAGAAAATAGGAACCACAGGAAAGTTTAAAAGTTAAAGGGGAAAAATTATTATAGAGTAGCATATATGACAACCCTCAGTTATTTTATTTAGCCAGCATGGTGAGTTTTAAGAGCTTGAATTTTAACACGCTTGGGTATACACTACTCATTCACTGCCATTGTCACAGTTGCTACTGTCTTATACCTGCTCATACGAATATATTGCCAGCCCGGACCTGAAAAGTATTTAAATTTCTAATTGCTAATGAAGAGTTATCTGAAAGCACAGAACAGTACAGATGACCAACTTGAGGTTTATTTTCATCATGGCTTAAATATACATGCACACATGTACAAACAAGAATATTTACATGAATATACATAAATTCACCCCAATCAGCCGAATCGTCAGCTCTCCCTTGTTTACTTAAAAAGTAACAGCATGACAGTGGTAATCATATTACAATATATAAATATATCAAACCAACACGTTGTACACTTTAAACTTTCACAATGTTATGTGCCAATTATAAGTCAACAAATAAATAAGCACCAAAATAAAAAAAAAGTAACAGCATGTTTGTGAAAGTGTCTATTTTACCTGTTAATCTATTGTGAAAATTAATTTTGCAAACACCCAGTTATCTAATGTTCTTTAACCCCCCAATAAATCTTTCCATCTCCAAAGGGAGCTATACGTGTGATGACCTATAATGGTATTCATCTTGGCATGATCATCGTTATAGTAATCTTCTAGTAAGGCATAGATTGCTGAAAAGAATACTCTGAAGTGACTGATGATAGCGTTATAATGCCCAGTGACAGAGAACATATCTATACATTCAAAGTAATAGTAACTAGGCACATTTACACACTCCCAGGCTGCCGCCTCTAATCTAGAAACTTGTCTAACAGATGTAAAGTACAGCACCAACTTGCAGTAAAATGATGTGTCAGGAGCTTTGGGGGAGAAAGAGAGAGAGAGAGAGAGAGGACATATGCAAAGGGAAAAAAAAAAGCAAAATATTATGCCTATTAATCAATTCATGGGATATGAGAATTGGAAAATGGGAGTTTTTGTTTCTTCTTTCCAACTGCATTATTTTTCAACAAATACAAAATTTTGGTTCTTTGCCACTTTCTTCAATAAATCACTCTGGTACCAGAAAAAAAATCCCCAAACAAAGCAGTGCATGGCCTGTGAAGGTGACAGAAACATCAATAAAAATAGTCAGTTTAACTGTTGATCTCTATTGATAGAGGTGTACCTTTAAGATCACTTGTTCTAAATGGTATCAAACTCCTCATAGGTAAAGGCTAGGAGGAACAGGATATGGTTGCAGCTGAACATGCTTTTCATTAAGTATCTTACTTTAGGCTTTCTATCTGAACAACATTTAAATGCATTAGACCAGGATAAATGTTGGGAAGCTGACATTTTTTTAAAAAAATGAACAAAACATAATTTATTAGCAGACTGTTCTCTGGAAGGAGTCCCAGTTATTTACAAGTAAAGAAAAGGGATGTATAATAGAACTAATAGTTGTACTAATGAGCAAAATCAGGTTCTATTGTCACCATTTAGTTTTGACACATTAGAATTTAAGGGAATATAACTAAATTGAGATCTATAAGAATAGGAAAAATGTTAAATTTGCATTTTAAGCCATCTTTCTAGTCTCCTGTTTGTCCCATATTATGGAATTACTCTGCATGTGATACTTTTTCAAACCTAATATCATTTTTTATTCATCCTTATCCAAGGACAAAAGGTTAGGTCCTATTTCTTGTCTTAGAGAGCTCACAAACTATTATTTTATCTGAAAATTTCCTCTTGTTAAATGATGGGATCAATGGACTTCTCCCCTAAAAATATATTTTTAATAGGAGTGTCAATTTTATATAGTATACATATACTCCCAGGAGCAGAGGAAGTTGCTTAGTGACTTCTGTAAAGCTTTTTTGAAAATGACCCATGGTACTGGTCTATGTAGTAAGAGAATCAGGGAGTTACGACTGCTTTTTAGCACTCACCTTAACCATACTTTTCATAATACCTGTGAACAATCCTTATATGCCCATCTCTTTTCCTGCATCTTCGTCTATCATGTTATTCTATAGCCAACCCAAGCTCTATGCTATCTTTTCTCTCTACCCTTAAGCCACGTGGTTCTCACTGAGTGATTCCATTCATGCCCCGCAGCCTCTGCATCTCCTGTGACAGTGTCTACCCAAACCACCGGAAGCCTGGCTACCATGCTGAGCTTGAGTTATTCAAATCACTCTGTTTTTGATAAGAAGAAAAGCAACACAGTAATCAGGTGATAAAGTACTATTTAAAAGCAAAGCTCAGCGCTTCCCTGGTGGCGCAGTAGTTGAGAGTCCACCTGCCGATGCAGGGGACACAGGTTCGTGCCCCGGTCCGGGAAGATCACACATGCTGCAGAGCGGCTAGGCCCGTGAGCCATGGCCGCTGAGCCTGCGCATCCGGAGCCTGTGCTCCGCAACGGGAGAGGCCACAATAGTGAGAGGCCCACATACCGCTAAAGCAAAGCTCAAAATATCTGTGTATAATTTGGTTAACTACTTGATCAGATATGAAATGCAGGTCCGTATGGCAAACCAGACTTTTTCCCGTTATGTGCTTGGCTTGCAGATCTACTCTGTTAGTGATTTGCCTTTAATCTCTAAACTGTTTATTTCACTGGTGTTTATGATATGATTTGGCTCACTGAAGCTTAAACCTTTGAGGGGTAAAAAATGCTATTATTTTTATATTTAGTTATAGCTGTCCACTTTCACACAGTGCATTTAGGAACAGGAAACATCCCCTTAAACACTATCCATTTATCGAACATATAAAAGGAAAGACTTTAATTCCTTATAGTAGTTACTAAGGGCTACCACTTGTCAAATACATTTCTGCAGTTAAATAATAAAAAGCCAGAGTGTTTGATTGAAAAGAGCACTAGTCTAAGCTAAGAAAGTGGCTACTTGAAATATTTATGCCTTACTTTTCCCACCAGTAAAACTTCTTCCTTGCATGGCTACTTAAGGATGAAAAGTATATTTAAAACACCTCAGGAGAAAATTCAAGTCCATCAAAAGATTGAATAAATTCAAGTTACCCAGCAAAACCCTCCCAAAGGCCATATGAAATTGGACTCATAAAGGGAGAATGGTTGAAATGTTTTTTTCTTCCTCTCCAAGAATGATTTCTTACGTTTCCAATTCAGCAACGATTCTTCTGTTTATTCTGTGCTCTTGATATTCAACAAAAAGTCATTTCAATCTTGGCAATATATTCACCGAAACCGAAAATGAACTGTTCATTTGGGTTTCATTCTCTCTGCAAATATCATAAAATTACATTTATTCTCTCTTCTATAAATTTAACACCAATATTTACAAAATTCTTGCAATACAGGCCACATTATATTCTCTTTTGTCCTATGAAATTCACCACAATTAAACTGAAATCTTACTATTTTCCATAGCACAGTATGTCCCTTGCCTCAAGAGGAAAGAATAGACAGTTGTGATAGACAAAAACTGAGTAAGAAATTTCTACTTTGTAAACCCTTTTTCCTTCTGGTCCATCTGCTGCAGATTTGATGCAGGAGGGTGTTCTCATCATCAATCAGTGTCTCGATAAGTATTTCTTATGTTAATGGCCATTAAAGTCTAGTGAACTTAATGCTGAAAAAATATAAATACAAAGCTCTTCTATATGTAATATTAGTGTGTGGACATTTTAGTCTATCTAGCATACTTTTATTTAACACATGTCATGAATTGGTAGAAAGCTTCTGTTTACAGAAATAGCATTCTTAAAATAGCTTACATATTGGCAGACATGTTGATCCAAAATGTGAAATGTTTGTGAAGGCCCATTAGCAAAGCCTGAATACCTCTTACGTGCAAGTGTCTGTACTCTAAAAGAAACCTACCTCTGACTTCAAAGAGACTATGTTAGACAAATAAGTACATGCAAAATCACAGGCACTGCTCTTGGACATGGGAACAGTTGAAGCACATCTCTTCTGTATTTGGAAGAAAAGGAGGAAAGGGAGCATAGTTGTTGGCAAAGAGGGTAGTAATGATGATTGGTACTTGAGGAAAAGGTCCAAGACGTTTTATCAGTTGGAGGAATTTTTAACAAGGCTGAAAATGTGTTACCAGCTGTGGAACAGCTACAAGAGGAGAAAAATTGCAAGGTATCCTGTCTGATCCAATTCTCATAACCCTGTTGTGATGGGTGGGAGGAGGAAGTGTGTACAGTATCTCCAGTTTTCATTTGTTTTTTATTGAGACGAGCTCAGAAAACACAAACTGGAAGCTGGTGTTAAACAATAATTCTGTCCTCTGAATAACAACCTGCATGTTGCCAGCATTATCAAACGTTATAAAGACAGCTATCTAAAAGCTGTGTACACCTTATGTCTATATTCTAAAAACATTTTTGCAAGAACTTGTGCAACAGCATTGAGCATCTCTGGTGTGAAAGCCTTGTGGTAGGCACTAAAGGTATAAATATGAATAATGTGGAGGCTTTATCTTTGAGATCCCAGTTTATTGGTATCTTTCTAGAAATGTAGACACATTAATACAGTATGATGTTATAAAGTGGATAGTAGAGTACTAAACAAAGACGCATGAAAGAGAGAGAAAGGAATGGCCTTTTCTCTCCATGTGCGAAGGATATGGAGATAGGTTTTAAAGGGAGGGCAATTTTGAGCTAAGTCTTAAAGGGGAGGCAAGAGTTGATTGATGGAGGAAATAAGAGTATAAGAAATCAGAGGACCATCTCACAGTTAATACTGGCCTGTGGACTGAGAATGGGCTTCTATTCCAGACTCTTCTATTTATAGCTAAAGATGTAGGGGTCATTACAGATTAAAAGTTGCCCCTCAAATTGTTGCCTGGGAAACACTCTCCAACTATGTTATGATTGGTTCTTTTCCAGTATACAATTAATAACTATAACAAAACTGACAATAGTATATTTAGGTTCAGAAGTTTCAGCATCATTTCTCTCTGGGATAGCAAGAAAACAAGAGTTCCACTCCTGGACATTTGCTTTGCAGGCACTCTCCAAGCATAAGGAAAATTTAGTATGAATGCATCAATATTTTCCCAATTAGATGTTTTTACCTCAGGCTTTCCAATTTTTCTGCTGTTAAATTTCAACCGGAACTACATAATGCCCAGCTGTAGATTTTTTTTTAATTCTCAAGGTCTTCTTCCAGTTTAAACATGTATCTCTTAGCTCTAGTGCCCTTACCATTTTTTGTGAAAATACAATCTCTCTCCTCCAGGCAAGTAAAGTAATTTATCATAATGTAGGGCTCAGCAGCTGGGTCAGAAGTAGGGTTACTCTACTCACTGAGACCTTCTTGTGCCACCTCCAGTCACCCCTTCTCGTCCACTGCCACTGAGAGAAGGCATGGGAGTAGATATGTGAATCTCTTTGCAGAACCTCAAAAGTGAATTTAGAAAAGCAGTGCAGTATGTAGTTCCTTAAAGAAAATGTTGAAAAGGAATCTGTTCATCAATCAAAAGAAATCACATCTTTAACAAAGCTGGTAGACAGGATGGCATCGTGTCCAATCCAGCCTAAGGGTGGAGTGTGGAGGCAGAGTTCAATTTCCTTCATATCTAAAGGCTTAAACTTACAGCAGTTGAAATTGTTTGAACAATATCCTTATTTGAAGAACCTAGGGGCAAGACGGGAATAAAGATGCAGACCTACTAGAGAATGGACTTGAGGATACGGGGAGGGGGAAGGGTAAGCTGGGACAAAGTGAGAGAGTGGCATGGACATATATACACTACCAAACGTAAAATAGATAGCTAGTGGGAAGCAGCTGCATAGCACAGGGAGATCAGCTCCGTGCTTTGTGACCACCTAGAGGGTTGGGATAGGGAAGGTGGGAGGGAGGGAGATGCAAGAGGGAAGAGATATGGGGACATATGTATATGTATAACTGATTCACTTTGTTATAAAGCAGAAACTAACACACCATTGTAAAGCTATTATACTCCAATAAAGATGTTAAAAATATATATATCCTTATTTTTAAATGCCTTTCTTACCATTAAATTAAGTTAGCATAATTAATTTTAATATAAAAGTTCTAATGTTATTAATTTTACATTGTATCAGTAACAGGAAACAGAACACTTGTAAAATATAGAAAAAGCCAAAGTCAAAAATCAAAATCACCTATTACCTAACGTCCAAAAGATAACTATTTTTTATGATTTTGATTCTACTTTTCTAATTATTTTATGCTTATAGATACTTAAAATATTGAGCCCGTAGTGTGTATATTGCTTTAAACTCACACATAGTCCCTTAATTCCTTTGATTCCTCTCCAGTCTTCTTCTATACATATTAGTTGTAATCATGTTTCTTTATATTTCTGGGAAATTTCTTCACTAATTATTTTTTAAGCATATGTATTGTTTTTACATAGTCAAAATACTGATTTCAATGGCTATCTGATATTCTACTACATTGATAAATATATATTAAGTATATTTAGGTAATTTAAAGTTGGTTTTTTTGTTTGTTTGTTTTTTTGCGGTACACGGGCCTCTCACTGCTGTGGCCTCTCGCGTTGCGGAGCACAGGCTCCGGACGCGCAGGCTCAGCGGCCATGGCTCATGGGCCCAGCCACTCCGTGGCATGTGGGATCTTCCCGGACCGGGGCACGAACCCATGTCCCCTGCATTGGCAGGCAGACTCTCAACCACTGTGGCACCAGGGAAGCCCCTAAAGTTTTAATTATTGTGTGATTTCTTGAAATAGCTTTGTATTTAAAAACCTCATTCTTCTTGTAGCCCATTAAACCATAAATTTATTGCTGCTACCTGGTTCCACAGTGGCCATGGAATATAGTAAATTAAAATAAACGGAAAATGGAATAATGTAGCCATAGGTGTCCTAGGTCAAAGAAATACTGTATAAATAAAATGTAATAAGCATATGTAGACAACCTTAAAGTCACCTCACTGTGAATGGCTGGGAAACAGTAGCAATATAATGTCCAATTTTGTCTCAGCCGTCATAATTGCATGTTCCATAGATAACTATCAGTAATTAAAGAGGCAAAGATCCAAATCTTGCTTTGGCTTCCAAAGAGTAGCAATAGCTGTGGTATCCCCAGTTGTCGGCTAAAGTTATCAGGAGTTATAGTATTCAGATAAAATGTATTTACCGTTCTCTCTATTCTTAATCCCACATAAGAAATTCTTAGAATATCTAGAGTTTAAATGAGACTGTGATCAAAACTTGTTTTTACTGTTTATTTACAAGGCTAATGGCTTTTCTTCAATGGCATGTTGATGTTCTAAACTAAGACACATGTGACCAAGACAAGGTTCTTTAGCCTAACGACCGAATTAAATAACACCACCTTCCAATACGAAGGAACACATATGCACTATGATCGCATGTGTACATAACAATCATATACTAGTATTATAAGGGTGTATAATTTCCTTCCCTCCAGAGATAAAAATCAGAGCCAAACATGCTTGGATCATGGTTTCATGTAATAGTGCTCTTTGATAAAACAGACATGAATAGTGAATACTAAACAGGAAGCCGACTTTATGAACAAGGAAGAAAATGCATGCTTCATTTCAAAGAAACCAGTCACTAGCATTAATAGCAAGCCACGGGATTAAGCTCATTAAAAAATTTGCCTAAAGGAGAAATCTCATTTGTTTCTTGTATTTCTTCATGTCGTATGTTTAATATAAAGCACAGAGGTGGATTTTGTGATCTGGATCATGATTTTAATCTGCATAGAACACTTTAATAATAGTTTCCTTATCTGAGTACCACAATTAAGTTCAATTGATGGTATTCCAGATTTGAAGTTTGATTGTGAAGTTGTTTTTCTTTCTTTACCTTTAATCAGGCCACTGAGAGAAATTCTGTTCTCTTAAAAGTTAGCTGTGATGGAGGGAATTGTTTATCTAGGTAATCGATTTTGTCTATGAGCTCCTCTGCCAGGCATTGGGCACTCAGAGGCCAAGAAGGAATCTTTGTGTTCTTAGAACCATGTACTCTTGCCAGGTGCATGGTAGGCATTCAGTATTTACCACTGAGTGGCTCCATATCTGATATTCCTCCTGTATTTCTTTCTTTCTTTCTTTTTTTATTTTTATTCTTTTATTTTTTATTTATTTTTATTTTTTTTTGCGGTACGCGGGCCTCGCACTGTTGTGGCCTCTCCCGTTGCGGAGCACAGGCTCCAGACGCGCAGGCTCAGCGGCCATGGCTCACGGGCCCAGCCGCTCCCAGACCGGGGCACGAACCCGTGTCCCCTGCATCGGCAGGCGGACTCTCAACCACTGCACCACCAGGGAAGCCCTCTTCCTTTCTTTTTTAATGTATTATTATCTTTAATTAAGTACAAAGACTTTCCCAATCATGTCACCTAGAGATCATTTTATCCAGTGCTCTGTTTGGCCGCCAGTCTCTTGTCTCTCTTCTCAGCAATGGTAAGGCAGATACCCCTTCCCTGGAGAGATCCATGGTTTGTTGTTTTTGCCAATAACAAAAATGTTGGAGAGCCAGATGGCAAAGCTGTTGCCATTGGCATCTTTCACATGAACTATATCAAAAGAAACAGAATGTCTTTTCTGGTTGGTGATCACACCAATTCTTCCCAGGTTAGCATCTCCAGTCACCATGCTCAGGTTACCAGTGTCAAATTTGACAAAATCAGTAATCTTGCCAGTCTCCAAATCAATTTGAATGGTGTCATTTACCTTGACGAGGGGATCAGGGTAGCTGATGGTGCAAGCACCATGGGTCACCAGATGAGGGATTCCTTTTGTGCCCACAAAGATCTTTCTCATGTTGCACAACTTACACTTGGCCTCCTCAGGTGTAATATGATGAATAGCAAAGCGATCCTTGTTGTCATGGATCAGACGAAAATTCTCTCCAGTCTTGTCAATACTGATGACATCCATAAAACCATCAGGGTAGGTTATATCAGTGTGAACCTTGCCATCAATCTTAATGAAACCCTGCATGCAGATCTTCTTTACTTCATCTTCTGTTAAGGCATACTTATGTCTCTTCCTTAGGAAAATGATTAGGGGGAAACATTCCTTCAGCTTGTGGGGACTTGTAGATGGACAAGGAGCAAACACACTAGTCAGTTTATCCAATGCTTTGGAGTTTCTACACAATTCAGGTGCTCCTTGAGACCATGAGCCATAGCTGCACTAGGCACGAAAAGAGTTCCTCTTATATGTCTATCCATGGTTACTGGTATCTTCATCCATACTGTCTCCTAAATTAAAAATCCTAGATTCAGGGTTCCCCCTCACTCCCACTTAAGTATCTGTTGATTTATTTCCTTAATATCTTTCCTCTCCATCCCCAGGGCTGCCACTGTTTTCATTCAGAGCTTTATAACTTTTTTCTAGGATATTTCAACTGTCTCATTTGGTCTCCTTTCTTCTAGACCCTCTCTCTAATTCATTCTCCTGAGTTACCTAATAAAACACAGTTGTAGTCAAGCCACTTAAACATCCCCTGTAAGTACAAATTGATTCTTAGTTGAACTCCAAACAACCCTGCATTACAAATGCACAATCCCATATCAAGATCGAATAACGTTACCATTTTCACAGTGAAATTTTTAGTTTCTTTCACATATACATTAGTCATGCCTCAGAATCTGTATGTATTATAGCTCTTCTTCCCAGAATACTCTTTTCCTTTTCCACAAAAGAACTCCTACTCATCCCTTAAGATTTATTTTCCATGTCACCTCCTCTATGAAGCCCACTGTGACTACCGTAAGTAACATGATACCAGTAGAGCCACACTGCATTAAAGCCATACTACCTGGATTTGGATACTGACTCTGTCACCTTGGCAAGTCACTTAACCAGTCTATGCCTTAGTTGTCTCATCAATGAAATGGAGATAGTAAAAGTAATTACCTCATAGGCTTGTTGCAATGGTTATGTGAATCAATTAATACACGTAAAGTAAAACACTTCAGTCCTGGTTAAGTGTTTGATAACTGTTAGCTATTTTTATATAGTTTATTCACTCCCGTCTTTATGTTCTTATATAATTTTCAGTTAGAGAATGTATCCCATTATGCTGTATCTATCTCTTTATATAGGTCCCTACCTCTAGATGGAAAGCCACTTAGCTTGAAGACTGTGACTTATTCATCTCTTTAACCTGTCAGAGCACCAAACCAGATCCTGAGCATATAGTATTCAGTGAATGTAAAATGAATAAATGTGTGAGTGAATGAATGAATGAACAAACTCAGGTAAATAATATGCCAAAACTGTTTCTGTATGTGTCTGTTACACAAATCAAAGTAGATTCAATCTATTAGCCAAGTATCTATAGACTTGTATTGGTGAAATAAAATATAGGAAACTCTTTCTTGTGCCTTGAACCCCAAAGCAGTGTCATAGCCCTTCTAGTTATGATGTAACCTTCCCATTGACATGGAAAAGCCACTGGTCCTATTAAATTATTATTTTTTTCTTTTTTACCTGCTCAGTCCACGTTTGCTTTTGCATATGCTGTTTGACTCCATATTTTTGGTCTCTGGTTAGACATCTAATTCATTAATAAGAAGAAATCATTATAATCAACTCTGATGGTCACTAAGAAATAAATGTATCCTTTGTGTTCTCAGAGAGGAAGTTTGCCTCATTTACTCTTTTCTCTTTATAAATGCTGTTTTCTGATGCCTTTGTGGTGATAAAGAGAATGAAGGTTGGGGGGGAACCTAGATACTTTCTTCTCTGGGTCACTTTGCATAAAGACTTCTTTACAGCCACGTTCAGATGATTTATGTACATACTGTATATGCAGCAGCAGCAGTTATAGAGCTATTCCTACCATTTAACCTGCATCATTCTGAGTGGCCGTTCACTAGCTGCTTAACTTAACATCTGCTACTTTGGTAGTCTAATATCCAGATAGAATGAAGAATCAGAAAAATAAAACTCCAATAGGCTTGTTTACTTCGATAGGTAATGGTGTGTGGTTTTGCGGGGTGGGGTGTGTTTTGTCTTAGTTTGCATTATCCAAAATTATCTATCTTTTTAATCTTTGCACAATTAAGACATGTTTGTCTTTTCCCAACTTAGGAATCAGACAGCAGAAAGAAATATAAATGGTCTCCTCTATGTACTGTATTTAAGGAAGGTCTTGTTGTTTTATAGTCTTTTGCAGCTTCCCAAACACAACATTAACAATATTTGATATTAACAAATTTTCACAATATTTGAAAGTAGACAAACTGAGGCCAATACAAATCAAAATACCCGTACAATTACTAAATCTGTCTAACTAAACTAGTTAAATGCTCTCTAGTTGTCATATATAATTGGTAACTGAATCATAAAACCATTGACTTTTAAGGCTATAAATGAGATCAGAGCTTGGCTTATCCAACCAATATAAAATTCCTTCTTTCTTTTTGACGAATTCCTTTCTCCTCATTCCTCAATCGTCACCTTTAGTTCAGGCTTTCATCATATCTTCTTAACTCCTCTTCCTCAACCTCCGTGCTGCCTTGGTGCTCTACGAGTCTAGACACGCCTCAACTGCCAAAGTTGCTTTCTTTATTCATCACTTTGACTATACCGCTTTTCCTATGCCTTGGTCACTTCCCAACATCTCATATGTTGCAAAAATCTCCTCACTTCAAGCTTCATTGCACTCCAAGAAGGGGCACCAGACTTCCTTTTCTCCTTCAACCTCCCAACACATGCCTAAATCTCCTGTTACCCAAAACACTTCCTCAAAGTCCTCTCATTGTAGTTAGTAAAGCTCTTGCCCATGTTTCTGGGCTTTTCCCAAAGTACCGTTACTGGGAATTCCCTTTTCTCCTGGCTAGTGAGGCAATCTCTTCCCTATTAGTTCAGAAACCCCATTCCTGCAATACAATCTTCTTAGATAAATCAGTCCTTATGTGCTTTGGACACACCCTGAATTTGTTTTTGCTTCTTTCTCTGCCCTCCTAAGTTGTATTTTCTTTTAATGCATCCATTAAATTCATCCATTTCACTGAATATATGTATCAGACAGTCCTTTCATGTACTTTTAGGTTTATTATGTTGTCTCTGTCATACACATGTAAATAGGTTCCAGTTATCAATTGCTGAGTAACTACCACAACACTTAGTGTCTAAACAGCAACCATTTTATTACATCTTATGAATTCTGTAGGACAAGAATTTGAGAAAAACTCAGCTGAGCGCTTCTCCACATAGTGACAACTAGGGTCACTTCATGATATCCGTTTGGTGGATGGGTAGGTTTGGAGGGTCCAAGGTGGCTTTACATACATGTTAGGCATCAGGAATGGCCGGAACCCTGGGCTCGGTTTGGACTGTTTGAGCAAAGTGCTTATATGTGGCTTCTCCAAGGCAGTCTTAGGGTAATTAATCCTCTTACATGGCAACTCAAGGCTCCTGGAAGACTCAAGAGGCTCCAAGAGGCCCAAGTAGAAGCTTTAAAGTTTCTTAGGACCTAACCTTGGAATTTCTAAAACATCACCTCTGCAGCCTCTATTGGATTAAGCAAATCATTAAGACTAGCTTAGAGTAAAGGCAAGTGAAATTGGATTCAACCTATTGATGAGAAGGATAGCATAGGAATATGTAGCCATTATATGTAATATATAGATATAGAGATTAAATAAATGATAAAGTCTTTTGATAAATGACTTTAATTATAGTAATGATTTTCTGACTTTAGGAAACAATATTGAAAAGAAATTGTATTGATTGTACCTATAATGCATGTTGTCAACAAAATATTCACTTTAGAAAACATTATCTCTACTTTACCATCCTCCTGTAACTTGCTCAGCACTTTTTTTTTTTTTAACCTAGATAGACTACAATCTTCTTGGGTACAATGTATATTTCATTTTTTATATCCCTAGCAACTGTCTCAGAGCTTGGTACACAGTAAACTCTCAATAAATGTTTGCTGAATTGAATTGAATTAGTCCTGGATTTTGAGTCTGACATGGCCAACTTAATGACTTCTCTGAACATACCGTAAAGAAAGATAAAGGTAGCAAGAAAATCCAGCCTTATCAAGGGTAAATCCAACAGGAGGTACTGATATATATATATTAATATATATATATATATGCCAACTAATACAGTTCTAGAAAACACAGGTGATGGCATCAGTTAATCTTTTCCATCTTCCTTCATGCAGTAGAAATTTCAAGAGACCATCCATTTAGCATGTCTATGCCCAAATTACTGCAGGAGCTGGATAGCAAACATTCTGGATTACTTCTGACAAGCTTTAGTTATTTTGGAGAAAAGGGGGGCAGACAAAATGATTCTATTATGCCTCTTTGTCATTAGAGAAAAGCCAAGCTACTAAGAGTCAATAATAAGAATTGACATATCTTTTTGAATTCGCAGCTTTTAATATACAAAGTAAATTAAAACGTCCTTTTAATCTTGAATGGAATTTCCTTCTTTAAGCTGTGATCTTGTGTTTCTCTGTTAATTTCAAATTTAAAGAACTCTTGGGTGATGAAACTGTTGTATAAGCAGAGGCACTGTTGTTCATTGTGTAATGTGAGAATCAGAAACTCTACTGCAATTGTCTTGTCATGTCGCTGACAGAGTTCCAGAATTCTGATTGGAAGGATGGGTATATTTTATAATTTGTTTTAATTCTGAGGCAATTTTATGAGATTTGTTTCAAATTACTTACTAAATTCATTTCTATTTTTTTTCTGTATGTATTAGGAAAAAACTGCCTCTTGTTTCCAAAAGTCCTATCTACTTATTATACCTGTTTGTCTTGGCTATTAGGATAATGCATTTAAAAATTCTTTTAAATAATCATTAGAATTTTACATCATTTTTTCTCATTTTACTAATATTAGTGGACAATGCTTGAATAAAACCAATTTAGGGAACTGAAGTATAAAAATATTGCTATATATTTCCATGACATGCTTTCCAAAAATTTTTCTGTTCCTGTTTTGCAGACTTGACAAATAAGGCATAAGATGATAAAATAACTCACCAAGGTCATTTAAGATAATAGTAGACCTGGGAAGCTTACTACTGTTTCATGATCATTTTATCTCTTTCTAGGTCTTTCCAACTATGTTGTCCACCTTTAAATACCTTTTTCAACATTAATGAATTTAGTAAGCTTTTACATTTAATACATTGTTTACAGACTATAATCTTTCCATTGGAGACATTATTTTACTAATTTGTTTTAATTGCTAGCTATTTCTATATCCCTTGTATTTATTTATAGTTCTTTCTTACTGTAAATTATTTCTTCACATACATTCATACAAAATTCACATATATGGATTTTTATTTCTAATTTCACACCCATTGCCCCTCCCTATCCCAAGAATTTGGAAGTAACAGTTTTCTACTGATTCTTTCCTTCCATTTGGCAACCATTTTATTTCACTGTTTTTGAAGTGATGCAGTAAGAGAAAAATGGCTGCCTTTTGTTTATTTCCTTGTACATTAACATGATGACATCATCAAAGATATTAGCTAGAATGTACATATCTTTAAGAACCCAGAGGTACACTATAAGCCAGAAACACTCTGTTTTCCTTTTCCTCTTAATGCCCCAAGGTTTTGCAGCTTTAGTGTAGCTCTTGTGTGCAGGGGGAAAAAGGAACTTGAGCATTGGAACAAATGCATTAAAATGGTGGCATTTAAAACATATCTGAATATTTTTTCAATGTTAAGAAAAATCCATGAAAAGGCATTTATTTAAGTCATGAAACATTCTAAATCAATGCTACCACTACAAAAAATATTATAAAGCATGATGTTAAATCATTGTATTTAGAGACTGGCTAAAATATTTAGCCACATGTGCCTATTCTGGCTTTAAATTATTTTTAAAAATTTCCATTGACACAAAAAATTTTGTTATAATTATTTCCAAAAAATAACTTCTCATTAATGGAAGGTTTAAGCAGGTATACAGATTTACTATTTTTAAGATTACTGCATTACTTACAAACACTATTAAAATGTACTATATAACTGTACAGAAAATTTATTTTCTGATCTTCATTTATGATGCTTCTGACTTTTCTTTCTGTGCTCTTTGTTGCACATTGCATGTACTTGTCATAGGATTTCCATTGAGATTAACAAGCAACAAGCTTTCAGTTACAAATTCAATTTAGATTATTGAAGAGATAAGAAGTTTATTTTTTTCATCAACTTCCAATTATTAAATAGCTTTTTCATTTGGAAATACACAATCCATTTTCAAATTTTGAGAAATAATTTTAGGTAATTATTTTTAAATGTATTTTAGAAAGATAATCTGACTATACCTATGTGTGTGTATGTATATGTATTAATTCAATATTTACATAGCAGAAAATTCCTGTAAATGTTGAGTACTCAGCTCTGAAACTACTTGTTAACACTGAAATCAGATAAGGTAAACCATATGCTTTATTGAGGTAAGCGGTCTAAAATAAGTTACTGAGATTTTAAGAATTAATATGAACCACATGTCCTTTAGATCTTTAAATTGAAATCTTCATTGTTCTTTTAAGTCAGCTGTTCTAGGGATGTGTCATCTTTTGAGAAGATAAATTAATCATCTACCTCACTAATATACATCAATAAAAGAGACTCACCCTCTCATCTACTTTATCAAAAATAATTAGAACATCCATATTTTTAGTCATATATCTTATTTTTATTCATATATTGTATCTATTAGTGATTGAGATTTTCATTGAGGAGATTTTTAGGGAAACAGCCACTTATCCTTTTAGAGAGCAACCTCCTCCAATAAAAATAAACACCAGCAATCTAAAGGTTAAAACATACTGTCAAATCATTCAGTTAAGCAAGGCTCTTTAATAACATTTGTACAACAGTACTTTCAGAAAGCAGAAGGTAGGAAATAGCTCTTTGCTAGTTCCCCTTCCTTAAATTATTATCCAGCCTCTTATTAAAATAAAATCTAGTGAACTTCTTTTGAATGCCTGCTCAAACGCTTTCTATAATAAAAAAAAATCTTGAGAAGGGATTTCCATAAGTTGTGCTGCATTAATGACTTAGAGCAGCTTCCTAATCTGTTATTCCTTCCTCCTAGCAGACCTCAGCTGATAAAAATATCCATACACACAGTGAAGTCAGTGGCATGCCTGGCTTTCTCAGACAAAACTCCCATGTGATCACATATAGGCAGCCTCAGTGAGGCTGATGCCGTGCAGCAAGCAGTAGGTAATGAGTCTTTGTGCAGAGTGAAGCTCTTGTCGCTGAACAATAAAGCATACGGTACCAGCAATAAAACACAGGGCTGGCAAATTTCAGAAGATTCCGCTGAACCAGGAAGAACAGTGCCTTCGGTGATGCTGACACACATTATAAAATGATAATCAATTTATTTTGGATTCTAATGAATAAAGAGTGCAAGGACTAAGACTACAGCTATTTGAACAGGTCAGTGATTTTATAAATTACTCCTACACTTCCTTGTGTTTGATTGGATTTAAATTAGGATGGTCTGATGTGTGTTTTGCCTTAAACAAAAACTTTGCAAGATATTTACAGTGTGTAATATGAAGGATGCACTTGAATTGACCCAATTCAATTAAATGGCTGATGTAGTCAGATGTGATATAGAAACGTTTATATGATTATAGTAAACTGAAAAGTTATTTATTCTATTTAAAAATTTATGGGTTAAAAATCATTCAATAATTTCTAATCTTCTATGATTCAGAAAGAACATAAAGCAGAATACTACTAACAAATAGCTCAAATAAAAAGCTTCACATTAATGTTTCCGGTATTAAAAAATCCTGTATTGCAATAGTTTGTGTCTTATGATTTGGATGATATATCCTTCAAAATTTATTGATGTCTTTCAGTGCACTGCAAGAGGTTTAGTATATTTAATTATTTAAATAAAAAATTTTAAAACCAAGAAAATTTTGAAATGTTAATAATGCTATCTCCCAGAATAATGCATTTTATATTTAACTATAGTATATATCTATAGTAATCTGTTGTGTGCCTTTTATTTTGCATGTTATATTTCTTTTGATAGATGGAAAATATTATTGCATTAAACCTTTTATTTCATAAATATTCACTCATTAGTGGAGAAAACAAATTAGCTTAATTTAAAAAAGAAGAATTGATTAATTATGTTATGATGCATATTTCCATTGACTCACCATTTAGAAAAGAAGAATATGTGCCTTCATGGGTATTTATAAAAATATGTACACACATGACCTTCTGTATCTAGAAAATAACCCCTTCTTAGGTTTATGAGCAAGAGAGTTTATGTTTTAAATAGAGAGATTGCTGTGTGTAGGAAGACAAGGAAGAAATAACTCTAGCAAATAATAGCACAACACTGAACATCTCTGTCAAAGACATACAAGCATTACTGCTGCATGAATCTTTACATTAAAACACATAGTTTAACTTTGCTCTGCATTTTTACTGCTGTATTGTTTTAAAGGCATCGTGGGACCTAAATTCTTTACAATTAATTTCTTGGACACCATTTAGGATGATCTTCTCTAAGGCACTAGAGTACGTTTAACATTTTATAGAATTACCGGTGACTTCATGTATTTGTATAGTGACTCAAATAATTGTATGCCTGTAAGATGCTGTTTAAACCACAACAAAAAGAAATACCCTATGTCCCTGATTATGCGTGTACTATGTATTCGAAGGGGAAAAAAAATAGCTATGTTTCAAAAACAAGAGAAGTTAATGAAAATTTTAAATTGGCCTTCCACATGTATTTAAATGAAGTATTTGACTATTTGAGTTTCCTTGGTTACCACTGTCGCTGCTGACAGCTTCTTTTTGGTGGGGAGGGGGGAAAGCAGCACTCCAAAACAAAGAGTTAAAAAACACTTATCCATTAATAGACGCGGGGGTGGGGTGGGGAGGCGGGAGGGTGTGATGCGGACAGCCCGGCGCAGTTGGTGCCCACTCCCCATCGCGTATTCCAGCTCTCGGGCGATTCAGGTATTCTGGCAGAACCGCAGTTCCACAATTCCTTACCCAGCATTCCGTTTCAGCTGCTGGAGGGCTGCCTGAGCCTTATGCAAATGAGACCAGCTCCGAGGCTTTGACTGCAGAAGCGAGAGGAGGGGGGCAGAAGGGAGTTCAGAGGTCACAGGGCTGGTGGAAAGGCTGGATCGGTTGCCCGAAAAAAAAAAATGCACTGGGCTCCTCTGCAGCAGTGTTTTGCAGCAGTTACATGAAGTGTGCTTTATTTCTCAGAGTGAAGATCTTAACAGCGTGTGTGCCGTAGTCGTTTAAAGTAAACGCAGGTACGGTGACAGATTTCATGATGCGCCTGATTTTATTTCTATAAAAGACACTGATGAGGATTGGCTATTTTAACTCATTGTGGAAATTGGCAGGGTGTTCGCGATTTTCAGCTTCCCTTAACTAGTTTATTAAATCTTAATGTTGTCTCAATTTGAAACGTAGGTGTTTTGTTCCAATGGAATAATGTCATGAGAGAAAAAACTGGTTTGGGGCTTCTAAATAATTCCATTTTGAGGAAAGTTTTTGATTGCAGAGAGGTGTCTGGGTTGAAACATCTAGCTGAATATCAAGACTTTCAACTTTTTGAGGATTTTCACATTTTTAAGAAATGTATTTTAAATGAGGTATCTGGAACTAAATAATGGAGTTCTTTTGTTCATACCCCACATGATATCATAAGGACAGTTTTAATAAGTTATATTTTCATTTCATTTTAAGAGAGGGTTTCAGTTTTGAGATTCTTCTTTCTATATTTCATCGTTAAACATCTTATCAAAGAAATAATTTATTTGGGGGTCCCATCCTTTAAATACTTTAATTTTCATAATTGTTATTAATTTTCTTTGGAACTTTTTAGACAATGCTATTTTGAACTCAACATGTTCAACTTCCTATGACTTTTCCTTTCAGTTAAATCTGGATTGTGAAGTGATCCTCATAAATGTCACAGGCAGGACAAAAGTCGTCTTTTTCCATGCACGAAATTTCACACTTTTGTAAAATGTGTGATCACATCATAGAAAAGTCTGACCTGAACCAAACAAATGTGTACTCACTTTTATTGTTCATATTGCTTTTTTATTTCCAAAGCATATTTTTAAATAAACTTAACGCATCGTGATCAGACTGTTTGTCTATATCATTAAAATTTTAAAATATATCAATTCAGCAGTTACAATGCTGATGGGAAAAATGTTATTTTAATTTGCATCAAGTGTGCATCTGTCTACATTATAGGTTGTACGTGTATGAAAATAAATTGGAAAGATGAAGAGGCAAAATAATGTTTAGTCATGAAATAACTGCTTTATGCTTTCATATTTGCATAAGATATTTTGGAGTGAATTTTATGCAGCTTACGTACAAAGAGCTAGTACATGTTTAGATAAACTTTCTTTTGCATTGAAAAGGGGGTGTTTATTTTATTATAATGATTAAGGCTTGGCAGTTTGGCAACAATATCTTTTATTTTTAAATGGGGGGTGGTGGGGAGCATGGAAGGCAGACCAAAACAGGAGGATGGCCATTTAAAACAGTGATTTAAAACAGTGAAAGACAATTACTTGAAATATTTATGAAATCACTTCATAGTAGTCATCCAGGGCCAGATTCTCACCCTTTATCACTCTATGGGGACATTGTGACATTTATCCAGGATCCCGAGATTAATTTAGGAAAAGAAATTCATATTTTGGTATGAGTTTTTAAAAAACAAATAAACTGCCATTTTCTTCTAAATTCTCTTTTGAAACTTTCAGTAATGACTGAAGCTTAAGGGGGTATATTTTAAGTCAATTGTTTCCTTTTTATGTTGAATGGAAAATGCTGTCCTCTGTCCTCTGGTCCAAACAATGTATTTGTTTACTTTTGTTTTATACATATGTATATAATTTATATATATATATAAATTATATATAAATATATATACACATAGATTATGAAATACCTATGTTTACATATATTTATATATGTATATATTGTTATGCGTACTATAAATTATATATATTTTGTATGTATACATACACACATATATTTCGAACAGCCAAATAAAATCTTTCTTACGGTCAACCATATTTAATCCAACAATTTTGAAAAGCAAAAACTCTTTATTTCATTTTTAACTCAGGTAGTGCCCATAGTTTATACCTCCCAACCTCTGCGTGTGTCTAGGCAGGGCACAGGGAGGAGGAGAGAACTGGGTTTAAAATTCATTTAGCTTGTCCAATACTATTAACTTTAAATGCAACCGCTACCCGTTAGCACATTCTGAATATAGAAATAAAAACAGTGCGGGCAAAGAAGGAGAGCCTGTGAAGATTCTTGGAGAAAACGTGGTAATAGACAAATGTGAAATAAAGAGAATTGTTGTGCTTCCGTGAGCCACGAGAGAGCTATATATGTCCTGCAGCAAATTTATGGCTTTGAATATCCTGGAGAATTTATGTCTCTATGCAAATTCACTCAGAACTTTGAAGTCTTTCTTGCATTTGCTCGAGCCATACTGCTTCCATTCAAATCTCAGCAGCGTGTACCTAGTAAGTTCATGGTCTGGATAGTTGGGTGTATATAGAAAAATGCATTTGTGTAAATGCAATTCAAATTAAATTTAGAAAGTTAAAGAGTAAATAGAATAATGTAAAAACAAATCATTGAAGGAAGTGCAGTTAGTGTACTTGAAGAGGTGATGTTACATCAGACTTCAAAGGAATCTTTAAGGATTTTTCAGAAATTAATTTCCTGCTTTCTGATTACCAGTCTGTCTTTGTCATCACTTGAAACTAGAGACCATATTGTAAGCTTGGAAAAGATGTTAGGGCAAACATGTCGTACTCAGTCTAGCAGTATGGAACATAGTCTAAAATCTACAAATAACTGTTGTAATCTCAAAATCGCATGTGTAGGTTTTAGGTTGTATTATCACTATATGTGTCCTCCTGAACTTCTGGTGCCTATGAAATAGAAAAAAGAAGAAAATAACTTATAACATATAGCAGGAAAATATTCAAAATAATTGAGTATTCAAAACAATCACATTTCTTCATTTTAACCTGGCATTTCTTAGGAAACAAAACATATGATTGCATTTTTATCGCCTATTCTAAAATTTAAATAGAATTGTATCAGTTTTATTGAAGAGTATAAGGACGATAAAATTACAAAATGATTTTAAAGGTCTTATTTTTATTCCATAGTATTAGACACATGGCAACATTATAGTAATACTTTGTCTAGGACAGTTGGAAAATAATCTGTACTAAATTAACCAATTTTCCAAACAGGTAAAGTTTATGACTTAAATGGCCAGTTTTTTAAAATGTGTTAATTGCTTTCATGGAAGCAAAATACAGTGCATGCCATTCTGCCTTATTGAGCAAAGTAGAAATCCATTTAGCTTTTCTTCATGGCAAAAGAATCATTATTTCCATCGTTACATTGACTTATTGCAAATGATAACACTGTTCGCCAACTGTACACCAACACTAAATGGTGTTCCTATTAATATGCTTTTTGCATATAGTTTTATATGTTTTTTATATACTTTATATGCTTTTTATAAATTTACTCCTTCTTTTCTCATGTTAATATTTATTTTAATAGTTAACAATTATTCCTTATCTGAGAGTAATTCGAAAATCAAGTTTGTGCACTTTATTTTACATTAACTTCTAAATCATTTAGACTTCAGTGGGCAAAGAGAGAGAGATAACATCCCTCTATACTTCTCCTATGTACTGAACTTCTGACACGTACATGTATGTAGTATACTGAGCATAGAAACATAGAAAATAGAATTTGTTTTAGTTTTCTTATGTTCAGGATATTGAAAATCATGTTTGAGCTCTAGATAAATGAGAAATTGGTTCTTGTTGCTACAGTGAGAATCTGTCATAGTAAACCACCAACAGAAATTTGAAATTACTTTGTCTAATAAGGAAATGAGGAATCTCTAACAGGTATACCAAAGAAAACACGCAGACCAATTGTTTTGGTGGTGTTTGACTAAACATTGGTGTCATATACCCATTCTTGCCAATTTCAGGAATTGTATCTATTTCATTCTTAAATCCTGGGGCTTTGTGATACACCATCACCATGCTAGTTAGGCAGAGTTGTTACTCAGGCAATCTCTTATTTCCATGCAAGCTTACGAATCCACATATTCATTTAGAAATGCATTTAGTCGTGTGTGTGTGTGTGGGCGCGCGTGTGTGTGCATGCATGCACGTACGTGTGTGCATGCATGCACGTACACGTGTGCACACCTAACATTCTCCCCAATCACATACAAGAAAAGTAAGACAACAGAGCCATCAATCCCCATTTCTTTTAAAATTCACTAGTATAATGCATGTGTAAAGATACACGAGGTGGCTAATACCATAACAGCTAATAGGTGGTCTCTTACACTTTGAAGACCTTTGAAAAGCTGAAGGAATATTGCTTCTCATTCTGTAAGAATTAGAATAGTCCAAACTATTGGGGAAAAGCTCCATATTCTGGTCTTTTTTTGCCCATTAATATTTAAAAAGGCCTGAGAACTACTTTAACAAACCTGGGTAACTTTGTTTAATACAATAAAATGTTGTAAACTTAGGGCAATTCATGAACAATTGAAAAACCAGGAAAGTATTGTATATTGTTTTCTTGATAAGTAAGTGCTTTTATTATGTAGTTTATTGAGTGTGTGAGTTCAAGCTATATCATGGAGTGTGAAAAGACTGAATAGGACAGTGGTTTGGAGCTTACCTTCATGTTCCAACCCTGGTGTCACTTCTAAGACATGGTCTGCAACTTACAATCCATGTGGCCTTGGACAGGGTACTTGAAAACTCTAAGCCTCATCTTCATCTGCAAAGTGGGGATAACTGTCTCTATATCAAAGGGTTTTTATGAAAATGAAATGGCATGATGCATGCCTGGCACAAAGTAAGATCATTTTAAGTGATAACTAATATTACTATTTTTCATCCCACAGGGGTTGATTCCCTGGTGCTGATAAGACAAGTTCAGCTTAAGCCTATAGTTACAGATAATCTTGATAAAACATCTTAGACTTCAATGGATGAGGAAAAGCCGTGTTTTCCAAAAATAGAAACCCACTAAGAGTTTATTGGAGGTCATACCTAGGAGGTACTAAGCAGCTGATATCTTATAATCAGATGGGACAAGTAGAGAAGGCAGTCACCAAATTCAAACTATATGTGGCTTCATAGATAGCTTAAATCTTACCAAACAGAAGCATAATAACCACAAAATCCTCACATAGGATGTAGTAATATGTGATTTTCTGAGCTCTCTTGTTTTATATCACTTGTTGCTTTAAAATGTTTCATCTTTGGGCCTTTGCCTACTATTTTTTCTTTTCCATGTTGACTTTGTACAATTAAGGCATTAGTTGTTCATTCTATTCACCGCAGTTCCTATCTTATCCATAGACTATGGACCTTTCAATTACAGAGGGAGCCTGGCTCATGTTAGGTGCCCAAGAAATGTTTGCTGAGCCAGTGCTGTTGTGGAGCATGAGTCCAGTTCTACCTCATGACTTAAAAGTGCTAATTTGTTTGAATCATGAAACGATCTCTATTCATGGACTTACTGCTATTTTACACTTCCTGTGTATCAGAATGATGTCTAGAAATATTACATCAATTGATTTAGCCACAAGGTTTTTCAGAAGAAATTTAGAAAATATACCTACATTTTTTTACTTAAAAATTATTATAATAGTAGCATACCTAGAAGTGATAACTATACATTGGTAACAAGTGTCGGATAAATTGGTTGGGGAGGAATATCATGACTCTGCTTTTGTGAAACTTGTTTGAATGATGAAACTTTTCTAAATAGTGGGTTTCCAAGTTTTAAAAGATTGTATGAGCATGGTGTGATTTATTTCTATTGTGAACCAGTTTTAATTTATGCCAGTAGAACCTTCACTGAGACTTGAAAATCCAAGTATTTAATCTTACTCTCTAAATTATTTTTACTAATTGCTGCTTAATGTGATGTCAGCTGAAGGTTGAATAACTATTGTTCTCTGCCTTAGATAGTAGAAATCTATATCTTGCCTAAGGTAGTAATCATTTTAAAGAACATCCAAAGTACCTTCTTCTACTTACTCTAATTTTTTAAATCTTCTTTATTTTTTTGCACAGTATCTTTGGCAGGATCCCAGTGCTTAGATGGGTATAGTCCTAAAGCTTGACCATATTTTATTCTGATGTCCACTTTAGAGTACTTTATGAGGGAAGTGTTTTTAAATATCCTTTCACTTCAGACTATTCTAATGATTCTTCTGAAGGAAAAGGATGTCATATTTCTTACATACCTTTTGAGCTACACTGACTACTTTATTATTTAGTCAGAAACTTTCTAAAAGACTGAAGAGAAACTTCTTAAGTGCTAAGGAGAAAAAAATACGTTATCTTCCAGTGCTGCAGTAGTAATTCTAAATTCTTCCATGTCTGTGTGGTCTTTTTTTTTCCTTAATGTGGTAAGTCTTGCCAATCTTCCAGGAAACTAGGCTAGCTAAATACTCCTTTTTAGTCGTAATAGCAAGCACATCAAATAAATTTTTCGTTGGTACTTTTGTCGTTGGGGTAGGAAAAATAGGACAACAGACACTTGATCAATTTTCAACAGTTTTAAAAGCCTTATCATGTTCTTGGTTGGGTCTCTGTGCTCTTGCTAACTGAAAACACGTCCTGAAAGTTAACGTTGGGGAAGGACTTTTGGCTTTCAGTTCACATGTATTCTGCTATATCATGTTGACAAATAACAAGTAATGAACAATGTTTAGGGTTAAGAGGCATTAAAAACCAAGTTCTGGGTATCTTATATGGATCCTAATCCCAATGACAGGTAATATGGAAAGCTTCTTGGGGTCTCCCCAGCCAGACATTCATAAAGAACCCCTTTACCATTAGTAAGTGGAGTAGCCTTCCATCCGTTTGTCAGCAGGGCATAAATCAATTTAGCCATTGCAGTTTGCACACAGTGAGGGAAGAGGTATGGACAGTTAGAGGCACCTACCTTTGATGGAGAATCCATGGGTAAATGACGTGCATTTGTGCACTGTTTTCAGGGATAAGCACTCATTTCTTTAATCAAATTCTCAAACTGCAAATCATCAAGCTGCAAAACTGTCGAAATCCAAAGCACATAACGTAACTCAGACCTCTAACTCAAGGTCATGGGCAACTCCGGCACAAGGAATTCATACATAATTGGGGAACCCTACAATCATTTCTCCAACAAAAATATTCATTAGACAAGAGTGCTCCCAGCATTTTTGGCTTAAGCAGACACCTAGACAAGAGAAGTGTATTTGGCTAACTTGTACTTCTTGAATTGGCAAGCCACCAGTAGCATTTTTCACATTGGTGGTGCCCCATGGAAACACCTTGCAGGATTTTATCTTGTGAATTAATTGCCAAATCCCTATCTTCTTGGCGGCAGATAGGTTAATTTCTTGCCAAATGGGTTAAGGCAGAAATAGCCCTAGTATTGTGAAAGAAGTTATCCCTTTTTTTTTTTTTTTAAGAGCAATGCATAAGCATTCTGAGACCTGTGGCGTGATAAGTGTTCAAGGCATTGAAATCTGATGCCAACTTCTTAAGATAATGATTATCTTATTTAGCAGAAACTTTAGCCAATAGTCAGTGTTTGATTAACATAACAGTGTAAGGGCAGTAGCAGTGTGAGTGTTAGGGCAGAACAAAGATTACTCAAATTCATGGTGTAAAAAATTTGAGGAGGAAAAGGATTGAATATAAATTAACTCGTTTAAAATTGTATCCTGATAGTTAGGAACACATCTGGATAACTAATGATATCCCACCAGAAAATAAAAATAACACAGTATGATGTTTTTTTAGCCAAGCTCTCTTTTGTTGAGTATTGGAATAAAACCTACACACCACCAATTGAGCAACTGTCCTCTTCATCCTCTCTCTAGCCCTGTAGACAATCTGGTTGATGAAGTGTGACATTGTGAATAATCTTGCTTTTGCCAACTCAACTTCTCCCACCTGCTATCACAGATGAGCCACACACCAGTATTTTCATCAACTTGTTTGCAGTACTTCTCATCTCATCATTTGAATTTGGTGAAGCAACCAGAAGAAACATCAAAATTGTTTTCCATTCTGCATGAAAGTAAAGAAGAATAAGCTTCTTTTTCTATGCAACTTAATCCTGACACTGGTGTTTCCTGTTCAAGGCGAACAGCCTGAGCTTATCAAAGTCGTTGGGAGAGAACAGTCATGGTTTCTTAGCTTTTTGTGCTTGCTGGAAGAATTTGATGAAGATGTAAAATAGATGATTTTGTTCTTTGACAAATCATGAAGAAACGTCCTTCATGTCAGGTTATAATGCAGTTAACATGCTCCTTTGATGTATGCCATATCGCCAAGGCAGAAGGGTGTTTGTTAATGACCTTTGCAGTTAAAGGTTGCTCTCATTTTGATCAACTACAAAACTAGCAAGCAAGCAATGCAAAGGATATACGCAGACTCCCAGGTAAAAGTGAACAGAGGGGCTCTAGACACCCCCCTTGTTCCTGAGAGAGGACCATGTAAAGCTCCCGGTTTAAGCAGCCTCCATTGGAACTAAGGACCTGCCAGGTCAAATGAACCAGGAACTCACAGCTCACCACCCTTTCTTGTATCAGGCCAGGGAAGAAACAGCATCTCACCAAAAAGACCTCCTCATTACCATATAAGGAAATTCTTGCCATGCCAGAATTACTTCCTTTGAAATTAATTTTTTCCTGTGTCAGTGACAGGCCATGCCTGCCCTAAGCCTATTAACCGTCTCCCACCCCCTCACCTTTTTTTCAATAGTTTGATAAACTCTTGATTCACCCTAATAACCTTACATATTTTATTTACTGGGTTTTGTCTGATTGGTAAAGGACAGGAATATTCACGTATGGTATTTCCAGTTGGTAGGTGGCATTTTTTTACGTAGATGTTTTGTTGATTTTATAGTCATTCTACTTTCTCACCAAGAGCACCAGTTAGGGTTGTGAGAAGAGATGCAGGCTGCCCAGTTAAATTTAAATTTCAGGTAAGCAACAAATAATAAGTAAAATGATATCTCAAATGTTATTTATTTTTTTATCTAAAATTCAAATTTAACTGGGTGTCCTGTTTTAATTTGCTAAATATTTTAATTTGCTAAATCTGGCAACCCTAAAATGATTCTTCTCCAAATCAGACAACTTGCTCTTCAGAACTAGGAGATTGATGATGCTCTTAAGGCATTTTTCCTGTGGTCATTTCCCTATAATGCAGAGCAAAACATTGGGAAATAGGGACAGAATGTAAGAAGAAAAAAGGATTAAACATTAGATGAATATAAATGGGATAGTAAGAACTCAATGGGTTACCTGGGAAAGCTATGAAATTTTTAGGCAGTCAAAAGAGAGGGATATGAACCAGGTCCTAACAAATACCCAAAGTTTAGCTTCAGTAGTTCTTCCAGAGGCATTAAAATGTACATTTTTATCCAGTGTCTTACTTATCTTCACCCTGCAGCCTTCTGGTTTTCAACACTTTTTCCAGAAATATATTAAATAAAATAATTGTATTTACTTATAACCATAGAAAATCTAGTGTAGTTGATTAGTATCTTTTTGAGGAGAAATGGAAACATTTATACTTTTCTACTACTCTTTCTTTAAATGTGTCCAGAGACTTCTTACATCTAACACAAATATGAAATAAATAGTATATGATAATTAAGAATAACAGGTATCCAAAATTACACGATGTTTATTAGAGTTTTAAAATAAAGTAGTTCAGGGCTTCCCTGGTGGCGCAGTGGTTGAGAGTCCGCCTGCCGATGCAGGGGACACGGGTTCGTGCCCCGGTCCGGGAGGATCCCACATGCCGCAGAGCGGCTGGGCCCGTGAGCCATGGCCGCTGAGCCTGCGCGTCTGGAGCCTGTGCTCCGCAACGGGAGAGGCCACAGCAGTGAGAGGCCCGCGTACCGCAAAAAAAATAAATAAAAATAAACGAAAAATAAAATAAAATAAAGTGTTCTTAATTGAATTTGGCAATAGAAAGGGCACTTAGGTGTAGGGAAAGAGGAATCCCAAACTGAGAAGCCGGCCAAGTGTTGAATTCATAGATGTTTTGCCGAAAGCCTTACTTTTGGTTTCAAGGTTTGTAGGATTGGCTCGCAAAATAACCTCTCTACACTCAGTTAAACAAGAATTTAGAGAGAGTTTATTGAATTAACAAATAACAGTATACTAATTAAGGAAAGAATAGTATAACTAAGAAAGAATAGTAAAGGCAGAGGTATATACATCACCGAATTGGGGAAGCACCTACATCCAGGTCCAAGGAGCGCTGGGAAGTCCCTTGAACAGCAATCTGGAGTCCCAGTTGAGAAGGTCCACCCCTCGGGTGAGACTTCAGTTTGCCACTCGAAGGAGCCCAGCTTTTAGCACCAGGCCGCAGGCCCTAACAATCAGCCTACTTGCAGGTTTGCAGCTCTGGTTGTTGTCATAAATGCCTTGGTCTTAACTCATAAGTTTTGGAATGTTCTTGATCCCCAGGGGCTGGCCAGACCCTCAAGGTGAAAGAAGTCCCATGACTTACGCTCTATCTTATCTAGGGGTTTATTATTGATTCTGGCCTGGGTGTAGCTCAGCAGTTAGGCATGCAGTCAGCTTTAGCATCATTATCCAGTCGCCTCTGAAGCCAGAACAAGACTACTTTACTAACTTCCCCAACAACGGACTATATTAATAAGTGAAAAAATTAGATAAATCAGTGTTAGACAAGGAAAGAATATTGGCTTTGAAATGCAATTGAACTCATTGAAGCCTCTGAGTGAGGTTCTCTGAGGTGATAGCAAATTGGCTGGCTCCTTGTCTATTGGCCACGTAGTCGAATGGTCGCAGGGCTGACACCTGACCCAAAATGGGCTAAAAGGTTGCTCATGCTTTGGAACATTAAACTTGAACTGTGAGACGTAGAAGTTGTTGGGCTTAAACCTGGTAACTATGGTGCTCTAAAAAAAAGGATCATGGAATTTCTACAACCATAATCCCAGAAGCTGTCCTTATTCCTGCAGTTCCTCAGTTTTTCATTTCAGCTCTATCTTAGATTGCATGAACTAGTTCAGTATTTTTCCAACAGATGTCTTTGTGCTTAAGTTAGCTAGAATTGGCTTTTGGGTTGCTTGCAAGCAAAAAAAAAAAAAATTATATGACGCTTTGAGGTCAATTTCATCTCATTTTAATTCTCATCTAATCAAATATGCCAGATATTTTGATAGGAGAGATAGAGTGGTGAATGAGATGTACATGATTCTGCTTACGGAGCTTTTAGTCTATCAGAGAAAATAGACACTGACAAAATAATTAAAGTATGGAAATAGAAGGGTTTCATCCATTCATCAAACAAATATTTACCGAGCCTCTATTAGATACAAAGCATTGTTCTAGACTCTTGGAACATCAGTTCAGAGATCCCTGCCCTGGTATCTTCCAGCAGTGAGAGGCCCGCGTACCACAAAAAAAAATAATTAATAAACCTAAAAATACATAAATAAATAATATGGATTTAGGAGGTGATAAGTGCTGTGGGAAAAGAAATCAAAAAGTAGATCGGAAAGAATCATGCATACATCAAAAGACTTAGATTCCAGAGAGAAAAAGCAGGTTAGAGAAACTGAATTATTATTAGTGCTGAAATACTGGCAAAAAGGCCAATGGCTCAAAAAGAAGATGAAGTTAGCCAGAGTTAGCCAGAGTATATTGTTAAGGACTTTATAAGCCATTTTGAGGATTTTGAACTTTATCCTAAGGTAATCCAAAGCCACTTAAGAGTTTTAAGCTGCTGACCATGATCACATTTGCAATTTAAATTTATCATTGTTCCTCCAACCTGGAAAACCCATTGAAAGCAAACAGTAGTGGATGGGAGAGAATAGTTAGGATGTGACTGTCCTAGTCCAAATGAGAAATGGTGATACCCTTGACTAACATGTGTTTCTTGAATTGGAAAATGGTAGCTGTGTTTAAATGGCTGATAACGAGACTTAGATTCTCAGCTTATCATATTTAGAGTAAATTAATGCCTGTTCAGGTTTATCTTCTGTTCTTTGAGCTTTGATGCTGTTTGCCAACTTGAAATGTTGACCACTTTTTCACTGGCTTCATACCTACCAAGTTTAATTATGCCTCGTCTTTGGGAACAAAAATATATTATTAAATGACTATTTAAGGAGCTATGGCAGCCACAGGACAAGCATTGATTCTGCTCACTTGCATCTATACCTAGCTAGCCACCTATTGTCGTCCTCAAATTCTGAGAGAACCAATACAGGGTACAAGCAAACCAAGTATATACAACTCCTTTATTAACAGGGTCTTTTCCCTAAATTCTTTTTTTTTTTTAGTATTTGTTTAAGGATCTCTTTGTTTTTTTTTTTTTTTTTTTCTTTCTTTTATTTTTATTTTTTTTTCCTAAATTCTTGTATTCTTTTCTTTCCTAGTGAGCTAGTGTAGATGCTGTAGGCGAAAACCACATGCTCCCATTACCATTCCACTATTAGGTCTTGATCAAGGTTTATATACTTGTAAGCAATAGGTCATTTGGCCCTCATAATTCGTTATGACATCTTGTTATGCTCACTATGTTTTTTAAAGGCTGTGAAACTAGACAGGTGTTTCGCTTGGTTGCTGCACAAGCCATTTAGCACTTAACCAGTTTCATGGGTATAAGTTAAAGTTATGCCCACTTGTAATTATTTGAATGTTTAATTTCCAGCATAGATACTAATCCCACCTTAAACAGTCAGTTCCTTTGTCCCTTTGACCTGGGAATAGCTCAGGCTCTTTCAGTCTCAAAGATGTAGACAGAAATTACAGCCAACCTTCAACTCCATTGCTTCAAGTCTTGCCAGTACAAATGTAATAACAAAGGGAAAAGAGACTTTTGAATTCCCTCATCATCCCTCCAAAAATTTCCCCTCTCGTGCTTGAGGAGGTGAGAAAGGAAGAGAAGAGTACCACGTACCATGTTTTGCCATGTTTGAATATAGTTTCCTTTGGGCCTGTTGGGTATCCTTGAGAAATCTGCCTTTCTTAAGGAAGCTGGGGGAGGTCAGATGGGAAAGTAGAGCTTAAGGACATGGTTTTTAACTGTTCCCATTGCAATATCTTATTATAAAAATGTACTTTTTAAACACGGATTTCCTTTTTGTATTATTTTGTCTTGCTGTTTCTCCCTCATGAATTACTTTGCATCTTGTTTGAAGTGAACAATTTTAAAATTTATATCCTGTCCTACTTTTCTTTCAGGAACTTTACTTAAAATATCTGTTTTTCTCTCCACCCTCTCAGATATGCATGAACATCTTATGCATTTCACACTCTTTAAGATGGAGAAAATAATAAGCTAATCTGAATAGTGGTGAAATCGGTCAGAGTAGAGATTTTATTCTCAAAAGAATAGACAGTGTAGTGTCGTCTTATTGCTATCAGTTATCTCTATTGTTAATATAAGTCGTGAAAAAGACATAAATTAGTAAAACAAGGCAGTAGAACATGAATTTGCAGGTTATTCTCAATTCCATGCAGCCCAGCATAGTGGATGCTTGCTCCTTGGGAGCAGGTAACACATTCTACTCCTTTTTGTATCCCCTACTCCGCCCAAGGAGGCAAGCATATGCATACCAGTTACTAAACACGTGAATAGATGAGTAGAGTAAGTTGAAATTAATGATACTTAACAGACATCTAATACTGTACTTATAGAATTCACACCAGTGACAGACCAAGAAGATTTTGACTAGGAATTGAGTGCTGGGTTATATAACTCTCTAGGGCTGGTGTGTGGACACACCCAAGGAAGGAAAAGTCCAAGGAAGGAAAAGTCCAAGGAAGGAGCTACTGGAGAACAGACTAGAAATTAGACAAATGGCCCTCCAATTTGAGGATGTATCAGAATCACCTGGAGGGCTTCATAAAGCAGAGTGCTAGGCCTTACCCTCTGGGAGTTTCTGATTCAGGAGATCTGGAACGAGGCTTGAGAATTTGCATTTAGGGGCTTCCCTGGTGGTGCAGTGGTTGAGAGTCCGCCTGCCGATGCAGGGGACACGGGTTCGTGCCCCGGTTCTGGGAAGATCCCACGTGCCGTGGAGCGGCTGGGCCCGTGAGCCATGGCCGCTGAGCCTGCGCGTCCGGAGCCTGTGCTCCGCAACGGGAGAGGCCACAGCAGTGAGAGGCCCGCGTACCGCAAAAAAAAAAAAAGAGAGAGAATTTGCATTTCCCTCCCAGGTGATGCTTATGCTGCTAATCCCAGTAGCAGACCTTGAAAACTACTGAATTAAAATTTGGAAAACTCGCCCAGCTAAGGAGATCTGGTCAGGCTGCCTGCTCTGTGATCTGCACGGAGAAGGGGTTATTACAGAGATTTCTGAGGGCAGTGCCTAGATAATGTAACTAAGAACTCAAAAGAGAGTTAAAATCAGCTGACATAATGAGATGGAAGATAGAATGCATGGAATCAATTTAGCAATACTTTCAGCTAAGTTAAATTAATTTAACAATGTAAGACCATCACATATATCTAAGCTAATTTATATATAAGTTATTCCTGAAAATATTCTTACACTGCAAGGAAAGTTTATGCCCTTCAGCTGACTGTGTATATGTCAAGGTAAATGGGGAAGGTAGAGAAAGGGCAGCTCAAGGAAAGGGGAAAACCCATTCATCCTAGAGAAAGGATTTAGGAGAAACCGTATCCACTACCCACACCTCACTCTTCCCACCCAACTAGTGCTATGTCCCAACTAACTAGCCTTAGGAGGTTTCCGAAACAGTAGCAGCAGCTTCAGCAACCAGGTGTCATAGGGACATACTTCACCTTATTGTAATATTTCAATGGAAACTACCTAAAATTTAGACCTGATTTCATATAGTGCTCAGCTAATTAGGTTTCTTACATTTTAAAACTTGAGTACGAAGTTTTTGCATATTTACATGTGTTCCTTCCAGCAATCATTTAGGACTTTGGGGAACATTGGTGTTTATTTTCGATACAGAATCTTATGGACTTAGGTGGATTTTCTCAATTTGCCAACAAAAAGGAATAAAGGTATTGCATTAAAATGAACTATGTCTAAAAAAGTTGATACATTTTGGTAAGCAAATGGTCAACTGCTCATATTTAATTTAATTTTTGTTAATTTGTAAATGTTTTTTAAAAAACTGCTTAGTGATCCTTTCAAGGGAAAGCTCAGCTCATGTATAAAAAGCCACATAAAAATGACTCCGGGACCTTGGCTGCACATCAGCGGTCAGATATTTCAATGCTTCGTTGCTCCCGTTCCTGCTACAGGTACATGTGACAGCGCTGCAGCGATGAGTGGAATTTTAAAGAGGAAGTTTGAAGAAGTTGACGGCTCCTCCCCCTGCTCCTCTGTGCGGGAATCAGATGATGAAGTTTCCAGCAGTGAAAGTGCTGACAGTGGGGACAGTGTCAATCCATCCACTTCTAATCATTTTCCCCGTGAGTATGGAAACTATACCTGAAACCGATTGTCTGCTTCTACAGTGAAAATAATTGTATCATCTTGGTCATTTTTTAACTTTTATTACTAGTTTGTTTTTGTTTTTACAGTTGAGCTAAAAACAAAACATGATTAAGTAAAAATGAAATATTTCTGAGGCATCAGTGGGTTCCTTTATTTAGAATGCTTTTGGGAGTGGATTATTTGATAGTGTTAACCAACTGATTCAATGGAAAAAATGACATTTTATTATTATTACTTTTCAAAGGAAGCACCCTACTCCAACAGTAGATGGGGAAGGACAAGTCCAGGCACAAAAATATGTATCCTCCCATAGCTGAAATGATATTCTAGGAGGAAAACATAAAGTGGGGAGGATGTATTTGGCAGTGGAAGTTCTAGGTTCAGTGGGAAAGAGCATAGCCAACCATGCGTTAAGAAATGAAAAAGCAGCAAAACTCTCCCAAGTGTGCGAGTGCAGTGTATACCTCTTTTCCACTCATCCCTTTATTCTCTTATCCTTAAGAATAATATTTAAAGCCCACAAAGGAAAAAAAGGTGTATGCTTTCTCTTTTTCCTTTTTCTGCCACACTGTAACATCACTCCTTCCTGTCAGACAAGGTGAGGTTTGAAGGACTGACAGGAAGATTTTGTAAGGAAATACAATCTACAGGCTAAAGGAAACTGACTATTAATAGCTAAATAATCTTGAATTTATATTTACAACAGGAAGATTTTAATATATTATGATATGATAGATAACTAGTCTTAGTTTTTTTATTTTTCAGTTAAGTAGCTGATTTTATTAATATGTGATTCCATAACATAAAATTTATTTTGGAAATGTGACAACGCAGAAAACCAAGAGAATTAACCATATTTTTAAGAGGTAATAAGGAACTCAGTAAAACTATTGAACACAAAACAAACATACAAAATCGACAGCATTCCTTTAAGCAAGCAAAATTAATAGAAAATATAATGAAAGGGCAACTACACTTATTATAACAGGAAAAAATCATCAAATATTCAGGGACAAGGTTCTTGTGTGATGTAGGTGATCTTCAAATACATTTACATATATCATTATGATGTGAAATGAGCTTGTGTTTTGATTCAAAAGAAGATATATGTTTACCTATTTGGCCTTAATATTAACAGTGATAATAACAACAACATCATCATCTGACAGGGTTCTGTGAAGATCAAAGAGCAAGTGAGATAATACATATGAAGGAACTTTATAAAATGTCAAGTACTAAGCGCATGTTATATTAAAAATTATTCTCATAGCTAACATTTACTGGGTACATGCTGTGATTCAGTAGTTTTATATACATTATTCCTATTCTTTATAGCAATCCTGGAAGTACCATTACTTTCAGTTTACGAAGGAAATGACTGAGGATCAAAGAGGCTAAACATCTTGCCCAAGATCACACAGGATTAAAGCCTAGACATACATATAGACACACACACACACGTATATATATGTCCATATATTTATGTGTTCCACCCCATAGCCTTCACCTTTTCCATTATCTCACTCTGCCCTTTAGTTATGTAATATTGGACATATCTTTAAAATGTGATTTATTGTGAGTTAGAAAAGAATACTGGAATTAATGAAGAGACAGGTTATGTTTCTGGTAAACATTTATAAAGGTAAATCTGTTAAAGCTTTCCACATTAATTTATGAATATAAAAGGATAATCTCAATAAAACCCTCAACTGGATTTTCTTAGAAGGTGATGGAATAATAAAAATCCATTTGGAAAAATAAGCTAATGAGAATAAAGGGATATTTTTTAAAAGAAGCCATAAATGTTGAAAAGCCACTCCAGATATCAAATAATAGTAGAAAATTATATAGTTTAACATTTTCGGTACCATGTTAGATCTAGGAAAATAGAGAAAATCTCAACATAGTATAGATAAGAATTTTATATATATATATATATATATATATATATATATATATATATACACACACACAAGTGTATATGAATAGGGCATTATAAAACAATGGGAAAAGGAGTATTTAATAAATGGTTTTGGTATTAGAGTTTGAAAAAGAAAAATTTAGATAACACATCTCACAACATTGCCAAAATACATTTCAGATGGATTAAGTAGACAAATATTTTTAAAAATCAAATCACAGGGGAAGTTTCATATTTGGTAGGATTGTTATCTGAGTGTTGAAGTAACATAAAAAAGTTACATTGCAAAATACTTAACATATTTATATAAAAATATTAAACATACCTGATCCCCAAAAATCCCAAAGTAAAATAATCTATATTGGAAAAAAAATATTTGCAGTTAATAGTTAATATGGTAAAGCGTTACTGTCTGAATAGCGAATAAAAAAACACATAAATTTTTATATAAATTAAGATACACACCCCCAAACATAATCTACATGATAGGAAATATGATTAGCAAATATTTTGAAGCATGTAACACCAGTAGTAATAACACAGATTAAAATAATACTAATGAGATTTCATTAGTATGAAATCATGGAAATTTCATCTCCTTGAAATTAGTGTTCCTCCCTTCAACAGAAAATACTAATACCTAAGTGCTGGTGAAGGTCGCAGTACAAATTTTGCATACATCCATATTGCTTTTGATGGCAATGAAATTTATAAAAGTGTCTGTTTAGCACTTTGGAAATATAAGAGCCATAATGCTATTCATATCTATAAGTCTGTACTTCAGAGAATTTATCTGAAGGGGGAAACATCAAAAACATGGGGAAAAGTGCATAACTGAAAATGTTGGTTCTTGAGGGAAATAACAAAAAATGGGAACTGGGGCAGGGAAGAGGAAGGTAACATGTCTAAGAGTGGGGAAATGATGCATTAAGTTATGGTAGCTTATACAATTAATTAATTTACATGATAGGTATGAAGACAGGAGATAATGTTAAGAAAAGCAGAACACAAAATTTTACCTACACTGTCAGGGAAAGTCTCTGTATCATAATGGCAAAGAATGGTAAGGTGCTTTAAAAACTGAAAACGATTTGATTTGTTGAAGTATTAGAATGATAGATTAATTTTCATATTTATTAATTTTTATTTCAGTTAATATTTATACATCCCACAACAAAGAAATTTTAAATTTAAACTAAAATGATAACTGTAGTTCTGATTGTGTTTATGTAAGCAAATGGCATGATCAGCTAAATCATGCAATACTTCAGCTAACTAGTAAAGGGTTTTTATGAGTTATGTCCAACAGATGTTATTTTTCCTGTTGAAGAAAATAGAAATATTTTGTGATGCCCAAGAATTTATTGAAATTTTCAACTCATTATTTATTATCAGTGGTAGTTGGCAATGGTTAGTTTATGAAATTGCTGATTTAACTTTGTATTAAATGAAATCTGGTGGAGATTTTTCATGATTTTTAAAGATAATTAAATGATTGATTTAATAAAAAGTGCCTTTTTGATTTAATAGTCTGTTTAGTTCACCATATTCACATTATGGAGAAGGAAAAAAAGAAAAAGTGAGAGAAAAAAACCCCAAAAATCAAAAAACAAAAATTCTCCCTCAAATATTTGCTGTATAAAAGATCTGAACATGTTAACCAATGTAAAAGAAATAGTTTAAAAGATTTCTTGTTTCTAGAAATGTATTTCAGATTATTTGCTAGCTCCAAATTGATGCACAAATTTTTATAAAATGTTTTATTTATTTTTTCAGCTAAAGTACAGTGATCTTACCTGCATATGAATCTATGAACATACATTTTTAGAAATATTGTTATTGATGAATCTTATTTCTTTAATATATTTTTCTACTTTCAAGAAAAAAAGTAGTTACCTTAGAGTAAAAAAGGATTTTTGATGACTATCAAATTTGTATAGTATTAGGAAACCAAATTTAGCTTCACACTGAGATCTTTTAAGATACAGTTATTTAAATCTCACTCATCATGAGCTCATCTTTCAAGTTTAAAATGTCAGATGCACTCAGTGCTTTATAAGCATTAACATATTGTATAACATAACATTTTGTTATCACTGCAAATATAGGAATTGATAAAACTGTGTGGTACAAGTCAGCAGCTATGGTAGTAGAAAATTCCATCTATCCTAAGCTTTCTATAAGCTATTCAACTTGCAGCACATCACATTATGATAGTAAAAGCTTCGAAATATAAATCAGTAAAGGCATATGGCTTTTACCTTGGACTTTTGAGTTTTGCTAGGCAACTAGCATACTTACCAGCAATGAACCAAGGTCATATCTTATACTTCCCTTGAGATAGAAGTAGCTGGATTCTGTATTGCTGTGGAACACTTTGTTTCATCAAATCCCTGTGGCTCTATAGCCAATCAGCCTGTACTTGAGTGCTGTCAAAAGGAGAGCTACAGAGAAGCTGGAATGATTTTTTTTTCTGCCCTCTCAAGGTTCCTGGCGCTTCACACGAGTAATGAGAAGCTGTATGATGAAAGGAACACATTTTTCCTGAAACAGAGTGTTTCTACAGATAAATATATAGTATTTAGGAAGTGGAAATATCAAAAGCCAAAATGATAGGTATTCTAAATTGCACACGAAAACAGGTAGTGTATGTCTTATATAGGGATAAGAGTTTCTAATTTACACTTTCACATTCTTGGGTTCATTTGATATCCTAAAGTTGTTGTGTGATTAGGAGCCATTATTGTACCCATTTTATAAAAGTAGAAATTAACATTCAGAGATATATTATTAATTTATCCAATGGCTGAGATTTTAATCTGTTTTCCTCCCTCCTTCCTTCCTTTCTTTCTTACTTCCCTCTCTTTTCTCTCTGAATAAACAGGCATAAATACGCTGCCATGTACACCCAAGTCACAGTCTTCCTCCAATGTCATTTCCCTCACAATGACTGCACATTTCATAGTGGGATTAGAGACAAAAAAATCAAAAGAAATCAGATCTTGACATGAAACTTTGTAGTGGAAGTATGACCGAAACATATCTATTCTCTTTACCGAGCAGTTAAAATGCATTGAAAATCTAGATTCAGTTTTGACAAATGTAGTGTATCTTATGTTACAGTCTCTGTGGTAGGTGCTTTCAGACATGTCAAAATGATAGACTACAAGTAATAAATACAACTCAGAGATACAGTGACAGATCATGTCTGCTCAGCATTGTGGTATTAATTTGAGAACTTACTATAGCAAAGACAAACATAGCAATCTATCCCTAGATCAGTGATTTTTGAAACAATGGAGGAGTGTTAAGGCAGAAACTGAACATAGAAATTTTAGGGAAGTCTTTGCGCGGGACTTAGGACCACATGACCCTCAAAAGCTCCTTACTACCCTGTAATAATATGGTTCTAAGAACAAGGATCAAAATAGCATCTTAAGTTAGAGCAGACACCAAGTGGGAAAAGATAAGCAGCGTAGGTCAAGGCACCTCTGATGAGCTATTAAATTAAGACATCTCCAGACTCTGACTCTGCAGCTCCTTATGTTGGAAAAGAACCAAATAGCCTAGCCTTGTGAGATCAGACCTGGAACCAGTTGCAGATCTATTATACTAGGTCATGTCCCTATCTGAACACCAGACATGGACCAGTTGAGTCATTAAGTATTAAGTTTAGTTTAGTGGAAATGTGGGAGTTTAAGTAGTTGGCACAATTACGAGTGGAGGAAATAGATACGAGTTAGTGGTCCATTTGGAAAATACTCACTTGAATGTACTATAAAAGCCGTTGGCTGGTACAGTGGAATTATTTTCAGATCATTTCATCTGAGAGACCTGAGAGATCCAGTATGATAAATCAGAAATAGTCAACCATTGCTGCCTCCTCTGACCTTACTTAGACCATCCTTCAGGTTGAAATGTCTTCTACTCTGCCTCTCAATCTCTAACTATAAAGTTATGTACCTGCTACAAGGCTCATATCAAATATTTCTTTCTCCATGAACACTTTACCACGTCTCTCATGATACTCATCCTCTTTGCCTGAATCTCCTGGTATTTCACCAACATTCAAAACCTTTGGCAATGGTTTTCTAACTTCTTTCCATCTCAGTTTTGCCCACCAAGCCATGATGTCAGTAGCCATGTGATGGCTCATTGAACCATTAGCCTCATGTTTCCTTGACCACCTGTATTCTGGAGTCTTCCATTCCGTTCACGTCCTTTACCTCCACTCCATATAGCTGCTTACGTCCACCGCTTCACCCAGGATGGTTCTATAAACTAGTACAGCTCTATTACCGAAATATCAAATTTCAGTGTTCCAAACTCAGACCATAACCTGTTTTCCTTCCACTTCCTTTCTCCCCCTACCCATTTTTTTCACCTCATCCTGTTTTCCCCCAACATAACACCCACGTCTTGTCTTTACATATCTTTCCACTCAACCCTTTACAATCGCTCCATTATTTCAGCTTTTTTTTTTTTTTTTTGGAGTCTTGGACTCAACCATTTTCCTCCCATATCCTTCACTCCATATTCCCTTTTTATTCAAAACATCCGAACACTTTAAGGAAGTTTTGGAGAAAATGACGAAACTGTATGTTTTCAAACTCAGCTGCCTGTTACTGCCACAAAACATCCTCCTAAGGTGCCCACGGTCGTTTTCTTTTCTATCTCAAAGAGCAGAGTGTTCATCAGACTCATCAAGTCCCTCCACCTCCTGCCTCATATTCAACAGATCACCTTGCCTTCACTGTGAATGCTACCTTCCTATTTGTCCTTATCTGCATGTCCTTACATTCTACCTTTAAGCAGAGCCGTCAAAATGAGTTTTAAAGGAATGAGTGTAAGCTCATCAAAGGCAGGAACTCAGTCTTTGTATGCCTAGTATCTAGTAGGCACTTAATAAATATTGGATAACAGATTGAACTGAAGAGTCAGGTTTATATATATGTATACAACGTACATGTGTGTGTGTGTGTGTGTGTGTGTGTGTGTATATATATATATATACACTGTTGAGTGAAATACACAAGTTGCAAATAAGACAGTACTTACATAATTAAAACACACAGACAACACTCTATTTTATGGAAGTAAAAATATACATAGGAAGGGCTGATACACAACAATGTGGGGATTGGTTCCTCTAGAGAGAAAGGATATAAGAAGGGGTGGTGGCTGCTTTAGCTGTACTTTCTCACTTTCACTTATATTTTAAAAGGAGCAATCTAAAATAAGTATGCAAAATATTAACACTATACACTGTTATAGTGTATATACAGTAAATCCCACATAACATTTTTGCCTCTTCTATGGTGTTAATATAGAACATTGTTTCTTTATTTATCAGTAAAGTAGCTGCTTGTGTGTGGGAGCTATTGTAAAAGAAAAATATTTAGGTTTGCTATGATTTTGCTTTCCCTAGTGCATCAGGTGAATTTGTGAGAATGAGACTCTACTGCAAATTCCTTCAATTTGTTGTAACTGAAAAAGCCACAACCAAGGAGCCAGAAGATCCTCAATCTAGTTTTAGTTCTGTTACAAGTAGCTCTGACCGTGATTATAACATGTTTTTTCATTTGAAAAATGTGAAAATAGATTGATTTTAAGGTATTTTAAATTGCATAAGATTCAGATAATCCTTTTTCCCTCCAAATATAATATGCCTCTGGTAGTCTTTTTTGCTTGAGTTATTTATAGCACTGTATTTGAGGACATCTTTGTGTTTTCAGTGTTTATGCTTGTGTACTATTAGTGTACCTATATACAAGTCCAATAGAATATTCCATCTGGTGCTTTTAGTTTGTAGGTTCCACCCCCCAAAAAGAAGACAATCATGTGGGTTATTTTAATTGATGACATTTTGGGCTGTCTTGATTAAACAGATAATGCACTCAAAGAATAGTACATTAGAACTGTAAAAAAGACAGTTTCATAAGGACTGAGTAAAATTAAGTAATGATGGTTGGAATAAGGAGTTGTGTATGTTGTTCTGTTGACAGTGAAATGTTGGAGAATAAATAGACTATTCATGTACTTACAATTTTAAAAATTATCTTCAAAGCTGTCTTTATCTGAGATGTATAAGTGAACACTCCAGAACATCTCATTACCACAAAGGAATATTCTAACTAAAAATTTCTAAAGAAAGCTGCAAAAGAATGATGCATTGGAAGGAATGATTTATCTGGAATATGTTTAAAATGCATAGTCATTTGAAGCCATGGAATGTTATTTATAAAACTAAATATCTACATTTGTCTCATTTATGTGCTAATTGTGTTTTAATATTGATAGGGTCAACCCTACTTGTCCACAGAATGTACAGGCATTTAGGCAGTATACTTTAAGAGGCTTTTCTGTCCTAAAATATCTTCTACCACATAATTGGAATTCCCACCATTAATGTAATCGCTTTGGGATGATTCCTTTGGAATGTCTATTGAAATCCACAGGGCTTCCCTGGTGGCGCAGTGGTTGAGAGTCCGCCTGCCAATGCAGGGGACACGGGTTCGTGCCCCGGTCCGGGAAGATCCCACGTGCCACGGAGCGGCTGGGCCTGTGAGCCATGGGCGCGGAGCCTGTGCTCCGCAACGGGAGAGGCCGTGGCAGTGAGAGGCCCGCGTACCGCAAAAAAAAAAAAAAAAAAAAAAAAAAAAAAAAAAAATTCCACATATAGGTGGCCTATGTAGTCTATCTAGTAGTTAAAAATGTAATGTCTATACTCAAATTGCTTATATTCTCATCAAAGATTGTCTACTCAGGGGCAAGTAAGGTAGTATCTCTGATGCTTAGTTTCCTCATCTATAAATACCAATAAAAAATAGTATCTACATTATAAGTTTAATGGTGGCTTAAATGGGCGATATAGGCAAAAATGCTTTACATTGTACTTCATATTTAGTAAGTGCCCAAGAAGTGTTAGCTATGATGATGATAATGGTTCCAATGAGGGACAACACAAATTTTATTAACAGTTATTTTGGAAAACTACCTATGCAGAGAATAACTCTCCAGAGGGAAGGAGACACATGATAGCTGTGGTTTTGGTAGGCTGGGAGAGAAGTCTGGAAAAGATATAGATTAGAGATGCAAATCCAAATATCTTCAGAACCAGGCAAGTCATAGAACTGTGAGAAAGCATCCAGGTGTATGACATGAAGGTATGGCGGATCTAGAGTATACCTCCCTAAAAGGAATTAGACTTAATGGTAACAATAATAACAATAAACCTGTCTAATCCAATGAAATTCTTCTTGAGGTTGTATTCAGTTTACTAACTACCTGTTTGCTACTCCTGGCCTAGGCATTGGAACATTATTCAGAGGATATCATGAGATTCAACACAACAGCTATGGAAGTAAGAATTTCCAAAGTATATTCTCCACTCTTGCTGGCATTAGTCCTAAAAAGTCATAAGGGTTCAGAATAATAGTCATAGCAGTACTAGCTGCCATTTATTGAACTTTCATTAAACACTCAGTGCGAGGGACTGCACTTACATTTTATGTATGTTATCTTAATTAGCATAACCTATGAAGCATCTGATGCTGATTTTAAGTAGCTGCCCAGAATCACAAAGCTAATATGTAGTGGGGCCAGCTTTTAGTCTTTATATCAGTGTGACTCTGGAACCTGTACTTCTGTATTGTTATATCATATTGTTTCCCATAATTATTGTTGAAAACAGCATTAACAGTCTTTCTCATTCGAGCATCACTTCTCAGACTTCTGAAAACATCTCCTAACTGTTTAGGAAATATAGTATAATCTACTGTTAATTAGATTCCATTTCAAATGAGAGACACTCAGTAAATATTACATGGGTTGGGTTCAAAGTAAATAAGCTGTATTGGCTGACTAACTCTTTCCTTTGTGTTTAAATTGCAGAGCAGATAGTCAGAATTTTGTCCTCTTAGGTTTTTCTGAAGCTGAAGCACTTAGTCTTTTTCTGAATGACATTTTCTTTTTAGAGTAAAAGGAACAGGGAAGAAGAGTTGCTGACGTTGTTATGACTGAGGGTGTAAGGCTGGGCATTGTGGCACCTCCCAGCCAGGCCCACTTCCCCGCAGGAAGTGCTTCAGAGCTGCAGAGAAGAGGGTGTCTTGTCAGCTGCCTCCCCTTTGATTGACCACATCAGGCTTTAAAAATATCTATGATCTCATTAGCATCAGCCATTTGCAGAGCTCTCTTGTAGACCATCTTAATGGAAACGTGAGAGCTTTTATGAGTGCACTCTAGGATAGGATTTACGGGAAATAGTCACAGCAGGTGTTTGATGTCTTTTGGACTTATTCTCCTGAATTCTAGATACCATCAGAACATCAAGAGAGTGTGACTTTTGTGTAAATACCAGGACAGAGAAATAAGTGTTGGCACAGGTATTTCTGGAAAATTTTCTATAACATTTATCAAGGACAATTTACTAGAAGAAATGGATAGTAACTTGAGGCTTAAAAGTCAGAGAGGGAAGAAAGGAGGGGAGAGGAAGGGAGGGAGAAAGAAGATAATGGAGTCGATTGCACTGAAAATGTATACTTATATACTCAGAATATGGGATTAGGAAAGGAAAAGGGTAGTAAGCAGGAAAAGCATCATAGGGTAGAGGCGTGTGCTTGGCTCAGGCCCGAAGCACAGACAGCAAACAAGTAATAAGTAAGAATGTGTATTAAAAAACCAATTGCTACTGTTCCAGTTAGCATCTCTTAAAGTTTCCAGTTAAGAGGCAGAGTCCATTGCAACCTGGCAAGAAGGGTGGGTTTCCTTTCAAATGGTAAAAGAAATGCGAGATTAAAAAAAATGATGTTTACTGCTATACTTTACATGCGTTTATACAGTTAATGCCTATTACTTTTAATCCTAATTTTTCACATGAAGGAACTGGAACTCAGAGAAGGTTAGTGACGTTTTTCAGGGTCCTGTTTTTTTCTTTTTTGTTTGTTTTTTTTTGTTTTTTGTTTTTTTTTTTGCGGTACACGGGCCTCTCACTGTTGTGGCCTCTCCCGTTGCGGAGCACAGGCTCCGGACGCACAGGCTCAGTGGCCATGGCTCACGGGCCCAGCCGCTCCACGGCATGTGGGATCTTCCGGGACCGGGGCACGAACCCGTGTCCCCTGCATCGGCAGGCGGACTCTCAACCACTGCGCCACCAGGGAAGCCCTCAGGGTCCTGTTTTTAATAAGTGGCAGAACCACATTCAAACCCTGGCCAGCTTCCTTCCAGTGCCTCCACTCTTAACCATGCACCTTTCCCTTTCTATGGAAGCCTCAAAGGACCTGCTCAATGAAATCTTTTTCTTCTCTGATTTGCTTCTTAATCTAGGCTTGAATTTAACCCTTGCAGAAATCTATGTGGGTGTGATTTAATTTTCTAAGTATAAAATAAAATCATTAATTCAAGAAAGTCTTCATTGTACAGCTTTTATTAGTATTGCCTAAAAAGTAAAAACATTTATAATTTATCATATATGCCCTTGCTTTTAATAAAGACTACCTTTATATTGTCTGTGTAATACTTAAAAAACCACAAGATGCTTGCCAAAATATTAAATACAAATTTGCCACATGCAAAGATTTTTTAAATATTATTTTTGTGGTTATTCTTGGTAATCATTTAGTTCTCCAATTTTCAAATTTGTGTTTTGTATAGAGTAGCAAAATCAATTACCTTAGAATTCTTGAATAATAGAACTATGCATGTGTAAAGGAGTATATGTCAGAGTATTATATAAGCTGCATTCATTTGTCCAAAGTTTTGAGGACATATGGGTGAAAATATTGCTTGTAATGGTAACCAAATTTTCAGAAACGGAGACCTGATTGAAATAAAGAGGAATTTATTTGGGGTTTGTTAAGACTGCAGCCTGGGAGACAACAGATTTAAGAAGCACTTGAATTGTGTTTGCTAGGACTACAAAATGGGGAAGGCTTACAACGGCAAAAAAACTACAAGGTTCCATAGTTGTTTGTCAGTAATTAGGACTGGAGCTGGCAAGAACTAAGGGTGCTTGTTAAGCAAGGATTTGTTTGGGGTCTGAAATGATTACATAGTTGCAAAGGTGGAAGTGGGACTTTGAAACTACAAGGTTGCAGCTAGCAGCTGCTAGCAGATATTGTTTTGAAAATGGCTGGTGGTGTCCTTCAGTTTGATACAGTTTAGAGAAAATTCAAGTTCTCAGTGATGCAGGAATGGGTCTGAAACCACATCTACAATGGTAACCCGGCTCCATTTTGGATGCCTGAATCATAGTTACTCCATTTTGATTTTTAAATAATCTTAAAAATGTCACCATAATCATCAAAACAGTGAAATTCTAACACTACTGTTTTACACTGTTTTGATGGTTATCATAAGAGCTGTTTTGCTTTTGCTTGTATGTTTATTTTGTACTTTGAGTTATTCCCATAAATATTATATTGAAATAAAATTATATTTACTTGCCAGCCGTGGTGGAGTTATTTACTCCACAGAAATTGGCAAATACCACACATCAGGGCTATCCATTTATTGTTTTGTAGATTGTGCAATGGAAGAGCGATGGAAAAAATGTGAAAAATGCAAATTAAAATTATATCATTTCTGTACCTTTTACATTGTGAATAGCACAAAAACGTGAATATTCTTCTAGTCATCAAAAATTATTATTCTACTTAGGAGAGAAGTCATTCATGTCATTGATGAATGAGTGAAGTTTCAACATGTTTTTGATATTTCATTTTCCTTTTACCCATTTACTTAAATGAAAATATCAATCAGTATTCATATCTAACTACACTCATCTATCAATTGCAACCAGAAGTTGGTGATAGATACAAAAATTAGACAAAAGTCTTTTAATAATTGATTCTGTGAGAATCAATTGATTAAATAGAATTACAATAAAGAATATTTATATTTTATTATTTGTAAATCATGGGCTATGCATTCTTTATATAAATAAATGTATTTTTATGGAGAGCCAGTTGTTAACTACTTGGTTAGCTCTATGATTATTGTTAAACCCAGCAGTTTTTTGTGCATTTAAAAATTATTTTGCACTTTTCCTTTATCCTTTTGAATGCCCTGAGTATAAAATTTTAGTGTTTCTTAACTGAGAAAATGGTATTTTGTTAATTTTCATAAATATTGACTCATTACAAATTCTTAAAACTGTAAGAAATAGAGGGGAAAGCCACTCATTACACTAAAATGAAAAAATAATTTGGGCAATAATTTATAGATATTTAAATATTAAAAAAAATAATCCGGCTTTTCTCTTATGTTTCTCAACCATTTCAGGTCTTTTTATGCTGTAAGCTTTTGTCTGATTTGTGGTCAGTTAGCTCAGTTAGAATTTGAGTGTGAATATCAGGCACAATTCCAGACTGACAACTGCATCAGCTTCCTTCTCCTCCGCTGACACAGGCTACCCCCAATTCTGATCATATAGCTACACTGTCTATTCTCCAATTCTACAGAAATGGGCTAGAGGACAAATAAATGAAAATGTTCCACAGCAACAGAAAAACAGAGTTCAAAGTGTGTGGTGCTCAATGATCTTTGTACACAGATCATAGTCACGTATGATATACCAACAAAAATGTTCCATCTGTGAGTTTTCAGCACAGTTGTGATAGGTCATTTGCTATGCTATCTTTAAGCAGATGCTTGAAAAACTAAGAGTGTCTTTTTCCCCCTCTTGGAAATTGAAGTGTGTTATCTTATTAACATAGCTCTCATTGTCATCAGTGTTAGCGAATATTTACTAACAGCACCCAAACAGTTCTTTCATTTAATTGGACTCTGAAATTCACAAAGTTAGGCACCTTTGTTATTTAGGGGCAATAGCAGCAGAAAGACAGTATGAACCAAGAACTAAACAAATTGACATTTACACAGATTACACCATTTCATATAATTGTGAAGCCAGCATCAGGACATGTTTGCTATCCATTCACCTCTTTGCCCTGTGTACAGCCCATGCAGAGAAAATTATATATGTGGAAGGATTATGGAGTGCTAGAAATAATAGCCTTCACAGGGATGGGAAATGCTCTGAGGTTAATTATAAAAGGTTTATTAGGAGACCCAAATTTTGAGTTGGGCTTAAAGAATGATTTGGTAATGTATTAGAGGTGGAAAAAGAAGTATCCAGTGTATGGTGGATTATCCTTATGAATGTTGTTATTTATGTGGTATGAGTTTGGGAGGCTGTTCAAAAGTGCCGTAATATGTTAGGAACACATTCCTTTTCATTTAGACCCACCCTTCACATTCTTTCTTTGGGGATGGTTAATATCAGGGCTTTAAAGCCATAAAGCTGTCAATCACAGCCAGCATAGTGAGTGACTTGGTTTCTAAGAGAAGGTTTGTGGGGGCCCAGTAGTGTTCTACATATATGAATTAAAGAAGAGCTCCAATGAAATCAAGCAAAAGAGCAACAAAAAGAGAACTAGAGCCGAAGCTCTTCTAATTTATAATTTTACCTAAAATTATTCCTAAAAGAATGCAGAGTAGATGAGGGATTGTAGGAAAATCCCCTCTTCTGTGTCCTAATTTTCCACTTACTGAGTTGTGAAGTGAAAAATTACGAGGTATTTTTTTTCTACTTACCTAAACTCCTTTCAAGTCAGATTCACACAATCTGAAGATTACAACTGACCCTTTTTGCTACCACAAAATATTTCATTACATTAGGAGTGAGCCTAGGGAGTAAAGACTGCTTCTTGGTGAGTTAGTTGGTTGGGGCCACATGTGATTTTCCCCCTATAGTGTACCTCATAGCTGCTGGCAAAATCAAGAAAGTGTCAAAAACAATGAGAGAACTTATCTTTTTAAAGCCATATGATCGGGCTTCCCTGGTGGTGCTGTGTTTGAGAGTCCGCCTGCTGATGCCAGGGACACGGGTTCGTGTCCTGGTCCGGGAAGATCCCACATGCCGCGGAGCGGCTGGGCCCGTGAGCCATGGCTGCTGAGCCTGCGCATCTGGAGCCTGTGCTCCACGACAGGAGAGGCCACAACGGTGAGAGGCCTGTGTACCGCAAAACAAAACAAAAAAAAACTCATATGATCATCTCAATAGATGCAGAAAAAGCTTTTGACAAAATTCAACACCGATTTATGATAAAAACTCTCCAGAAAGTAGGCATCGAGGGAACCTACCTCAACATAATAAAGGCCATATATGACAAACCCACAGCAAACATCATTCTCAATGGTGAAAAACTGAAAGCATTTCCTCTAAGATCAGGCACAAGACAAGGATGTCCACTCTCACTGCTATTATTCAACATAGTTTTGGAAGTCCTAGCCATGGCAGTTAGAGAAGAGAAATAAATAAAAGGGATCTAAATTGGAAAAGAAGTAAAACTGTCACTGTTTGCAGATGACATGATACTATACATAGAAAATCCTAAAGATGCCACCAGAAAACTACTAAAGTTAATCAATGAATTTGGTAAAGTTTCAGGATACTAAATTAATGCACAGAAATCTCTTGCATTCCTATACACTAACAACGAAAGATCAGAAAGAGAAACTAAGGAAACAATCCCATTTACCATTGCAACAAAAAGAATAAAATACCTAGGAATAAACCTACCTAAGGAGGCAAAAGACCTGTACTGAGAAAACTATAAGATACTGATGAAAGAAATCAAAGATGACACAACAGATGGAGAGATATACCATGTTCTTGGATTGGAAGAATCAATATTTTGAAAATGACTATACTACCCAAAGTAATCTACAGATTCAGTGCAATCCCTATAAAATTACCATGGCATTTTTCACAGAATTAGAAGAAGAAAAATGTCTTAATTTGTATGGAAACACAAAAGACCCTGAATAGCCAAAGCAATCTTGAGACAGAAAAATAGAGCTGGAGGAATCAGGCTCCCTGACTTCAGACTATACTACAAAGCTGCAGTAGCCAAGACAGTATGGTACTGGCACAAAAACGGAAATATAGTTCAATGGAACAAGATAAAAGCCCAGAGATAAACCCACACACATATGGTCACCTAATCTATGACAAAGGAGGCAAGAATATACAATGGAGAAAAGACAGTCTCTTCAATAAGTGGTGCTGGGAAAACTGAACAGCTACATGTAAAAGAATGAAATTAGAACACTCCCTAACTCCATACATGAAAATAAACTCAGAGTGGATTAAAGACCTAAATTTAAGACCGGACAGTATAAAACTCTTAGAGGAAAACATAGGAAGAACACTCTTTGACATAAATCACAGCAAGATCTTTTTTGACCCACCTCCCAGAGTAATGAAAATAAAAAGAAAAATAAACAAATGGGACCTAATTAAACTTAAAAGCTTTTGCACAGCAAAGGAAACCATAGACAAGACGAAAAGACAACCCTCAGAATGGGAGAAAATATTTGCAAACAAAGCAACTGACAAGGGATTAATCTCCAAAATATACAAACAGATCATGCAGCTCAATATCAAATAAACAACCCAATCGAAAAATTGACAGAATACCTAAATAGACATTTCTCCAAGGAAGACATACAGATGGCCAAGAGGCACATGAAAAGATGCTCAACACCACTAATTATTAGAGAAATGCAAATCAAAACTACTATGAGGTATCTCCTTACACCAGTCAGAAGGGCCATCATCAAAAAGTCTACAAACAGTAAATGCTGGAGAAGGTGTGGAGAAAAGGGAACCCTCTTGCCCTGTTGGTGGGAATGTAAGTTGATACAGCCACTATGGAGAACAGTATGGAGTTTCCTTAAAAAACTAAAAATAGAAATACAATATGACCCAGCAATCCCACTACTGGGCATATACCCTGAGAAAACCATAATTCAAAAAGACTCATGCACCCCAGTGTTCACTGCAGCACTATTTACAAAAGCCAGGATATGGAAGCAACCTAAATGTCCATCAACAGAGGAATGGATAAAGAAGATGTGGTACATATACACAGTGGAATATTACTCAGCCATTAAAAGGAACGAAATTGGGTCATTTGTAGAGACACGGATGGGCCTAGAGACTCTCATACAGAGTGAAGTAAGTCATAAAGAGAAAAACAAATATCATATATTAATGCATATATGTGAAATCTAGAAAAATGGTGCAGATGAACCTTTCTCTATTCCTGCTTTCTTGCAAAGCAGAAACAGAGACACAGATGTAGAGAACAAACGTATGGACACCAAGGGGGAGAAGGGGGCGTGAGATGAATTGGGAGATTGAGATTGACATGTATACAATGCTATGTATGGAATAGATAACTAGTGAGAGCCTGCTGTATAGCACGGGAATTCTACTCAATACTCTGTGGTGACCTAGATGGAATCCAGAAGGGAGAGGATATGTGTATACATGTGGCTGATTCACTTTGCTGTACAGTAGCAAGTAGCACAACACTGTGAAGCAACTCTACCCCAATAAGTTTTTTTACAAATCAGTTATAAAGTTCTGTACACACAATGTAAAGCATTATCAAAAAGAGGAGAGTTGGAGGCTCAGAAATGCTTGCCTTGTATCCTAGAGTTTATTCACTGGCAAATATGCTGGTGTAGGTAATTTTGACCTGTGCTGTTTCTCTACTCGCTCAATCTGATGAAGTTACTGAATTGCTTATACAACCACCTAAGTCAGAAGGACTTAGAAGTTACAAGGAAAAAGAATTTAAAGAATTCTTTTAAACTTACTAGTGAAGTCATTCATTTGATTATTAATAAGACTAAACTTACTACTCTGGTTGGAGGAGTAGATGCTTAATAAGAGCAAGGCTTGGAAATCAAAGAAAAATTCTCAGATGAAGGGCATGTATCTGAAGTGGGCACCCACAGGAAATGCAACCTTTTTTCTTCTCTTATTTTTAGAGATTTTATATATCACCTAAGCAAAAATATTTAATTGCAAAATTTTTAAAAAGTAGAATTAAAGCAGCTTTGTATTTAGTTAATAATTACTTGATACATCATTTTCTATAAATGTTATTGGATAAAGCACATAAGCACTTTAAATTTTTAGTTTTTCTTTTTGATCAATTTGATCCAGCCAGAGCTTATAACCTTCTAAAAATTATCTAAGGTATCTGGTCATCTACTGTTCAAAAAAAGAAAAAAAGAATGAAACCTTGTAAAGTTAATAAATATTTTTAATTTTCTTTGTTTTTTTTTGAAATCTATGCTGTCGTAGTTGAATGAAATGTATTCACTTAAACTGATTACAAGTACAAAGTGGCTTTTTTGGTGTGTATTTCGCAATTAAAAGATAATGTGGGGAATGGTAATATTGATATTAAAAGGGATCCTCAGTGTTGAAAACATTGAAAAAACATTATTCTAGATCCTCAAATATGATTTATTCAGAAATAAGGGTATGTCCAATGGGGTTGATAAGGTAGACCATTCAGCACTTATTAGTATCGCGTAGTTGCCTCTGTAGCTTCCAAATAGATTACTCTGTTCAAATCAATACTACATAAATGTTTAAGAATTATTTAGAAGGATAATAAAGCAGAAAAGACTTTTATTTAAATATTGCTATAGAGGGTTTCCCTGGTGGCGCAGTGGTTGAGAGTCCGCCTGCCGATGCAGGGGACACGGGTTCGGGACACGGATTCGTGCCCCGGTCTGGGAAGATCCCATATGCCGCAGAGCGGCTGGGCCCGTGAGCCATGGCCGCTGAGCCTGTGCGTCCGGATCCTGTGCTCCACAACGGGAGAGGCCACAGCAGTGAGAGGCCCGCGTATCGCAAAAAAATAAAAATAAAAATAAAATAATAATAATAATATTGCTATAGAATTTGCAAAATACTGCAAGCACACCCTTGATATATTGTGACTCATTTTCCATTATATTCTGTGATATATGCTCACAGTGGGTAGTATTGGTATCCCATAAATGTGGTGGCTGATATCTTACGTTTGGTATTTGTAAGGTGCTTTTTCATTCAGTGAATGCTCACATATTTTCATAGAAGGAGTTTACCTGAAGGATATTACATTATAATTCCTTTTCTACAACAAAATGTCAATGTTGCCTATGGCTTAAATGGCCTCAAGCTTTGTTTACCATCCCTTAATTTTATCTTCTCTTCATGTGTGTATGTGATATATATGTATATATATACATATATATATATAAAATGATTCATATATAATGATATATAATGATTATATTATATAATTATAATTGTATTATATATAATTATATATATATAATATATATAGTATAATATATATAATGATCAGTTCTTTAGCTGACCTCTTTCTGGTCTGCTTTTCTTCAAACTTACACTTTTAGGAGAGCAATGACCACTATATAGTAACCTCAGTTTTCTTACTTTATTTCCCCAATGTTTGAAAGAATGGAAGGGTATGGTCCCATTATGATACATCTTAAGCTGGAAATCAGAAGCCAAACTAAACAAATACCAGTCCTTGGTAAGCAATTGTGGATCATTGTAGTCCTGGGTGTTACGCTGAGTCTTTTCCAACCACAGCTGTTCTTGGCAGCTTTTACTGCAGGCGTCCTACCAAAATATTTTTATTTGTGTTCCGCTTGCCTTCTTCAATCCTTTTTTTGAAATACCATTGATGCCAGCTCTTTTCTGGCTTTTCATCTCCCTTTCCTCCCAGCAGGCAAAATTGTCCTCAAGTATTCTTTTATTCAATATGCTAAGAATGGAAGACACTAGGAAATAAAACATGGTTTGGCCCTCAAGGAACTCCCAGTTGTAGTGATGGGAAAAGAAGATGCAAGCAGTTTTCAGTAGAGCATAAAATGAATCGGTAAAAGTAAGGAAAAGTGTGTGAAGCAGCACAGAGCAGAATGTTTCTGTTGAAAGGGGTATGGACCAAGAAGGTCTTACAGATGAGGGGATATTTGAGCTGTTTTGTTTTTATTTAGTTGAAAATAATAACATTTCTTTATTGAAGAGAATTTAACATATGTTCTCATCAAAGTCTCTATCTTTTCTTGTTCTTAATAGTTTGTACCATTGAAAAACAATCTATTTTAAATAGTCTCAACACATTTTGACTTTAAGCATGCTTGAAAGTGTGCACACGTGCGCACACACACCCACACAGGATTTATCTTGCTTCCCTATTGCCTTAGCCTCATTTACTCCTTGCCTCTTCTTATTTTGACTTCTCATTTGATATTTCTACCTAGGTGTGCTATTAAATGTTCTCACAGGGGATTCGAATGTTTATTTTGCTCTTTGGAGACATCAGCTTTACCACGTAGGGAATTTTCTTCAGATCATTTAACATGCTCCCCTACTCTTACAGATCTTGAAGGTCAGGTAGAACTTTCCTCTTTGTGCTGGTCTTTCTATTGTATTCTGAAATGTCTCCTTTCTAATAGGCATCTTACTGTATATATTTCTGCCATATTTTCCACATTGAAAATAATTTCTGAAGTTACTGTGGCAGTCAGAAAAGAGAGTATGTCTCAAATTGAATTCAAAAAGTTCTTTTTTCTTGGCAAATCAATATTTTTAATTCTAGTAGCCTATTTCCCTTCTTTCATACGTGTATTTTCCACCATGTTATTATCCAGCTAAGCCTCCTTAATTCTCATCTGGCTTTATAGATCTTTGATGGGTTAGTTCTGGGTCTGTATATTTTTGTAAGAATCAAAATATGTATTTTAAAAATAGTATACTAAAGAGAGGCATATATTTAAATAGCTTTTCTTTAGTATCTATGTATTAGTTTGGCTGATGTAACAAAGTAATAGCTGCTTTAGCTACATTATAGAATATAGCTTATGATTAAGGTTATTATGTAGCTTAAAGAAAATAAAGTTTATCTCTAAACATAGGGTCTAAGCATAAGGAGCCCACTGCCCGTATGGCAGCTCCCTGGTTGTGGGAACTCAGGTTACTTCTATCTTGTTGACCTTTGATATTTCACATACAACTTCCAGGTTGGCTGTTTGGTCTCCTGCCACCATGTTCACATTCTCACTCGTGGGTAGGGGGTAAGAAAAGAATGGTGGGGAGAAAGACACTTCTCTTAAAAACAAGACCCGGAAATTGCACATATGATTTTTACTCATACCCATGGGTCAGAACCTAGTCACTTCATGACCCCACTTAACTGCCAGGGAGGCTGGGTGACTAGCTTGAAGATATTAGCAGAGAAAAAGTCAAGATATTGGCGAAAGAACTACCAGTCTCTATGCTAATCTACACCTGTACATCCCACTTTCTTCTCCTCCAACCCAGACCTACTGTCTTTAAATCCACTTGTCCCTCACTTTTCTGAAGAGTCTCCATGCCCAAGCCTTTTGACACACCAGGCTTTTGTATGATGTTTCATGTATTTGTTCTTTGACAACCCTGCCCAGCAGAGCCTTCAGCCGTCAGATATTGTGATGGTGTGCGGTCACTGATTGTCTCTCTCCCTCCCTTCTGATTCCTACTTTTGATTTCTCTTTCGGGTGGCTGTTGTCTTGGCTTTTTGTCTCCTACCATTACTTTTTCTAACACTCTTCCTTTCCGTTTTTAGAACAACCTCAAGTGAAGTGACTCTTCCTGTCTCCTGTTCTCCACAAACGCAATGCTCTCCTTCTCTGGCTTTTCCCGGGATTCCACAGGAAGCCTGTCAGCCTCATTTCTCCATTCCTCTCTGGAGCTTCCTCTTGCCAATCCCCAATCCTTACAAACAATAGCAGAAGAGTCCTAGCTACCCTGCACTCTTACTCCAGCCCAGTTATCTTGTTTCTTCTTTCATCCTGGACCCTAAAGATGATTCAGGAAAGCCATCCTGGAATTTGGGGGGTGGGGAATAGTTTCTATTTTATATAATTTTGGCTTTTTAATAAAGAAATTTTATTAAATATTTTATTTTTCTTAAGCTTTTCCATATATATTCAGAAGCTAAAGGGTACAATAATCTTTATCAAAACTGTATTGGGATTCTGAGTATATATGCCCCAGCCTGGTTCTGTGGGACCTCCTGAGGGAATGATCAAAGGCTTCCGTGCCAGCTCTGCAGAATCACATAGAGGGCTTCCGTCAAGCCAGTCCTTTCTTCTTCCTAAAACGGCCTCCAAAGGCAGTCTTTCTTGTTTTTTTTCCTTTGATGTAAGCTCACAATTTTCTCACTTTCAGGGATTTAAATTACTACAAATGTTCTGGGGGTTCACCCATTTTTTTTTTCCTCCGTGTATTTTTTTTTTCCATTGAGGTGAAATTCACATAAAATAAAATCATCATGTTAAAGTATACATTCAATGTAGGATACATTTTTATTTTTATTTTTTTTTAATGAATTTATTCATTTTATTTATTTATTTTTGGCTGCGTTGGGTCTTTGTTGCTGTGCGCAGGCTTTCTCTAGTTGTGGCGAGCGGGGGCTACTCTCCCTTGCGTGGGCTTCTCATTGCCCTGGCTTCTCTTGTTGCAGAGCACAGGCTCTAGGCATGCAGGCTTCAGTAGTTGTGGCACGCAGGTTCACTAGTTGTGGCACACGGGCTTAGTTGCTCCGCGGCATGTGGGATCTTCCTGGACCAGGGCTTGAACCTGTGTCTCCTACATTGGCAGGTGGATTCTTAACCACTGCGCCACCAGGGAAACCCAGGATACATTTTTAAAATTTCACCTTGATTTTCTCGCTTTTCCCTTGAAGGGTCAAGATACACCTTTCATTTTGTTTTTTAAATTTTTAAATAAAAATTGTATATATGTAAGGTATATGACATGATCTTTTGGTATACATATATAGTGAAATGATCACTATAATGAAGCTAATTAACATTTCCATCTCCTCATATAGTTACCGTGTGTGTGTGTGTGTGTGTGTGTGTGTGTGTGTGTGTGTGGTTACAGCACCTAAAATCTACTCTTTTAACAAATTTCCAGTCTACAATACAGTATTATTAATAGAGTCATCATGCTGTACGTTAGCTCTCCAGACTTATTCATCCTGTATCACTGCAACTTTGTGAAGCTTCATCCATTCCGAGGTACCATAGTACCTACAGAGTCCCTTGCTGGCTAGCTGTTCTCATCCATTGTCAAACTGGTGCCTCATAAATTTCCCCTTAGAGGTCCTCCCTCTTCACAAATGCTGCCTGGTCTCCTCTTCTTTTTTTTTTTTTAGAAGATGTTGGGGGTAGGAGTTTATTAATTAATTTATTTATTTTGGCTGTGTTGGGTCTTCGTTTCTGTGCGAGGGCTTTCTCTAGTTGTGGCGAGCGGGGGCCACTCTTCATCGCGGTGTGTGGGGCTCTCACTATCGCGGCCTCTCTTGTTGCAGAGCACAGGCTCCGGACGCGCAGGCTCAGTAGTTGTGGTTCACGGGCCCAGTTGCTCTGCGGCATGTGGGATCCTCCCAGACCAGGGCTCAAACCCGTGTCCCCTGCATTAGCAGGCGGACTCTCAACCACTGTGCCACCAGGGAAGCCCCTGGTTTCCTCTTCTTAACTAAGAAGTCTTCTTTCCATCCTACAACCCTCAAGGAAAGCCAAACACACCAAGATTCTCACCTTTCCTCCCCCAGCCTCTCCCTATTTCCTCCTCCTTCCTAACATCTCATTCCTTTGTTTATTCTGTCCACTCCAGTTGTCTCACCTACCATTCACTAGGAATCGCTTAGGTGCCAGACGTTATACTTGTTAATCTCCACAACCCAGTGAGGTAGATATTCTCATTTTACAAAGAGGAAACAGGCAAGAGAGGTTATAAAGCTGGAAGAAGGTGGGAAACTAAATAGTGGCTGAGTCAGGATCGAAATCCCAGTCTGGCTCTGAAGCCAACACTGTGTCACACTGCCATTCAGACATACTTGTCACGTTCTGTTTTTAAAGAAGTCGCACAGAGTCATTGAAACTACGTGACAGTCCAAAAATCCAATTTCAAATCCTGACTCCACCATTTGGTTTGTGTCCTAGCCAAGTTACTAAACTTCTGAGTTCATTTTCTCACCTGTAACATGGGGCCAATGATCCTTCCTTTTATTCAAGAAATATTTACGGAGCACCTCCTATGTGCCGGCCACAGTTCTAGGCCATGAGGACACGGCCCTGACTAAGACAGACGTTACCCTGCTCTCAAGGAACCAACATTTTAGTGGGAAGGCAGGTAATGAATACACATATCATGTAGTTGTAAGCACTCTAAAGAAAAATAAAACAGGGAAGAGGAGAGAGTGAGATAAAAGAGGGGAAGAAAAGACCATTCCAAGAATGTGAAACTTAAGCAGAGACTCATAATAAGAAAGGGAGGGAGCAACATGGATATCTGTTATAAGAATATTCCAGGCAAAAGGAAAGGGCAAAGGACCAAAGGCAGGATTCAGTAGTAACTAACTCAAAAGCTTGTTAATGATTAAGTTAATCCTTACAGTGTGTATGGATTGGTATATTTCAGGCACATAAATGTCATCTTTTCCCCTTCAAAGTTTTCACGTATTACCAACACTCGATATTTCTTGTCCAAATCATATGTGAGAGCTGCACACGTCTAAAGACTTCCTGTTTTGCTCCACTGCTATGGTGTGCACTTTCTTTGTGCCTTCTGCCACCACCTTCCACTACCCCTGGTCTCTCCTCTTTGTACCCAGTGGCCAAGTGGCTTCACCCCAGTGTGGACCAATCTCTCCCAGTGTGAAAGCTCTTGATTCTGCCATGCTTTTAAACATAAGATTAAAGTTACTTACATTTGTCCCCAAACCAGAGAAAATCCCTACTCCTGCCTCTAGTTTTCCACACCCCCAGTCACATCCCACTTCCCCACGAACACAACGAACTGATTCTTTTTTTCTTTCTCCAGTGGCACTCCCCTCACCATTGCAGAGGCTGCATCTCTGGCTTCCTTGTTTCTGGTGTGATATGTGTTGCTTATTCTGGCTTTAGGCTTTCATGCACTTTAGAGAAGAGGTTCTTCGTGGCTTCCTTTGAACCCCTTCACCCCTTATTTGACTCTTCTCTTTTACTCCCTGCTGGTTATCTCAAATATTCTCTTAAAGACTCTTCTTCTCATCCACTAGTTGACAACATTGAGAGCTTGTGGCAGCCATTTAACTAGGCTGGATGTTCCCCTCGATCTTCTCCTTCTACCCTGAGAAGACCTCTACCTCTGATGTAAGCCTACCCATCGCCTCTCTTCTGCAGGTGCAATCATTTCCCTTTCATTTTCTTGATTTCTCTATTGTCCAAGCCGGGTTAGTTTGTTTTGCTTTCCATTGCCTGAAATCCTCTGCCATTTCCCCTGCAAGCCCTTTTGCACTAGCTGCTCTTTCTATGCTATGATAGCCACAGGTAGCTTCCCTGAGTTCTATTCTCTTTCATTCTAGACCCTTGAAGTAGGCATAGCCTACCTTTACTGAGAAATGATTTGTGGCCATCTGCAAGAAATAGCGTTTTCTCCCTCTTTTAAAAGAATTCACTGATAGTCTCTCCTTTTTGAAACCCCTCTTCTCCCTTCACATTGTACTGATTGCTTGAACCACATGCAAACCATGCTTTTGGTGCCCTTTCTTGGAGCCATTGTAGAATTCTTGTAAAAGAGAATGGGTAGTTTTTAGCCTCAACCTGTTCAACTTTATGAATACACATTAGAGTTTGATACGCATTAAAGCCTGAGAACATTTTCACAGATCACATGTGACCCTGCTAGAGGCATAGTCTGCTCCTTCAGGCCCTCACCGAGTTGTTCTGACATCCCTCCCTCCTTCCTGCTTGGGGGCCCAGGGACAGATAGAGGACTACCGTGTGTGCTCACTGTTTGCCTCCTGCTGACTCATTAAATAACATGCAACAACAGCAGATTCCATGACCCTGGAACGCTCCCATATCCATTTCACTTGGAGTAGCTATGCTTTCTCTTTCCCCGGTTCGTACATCTCATTCACAGAGGTAAAGCTCCCATGACTTTTCTCCAAAATGCTTTGAATTCAGAAGTGCGCTTATGATCTGTCTAGCTCTGTGAAGCGGCTGAAGCATCATAAGGCCATTTGGTTACCTGTCAAGTCAGGAGAGAGGGCAGAGTCAGAGGTAGGGTGTAATCTTCTCCCTCCAGATCGCCGTGATTTAGTCTACCAAGTGAGAAATGAAGATGTCTCTACATGTTTGATTTAGAAACCAAATCAGTAAGCTCCAGAACCATCAGATTTCTGTGCTTGTGAAAACCCGAAGCATCAGCTGAGCATTAATCCTATTCAGTCACCCTCTCTTTCTTCCGTTTAAAAGTTTTCATCTTTATTTATCTTCATTTTGCACTCTACCATTCATTGATTCCCTCTTTTAATCCCGGACGCCCTGCCTGGTGTATTCAGCAAACTCTTCCTTCTCTCAGATCTAGAGGACGCTGAGCTGATTTCCTGTGGTTCGGTTCTCAACCACTTAAAAGAAAGGTTGCAGCGTTTTCTTTTGTACGCAGGTGAGTTTGATTGTTTGAAACAAGCTTTCTTTCAAAGAGTCTCAACAGACTGTACAAAAGCTTAATCATCGTATCTGTATATAGACTAAAATAAGACCTGGGGGGCGGGCACCATCTGAGGGTTCCTGCTCTTTGATTTTTGAAGAAAGTTTTGAAAGCTCCTTTTTGTTTCCTTTTCTGCCTGAAAAATTAAATTCTAGTGAACAATGTATTAATCATGCATACATATTTTGGATTGGTCTTTTCTTTTTTTACTAAGATGACATTTAGAATTGCGAGTTTTATTTCTTCTACTGCTTTATCTGACTCCTTTTCCTTCAGTGTTGATTCACCCTGCTTTGTTGCCTTTCTTGCTTTACCCATTTGTAATTCCTCCTCCTTAATCACTTTGAAATCCACCATATTTTCTCCTGTTCGTTAGCCCACAATCTCCCCGGGGCATTAACTGTAGTGAGTGGTGGACACGTTTCAGGTACCTGTGAGAGCCTGCCATGGGGCGTTGTCCCTTCAGCTAGATGCCAACAGTTTCTGCAGCCTGGGTCTCCAGTATCCTCTCCAAAACTGCTCTCACACTGCATCTCTTTTTTTCCCGGATATCAGATGAAAGACAAGGTAGACATTTTATATTTACCCTGTACATGGATATCTCCCTCATGGTGAATTTCAACACCATTTCAGGAAACATTGACTTTGTACAGCTATCCTCTAGTGGGAATTTTATCAGAAATTCTTTTATTTCTCTTATCATAAAATTGCTAATATTCAACATGTTCAGAGTCAGCTCTTCAGTTCTTCAAAACTGGTGGAGCAAAGGCCTATTGCCTTCATTCATTCAACAAACATTTATTGAAAGCCTACCCCAGGACACACAGGAACAGGTGGATGCCCCAGGGAGGCTAATCGTTTGTTCCACATTCTCTTACTAGGGCCAGGGTTTTCAATTATTTGTATACCTTTTTCATTATGTTCAAAATGAGAGATTTATTACCTGCACTAAACATTTTGTAACATTATAACTTAAACGTAATTGCCTTGCTGCTGCAATTTTCTGAACTAGATAACTTCTGAGGAGGCATATAAGAGAGTTTGAAATTTAAATGATAAAATAAATCACGTGTTCCTGGTAAACAGTAGTTATGCCATGCATCAGGTGCTTTGAGAATTTCATCTCCCGGTGACCATGACTTCAGGTAACTGACTAGGTGCTGGGGGCAGCACGCGTGCAGGGATGTGGCTCATTCCTGTCCTTGCAAGGAGAAGCTTGGTGTGTGTGCCATGCATATCCTCAACAAAGATGACTGGTGACAGTGAAGGCTTTTTTATATACTTTGTTGGGAATGAGACCAATTTACAAGTTGCCAGTCTCCCTTGGAAATCCAGCTATATTGGCACATATATTTTATTTATTCCAGTGATATTCTAATATCCCGTTACGGACGCCCTAATAGGAACGCTTGGCAACTGCCCAGCTGTCCTGCCCTTAATATATCAGGGATATTAAGGAAAAGCTAGATGCACTCCATGCTCTGAAATACCTCAGTCCAATAGAAGAAGCAGAATTGGAAGCAGATAAGTTACACAAACTGGTAATTAGACAATCAGAATATGTCTTGTTTTAAATGATATTTTTACAGCAATAATCTATTTTATAATTCAGAGTTCAGCAAACTACAGCCATTGCAAGCCAAGCCTCTCCTGTCACCAGCTTTCGTAAGTAAAGTTTTACTGGCATACAACCGTCCTGGTCCATTTACACATTGCACATTGTCTGTGGCTGCCTTCGCACTGTAATGGCGAGTGGAATAGTTGCAGGGGATGGAATGGCCCACAAAACCAAAATTTTTACTATCTGGCCCTTTACGGAAAAAGGTTTGTTGACCCCTGCAATAAAATATGTATGAAGCTATTTCAAAGTGTTGGGTTGAAATACTATTGGCATTTAAAGCATTTGACTCAAGAATTGTTTGCAATATTTTCACGCTTTCTGTGCTGTGTGGCCAAACCTAGAAACAGTAATGAAATATGACCATCCTCACACTAATGTTGATAGAAAACCGTTAAGCATTGTATAAGTGCTTAGAATACTGCCTAGGTACTAATTCTGAATTTAGTGAGAAAATGTTATTTTTATTTTCTTATCAATGTCTCAAGTCTGACATCCTATTAAGAAAAAAAAAAAGTGAAATAAGAAGAACCAAATGTTTTCTCTCTCTTCAACAGTCTCTCCCTGCAGTGGGAGTTTAGAGTCTTACATTTACATTTTAAAAATCTAAATCTAGGAAATCAACAAATCAAACCCATTTGTGTTTTAATAAATTCTCCAGCAGAATATTGCATTGTGATTCACAAAAAAACCTTGGATTAAATGAATATCTCCTCATGGCATAGTTCCAATAAATATAATTGTGGCATACCCCGTGATTCGCCCACATTTTTACTTTGCTTCTGTGTTTACCAGAATTTGCACTCTCCAGTCTAGTTGAACCACATGGACCAAGCGACTTAGCAGCTGTCAATTTCCATTTCCTATCTGCAGAGTAGAAGCCCTTTATCTTATCTGTAGGGCTGTGCCGAGAATTAATGATATAAAACCTGAAAAACATTGAGCACTGTGGTAGATGTGTGAAAAATGTTATTTTCCTTCTCTTTTTTTGATACATTCTGTGATATTTGACCATTCTTTCATGTCATACTTAATGCAAATGTTCCTGTCACCTTAAACTTAGCAAAAGGACCACCCGAGTGAACCAAATGCTGACGGAATGGTGAAGCTGGTTTCTTGTCTCTGAAAGCCTTCATCTCCGTCGTTACCTGATAAATACCATTTCAACTGATTGAAACCTAGGGATGCTCAACTCCAAAGGACTAATAATGCAATAATATTGTTAAAAAGAAGGCAGCCAGGACTGTCTTTTATTGTTTCTTTCTATCACTTAAATCACCTGTAACTATGTTGGAATATAGATCATTAACCTCCCAGAGTCAGCAGGTTTTGAGTTTCTATTTTTTTTTTAATAAATTTATTTTATTTATTGATTTTATTTTTGGCTGTGTTGGGTCTTTGTTGCTCTGCGCCGGCTTTCTCTAGTTGTGGCGAGCGGGGGCTACTCTTCGTTGTGGTGCGCGGGCTTCTCATTGCAGTGCCTCCTCTTGTTGCCAGCACAGGCTCTAGGCACACGGGCTTCAGTAGTTGTGGCACGCAGGCTCAGTAGTTGTGGCTCACGGGCTTTAGAGCACAGGCTCAGTAGTTGTGGTGCATGGACTTAGTTGCTCTGCAGCATGTGAGATCTTCCCAGACCAGGGCTCGAACACGCATCCCCTGCATTGGCAGGTGGATTCTTAACCACTGTACCACCAGGGAAGTCCTTGAGTTTCTATCTTTAAGGAAGAATGTAATGGTCTGTCATCAAGCCTCAGCTTTCTGGCATCGACTGTATTTTGATCTTGTTATTTTTCTAAGATTTCTTATGAAATTGACCAGGAAATATTTACTTTTTAATTACAAAAAGAAAGAAATCTCTTCTGATAATTGAAGCTTCTTTAGTCTTGCTTTATTCAACATTCTAATGCCTTTCTTTGTTTTCCACATAATAACTTCAATCCCCCAGCTTACAAGCTTTCCAAGACTCCCCACTGGGAACAGACTAAAATCCGGTCTCCTGATCACAAGATTTGAGTTTAAAACCAAGCTGGTCTATTCTATTGTATGTTGGATTCTAGGGCTTGTGTCTAATTCCTCTGTTCATTTCTTCAGTGCTGAGAATAGTGCCTGGCACATAGTAAGGTGCTCAGTAAATATCTGTTAAATTTAACTAGTAACTGAAGTATGAACAGAACTGCAACCATCCACTCTTTGTGGATCCCTGAATGTGTTCTGTCCCTGGCACCCTTGGGGTTCTTTTCAGTACCGTTGAAATCCTACCCACACTTTCAAGGCCCTGCTCCATTAAACCTTTCCTGATCCTTCAGCAGCCAAGATTAATTTCTCCATTGAGTTTTCATAGCATTCCCTACATCTGGTACAGTATTAAAGCAATTCGTTCATTCTACAAGTATTTATTTGTTGTGAAATATTATTTATAAAATATGTATTGAGCACCTATTCTGCAATGTTCCAGGCACTGAAGATACAGTGGGGAAAAGTCTGATAAGGGCCTTGTAAGTTTATATTCTGATGGTCATAATGAAAACAAACAGACAAATGTATCACATCAGGCGGTGATGTGGACTCTGACAAAAAATAAAGGAGGGAAAGGAATGGAGAATGAGGGATGGGCCTCCCTGAGGAAAAGGCACGTGAGCAGAGACCTAGATTACACAAGGAAGTGTGCAAGGCTCTGTGCTAGAGGCTGAGAAGATAAAGACTGTGAAGCATGCTCCTTGCTCTCAACAACATGAAGAAACTTACCTGTTAGGTGATAATAATTGCACTCTAGTGTCTGGAAACAATGCCAACACAACCTGTAGACGAAAGCCATTCTAGTACCGATGTGTTTGCCTTGCTATTTTAGATGCTTCTGTGTTCCTTATTATATTGTCCTTTTGTCTAGGAAGAAATCATGGGTTGTTCATCTTGGTGTCCCCCAGCATGTTCACAGTGCCTGGTGCCTTCCCGGCCCAGCAGACTGGTGGGTTTGGCCAGTGCAGTCCCGAGCAGAGCCTTCCCGGCACTGAGGCTGGAACTGAGGGAGGAGCTGCCTGGAGCTCCGTCTGGGTGTTCTCCGCAGAGGGAGCTGATTGCTCTCCCCTATGAATTACCATCCACACTGAGAAGCCCTCGGCAGCGGATCTGATGAGTGGGAGAGCTGCCAAAGCAGTGCAGCCAGGCTGGGCCCCCGGGGCACCTGTGAGGTCATCCTCTTGCTTTCTGTTTGAAAAGCTTACTGTGATCACAGTGGAGGTGAGTGGGTGGAACTGGGAGAAACTCTTACTCTTTTCTCTCTCTATATAGATATCAAAAATGTACCCCAGTACCACACGGGGTAATTTGATTCATCCAGGTTGGTAAAAGCCTGCCTCTATTTTCCTCCCAGGAAAAGAAGGAATTTTAAATAGAAACTAAATTCCAAAGTCTTCAGAAACCCTAACCCTCATTCTCAGAGGCACATCTGAGACTTTACTCTCTGGGATAATTGTCGGCTTTAACAAGGAGGTTGGCGTTCATTGAAGCAGAAAGAAAGAGAGCAAGTGACAAAGTGCAAGTGAGTGATTTGTACGCAGGTAGAAACATGGCATCATAGAATGTTGGTACACCCAGGACAGGATTTTGAATCCTTAATCTTATTTATTATACTATTTATTATACTATACTATATATATTATACTATTTACATATGAGACAGTATTATCTTGTCTGCACACAGTATCTCACTTAATGGTGAGACTGGTCGGGACTGGTCTAGATTTTGTGACAGATGACAGTAGTCATCTCGATGTTGTGGCCATGGTCCAGTGCAGTTCACCAGGATTGCAGATGAGAATGACATGATTCTGTAGAAATGAAAATCTGTTTCAGAGTCATAGGTAATCATTGCATAACAAAATGTGTAACCTTGCTCCTCTCCCTGGCTCTACTCTTCCTCACTCCATACTCTCTTTTCCCCCTGAATTGCTCCCCTGAGAGCTGCAAGGCACATCCTTTCATTATGCAGAACCATTTAGCTCCCTCCAGTTTCTGCTCCCAAACATTCAAACACAGCATGGGAGTGGCAGACTAAAGAGTAAAGAAACCTGGTTTTTGTTGTAACTCAGTTTCCTGAATCTATGTAAACACCTGACACTGTTTTAATAGTATTCCTATAGACATTAAGAAAAACAATGTCTTCCATTGGGTCAAATGAACTTCCTTGTCTTTATCGGCTGTGGCCAGTGGCACACTCGTTTTGTCAGCAGATTGGCAATTTATGCAGAAGCCACTTAGAAATTGCCTGGGTTATAGGTGCTTAATATATGTTTCTTCAGTGAATGAGTATGAATGCATGCCTACATAATTGCGTGCATAAATTAGGAGCGTATATGTGAGGAACTCCTTGAAGGAGTGAATAACATAAGAAGATGATCTGTGTGTTTTTAGAGATCAGTGTATGAGGAAAACCATTCTAAGTTCATTGATAAGACATGTCTTGAGATGCTTTCCCAGTAATGTTGATGTATTTGCCTTACTCAAGTTCATCTCTTCCATTTAGTTCTCATAACTGACAGCATGGATGTACAAGACAGGACAGGTGATTACTGTTACCAGGTACAACCTTGGCTTCGCTAGAATCAAATTAGCAAATCAACCAGATACTAATCACAAATGGATATATGACTATAAAAACATATATCTATGTTACTTGTATTGGGTTAGCCAAAAAGTTTGTTTGGGTTTTCCATAAGATGTTACAGACAACGCCGAACAAACTTTTTGGCCAAACCAATATACGTAAGTCACATGTATATTTGAATTCTAGCAAAACTTAGACTCTATGGATATTTTTTCCACCCATTCCAAAATTCCATCATGCTAATTCTCCTACACTTGTATTATTTTTTAAATAATTAGAGAATTAAGCATTAGCTGACTCATTACCTACAAATTCTTCTGGTTTTTACCAGTGCTGGAGCAGAGCACACAGAGATGTGGTTTATGATTGGTAGATTGGGATTGAGGGCAGTGACTGGGCAGTAGGGTTGACCCCTATGTAAGAAAATCAGCAGTCCTGTTCACGATACCACAGGTATCATGGCATATGGTTCTGGTCTAGGCCAATTTTTTGTTTTTAGCTAAAACGTCTGATATGGTGAAAAGAAGTATGGCAGAAGATATTGTGGGATCAAGGAAATAGGCAGGTCACAGAGCTAAGATTCTAAGTAGATTCAACAAGGCCATATAGCACTAACTCATAAAATAACTTGGAATTGAAGGAATAAGACCAAGTCCTGAGTAGGAGGAAAGAACTAAAAGAGACCAGGGCTCTGATAGGAAAGCTTCAGTTCTAACAGGGAAATGGAATGTGAATTCAGAACCAAGAATGAGGCTGCTTTAAACTGTCTGGGTCTTTATATAGAGATCTGGCAGAAACGCTACTCTCCAGTGGATGTCGGTATGCCCTGTGAGGAAGAACAGACTAATTGTATACCTGGCATGCTAATGGAGATGAAGTTATTAATATATTTCCAGGCTCATCCTCACTGGCTCCAAATTAGTACTCACAGCTGGTTGTGATGAGACAGGCAAGGAATAACATATTCATAACCATTATGGAGTAGTTTAGGCTCTTAAACATACTATATGGAATTCTATGTATAAGTACTTGTGCTTATATTTAATGGAATTTAGAAAATGTGAAACATATGGTCATAAGTGCTGGGGTATCAGATGACTCATTTATAGTAATGCCACTTCATGAATGCACTAAACAATTTTATTGTCTTACGTTCAGAAAGCTATAGAAGTGTTCTTAAAGGGCACAGTGGAGATTTTACAGTCTAAGTTTTCAGCTTTTTGTGATGTTCATTGTAGAAGAGTTGGAAAATTCAAAACAGCATAAAGAAATGGATTTTTAAAAACTATAACCCTATCACTCCAAAATGATCAATATTAGCATTGTGGTATATTTTCCCAGTATTTCTTTCATGTATTATTATATAGCTGCTATGTATTGTTAAGCATTTTTTTCTAATCTGCTACTGTTTTTTACTGAACACTATATCAGGCATTTTCTAGTATTATTAAAACATCTGCACAATCTTATTAATCTTGTTGGCTACAGAACTATCCCTTCATATGGACAGAGGCTTGTTTTAACTCAACCGTTTCCATAGTGTTGAGCATTTAGGGGTTTTCAGTTTGGCAGTATGCATAACTTGAACATGTTTGGACATAAATAATTTTTAAAATTTCTTAATTTTTTAAGATCAATTTCTAGATTCAGAATTATTTTTATTCAAAACAAGATGAAGATTTTCTAAGGTTCTTGGTGTACATTGAGAAATTGCTTTCTGAAAATGTTGCAATAATTTATATACCAATCAGTAGTATAGAAAAGTGCTCATCTCTTTGTACTGTTGCCACAATTTAAGATTATTAGAATTTTGTATTATTTGCTAATTAAATGGGAGAAAATTGGATTTTGTTATTGTTTTGATTTTTACTTATTTGATTATTAGTTAGTTTGAACACTTTTTATATATTTTAATCATTTAAATACCATTTTTGTCACTTTTCTATTTATTAACTTTGCTCAGCCGTCAATTGTTAGAAAATGGCCCATGAACAAAGAAGAAGTACAGCTGATTCTCATTATTCGTGGTAGTTGTGTTCTATAAAGTTGCAGCAAACACCAAATGAGCAAATACTGAACCACTGCTCCTAGGAGAAATACAGGGCTAGGTTTCTAGGAGCCTCTAGTCCTAAGATTTTCATTCACTGATCAATACATACCTTGTTTAGTGTGTTTCTATTTCAAAACACCTTATTTAATATTTATTGTTGATTGATTAACATTAAACTCATGGCCAAAAGCACTGTGACTCACGCCCGAACAAAGCTCATCTAACACGTGTATATTTTCTCTGTAAGGCACATCACAGCCTTGCACTTAGGAATACTAGAGAACATTTCAGCACGACGCTTTGGGGCCATTTTAAACAGCAAAATGACCAACAAGAAGCCCCAAAGTGCAAATCCTGTGGCATTAAACGTACTACGTGAAGGATGCATGTTTACACTAGGAGAGCTGAAACAGAGAGGCAGGCAGTCCCCTTGTTCAGTCTCAGCTGAGAACATGAGGCTACTCAAACTTTTCACTGCTCTGGGCATGTCTGTGAATGACCACGAACGTGCCATGAGTATTGATTGGAGGTTACAAGTAAGTTTCAACAAGTAGGCAAATTCACAAATACAGAATCCATGAATAATGAGGACTGACTGTATCTTCATATCTTCGTGATCTGGCCACAGATAAATGGTGATAAATATGGGTGAGTAAAGAAATGAATAGACGGATAAATGTAAATCAATTCATGTTGAAGGGAACAAGTAAAAAGAAAAGTGTTCTTTAAATCCTATAATTTTGAAGTATAGACAGGAGTTGCAATACCCACAGCAAGGAAAGAGCAAAACTGAGAACGGCAAAGCGGGTATGTTGACACCTGAGGAGAAAGAGCAGAACAGGGCAATGCAAAGGGCACCAGCGAGAAGCCAGATGGAGCTGAACGTGAGGCTCATTTGCCAGCTTGTGACCTTGGATGAAAACCACTCTGAGCCTCCATGGTCTCCTCCACGAAATCAAGATTAAAATATCCTCCTCAGACTAAATGTCCCTTAGGGGTACCTTTTGTCTTTTATTCAGTTACAGCCCTAGGACTTTGCATAATTCCCAAAATATGTATGTCAGCTATGTCAGATATATATATGTCAGATACTCAATGGCCAAAATGTACCAGAAATGAAAAGAAATATGTTTAAAGTTCAGAATATTCTACATTTAAAGTACAGAACAAAGCATTTTCATTGTAAAACACTTGTCATACAGGACTAGTCCCTAACAATGAATAGTTAACAAACGTCGATCACTCCATTTCAGACGCTCTACTGCTCTATATAAATGATTTATGTGAATTCAAATTATATGAATGATTTATTAATTTCTTTATTTTTATTTAACAAACATATAGTACTTACCATGCGCCAAGCTTTGTTTAATGCTTGACAAATGTTAATTTGTTTAGTCCTTGTAACAACACTATGCAGTAGGTTTTATTATTAAAACTATTTTATACATGAGTCATAGAGGGAGTAACTCGTCCAAGGTCACACAGCCAGTAAATGGCAGACCCAGGATTTGAACTAAGTGCTTTGGCTCCAGAGTTCATGGTTATAACCTCTACTTTGTCACAGTGGCCCTGGGAGATTCGAGATAAGGAAACAGGGGTTAAGTAACTGACCTAAGTTAGCAATGAACCTGCTGGTGTGTCTGACTCTAAAGCCTGTGTCATTAGGATTTATAGCTCAAGGCCACTAGCATTCTGGTGATAAAACAGCAGAGGCTTACAATGGTTTACTACCTATGTTGCTTCTAACGGCTTCTAAAACACAAACAACTTGCTTTCTCTCTTCCTGGTTTCTTAATAATGCGGCTAGATTATCATTGCCCTAATTCTAGATTTTTTCTGAGTCCTGAGAGCAGGTGTTCATGGAATATAAGAAGGAAAAAAAAAGAGTATTAGCCCATTCCGGAACTAAGGAAGGGAGGCAGGATATTGTCAAGATTAACAGCTTGAGCTATGGACTGACACTGTCTGAATTCAGATCAGGCTTCCCTGCTACCAGCTGTGAGGTTTTCGTAAACCACTTCACCTCTCTGGACCTCAGTTTCAGCCACAAAATTGAACAGTTCTACCTATTCAAACCATGCTTGTATTGGTGTGAGGATTCAATGAATTACTACCTATAAAGCAATAAGAAAGGTCCTTGGCACACGGTGAATACACAAATAAAACTTCAATAATAGAAGCAACATTTTAAAATTATCCAAGTTTGTCTTTTCCAATTTCACCTCTTATGTACTAGTAAGTTTCCAAACTTTGTGATTACACACCTTTATCATTAAAATTGGCATATGTACAAACATCCTTACTTTATGTATAGATTATCGAAATGTGTAGCAATAGATTGTAGTAACAGATTGCATGAAATTTTAAACTAGATAACAGCAACAGTTCACCAAGTCCTGGTTTATCTTTCCCTAATATGCCTAAGCTGCCCTGGGGCACCCTGGATCCTTGTACCCAGACCTCCCCTCCCCAAAGAGTTCTTTGCTCAAAGCTACCTATGGCCTCCTCTAGTCTTTCTTAATTTCAATGACTTGTAAAAGAAAAAGGGGTAACTTCTTCTGTTGATGGAAAGTAATTATATCCATTACCATCTGGGAACAATAATAGTCCCTTAACTCTTCCAAGATTATTCACATACTCAAAAAACATCCTACGTTATCCCTACTGAATTCTTGATCAAAGGCCAGAAGTCTGGGGGTCAAGGCAGGGTCTACCTCAAATTGATTCTGCTTCTCACATTTTTCCTTTTGCCAACTCCCAGCACCAGCTCCCTTTGGTGAATGAATTGGTCTGTGGCAGGGGTTGGAGATGAGTATTTTGCTTGTGAAAGTCACTTAAAACTTGGACTTAGCAACATTGAAGACCACATATACATGAGAGGGAGGTCAGGGAACTGGTTAGTGGAAGATGCTGAGAACCAAGATTCCAAGTTTGAGTTCACTCCAGACAATAAAAGAAACATAGAAATCATTGAGAAGTGGTGCTCTTGAAGATAGAAGAGGCTGAATCCTGCTTTTATTAAACACAGTATACTCATTCCGCTCATTTTTTCTCTTCCATCCCAAGGAATATAAAATCCTAAAATGTAGAAGGAAAAGAAACCTTTTTACACCTTTGCTTCTCCCTTACATAGCCTGAACCTGAGGTCAAATTTAGCTTTGGAAAAAATATTTCTTGTAACAACCCATATGTCATAAGAGTAGCATAGGAAAGGGAAAACATAGATCCCAAAAGGAGGACTGTTTCTGTACCTCCAGAGGTACCTGAGAATATATATGGATACACACAGTTGGCCCCCCCATATCCATGGATTCTGCATCTGCGGATTAAACCAATGAATGATCAAAAATATTCAGAAAAAAATTCCAGAAAGTTTCAAAAAGAGAAACATGAATTTGCCACGCTCTGGCAACTATTTATATAATATTTACATTGTATTTGCAATAATCTACATAGCATTTACATTGTATTAGCTATTATAAGTAAGCTTGAGATGATTTAAAGTATACAGGAGGATGTACATAGGTTATGTGCAAATATTATACTAATTTATATAAGGGACTTGAGTATCCATGGGCTTTGTTTCCTTGGGGGGTCCTAGAACCAATTTCCCATGGATACTGAGGGACACCTGTATTCCCTTACATGCCCCATAGATGTGATAGCAAATCGTAACTGGTACCACTCCTGGGGGCTGCCAAAATCATTCCCAAGAACTTTGGACTTATTCTCTCCTTTGGCAAGATGTTTGCAAAGGGAGGTATCTGTGAGCTATGAAGAGACCGAGAGGAACAATGCTATACTTTACAGGAATAAAAATACCTCACGAAGCATTCTCTAGGAAACTCTTTAGTTCATAGACTCTTTATAGGGAAAATTGTTTCTTTATGTGTTTTGAATATTGCTTTCACATACTAAGTAATAAATAGTTATGATGTAGGTGCTTATGAAATTTTTATTTTGCAAGAATTACAGAGTTTAATAAAAGTAGAACCCTATCAATAAATTCCACTCATTCATTAAAAAACTATGTATTAAATATATCCCCACACTATTCTAGGTGCTTGGGATATATGAATGAACAAAATAAATAAAAAATCTGTCGGGAGACCCTTGCCAAGAATGCACTGCGCTGTCCCCTCTATACCTGGGCCATTTCTCATTGTTGCATTTGTAGCAAGCAGCCCTGAAGGATGAAGTAATGTCTCCTTCCTTCCAGACGAAGAGCAGGCTTGCTTACTGCTTACTAAAAAAACAGTGGGTTCCCAAACTTACTATGCTTTTGGTACAATGCAAACCTACTATGCATGTAGCATCTATTTGACCCCTCCACATTGCCCCCATAGAATCTGGGGGACAAGGAGTACCAACAAGAACAAGATGCTCATGCTGCTTGCTGTACTGTGAACAATGCAGTAGTTCGTTTCTGATCCAGAAACTCATGTTTTTGCCCCCATCTGCAAAACGTTAACAAGATAACTCTTTAGTGTCAAGGTAAAATCGTCCCAGAGAAGACAAATCTCTGCCTTCATTCAATTTACATTCTAGCCCATATTGTATCAATTCTATCTTGCTTTCATATTTCAATAAAAATTTAAATCCAGCCTTCCCTGGTGGTGCAGTGGTTGAGAGTCCGCCTGCCGATGCAGGGGACACAGGTTCGTGCCCCGATCCGGGAAGATCCCACATGCCATGGAGCAGCTGGGCCCGTGAGCCATGGCCACTGGGCCTGCGCGTCCGGGGCCTGTGATCCGCAATGGGAGAGGCCACAACAGTGAGAGGCCCGCGTACCGCAAAAAAAAAAAAAAAAAAATTTAAATCCTCCTTGCTTGCTTCTGCAACTTTTCTCAGGAGCTCATCAACCATGGTTTTTACTTATGTTTAATCACCACTATCAACAAAAAGAGAAAAATTAGATGACTTAGAATATGGATGTTATTATAAAATTTCATAGGAAATTATAAATCTTGTGCAATATGATATTTTAAGGTAAGTAACTACTTTAAGGTGAAGATAACAATTTAAATACTAAGAGACAGAATTGTTTTGTAGATCTATCACTAATGAACTGCTAAAGGCACGAATTTCAATCCTGTTTTTGCCAGAGGTCAATATCAATTAGTGATATATATATATATGTACATATATATATATATATATATATTTTTTTTTTTTTTTTTGGTACGTGGGCCTCTCACTGTTGTGGCCTCTCCCGTTGCGGAGCACAGTCTCCGGATGCACAGGCTCAGCGGCCATGGCTCATGGGCCCAGCTGCTCCGCGGCATATGGGATCTTCCCAGACTGGGGCACGAACCCGTGTCCCCTGCATCGGCAGGCGGACTCTCAACCGCTGCGCCACCAGGGAAGCCCCGTCCAATTAGTGATATTTTATCAACAGGATTTCTCTTTCAAAACCATTTTATAATATTCAGATAACTCTTTCCCTGGCCAGCTACTTGCTTTTTAGAGATGGGTTTACCAACTCATTATTAATGGATTATTTAGACGTTTATTATGGTGCCAGGGTTTGTTTTTTTATGTTAGGTCTAGTGAAATGTAAAATATAGCATATTTCAAATGGTTTGTTAATACAAAAGTTATGTGTACCCTCAAGCCATGAGGGCGATGTGTCCCCTCTTCAGTATATAATGGTTTTTATTGAAAGGTGTCTCTAGAAAATAAAGTGAATAGAAATTAGTGAGGAAGGAAGACACTGACCATGAGGCTTTAGGGGAAAACTGTCAAATGTCATCTTATCATTTAAAATTAAGGAAAATATATTTAGGAAATGTATATGTTTACTTATTTAGCCCATAGTTCAGTTATTCATTCATCGAATTTAGTGACACAGACATTTATCAAGTGAGTCCTCGGTGCCCAGCTCTGTGCTGTACGCTGAGGGTTCCCCAGGGAGCAAAATGCAGTCGTTGCCCCCTAGGTCCTTACCAGGCAGCGGAGGAGAAACGCATACTCATCTGTATCAAGGCAGCGATGTTCTGGAAATGTGTAGAAAGAGCATTTACCTCATCTTAAGGATTCTATGAAAGTCTTCCTGAAGTTGACATTTGAGCTGAGTCTCAATTTATTTTTCTGGTATTGTTAGGTATTGGGTAGTAATTTTATGCCAGACGTGATACTTCAGAGATTTCCTTATTCGAAGTTTTAAAAAGTGTTAAAACAGACAAGGAGGAGATTATGAGAACTTGAAGAATATGCTCAATCGAAAAATATATATGTTTGTAGAAAAATCATAAAGTTTTTCTTTTCTTTTCTTTTCTTTTCTTTTCTTTTTGACGTTTACAAGCCTCCCAAATCACTCATTGACAACCAGGAAACAGAAGGCACCTCAGTAACCCCAGCTGCCCCCCTCCCAGCTGCCTTCCCAGCCTCTGCTTTAATCCCAACTCTGCAGCCCTGGATCTCTTTCTGAAATTTAGCATTTCTAACATGTGGAGCCAATAATACAGCATTGATGAATTTCTTCCTTTTATGTTTTTAACGATTTGGATTTTTATTGGGGGTAAGTATAATAAAGACTTTTTAGGCCTAAGGGTAAAAAAGAAAAAGGTGATTCCAGATTTCATCCTTCCTGGGAAAGTTCAAAGTTCAAGTGTACTATCTTTGACCCAGTGTTGTTCTGCAGAATGACTTGCTCTTAGAAGAGTTTTGTTGCTCTCGTTGTTTTAGAGGATTTTGCTTTGTTTTGTTGTTATTGTTGTTCAGTGATGTTCTGACCTGGATTGTCGAGACATGTGAGGCTTGATGGGGCTATATTGTTGGATCAGATGAGATACTGTGTGGGAAAGTCATTGAGCAGGTGGGAAGTGCTGTTTAATCCTTCTAACAGGAGAGGCTCATGGTGGTACTGAGAAAATGTAAAAAGCAGCAAAACAGGTTAGTAGAGCCAAAGAATAGCAAATGTCTCCTTCTGTCACCGTGTGAGCATTTTAATCAAATGACCTGCCTCATGCAGCTTTATTTTGCATCGAGATATTCTATATCCTCAAAATATTTCTCCAGTGGTGGTAATGAATTGCATTGCCCTCTCCGTTGTAAGAGCGTGGGTATTCTGCTGCGGAGCCATATGGTTCCCATTTATTTTAATGTGTCTTTGACATCAGGAGAATTGCTGAGACAGCAGAGGAAAGTGCTTACAACTTGGACTGCAGCCAGAACTGCGAATATTTATGTTTAGTAATGACTACCTTTTTTTCCCAATTAAAGAAACGGTATAGTCTTAGGATGGTATCCATGTTGAGATTTTAATAAAGTGAGAGTTTAAGTTTATATATTTTGGAAATAGCTGTTACTTTAGTAGCAGAGAAATGTATTTCTTAAGCATGAAGTTTTAGGGTTTAATTGCACATATGAGAGATTAAAGGAACAAGCTGGGAAGTAGGTGGTACTTATTTTCTCACTGATAATAAAGAAACACACTTTTTGCTTGGTTTAACAGCAATACCAAGATAGTAGTCTGCATATGTAATGCTTTCCATCTGTGATTCCTAAGGCTTTTAACAAAGATAATTATTTCTGATAATACTCCTGTGAGGTGGAGAAACATAATTCTGAAAATACTAATGACTGAGAAATGAAGGTGCCCATTAATCTAATCTGTATAATGGAGATGAGCAAGTTTAGAATTCAGATTTTGATTTAAGTACATTATCTAACAATTTACTATTTTCCAGGTATCAGGATAGGATAATATTTTCTCTAATTCATTAGTAATACTGTATGCTTATAATAAAGAAGCATTCTTTAAAAATGAGAAGACAGTAAAGACCTCAGTAATAATGAATGTTCCATATGTAAATGTTAATATCAGCTCTGTTGAAATCTTAGGTTCCTTGTAAAATTTTAATGTTATCTAAAAGAATATACATAGTGTGAACAGAGAAAAGAGGTGATAATAATGTTGATCACAATTCTGTGAAATTGTTCTCACTAGTACTAAGGTCAGATGGCGAGTTGAATATATGGAACAGGAAAGAAATTTCCCAACTTCCAGTCTGTTTGGGGCAGAACTGAACAGAATGCAGGGCCCAGATTTAGCAGAACACTTTAATATTATACTGTCTTTCGAATATTTTGCTTAAGGATTTTAATGTGCAAACTTTAAGTGATGTATCATATAAACACACAATTTATCATATAAAGACCAGAAGGAAGACTTCATGTCAAATATAGAATTAAAACTCCAAGATTCGTGATGCCTAGTACTATTTGATGGATGAATTGATGAAAAAGGAAAATTAGAATGAAACTTGGTAGATCGCTCAGTTAGTGGTGCTATTTTAATCTACGGTTTAATCTAAATTTCTTTTAGTTTAACAATTCACCATCCCCAGTATTAACTGCATTTGATGTTGCTGGCTAGCGCTTTCTAAGTCACATCACATTTTCAGTGGAACAGCAGTTTAATGTAAGCAGGAGAGGGTCAGTGCTAAGTCAACTATATATTAAGATTATATAAAAGAGAGAACATGATTTCTTTTTAAAATTTTGTTCTTTCCATTTTTAAAACAATTTTATTGGAGTATAGTTGATTTACAATGTTGTATTAGTTTCAGGAATACAGCAAAGTGAATCAGTTATACATATACATATATCCATTCTTTTTCAGATTCTTTTTCCATATAGGTTATTACAGAATATTGAGTAGAGTTCCCTGTGCTGTACACTAGGTCCTTACTAGTTTCTCCCAATTTTTTAATATCAAGTTTATAACTCCAAACTATTGTATTTATCCCTTTTGTCCTAACAAGTATGAGAACAAAATGACCTCCTCCCTATTCTTTTAGATCACTCACAAGAATTAGGGGGAAAGTGCAGGGGGCACCTTTAATAAATAAAAATGTGTGAATGAAAAACAGCTAGTTCTGAGAAATGACCAACCACTCCTTGTGAGTTAATCATCTTAATTATTTATGACATCAAAGCTGGAAAGTCGAAGCTTGCACTTAATTTTTATATGCCGCTTTCTGAATTTACATCAAAATCCTGGGCAATAAACCTTATTTTTTTTCAAGCTGAGTACTGCAAGTAGATGATTACACTATTAAACCACCCCTATAATTGCAGTGTGCTGAGTGGCCTGGGCTGTAGCTGTCAGGAGAGACTCAGGAGAGAGCTGGTTCCCTCCACGCAGATCTCGTGCTTGCTTGTGTGGACGTAGCTGACAGACTCAGTGGATGACGACGTGACATGAATGTTCATCATCCAAAACAAAGCTTTAGCCTCAAGGGTCATCTTTTTATATTATTTCTCTTCTTGTTAATTTTTTTTTGCTTAAATGCATATACAATATTTTTACATATCTTGATAGAAAATGTATTATCACACAGTCTTATGTGAGAGGGTTTTTTGTTTTGTTTTTGTAAACTAAGGATTTAACCCAAAGGGTCTCATCTTGAATTATTTCACTCAGAAGCTGCAATGAACAAAAGACATTATTGGTCTCAAAAGTAATCCATTGGTGAATATTTTCATCTTGTTATAGGATGGTAAATACTTATGGTTAAACTACCTAATCTTGTCTACAAATTATAAACCTAGTCCTCTACAGAAGGACTGACATCAGAATGAAGACGACTGGTTCTTATGTATGTCTATCATATTTTATATTCTCCAGTCTATTTGCTGCTTTACTAATACATAAATTGGTTGGTTGGTTCGAGATGGGGAAGAATGGCATTTAGGAGCTGGAGAGACAGATGCGCTACAATTTGAAAAGCATTTAGAGCTATCATTCACACTGTAGGAAACCAAATACAAATTGAGACTTGATAACTTGAGCATCACTTCAAGTCGGAGCTACTCTTCCTTGATTTTTGCTTTTGAATGCTGCTTTCATAGAAATAAAGTCAGTAGTAAAAGAAAAACAAGCCACTGGTTTGCTCTTTGATGGATTCTGACATTTTCTTACACTTACTGACTGTCTCAGTTCTGATGAAATTTTGGGAAATGCAAAGCACTTCAATTCCAAAATATTGGGAATACCCCAATATTGTCTCTAACATGTTCAGTGTTTGGGAAAGTCTCTTTCTTTCCTTTGTGATTGTTTTTGCCTGCGTTATATCCTTCATAACTGAGTATAAAGTAACATACTGAGTATAAAATACCATGACATTGATTTGGCCATCACTTTATGTTACATACTTAGGGTAATTTGGATTTTGTTCATGATTGGAAGGAAAATATTCCCAATTAGTCTTTACTTTCATTTTGCCTCTCATTTACCCATGCCTTAAGATATTTCCTTCTTATCAGTCTTTTGGAATTGCTCCCACTAAAATGATTTACTGCAGCCCTAAGTACCTTACTTGAGCAAAGTAACAAAATAAACACAACTGGGGCAAATATATTTGAGAAACTTGAGAATGTGACCTAAAGGAATAAAAGGGGACCATTAGAACAAGGAGGGATTGCTTTTGATAGCAAAATTGCCTTCATATTCAAAGGAACTACTCCTATGTTTCTTGGTTACTAGATCCATTTTCACTCCTTACTTGTGGTTAAGATTTGAGACCGTGTGTGTGACACCATGATCAAGAGGGGCCAACCTTGACAATCATGTCAAGCTGGAGAAGATGTGAAAATATGATCACAGGAAATTTTCAGAAGTCACTTGTGAAGACTGAGGACATTTTTTTTTAGTCTTAATAATTTTAAACATTGGAAATTGATTTAATATCTAAGCTGTTATGCTAATTTCTATGCAAAATATTTTCTGATGAAACTGGATTTTCTGTTTGAAAGCTAGTTTTCATGCATGATTTCGTAACTGATTTGATCTTGATTTGTTCTTCAAAAGGTAAGAAACAACATGCATACTTTCAGAGCCCCTGACTAATTTGGTCTGTATGATGCAAAAACACAAGTTTTTATTGCCCAGGATTTACCAAGATAAACAAATTAATTTCGGCAATCTTACTTTGCTTCTACGGAATTTCCTCCAAATAAATGAAAAATAGACTCAAAATATTGACTTACAAATCACCTGGTATTTTCCTTTTGAGCATAGCGCATAGAAGTATGCTATTAACTTCAGACCCAAATGGTAGAGTTAATATTTTCCACAATTTACCCCTTGTTTAGCATCAGACTGGACCATAAACTCTCAACCTCCACGTGCCAACTTTAGTGCCAAAATACATAGTTCTGTTTACTGCTTTCTGCCTTTCCAGCTATACCAGGGCTTTGCTGATAGCTGTTGACACTAAATGAGCCAGGTGTGCCTTAGGAGGGTAACTAGATTGCTGCTCAAGCATTGGCCCCAGAGTGGCTGCACTATGGCTTCCATTTTTTCTTAAGTTATTTTATTGAAGTGTAGTTGATTTACAATGCTGTGTTAATTTCTGCTATACAACAAAGTGATTCAGTTATACATGTATATATATATATTCCTTTTCATATTCTTTTCCATTATGGTTTATCGCAGGATACTGAATATAGTTCCCTGTGTTCTACAGTAGGACCTTGTTGTTTATCCATTCTATATATAGTAGTTTGCATCTGCTAATCCCAAGTGGCTTCCATTTTTAATCCACTCTGATCGTGAACTCTTTATTATAATGTATGGTACAGCTTACTTTATTTTATCTACTTACATTCTGACCCTGCCATTGTGAATTAGTTTCTCAACTCTCTTCTTCACTTATTTTTAAAAGCATTTTTTAAGGTTGGGTAGCTTCTTCAGATGGCTAATGTCAGTTACTCTGTGCTTTTTATTCCTTTAATTTACAAGGGTCAATATTATCTCCATAATATGTGATCATTTTACAGCAACACCAGTATGCCCTGTTGGACCACCATAATGGTGGTCCCAAAAGCTGTGTCCTGGGCAGGATATATAGTACTGTTGCATTTAGACACTTCTGCTTCAGGATGGTAATGGTGAATGGGATAAAAGAAGAGGAGCTGAGAGGCAACAAAAACTTAGCCTTGTGTATGAAAACAGACTAGTTCTTTTTCAAAGCAGTAATGAAAGCCACCTTCTCCCTCTTCTTTCTTCTTGCTCTTGACCTCACGGTAGTAAAATGAACTCCTGAACTCTGTAGAGACACAAAGTTGAGTTCAATCATTCTGTAAAGGGCACAAATTACTAGGTAGATATATCAGGGAGGTTCCAGATTCCCTAAGGCAGTTGTGCTGAGTGAATTTAATCTGTTTTTCCCAGGCTTGAAGAACACAGACTCCTTTTTGATAACTTCATTCTGTGATGTTAGTCAAATCGGGGCCTGGAGACAGGAGATAGCCCACAAGAGCCCATTCTGGGACTCCAATTCAATCATCAGAAGAGAGACGTGAGTGGCTCCTAAGTTTAGGAAAGCCACACTTAAAATACCCTTCATTGGACTTCCCTGGTGGCACAGTGGTTGAGAGTTCGCCTGCCGATTCAGGGGACACCGGTTCGTGCCCCGGTCCGGGAAGATCCCACATGCTGCGGAGCGGCTAGGCCCGTGAGCCATGGCCGCTGAGCCTGCGCGTCCGGAGCCTGTGCTCCGCAACGGGAGAGGCCACAACAGTGAGAGGCCCGCATAACGCAAAAAAAAAAAAAAAAAAAAAAACATCCTTCATAAGGCTGATCTTGTGGCATTTCAAAGCCTTCCTCTTAAATATATCCCATAGGCTTTTTGATCATTGTTTCTACAGTGCTATTTATAACATGCAAGTGCTAAAACAAGTATAAGCACATGTTTGAATTATAAACCCTAGTGGATAGGAGGAAGCACTAATCCTAGTGCACTTTGACAGTGTTAGAAAGGCCAAGAGCCCAGGTAAAGGGCTTCTGCTCTCTGCAACTATTGTCTTCTTCCAAGCCTTGGAAAAACATCTCTTAACTGTCTTTTGGGAAAAGTGTAATCTGGCTTTTTGTGAAAGGATGGTACAATAGATTCATCCAGAAGGTTGAAGGATTTTTTTTTTTTAATAAATTTATTTTTGGCTGCGTTGGGTCTTCGTTGCTGCGCGCAGGCTTTCTCTAGTTGCGGCGAGCCGGGGCTACTCTTCAGTTCGGTGTGCAGGCTTCTCATTGTGGTGGCTTCTCTTGTTGCGGAACATGGGCTCTAGGTGTGCAGACTTCATAAGTTGTGGCATGTGGGCTCAGTAGTTGTGGCGCCCAACCTTATTTGCTCCGTGGCATGTGGGATCTTCCTGGACCAGGGCTTAAACCCATGTCCCCTGCATTGGTAGGCAGATTCTTAATCACTGCTCCACCAGGGAAGTCCATGAAGAATTCTTATAATCTAAAAATACAGGTACAAAATCTAAGTAAATTTTTTTAAAAGGAAATTTGTCTAGAGTACTATGAATTGTCTAAAAAATAAGTAATAAAATTATCAGAGGTGTTTATAGTAATTATTTTAAATGAGTACATTAAAATGTTTTTATTTCATTTGTAAATTATGGCCTTGAAAGATAATGTCTTCAGGGCATCATTTGTATGATACTAAGAGTAAATTAGGTTGAAAGTTATCACCCAAAAAGCAGAGTCTCTAGCCTGCTGTAAGGTGGTGACGGATGAGGCTGTCAGATAGGGTAGCAGATTACTGGGCAGATTATAGAATTTTGCTTTTTACAGTGATCTTTTACATTTTGACAAATTCTTCTCTGTTTTGAGATGATTTAAACATACAGTTATGAAGCAGATCAGAGCTTCTAAATCTAAGTTGAAAATTGTCACTGCTGCCAGGAGTACAAGTATTTTGCCGTGAACGTGTACATAAATAAATGGGAGAACTACGTACATGCTTGAAAGCATTTGCTTCCTGGCAATCTCTTCTGGAGAGGTAAAGCAATAAAGAGGAGAGAAAGTTGGGAAAGCTAAATTCTTGCCCAAATGTCCTCCTTCTCTTGCTCTGTAATCTTTGAGTCTGTTTCTTCTGTCTGAGTTTCTCATCACTGGAAGTGGAAGTTCCATACAGGCAGGGATCACCATCTGTTTTTTTCACCAGTATGTCCAATCATTTAGAAAGTGCCTGGCATGTAGTAGGCCCTTGGTTTATATTTATCGAATAAGTAAATCCTTGAAATGAGATGTGTCATAGCACCTCTCTGTATTTGGCTTGAGAGTTTTATGGGGGAAAAATGAGATAAATGAACTTGAACCCCTTGAAAGAATATTCTTATATAAATCCAAAGTGATGCTGTATTCACTTTTCCTTCATTGCTTATACAGCCTTCCAAATAGAAATCATCTTTGGTCTACAAATAACAAATTTTGGGAGGATGTGGAGAAAAGGGAACCCTTGTACACTTTTGGTGGGAATGTAAATTGGTGCAGCTACTATGGAAAACAGTACAGAAGTTTCTCAAAAAAAAACTAAAAATAGAACTACCATATGAACTGGATATATATCCAAAAAAACCAAAAACACTAATTCGTAAAGATACATGCACCCCAATGTTTATAGCAGCTTTATTTATAATAGCCAAGGTATGGAAACATCCTAAGTGTCCATCAACAGATGAATGGATAAAGAAGCTGTGGTATATATATATGATGGAATACTAGTCAGCCATAAAAAAGGACAAAATGTTGCCATTTGCAGCAACATGGATGGACTTGGAGGGCATTATGCTAAGTGAAATAAGTCAGACAGAGAAAGATAAATACCATATGATATCACTTGTATGTGGAATCTAAAAAATACAGCAAATTAGTGAATATAATATAAAAGAAGGAGACTCACAAATATAGAGAACAAACCAGTGATTGCCAGTGGGGAAGGGGGGAGGGACAATAAAAGGATGGGAGAGTGGGAGGTATAAACTATTGAGTGTAAAATGGGTGCAAGGATGTATTGTACAATGCAGGGAATATAGCCAATATTTTGAAATAACTGTAAATGGGAAGAAACCTTTAAAAAGTGTATAAAAATAAAACATTTTTTAAAAAGAGATATACACCCCCCCCAAAAAAAAGTCATCTTTGGAGTCTGCAGCAGTTGACATCTACCAGAAGCAATGTGACACCAAATCTCAGCCTTGTTCATCTCCCTTAGCATGACCTCAGCTCTCTACTGTGAAATGATGGTTAAAAGACTGGGCTCTTGAATAATGAATCCCAGTTTCACCACTAGTTATGTGACCTTGGCCATGTTATTTAACCTTTGGTGGATTGGTTTCCTCAAATGGAGACATGGGTAATTTCAACACAAGGAGTTATAAGGATAAGATGAGATAATTCATGTAGAGTTCTCTGCATAGTCCATAAATGTTAGCTCATATATGTATTTTTTTACGTCCAGGGAGTCCATTGTTTCTTTCTGTCTATTTCATTCATTTCTTTCTTCATGAAAGAGATAGCTCCAATTCTGTAAGACTGGGTTACTTCACTACAAAAGAAAAAGACTGGGCTAGATGATGTCTAGCATGTCTTCCAACTCCAAAAGGTCAGGATTATAACGTGTAGCTCTCTTTTCCCTCAAATACAGTGTGTATCTCAACGTTCCATCGTGCTCTGTGCATCTTGATTTCCCTGTAACTAGTAATAAAAGTTCTGATATATCTCATGACGTTTTCAATTTTCTCAGTGTATACTTGGATTAAAATCCCACTGTCTGTAATGTTATTTATTGGAGTTTTCATCAAATGAAAGCTTGGTTAGATTTAGGTTATAAAAATACCTAAATGGTGCCTTTGAGCCTTTTTTGGTGTACATTTTTACTGCTTTTTGGAATTTTCTAAAATTTAGAAACAGACATGTTTTTCATGCCAGATGCCTTCCATATCAAAATAAGAGCCAAAGCGTTTGTAGTATGTGTCTTTTCTGATTATAGTATGCTACGGCTCATGTGAAAACCATAAAAGTAAAACTTAAAAGGTTAGGGGAAATGAGAAATTAAATTGTGCCACTGATCCACAGACTACTGGCAACTTTCCTAAAAGTTTGCTTAGACTACCATTATAGAAGGACTTAAAAGTCTACTCTGCCACAGCTGGAAGAAAATAGAGGAAAGGAAAGAGAAATCGGTGCCAACTCTGAGAGACCACATTTTTAGTGTCTCCCAGCCAGAAAAGGTTGACCATAGATTGAAGATCATCGAGTGGCAATTTCTAATTCTTCGCCTCTTCTGAAGACTGCTGCCCTGGCCGTTCACTGAACTGTCTCTTTCCCTTTCAGCTTCCTCCATCCTTAAAAGGGAGAAGCGGCTGAGGACGAAGAATGTACATTTCAGTTGTGTCACCGTGTACTACTTCACCAGGAGGCAGGGCTTCACGAGCGTGCCCAGCCAAGGCGGCAGCACCCTGGGCATGTCTAGCCGTCACAACAGCGTGCGCCAGTACACCCTGGGCGAATTTGCCAGAGAGCAGGAGAGGCTTCACCGCGAGATGCTGAGAGAACACCTCAGGGAGGAAAAACTGAATTCTTTAAAGCTAAAGGTAAAAAAACCTTAGACGCTCACTTTTTTTTTTTTGCCAACCCCCTCATCCTTACCTCACTTTGGTTGCATTAACCATTTTCATATTTAGATCCACAGATTAAACTGGGCATTTTCCACAACAGACTGTCTGCTGAAGCTTTTTAAAAGCAAAAACAGTATGGTCGCCTGAAAACAGGGTGGAAAACTTACCTGACATTGTTTACTTATTCATCCTATGAATATTTCTTTAGATCCTAGACCCTGTGCTTGGGCTGGGACTATGTAGTATGAAACATAGATGTGATTCCTTTTCTCCTGGGACTTACGTATCAATAGGAAAGATAAATATTAATCATGTAGACAAAATAAAACCACATCTTCGTGAAGTGCTGTGAAGGGGAGTTGCAAGGTGCTATGAAAGTAAGTAACAGGGAATTGATGTGGTCCAGAGGTCAAGGAAGGTTTCCTCAAGGAAGTGATGGTTGAACTGAAATCTGCACAGATAGACAGGAAGTGTTGGCGAGAGTGGTTCAGGCGGCAGGGAGAGCTGGAGCTGCCTCATGGCAGGAGGAATCACGGTGAGCACACAGAGCTAGCATGGCTGGAGCAGAGTTGAAGAAAGTAGAATAATGCGGGGGGTGGTGGTGGTGGTTGGGCTTTGTAAGTCTGGTTGAGGCATTTGTTTCCTCTTCATCCTGATGCCATCAGAAGTCATACAGGAGTCCTAAGCATGGGGTTGGGGGTGGCAGGGTAATGTGATTCAGTTCATGCTATGATGTGAGGATAGTTTCGGGGCAGGGGCAGCCATGTTGGGGGAGCTTATGGAGTCAGACCAGGTAAGAGGCTATTACAGTGGTCCAGGAGAGAGATGATGGTAGGTTAGATTAGACTGATGGTAGAGAGAGGAAGAGAGATGGACAGAGGGAGTAATTTAGGAAATAAAATCGACAGTCCTTGATGATGGGTTGGATTAGGAAGGGAAAGAGGGGGACTGTCAAGAATGACTCCTGAATTTCTGGCTTGCAAAACTAAATGGGTTGTGGGTGATATTACTTTTCTCAATAACGAGGATATGACAAGGAATCCAGGAAGAGAAGCAGGTTCAGGCCGGGGGGTGCGGGCGGGCAGTGCCGTGGTGGTTATATAATGAGATCATTTTTGGAGATACTGCTTTTGAGAGGCTTTTGAGTTATCAAAGTGATGTCTGGGAGAGGTCCAGGTGGAGATAACTATTGTTGTGCCACCTTAGAGATTAAGTGGAGAGAAACACAGCTCAGAAAACGTTTTCCTCAACCGGAGACACTCTTTATGTTTGTATTGAGCCATCAGCCTATCAACATGTAGAAAGTGCTCTCCCATCATTATCTAATGAAAAAGGAAATCTTTCTTAGGAAATCCAGAGTGCTAAACATAAGGGATCACTGGTTAAATAGCAGAAGCACCATAAGCACATCTGTGTTACCTGTACCTTTAGTTTCCAGTATGAAGTCAGTTGGCAGAGGTGTGATGTGTGTTTCAAAACACCTTGTTTTTATGTGTTTTGCAATGTATGCATGTGCTTTGTTCCCAATTTACAAGAAGGCAGTTGCTTAAATGAAGCTAGACACAACCTAGCCTAAAGTGTGCCTTATATTTTCTTTGGTGGTATTTTTGACAGATTTCAATGAAAGTCTCTTCAGATTTTTTGGTAGCCAGACACTGTTACTGTTGTCCTCCATGATTGCTTTGCATGTAGCCTAATTTAATGATAATGCTCAGATTTGCTTCTGAAATCCACCCTCTGCCTTTCTAACCCGCTGCAAACCAACTCTACCCCCTACCCAAAGGGTGAAGTCATTCTCCAGATTCAAATATTGGCAGAACAATAGTGATGGCTGCTCTTCATTAAGTGATTTTTATTTGCCAGGCATTTAATAAACATTATTTAACCCTAACAAAACCCCACTGGTAGGTAAATTATGAGACCATGTGTACAGCCAAAGAAGAAGAAGCACAAAGATGTTAAGTAACTGGCTCACTCAATAGAAAACTGGTTTTGTTATCCTGTTCCTTACTATTCTAAAATTAATTGATTATTCCCTATAGGCATTGGGAAAGACAATCTCTGTACCTATAGGGAGTTGTCCCTTTCTGGGGTTTGGTACTGTGTGCAGTGGTTTTTTAACAGCTGGGGGACTGTAATTCTATCTGAGAGAAGATTTATTGTGGTGACCTTTGAAGCACATTGTACATTCCATGACTATTAGGGGGAGCTACACACCTGCAGGGTCCTTCCTCCATACCAGGCAATGATATATTCTGATACTATAATTTGTATTCAGTTACTTCTACCCTTTTATTTTTAACAAGCTAAAGAAGAAGCAAAAAAGAGGCTTCTATTATTGATTTACTTTTGTCATTGTGCTTAGTTTTGGAAGTTGGGAAGACATTCATCCGAGTGGGTGTCATGTCTTGGTTTGTCATTGATAACCGAAAACATGCAGCTTTCCCTTTTGGTGAAGATATAAACAAAAGGCATTAGGACATCATCACTCCTTCCAAATGAATATCAAGCAAAAAGATAATGGGATTCTAAGGTGATCTGATCTAAGCCTCCCTATACTGAAAGTATTCAAAAACTCGGAAACACATGTCACATAAAACGAATGAAAGATCACGGCAATGTGGACTCACTGGCTAAAAAAAGCTGAGGGAAATTAATGAAGGAAAACATATATTTTAATTGTGATTCCTCTAGTGTATTAACTTTTATGAGTTTTTAAATATCATTGACTATGCTTGTCTAAGGTTTAACTACCCCAAATCTAACATTAGCTATCCAAAAACATTACCTATCCAAAAATTTCACTCTGATACTTGAAATTTCACTTTTAATGTGACGTTTGTTTTGAAATATACCTCTGGCATAAGCAACGAAATGTGACTAAATTGATTCCATTTTTTGGCTGGAGCAGCAAGAGAGGGTCAGTAGCTGAGAGAGGGGTCCAAAGAGGAAAGGGAGGATTATTAAAGACAAACTTTGCCACTTTGGTTTTGCCTGGAGGTGGCCCTCTGTGGGTGACAGCGAGCTGCCCATTGAGTAAGGAAAGAGAAGGCAGCATCTGACAAAAAACACTTTCCAAAGCTCTCAGCACCAAACTTTTTCCTAAGCCCTTGCTAGGAAACTCATTGGACTTGGAACTGGGTAGTTTCCTTCCTACTTACTTCAGAATCAACAGCCCCAGAAGAGTAAGAAGTTTCTCTTTCCATTCTACCTGTGCGTCTTTCCAGGGTGTCTCTCTAGGTTCTAAATAGTGAGCCCATTTATACAACAACACCTCCTCCCATGGGGCCTTCATAGTGAAAGGTTAGTAAAAAGAACACAGACACGCATCTTGATGTTTCTTGATGTTTCTTTGGAAACAAAATAAGATAGAAATTTAGCTCTTCATTGTAAAATGTCTTCTTATTTAGTGATTCATCTCTTAATCAAATTATGAGTTAAATATATTAAGAAATAATATATGCAATTAGATTTGTAGAACAAATCCAATTTTATTTGGGGGGTTCAAGTGTGTCTTTTTTGTTGTTGGCATTGGTGTTCCAAACATTGCCTAGAAACAATTAATAGAGAAAGCTTATTGAATAAAGTGCATGTTTCTAGAAGAAATAACTAGCTTTAGATTTCTAAATTACAGCGCACAGTACTTTTTTCCTGTCAAGCCCATTCAGACATGTTGTACTCTTCACAGTAATCAATGCAGTCATCTTAATACTATACTTTTTTCCAAATTAAGTACTTAGATTTCATCATCTGCACCACATTGTTGAACAATTACATTAGACTTTATTCCCATTTCACATGGGTCTGTAAAATGCATTAGGGGGCTATTTATATGTTTCAAAAGAGCCTTGGCATTCGAATTGCCTCTGGGGTTATATCTTACTGGATTCTACTACCTTGGTGTAGGAAATGTACCTTAGTTTTCACAGCTTTCACTGGACTCTCTTTCTTAATGTTTTTTCAACATTGATTGTTTTTCCTCTCCTTTCTAAGATCAAGCCTTTCTCTACTCTTGTACCATTTCCAGAGGTTTTCCAAAGCTATACAGTTTTCTCATGCGTCCCTTGACTAATGCTTGGTTGTTTGCTGTCTTTCTTCATAAAAAAAGTTACCAGATGGTGACTCTTCCTTTAAGGAGCAACCTTGAAAATATCTCTATCTAAATCTCCTTCGCCCCAAATCTTAGATTTATGACTGTGTGTTATTCATTTAGAAATTTACCTGTACAATATTATAATTCTTCCTCTTCACCCCCAGCCTTGCCCCTTGTATCCTCTTAAGAGTCTTGTGATTTAACTAACCTACAGGTAAAGTTCTTAAATACCTAGGAGATAGGAGGGATTAGAGGTTTGTGAGAGGTGGTTGACACCGAATATCTCTAACCTATAGTTTCAAAATTTGGGGATGTGGTTTTAACTGTTTCCTTATACCACAGTTCTTATTAGACGGGTCAGAATCTGCTGATCTTGGTAGTCTTAAGCTCCACTTATTCCTACAGAACTTCTTTGTCAGCCTCTGTAGAGATTACTCAGGAGCATACGTAGCACCAGTGCTTCCAGAATGCAACCCTCAGTGGAGGCCTGCTCCAACACTGAATGCAAAACTCTGATTTCCATTTGCCATGTCACATGTACAGCCTATTTTGACAAGAACAGAGAAGACACACCTAACCAAAGCGATGCATCCTGAGAGACTGGGCTTCAGCCCTGAGCAAATGCAATATATTTAAGAATAGGTTCTTTCAAAATATTGCTGGCATTTTCATTTAAATGGAAAACTTAAGCATATGTAATCACATCTCTACATTCTTCCTGTACAGTAAACATTGATCTTCTCATTGAGGAGAAATCTGTTGAACTGATTCTCCTGGTTAAAATATGGGGTTCATGCAGCGGTGTCTGTAGCCAGCTTGTAAAAGTTCTTCACTAAAGAGGATTGTCTCATCTCTTCCCCGTGGGTATTCACCCACGATGGGAGTATTCACACCGTGCGACTTGCCAAACACAAAACTAACAGCACAATTAGACAAACAAATTCGACAACAAATTAGAAACACCCCTCCCTTTTTTTTTCAGAGACCCAGTTGTTAAATATTTATCAGCCACACTCTTGGATTCATTTAGCTTATTAGCTGCTGCTAAAAGAGACAAAGTTTGTCTGAACCAGAAGGGAGGATAAAGGAATGTATGAAAAATTTATATGTCTTATTGTTGATATTATCATCTTTTCTGGTGACTTTTGGGGCGATATGTAAACCAAAGACTCATTGTAAATTCAGGTTGTTGAAATATTTATTAGCTGACAAAACAACCTAACATTTCAAGGACATGATTAATCTGGTTCCAATTTGCCACCTGCAATTAACAACTAATGAGCCAAAGAATTATACTATAAGATTTGACTGAATGTCAAAATGATATGAATGTTTTACTTCAGTTTGCCAGAGACCTTAATGACCAGGTTATCTATCCAGCTCGTAGCATGTAACCAGGAATTCCTTTCATCAAATACATATGCAGATTTGTATATCCAGCCCCTTACTATACATCTCCGGCAACCCAAAGCACACTGATTTTTAAAAAATTTTATTGTAGCATAGTTGATTATGGTTACCAAAGAGGAAAAGGGGGGAGGGATAAATTAGGAGGTTGGGATTAACATATATACACTACTATATATAAAAGCACACTGCTTTTTGAGAAAGCCAATTCCATTTTGTAGCTGTAAATTGTTAGAAAGCTCTTCTTTCTGTTGATCAAACTGCTATCATCTAATTATACCTTTTGACCCTAATTCTGGCCTCTAAGGTCGTAGAATAAATCTTGTCCCAGTTCTCCAAACTCCAAGTGTTTGAAAGCAGTGTTGATGGACACGCAAATATTTGATAATAGGCTATATGGGTGGGCTCCATGTGTCTCTGTTCTATAAGATTAAACATCCCTAGTTCTTTTCACTAATCCTGCTGTTTTTCAGACACTTTATGGCCTTGGTTACCTTCTTCTGGATATAATGCTATTTATTTATGTCCACCTCACAATATGGTACTCGATCTGGACATTGTACTCCTAGTGAGATTTGTTCAGTATGTTACATTACATTCTCCCAAGTCGTGGATACTCTATCCACAGTATACACTAAAGGTACAGTAGCTTTCTGGACCTTAATCAATTTTTTTGTTCATATTATGCTGGTGGTAAGTAAAACAACAACAACAAACAAAAAACAAGCAAGCAAACACACAAAATCCAGGTAAATCAGGTCTGCATCATTACATAAATTAAAACATTTTAACGTCTCCTGGGCAAGAATCCTCTTCAGCGCTAGACATGGTGTACAGAGAAGGATCAATAAAGTTTTGTTTTCTATTTTAATGAACCTAATCTTGTCATCTGAAGATATGATTAGCCTGCCTTTTAGTTATCCATCCAATATATTATTTAAAAACTATATTTAACAAGACAGGGCCAAGTTCAGGATACCCTCTCAGAGTAGTGACCCTCAAGAGGAAAAGGGGGAGACTTTCCTGTCACCACCCCACAGCGACCTCCCTGGAGATTCCTTGCCAGGTGGGTCACCGCTGCCGATAGGATGTGTAGGTGCCACATCCCTCATTGGTGGTGCAAAGGAGCCGAGCATCGCTGTTCTTTGAAACATTTTCAACGTTTCAACTAACTAAAAATCCATGCATTCAACCATACCCTTATTAATCATCTTGTATTCCATCCTTCCATGTACAGAACATAAGAAATTTTGTCAGAGAATCTCAAGACTAGATCACTGGTTTTCTAATTATGTTCCGTGGGGTCAGGGCTCTGGGTGCCTCACTCTTGCTTTTGTCTGTTTTATATATTAAGATTCTTCATGGGCTTTAATTTGACAAATGGACATTTTCTCCCTAGTGAGCCCAGGCAACAGTCACTGTTCCCTCTTTTCACATGTACAGACCATCTGTTTAAATCATCTTTTCTGGAATTTTATCTAGAATTAGCACTTTTTATTTTTATTTATTTATTTTTTTTAGTTTTCTTTTTTTTTGCGATACGCGGGCCTCTCACCGTTGTGACCTCTCCCGTTGCGGAGCACAGGCTCCGGATGCACAGGCTCAGCAGCCATGGCTTACGGGCCCAGCCGCTCTGCGGCATGTGGGATCTTCCCGGACCGGGACACGAACCCGTGACCCCTGCATCGGCAGGCAGACTCTCAACCACTGCTCCACCAGGGAAGCCCTAGAATTAGCACTTTTTAAAATAATAATTCACTTGCATTTTGACTACCTTTTAATTCCTTTCCCTATGACTCTTCACAGATATTTGACTGAGCAATCATAACTTTAAGCTTTTTCATTGCTCTAAAACATGAATACCCTGGGCCTGGGTATTCTTACATAAAACAGCTGAGTACTCTTTCACTCTCTCCCACCTCTTGTTTTTACATGAAATCCTTCCTAGCTGTTTTCCCATTTCTTGTTTAAAGGTCTTTCTCCTTGATAGAGACTGTGGAATCAGAATAAGAAGTAAATAATTCTACTTTGTGTCTTTGTACCTCCCCTCCCATTTTATTTGTCAATCATTTCCTCCTTCCCACTGCTTCTATAACTTGCTCATATATTTTATTGAACTTGCCACACTGTATCATATTTGTTACATGGTCATCTCCCCAGCAGACTAGAAGCTACTTAGATGGAAGCACTGTTATACATGTGTAAACCCTGATACCTAATACAGCGGCTGGCAGCATAGCATAGTGATTAAGGATATTCATTCATTCATTCAAAAATATTTATTAATCAATTAGTATGAGGTTGCAGTTAACACAGTGCTGGAGACAGAATTATGAGCAAGACAGATATGGTCCTTGTTCTCAATGTATTCACAGTAGAATGAATGAGGGAGGTATACATAAAACCAATTACCAACACTAATATATTACTACAAAATTAGGCAGCATACTATGCTGATTAAACGCAGGCCAGGGTAAAAGAGTTAAAAGTCAGCTGAGGAAATCAAAAGTAACATTATTTCAACAGTGGTAGCTGTCACTTGGACCAGCTTCTTTTGCTGGCATATCTATTAGAAAGAACACCTCCGCAAGCCCACAAAATAAAAACTCAAAGGAAATGCTAACTGGTGAGAATGTCATATCTTCAGCTGGCTTCCTGTCTTCTTTTTTGAGCTCCTGTTCTCTGTATATGAGTCATATATTTTTTTATTTCTGAATGAGCTAATTATAAGGAAGCTTGTCTGCTCTTTGCCTCCTGCCCTGCCGTGCTGAGATCAGCTCTTAGAGCGTGGCTGCAACCATATCCTTTTCTTCCATACAGGTTTCCTATTACTCTAAGAATTTTAACTCCAAACTGGTCTCGTGAGCCTGGCTCAAGCTTTGGAGTCAAATAGACCTGAGTTTGATTCTCAGTGCAATCACTAATTATCTATGTAACTAGACGTTGGCAAATTATCTTCTCAAGGCTCCAGTTTTCTCCAAATACCGTATTCGAAGGCATATATATGGAATCTAAAAAAAAAAAAAAAGAGAAATGGTACTGAGGAACCTAGTTGCAGGGCAGGAATAAAGCTGTAGACATAGAGAATGGACTTGAGGACACGGGGTGGGAGGGGGAAGCTGGGGCCAAGTGGCAGTAGCATCGACATATATACACTACCGAATGTAAAATAGTTAGCTAGTGGGAAGCAGCAGCATAGCACAGGGAGGTCAGCTCCATGCTTTGTGATGACCTAGGGGTGTGGGATAGGGAGAATGGGAGGGAGGCTCAAAGGGGAGGGGATATGGGGACATATGTATGCATGTGGCTGATTCACTTTGGTGTACAACAGAAACTAACACGGTATTGTGAGGCAATTATACTCCAATAAAGATCAATTTTAAAAAAAAGAAAAAAGCACTGTTGCAAAACAAAACCAAAAACAAAAGCTCCAGTTTTCTCAACTGCAAAAATACTTCCTAAGATTGTTTGCAAATCAGGTGAGATAATTTATATAAAGTATGGAGGGAGTTCAGTACCTTGTTTTCAGTATATGATAGCTTGGCCCACTCATTATACAGATCATCATCATTATAATAGGCAGGAATCAGTGTTTGTGGAATTGAATTATTCTTTCACATTCTTGTTTCCACTGTCATTGTTACATGTGTTAAGAACTTTGTAATAACCAGGAGATTTTATTACTAAGAACACCTTTTAACCACTGAAGGGAAGTGTTTTTATTTCTGTGGGTTTTATTTTGTTTTGTTTTCAGCATTATAGTCCATCTACATTTTCAGTATTGTTTCCCTCTCCATAATCATTTTGCACTAAATTAGTTTCTTCAAGCACTTAATTCATCAAAAAGTTCATCTTGTAGCAATTTACAATGGAATATATCCACTACATGCTATAGCCAAAAAAAAACACAAAAGATTGAATGCTGAGTTGATAATCCCCTCCCCCCCACACTCACTCACTCCCCCGCCTGACCTGGTACTTGATTCAGGATAGTCTGAGAGTCACTCTGCCGATTCTGACAGTAATGTGTAATGTGTCCCATCCCGCAAATGTATTTAGATGGGCAAAGGTTTTACTCTGTTGCGCTTTGGGAACTGTTTACTCATACGTAACAGTACATATCAGACAGATTTGCAAAAGTAAGATGTTTCAATTCGGTTTAAGAAAAGTTATAGTCCTTTCATTTGTAGAGTGAGTCTGGACAAGTTTACACAGTGGCTCAAGAACTAAGTCCTATCTTAAGTAGCATCATTGGAACAAAGCAAGTACACACACACACACACACACACACACACACACACACCTTAAGATACTTCCAATACAGTATAAATAAATGCACATATATGTGAGATAAATATAAAATAAGATAAGGATCACTAAATCAAATTATGAGTTAAGTCATTACTTTTCACCTGTAAAATGGCTAAGGCAGGGGAAGGGAGATGCTACTTTCTGAAAACCTAATGTTTATTTACTTTTTTGTTTTTTGCTTATGGATCAAGACAGGAAGTGATGTCACAAAAGTTCAGCCAGTCTGGCTAATTTGCAAGCCAACGAATGCATGCTCTGTCCCATCTCAGGCCTTTGAAGCTGTTGTTGCTCAGTGGGGAATACCTTCTGCCTCCACCTGTTCAGCTAACTGCTACTCCACCTTCAGATTCAAGCTTAGGTGTGAAAGTCTACCCTCCTCACCCCATCACCAGCCCCACCTCAAGGTGGCCCTCCTGCATGGTTTCAATGCCTTGTGTTCAAGCTCAGCTAGGAAATCCTTATAAATTGGATTGAAATTACTAGATTCCTCTTCTCTTTACTCTAATCCATTGATTTCAAGACCCATGTCTTGTGCACCAACACACTTAGAGCCTAATGTAAAATAAGCACAAAAGATCACTGAATATATATTCAATATATAAAAAGTATGTCTATATAATTATCAAGACAGTTAAGAACCCAAGCTGTAGAGTTAAATATTTAGGATTCTGATGTGGTACACACCTCACTGCTTATGATCTTGGACAAGTTATTTAGCATTCCTGTGCCTCAGTTTCCCCATCAGTTAAATGGGTAGAATGCTAATATCTACTTCATGAGATTTTTGTGATGGTCAGTGAGTAAACGCAGGTAAAGTGCTTGCAGCAGTGACACACAGATTCAGAACTGTTACTATTATCGTCTCATGTATGATTCTCTCACCTTTCTTTCACCTCCAGCTCCAATCTCTCTTCTTTTCTCTCTCTCTCTCTCTCTCTCTCTCTCTCTCTCTCTCTCACACACACACACACACACACACACACACACACACACGAGCAGGCTTGAAGGTCAGGATCCTTTGGTGGTCTCCTTAAACCACATTTTTGGCAAGCTTTGTTTGAGCTCTTGGAAAGGCAGTGTTCTTTGGGAAAAGAACACTGAGATAGAAATGGTCCAAATCCCAGACTGGCTTCTAAGGAATCTACTTCAAAAGAGAGCATTCCTTTGAATATGCTGGTTACTCTGTATGTATTTATTTTGTAAACAAAATAGCTTGTTAGACACATTGAGGTTTAACTCCACATTACAGTCCCTGTACTGCATTAGGTACCATTGAAAACTTGGAATCTATCTGTTTTACACAGGGAAAAGCATGCTAGAATAGGGGTCAGGGAATTAGGTTCTATAAGCATGTCTTGGAGGGGACACAATTAATCTGAGCCTCAGTAATGCATAAAATAAGGAGGCTGTATTTGATGAACTAACATCTGAAAATTCAATGATTCTATTTTGAGATAGGAAGAAGACATTTATAGGTATCACTCATGTCAAAGAGACAAAATGTACAAAATAAATATTCTTGTGAAGATGGGCCAGTGGGGTAAAGGAGTCAGCAAAAACAGATGAGGAAATCATGGAAGACTCCCTAGAGTTTGTTGTACAAGATCTTGAAAGCATGATGAACATGAGTTGATGGACAGAAATAGAGAGCTCATTGACTTATTGCCCCGTTGCTCTAATATAGAAAAATGCATTTGAAAATAATGTATGTAATACTCTGATTTAAAGGAGCATTTAAACTCGATAGGTTTGGTCTGCGTTTTAAAGGGGCAAATGGGCATATCCTGGAGGAGAGGGCTGGGGAAGGACTTCCAAGGGGACAGCAGAGAATAGTATCTGTCAGTGGTTATGTAACCAAACCAGAAACCGTGAGGACAAAGAGATAAGCCAATTAACCGGGTTGAACTAGAATATTTCCAGTCTTCACTAGAAATGGCAGAGATGATATTGGATAGATGAGGAGAAAACCTTGCCAGATCACTTCAATGATAATGTGAGATTTTTTTGAAAATCTAAATTAGGGCCCTTGTGGGTTCTTGAACAAGAGTAAGAACAGTATGTAGCTAGCTGTGTATCAAGGACTTTTAGATTCTTAATTGAATTTTTATTTAAAAATGAAACTGTTTATTGTAATTTAAGTGTGGGAATAAGAAATGCAGATTTTATTTCTAAGGGCTCTTATATTTGTTTTTTTATGAGTGAAGAATTGTTTTATTGTATTTTTTTAATTTTTATTGAAATATGGTTGATTTACAATGTGTTAGTTTCAGGTATACAGCAAAGTGATTCAGTTTATATATATATGTAACTGAATATGTATATATATCTTCATATATATATGTATATATAGATATATCTTTTTCAGATTCTTTTCCATTATAGGTTATTACAAGATATTGAGTATAGTTCCCTGTGCTATATAGTAGGTCCTTGTTGGTTATCTATTTTGTATATAGTAGTGTGTGTATTTTAATCCCAAACTCCTAATTTATCCCTCCCCTCCCCTTTCCCCTTTGGTAATCATAAATTTCCTTTCTGTCTGTGAGTCTGTTTCTCTTTTGTAAATAAGTTCATTTGTATCATGTTTTAGATTCCACATATAAGCAATTTCATATGATGTTTGTCTTTGTCTGACTTCACTTAGTATGATAATCTCTAGGTCTATCCACATTGCTACAAATGGCATTATTTCATCCTTTTTCATGGCTGAGTAATATTTCATCACATATATGTGTATGTATATATGTGTGTGTGTGTGTGTGTTTATATATATCTTCTTTATCAATTCATCTGTCAATGACACTTAGGTCGCTTCCATGTCTTGGCTATTGTAAATAGTGCTGCTGTGAACACTGGGGTGCATGTATCTTTTCGAATTAGAGTTTTCTCCAGATATATGCCCAGGAGTGGGATCATACGGTATTGGAATAAGCATCATCTGTAGTTTATTTGAGATACAGTTGTTTCTTTTTCATTCTTAGATGCCATTTGGTTAGTCATGTTGCCTTAAAAATTGTCACGTTTTTAAATGTTTGCTGAAGTCTTACTTTTTGTTGATTTTTAGATTTCATGTATTATATGAGAGCAACCATTATTTTTTAAAAAATCAAACCCTGTTGATATGAAATGAAGTTTTTTGTTGTTTTTGTGATGTTACCAGTTACTGTTAGTGGACATCACAGAAAAATGAAAACAGCTTAACCAATACATTTATAAAGAAATTCCAAGGAAGGAAATAAATTACAGATCACACCAAGAAACAAAACCCAATAAAAGGAAATGCCCAACTTTATAGGAACGCAGATTTAAGCTCTGAAATATAAAAAAATACATAAATTAGTAGCTTTTGACAATGCATTTCAGGGACCCTTTGCAATATATTTTAATATACACTTGCTACTGTGTTGTTTCCTCTACCTGAGGGCAAAAATCAGTCTTCTCTTTGTTTTTCAATACATTCAGAGTTGTCCAGGTTGGGATTTTTGGTCAGTAATAAATATTCTTATCTAAATATAGGATTTTTCCTAGGAAGATAAGAAACTGATGTCTGGTGTCACCAGGGTATTTTAACTGTGTAATAACTGAATTGTTATTAAGATCAAAAGGCATAGTAATAATTGCAGTTAATGAAGTTCATGAAGTGATACATATAAAACTTAAAGAATCAAAATAGCTTACCTATCTAGAACTTCCTTGAATAATCTCTGAGTTTCTTCATTTATTCCTGTGCTGCTTCCCAGAATATAGTTCTTGCTTATATTCAGAGGAAATGTCTCTTTCTAAATGTTTTTTCACGAAGAAAATATATTATGTGGTGATATGGCAGTAAGAAGTGAAATACTGACTCAGGGTTTCCCGATGGGTGAAATTAATTTAGAAAAGAAATATACACAGAAGCAGAAAAGTTATGGGTATGAGACACAGTCGTCCACAGGTGCTATTATGTGGAAGGTATTGCTCTGGGCAGTTTCCTATGAACTCCTTCGAGGGAGGAGTTCATTGTTTGGGTTGCCTGTTGGCAAGAGCCTGCCACGCTGCCCTCTGCTCCTTGTCTTACTGAGAGCACAGTGACCTGACTAAGTGCGTCATATCAAGCTCTCGTTCATGGAACATTCTGTAGGGAAACCGTGTTTGTAATCCCAACAGCACAGGACAGCAAAACTTTACTTCCTAGTACATAGTTTCTCTGGAGCCCAAAAGACAGGGTTGTTATTTCAAGGACATGTTTGCTTATTTAGGTGGCAGTAGCTTCCGCTAAGATGCTATCACCTCTGAACAAGGACACATTTATTCCAACATCAAATCTGCCCATCACAAACTGAGTCTAACAATAGCTTTCACTGATGGGCATCTGTAACCTCTGGCCTTTTTCACATCGCGCAGGCTGAAAGCTCCAGCAACTATACCTCCTAACATTAAGAGGTTAAGAGTTCCAATTAACAAGTCTTGTGTCCATTTAAAAGCCTATCATTTTGATGCATTCATTTTCCTTCCTGTAATTTCTCTAAAGAGAAAAGTAAAAGGAAATGGTTTGACTCACAAACATTTTCTTCATCCCTATGAATCATTTATTTTGTAACTGGAAGTTTATGCCTCTTAATCTCCCACACCTATCCACAAACACTTATGGATTATGGGGACACAATGTTATATAATAGCTTCATTCTTACCAAGTGCAGAAGTAGGGATTTTAGACCCTGTCCATGCTAAGTCTCTTTTTTGCTGCTTTGTATTTCTAGATGACGAAGAATGGCACCGTGGAATCTGAAGAAGCTAGCACTCTTACAGTGGATGACATTTCTGATGATGATATCGATTTAGACAACACCGAGGTAGACGAGTACTTCTTTCTCCAACCCCTGCCAACAAAAAAACGGAGAGCACTGCTGCGGGCCTCTGGGGTGAAAAAGATTGATGTGGAGGAAAAGCATGAGCTACGAGCCATCCGCCTATCTCGAGAGGACTGTGGCTGTGACTGCCGGGTGTTCTGTGATCCAGAAACGTGTACCTGCAGCCTGGCAGGCATTAAGTGTCAGGTAAGGATTGGGATTTCAAGGAATCCGAAGGCATGACATTATACACCAACCCCTAAAGAGGCAGTTGTGTTCCATGTAATAAAGTTTCCCACACGTGGAGGAAAATTCTGGGGTAAGGCAAGACACATGATTCAAGAAGAGAGAAAAACTAATTCAATAACATTTAGGGGTATATGTAATATATATATATATATGTATGTATGTATATGGTATAGTGTGAAAGGCAATCCAAGCTGCAGTTGTCAGTTGAAATTGTTTGCTCTTGGATTCATTTATTATGCAAACTTATTTTGTCTTCTTACAAGCATTCAGGGAGATCATGACATCCCTGACATTTAAAGTTTGTATTCTCTGATCCATCCATGGGGTATAAACTGATGATTGCTTAGAGGTAGTGTAGATTAGTGGAAAAATTACTAGACTGGGACTTAAGAAAACTGAGTTTTCCTCCTGGCTCTGCCTTTTGCCACGATGTGAAATTGGCAAGTCAGGTAAACTTACTGGGTTCCGTTTTCCCACTTCTAAAATGAATGGGCTGGGCTGGATCAGGGGTTGGGAAACGATAACTCACAGGTCAGATCTAGCCTGCCGCCCTGTTTTTGTAAGTAAAGTTTTATTGAAGCACAGCCATGTATTTTTTGTGTGTGTTTACATGTTGCCTATAACTGCTTTCATACTTCTACAGCAGAGCTTGAGTCGTTGTCGCAGAGACTGTATGGCCCACAAAGGCTAAAATAATTATTCTCTGGCCTTTTTACAAAAAAAGAGCTTACCAACCCCTGAACTAGATGCCTCTCAGGTTCCTATCCATCTATATCATTGGTGCGCCATGATTAGTTAGGGGTTTTTATTGTATGCAGAAACTCAACTTTTTCAATAAGAGCCTCTCAGGCAGACAAAAGGAGAGGACAGTTCTTATCAGCTGAACAGTTGCTTGAGGTAGATTCACAGAAACTGGAATCACAGGTAAGAAAGTAGCTATAGATTCTGGCTCGACATCTGCTACTACTTTTGTGGGAACCGGGATGACTGTGCTAGAATCCACTTTCCCCTCTCTTGCGTGGGAAATACCCCATGCTTGGATAAGGTGGAAAGAAGGGCAAGTTCTGTCTGGTTGCCTGTGCTCTGGTCTGCATAAAGGCGGAATCTAAGCCAGCCAATATCTTAGGAGTCCCTTAGATTGCCCAGAATTCCACTCATCACCTGAGTGAAGAGCTCAGTCCAACAACACTTGCTGAACCTAATCACTCTATCTACAGAGTCCAAACCCTCGAATAATCATGGGATATTGATTAAATGAACATCTCCTTCTCTCCCAAAGCTTGTAGTCTAAGGGAGGGGTAGGGAAGGCCGGGGAGCCAGCAACTAAACAGAAATCCACCAGTCACCGTCATGAATGTGCGTACGCATCGCAGCCTGCAGTTGCGTACGTGCATCACCTACCAAGGATCCGAAAGAATGAGAAGGTACACCAATGAGAGTGAGTTATCACACTGCTTGATACTAAGGTGGTGTCAAAATGGACACCTTGGGCAGAGAAGTTCATTTTATAATAAGCAAAAAAAAACTCCTGGCTAGAATGAGGAATGTCATGTCATTTAGACTAAAAATAGCAGGTGGGGATGAGGGCAGTAAGTTTGTTTCAAACTGAGCCTGTGAGCTGGCATGCAGCAGAAAAAAAGGGAGCTTGGGGAAAGGACAAGCATTGAAAAAAATGGGAGCAAAATTAATGGGATGGAGAGAAGAGGGAAACGGAGAATGGCGACAGAAGTAAAGAAAGCACAGGAGGGATAAATGAACAAAACTACACACCATAACTCATTTTTATTTCGAGTATGGGTTTAAAATTAGGTTAACTCATGTTCTAAGCCTTCACTTCCCTTTTTGTTTCTGTCTGCAGTTTGATTGTCGTTTGTTCTGGCGTAAGTGGGTTTAAGTCATCCCAGATTTCAAAGGCTTTGCCCTGAGGTACTGGATTTTTATTTGATTTGTAAGAGTTCCAGGGGGCTAATCTGTGTTCTTCCCTCCAAGGTGGATCGAATGTCTTTCCCATGTGGCTGCACTAAAGAAGGATGTAGTAACACAGCAGGTAGAATTGAATTTAATCCTATCCGTGTCCGGACTCACTTTTTGCACACAATAATGAAACTTGAACTGGAGAAAAACCGAGAGCAGCAAATCCCCACGCTGAACGGCTGCCACGGGGAGATAAGTGCCCACAGTAGTTCCATGGGCCCTGTGGCTCACTCCGTCGGATATTCCATCGCAGACAATTTTGAGATTGAAACGGAACCCCAGGCTGCAGTGCTGCACCTGCAGTCGGCGGAGGAATTAGATTGCCAAGGAGAGGAAGAGGAGGACGGTAGCAGCTTCTGCAGCGGAGTCACGGACTCCAGCACCCAAAGCTTGGCCCCCAGCGAGTCAGACGAGGAGGAAGACGAGGACGACGAGGAGGAAGAGGAGGACGACGACGAGAAAGGGGACAGTTTCGTGGAAGCTTTGGGTCCCCATGCCGAAGGGGTCCCTCTTCCTTCCGTCCTTTGTTACTCCGATGGCACGGCCGTCCACGAAAGCCACGCGAAAAGCGCTCCCTTTTATGCCAACTCTTCTACCCTCTATTACCAAATAGACAGCCACATTCCAGGAACTCCCAACCAGATCCCCGAGAACTACTCGGAAAGAGAGACTGTCAAAAGCGGTGCCCTCTCGCTGGTGCCTTACACCATGACCCCGGAGCAATTCGTGGACTATGCCCGACAAGCGGAAGAGGCGTACGGCGCCTCCCACTACCCAGCTGCCAACCCCTCTGTCATCGTTTGCTGCTCCTCTTCGGAAAACGACAGCGGTGTGCCCTGCAATAGCTTATATCCCGAACACAGGTCCAATCATCCTCAAGTGGAATTTCACTCATACTTGAAAGGCCCCTCCCAGGAAGGGTTTGGCTCTGCATTGAATGGGGACAGTCACATTTCAGAGCATCCTGCTGAAGATTCTTTGAGCCTCTCAGAAAAGAGCAGATTGCATGAAGAGTGCATCAAATCGCCCGTGGTGGAGACTGTCCCTGTTTAGTAGCTTAAGTTATTCTTGGACCAACTCTTCTCCTGTGTAAAGCACTGTATTTAATTGGATTTCCTGGGCTCATCGTGGTTTCAGCTGAGGACCAAGAAAACTTGGACCGTGGTGAATCTTCCAGACTGTATTTTGTTTTCTCCCTTCTAGCTACGTGACTGTGCCGTTGCACAAATGCAGTCTCTATGAGGGTTTTAAACGATTTCAGACTGTTTTGATAGAAAATGCTAATTTTAAAAAAGCGTATCTCACAGTTGCCTACCTGTGAAACTGTGTGAAACCTGCCAAGCTGTGTAGATCAGAGCTCCAAGTTTTGGATTATCGGGCCTGTGCAAGATTGTTAACTAAGACTGGGAAATAATAAGATTTAGAGTCCTAATTTTCGATATATCTGAAGATGATGGTGACTTTTTAATGTAAAAGTAATTATTGTAAGAAAAAGATTTAATTGTTCCATGCGTATTTTATTTATGGTAGTTAGAAGTCATGTTTTGATGAAAACGAACAGCAGCATGTTCTTTTAAGCTGAAGACACATAGTTAGTACCACCGAGCATGCCCACATGGATTGCCTCTGGAATCCATTCACATTTTTATGATCGTGTCTGATCAAATTTGCAAATACTTTCTTAAGGGTGAAATAGGCCTATTTTTGCTATTTTGGACAAATAAATGAGTCTATATGTGCAGGTCCTTACACAGTTTTCTCTAAAGTTAACAGTTAGGACAATCCTCTGGTGAGGGTCTAGTTCATTGCCCTCCCTCAGTTGACTCCAGAGATGGAGGTAGAAGGAATTGCCTTTCTTTTTTAAACAGCATCATCTTGGTTCTTAGCTTGGACAGCACCTTCAAACTCTACTCCCCTGCATCAAAATGCACTTTAGTGCCCCTTCATGGTACCTTGTGAGGGGTGGGGACTAAGAACTCTTTGAGATGAAAAATTTTAAAAAAACATTTTTTAATCTGTAACTATTATAAGGTTCATATAATTAAATAGAGGAATCACCCAGTGATACTTTATGAAGGAAAATTGACCTGTTTTCCTTCACCACTCTCAAGACCTAACTCGGTAAAAGCAGAGGAGGCCGAGAAAACACGGAAGAGACAGAACCTCAGCAACCAGCCTTTTTCTACAGCGTGATCAATCCATCTCTACACAATGAGCGTATAATGAAATTTCCATTTAGTGACTAGCTGATTGAAGGGGGGGCCTCTACCCAAATACTCAACTAGGCCTTACTTTTCTGAAGCATTTTGATTTCTCTTGCCTGGGACAATTAGCAGAACAGTCCAGAATGCATTGAATACTTTCTAATTACCTCATGTTCTCTTATTAAAGGGGACAGATAGAAACAAAACATGCACTCCCCGCCTTTAGATTATCTGCGCTTGGTTCGTCGGAGGACTTCTAAGATCCCGTTTTCCTGTAAATTAATTTAGGTAACTAAATAGTGTGTTCTACTTTTTTTTTTTTTCCAATGCAATATGACTATGCTAAATCTGTTTCATATTTTTGACCTTCTATTATATCATTTCACATTTTATGCCTCTTTGAAATGTGGACATGCCTTGCTATTCAGTGACTGCATCGCTACTTATTTTTTATGTCTTTTAGACTTGGATGTTTGGAAATATGGATATAAATATATTGTAGATCTCAAGTCCTTAAAAAATACTATTTTATTTCACTGAACTTAAAAAATGTTTGATCTAGAGAAAGTCCTCCAATGGAAAAGTTTCTACTAAGACTTGATTTGGGGAAAACATGTTTACTTGGCAGCTCTTCCACTGTGCAGTTGGTTCCTGCCCCTACTCTACCCCACCACTGGGCCAAACTAGAACCATTAGTATTAACAGTACAGCAGCTTTGGGTTGGTCCTTATGGAGGTAGCAGTAATGAGGGCAGGGATGTTCCTTTTGAATGACAAGCCCTTTGGACTAATCAGATTGGGGTTTTGCTCAAATCTTGATAGTATATCCCATGTTGTCTACAAAGTTACAGTTTTTAGTGCTTGATCTCCAAATTTTTCCCCCTATTATATAATCTAAAGAGCACAGGCCCAAAAAGAAAATGACAGGAGGCTATGGTTCCTTCATTTGAGCACGTGAAAGAATCACGTGTGCCATATTGGCTGGGCCATTACAAGCCTTGGAAGCAGCTACGTGTGACGTATTCAGCTTATTCTTGGAACACAGTGTGGCAGAGTGGGGCAGAGGTGACTCTGGCTGGGCAGAGTTGAAGGGTAGAATGCCAGTCCAGATTCTGAAATGATAGATATTTAATTTAGTTTAGCTTTATTTTCACGAGAAGGTTGACACCTACTTGTTTATGTTTGGCTGGGTCTCTGTTTTGTAGCTTCATTTCCAAAAAGATGTTTAACCTAGAAACAGGCAAACAAGCAAACAAAAACAGAGCTTTTGCCCCTATCTGTCCAACTGGGGTGGAAAGTCACTGCCACACAGAAGGATTAACCTTCCAGCCACAACAGCTTCTATTCCAAATGTTCATATACATAACCTAACCCCTAAACGTCTCCCACAAACTACACACACAGATTACCTATTAAATCACCCCGGGACGTTGCACATGCATGCACACACACACACACACACACACGTACACACACACACATACATAGTAGGTGTATACCACACATTGGCGAATGACAGATTTTAGGCAATGGCCAGTAATGAGTACTGAATTTTTCCCACCCTAGCATCTGGTTGGGTTTTATGATCTAAAAATGTGGTTTAAAAATAAAGATAATTTTTAAAGCTATAGTTTAAAAATATTGGTTCAAAGTTGCAAGTAATACTAATGAGGGAATCATTTCATTGTCACTTCCTTTCCCAGAAAAGCTGAGAGAGCAGTGTGTGCCAATGGACTTTTTTTTTTCCATTAATAGACCTTCTATTCAACAAAAACTGCCCACATGCCAGGAAAGCGCTACAGTTTTTCTAAGGTTTTTAAATGGGGATCAAGCTGGATGCAGCCAGTGGATTCTTCAGATCTTTATACCAAGACACAGTAACCTGACCTGCAGCTGTTGTATTGCCCCCGTAGTATAGCTAACCAAATTATAGTCTTTTTTGACACACAGCTTTTTAGTCATTCACTGTCAATGGCAAAGCTTCGTGCTTTGGTCCCTGTTGTTTTAGCATCAGCCCTCTACTTTTTATTAGGGCTTAATTCCCAGTTTATAATCCAGGCCAAATTGATTTGCAAGTCAAGTGGCTGGAGCAGCTTGCATTTCCTTTGTCATTTTAGGTTTCTTCTGGGAGAAAGAAGTCAATGAAAGAGAATTACTTAAGTTTTTCCCATCTCTTGATCATTGATTATAAAGACGTTAGTAAAATCCATTTGTCTCTTGTCTTTTGGTTAATTGAAGAATATGGTTACTTTTTGAAAGCCAGTCTTTTCTTTGTGATGAAACTATATTTTTCCCAGAGTGCCAATCACATATAAAATGTGAAATTAATACTTACTAATTAAATTTTATTATTAAAATCTTCACAATCGTATATGGCCCAGCAATACCTCCCCCAATAAAAGCTGAATTACAGAAACACTGGCCGCAAATTAATCAAGAAAAAAGAGGATTATAAGTGATTGTGCTCTTTAAATTTTTATACTCCAACAGATGACTTCTAGGCAACATTCTGGTTTGGTTATCATTAAACAGGAAAATATATGATTTATTTTCTATAAACATATATCACTGATTCTTTGTTTAAACTTCTGAGATTGTTGTACAAGTTAAAATCCTTTGTTCTTGATCTTTAGAATGTACTAAGTATCACTTCTTTCTTTTAACAAATATTTATTGAACACCTACTATGTTAGAGGAACTGTCCCAGGTGGTTAAAAAAGAGGGGGAAAACACTACAAATTCTAAGGGATTATGATAATGATGAATGAAATAATCAAGCCCCATTCTGATCGTTTTAATCTGTGATTTTATAAAGTGATATTAGAAATAATGACATCAATTCTTGTCTAATTACATTCAAACTGCGACTAAAGAGAGAACTTCTTTTGCCTAAATTAATGGAACTCAATGGACCCTCCTTCTCCCCTCTCTCCCCATCTGAAATTTATGAATTAAATCTGGACTCAGCTAGAAGAACTGTAATCCAATGAAAAAGAGATTGTCAGATAATTGCTTCTTCCCTGTTAGACCTATGTAAGTGATGCTAAATTTATACCAACAAACTCCTACCCGACAGTTTCAAAGGCAGGTTGACTCACACATAACCCAGGAAACATTTCAGGAAACCTTTGAAACAACAATGTAGAACACCATCACTCTTCCTTCTGTTTATAAACAGCCTATCAAAATAGCTAAGCCTGAGTTCCTAGTTCCAAAGGCATTGCCTTGCAGCTTGTAGAAAACACATTGGTCATTCAGCGCCCTCACTTTTAGCCAGGGATACAAACCATTGAATTAGTAAGTAGAAAATTAACATCCTCAGAAGTTGAGACAGCCTTTTTAAAAGGTGCCATGAGCCTTCCATTTCTCCAAATACAGACTTAATCTTTCTCTTTAAAATGGCATCTGCTCCTTGTCTCCAAGACAGTTTAGAGTATATTATTGTAGTCAGTGTATGAAATACCAACCTTAAATGGGAAGTACCTTCATGCTTTCTTAGGCAAGACTTAACTGTAATTCAAAACTGGAACAAATCTATGTATTCTTACCACAACCAACACCAAAAGCTTAAAGCCTTGATCACTCTTAGTTCTAACACAAATTTGCAACTACTGATTACATTATTCTTTCTGAGATCTGCTAACTTGAGTGACTTAAATGCCTAAGCCAAATGCCACAGCTTTGCACAGACAGCGCAGCTCATCAGATGTTTTCCGTAGCATTAAAGAATGTAATTGACAATTTAACTGAATATCAGCAATTTGAAAACTCACTAGAATTATAGACATGTCGGGGGGTTGAGGATGGAATATAAGCTTAGTAAGTGGTGGTGTCTCCTAGGAACCATAAAGTTTCAACAGAGCTGACAAACTAGAATTTTATTATACTGGAAAAACTAGATTCATAAATGGCAGCCCAAAACCTAGAAGGGTCAATTACAATGTGGACACTCACAGCCCAGTTGGTGTTCCCATCTGTGACCTACTATCCCCATCAATTTCACCTTCCGATCTAAAAATCATTTGATGCTTAAAAAAAATAAAAACACAGAGCTACAGCATGCTAAAGAAACTGTTTTAAAGATTTAAACACATTTTATATTAAAAAGACTGATAGACTCTCGTCAAAAGTAATGAATATGGAAATAAAAGAGCTCTTTAATATTTTACCTGCCAAATCTGTATATTCAATGTGACTGTTTAAAACAGTCACTTCTAAGTTTTATTTCAACTCCTCTCATAGAAAGGGGAGCATGAGGCTCCCCTCCCCCTTTCTAACCAATGCAAGTGTTTTGGTTTTTTTCTTTCTTACCAGAAATTCAAATTCAAAAGTTTGATATGAACTGGGTTTTACCTGGTGAGCAGTCCTGGTGTTACTCTAACTTTGTGCTGTCTGGATAGTAAGTGTAATAATGCCTTGATTTCTGTATCCTGACAGTGGTGATTCAGACAGAATGATGGGAAGCAGGAAGGTCTATACAACCAGATTCAAAGCCTAAACCAGTTCATCTATTATATGCAATTTTTGTAATCTAACTTATAGCCTGGGATTTTAGTAAATACAGGTACTTGTTACATTCATGGAAAATGAATCTCGAAGATTTAAGTCAGGTTGTTGACTACTTTCTTTCACTTGTGATAAATATACCACTATACAAGGTAGTTGTTTTCACTTGATACTTGACACTTGCTTATAATTCAAGAAAAGCCAACTCTGGTGTGTCATTTTATTTCATCTCATAAAAGTTTCTGGCAGAAGTGAAGTTTCAAAAGAGTATGATAGAATGTATTTTGGACAGTATTTGTATTCAACATGCTAATGGTGGCATTCCTTTCTTTGCATTTCTTGTTACCATGGTGATAGTCAAGTCAGTTCAATGACTCTCATTTTAGTGACATGTGTGAGGCCACTTAAATATTTTTAAGATAATGTATATTGATTAGAAGCATTTAGGAAAAGACAAATTTATGGTAGAAATTAGCCTTGCCTTTGTCTAAGTTAATTTATGTGACCTTGTTTGAATGGTTTTAGTTGCAATTTTGGAATACTTCTTTGCTAGGTATTCCTCTCCTTTCTCTTGTGGCTTTCTCCCAATATTTTTATCTGGCTTAGCAGTATCTTAAAAGTTATTTATTGATGAGTATTAGGAAGGAAATTGATATAGAAAATATCTCTTTAAAAATTGTCTGGGAGCTTCTATCACCAGAGATCTTCATCAAGCCCTCCTGCCACACTGGGTAAGACCTGAAACAACCTTGTCAGGGATGTGGCCTCCTAATATGATTTTGCTGTTGTCTCTAAATAGGGAACCTATAAAAAATACGGTTGAGGGGCTTCCCTGGTGACACAGTGGTTAAGAATCTGCCTGCCAATGCCAGGGACACGGGTTCAAGCCCTGGTCTGGGAAGATCCCACATGACGTGGAGCAACTAAGCCCGTGCACCACAACTACTGAGCCTGCACTCTAGAGCCCGCGAGCCACAACTACTGAGCCCACGTGCCACAACTACTGAAGCCCGCATGCCTAGAGCCTGTGCTCCGCAACAAGAGAAGCCACCACAGTGAGAAGCCCGCACACCACAGTGAAGAGTGGCCCCTGCTGGCTGCAACTAGAGAAAGCCCGCATGCAGCAACGAAGACCCAACACAGCCAAAAGTAAACAAATAAAATAAATTTATTTTAAAAAAAATAAGGTTGAAATTTCTAACTTTGTAGCATAATTTATCCAATTTTGTTTTGCTCTTCCATTTTATGTTGGCCACCAAGCTTTCCTCCTTAGCCATATATAAAGTGCCCATCTTTTAAAAAGAAATCAAAGATCTATATACCATTTTGAAATGATACTTAAATATGAAAGAGAAGGAAGAAATAAAATAAAATCCAAATCTGAATTCTCCTGAAGAGGAAAAATCTAAATACTTAAACCTAGAAAATAAATTGCCTGCGATTTGTTGGTTTTGTTTTTAATCTAGTGTTGATCCTTGGATGGTTTAACGATACCCAAATTATATCTGAATATAATGGATTTTAAATTTTAGTAGCTGGCAAAGTCATTTCCTTTGTACCATAATCAAATAGGGTCCACTGCCAAAGGTTACTGTCTGAATCTTGATTCATTAGGCACTAGTCATGCCAAACGGGTATCTCAGAATAGTTTCATCTTTTCAAAGATACTCACAATGGCCAACTGTGTGTGAATAATGGAAAGTTTGAGATTCTTCTGTATTCTTCAAATTTTATAGCCCTGAGACTAGAAGAGATCTCCAGAGGTCATCTGGCTCATCCATCTACCTCCAGGGAGGACAGTCACTCAGGCATGCTCTACAGGATAGACACCCATCTATTCTTAACATCTCTAGGGAAGGCAGTTTCCTTGGCAACACAATCCAGTCCTCCTAGGTTTTTCTCACAGTACGAAAATATCTTGGCCAGTCTTTGTGAGTTAGGCACCTGGCAACAGTTGTGGTGATTTGGGCCATTGTACTGGGAGAATCGGAAAGTTAGGTTTCCCCTACCTTTGATGTTTGTTACATTTGATGATTCCATAAGTCTCCTAAGAAATCAGAGTTTTAAAAATAAAGATGTGGGTATTGGGACAGTGTTCAGTAACGTGACCTGCTCTCAACAAATATGGCTGTAGTTTTTGTTCGTTCGTTTTTATTTTCTCTTTTGTTTTACCATTGCTATGATGTCAGGGAAAGTGACTGTTTCAGATCCCCGGTGACAGACATCAACACTAGGATCAAGTGACTCAACTTTTTAACTGTTCAATTTTCTGAGAAGTTACAATTACAAAAAGTGAGCATTTTCCACCTTCTTGCTTCTAAATAAGTACCTTCTTATTCATCTTTCTATACCCTAAAAATGACAAATGAGAATCTCAAATTTTTCCACTTTTTCTGGGGAAGTGACTGGTTGTGGTGAGTCTGGTGTGGAATGAAACGACTCCAGAGAATTACTCAGCTACCATTTGATCCCAGCCTTTGTCCCCATGTTGTTAAAACAGTGGCTGCTTGCCTTCTCAGGGATCAGCAAAATGATTTAAATATTTGTCATCTTGACAAGGCCTGAAAACGAAAGGAATCCGGGAGGGTGGTGATTTTTTCCTGATTACATCACTTGACCCAAGCACCCCCTGCAGAGAGCTTCTTCTGTTTGTTCAGAGTTGCCTCCAACTCAGAGTCAGAACTAACCGGAAAATGAAGAACACCCTCAAAATCGATGTTTCCTTTCTCCATGGGATTTTTTCCAATCTAGGTACAGCTGCTTATGCCCCCCAACTCAGATGCTCTTGTGAAATGACAGCCACATCAGTGCGTGGTTGCTCCCCACAAATAACATTAGGGGAAATAACCTTTTTTGCTTTAAAAAAAAAAAAAAGCTATAGAATGCTTATGTAAAGAATGTTGAATCATTTGGCCCATGTTTTAATTGACTCTAGACACCTCTTTGGAAATAAGTCCGAGGCGTAGTTTGTGAAACATGTTTCAAAAGTGTTTGATGTAAAATAAACGCTAGACATTTACAGTACAGAAATAGTTTAAAAAAAAAAAAAAAAAACCTGTAGATTACAACTCCGTTCCTGAGAACCTCAGCCTTTATCGTGTCTTAGTAAAGTTGATCTGCTTTCATTTTAGTTTATTGCATTTCTGGTGTAATAGCCTCTTAAGATAGAACTATTAATACATATGTACTGGTTAATGCCTGTTAATGCAGAAAATGCACTTTGTTATTTCAATGTGTTTCCCTCAATGTCACAGGGTATAACAATTTGATAGGAAAAGGTCATTTGACATTGGTCAAAAATGCATTCTCCCCATTTAAAATGTATATGTATAATTGGTTGCATAGACAAATGTCACCTTTTGCAGTATCTTTATCTCCATCATAGTCTTAGACATCAACTGTGTGCCCACTTTCCAGCTGCCGTAGAAATTTGGTACATTTGCAAATTCTGGTGAAATCTAGTGAGCTGAATGTAATGGTAGATCAAATGATCCAAAGCACTTGGGTGTTATCTTTCAGTCTACATTGAACCATTCGGACATTGGGAATGGTTTTTACACAAGGGAAGTCTTTTGAGAGTATTTGTGGGGGGGAGAGGGTTGTTTTGTTTTGTTTTGTGTCTTTTGGATTTCGCTGGCCAAAAAAAAGTAATCTAAAACCAGTGAGATCAATCCGCCGTAACATTTTCAACATTGTGATTGGTTTTATCTTTTAGTTGATTGCTATTATGAGTTTTACTCAATTTCAACAGTATTTCAATAGATGTTTTATTACTGTTATGTTCAATATAATCATTTAGAAAGGTTGAAAGGGAAGAGAATCAAACTACAATTCATACATAACTTCACTTTACACTAAGTTGTCATGTTCTACGTCACGTAGTTTCTAGATTGATTTCTCTTGTGTATAAGTTACAACATCAAAGATGCCAAAGGGTATATAAAATAAGCTACAATAATATTCAACAGAACTTAACCTGGACCTTATGTTGTAATAATTTATTCATATTAGCTGTAGTCTTCTGTATTTATATTTTCAGTATTTATTATGAATGACATGGAAATTCGTGTATTTATTGTGGCTTTTTATTGCAGTGTGTATATATATATATCTATTACAAATAAGCATTTTTAAGTCTGATCCTTAAGTTTCTTTTATTAGTGGCACTTGTATTATGCTGTACTTTTTATTATATATCGTACAATATCTTGTCCATTTGTTTGCAGCAGAGTAAAACCGGTTTCTAAGTTGTATCTACTGTTGCATTTTTGTTGCATTTTGTGTAAATCCTTTGTTTTTACCTTCTGAGCCGTCACACACACACAAGAATACCTCCCTCCTCTGGTGCAAAAGATACATTCCTGAAAAGTTGTGTGTGAAGCCAGTTCCTGTGAAATGGCTCATTACCTTATCATCTCAAAGATGTGCTAACTTTATTATGATTGGTCTTTAAGTGGACATGCTTAATAAAATGTTTCCTCCTCAACCTTTCAACCCTGTCATCACGTAATGACATGTAAACAAAGATGAGGGCCAGAGAGGAGCATCTTATCCCAAGGAAACTGGGGAGGATATTTTTACCAAGACAAATCCAATCCTTTGCAAGTAGTATCCTGCAATTCACCTGTTTAGTAGTATTTGTGTTTTGCTTTGCTTAAAGCAGAATCTGTGTGATTTGGGGTTTAGAATATATATGTACACATAAGTACATATATATGCCTACCTATTTGATAATGCCGACTTAAGGTAACCAAACTCCTTTTTATTGGCAGTAGAATGAAGAGAAAAGAAAATGGATCCTTCCTAATCTCCTACGATGTGCAGGTCACTGTCTTCAAACAACTTGTTTTTCTTACATCTGGACACTGGTCTACATTTTTGAAAGTTAAATAATAATATGTGATTGTGTGATCATCCCCAAAGGCAAATTGGATCGTGTTGCTCACTTAACAACTCTTCTGTACGCTTCCTTCCTCATTGCCAACAAGATAACACCCAAACTCTTTGGAATGCCCCCACGAGATCACCTAAGATCTGGGTACAGCAAACCTCCCCAGCCATTTTGCTCATCAGGCTCTCTCTTTGCTTCCCTTGCCCACAGACAGACCACTTAGACTTTGCCTACGACCCTATTTTTTTCCTGCCTCCCTTTTTGCCCAGAGTATACACTCCACACCCCATCCTGACAACACAATTATAATGACTTCTTATTTTTCAAGAGAAAACACAAATGCCCCTTCCTTTATGTTGCCTTTCTGATTTTCCTGAAGATTGATTACCTGCTCTTTTATGCCTAATGCAGACGTTTATTAGCACCCCTCCCTTCAGGTCTCACTGCACTTATTTAGGTACCTAATCCCTCTACAGAACTCCCTGAGAACAGAAAATGTGTCTTCTTACTCGCCATGTCCTTGGCATCCAGCTTAGCGCCCAGACCATAGTAGATGCTTAAAGTATGTTTACTGACGGATGTGCAGTACAAAACTGAGTGGTGCATTTGTAGGAGTTCAGATGAGGGAAGGATGGGTGGCTGAAAGTGTGGAGAGGGTGTCAGATTCAGGAGGAGGAAGAAATTCGGCTGGTAGGGGACATTCTAGGTTCCACGTTGTGGAACAGCTTGAGGAAGGGCTGAGTCAGGACCAAATCACCCACTTCTGTGTAGGGTAGAAGGAAGTTGCTAAGAGCAGATGATTTACATTCAGGAACAAACGAGCATCAGGTGAGGAGAATCGATTCAGATATTGCAAAGCTTTGAAGACCAGTCTAGAGAGTCTGACTTGTATCCTTAGGGAAACAGGGAAATCTTGAAGGGATTAGAAGAGGAAGTTCAACCAAAGAAGAGTGATGTTTAGCAGAGTGGAATCACTGTGGTTGCAGGACACAGACAGTTTGGGAAGATGGGAACACCAGAGTAAAAATCATCCTTGTAGGTATTGCAGTCATTACTCATTCAGAAAATCATTGTCAAGGACCTACTCTGTTTAGGACACTTTGCTAGATTACAAGGGGGCAGAGCTGAGCAAGACAGGCAGATCCCCTCCAGACGAACAAAGATAGGGGTCCTGATGATGATGACAAAGAAAATGTTGCTTATTTGAAAGCCTACTTAGGTGTGAGAGATTAAGAGCAGCAAAAAGATGATGAGCTTAAAATACGACAGGTGGAGTACAGGGAAGGACTTAAGAGAATGGCTATATCGTTAACAGAAATGACGATGTTACAAGGAGGAAGAGGTGTGTTCATTTTGGACATTGAATTGTGGCTGGAATACTCAGTGAAAATACCAAATGGACAGAAGGAAATATGAATCTAGAGCTTAGATGAAGATGTGAGATTGGGAATGAATGGGTGTTTTAAGAGGAAACCAGAGAGAGAGAATGAGAAATGTACAGAGGAGAGGACTGAACCTTTCAAAGGCTGGGGTTGCAGGTTGTGCTCTCAGGCAGCGGTGCTGAGACAGAGTTTAGCAAGCAGGATTTTTGTCAGGGACCAATACTCATGGAAGCTGGAGGAGGACGCAGGTGAGGAAGAGGGAGAACTCAAGCTACAAAACAGATGCAACAAAGCCCCGACCAGCCATTCCCACCTGGGTGCTCTGAAGCATAAAGGGCTCCTCCAAGCCTGGGGGCTGAAAATGGCTGGGCTTTTATAGTCATCCCACAGTCAGTTACTGGATGTGGTCCCCTGGGATGGGAGTGCTCTGGGGCGAGTTGGTACTCTGTAATAGAAGAAATGCCCAAAAAGAGCCAAAGACTGGAGGCTGTTTGCTAGGAACACTCTCAGAAGCTGGGAAAGTCCTTCCTTGAAGGGGAATCCTTGAAGGTGGCACGGCTCTGTGTCTTCCACAGTCCATAATTCAGACCCACTTCTTCATTTGAATTTCAAGGAGCAGGCCCTCCAGGATTCAGGAATACTTAGAAGAGCTTCGTTAGTAGAATAAACTACAGCTCTTGCCACTGCAATTGGCCTTAGTACCACCACTGATATTCATCATCTCCCCAGTTCACTATAATTTCTACATTCTCCTCATCTTCAGCAACCACTTCTGCTAATCTCAGTGGCTTACTTGGTGGTATGACTCAGACCCAAGAGGCATCTTAGTGCACTGATACTCCTTCCTGGCCCCCATCGTGTAATAGTAGACCCATCTCTTCCTGATGATCAAGATGACGACTCTTAGGGCTTCCCTGGTGGCGCAGTGGTTGAGAGTCTGCCTGCCGGTGCAGGGGACACGGGTTCGTGCCCCGGTCCGGGAAGATCCCACATGCCGCGGAGCGGCTGCGCCCGTGAGCCATGGCCGCTGAGCCTGTGCGTCCGGAGCCTGTTGCTCCGCAACGGGAGAGGCCACAACAGTGAGAGGCCCGCGTACCACAAAAAACAAACAAACAAAACAAAGTGTGCCTCCTTTGGGAACTAGGGCCTTTAACCCAGAAGAGCCTATAGAGTTGTGGAATAGGATGCACAGTTTTCCCCAGTGGGTCATGTTAAGTGGGGCCACTTCCTTCACCCCATGGAAGGAACACTTGGGTTCCTAGACCCGTGTGTTCTTTCTCCTGGGGATGTAATAGTATATAAAGGTTTTTGATCCAATGTGTATACTGCATCCTGAAGCACGGTACCCCATCCTATAGAGCAGCAGTCACCAACCTTTTTGGCACCAGGGACCTGTTTCGTGAAAGACAGTTTTTCCACTGACAGGGGGGTGAGGTGGGGTCCAAGGGGTGTTCTGGCAGTAACGCGAGCCATGGGGAGCAGCAGATGAAGCTTCGCTCGCTCGCCCACCACTCACCTCCTGCCGGGCAGCCCTGTTCCTAACAGGCCACAGGCCAGAAGTGGCCTGTGACCCGGGGGTTGGGGACCCCTGCTATAGAGTATCACCTCCAAACTTTAGCAGGTCAGTCAACACTCTGTCAGGCTGGCGGCTACTGAGTCCATGATATGACCAGTGGATCTTGTGGTCATGGGCCCACTCCATACCTCCTTTCCTATAAGTGAGTTCACGGCTCTGATACGATGTTAAATGGGACCCCATATGGGCAGATCATATATACTGTAAGCCCTGCAGCTAAGAAAGGCAAAATCAGACTTAGAATATATATTTTTTTAATTAAAAGCAAACAAACAACAACAATAGCAAAAAGCAACCTCTTTCCATCCAGGATGTAAGAAAGTCCAATGTAATCAATTTGCCAGCAAGTGTCTGGTTAGATTTCGGAAGAACAGTGCCATATCGAGGGCCCAGCATGAGGCTCTGTTGCTGGCCTTCTATAGATTCGGCAGTAGTTGTAGCTTCATCAACCTTGGTAAATTGGAGGCCATGCCCATGGGCCTAGCCTTCCTATCTCCCACTGCCACCCAATTCATGTGCCTATCACGGCAGCACTGGAGTAGCCAATGGCTGAGGCTGGCTGCTGTCCGCTGGCCGAGTTCTTCTGCCTACACCAGTACTTATCCCTCTTCATGGTGGGAAGTGCAATCATTTATCTCTACTGTGAAGGAGATGTCCTGGAATGCCCCAGACCACAGGGTCCCCAACGATTATACTGGTGTGGCAGGCTTCTGAATCTTCAGAGTGTTTATCTCCTGCCCTTTAGAGCTCCTGTGTTTTACCAAGGCCTTCAGCATTCATGATGACCATTTATTACTCATCTGGCCTGATTAGCATAGTATCATAAATGGGGCGGTATTCTGCAGGATATCCAGAGAGTCAAGATTTCTTTGTACTGTATTATGACAGAGTACAAAACTAAATACATATTGTCACCCATTCCATGTGAAGGCAAATAATTTCAATCCTCTTTTCTAATTGGAATCGAAAGGAATACATTTGCCAAATCAATGGTCTCACCCATGTACCTGAGGTTGGTTAGCCTTCTCTAGCAAAGATATTACATCTGGCACAGCAACTGCAATTGCGGTTACCACTTGGTTGAATTTGCAGTAAAATACTCTCATTCTCCAGGATTCATCTGCATTCTGCAGGGGCTCAGGTGACTTAAATGGAGATGTGATGGGACCTCCACCCCTGCATCCTTAGGTCTTTAAGGGTACCACTAATTTCCACTATCCTCCCTGGAATGCAAACTTGTTTTTTAATTTTACCTTGATTAGGGGGAGGGCACAGGAACGGTTTCAGAGATTTCCTCTTGGGCTTCCTCACTATTATAGCCTTTATCCCACAAGCCAAAGGTCCTATGTGGGGATTGCATACATACCAAATACGCCAATCTCAATTATGTAGTCGGAGACAGGGGAACTGGCCACTGGATGGGTCTACAGACCCAGTGGACTTAAGCCGGACCTTAACTAGGTCACTGTTTATTTCCTGGTTCTTATAGGCCCCCTCTTGAACAGGGGGCTCACAGTGAGGCTTCAGTTCTCCAGGTCATTGTCAAGTCTAATCCAGTGTCAAATAGTCCTTAAATGTTGGGATATTCCCCTTTCCCTGGTGCACAGGCATCTGAGTAAATGGTTGTAGGTCCCTTTTCAGGAGGACTGGGGGAACCATTACCATGTATACTTGTATGATATAGCTGGGTCCTTCCTCCTAGGGATCTGGCCTCCTCTTGGGTCAATCAGCCTGAGTCTGAAAACTAACCCAGGTCTAGAAAATGGGCAAGAGATATTTGATCTTTTATTGGGGTGATTGCCTTCAGGCTCCTAGACATCCATCCTAATTTCTTGTGATGGTATAAACTGAGTAGTACTTGTGTTGGCTGCCCACCTATTTTTTGTCTCAGGATCCTTCACTGCCACTCTGACTCTGCCACTAATTATGATAATTGCAACCTCCCGGTTTTTAGCAGTTATGTGCCACTACCTGTCCTCTATTGTTTTAGAGTTCTACCATCCCCATTGGACTGCCACCTTGGGCCAGGAAGTATCTGTCCTCCATATATAATATCATCAAATCATCAAGGTCTTTGTATGTCATATTTAGGACTTTGGCTATTAAGCAGTGGCGAGTTTTATTCCACTCAGAGTTTTAAAAGGGTACGTCTGACAGCAAAATAGAATGGATTAAGAGAGGTGTACAAGACAGGAAGCAGAGAAACCGATTAAGAGTAGCCATGATCGGGGGCTTCCCTGGTGGTGCAGTGGTTAAGAATTGCCTGCCAATGCAGGAGACACAGGTTTGAGCCCTGGTCCGGGAAGATCTCACATGACGCGGAACAAATAAGTCCGTGCACCACAACTACTGATCCCGCGCTCTAGAGCCCGTGAGCCACAACTACTGAGCCCACACGCCACAACTACTGCAGCCCGCGCCCCTAGAACCCGTGCTCCGCAACAACAGAAGCCACCGCAATGAGAAGCCCATGCACCGCAACGAAGAGTAGGCCCCACTCACCGCAACTAGAGAAAGCCCGCTCACAGCAACGAAGACCCAACGCAACCAAAAGTAAATAAATAAAATAAATAAATTTATTTTAAAAAAAAAGAGTAGCCGTGATCGATGGAAGCAGTTCTGCCTTGCTCATCATTGTATTTGCAGTACCTAGCATGGTGGCTGGACATGGAAGAGCCTCCATAAATCACCATTAAATGAGTGTATCCTCAAGCCAAGTACCAACGCTCACCTGAACCAAGACAAGGGCCATGGGAACATCGAGGGGGCAACCTGTTCAAAACATATGTCAAAGGCTGAATGCAGAGGAAGGGAGAGGAAGAATTGAAGGGTAATGCAGAGATTCCCTGATTTGCACGTAGAGGTACACTTGCTCTAGACCAGAAACACTAGAAGAGGAGTAACGGTGGACAAGGGAAGGGAAAGAAGGAAAGAAAGACTGAATTCTAAGGTTCACCTAATAATCTATGGTTAAGAGCTGCCTTTGTTGAAATTTCTCAACCAAGTCTCCGCTGCTAACGCACTTTCTCATAGCCGTTTTGTATGCACGAGTTCTCGATGATCAGCACCTCCCTATCGGTATGGAACAGCCTCTGCCTCTTTGTCAAGCTTTCACTGGTAAAGCAAAGCAGCAAGCCAATTACTGAGATCATTCAGATGAAAATTTTACTTTTGCCTGAATTAGCCAGAGAATTGAAGCATAAATGGACCTTTTCACTTGACTGATTGAGATAATTGCCTCACTTTTCTAGGGGAGACCTATAGCTGGGAGGCTGCGTTTGATCACCAAAACATGTTTGTAATATGCATTATTGACTTCTCCTGAAACGTCTATGCTTGGCTAGGTGCCACACCCAAACGCTATACCTCGTCTCTTGAGGTATCACTAACAATGCAGAGAAATACCATCCCTGGGAAAACTCAGTGTTTGAATTCTTTCATTCTGGGCCAGCCTGAAAACAGAGGGGCTCAGGCCACCAGAAGAGGTAAAATGGCATCTAGGGGAGTCTGGGGGGGAGGCGGCAGGGCAGGAGGTTGGCTCAGTGGATAAGATGCGAGAAGTGAGAATTAGCTCCAGGTGCATGGAAACAAATGGCTTTTCCTGAAAGAAGTGGGTAGGTGGACTTGAAAGAAACATGTAATTTACATTTATTATTGGAGGGGTGAGAGGAGTTAATAAAGAGACCTGAGTAGGGGCACACATTAAAGCAACAGCAGGACTCAGATCAGAGCCTTTGGCCTGGATCCTATGTTATAGAGGCTTTTTCAAAAAGCGTGGGACATGGGGAAAAAAGGACTCCAAAGAAACAGCACAGCGTCTGAGCTTTTCCACAGCATTTACTATCTGCTGGCCCACTGCTATGACAGCCTGCGAGCGCACAGACAAAGCATGGTCAGTGATGACCTAGAAAATTCGCGGAAGAGCAAGACGTACATTAGAAAAACCCTCACAAACTTTCATTCTAGGAGGAAAGGTTGTCATGGAAATGTGTTCATAATTACTTTGTGATGGCTCCCCTTACTGGCCGACAGGCAGAACGTCCTAGATCCCATTCTGAAGACAAGTGGGAGGACATACATAACACCGAGGCGTCCTGCTTAACTTCTAAGTCTCCTGCGTTAAAAAAAAAAAAAAAAAAAAAAAAAAAAAAAAAATTTGCTAAAGTAGATTTTATTTTCTGAATATCAAAGTAAAAGAAGGGAAATTTCAGCCATGGCATTTATAAAATCCACCAGACTTATTCTTTGATCTTTATATTAATTATCCCCAGTGGTTGGTAGAGTCCAATGATAGGATTTGTGATTTATAAAGTAATATGATTGCTTTAAATGTTTTAATTCTTTAAACTTTTATAGTTACATCTAATTTCAAAAACGACTTGAGGTGATGGATGAGGTACACACAAGCACACACACACACACACACACACACACACATCAGGATTGATATATATAAATGAGCTGCATTTTTTGAAGACTATATGCTTACAATAAGGAGACTCATTGTTCAAAGCAATCTTGAATTTCTTTTTTATTCTATTGTTTGGACTATAACTTTGTGGCAAGTATTAATACTTTAAAAATCTTTTTGGCATTTTGTAACATCCAAAAATCATTCAGAATCAACTATGTTGAATTGTGAATGAACTAGTAAAGTTAAACAATTGTATCTAAAATAATAAAAATAAAATATATGTCTTCCACAATGTTCCCCAGGATTTCCCCCCAAATAATCTTTAAAATGTCAAATAATGTGCTAACTTAGCACATTAGGTGCTATATATATCATCCACCTTTCCCACAGGTTGTGTACGTGTTTTTTTAATTTAAACGTAAGGACAGGAATATTTTATTTAAAAATTTAAAATCTATATATAGGTATGGTCAGATATCTTCATATGCACTCTGCTGTCAAGAAGTCTGAGTAGAAAAATTCAGTTGCTACTACAAGACTAATTTTTTCCTTTAAACCAAGACTAGTAAATTTTGCTTGCAAGACAAATGATATTGGCATGGAAGTAATCACACTATTAAACTGATTTTTTTAATTTAAGCTGACCAGCAAGAGATAGGATACTCTTGAGATTAACAGTTCACATTGAAATTATTCACTCTCATTAGATTTTTCACTCTTTTCTTTTTATTTTACTATATCCACCGTGTTAGTCAAGAGATTCGAACTTATGTTTAGGGGCAACAAGCCTCTAAATCTCAATGGTTTGAAACCTGGTCTCACATCAGGTCCATCTTAGATGAGAGGGGCACTCTGCTCCAAGCCGTCCTCACGCAAGTATTGAGACTGATGGAAACTTCCAGCATCTGAAACATTGCAGGCAGCGGGAGGAAGGTGGTTAATCGCTCACTCTTTCTTAAGGATTTTTGGCTGGAAGTAACACGTCACTTCCACTACAATTGCAGTGACCAAAATAAGTCAGATGGGCAGAAATAGAATTGCATTTTACTTCCTATTGTCTTAGTTGACTCCCAACAAAAATACTTTAATCTTTCATAGAAACAAAGGGGGTTGGGTAATGCTATCCTACTATGTGCTTGGAAAGAGAACAGAAACACTGTGAACAGCGTGAAAAACTACCACACTTACACTGAATGAAGAACTTTATCTTAATACAAGGAAAGGGGACATTGCTTCCTACCTGAGAATCAAATACAGCAACAGGATACAGTGAAATTTATGTTTTGATTTTTTAACAGAAAGAGGCTGAACATAATATTTGCTGATTAGATTTAATGCCTGAACTTCTTTCCAAGTCTTACTTTTTACTGAGATAAATTGTACTTAAATTGAGCTCTCTGGGGATTTCACAGTGATTGATTGATTAGACTGTGGTTAGGGCCACTCAGGATAAGTGTGAGACGTGGGGCAACGGTGCGAGAGCAGCTGCTTTCAGGGCTCTGGCCTTAAGCTTGAGTGTTGCCATGGTGACAGCTGCCAGCAGGAACCCACTGGGAGCCCAGTAGGTGCACTGGCTGCCAGACCTTTGTATCAGACATACCATCCCCAGCCTTTCAGACATAAGCATAATGAACTCTTTAGCCAGGGTGTTTCTGCTTCCTATCCTAGGGGACAGTTTATTCTTGCTTCAACTGTCAATTATCAGATGTCAATTCAGAAAGACAAACTCTATTTTCTCTTTCTTCCTGTACTCTTCCTTGCAGCTTATTTTCATATCACAGCCCACCCTTTTCCCCATTTTATAGTTACATAATTAACAATTCTTAATAGAGCAACCTCAACACGTATGTCCTCTAATACAACGCTGACCAGTAGAACTTTCTGTGATGATGAAAATGTTCTATGTCTGTGCCATTCAATACAGCAGCCACTGGCCACATGTGCCTAGTCAGCATTTGAAGTGTGGTCAATACAACTGAGTCACTAAATTTTTAAAATTTATTTAATTTTAGCTCATTTTAATTTTATTTTAATTAGCTACATGTGGCTAGGACGATAGCATTGAACAGCACAGTTCTAGAATCATATTTAAGCTCAGGGAGTTGTACGACATACAGCTGCCCAGAAGGGAACCATCCTTAGCAGCTTCCTCTCATTTGGAGCAGCGTATTATCTGTTCTAAAGCATATTACTGCTACTGCCGCATAAGGTATGCCTTGCCCTGCACTAACCTCCTTGCTTCTTGTAAATTTAATTATGCAGCCAAAGAAAGAGGAGTAAAAGGAAATATGATGATTTGGGCCATTAAAGGTAATAGTCATCTAGAAGCAAACCTTAATAATGGGAAAGATGTTACTGTTTCTAATTAATATACTGGCCACATTACTGTAATTCTGCAAAAGAACAAGATTCTCACTAGAAGTCATCAGTTCTAGTCCCAGAGTTTAGGCTAGTTAACTGTATTATTTAGGGAAGACACACAGCAGAGGGTTTTTTTTTTTATTTTTATTTTTTGCCTAAAATTTCTCCTCTGTATGAAAAGGGGGATAATAATATTTACTGTGTGTTTACTCACATGACAGAGGCTTTAAGTCTCACTTATTCCTTTTAACGAGTCAGTAAATTAGGATTTATTATGTACAATGTACAGATGAGGAAACTGAAGCTTAGGAGGGTTAAGTGGTTAAGATTTCTCAGCTAGTAATTTTAAGAACCAAACGACCTTCCAACTCAAGTCTGTCTCCAAAACCCAAGTTCTTTCTACGAAATATCATTAGAATGTTTCTATAATCCCTTCCAACTCTTGATTATCACTAAACTGAGTGCCATGTATTTAAACGTATTGAATGAGCTTTGCAAACAAGCAAAAATAGAATTCTTAACTGTACTCCAGTTTTAAAAACATTATAATAACTGTAACTATTAGATACTTCCCCAGCCGGACCCATCTAAGATGCCCCAGTTTCGTGGCTTTCAATCCTGGCTTCACATTAGAATTATTTGGAGAGTTTCTTTTAAAATACGGATGCCAGGGATCTTTCCCAAACTAATAAAATCAGAATTTCCAGGAATGGGGCCCAGGGACAGCTTGTTTTAAGACCGTCACGTGGTACCAATGTGCAGCAGGGCTGAGAACTGATCTACCAGGTGTGGAAGTTGCAGAAACCTGGCTCTGTTGAGCCACCTGCTAGAACTTCATGAACCTGCGTCCAGGAGAAAGCCCCTTGGCATCTTGGTTGATGTGTTTCATTTTACGGACATGTGCTGGGAGCAACTGCCGTGTGGAGATGACGAAGCAGTCTCACACAAACAAGCTTCTCCTCCTAAAGACTGGTGAACCATGACACCAGAGGAATATTTTCATCCTGAGCCTGAGGATCGCTAAGCCTCTGTCACACACAAAATTGGAAGGAAAGTAGTGCAAAAAGAGTAATTATCTGATGGGAGAAAGGACTTGCCAACTTCATTCTGAATTTCTTTCCATGTGCATAGGAGCTATAACAGGGCAAGTCCAACTTCAGATTGCAGCAGCGTTCGAAAGGCTTCCCTCCTGGCAGGTAATGCCACAGAGAGCAGGTATGCTAAAGTGGGATTCCTCCAACGGGCAAAGGAATTTAGTAGTTAGGTTGGTTCATAGACTAGAAAAATAGGCTTGCCCATCTTCTCACACCGAAACCAGTTGCTTTTGTTTTCCTTTTTTTCAATCTGAATTCTGTGCAGAATTTTCTGTTACCAAAAAAATGAGCAGAAGTAGACCAAAACTTCAGTAGCCCTCAACAGAGCTTAATTCTGACATGATTTTAAAGAGCTCAAGTTTATCATTCTCAAAAATTTTGAGTGACATGCCTTTTCTCACAGCACTGATTCTCAAACTTGGAGAAGTTTGTTTAAAATGCATATTTCTGGATCCCACTCCTGGAGGTCTAGAGTGGAACCTATTTGAAATCTGTATATTTTAAGGATTCCAGTAAATCTGTTCTAAGTGATCATGGTAGGCTGAGTAATGGTCCCCATAAGACGTTCACATTGTAATTCTCAGAATGTGTGAATAAGTTAGCTTAAATAACAAAAGAGACTTTGCGGATGTGATTAAAATAAGGATCTTAAGCTGGGAAGACTATCCTGGTCATCCAGGGGGGCCCAATGTAACTACAAGGGCCTTTATAAGAGGGAAGCAAGAGGGTCAAAGTTTAAAAAGGAAATGTGACAATGGGACCAGAGGTTGAAATGAGGCACTTTGAAGATGAAGGAGCCACGAGCCAAGGAATGCAGACAGCCTCTAGAAGCTGGAAAAGACAAGCAAATAGATTCTCTGATTGTCTCTTAAAAACTCCAGAAGGAATGCTGCTCTGCCAACATCTTGATTTTAGACTTCTGACTTCTAGAACTGTAAAAGAATAGCTTTATGTTGTTTTAAGCCACTAAGTTTGTGCTAATTTGTTACAGCAGTAATAGGAAACTAGTACAGTGATCCAGGCATTAACTCAAATAAAAAGCTGTAGAAATCAGCTTCAATACCTCCCATTATAGAAAAGTAACCTTGAGCACAAAGAGTGAAGTAAATTAGCTAACTTCACTCACAGACCTGTGGAAAGTCCAGGAGAAAAGTGAAATTTTCTTAGTTTGGTTCTATCTCTTTAACCTGGCGCTCAAGGTGTAACTCCTCAATCTAACCCAACCTTTTCCATATTATCCCAGTACTCCTATATCCTCACTCCTATGGAAGAGCAAACTAGGAGACACATTTCTCCCCCTGGATAGGCCCTATATGTTCTGTTTCACTACCTTGGCACATGTATTTCCCTCTTCCTTAAGTCCTCACATTCTTAAATGTTAAGTTTCATTCGAAGTCAAGTCCTGCCCCTTCTTGAGCTATCCAGCATCAGATGAACGTTGGCCTCTGACTCTTGTGGCGTCAGTACAGCTGCTCTGTAGGGATCATGATGAAGACTCCCCGGTCACTCTATTTATTCCTCAATACGATGATCTGATTAACTCTGGGGCTTATGGATACTCTGTAAAGTAATAATGAGGCAGGAATGGATAACTGAAGATGTTTAATCCAAGTCGAGCGCCCGGACTTTCCTTGTTCAATAATTAAAATCTTCTAAGTGCCTTGATTTATAGATAGCAACCTCAATATTTACATCTCATTAGAGTAAAAGTTTTTTAAAACATATTTCTTATTGAGATATAATTCACATACCATAAAATGCACCATTTAAAAGTTGTCTTTAGTATATTCACAGAGCTGTGCAACAATCACGATTATCTAATTCCAGAACATTTTCTTTACGCCCAAAAGAAATCTTTTAACCATTAATAGATACTCCCCATTCTCTCTCCACTTCCCCAGCCTCTGGCAACCACTAATCAATTTTTTCTCTCTATGGATATGTCTATTTCATGTAAATTAAATCATCCAATAAGTGATCTTTTGTAGCTGGTTTCTTTTACTAAGTTTAATGTTTTTAAGGTTCATCCATGTTGTAGATTGTATCAGGATCTCATTTCTTTTTATGGTTGAATAACATTCCATTCTATGGATATATCACATTTTTTTACCCATTCATCGGTGAATAGATATTTGGGTCATTTCTACTTTTTAGCTAATACGAATAATGTTGTTACGAACATTTGTGCACCAATTTGTGTGTGTGTGTGTGTTAAAATATGCTTTTAATTCCATTTGGTATATAACTAGGGGTAGAATTGTTGGGTCATGTGATAACCTATGTATAACTTTTTGAGGTACTGCCAAAGACAAATACTGTATGATATCACTTATATGTGGAATCTAAAAAATAAAACAAATGAATAAATATAACAAAACAGACTCACAGACATAGAGAACAAACCAGTGGTTATCAGTGGGAAGAGAGATGATGGAGGGGCAAGAAAGAGATAGGGGATAAAGAGGTACAAACTACTATGTATAAAATAAATAAGATACAAAGATATATTGTACAGCAATAAGTTTAAATGGAATATAATCTATAGAGATATTGAATCACTATGCTGTACCTTTGAAACTAATATTGTAAATCAACTATACTTCAATAAAAATAAATAAAAGCTGTTTCACTGTAGGAGTGACTTGGGGACTTGGTACCATTTGGAGACTTTCCAGTTTCCGCTTTCCATTGATGTTGTTTCCCAAACTTAGCTAGATAAGGAGATGTTATTTGAGAACGCAGATTCTGGAATCTGCTCCAGTCCTCCAGGTAGTAACCTGGAGACCTGAAGCTTAAAAGCTCTTCAAGGATCCTAGTGATTGGCCAAGTATAGAAAATCGATGCTATATGTTTTATTTCTTTTCCAGAAAGACTAAACACCTCAAAGTTAAACATTAAAGATAGTCTGAATGCAGTTGGTTTGACTCCTGGGATAGAAATGATGCTAAATAATTTAATAGGAACTTTTGTCAGGACTGTAAGAACGAGTTGCTAAAGATCTATTGTATCAAGAAGAGGGAAGGCAAAAATTTACTGGGGACACACTTCATCAAATGCTGTTGTATATGGAACATGAAACTTAAAAGTCCCAATTTCCCTGCCAGGTCAGGTTTCCTCTTCCATAGCTGTTACATAACTGAGTATGTGAAAAACTGAAAAGTTGTTTCAATTCAAAAGTAAAAATGTACAGTGCATTTCTTAGTTTACAGTCTTTGTTCCTAAAGTTACCTCTAGATTAGTTGCTTAGAACCACATAAATATCTTTTAGGAGATGTAGTAAATGGTGAAAATGTTTAATACACTTTTAGAATTTTTTGCAGCATATTAAATGTCTATTTAAAATAATATAGCAGAAAAACAGTTCAATAAACCTATCTGAAGTTCTGGAAATAGAAGGTCATGGAGAGAAGGCAAGAAGAAGGCACAAGAGGTGAGAAAAGAGGAAACAAAGGGAAAATGTGTCTCCTCTTCTTTTCTGAATGCAGGGTCCACCATAAGGAAAGTGGTTTTGCATCTTTCTTTGCCTTTTCTGTACCCCTTTCTTTGGCCTGTATTGTCCTCATAGCCAAACCACAGGTCGGCTGGCACTACCCCAGTCAAAGCTCTCCTAAGCTTAGTGAACAGAACACTTGTTCTTCCAGCACAGTGCAAAAACTTCAGCTAAGCTTAGCTGGAAAACCTTGATCTCATCTATAACCCTTTTACAATTTCAATGGAACCTATCTTGTTTTACAAAGGCCATAACCCAAGATAAACACACACATATATATATAAAATTAATTAGGGAATATAAAACAGTGAAGAACAATGATAACAACAATGAAATCAGGATATAGGCAGGAACGCTAGGACCTCTAACTTTACCCCACTTTTCAAAAAACTTGAGGGGTAGTATCTACGTGGATTGAAATGTGAAATTCTCTGTCAAGTACTAAAAGACTCAAATTCCTTTCATTCACAGATAGTTCCAATTCTCTCAGGTGGGCAGCATTTAAAATAATTTGTTACCAAAAACTCAGTGGTGCCCAGCTTTCTGTAATATGTGCCATAAAGAGAGATGGACTCAATCCTTTATTTAAATTGTTTGTGGTGGTGTTTTCATTATACTAAGGAAAAAGGTAGGGTCAAAATAGAGATCCATAGTGCTTTATGTTTTGCTCTGTTTTTAGTTTGTTGTAGTTGTCATTGTTTAACTTTTTATTTTTACATAATTTCAGATTTATAGAAAAATTTCAAGAGTAATACAGAAAATTTACGTCTACCAGTCACCCAGTCTCCCCCGTGTGAAATTTCATCATCTTTGCTTTCTCTTTCAAACATTTTTCCTCCTGAACCGGTAGAGTGTAAGTTGCGGAAATGATGCCCCTTCACCACTAAATCCTTCAATGTTCCACAGAGATTTGGATCCGCTCTGCTAGCTAGGTGAGTTCCCATACCCCCTGAAGCACACAGGCTGGAGGGTTAGAATGCCTCTGTCCCTGGGTTTTCATATCAGCATTAGACCCAAGCTTCTATTGACTGAAACATCTCAATGTTTCAGGAATTTAGAGCAGCTCCTGGAATCCCCCGGAAAAAAAAAAAAAAGGGCAGTAACTATTGTCTACCCTGTCAGGGCCTTTGTTTTCTAATGCTTTTCGACATCCAAAGCTGCTCCAGTATTAAAAAAAAAAAAAAAAAAAAAATACAGTTCCCCTCCCACCTTAGCTGCTGACCTAATGTAGCTGAACACACCCTATTAAGTATTTATTAAACATCAGTTTGTGGAAACACTATATCAAAATGGGTACACAAGGGCAAAGCCTACCGGGCAGGTTTTCGGTACATCAAAATGCACAGCTCGGCATTAGGAGGGTGACTGATGCTCTGAAAAGTGTAACAAGAACTTGAGTATTTGGAAAAATGGTTCTACACGATAGCAGGAGCCCACTTTTCTTTTAAGTGGGTTAAAAAGCAGAACCAGAAACATCATAAATACAGTGGAAGAGAAGCTACATTTCATCTTCCTATGTGGATTTGGAAAGAAGTCTCCTTCGTTTATTGTTCAGCTTTCACGTTTGCAACTGTTCATTTCCTTGAGCACCAAGGGCAGTTGCAAGTGTTGTGGAGGCTGAAGCTGTTACAATTTGGGAGCTTCTTGTTATGCAAATAAAACATAGAATTATGAACATAGAGTACAAAGGTAAATACCCATAATGAGAATTTAAATCTCAACAAATGACACATTTTAAAAAACTGACAAATATCATAAATGCCATAAAATCAATAAAAATAAGCTTGGTTAATTAACTAATATGCCTCTATATTTTCCTGCATTTTTTAGCTGCATGCTCTCTCCATACAATGATATTTTAATGTCATTTTCTACATAGAGAATATAAAAATAATTCCATCACACCTCTACCATGAATGGATAAAATTTCTATCAAAAATAAATAAACTGACTCCTTTATTAGGGCCAATTTTAAGCAGTGATTTAGACTTCTTTTTACAAGTACGTCCCTCACCCTCGACAGTACTGGCAAAATTCTCCTGTGACGCACAACAGGTTGGGAGTGATATATTATGTCAAGTCTTCTCTTGGAGAAACTTTGATCAGACTTTCTAAATGTGGAGCCTTTTGCCAGAGTGAGGGTAGAAGAACCAGAGGACCTTGGGACTTGGGGGAGAAGGACGGACAATGAAAAGGGACAAGAGCATAAAAAAAGAAGCAGAAAACAGAGTTAGATGAGAGGATGCTGAAATCATCTTCCTGAACACTGATTCATAAGGCCTTTGGTAACATTTTCTCTGCCTCCATCACAAAGTGAATTTGAATGCCAGCGGGCGGGCACGCTCCCGTTGTTGAGAAACAGATCTAAAAGTAAGTACCAAGCAGACAAAAATGGGTGATAAACATGATGAGCAGCACTTTTCAGCTAACTATAGAAGATGTAAGCACAGATGGAGGAGGATAGTTTATCTTTGCTGCTGCTTGAAAAATAAACACCAGAAATATAAATGCCATCAAAATGTTGACTCTTCTCAAACCAAAAATTTTGGTTTCGTATTCAAAGCCATGCCCATTTAGAAGAAAAACACATTCATTTGGGTTTTGTGGTTTGGGGAAAGAGCTGCCAGAGAGGAGTTGAAGCCACAGTGGAGCATTCCTGGACAATCTATCGCAGGCCTGGGGAGATCACCATGCAGGCAGCTGCTGCTCCCCTAATCGTCAAAATAGCAACAGGACCACAAATAATTCAAAGCCCGAGACGTTTTCTTCCCTCCAGTTCAAACTCTCCTGCTTCCGTTAGATGGCTCCAGCAATCCTGCCTCTTTCACAAAGCCTTTCCCAACTGAAACCGTGGCAGCTCCCTTTGAACTCTACTTTATATAAACACACAGTTCCCATGGTTCCCTCATAACTCCCAAAATGCACTTGCTCTGTGGTCAGATCATAATGCAAATCCTTTTATGCTGCATTTGTTCAATGCTCGTCGCTTTGGCTCTACAGTGTTCATATCCGGTAGGCCCTTCTGAAGTATTCTAAGTTCCACATCTAATTCACCAAGCGTTTTGCTTAGCAAAGCCTCTTACACAGATACATATTTATCATGAATGCTTTAGGACATAGTAGAGACAACAGGGCCATTTTAGAGAAAATAAGAATAGTAGTAAGCAAAGCAGACCCTCCTCGTGATGCATACCCCACCTCCGCCGGCACCCCCAACCCTCCATCATCTTCACCCTCCTGCCGTCTTTACCTAACCATGTTTTCTTTTAATTATAAAATGCTTCATAAATACAGAAGACTGTATGAAATATAAATCTTCATTTTCAAGAAGAATGAAATGAGCACCCACCTTAAGAAACAGAATGTACCTTAGACAGTCTTTGTGTGTCCCCTCCAAATCATAGCCCTGTCCTTCCACATTCTCAGTAAACACTGACTTTCATGTTAGTCATTGACTTTTGCTATTCTTTAGGTTTTTTACTACCTATGATTTACCTCCAACAACGCACAGTTTAGTTTTTAAAAACTCAGTAGCAACCACAACATATCTGTGTAAGAAAAAGATCAATATTGCTGCTGATAGAGGACATCTCCCAGAAGAAAATAAGCTGACAGAGGCTCTCTGTCATAGCATGCCTTCAGTTTCCCTGGGAGTTTACAAAAGTCACTAATACGGAAGCAGAGGAAAATAGACCGGGAGGGAGGGACTGTCAATGCTAGGGCATCTGGGTGTGAGTCCGGAGGTGGAGGTCTGGAAGTAATAAAGTCAGGAGAGGGGCCAGCTCTGCCCTCTCTGCGTCTAAGCTCACCGTGGCCCACCTCCTGCTCTCAAGAGTGGGTGAAAGATGACCCTCTTTTACCCGATTCAAAGAATAAATGCCAGATTACTGGGAGAAGCTGAAGGGCAGTCAACCTGGCTAACACTAGGTTGTTCTTCAAAGTACAGCTCCTGGGCATGTCTTCCAGTAAAACTTCCCTGACACACACACACACACACACACACCGTTGTGTGCAGGGTCACCCCTGTAACTCTCTTTGCACTCTGTGCTAACTTCTAACATCTAACTTTGGTAGGTGCCAACTCCTACCTCAACTGTAATCATATGATCAGTTGTCCACTTCCTCGTTGAACCGGACACTCCTTGAGGGAATAGATCATATCTTACTCATTTTAATAAGTCACCTAATGTTTGCCTAACTTACTAACGTGTACACATTTCATTGAAACTAAATACCAAGACTTGATAAGCATGAGGCACAATATGTGGTCTTGCTACCCCGCCCTTATTAGGAACAGGGGATTGGGGGAATCTCTTCTGTTAAAGTGCTCCTGTGAATTCTTCTTGCATTCTCCTGGCTTCAGGCATGTCACATCTTATACAAATATTTCAGTACTGTCTTTGGCACAGGCAAGGAGACCTCTCCACAGTGATGCGCATGAAATAAAGGTGTCACAAAAATATTTTTGCCCTCATTTGTGCCTAAAACCAAACACGAGTATATTGTACTAAGTAAATAAAAGTATGATGTAATCATCTTCTACTTTTCCTAACACAGCTAGTAGTTGTTTTTACTTTTATAATTAGAAGGTGAACAATGTATTAAGAATGCCACTGCCTTTTAAATAATCTTTACTAACCATAGTTTTCTATGAGATAAGCACCTTTACTGATTTAACTAATCTATAAGATAAAAATTAGTAAAAATTAGGTATCTAGATTATCAGATATTACCCCACCACCCAGAATTAACCATATTACATTACTGTATATCCTCCCAGATTTTTCCCCCCCAAAAATGAGATCATTCTGAACACTGATTTTTAACTGGATTTTTAAAAATTCAGTATGTCCTACATGTCTTCCCATCTCGATAAATACACTTCTAAAGCAGTAATGTTTAGTGTCTGTATATGAATCTATACATGTATAGTAAAATTATAATAAAAAACAAAGGAAAATAAACACGAAACTCAGAAAAGTGGGTGTTTTTACAGGGGGGAGATTGGATCTGTGACGAGTCTAGCCATGATTTTAAAGACATAAATATTTTTCATTATTTTTTTACATGATATTTTATATATAAAATTTATATACATATACTATTTCATAGTATAGATATACAAAACCTTATTCACAATCTTCTTCTAATAAGCATTTATATTGTTACAATCTTTCACTAAATAACATTCCGATGAATATTCTTACACTAAAAGTTATAAAAACTTTTCTTTATATCCTAAGATAAAGTTCTAGAAACTGAATTGCTGAGTCAAATAGTTTGCACAATTTTAAGACCATTAACACATATTGCTGAACTGCCATTCAGAAAGATTATGCCAATTTCAAATCCCACCAGCAACTTGTGAGTGTCCTTTTCTCTCAGCCCTCACCAACACTAAGCGTAATTAGGGGGGAGAAAAAAACTCTCTTCCAGTGTGGCTAGTGAAAAACTTGTCTTCTATATTTTTTCTAATTTGTATATCTTTAATTACTAGATTAAACCTTTTAAGTTTTGAGCTATTTCTACTTTTTCTTTTATGAATTACTTGTGAATATTCTTTGCTTATTTTTCTGCTAGTGTTATTATTCTTATTGATCTGTAAGAGGTCCTTATATAATTCAAGATGTCAAACTTCTGTCTTATATTGTGTGAGGCAAAATAATGGCCTCCCAAAAATGTTCATGTCCTAGTCCCTACGACCTCTAAATATGTTACGTTACATGTCAAAAGGACTTAAGGTTGCAGATGGAAGTAAGGTTGCTAATCAACTGGCCTTAAAATAAGGAGATTATCCTGGATTATCCAGTGGACTCAAAGTAATCATAGACATTCTTAAAAGTGGGAGAGAGGGACAGAGGAAGGATCAGTCACAGAGATGTGAAGATGCTGGCTTTGGGGATGGAGAAGTGGAGCCACAAACCAAAGAATGTGAGTGGCCTCTAGAGGATGGAAAAGGCAAGGAAACAGATTCTCACCTAGAGCTCCCAGGAGCACAGCCCTGCCAACAGATTGATTTTTTGCCCAGTGAGACCTGTTTAGGGCTTCTGATCTCCAAAACTATAAGATATTAAATTTGTATTGTTTCAAACCACCAAGATTGTGGTAACTTATTATAGCAGCAATAGGAAACTGATACACATGTTGCATATGTTTTTCCAATGTTTAATGTACAGAATATTTACAAAGCTACCAAAGCGCCCCTTGTGACGTGTGCTTTTTAAAATGTATTCACTGTATTATTATATTCTCACCTACAGTGAAACAGATGAGATTTGATCAAAAACACAACTGGTCTAGTTTGGCTTCAAATAAATTTTTCTCTGTTTCAAAAACTGTTTATAAAAAACAAGAGGCTGTTTTCTCTTCACTTCTTTTTCCTTTCCCTTCTCTTGGAGGTGGCCTGGGGGCTAAGGAGGTTAGAAGGACAAAAAGGAAAGGGCATTTTCTGGGAATAATGAAGTCAGTACATTGGATATATGTGACTGTAATAAACATAGTGAGAAGAAGAAATGCCTGAAAATATAATTTGGGATCAAATTATAAAGATGTTTATATTCCACACAGGGTCTTTTGGCATTATCTGAGAGTGAAAAACCATTACAGGCTCTTAGGTAGGCAAATAATGTGTTCAAGCCTGCGAGTTAGTGGTTAAAAATATTTTAAGCATAGAAAATACAGTCCAACTAAATTGAACTAAAATACAGTTCCAAAAATACAGTGCACTAAAACAAGATATTTCTTTTTTTAAATTAATTTTTATTGGAGTATAGTTGCTTTACAATATTGTGTTAGTTTCTACTGTACAGCAAAATGAATCAGCTATACCTGTACATATATCTCCTCTTTCTTGGATTTCCTTCCCATTTAGGTCACCACAGAGCATTGAGTAGAGTTCCCTGTGCTATACAGTAGGTTCTTATTAGCTATCTATTTTATACATAGTAACAATAGTGTATATATGTCAATCCCAATCTCCCAGTTCCTCCTACCCTCCCTTCCCCCTTGGTGTCCATACATTTGTTCTCTACATCTGTGTCCCTATTTCTGCTTTGCAAAGAAGATCAGCTATACCATTTTTCTAGATTCCACATATATGCTTTAATATACGATATTTGTTTTTCTCTTTCTGATTTACTTCACTCTGTATGACAGTCTCTAGGTCCATCCACATCTCTACAAATGACCCAATTTCGTTCCTTTTTATGGCTGAGTAATATTCCATTGTATATATGTACCACATTTTCTTTATCCATTCCTCTGTCGATCGACATTTAGGTTGCTTCCATATCCTGGCTATTGTAAATAGTGCTGCAATGAACATTGGGGTGCATGTGTCTTTTTGAATTATGGTTTTCTCTGGATAGATGCCAAGTAGTTGGATTGCTGGGTCATATGGTAGTTCTATTTTTAGTATTTTAAGGAACCTCCATACTGTTCTCCTTAGTGGCTGTATCAATTTACATTCCCACCAACAGTGCAAGAGAGTTCCCTTTTCTCCACACGCTCTCCAGCATTTGTTGTTTGTATATTTTTTGATGATGGCCATTCTGACTGGTGTTAGGTGTTACCTCATTGTAGTCTTGATGTGCATTTCTCTAATAATTAGTGATGTTGAACATCTTCTCATGTGTTTGTTAGCCATTGGTTTGTCTTCTTTGGAGAAGTGTCTATTTATGTCTTCCACCCATTTTTCAATTGGGTTGTTTGTTTTTCTGATATTGAGCTGCATGAGCTGTTTGTATATTTTGGAGATTAATCCCTTGTCAGTTGCTTTGTTTACAAATATTTTCTCCCATTCTGAGGGTTGTCTCTTCATCTTGTTTATAGTTTCCTTTGCTGTGCAAAAGCTTTTAAGTTTCATTAGGTCCCATTTGTTTATTTTTGATTTTATTCTCATTAATCTAGGAGATGGGTCAAAAGAGATCTTGCTGCGATTTATGTCAAAGAGTGTTCTGCCTATGTTTTCCTCTAAGAGTTTTATAGTGTCTGGCCTTACATTTTGGTCTTTAATCCATTTTGAGTTTATTTTTGTGTATGGTGTTAAGGAGTGTTCTAATTTCATTTTTTTACATATAGCTGTCCAGTTTTCCAGCACCACTTATTGAAGAGTCTGTCTTTTCTCCATTGTATATTCTTGCCTCCTTTTTCATAGATTAGGTGACCATAGGTGTGTGGGTTTATCTCTGGGCTTTCTATCCTGTTCCATTGATCTATATTTCTGTTTTTGTGCCAGTACCATACTGTCTTGACTACTGCAGCTTTGTAGTACAGTCTTAAGTCAGGGAGCCTGATTCCTCCAGCTTCATTTTTCTTTCTCAAGATTGCTTTGGCTATTCAGGGTCTTTTGTGTTTCCATACAAATTGTAAAATGAAAATTGGAAAATAATTTGAACTGAGTGAAAACACATCATAATTTGTAAGATGCACCTGAAGTAATAAAGAAATTTATAGCTTTTAAACAAAAATGATTTAAGATCAACTATTTAAGCTTCCATCTTGAAAAACCAAAAGAAAAAAAGAGAGAGAACACATTAAAGTCCAATTAAATAGAAAAAGGAAACCAATAAGAATAGAAATACATGAACAGAAAATAGAAAAATAAAGAAAATCAACAGTCAAAACATGGTTCTTTGATATAAATTAATAAAATTGATAAACATATACCAAGACTAATCAAAAGAGTAAGAAAAAAAAGTGTAAATTACCAGTATCAGGCATAAAAGAGGCACATCACTAGCAATCTTCCAGATATTAAAAGGATGATAAAGGGGATGTTTTAGATAAATTTATACCAATAAATTTGCAATTTAGAGAGAATAAACTAATTCCTCAAAAGTATACAGCAAAGTTGATATAAGAAAAGTTGAAATACTTAAAGAACACTAAATTAACCCTTCATTAAAAAGAGAGGGTTAATCTCTAAGATATGTAAAAGAAGTCAGACAACTCAACAGCAAAAAAATAGCAAAACGAAACCAAAAAAAAAAAAAGGTTAAAAAATAGGCAGAGGAATTGAATAGACATTTTGCCAAAGAAATATACAAATGGCCAACAGGTACAACATGAAAATGTGCTCAGCATCACTAATCAACAAGGAAATGCCAATCAAAACTACAATGAGATATCACCTCAGTCCCATTAAAATGGCTATCATCAGACATATAAGAGATGAGAAGTGTTGATGAGGATGTGGAGAAAAGAGAATCCCTGTGCACTATTGGTGGGAATGTAAATTGGTACAGCTACTGTGGAAAACAGTATGAAGGTTCGTCAAAAAATTAGAACTATCATATGATTCTCAAAAAATTAGAACTAGGGCTTCCCTGGTGGTGCAGTGGTTGTGAGTCTGCCTGCCAATGCAGGGGACACAGGTTCGTGACCCGGTCCAGGAAGATCCCACATGCCGTGGAGCGGCTAGGCCCGTGTGCCATCGCTGCTGAGCCTGTGCGTCTGGAGCCTGTGCTCCATAACGGGAGAGGCCACAACAGTGAGAGGCCCGTGTACCAAAAAAAAAAAAAAAAAAAAATTAGAACTACCATATGATATATATCCAAAAGAAACAAAATCACTATCTTGTAAAGATATCTCTACCCCCATGTTCATTGCAGCAGTGTTTACAATAGCCAAGACAGGAAAACAACCTAAGTGTCCACCAAGAGATGAATGGATAAAGAAAATGTGGTATATATACAAATGGACTATTATTCAGCCATAAAAAAGAAGGAAATCCTGCCATTTGCAACAATTTGAATGAACTTTGAGGACATTATGTTAAGTGAAATAAGTCTGACAAACAAAGACAAACATTTTACAATTTCACATATACATGGAACACCCCCCCCCAAAAAAAAACCAAACTCAAAGATACAGAAAACAGATTGAGGCTCCAGAAATAGAGTGTGGGGAGGGGTGGGTAAAATGGGTGAAAGGAGTCAAAATTTTTAAAAAAAGAAAGCAATCCAGGCCAAGATGGCTTCTCTAGTAAATCCTATCATTTAAGGAAAAAATAATATTTCTATTACACATTGTCTTTCAGAAAATAAAGGAGGAGGAAACAACTTCCCAAATAGTTGTTTTTTTTTTGATTTTTTGTTTTTTTGTGTGGTACGCGGGCCTCTCACTGTTGTGGCCTCTCCCGTTGTGGAGCACAGGCTCCGGACGCACAGGCCCAGCTGCCATGGCTCACGGGCCCAGCCGCTCCGCGGCATGTGGGATCTTCCCGGACCGGGGCACGAACCCACGTCCCCTGCATCGGCAGGCGGACTCTCAACCACTGCACCACCAGGGAAGCCCCCAAATAGTTTTATGAGTCAACATAACCTGAATAACAAAACCTAACAAAGACATTACAAGAAAATTCCAAACGAATGTCTTTCATGAACATAGATACAAAATCCCTAACAAAGTACTGGCAAATTAAATCTTTTGATATATAAAAAGGACATTGTAATGGAGGTTTTGGCCAGAGCACCTAGACAAGAAAGAAACAAAATACATAAAGATTGGAAAGAAAAAAGTAAAACTATTTCTATTCAGTTATGGCACAATCTTATGTACATAAAACCTTAAGTATTTCATTAACAAACTATTGGAACTGATAAACAAGTTCAGTAACTTTGCAGCCTACAAGATAAATGCAAATGCAAATACAGGATATAAAATCAAAGATCAAGAATCTAGAATAGCCAAAACAATCTCGAGAAAAGGAATAATAAAGTTGGGCAACTTGTTCTACAGGATTTCATAACCTATTATAGAACTGTAGTAACCAAGATAGTGTAGTATTGCCATAAGGAAAGACATGTAGATCTAGATAAAATAGACTAGACAGCCCACAAATAGACACACAGAGTGCACGGATTTCTCAAAAAGGGCACCAATGTAATTCTTTGGGGAAAGAAAGTTCACAAATGATATTAGAACAACTAGCTAGCCTTATGAAAATTAAATAAATAAATCTCAAACTCCTACACCACTCCATATATAAAAAGTATTTCAAGATGAATTATTCACCTAAAATAAAAGCTAAGACAATAAAGTGTCTAGAAGAAATAGAAATATATCTTCACACCCTTGGAGCAGGTAAAGATTTCTTAGAACACACAAAGCAAGAAACAGAAAAGAAAATGGGAAAAATTACACTTCAATAAAAAGAAGTTCTGTACACTAAAACACATCATTAAGAAAATAAACAATCAAGCTTCCGACTGGGGGAAAATATTTACAATACGTATGTCTAACTAAGGACTTTTATTCATAATATATGAAGATCTTCTACAAATCAATAATAACAAAATCTACTCAATAAACATGCACAAAAAACTTAAACACTTTACCAAAAAAGATATGTCTGTCCAAAATGAACATGAAAAGGTGTTCAAAATCATTCCTTATCAGAGAAATAAAAATTAAAACCACCATAAGATACATGTCCACACTCACTAGAATGCCTAAAATCAAAAAGGTTGAAAATACTAAATGTTAGTGAGGACTCAGAGCCAGTGGGAACTCTCATATACTGCCGGTGGGAATATAAACTATTACAACCATTTAAAAAACAACTACTTGGGGAATTCCTTGGTGGTCCAGTGGTTAGGATGCTACGCTTCCACTGCTGGGGGCCCAGATTCAATCCCTGGTTGGGGAACTAAGATCCCGCAAGCTGTGTGGTGTGACCAAAAAAATTAATAAATAAAATCAAAAATAAATAAAAAATGTTTTTTAAACTACTGACAGTATCTTTTAAAGTTAAACATACATCAAATCTATGATCCATTCCTAGGTATCTATCTAAAAGAAGTAAAACCATACATTCACAGAAAGACTTGTACGTGAATGTTCATAGCACTGTTGTTCAAAATAGCCAAAAACTAAAAACAACTGAAATGTCCATCAATGGAAGATGGATAAACAAAGCATGGTGTATCCATACATGGAATATTACTTGGCAGTTAAAAGGCAAGCCTACAGATACATAAAACTTCATGGATGAATCTCAAAAACATTATGATGGACAACAAAAGCTCTGTGCATTTTATTGTGTATAAATTATGTCTCAATAAAAACTTAACTTTATAAGACAAACTAAAAATTTCTACTGGTAGAAAACAAATTATCTAACTCTACACAGCACAGGAATGAAAAAAATAGAATATTTTTGACCTGAGAGGCAAAAAAGAGGACAGTGAGAAAGTGCTCACAATATGATTAAGTGGAAGCATTTTCATACATATAATATGTATAATCATTTAAATATGTGTGCTTTAAACTTTAAAGGAAAAGATAGCAAGGAAAGAAATCATGTTATAGTTTACAAATCCTAGGATTTGTTCTAAAGTCATCTGTCATTTTTTTTTTTAGCTCCCTGGCATCTGAACTCCCTTCCTATGCCTGTGAAATTTCTGCCTTCTGCTGCAGAAGCCCCAAAGCCAGATACCAACTTTCATAAGCTCCATTCCCTTGCAGGGAGGGCACACGAACAGCCTGGATACTGGCAGTGGGAATTCACGCTAGCAGCCATGGCAGTAACTTCGGGAATCCAGTCACAACTATAGCAGGAGGGTCATCTAGTAGCCAGTGTCAGCAGTGGCCAATGCCAATGCCAGGTGAGTAAGAGGGGCAAACCATTCATCTGGTGTTTGGTAGTAGTGGAAATGGTATCCTCACCAGCATCCTTCTGCAGCATGATTTTAGCTTCAAAGCTACACGCTTTGCTTTGTCCTGCCCATTTTTCTAGCGTTATCTCCAGTGTTCCAAATGATTCTGTGAACCTACTCAGTATCCTTTCAACAAATTCCTTTTCCACAGAAGTCATCCGGAGTTAAGAACTTGATGGAAAAATAAAATAATAAAAGCACTCTAATACAGAATGTGAAATACTGGTCCTTTCAGTTAACAAGATTTTACAAATAAGTAGAAGTTATTTGGTCTTTTTTTGTTCTTTTAATTAAGTCGTTGAAAATAACTTTTTTTTAAACACCTTGGATTCCTCTCATACTTTCAAAGAAAAGTGTTTTTCACAATTAATGTTGTTTTAAAAGGGGAGACATTTTCAAAATATCCACCGGAAAAAAAAATAGACATCTCCATAATTCACACAATGGATAGCTGAGGTTCCAAAGGAACACCTTAAAACTAAGAAACTGTTAAATAGAAAAAAGCACTCTCATAGCTAACATTCAAAGAAGCGTCTGTGACTGATGTGCTCAAGGGATAGGTCTGGGGACATGCCTATCAGCCTTTGTGTCACCCTAAAATCTTGGGAGCATGCTAAACATCTTACCTTTCCTTATCAATTGTGAATTGATCAACCATCAATTTTGCTGAGTTTATTTTATATCTACGCAAAATTTCCACGTACATAAACTCTTTAGGTAATGAGTTTTATAAATTTACTGTTTGCTATGTGAATTAGTACTGTTATTTTTTGGTTCCATAAATTCTTGTACTATAGGATTTTATAAATAAATCTATGCTCTCTGTAAAACATCTTTTGAAGAAATAATGTATAGACTCAGATAATTTTTCCTATCAAGACTTTTTTTTTTTTTTTTTTTTTTTGCGGTACACGGGCCTCTCACTGTTGTGGCCTCTCCCGTTGCGGAGCACAGGCTCCGGACGCGCAGGCTCAGCGGCTGTGGCTCACGGGCCCAGCCGCTCCGCGGCATGTGGGATCCTCCCGGACCGGGGCACAAACCCGCGTCCCCTGCATCGGCAGGCGGACTCTCAACCACTGTGCCACCAGGGAAGCCCTCCTATCAAGACTTTTTAAAAAATTTGTATCTATCTTCATCAGTCCAAGCACAATCCTTTCTTTGTTGTTGTTCTTTTTATTTTTGCCCATTGTTCCTCCGCATCCTCCGCTCCTATGCTTATAGCCCTTCCTCACTGGCACCCACTCTGTGTTTAAAATACAGAGTGGTTTTATGTAGAAGATGTACACATTACCTAAATTGTAATGTGACATGAATTTCATTGTTTCTTACCTTGCCCTCATGAAGCTTACACTTAGTGGAGATAAAAGACAAGTTCACATATAAAATAAGACAATAATTTCAGGCAATTGTAAATGTAATAAAGGAAATAAACAGGGTGATGAGTAGTGATTGAGTTACTTTATAAAGGTAATCTCTTCTGAGAATATGTTATTTGATCTAAGACCTGAAGCATGTAAAAGATACTGTTGTGAAGAGCATCCAGACAAAGAAAGCATAGGCTCTGAAACAAGAACAAGCTTGACATGAGATAAATGGAAGAGGCAACTGCTGTATCTGGAGCCCAACGAGCCAGAGAAACCTGGTCATAGATGAGGCACGAAAGAGGCATGGACTGGGTCAGGATGACAAAAAAAATCAGGGAACTTAGTTAAAAGATCATCTTACTCCATGTGAGATATGATGGTTTGGAGAAGGGCAGTAGGACTGGAGATAGAAGTATGTGGTGCCAGAGAAGCCCAGAGACAAAAGGGTTTCAAAAATTTTAAAAAACGAGGTTGTAGTCAATCATTTCACATGTTGCGGTGCTTAGTTATATGAGGACAGGAAAAGGGATATTGGATTTGGCAACTTGGAAGTTGTCAGTGACAGAGGTAGATTGGAGGTCATTGAAGAATGAATGGAAGTTTTTCATTAAGAATACCAGATTTGACCCTCATTCTCTTCTGGTAACATCCAAAGTCCTATGAAAATGACAGTAAAGATATAGAGAAAGTTCATAAGTTCATAGGAAGAAAGAGAAGAGTTTCAGTGACAAAATTTCAGAGTTTGGAAAGCAAACCAATTAGTAGTGAGTGTCAACAGAATGAAGGAAGGTTAATTCAAAGCTAGCAGTGGAGAAAACAGAGCAGTAATCCATTTTACACTGCAAGTCCGCTGAAATAATAAAGAACTGTTGGTACTAGGTGCCTCTGGAAGTGAGGGAGAAAATAGAGTCGAAAAAGGAGGACTAGCTAAAAGTCTATTTGCCAGACATGTAGACCCCTAGTTCCTCTCCTGTACTCAAGCAGCAGCTGAGAGATTCACTCACTGGAGAGGGTGAAACAGAGAGGGTATCTAGAACAGGTAACACAAAGCACAGTTGAGGACAGGAGTCTTATATTGGAAACATACCCCCAGTCTTCTTCTCCCAAGGACATTTGGGTCTATACCCTCCAGGAAGGTGATTGGAAAATTCTTCTCTGGGGATCTAACCAGCCATTTTGTTTCTTAGTACAAGAGTCCCAGTAACGTCATCTACTACAAAAGACCACAGTCAACAAGCCCTCCCCATACTACAAAGTTTTCCAATAAGTATTCAGTGATTCTCTGTTAAAGATAAACAGACAATAAAGAATCACCAGACATTTAAGGAAAGTATCCATTATGAAATGCAGAAAGTAAAACAATATGGGAAAAATGTAGCTCAGAGGAAACAGTCAATACAGTAGATGAAAACACAAAAATTTTCAAATTCCATTAATATTCTCGGCAAAATAAAAGAAAAATTGCATTCATGAAATAACAGAATGGTATACAAGAAGCATTAAATAAATATGAATTGGTTTACAAGAATTATACAACAAGTTTTCTGCATAACCACACTAAAAATGTATCATCTGAAGATACTTTGTTTTGCTTTCTTTAAGGTCAGTTGTGAAGCAATTTGATTTTTGTTTTCTCTTTTCTAATTCTTATCCACACATAACTTAGGAACGTTTTTAAAAATAATTTGACTTTTTTCTAGCTTCTTCAAAGCATCCAACTTTATTTTCTCAGAAATAGTAGCTCCTATCTTTTTGAACTTATATTTTGATGGTTCACATAGTATTTAATTAAGTTGTCTATCAACAGTAAGACCAGTTCTCTGTCAATACAGGGACTTAAAAGTTCATTACCATCAATTGTAGTAGTAGGCAATTTTAGTTTACTGCTTATTTTCTACTGTGGTTAATTGTGTGGTCACGTCACGGCTTTACACCCATAAGGTTTACCTGAGTAGGTTTGGTCCTCTGGAATGAAGGCAACATACCAGGTCTTCTGCAGCCACTAGATCATTTCCCAGGTAGCTTCAAACTGAACAAGAGTTCCACAATTTCACACTTGAGTGCATTCAAATCTCTCAGGTAGATGGCAACCAGATTCCATAAATAACTTCCTGCTAGCACCGTTTCAAAATTCAGATTTTAAAAGATACTACCCTCTCCCTGAAGGGCAAATTCTTAATGAAATGAATTATATGACCCTTGAGCAACAGCCTGAGGCTCCCAAATCAGGTAAAAAGGATTCTCCCTTTGAATGCATATAATGAAGACATAATAAAATCAACCTAACCTATATAGATTTTGGTTGGATCTTAACATGACGATACATGACTAATACACAGAGGGAGCTCAGATTTGTTTTTTGGTTTTTTTTAATATGCTTGACTTAAGCTCATAATTTATAAAATACCTTTGGGGATTTGTTTTGTTTTGTGAGATACAATGAACTCTAAGAGCAATATTTGCTCCTGGATGTTCACTCTAGAGTTAATAAATTGAGAAACAGAAATTATACATGTATGTGGGCTCTATTGTATATTTCAGAATTAGTATTAGAAAAAGTAATAAAGAAATACCTTTACTTACTAAAGAAATATTCAATATGAATAGTGAACTGTCATTTGCATCATAAAATATAACATCATAATGTCACTCACTGTGCTATTTCAAAATTATTTGTCTTCCTGCTCCATAAGACCTAAGCTCAAAGGCAATATAAGTCTTACTATGCCTACCATAACTTCTGGCACAAAGTTAGACACACAATAAATATCAGTTGAATTAAAATAAAAGTTGGCATTGTAATAAATTAAAGAGTGCAGAGTTTTTTTTTAATGTAAGTTCAAAGTACAAACAATGAGAAGATGGAGTCAATAATTGTAAAATATTTTCTTATGTACAACTGAAACCAGGTTTAAAACATAAAGCCAATCATACATTACTTCTTCAATAAGAATAGATCTATATATAAAATGACCAAAAATTGTTAAATCTTCTCAGTAAGCATCACATTTTTAAAAAATTACTCTATCATATGCTCAAGGAAAGTTATCAGAAATTGGTACAAAATTTTCTAAATACCTAACACGTAATCTTCTCCATTCCCCACTTTTTATGCCATTACTATTAAATGTTTTTTCCCTTCAGAAATATCTGATGACTCTGCAGTGGGTGCTTAGAAATTCAGGATACAAAATTCATGCTTTCCCTAGCTATTATCAATTATATATTTTATCCAAAAAATAAAAAAACAAATAGTTACAATAGTGATAAGAATTTGTTTTATTGTGTTTTCCATAGATAGTAATAAGGTTTTTTGGTGAAAAAATTCATTACAAAGACAATCTATAATTGAATCAGTAACAAAAAAATTTTTGCTTTAAATGAGTCAAGTATTCTGCATTTGAAATTCAATTTCATAAACATTCAAGATTAGTGAATTTTGATAGGAAAAAAGACTAACAGAAAGGAAAAAGACACCTTTTTAACAGATAGCGACTTAGAGGTTTTTTTTAAATTTCTTTGGGAAAACACACAGTATAGTTATTTTTTTAAGTCTTTTGCTTCAAGTCAAGTGAACTTTAGACTAAGAAATTTTTTAAATTTGCCAAGAAATTGAAGTGTTAAAAATAGTCTTCTCCTTATTCATTTAATTTCATGTTTAAGGAAATATTTGACAGATAAGTTAACAAAATGCAAAAGAAGTTTACCTGCATTTTTATATAATAAATTCTAGCTCTATAAAAAATTTCCTGGTTTTACACAAAGGCCAATTTTTGACCTTCATTGATCCATTTCTATGTAGTTAAAAAAATACAGTATCAAATCTTTCTCCCTCCCCCCCAAAAAAACTAGAAGAAAAATTTTTAATTGTGAGTGTGTGAATGTAGCTATGCATATTCTCAAGCGTACAAAGCACACGAACATCACTTTACTTGGAAAATTATTTTCATCATACTGTAAACATCTTTTCCTCTGCATCTGGACTTTTCAAAATAGTCTTTGGTATTACTAGCTATTGTGCTTTGAAATGGAAACTTAAGGGATTTCTGTAGCGGTGCTACATAGACATTTTAAGATATAAATAAGAAAAATGCACTTGGAATAAGTTACAGTTAGCTGCTTTTGCATAATTTTCAAAAACTACAGTGTATGCCTAGTCACAGTTTTATAAGAAAGAATATCTCCTTTTTCAACTCCTTAATTTTAAGGAACACTTAACCATTTTGGCTAAAAATCCATTTTTGGAGTGGATCTGATGGATTGCATGACACTAAGCTTGGATGCTCTCCACTTGCTGAAAGGCACATTTTAAAGAATGAATTATATAGAAGTTGGTCCTAGAATAAAAAGAAATACAACAGACATTAAGTTTCAAAACTCAAAGTTAACGGAGAAATATAAAAACAATTTATGGTCTCATGGAAGCCAAAGAGAGACTTATGTAACGAATATACACCATTCTTAACTTTTAATCTTTCTAATATCTACTATGTCTGATAAAATCTTGTTGGTTTTTGGTGTAGGCAACATCATTTATGCCACCACTGTTCAATTCACAGAAGGTGTTATATAAATGAAGAGAGGTATGCAGAAAAAGGTCTCAATCAAGTTCTCAAATAACAAATATTTCATTGATATAAGTGATAAAACTCTAAAAAATCCAGTCATAAAAGTCAGTTTTATAGTGTTCTAGAATTACACAAAACAATATTCAGGTAGGAACTGTTAGTTTCCAGCTAAGTTTTAAAACATATGTTTAAAAACAGAAAAAAAGCCTTTCACATATTCTCTCAATTCTAGATTCATGAAAAAGTACTAAAATAGGGAAGGAAAGAATTAATCACTTTAGGTAAGAAAAAATAATTATTTTTCTCTTCTCTGCCAGGAAAACAAAAGTATGACTGTCACAAGAAGCATCATAAGAAATTCTAAAACATATACAAACAAATATTACTAATAATCCACAGACATGTTGAACTGCATAAATCATGCTGTAAGATATTTTATAACTATTTTGCTCCTAAGAGTATTTAATTCATAGATATCTTCTTTCTTACCACATGGGTAGACATACGTAATGACAAAGTTAACAAAGACAGAAATTCTGACAGATAATATCAATACAGTATGTTTCATGTATTTTCCCAGATAAGCAATTAGAGCTAATCAAAATAATTACATAAAGGGGTGAATTAATTGTACTGAGGTACCTTCTGGATCTCCCATATCTGTTCTCCAGTGACAAATGTCTTGTGACCTTTGTAAGCACATGCCTTCAGCTGAACGACACCTTGAGCAGCATGAAGACATAATTCCTTCTGGATGTTATGCCGAATTTCATGTTGAACAGAGTATTCAAAGTACTGTGAAAGGAAGAATGCTGTTACTGACGAGAGTGCTCTATATCCTCAGTTGCAAAATTGTCAGCCAAAAAAAAAAAAAAATCAGCAACTCACTGAATAATGGAGTCAGGTGTACTTCACCAAAATAATACAATGAAGTAAGTATCAGAATCGTAACCTGAGTTTTTGGGACAGAAGATATTATAGCCTTTCTCCAGCCTATCACCAACAGATAGTTACTTAATTAAGAAGGCATTGTCTTCCTTCCCATGTCAGAAATTGGAAGCTATCAGGTAGGATGGAGGCTAGAATAGGTTTGCCACAGAAAAGAGTCTGGAAACGTTTAGCAAGCCCATTAACTACCTCTTTCTCTCCACAAGTGTTTCTTCTCTCTTATTCATCTCAATTAATGGCATTTTCATTTAAACTAGAAACATTTGAACAGGGTACTCTTGGGAATTCCCTGGTGGTCCAGTGGTTAGGACTCTCTGCTTTCACTGCCATGGCCCATGTTCAGTCCCTGGTTGGGGAATTAAGATCCTGCAAGCCGCACGAAGGTGGGGGGCGGGGGGCACACGATGACACTTTTCCTGCCTCAGTTTCCTTGCCTGTAAAATGGGTAATTTAATAACTCCTACCTCATAGGGTTATGAAGATAAATGGTTTAATACATGTAAAACATTTAGACCAATAACTGGTACATGGTAAGCATTCAATACATTTTTAGCTATTGTTACTATTATTGATGTTTCTCTCTCCCCACATGTCCAATTAAGTGGCCCCTTAGTCTTACTGAAGTTTCCTCTCAGATGTTACCATCCCACCGATCCTTACTTCCACATCCTCACTTCTTTTGTTCAGGCACTCAAAATCTCTACTGCAATACCTCCAGGTACCTCCAATTTCTGCTCCTATAATTTGGTCCACTCTGCTGCCAGTTATTCTTTTGTAGCATTGATTTGATCCTTTACATTCCCTGCTTAGTGATTCACAATCACTACTGTTGCTAAGATGAAGTCCACACTTCTTTTTTTTTTAAATTAAGGGTACTTTAATTAATTTATTTATTTATTTTTGGCTGTGTTGGGTCTTCGTTTCTGTGCGAGGGCTTTCTCTAGTTGTGGCAAGCGGGGGCCACTCTTCATCGCGGTGTGCGGGCCTCTCACTGTCGCGGCCTCTCTTGTAGCAGAGCACAGGCTCCAGGCGTGCAGGCTCAGTAGTTGTGGCTCACAGGCCTAGTTGCTCCACGGCATGTGGGATCCTCCCAGCCCAGGGCTCGAACCCGTGTCCCCTGCATTAGCAGGCAGATTCTCAACCACTGCGCTACCAGGGAAGCCCCCACACTTCTTAATCGGTACGTGAAATCTTCCACTTTCAGTCTAACACCAACCATTGTCCCAATTATACACTATGCTCCTTTCACACAATTCTACCAATGCAGAACATATGTATCCATAACTCCACTTTGCTTTACTCCCTAGAATATCTTTCTGGGTCCTTTTCTGCCTAGCTAACTCCTTTTGATCCTTCAAAAGCCAATTCAAATATTACCTTCCTTCTTTAGTTTTCCCTGAATTTGTCTTATGCACAAAATTACACTTTTCTCAGGCTTCCCATAGTGCATCAGAGATAACCTTCATAGCACTCTATTGGAATTGTGTGTGTAGCTAGCTGACTTCACCATAGAACAAAGTCAGGCAGTGTATCTAGTAATAACATCCATTATACATCAAATATTTCATAATGTTGACATTCCAAAGAAAAAATGAGTGAACATAATTGATTTTCAATAGCGAAATTATTAGTCTTAGCACTAATATTTATTGAGCCCTTATTATGTGCTAGGCAGGGACTGTTCTAAACCCTTTATGTGTATTAGAGTAGGCACTCCACAAACATTAGCCGAATTAATCTTGAGTTCCCCTGGTCTTAGCCTCATGCTTAATTTATCTCATTCCATAAATATAAGATCATTTTTATAACTGATAGCTCTTCAGATGGAGACATTGAAAAAAAATGGGTTTAGATCACGAGAACAGCACTCTGGCTGTACTTCTTTAAGAAAGATAAACCTTAGGATTTCAAAGATGAGAAGAAAGGCTGACCAGAACTTTACATTACTCATATTATTTTTTAAAAACCACTAAAACGGAAGTTATAAGGAATGGAGAATAGTTGAAGATACTTAGACAACCAAAGAGTATGTTATTATCTAGTTGAGAACACTGGAGAGAATTTTACCTTAGAACCAGGACAACTACACTGGAAGAGAAAGGGGAAGAGGCAAAGCATTGTGTTACAAAGCCATAATGAATTAAACGGCACTGCACCAGTATATTAGTCAATTTAGTCACATTATCAGAATACTTATTTTCATTTGGCATAGTGCAATACTGTTACAATGGAGTTTTATGCTATAAAAAAAATATCATTATCTGGTCAAAACAGTAGAAGGGAACATGAGGAAATGATCGAGTTAGATGATATCTCAAAAACATCTAGCACTCAAGGAACTACAATTCCCAAACTAGTTTAAATGCAATGCTTGATTGAAAATAACATTTAAAGGAAATAAATCAAAATAAAATCAATGGCTATGTCAGGGTGATAGAAGCCAGAGTTATCTTCTTAAAATATAAACTAGAAAATATAATTCTTTAGCTCAAAATCCTCAGGTGGCTTCTGTCACACTTGGAATTAAATTCAAGTTCCTTAACGAGGCCAGCAAAGCCTTATATGACCTGGCCCCTAATTCATGTCTCTGACCTCATTTTCCACCCCTCTCTTCCTGGACCACTCTGCTCCAGCCACACTGGCTTTATGCTTGCTCTTTTTACCTGCCGCTGGGCCTCTGGCCTTGCGTCCTCTGCCAAGATGCTCTCCTCCTGGAACATGGTTCCTCTCCCAACTCCTCAGGCCTCCACTCTAAGGTCACCTTCTCAAAAACGTCTTCCTGAACCTCCAAAATTAACAACCCCCCCGCACACACATTATCCCCCTACTCTGCTTTATTTTTCTTTATACCTAAAATTACATATTTATTTTTTCCTTTCCTTCTAGAATATAAGCTCAACAAGATAGAGACTTTGTCTTTTTCACTACTATAAGAGTGTGAGTTACATTATAGGCGCCAAACAAACACTTGTTGAAAGAATATGTGAATTATTTCAGCATCCCCAAATTTCTAAAAGATGGCTATATGCTATTTATAATTTAAAAATTATTTTAGAGACAGAACTATAAAAACATCTTTATGGCAATGATAGGAGAAAAACAGAACAATGTATAAAATATATCTTCAACTTTTACGATAAAATAGATGTAATGCTAGAAGAAGCCTGAAATAAATTTATAAGTATTTATATTTAGTGATAAGATTTTTACAAATGAGGAAATATTTCTCATTGCTCAAAACCTTAATTTTTACTAGGATAGGCCAGTGTTATTTCTAAAAGAATGTAACTATTTATATAATTATGTTTTCTTCTAATATATAGTGTATAAGGAAAATTTTTAAGATATGAATATATATACACATCGACATATATGTACATATATGTATATGTATATATCTGTGTGTGTGTGTGTACCTCCATCAAACTTTTAATATCATGAACCACAAAAATACAGTATGAACATGATGTTATTTGCTGTCAAATCCAGTTAAATATAGCCTTTACGTATAATTTAGCAAAATCACCATGCTAATAGTCATGCAACATCAAAGATTCACATAGAAGATCCTGTTTTTCATTTCAAATGGTATTATTCTATTATTTTCTCATTTACCTTTCTACTAAATGGGTAAGCAACCTCAAACTGCTCTCAGAGGCAGAGTGAAAATCAAAATAAAGTACTCTACAACTTCTATATGAATTGCCAAACTTAATCTAAAAACGTTTCACATACCAGTTTACCGGAACATAAAATTGATTTAGGGATTCTGAAAAACGCGCAACAACTTACTTCTGTTTGTAGGTACTAAAGAGAAGGGAGGATTTTTAGTGCAGTGCTCACCTGGTTTCCCCCAAGTCCATGACACGTATACAAAATTAATGGTTTGCCTCCTTGATTATTTTCTCCAACATCCAGACATAGAGGCTGACCAAGACTCTTAATCTAAAGGGAAATTTTCAAGTTATAAATTTTTTTAAAAATCTATGTGGTTTATATTTTTTCGCAGTTAATTTCAGGAAGTGGTGTTAATAATAATGTAAAATCTCAAAAGCAATAAAACAGAAAATATTTCAGCAATTTTTCTGAATCACATAAATATTGGTGGAAGGGAATATACCAACTAAAAAGGAACAGGAAAATACTCACATATCCAGCTATAACAGGATTAAGGTCTGGCACGTACGCTTCTGGATAAATATTGTTCAGATACCATGTAAAATTTTTACACTGAAGGCGGTGCTTTATTTCAAATCTTTTTGAAAGATCACCAAATGACTTCTGGAGAAAGATGAGAAGTGAAGGCGGATGTTTAATTAAAACACAACTGATAAAGTACTTCGAATGCTACTATTTGTATTTACATTTAGGTCTTAAAAAAAAAAATTGTGGGCCAAAATATAAGATGCGATTTAACTACAGTCACCATTCATTCAGGCAACAAGTATGCCTGGCTGCTCACTTCTGGCTTCAAAGAGAATCAAGGACCACTGCAGTGCCGACCTAGTGCTATTTTGTTCTTCCTTTGTGCCACAAACCTCTGTCATGGGACAAAGATCCCTAGCGAAATGCTGAAGGCAAAAAATGGTAGTGGGGGCATCCAAAACTGATCCTGGTTTTATACGCAAAAGTGGTCTGTAAAGTGTGGTGTGAGAAAGCAGGTACAGAGAAACAGTGCCAACTGTGCATCATGTAACATATCTCTTCTCCAGTCAAGACCACAAAAAGCAACGCAGTTGGGAATATTTTTTTCTAGTTTTAAGGGTATTGCTTACTCCTAACACTATCTTCTAATAATATCCTAACAATAACAATGTTTTAGTAGAAAAAGTCAAGTTTTTAATCAATTGTATTTTATTTTCCTTTACCTTATTTAAAAGGACTAAGAAAACTTAAAAAAAAAAAAGCACTAAAATTGAAAAGGTATTTGGTACAGGCAAAATTTTAAAGAAAATTTACAGTGGGTGCCTAAATATATGAAAAAGTAAATACTCAAGCTTATCAGTTCAACTAAGGAAAATATTTTCTCTGCCACCTTCAATGTTTTGAACCCAGGTGTTTTAGCAAAAAGTATGAAACTCTGAAGGACTTCTGGGTAGCTTATGCATTTTACCGTATGGATCTACTTGCCCTATGTTAAAAACAAGGGTTTGCTGGCTCACTTGCCCCTCTGTTGGTGACAAGAGAGCATAAACTGTATTTAGCATCCACTCGCCTGGTTAGCCAAGCACTTTTGTGCAGTACACAATCTGCCCGATTTGTTTTGGTGGCCCTGGGTAAAAAGTTAGCAATCTGACCCAGTAGTGCTCTGACTTTGCATGGTACTGACATGTTACAGGGAGATACCAGAGACCAAAGAAAAGGTGAAATGAGGTAACCAGATCTTTCTTTATGACATTCGAAATGTTGATGCCCTTTAATCCCAATATATACCGGCTTGCAAATCGGCACTGTTTCTTACAAAGAGTTCGGTGCCATTTGCCGAAGCATGTCCTTAAACTCTCCAGTTTATTTACCACATCCAATGTTGAAACTGTTGGGACTCAGTTCTAATGCATTAGGCATGATGATTCTGCAGAGCTTTGATCTAGGACAGGTCAATAACAACCACAGTGCCATGCATTTGTTAGCAATTATTTCCTTATTTCACAGCTGCTCTGGGAGACAGGCAAGTATTTTATCTCAAGACAGGGAGGGAGAGAGAAGAAACGTGGTGGAGCACATGCTCCATGTCAGGCCAATCTGTCAACCACCCTATGAAGCACCATAACCATTTCACAGTCTCAAGGGGCTTTGCCAAAGTCACCCCTCCAGGGAGCAGTGGAACCAGAACTGGAAATAAGAAAGCTTGATACTTCTGGTTCATTTTCCTGCCCCATTCTGACACTGTCTAGCTCTCCAGTTCAAAATGTCACTAAGCACCTTGATTTAGGTGCTAATCACATCACCTAAAACCAGTTAAAAGCAGTTCCACTTAATCTTATTTTCTTTGAGTAAAATACTGAATCAAAGCAGTTACAAAAACTAAATATCTTCCATATTAAAAGGGTAACATCAGGTAGAATGCCTCAACTTTTTAAATGCAGTTTACTTGACTTTTTCAAAAAAAAAAAAAGAAAGAAAGAAAAGAAAACTGACATCAATGAGTTATATATTTTTGAGTTCAAAAGCCCAGCTTTAAAAATAACTTTTTAAAAAAATGTTTTAGGCTTGAGTTGACTCAAACAGGTAAAAGGACATGTGAACTTGTGGATTTTTACCATAATTTAATTATTTAGTCCTAACTTACTTGTTTAACAATTTTTGCTGCATCTGTGTTTCTCCTATAAAATATTTCCTTATATTCATCCATCCAGACTTCTGCAAGGCGAACTTGGTTGCGAGCAATCACCTGAGTGCCTTTTGGAAAGGTATGAGGGCTTTTGCTGCGAAAAACATGTCCAACAACAGAGCAAGGCATAATCTCCAACTGCCCACCACATTGCCACACCTGATAATTAATGATATTTGTTTAAATTTACAGTATTTTAGGAAAATCAAAGTGTTGCTTTTAAGTTCACCTTTAAGATACTAATAAAAACAAAATAAGAGATTTATTGCAGCTTTACAAATAGTCTCTGTTCACTGCCAGTTCAATTTAAGTTCTCAAAGATAAAGAACTATTATTAAATGGTACAGACCCAAGAGACAAAAACCCCTCACATTTTCAGAAATTACTTTAACAAAATAGTGATTTCAGATCTCTCATAAAAGTAAAAGTCCACAATTTCTTCTTCTTTTTTTTTTTTTTGCAAAAATTATTCAAGCTATCTAGTATCCACACAGAAGACCAATGGCTCTTCTGCATTTGACTTCCACAGCAGACTTGGAGAAAGTGAGCCCAGACTCTATTTATCTCTTGTATATTCAATTTTGTGATCAAGAAACAAATTCCAGACAGTCATTATTACCAAAGCACAATCTATTAAACTTGATCATTATAAAAACTTCATACTATTTAGAGATAGAGGGTCAAAGAACTTATTTGCATTAACTCTAAAATGGCAAATCACTAAATCAATACCTACTCACTTAAATATCTTGACAGTTTGTTCTGCCATAAATGAAAAATCTAAAAGTCATGTTTAATAATATGTGCTAATATTAGGGCAGTGGTTGTATTCTCTCTCTCTCTCTTTTTTTTTAAACAAGTGAGAAAGCTTGGTGATATGTTTTGTTCAACAGACTGCTTAAGATCCAACATGTGCTGGGGGTTAGGAATACTTAAATGAATAAAACAAGACCCCTGCCCTTAAGCAGCTCAAACTTGGCCAAGATCATCACTGCCATTATGTGATGAAGCCAGAGCCAAAACTTAAATCTTCCAACTCCTAGTTCAGTTCTTTTTCCACTACATTCCAGCCTAAGTGATAAGAAATGAATGACAAAATCATTGTAGAAAATGAACTCATGAAATCAAATACGTATATGTGGAGACCATCTAACACCTTTCTTTTATTTCTCATATTAACGTTTAATATGTATAGGGAAAAAAAGCTTGTTTAATCCGAAGAGTTAAGTTCAATGTCCTTTAAAATTATACATAAATGTTTTTCCATGCTGACTCGCTTGATAATCAACCAATTTCCTGAAGCAGTAGATTTAATTATATTTATCTTGGCTGGAATTCAGTAGCTACAAGTGCATTAATTGGTGTTACTGCCTGGACACAGGCGTTTAACTGATTCTTCTTGTTACACTGGCAGCAATAAATAAATATATTAAGTTACACTTTAAGAGGAAATATATTTATTCTAAAATTTCTAACAATTAAATTTTAGAAAGCACAAAAAGTAAAGACTACATTCATCCATGATAATCTGTATCAGCCAACTAGAAATATATATTTCATTGTTTAGTATAAGCGCTATATTTATAAACTTACTCTGAAAGACATTTCTATATTTTCACCTCCCCAAATTTCCATTTCTTCATCGTAAGTTCCAATATGTTCAAAATAGTCTTTTGATATGGAAAAAAGGCCTCCTGCAAAAGTGGGTGTTCTGAAAAATAATCCATTGTTAAACTTTGTTATAAAAACCAAATAAGGAAAAAAACATATTTTAAGAGCAACTGAATCAAATGTACAAATAAATTAAAGAGAGATGACAATTTCAAGGCTTTATATAGATTAATAAAAACTAAAAATGCTATCTTCAAAGTCAAGTTTTGGGGGATGGGGAGGAAGAACTTTAAGTATCCTTCCCTAGCGGAACAAAATTATTGTGTCTTCTAACCAAACTTAAAAGATTCTCAAGGGAATTCCCTGGTGGTCAGTAGTTAGGACTCCGTGCTTCCACTGCTGGGGGCCCGGGTTCGATCCCTGGTAAGGAAACCAAGATTCTGGCCTCATGGCTCGGCCAAAAACAAAAAAGATTCTTAAGTAATGATTATAAGGAAGACATAAGAGCTCACTTAATTCTACTTCCTACTCAGTAACATCATGTATAAACAAGTACATAAATATATAAATGACTTTCCTATTCCTTCTATACAGAATATGTGTATTCTTTATTTTGTTAATGTGAATTACCTTTGTAGAAATTACTGTAAAAAGCAAAGAATGCATACATATTCAAATACTTGAACTGTATATAAGACTTTGAGAGCAATCATCTTACTTAATTGGATAAGTTTCATCCTTCCTTCTTTGCTGCTCATGATCGGGAAGTGACTCCCAGCCAAATGAAAGACTCCAGTCAAAATTCCCACGGTTGTGGTTACTTCCATAAGGAGAAGGTTTGTTGAATTCAAACGTGTTCAGATCTATGGATGCAATATCTGGGCTCACGACAGCAGTGTAGTTCTCAGCTATTCTGGCCAACAAAGGTTCTAACCAGCCATAGAAACACTCACCTAGAAGGAATACAATTTTAATTAATTCAATGAAAACACTCAGGGTTTTTTTCCTTTTGTGTTTTGGAAGAGGGTTTACAGAGAAATGAGAATAACCAAGTCTTTAGTGTTTTGAACATTTATATAGGGGAGATTTCTTAAAGGTTTCTTGTGAGATAAGGGTAGGATGAAAAATATAAGACAAGATTAAGCATAGTTAGGAAATGACTGATTTTTTTTAACCTTACAATGGAAGCAAAATGATACTGATATATTTAAGTTTCAGACTGTGTATTTCTGTTTAAAATGGGCCATGAATCAAGGATAATGTTTTGCTGATCCATACCACCTAGCTCCAGAAGTGTTCTGATTTACTTAAACTTGTCTCCCTGAGTAGAGTAACTGAAATCTTTATTTCTCTGACAGGTTCTTAGGAGAAAATAAGTAAAGGAATCAGAATATTCTGATTTTAGCAGTTGGAGACGAAGTACCATTCAAACCTGCCCAGCGCTAATGAAAGAGAGTGGAGGAGTGGCATGAAAGGTCTGGGTTCTGGCCCCAGGCCAGGCTGTCTCACATCACACATAGAGTTCAGGAGATGTGGCATGTACAATGCTACTCAGGGCTTCCCATCATTCAGTGGAGTTTGGCAGTCATGGTCCAGGAGGACCATCAGACTCATTTGCCTGGAGGGGAAGAATGCCCAGTCTGACAGTATTGTAATTTTTGGACCAGGAGAGGGAATGCTGGAGAAGCAGCCATTTCCTTTTGAAAACACCTCTCCTGGATTACCTTTAGACCTTTCTTAAATGCTGGGTATTAAGAGAATACTGAGGGCTTCCCTGGTGGCGCAGTGGTTGAGAGTCTGCCTGTGGATGCAGGGGACACGGGTTCGAGCCCTGGTCTGGGAGGATCCCACATGCCGCGGAGCGGCTGGGCCCGTGAACCACGGCTACTGAGCCTGCGCGTCTGGAGCCTGTGCTCCGCAACAAGAGAGGCCGAGACAGTGAGAGGCCCGCGCACCGCGATGAAGAGTGCCCCCCCCCGCGCCGCCACCGCCTCGCTGCAACTAGAGAAAGCCCTCGCACAGAAACGAAGACCCAACACAGCCAAAAATAAATAAATAAATTTATTAAAAAAAAAAAATAGTCACAGGACAAGGCAGTTCCCATTCTACCATTTAAAAAAAAGAATAAAAAAAGAGAATACTGAATGTGAAAGCTCTAAAGAGACTCAAGCAAATCCAAAAGCCCTTCTGTAAAAATTAGCGTATGCTCAAAACCATTTGCTTGGTCAAACATAACCTAAAGGCTGGCCAATCCAAAGCTAAACACTCACACAAAGAGTAAAACTCACTAAACTTAGAGCTCGAGGGAATAAGTGACATTTTAATAATACCTAACATGTACATTAAACATTGACTCTAAAAATACTGTCTAAGTACTTTATTTAAAATCACTGACACTGAAAAAAAATCAAAATACAAAGAGAAAAACCCCAGCAGCAACAAAAACTAACAACATTCATGGGAAAGATACCAGAAGCTGTAAAGGGGCACCCCTAACTTGGCACAAAAAGGAGTGTGTGAATCTTTGGGGGAAAAAAAAACTGAAATATAAAAAGTAAAAGTGTTAGGACAAAGTTTAATGATAGGGTTGACTACACTTAAACAAAACTTTAAAGTGTAGTAATCAAGAATAATAAGGAAAACCACATTTTTTTGACAAAATGAGCATATGAAAAAATCCTAGGCATGGATAAGTCGCTGGGGAAGCTGTTCACTGGAGGCCATAAAGTTAAGGAGCCTCAAACAAAAGGACGTAAGATCTTTGAATAAGTGAAAGGAATTTCCTACCCAGAGCTGTAATCTGCTTGGGCTGTCACTGCTATAATCACTAGCTGAAAATGATGTTAAAGAAAATGCAATTAGGCATTTAAAGAAAATGCTTCCTTACCTTTTAAGTTAGAGGGAGGGGGAGGGAAAATATTACAACTATGTCTATACTTGTATACTTACAGTGAGCATCTAAAAATGTGAGTGTTTCAGCTGTTGCTACTGCTGCTCCTAGCAACCTTGCAGTGATCAGACCTTTTCTCTCCTTTTGTCTGACTATTTTTACGATAGAAAATTGTTTTATATATTCCTCTAGTTTACCATGCAAGTACTCTGTAAGAAAAAAAATCAAGATTAACTCCTTTCTAAGTATATTTTCATATATATGAAAGCTAATAAAGAAACCACAGAGCAATGGGTCCTCCACATGCATAATCTTAACGGTTGTACACATCCATCCTTAAGACAAAAATTATATCTTCAACTCTTATTGGAAAACAAAAATTATATATACAGATCTTAACTTTTGAACGATTATAATGCGTGACATTACCACACATAGTTATCCTGCCCATGTCATATCAGTAAACACAATGTGTTTGGAGGGGGAGACTTCCAAAGGAATAGGCCCCAGGAGTTAAGAAGACTCATTTAGAAGCCAGAGGAAAGGGACAAAGGAGTGAAAGAAACTGAATTTGGCCAAAAAGATATTTGATTCTTATTTAAATTGGCATTTAAATCTGCAAATGTATAGAAAAGTTTCAAGTATCAAAAAAATTATCTGATATTTAGGCAGTGGTCAAAATAATTTAAGACCAAAATCTTGAGAGAAAGATGAGTAGGAAAATCCAGGGCTACAGCAGTTTGGGAATATTTCTACAAAGAATCAGCAAAAAATTTTTGAAAACTCTAGAGTCTCCTGACACAGAATTTTTTCCAGTAAAAATACGAAGGAAGAAAAGAGTATGTAAATCAGGAATGAGGTTAGAAACAGGCAAAATTTTAGTCATGGGTGTGTATAATTTAAGATACTCCATAGTCCAATTTGGATGACATACATACTAGGCAAGAGTTAAAATAGCAGGTAAAAGAAAAACACATCAATCAAGTCAATCAAGTGTTGTCCATATTTTTAAACAATGTCTTAATACTCCATAGTCCAATTTGGATGACATACATACTAGGCAAGAGTTAAAATAGCAGGTAAAAGAAAAACACATCAATCAAGTCAATCAAGTGTTGTCCATATTTTTAAACAATGTCTTAATCCTGCTTGTTCACCATTGAATTCTTGACTCTTTGTTGAGTATATAATGCAGTTCTTCAAGTGGCCTTCTTGGACCCATAGCACAGACTCAAAAAGATTTGGGAATATTGAGAACACCAGCAAACATCCTGGGTAGATGTTTGCTTCTACCAGATTTCAGAAGCAATTGCAGGTGACTTTGACTTTATCTGTAATTACATATTTTTAAAAATTCTCCAGTGGTGCAGATAAGAGAGTTGCTTATTTAAAGCTTAAACATTCATGAAGGAGGTAAGAGTCCAGGAATAACTTTTGCGGAAAAATAAGCCTATCTAAACATTATCGTCTCAGAGTAACAGATTAACTTATTTAACACCTTCTAAGTACCTCAGAATTAATACTCCGAAAGACAAGTAGGATTGTAATTTGTCTTAAAAATATAATCATAGCTATTTCTGCTTTAATCATAGACTTATAGAGCAGCAACTTAAAAATAGAAACATTTTAAAGGTCTTAATGGGAGATGATTTTTAAAACGGAGTCACTACAGATTTCTTCAATAAACCCTCCCACTGTTCATATGTTAAGAAATTTTTATTCATCCACAACTTCTGAACTTCCTATAAATTCTTACCTGCCCTTTAAATTTAGCCCCCATCCACACCCTAATTTTATGAAGTTAAAAACACAAAGCCGTGAAATCAGATTTCCTGGGTTTGATTTATAGCACCATTACTTTTAGCTATGTGACCCTGGGCAAATTATTTTACCTTACTGTACCTCGGTTTCTTTACCTATAAAGTGAGATAATAGAAAAAATGGGGCTAATAGGACTAACCCTCACAGGGAATTGTTAGGAGGATACAATGAGAGATTATTGTACAAATAAAACATTTAAGACAAGAACTAACTAGCACATGGTCTATGCTCTGAAAATCTTAATTATATTTTGTTTGCTATCATTGGGATTTAGCTATCAGTTAACTGAGTACCTACATATTTATGCTGCTTTTCCTTAAGCAAATTGAAGTCAGGGACTATGGTTTCTACTTCACAAGCTCTTCTATGGTAACGAGGGACACATTTTCCACAGTGGGGGACTCATTAGATAGTTCTTTGACTGATTTAATAAGACAAATTACACTACTATTCAAAGATAGCCCTCGCCAAGAAAACTTTTCCAAATCTATTGTTGATTGCTATAAAGAATTATAAAAAATACTCAGACCCTTTGACCAAGCAGTCCTACCTCTCCTAACTTATCTAAGGATATAATTCAAAAAAAGAGAAAATAACATAAGCACAAGGATATTTATTGTAGTATTACATATAGTAAGGCTAAGGGGTAAATAAAAGTGAATGGTTAAGTAAAATGTATCTAGTCCATTTTTGTCATTAAAATTAAAGTTTTGAAGGTAACAGAAACAGGCTAATAATGTTACATGAAAATGTCAGATTTCAAAACTAGATTTCTGACATGGATATAATTAGATAAACATTATATGTTTATGTAGACAGTGATTAGGAAAGAAAAGATTAAAATGGTTGAAACATTAGGTTAAAAATGTTATGCTTTATTCACTTACAACCACGTCTAAAGTCTGGATACATCTTATAATTAATTGATGACATGTCATCTAATAGGTAGTGGGTTTTTTTTCCCCATGGTCTGTAAAGTAATGACTTACCTTACAGTAGATGGTGCTTTGGATTTGACGGAAGAGTGTTATCCTCAGTTTACAGATATAAGGAAACTGCTCATTAGTGCTGGAGCTAGAATTTGACTTTAAGGAATCTAGTTCCAAACTTGGGCTCTTTCAGGAATAAATTTTGCAATCGTTGAAATAATATGTATTTGTTTGGTACTTAAAATACTTGTAATGTTTGAAAACTCAGCAAATTATAGTATTTGTCTGATTATCCTTGTGAGTCCAATTTAAAATGTGTAACTTAGCAACTGATTATTGACATAAAATTAAGTGAAAATTCATTAAAGATTTTGGCTAGCTTTGTAAATGGTATTGGAATATTTAAAAGCGCCAAAATAAAACAGGATGTGGTAACTCTTCAGTAATTTTTAACTACTCTTTGATATTATTAATTAATAGATTATTTATATGAATACTTCTAATCTTTAAAACAACCCTAGGAGTTATGTACTAATGTATTCCCTCATTTCTAAGCTATACAATTATATACTTCTTATAAGCGATGGCATGTTCGTTTAATTGGCTGTAAGGGTCTTTTATTCTATTGGTATGTAAACTAATGATGTATTATACAATAAATTTGATGAAATATGGCATTTCCCCCATTTTACAGATAATGAAACTGAGGTATAGGGGGGTTAAATAACTTTCCCAAGTTACATAGCTGGTTAGGACCAGAACTGGGATTCAAATCAAGGCAGCCTAACTCAAGGCTCAAGTGTGTGCTCTTAACCACTATGTCTTACAATAAAAGTCTCATATTGAGGACTACAAAGTTATAAATAATGGTGTTTCACACGTTTTACACAGTTCTGAACTCCAAAATATTTGAATATGGACTTCCTTGGATTCTCCCTTCATCCATCATATATAGCATCCAAGACACTATATTCAAGATCTGAGGTGGCATACAGAGAGCACCATATACCCAAATAGACTTTGGACAACGCCACATGGATTTACTTAGGAAACAATGTAATTTGCATGTGCTTTCTTACCATCTACACTAGCATCATCCACCAAAATGATCTCCTTCAGCAGTATGGCAGGTGAAGAATAGAGCACGCTGTGGACAGTTCTAAGCAGCGTGGACCATGCTTCATTATGAAAAACTATTATGACACTGGTGGTAGGCAGGGGAGGACAGCGCTTAAATTTTTGTTCAATACATCTAGAAAAAGTCAAAGTAGAAGAACAATTATGAATTTTATTACTTTATTTCACAGCTATACCATTACTAAATTATCATTATTTAAACCTTTAAAACAATAGAAATGATAGTGGACACTTTATTTATATGTAAGATGATCTTAATGCTATATAAAGGCAAATAGATCAAAACAAAATTTCTTACAAATAGACCACTTACCCAGAGATCATGTCCACTGATATTGATCACATGTCACGAATTAAAACATGCTATTGTAAGCTTTCTCCATAATATAATTTTAAATACAAATAACATTTTAAATAAGAAAAATAACCTAGAAGGGAGACAACCTGTAAAAATAGCAAATACTTGTAACTGCTCAAATACAAACCAAGTTTTTTTCTTTCCTTGTAGAAATCATGCATTTTTCTTAACATTTGCAATTTTTAATTATTAAATGAATATTCATCTTTGTAGAGATTATCTTAAATTAGATACTTTCCTAGGAATGTAATATTTTCTAAGTTTAATCAATTTCCTTAACCGGTAACTGAACCAAAAGGGGAAAAAATTGCTTACTAAAAATCCTATTTCCTTCAGCAAAAACTTAAGTACCTACCATATGTCACATGCCATGCTGTGTTAAAGATTTTGCTCCAGTAAGGAGAGAGACCCTAAATAGTTTTTGACTGATCAGCGGTATTACTCATTCACTAAAAACTTTAGTTATAAATTTATCTTGAATTCATTTTGATAGCAATGTCATCCTCAATGAAAATAATCTTCATATGAAGCCATTGGGGTGTGTGTGGGTCTGTACAATCTCCAGGCTTTGAGAATGGAGATGACCACAGTCCCTCACCTGCTGAGTTGAGGTGAGGATCAAATGAAATAACATATAGGAGAGGGCTTCAAAACACTGTAAAATCAAACAGAGTGAAGCTGGGACATAAAACATGTGTGATCTATGGTAGAGATAAATAAGTAAAATAACTGGATCTTTGATAACCATAAATGGTTGTACAATTTTAGACAACAGACTATGAAATCCTCCTACACAGTCAAAAGCCACTATAAGTAGTGTGTGAACAATCAAACAGTGCTGTTCAAACCCAAAGATAAGGAAGTAAACCATTCACTCATGGAGATAGGAGCCCAGCACACTTTGGTTGCCCTGCCAGGGCCAATGGGGAAACCAGAGCCCCCAGAATGGTGGCCTGGGAAAGCCACCCTAAAAGAGAGATTCTACAAACTCTCATTAATTACTACGTTTACAGCCATACCTCAGTATGAATGTGTTTCAAATCCTTTCCTGAGAGGACGTCTTTAGGTCGAAATATTTGTAGTGATAAGAAAGGAATTAAATTAGGGATAAAATACTGAGAGGGTGTCAACACCACTGAGTAGGAAAAGAGGAGGAAGGTGAAACTGATTTTGCTTTCTAGGACCATCATGATTTTAAAGTGTAACATACATGCATAGCCAGAAGAAAATAATCACATTCATCCTCACTGGTAGATGAAAGCAAATGATTTATTCTAAAGTGAATTTTGGATAAACTATCAATTAAAAATAAAGTCCAAACACAAACTACCTATTTATCTATCTTCGAATTAAAATTACACGGAAACAAATGACTAAATATAAGCTTGTATTTTTAATACATAAAGTCTTATAAGCCAACATAAAAGTATAAGTAAAAATTATGAAAAGCTCCATACTATAGTATTTCTTTTTTAGGAAAAATATTTATAATTTTGTCTTATAAGCATTTTGGGGAGTGAGTTTGGGGATTTAAAAAAATTTTTTTCCTATATTTATTTGCCACGTGACTAATTAATATAGTATTAATATAGAATTATGAAAAGGTTTTGAAGATTTAAAGTATGACACTTTACAAAAATTCACACTAGGGCTTCCCTGGTGGCACAGTGGTTGAGAGTCCGCCTGCCGATGCAGGGGACACGGGTTCGTGCCCCGGTCCGGAAGGATCCCACATACCGTGGAGCGGCTGGGCCTGTGAGCCATGGCCGCTGAGCCTGCGCATCCGGAGCCTGTGCTCCGCAATGGGAGAGGCCACAGCAGTGAGAGGCCCGCGTACCGCCAAAAAAAAAAAAAAAAAAAAAAAAAATTCACACTAATAAAGTGTTATCTCCTTAATCTCACAAGGCTTTCCCTCAGTTTAAGCAAGGATTTATTTGCTTAACTGATAAGTACTAATATCAAGTAAAAGTGTCATGTTATATCATCAATGCAAGTGATAATAAAATTTCACAGTATGATTTCATAAGCCCCATTTATTTTGAAACAATTAGCATGCTCAACTTATGTTTAAAAGTTGTTTCACATGTCATTTAAAGTAGTGAAATTCAAATAACTTGCCAAAGTGATTACAGATTCCCAGTCAAACCATTTGAAAAATTTGGCATCCAGAAATGTGCTTAAATTATCAGTCACAAGACCATCTGGCTTCGGGAGAGACTGGATCTATATTTCTAATGAGCATGTAAAAGATTAGCAGTTCTTCAGAAAATGTGTTCCTTGATGATATAAGTTAAATTTAAAGTATGAAAGTATTAAATCTTCACAGTTCTAGGTACACATTCCTGTCCAAAAAAAAAGGTTCTTTGTGTGCATAGCTATTTTGCACTTACTTATTGATTAACATTATTGAATATTACTGCAGTTTCTCAAAGCTATATTGGAGAAAAGGCTTATCCTGAGCTCCCTTTGTCATGTCAGAGAATAAAAATCATGCTTCTTGATTTGTGATGGGAATTGCTTTTCAATCAAGACCTCTCCCAAAATCAGTAAAGGGCCATATTGCATTTTAACCTATTAGCATAAAAAAGGAACTATACTATGCCCTGTCAGAACAACTAGAATATTTTACATTCATTTGTTTCTTCACACATTCATTTAAAATGATGAGCAATTTAACCTTGAATCACACAGATTAGAATAGAGCCACAGAAATCTAATCTACACAGCTTCAATATTGAGGAACTCATAGTTGGAGCAGGTATTCATGATCATAAACCTAGAAAAATATGAAGGAAGCAATAGACCTAAGTCTACTAAAGTACTTTTCTTCAGGTTCACTTATAAATTTAATTCTCATAACTAGAAAGCAAAATATGTAAGCACTGTTTGCTTACAGTTTGTCTATCTTGCACTTTTAACAAATCTACAGATTGTTTAAAAGTGCTGAAATTCATTTTAGGTATTTCAGTTCAAATAGAGCATTTGAATACTACCTCAAAGATAACAAGACGGTTAACTAAGAACAAAGAGACAGCACAGTAGAATCGGGGGCTGGGGGGGATTTTAATCAAAATACTGTATATTTGAGATTAACATGTAAACAAAGTGACAATGAAAAGCAATGTTGGCCTCTCAGAAGAGAAAGGGAGAAAACTCTATAAATACAAGAGCTTATTCAACAAAACTCCAGAGAAAGAATCACAGTTGAACTAGTAATTAAAACAATACTGTCGGGCTTCCCTGGTGGCGCAGTGGTTGAGAGTCTGCCTGATGATGCAGGGGACGCGGGTTCGTGCCCCGGTCCGGGAGGATCCCTACATGCCGCAGAGCGGCTGGGCCCGTGAGCCTTGGTCGCTGAGCCTGTGCATCTGGAGCCTGTGCTCCGCAACGGGAGAGGCCACAACAGTGAGAGGCCCATGTACCGCAAAAACAAACAGACAAAAAAACAATACTGTCTCTTAAAAGAAAGGTTACAAAACACAGGATATTCTGAAATGTAGTTATAGCACTAAAAGTAGCCACAAAGTCCATGACTTAGCTCATAAACTATCATAGCCCCAAAATCTTGGCACAGTTTTTAATATTTCTATTCTATAGCAATACACAGAAGAACAGAAACAACTCCTCCACCTCCCACATTTCCCATAAAATCCACCTCATATTTCCTCCTAAATGGATGAGAAAACTAAAGCATTTAAGAATAAAGGATTTCCTTGTGGTTCTATAGAGGTCAGATCTAGAATTCAGTTTTCTAATTTCTAAGATGATAATTTTTCACATCTGCAATGCCTCACTAAACATAGATATAGAAATCTAGCCTCAATAACAATAAGCAAAAAATAATTAAGACAGGTTAAATAAATGGTATTTGTCGATTCTTTGCCTCAAAGTGACTAAAGACCAAGCAACTTCCTTAACTAATGCCCCTCCCCTGAAAACCCTCCTGATAAACACTAAACAGTGAATATTCTTCAACATACTCAGGAGGTCGAGTGTCTGGTCCAAGATCTCGGTGTAAAGAAATCCTGTCACTTGCAAAAGCATTAAAACAGTGTTTTGCTTCTCCACGTTCTTTTTCCTTCTGCTCTTCAATACTTAAATTGGTTGTCTTGAATGCTTTGCCAGAAGCACCAGGTGCATTAGAATCCTGAGGCGGGCGGTCAAGAATGGGTTTCAGTTCTGCTGCTGTATAATATCCTTGCAAACAGGGTCTCTCACCAGCATCAATGTTTTGCCTGACAGGTGCTCCTATTTGCATTTTTGGCATTGCATCTTTAATATTGTTTACAGCTTCTAGCATTAAATCAAACATCTTGTTTTTGTTTTTCATGTTTCTTTCCATCCTTGATTCCTCTTTGGAATATTGAACACTTACTTCTCTTTGCATTAAAATCAAAAATATTATAAAGAAAAAAACTACTGCACCAAGTTTCCAGAACTTTTTATGGTAATGTCTTTTAAGATGTAGTTTTACTAGTCGTTTTAGGTGAGCCATTCTGACATTAAAAGCTTGTCACTTGACAAATAACAGTTACAGTTTCCTCTGTTACATATATTTTTTATCATAGATTTGCTGGCAAGAAGGTTTCCTTAAATTGCAATACCTATAAACAGAAATGACAGGTTAGTAGCTATTCATTCCTATGGGCATGGTTCACTTCATTCGCTCAGCCAACAACTGAACATAAGCTATAAACAATGTACTCTTATGGTTAATAACAATACAAAGATATCTTGCCCTCAAGAAAATTACACTTCTGGAAGAACACAGTTGCTATCATTAACTATAATCTATTGGGGTTATAAAATATTAGAGACTTCTCTCCAGTAAAAAATACATTGTTAACTCTGCCTAATATCTGCCATATAATATGCATAAATGAGTTTTATAAATATATTTTGAGTTTTTTTTTTTAAATCTTAGCTCTGGGGCTTCCCTGGTGGTGCAGTGGGTGGGAATCTGCCTGCCAATGCAGGGGACACGGGTCCGATCCCTGGCCCGGGAAGATTCCCACATGCCGCGGAGCAACTAAGCCCGTGTGCCACGACTACTGAGCCTGCGCTCTAGAGCCCGTGCTCTGCAACAAGAGAAGCCACAACAATGAGAAGCCCGCACACAGAACAAAGACCCAACACAGCCAAAAAAAAAATTAAAACAAATAAATTTATTTTTTAAAAAAATCTTAGCTCAATAACCAAAGGGCTAAAGAACTTCATTAAGCTGATTGTAAAGAAAGGGGTAATCCATAAGAAAGCAAAGGTACACTGACAGGTACTGTCAGGCATACATCTAAAACTGTGGCTTTTAAGAAGTTCACCATCAACCTATGAACTTCAGCTAAATCAATTAAGATGATAAAGCAGCTTCATCACCAAGTAAACTGGCATTCTCCCAAATCTGCTCACTTGATAGCACTTGTTGAATTTAACAGATCCAATAAAGACTGGAAAATTAAGATAATGTGTTGTTGTTATATAACAGCTATTTTCAATAACTCACACAAACACAAAAAAATAAGAAGAAATAGAAAAAAAAAATGGCAGTGAGCATCACTTGGAAGTGTCTCTAAAGAGGCAATAGAGATCATTAAGTTATAAAAGCAGTATCTGGTGCAACAAAATGCTGCTTGCAGTTGATCCTAAGAACAGAGCAGCATGTTTACCAAACCCTAGTATGGGACATCAGGAGCAAAAGAAACGAAAAATAAAAGAGGACATTGACTACTGCCTGAATCACAGTGAAGATGGACTTTCTTCATGATGTCTAAAAAAATGTACTGTGAAGGGTTCAGTACATGATTACATACCATGCACCATTATAGTCAGTCAAGTAATTAGCAGAGACAAAAGGGCAAGGAAAATGCCTTTGCTCCCTAACCCTAAACACATTTTAAGAAAAATGTCTATAGGAGTAAAAATTAACACTTTATTTAACTTCTTTTCCAAAGTTATCACTAAATTTAAAATTTAGTGATATTACTAAATTTAAAATAAGAAAACCAAGTTCTGAGATGGATTCTCTGGCCTTTAGCAAAAAATTTGAAGCTGAATAAACAAAATAGGCAAAACTTGAAAACTTAGTTCTACATACTATTTCTAATTGGACTGCTCTATATGTTTTCAGTACAGACTGGATACTTTGGTTCCAGCAGAGACCTCATTTATGATGTTTTGCCCATAAAAATGAGATTCCAATATTTCTGAGCTTTGGTTGCTTCAAGAGCCTCAGGTAAGGATTAAAATGACCTCTTAAGATTTTAACATCATTTTAAGATATAATGTAAGGAGTTTCGGACCACACAATTGCGGTTATATCGTTTCCTACTTGTCAAATGTTGTGCTAGGCTATGGCTATTAAGGTACCTTAAAGGTAAGCTTCAAGGAGCAGAGGTCAGTATGAACGATGGCACTTCAACAGGCAACCACAAAGCAGCATGATGTGATGGAGACTACGAAAGCACATGGAGGATACGAAGAAATGTTAGGGAAAATTTCCCAGCAATGACACCACTGAGCAGAATCTTGACAGATAAGCAATTTTTAGGCTGGTGGACAAGAGAGAGGAGAGAGAGGGAATGGTAGATGCAAAGGCATACGGCAAGAAAAGATGTGGTCAATCCTTGGGTACGGCAGAAGTGGAGGGCACAGGCAGGAAAGGGCAGGAGGTGAGGCTGGAAGGTCAGTTAAAGGTCACAGTGAATTTGGAATCTACCAATTTTGTCCTGAATGAATAGAATGGAAAGTACTGAATGATTTTAAGGAAGGATCGTAATCATATTTATGTTTTAGAAAAACCACAGGTTCCTCGGCACCAGTGAAGGTAACGTATACCAAAGAGTTGAGGGAAGCAGGAAGGATGGAGAGGGCTGACTCAAGAGAGTCCAAGAAATGAGATCGAATAGGACTTGGTGAGAGAAAGAGAAGAATGGGAGGTGGATGGGGAGAGCGATGACATTGACAAAGGCAGGGAATATAGGTAGAAAGATTTGGGATGGGATGTTCAATTTTGGTCATGACAAATTTGAGGTGCTGGTAGGGTTTCCAAGGTGAGTTCCCATGAGCAAAAAGATACATAGGACTGAAAATTAGGGAAAAGCTCTGTGCTAAAGATGAACTTTGACAGTCTTGGGGTACAAAAGAGTTCACCTACAGTATATAAAGTAAAGAAGGCCAGAGAAATAGCTACAATTAAGGGTTAGGGGAGGAAAAAAGAGAAACTGGAAAGAAAGAGCAAAAGGAATGAGAAAACAAAACAAAGGAGAATCAAGGGAGAATAGATTGTCAGATAATGTATCCATGTCAAGTGGATACAATCTACATCTTACCCTTGACAGATGTTAATTGTTTGACAGTGGTTGATCTTTAAAAGTAAACTTCACGAGACCTGGTCCAATGGGCTTTAGTGCAAACCAGAAATGAACTTTGGCAGAGAATCCAATAGGCTAGTTGTAGTCATGCCCCCAAGATCCTAGGGCTTAGGATTCAGGACACTTTCAGACTAATGGGGCAACAATGATCTAAGAGGTTCCAGGGAGATAAGGATGGCCAAAATGTTGAGTTTTCATAGGATAATGGTTCCCCAACTTATGAAATACAACCTGATCACCTTTCTCTCTTCTAATGGCCTACCCACAAATATTATTTCTGCATAAAATATTCATGCTTGGGGCTTCCCTGGTGGCGCAGTGGTTGAGAGTCCACCTGCCGATGCAGGGGACATGGGCTTGTGCCCCGGTCCAGGAAGATCCCACATGTCGCGGAGCGGCTGGGCCTGTGAGCCATGGCCACTGAGCCTGCGTGTCCAGAGCCTGTGCTCCGCAATGGGAGAGGCCACAACAGTGAGAGGCCCGCGTACCACACACACACACACACAAAAATATATATATATATTCATGCTTGACAACAGATAGATATAAATTAACTTATGTTCATCCCCCTTTCTGTCTCTGAGACAACCATCAAATATCCCCTTCTCCAGTGCTATTTAGTGATACTAAATTTCTTCAGTAGCCAGGATAAGCTAGATTAGGAATTTGAGAAGGAATGAGGTGGTCTCCTTAGAATGTTTTAACACAACATAGAACAGGAAAGAGTCCCGGGAAAGTATAGAGTAGAAGGAGATGACAGAACAAGATCTTTCTCTTTTTTAAAAAATAATTAATTAATTAATTTATTTGTTGGCTGCATTGGGTCTTCATTGCTGCGCGAGGGCTTTCTCTAGTTGCAGCAAGCTGGAGCTACTCTTCGTTGCGGTGTGTGGGCTTCTCATTGCAGTGGCTTCTCTTTGTTGCAGAGCACATGCTTTAGGGCATGCGGGCTTCAGTAGTTGTGGTTCGTGGGCTCTAGAGCACAGGCGCAGTAGTTGTGGCTCACGGGCTTAGTTGCTCCGTGGCTTGTGGGATCTTCCTGGACCAGGGATCGAACCCATGTTCCCTCCATTGGCAGGCAGATTCTTATCCACTGCGCCACCAGGGAAGCCCCAGAGTGAGATCCTTCTACAGTAGTGATGGGTTTTCCAAAACATTTTATGCCAGAAATCATATCTGTGGGTAGGATGGGGAATTGGAAAGAAGGATTGAATTAATGAGGCCAGTGGAAGAGAGTTCTTTTCTAAGGATGCATTATAAACTAGAGGAGTTCATCAATAGGGTAATAATCCTATACTGTGTGCATGTTTATCTATTTAAGCGAGTCACTCAGTTAGGTTTTAATATAGGATATCTCTAATGAGAGAGTCAAGACAAGCTCATAAAGGACATGAATAGTATCTCCCTTACTCATGGTTGTTTTTTTTGGCACTTCACAATGTTGGTGACGTAATGGGTACGCAATAAATGTTTGTTGACTAGAAAAGGGATGAAAGAAGACCAAGCTTTCATTTACTATCAGAAATAGTTAACTTTTGTTAAATGTTGATTAGGTCCCTGATACTTTAACACTTACTACATAAGTTCTCTTTTAGTCTTTCCAACAATCTTGCAAAGTTTATGCTATTCCCATTTTACTGACAAACATTGAGAGCCAAGTAGATTGAGTGGCTTGGCCAAGGTCATTCAGTTTAAGTGGAAGACCAGCATTTCCCCAACTGTATTCCAACTCAGGTCTGATGTAAAATCCTGAGATTTTCACTGAAGTTGTCTGAAGTAAGGTCTTTATAAAGGAGTCAAGAATCGATGCTATAAATGTAAGGAAGTAAGGGGAAAACCTAGGAGAAAAAAACTACAGACAGCCTCACATCACCTCAAGTGAGGTTTTCTGGACAAATGAGTTAAAAAAAAGAAAAAAAAACTATTTTCAGAGCATGTTTTTGGAAATAAAGATCGAGGAGGATGAGACTGTAGATTTTGACAATGGCGGGTTAAGAAACTGAGACTGCTTAGCGGTAGAGTCTACTAAAGTAGGAACATGATGCTTTGCTTTTTTCAGATTATTTCTAAGGGAATAATTTTATTTTATTGATTGCTGATCAGTTGAAGATTCCAACATAGATCCCCCAGGGACTGTGTATGACTTTTCTTTGCTGCTAATGTACAATATCAGCCTTCCATTAATGATAAATTACACTCAACATTAAGCATCTCCATCAGTGGTCTTCAATTCTGGATACACATGAACAGAAAGCTCTTTAAAACTGCAGTGCCTTAGGCCCCATCTCTACAGAATTTGATTTTATTTATTTTTATTATTTATTTATTCGTTTATTTTTGACAATTGTGGCTTTTATTGAGAGGAAGGAACTCCAGCTGTTTGGATCACTATGTATTATTAAAAAGAGACTTTTTAAAACTTTTTTCGTAGCTTTACTGAAGTGTACATGATGCACAAGTTGTACATATTTAAAGTATACAATTATTTTTGTTGTTCTAGGGATGAGGCTTAGGCCCTGCTTTTGTTGTTATTTTCAACTCTCCATATAATTCTAAAGGGTGGCAAAGGTTAAGCATCACTGGTTCAGGTAACAGGACTTTGGGCAAAATTAGCACCTGATGAGAAAAGAACTACATCTGGATCTAGAGACTGTCATACAGAGTGAAGTAAGTCAGAAAGAGAAAAACAAATATCGTATATTAACGCATGTATGTGGAACATAGAAAGGTGCTACAGATGAACCGGTTTGCAGGGCAGAAATTGAGTCACAGATGTAGAGAACAAACGTATGGACACCAAGGGGGGAAAGCAGTGGGGGGTGGGGGTGTGATGAATTGGGAGATTGGGATTGACATGTATACACTGATGTGTATAAAATGGATGACTAATAAGAACCTGCTGTATAAAAAATAAATAAAATTAAATTTAAAAAAAAGAAAAGGACTGCATCTAACCAAAGGCAACCACATTATTAATTTCTAATACTCCAAAGACAGGTTTTCAAAATAAACTCTTGATGTAAACTAAGGAAATTATTTTGACACGGAGGGATAAGATAAAAAATCCAAAGCAAGAATGACCCAAGGATTCCTGAAAAGTCTAAGGGATTAACTGCTGATATAAATGAGGCATTGAGGTTATATTCCAAATTATGATGTTGTAAAATCATTTTTAAAATATTTTATTCCCATCATAAACATGGAAAAACTGAGACTCTGAACAATAAAAGACATAATCCAAATTAATTAATTAATGAGATAATCCTAATTAATTAACTAGGATTCCTTATTTCTATTCCTGGGAATAATACCATGTTCCTAGACCACACTACTTGCCAAACTTGAAGACCATATAAAAACAGCAGAAAGAGAAAAACAAATACTGTATGCTAACACATATATATGAATCTAAAAAAAATGGTCATGAAGAACCTAGGGGCAGGACGGGAATAAAGACGCAGACCTACTAGAGAATGGACTTGAGGACACGGGGAGGGGGAAGGGTAAGCCGGGACAAAGTGAGAGAGTGGCATGGACATATATACACTACCAAATGTAAAATAGATAGCTAGTGGGAAGCAGCCGCATAGCACAGGGAGATCAGCTCCGTGCTTTGTGACCACCTAGAGGGGTGGGATAGGGAGGGTGGGAGGAAGGGAGACGCAAGGGGAAAGAGATATGGGGACATATGTATATGTATAGCTGATTCACTTTGTTATAAAGCAGAAACTAACACATCATTGTAAAGCAAATATACTCCAATAAAGTTGTTAAAAAAAAAAAAGAAGAAAAACAGCCAGTGAAACAAAACTAATCTCTCCAAAACCAACTTCTAATTGGATTATTAAGTTTGAGAATTAAAAGACTCAGCACAACAGCAAGCTCAGGATATTTGCACATTAGAAATGTTGTATTTGCACATTAGAAATGATTAGCAGACAAAGGGTTTGTTCTTTTTGTATTCTTTCTAAAATCTTTAAACATGCCTATCCAAAATGGTCAATTGCTAATTATAAAAGATCACATTCGCAGAAGAAGAGAAGGGAATACCATGAAATAGTTTTTTAAAACTAGAAAAAAAAATTAAAATTCGAAGATTTTCTAAATTCCAAATCCCTATAAATGTCTAAAGTTAGAATAAAATTCAGAGAACTTCTGGTCTTAAAAAATATTAATCTATACCTTAGTATATATGTAGACATTACAAAAAGGCATTAATAATAAATAAAGATATCCACAAAATGATACTTTGAAAGGTTAAAACAATATGCACCATTCTAACAGTCTGTGAGACTGGGTTAAAATCAATGAATTGTTCTCAGGAGTAAAAATATGCTTCCATCTGAACAGAAAAAAAACCAAAATCTCATAAGTTAAGATAATATAACTACAAAACTGTGCTTCCAGGTATCTGGACCATGGCTTCTTAAACTATGATGTGGCAGTAAATCATCTGGGGATATTGTTTAAATGAATATTCAGGTGGGAAAACATCAAGATAAGATCCATCATCCATCATTATAGTCATGATTGTCCTTCCACATGAAAAAGCACACACTGCAAGATTAGTTGTTAGTTTAATTTTAAAATTCCACCTAAAAAAATCTTGTAAAGCAGTGAAATGTAGAACTTCATAACTGCACATGAGAGTAACATTTAATACAATAAGCGGACAGTGGTTCTTTCCATTTCTTGTTTCTGTGTTTGTGACAATAAACATTTACAACTCCAGGGATTTAAGGTCTGGTTCCAGTTGAATTTAATTGGCACAAAGCCTAATTGTTATGTGAAACTTACTTACAACTTGAGTTAAAGCATGCTGTAAAGACTTAAGAATAACTACACAAAGCAAGAAATTACAAAATTACACCCTCAAATCACAGTGTAGATTGTAGATTAACAAAAGTACACTACTGTGAATTAATACTCATTAGATCTTTCCCATGTATTATCAGCTGGATTTTCTAACTGAATTTAAAAACAAAACAAAACAAAACTTGCCTTGATAATAAACCCTTAAGTACTTGGGCAGAAATTTTAAGTGCCCCTCATCTGCTGGTGAAAATGTTAGGGAATTGAGGAGTGGTAGGAAGTCATTTCTGTTTGTATTTATTGATGGGATCAAATTTCATGGTGATTTGCTACTGTGGTTTGTTAGTTTTGATTATGTTTTAGTCCACGTTCACATTCTCGCCAACAATTCTGAGAGGAAGTAACTTCCGGATGTATGACAAGTGACAAACACTGATGCAAAGCAAACCACATTGAGAAAGCCGCACGCAGCGGACATACCTCAAAGATCCCAGCTAAAGATCAAGTAAAGCTGCTCTGCGTGGCTGGAAAATGCCACCAGCAGCCAACTAAATGCATGAAATTGTCAGAAAGTAGGATGACTTTTGTCATAAAGTAGGACGACTTCTGAACCTAGGTATCCTCAGGTTATGAGACAAAAAGCCTAGTGACAGATTTGACTTCCAGCAACTGTAAGGCACAGGTTAATAAGGAAAAGGGCATAGTCTGACATCCAGCTTCTCAGCCACACCTGGTCAGATAAATATCTCCATTAACTTTATCTTAGGTGAAACGTTGTAGCCGGGATCTTGATTTGTGGACCAGCCAATCTATCTTTTCAGTTTGGAAGAAACAAGTAATTACAGAGCTACACTTACCCATGGGGGTAACAGGGTAAGTGGGGAGGGAGGCTCACATACTATCTCCTGCCACATCTGCACCTATGAATGAATTTCACATAACATATAAAAGATATACTACATTATTTATGGCACACTAGAGGGTAGAGGAATTTTTCCTCTACTGGAGTGATTCCAGGGGTTCCACAGATTGTCCACTTAACTGATTTTTCCCCCAGGCAGAAGCACTGCATTTTGAAAGATCTGTCCGTCTAACTATTTACCTTGAAACATAGTTGATGGCTTTGGATTAGTAAGGAGACAGAAACTACATAGTGATTTGAACAAGGAAAGTTTTATCTATCATTAAGAGAGGACTGGAGTAACAGGGAATTGGCTAGTAAGAGTTAACAAGAATGCTGAAGAACACAGGAGTGGTAGATATAAGGGGCAACCACCACCCCTAAGGCTGAGATGAAGGCCCAAGGAAGAACCATCCCTTCTTGAGGGCTGAGATCCAGAGATCTTAATGGAGATGGCAGAGCACTGGCTCCCTGATGGTGGAAGAGTCACAGAGATGCCTCACTGGTGATACTCCCTCTGGATCCTGGAAGAAGCCATTCAGAGAGAGGTGTCAAACCCTGGAACTTGCTAGGTGCTGAGGAAAACTGCTGGCTGCTGATGGAGTTGGAAAGCTGTCCTCTGTAGGAGTCTAGTGCACTTTCATGTGCATCTTGGGCCAGTGTAGCTCCAGGCTGGTACCTGAGATAAAAGCTGGGCAGCGGGCTCCCTAGACACCCAGTGCTGTGGGGCTCCCAGTGTGTACATGTGTAGGGCTAAAGAAAGAGTATGGGGAATGGTGATCTCGGCTGGGAATAGGTCCATGATGTCTGTGGCTGCAGCCAGTACACAAATCAATCTCTGGAGAAAGTGCAGGGGGCAAGGAGGTGCCAACTCCGGAGAAAGCTGTGCCATGCAGTTACCTAGCACTGGAGAAAACCATGTGGGGCAGTAGAGGAAAAGTATGCCCAGCAAGAACCTGGCTAGTGAGCCACCCTGAAACCAGGAAGAGAAGCTCCTTCTACCTTCAGTGTCCCTCCAGTGTCGTCTACTGAAAAGGCTCAGGAGAAATATTTACAGGGCCCAGCTCCATCATTACAAGCAGGCAAACAGAATGACTTTGGAGCTGAGAGAAAATAAATTGATAAGCAGCACAGTCTGCCCTTTTGATGACTCAGCCTCTCTGCCACACATCTGAACTCCTGGACAATAACAAAGTAATTGTTATTTACTATCTCCTGCCACATGTACACCTATGAATGAATTTATATTCCGCCTAACAAGACGCAAGCATCCTTCTCACCAGTGAAGGGGAGACCTCAAAATGAGGAGACACAGAGCGCCAACAGCCATTGCATCCATTGTTGTGACTATGTGAATTACTTCTCAAATTCTGTCACAGTCCCACCTAATATTCTGTCACCTAAAGACTAAATTGTAACCTCTAACAACTTCTATGTAATATTTTTTTAAAAAGAAAGTGGGGGGACTTCCTTGGTGGTCCAGTGGTTAAGAATCCACCTGCCAATGCAGGGGACATGGGTTCAAGCCCTGGTTCGAGAAGATCCCACTTGCCGCGGGGCAACTAAGTCCGTGCACCAAATCCGTGCACCACAACTTCTGAGTCCACGCTCTAGAGCCCGCGAACTGCAACTACTGAAGCCTGCGTGCCTAAAGCATGTGCTCACAACAAGAGAAGCCACCGCAATGAGAAGCCCGTGCACTGCAATGAAGAGTAGCCCCTGCTCGCCACAACTAGAGAAAGCCTGCGTGCAGCAACGAAGACCCAGTGCAGCCAAAAAAATTAAAAAAATAAAATAAAATGGGAAGGAAAGAATAAAATTAGTAGCATATACAAATAAACACATACATATAAAAAGCAAAGGAAAAATGTGCAAAGCTACTACAATCCTCATTTATCTAATTGGCCGCAAGGCCATAACTGATATCTATGTCTTCCTTCTTCCACTACCCATTCTGAATTTACCCTGTCCTCAGGCATTCCATGCTGTTGATGTGGGCAGAAAAGGCAAATCCATATCCAGAATATTTGTCTGTTTTAATGAGGAAAAATCTGCTCCCTCAATATGATGGAAAATGTCATATCTAAACAACCTGCCACCCAGTGGCTGGCTGGTGCCTGTAGGCACTCCATGTTGGCTTCTCATTGACTAGGAGGAACTCAGCAGTAGTGCTAGCAAGGTCAACCTTAGAAAGAAGAAGTCCACGTTGCTTAACCCATGCACACATAGCCTCCACTTCTGCCACCATGGCCACTATTCATGGGCTCACTGAATAAGCATTGGAGTGGCTGGGAGAAAGGCTGACTGACATCCACAGAGTGTGTAATTTTGCCCACTTGATTATTAAGAGCAGTAGATGTCTTACGGTAGGCATTAAGATGGGACATGAATTTCTTCAGGGTCTACTCTTTTTGAAAGGTCCATCCTCATACCTCTTCCTCAAAATTCCTTGTCACCAATCTTCCAACCCTGTTCCTCCCAAGTCCCTGACCACATAGTCAAACCATTAGGAACTGCCCATGGCCCATTATATATCTTTACTTCTGGCCCTCTCTCATTCCATATATTGTATACAAATCTTATCTACTATTCAAAATTCTGCTGACTGGGAGAATTTTCCTTCTCCACTGTCCTTCACGATTACTTATGAGTAGGACTGTAGTGTTGCAGCCGTCCACTCTTGAATGGTACCAGAATAACCTGTAGACTCCTCTGTAAACCAGGCTTGAGGTTTTTCTTCTTCTATCAACTAGACTAAGGAAATTCTCAAGAGGCCAAAGGCATGGGTTGGAGGAAAAGAGGCAATACAGCAGGAGTTGCTATCAAAGGAGTCTGAGTCATTTGCTTGTACAACTTACTTGTACTTTCCAGAGCTGCCCAAGCTCTGCCTCTTACATACTACTGGGGCCCAGGGCAGGCCTCCCCCAAAATATGCCTCAATGGCATACATCCAATGCAAGAAGGACACTTTGACCTTCCTGTCTCCCAGAAAGCAGGAAATAAATCTCTCATGTGAACGGCGCACTCCCTGCATCTGGAGGTAGAAGGACAACTTTATCGCCAGAGACAGGGAATTTGGGGCCAAGAAGCCTGTATTCAAAAAAAAAAAAAAAAGTACTTTGTTACTTCTTTAATTTACTACTCCAAGCCCAAACTCTGTTTAGATTCTTCACTAAGCACCCAAAGCCTAAGTTTCTTTGTCCTGTCAATTCCTCACAAATTTATTGTTCGTCTAAAAAGTATAAAAGCTGCCTGCTCTGGCCACTTCTTAGGTCCCATTTGCTATGAGAGCTTCATGCACACAAATTAAAATGTGTTTCTTTTATTCCTGTTAATCTCTCTTGTGTCAGTTTTATTATTAGTCCAGCCACAGAACTCAAGAGGAGTAGAGGGGGATATTTCCCCCTCCCCAACAATACCATGTCCACTTGTTGGTAGACTGCTGCTGGGCATGGCCAACCTTGTGGCCAGGTAGGTCAGACAACACCCAGTTAAAGATGAGAAGCCCGGTCCACATGATAAACTGACACCCCATGGTCATGTGTTCAGGATCTACCTGGTAGCAAGCCAAAAGCAGTTTGTCAAAGGGTGAATAGTTAGCTGAAGAAGTCAGAGATTTTCTTCAATATCTCAGAGATCTGCATTGTGATTCTGCTATTGGTTCTAGCCAGAGGCTCTGTGCAGAATCCCTATTTGCTACAGACACTTAGAGAATCATTGAATCTGCTATATCTTAAAGCCAAATTGGTAGCACAGCATGCACTGTGTCCTGGACTTGCTGCACAGCCTTCTCTTGCTCTGATCATCATTCAAAACCAGCAGTCCTATGGGTTACTCTGTAGATAGGTTGAAGGGGCATGTTCAAATGTAGTATACGTCACTTCCAAAATCCAAAAGGGCCTTTTGAGCATAGGGACCACTGAATATCCAGAAATGTTACTGAAGTGCTCTTGAATTTTTGTGGGGCTGGATTATTACCCTTTGGTTCTCATATGCTTTACTAAGCTATCTAAAGTACTTGCTACTTTCTGCTCATTGGATACAATCAACATGATATCATCAATAGTAGGGCAGTGTGATGTTTTGTGGAACGTTGGGATGATTAAGATTTCTAGAACAGAAGAACTAACCTGACCCTGAGGCAAAACTGTGACAATATATGGTTGGCCCTGCTAAATAAAAGCAAATTGCTTTTAAAGAGGGGATATATGTATACGTGTAACTGATTCACTTTTTGTTGCAGCAGAAACTAACACAACATTGTAAAGCAACTGTACTCCAATATAATTAATTTTTAAAAAAGGCAAATTGCTTTTGGTAGTCCTGGTAAATTCATAAAGTCAATAGCCGCACACCAAAAGCCCGGGGCTGTGTTGATTTGATCAAGTAAAGACGTTGTATCTGGATCAGCAACTACAGTTGATCCTTGGACAACATGGCTTTGAACTACATGAGTCCACTTACACGTGTATTTTTTCAATAGTAAATACTAGAGTATTATGTGATCTGAGTTTGGCTGAATCTGCAGATGCAGAGCTGCCAATACAGAGAAACTACATAGTTGGAGGGCCGACTATAAATTATATTCAGGTTTTCAACTGCTCGGAGGGTTGGTGCCCCTAATCCCCACATTGTTCAAAGGTTAGCTGTATAGTATTTGGAATCGGCCAATGATTAGGTTTATGATAGTCCAGTCATTCTCTAAGATCCATCCAACTTCTATACAGGCCAAATAAGTGAGGTAAATGGAGATATGACAAACATCACAAGTCTTATTTCAAATCTTTGATGGCGGCATTAATCTCATCAATTCCCTCCAGGATACGGCATTACTTCTGATCTACTGTCTTAGAAGGGAGAAGTTCTAAGGTCTTCCACTTAGCTCTCCTTCCACAATGGTCCTAGATCCATAGTTTAGAGAGCAAATATAGGGATTCTGCCAATTATCTTGTATGTCTATTCCAATTATACTTTAAGAAACTGGGGAAATAAGCACAGAGTGGATCTTCTGACCACCTGGGCACACTGTGAGTCAGGCTTGAGCTAAGACTCCATCTATTCCTTGGCCACTCTAAATCCCCATTTTGACTAGTGGACCACAAGGATACTTTGGGGCCTCAGGAATAAAGTATGAAAGTTCTGATTATTTCCTTTTCCCCAAAGTGCAATCTAACAAATGGCTACAGGTCCCTTTGGGGAAGGCTTAAAGGAGGGTTTATGGTGTATGCTTGAGGCAGTGATGCAGTGCTCTTGCTCAAGGGGAACAGGCCTCCACTTCAATCAAATGACTCTGGATCTGTGAACTGACTTGGGTTTGGAAACTGGATGAAAGGTCATGACTCTCAACTGTGGCAACTAAAGTCAACTTTTTTGCTACCAGATCTAGACTTTTTCCTGTTATATACACGAAGTGACACTGGAGACTGCCATCTATTTCATTTCATTCATTACCTGCCACGAGAAGTCTGCTGATGAATTTACCTTAGACTTTACCCACAGAACCATCTGTGGGCCAACGCCTTCTGATTACACCTATGTCCCTGCTTTCCATTATTGTACAGGTAACCTACTTCATCTGTGCTGGTTAAGTGCTGCCACTTGGTTTCTGCTACTATGGGATCCCACCACCTCCGCTGAAATCAGGGAGCCAATTTTCAATGGGCTACCAAGGAGAGCAGCTACAGAATTTTTTCACCAGTGCAGGGGTTCCCTCATTGTTTTTTCTCAATACTTTAATGACGGAAGTGTGTACTGGGCCTTGTCATGGAATATAGGTAGAAGATGGGTGTACAAGTTGCATACAATAAATCTAGTCAAACATTCCTTTTTTGAAGGAGTCCCAAAACTCACAAGTAGTAGACAATGTCTGTCCACTCATTCTCCTTTTGAGGCCTCATAGCATTAAGGGATACGGGAGCAGGGGAGTAAGATTGCTTGCTCAAATTGCTATCACTTTGCATTCACCTTTCTATAGGTTTATGCACAGCTCATTGAGTAAATGCTCATTCTCCACCTCTCAACTTGCATTCCCCTCTAGAAAGTGTCAGCAAACTTTCTGTAAAGAGCCAAATAGTAAATATTTTTTGCTCTGTGGGCCATATGGTCTCTATTGCAACTGCTCAACTCTATTTTTGTGGTGCAAAAGCAGCTATAGACAATACATAAATGAAAAGGCATAGCTGGTTCTAATAAAATTTTGTTTACAAAAACAGGTAGTAGACTGAATTTGGCCCAAGGGCTGTAGTTGCCAATCCCCCAGTCTAGAAATTCAAAAAGACTCCCATCTCAACATTTATATATTTCCCTTACTTATCCCTTCTCCATTAGCTGCCACATCCCCAGATATAAAAGAACAAAATATATTCTCCACAAATCCATAACATTATTTTTTTATTTATGCACAAAAGCAATGTCTGCCTTTAAGATTAGGGTAGACATGTGCCTAATTTGAAGCACACAATATCCTGCCACTGACCCAGTTACCATCTGAAATTTCTGCATTACCCACTCCTCATGGTTAAAGTATGAAAAGACCCTTTTAATATATGTTTCAGTTGGAAATAAACCAATGTCAGGCTAAACTTTAATTTTTCTTTCAACAGCTGGCCTCAAGTAGGATAATTTTCATCAGGACCATACCTAGACAATTACCACACACTGAGGCCTATGAGACACATGCTGAATGCCAAGCTCCACATAGGGAAGGGAGGGGTACCTAATTCTGTGGGATTTGTATTTAATTCTTTAGGCAAAGGGGAGAGGCCTTAATGGATTTTAAGCAGGGTGATGACCTAATCAGAACTGAAATTTAGAATGACTGTTCTTGAAGCTGTGCTGAATATGGAATTTTTTTCCTCAGGGGAGGGGGGTGGGGAGACCAGAGAGGAGGCTAGAGGCGATTAGGAAGCTATTAAGAGCAATCTAGGTGAGAGAGGAGTAGAAGGGGTGTGGAGGCTTGGGATATGATTTGGAAGGTAGAGTTAGCTGAACTCAACAAATAAATCAGTGTGGAGGCTGGGGATGCTGTTAAATTATAAAGTGTGTTAAATATGGGTTCTTGACTTGTTGAAAAGGACCAGCTAATGACATGCTCTCTACTCTGGATTATCTGCAGAGGTAGACCTGGAGCTAAAATAATGGAGCAAGAAGCCATGAACACTAAAGGAGGTGATGACAAAGTTCAAAAAGATGAGTCATTTCTGAAAAAACAAAGGTCATGGTCAAAAGCTCAAAGACAACAATTTGCATTAGAAACCCTCTCTGCACTATTAATTGTCCTCCAGAAGGGCCCACTTACTACCAGGTGTTCTTTTACCCTTTACTCTTATCCCATTTGATGCAGAATTATCAAACATGCAAGGTCTCACACTACTCCAGTCTCCGTCAAGGTATCAATCAGGTATGAGAATAACTTCTAGAAATTTATCCTACTGATATGCTGGTACTCAAGTGAAATGACAACGTGTAAGCTTGCACATTAAAGCATTTTTTGTTAATATCAAAAGGTTGAAACAGCCTACAACTCTACCAAAAGGGAACTAGATAAATAAATTATGATAGAGTCCTATGATGGAACAGTATGCCATCATACTGTTGGGGGGGGGGGGCGGGGGGGGGAGGTTGGTGGGCGGGGTGGGCGGGGTTCCATACATATTAGGGAGTAATATTAGGGAGTAAATATTAGGGAGTAAATAAACTCCAGAAGTCAATGTATCTAAGAAATACGAACTCCGTCAGAAATGTCAGCAAAGAAAAATCCCAAACAATTGCTGTGGAACAGGACTAGAAAGCAATAGTCCAAATAGAAACAAGAGGACAGAGAGTTCCAGGAAGGGACCCGTAAATCTGATAGGTCTGATTATGTGGAAAAATCTTACTGAGAAAGGGTTGGATTATATAGAAATAGAAATTCATACATGGAAAAACTAGGCACATTCTCTTTTCTTAAGTGAGTTTATTATTAACTCCACGATTTTAAAAAATTCTACAAGTAAGGAACCATGTTCATAATACACGTGCTTGGCTCAGCAGTGAACAAGATTTACACAATAATAAATACATACTAAAATGCAAACGAAATGTGAGAATTATACTGCGACATCTATTGGGAAGTCAAGAAAGGGAGGGCAAAGGGTATGTGTGTGAAAAAGCTTAATATTTATCTACCATAATGGACAGTCAGTAGGTAATGTCAAATATTGATACATTAAGAAATAGCAGTATAAACATATTATTTCAAAAGGTAAATATGGAGAGAAACATCTAAAAGAGGTGAAAGTGGTTGCCTTTACACAGCAGGACTGGGGGAGATGAGGGTTGAGTGGATTTCTGTTGCTGTTGTAAAATGTTTAATAGTCTTACTTAATTTTATTTACATATAAGTCAGGGGGAAGTACAGGCTTTGGAATGAGACTGCTTAGATTTGAATCTTGGCTCTGACATTTCACTAGCCTTGTAGATAGAGGCAAATTACTTACTCTTTCAATTTTCCTATCTCTAAAGTAGAGGAAAAATAATATGCACCTCATAGAGCAGCTTTGAAAATTAAATGATTAATTCATGTAAGTTGCTTAAAATATGCCTGGCACATAACTGCTCAGTAGTAAAACAGTAACTAGGGACTAATACTTATTAAGACAATAAGTATTAACTACTGTTACTTGATAAAAATATAAAGGTGTTAATAACTAAAATCTATTTTTTAAACATATGAGCCACATATTAAATTCTGCTCCTTTTGTGAGGAAACTTCTTTTTTTTTTTAAGTTAATACTCCCAGGTACTAAGTAGGACTTTATTTCTTTAGGTTACAATCTTCACTTTAATCCACAGTTGGAAGAGGGAGAAGACCCATGAAAAATTCCAGTCATAGTAAGAGCTTAAATTGGAATCTGAAGATAAATTTTAGTTAGATTGGCCAAAACGGGAGGAAAGAGAGCTCCAGGTAGGGAGAATGACGCTTACAGAGACCTAGAGGCAGGAGGAACTTGGCAATAAAAAAAATGGCTAATAGAACTAGAACAGAGAGTGATGATGCGAGAGGTGTGCTCTGGGCAGGAACTAAATCATGCCAGGCCTTTAGGCCACGTTAAGGAGTTTGACTTATCCTGTTAAGCAGGGGGTAACAAGACCAAATACTTTGAGAAGATCCCTCTGGGTGCAGTGTGAAGAATCACTTAGAAAGATTCATATAGGCAACAGGGAGGACCTTGCGAAAGTCCAGGCAAAAGATGATGGTAGTGCTAGGAATAGAGAAAAGTAAATGGATTTGAGAAATATTAATTAAGAGGTAAAACTGACAGAACTTGGAGAAGAGAGACTCCTAGGAAGGAATCTTTTGCCTTTTTTTTTGGTCTAGTCTAATTAAATTATATTCTTCAGGTAAAAGCTGACCTCCTAAACTTCTCACCAATACTAATGTACTCAATTGTAGAATATTTGCAAATAAAAGCTGTAAGACATTTCAATCACAAAGTTAACTTTTCACTTCTAAATGGTAAAATCCAGATCTTGGAACAGAGGCGCAGAAATAACATCACAAAGGAATGAGATGGAAATAACAGCAACCTAAATTAAACAGCCTAATTAATTAAGTACAGTGAAACAAGTTTCCTACTTCCCAGTTTCTGCAGTTGCTGTCCATAAAAAAGGCAAATATACTGCTGCCCAATGCCTCTCCCCTTCCTGTGCCACTTTTACTCTAATATTTTTACTCTACAATAGTCTTAGAAGAAAGAGAAATTTTACATGCTCCGCAAATAATCTACAAGTTGTGTGTGTGTACACAGGTGAAAAAGCAGACTGTATTATATCACATATGTAAGTCACATGATAAAAGGATACCTCACCCAGCTCAGGTGTATGTGGAGGAATGTTGGTTGGGTTGTGCAGTGTCCTCAATGAGGTGAGACCTCAGTTGACTCTTAAGAACCGGAAAAAGTTATAGAAATAAAGATAAGAGGAAAGGAGCTCTCAGTGGTGGAGAGTAACAACAATAGAAAAAAACAACGAAATCTGTTGCCGGAATAAAAAATTTTGGTTTACGGAGTATAAATCCGTAGTTAAACAAGGGTCATATACTGTGGGACCATTTTAAGGGCCATAGGTTCTCTATTCTGTGAGCTATGAAAAGTCACTACATGACTTGAAGTAGAGGAGAGAGAAGTTCAGGTTTACATTTTTAAAGAGATCCATCACCTCAGGGGTTCTGCTGAGGATGGATTCAAGCTTAATACTATCCACTGAGATATCAGGTAGCAGGTGACCGTGGTACCAAAGTCAAAAGTTGATGAAACCCTGAACTAGGGCAGTAGAAGTAGGAGAGGAATTTGTGAAAATAGATGGAAAACCTTGAGCAGATCCGGTGATCTGATAGTTGTAGAAGTTAAGAAAAGAGTAAAAAATGACCTCTGGATTTCTGGCATGATACCTGGATGGTAGTACAGATCCATTACCCATTCTCCAACATCCCAGGAGCCTAATGTGTTTCAAAATTCAGAATATTTTGGATGTTAGAAAGGAGATATCGTTTACATGCCCAATATAACAGTGTACCCCCCAGCAGGGCCTGGGACGGTACCATGTAATCAAACACAGAACTATTTCTGCAGTAAGACACATCCTCCAAGCAGAGTAGATGATAAATAGCTTCCTGACAGTTCTCGCAGGTTTTACAGCAAATGCATTCAAGTTTTGCTGAAAACTGAGTTAACCAAAAAAATTTTTGCTATCAGAGATTTTTTGGTTTTGGAATTGTGGATAAGAAACGGTAAATGTACTAATACTCATAAATAAAATACAGGAAGTAAAACATTGTTTTTTGTTGTGGTTGTTGCTGTTTTGATGCGATAGAGTTTCTGGTTTACAAATGTAAAATCTCAGGTAATTATGACATCTTAAAGATGTCCAGCAGGCAACGGGATAGATGAGATGAGCAAACTAGTTTGGGCAGTTTGAAACAATTATAGGGAAAAAAGTGTAGCTGGGAAAATAATCTCTATTTAGTGCCAAAAAATATGAGCCCAACCTAGAGAATGACTGAAGGAGACTTCATCTAATTGCCAGTAGTCACTAATGACCTAGAATTCAGAGCCCTACTTGTCTCTGCTTTGCCATAAGTTAATGCACTTTGGTCTTTTGCCTTTGCTGGCATTGATTTGAATTAATTGTTGCTATTGGCAGTATATTAATTGTGTTAAGATTACCCAAATCATATAAAACTAATTATTCTGATACTAACTAGATGCATAATTAGATAGGTGATTGAAAATACTTCCTTCTCAATTTTATAATCATAAAAGATCTGGCATACCAAATGTATTTTTACACTTTATGGACCAGAAAATTGAATATGTCTGAAGATGATTTGGGCATTGATCATTTCCAAAATATTAAATACATCAATATTTTCTTTTGGAGAAAAATTCCTTTTACCAGGAATCTGAAGGCATGTTAAAATTAAAAGCTTCTATGGAAGGCGTAATCATCCAATCAGAGCTTCCAAGCCTACATCCCTACAGGTCCTAGGGATCTAATTTCTTAATTTCTCAATCTTTTTTGGGGGGTGAGTGGTATGATTCCCACAATATGTCTCAGATTTGTCTCATTGTGAAAGCAAAATATATATTAACAAACTACAAACCAAGTAATAAACTTGCCTGTTTAATGATTTTTTTCAGACTCCACCCAGCATTATAACTCACCCATAAAATTTAGAACTTATAATAGAGCTGGACAGAATTTTTTCTCTCTCAAACTTTCACTTGATAATATTTGGTATTATCAAGATTATACTTGGTAACTTCAATAGTTACCATCAAAATCCCTTCAGAAAAACCTTTTCAGTTTTTTCTATCCCCAAAATACTACAGTATGCTGAGAAGCCATTTAAGATACAATAATGTACAATAAGATTTCACACAGTTCTTAATGTTTGAGAGTTTTAGTCTAGCACCAGATCCTAGAGTCTCAAGCCCTCCAAGAAATGTTTAATAAGGATTATAGTATAATTTTATGTATTTTTAAAAGTACAGTTTGATTTTCTATTCTGTGAATGCATGGGTGTGTGTGTGTGTGTGTGTGTGTGTGTGTGTGTAAGACACAGTAAACTGGTAGAAAAATCAGCCTTAAAAAAAATGTAAATTCAATAGGATACCGCTATTTTTATTGTAGGTTCCAGCCCATTGTGGTCAGAAAATCGATGAAAATCAATGTAGTGTTTTAAGACCAACGTTTTTTAAAAGTAAATAATAGAGAACATCCATGCTGTAGGATTAAGTATTGTTTTGTAAACCTTGTTTCATTTATATGTACACATACTTGAGTGTATTGTGTTGAGGAATAGAATGCATTTCTAAGGATTGCAGTCCAAAACAAAAAACAGTTTAAAAAACACTGATGTTAAGGAAGTGTGCTTGCCAACCAAAAATCTAGAGTGTTGCAAATGGAAGGATGACCCTGGGTTGCTGCCTCATAAAATATATTTTAAGCCAATATAATAAAAGATCAGAAGACTAAATTATGTTGTCCGAGTTGACTCAAAAAATTAACTGTGGCTCTGAAATACCAAGAAAGGATTAAAAATCTCAGTCCACATGGCATCTTCAATACACATGTGATCCACAATGACAGGAGAAGAATTATGGCCTCAATCTCCCTGGAGTCAGGCATCATCTGGACAAGTAGAAGTTAGGGTAAATCAGAGCTGGACAAAGAACAATTGACTATTCTGTAATTACAAAGGCCTTACAAACTATATGAGACAGAACAAGGTAAAAATCTTATGATAAATGAGAATGTAGGTGGTGAAAAGTACAGATAACATGAGTCGTGAGTCAAGCCACTCAAATAATAATGCCATGTCTACCACTAACTTGCTGGGTGAACTGAAGTTAGAATCTCTCTCTCAGCTTCAGGTTATCACAAACTGGATGGGTTGACTAGACATCCAAAGTGAGAAGGGGAGCCTAAGAATGCTAGGGCTAGAAGAGATTCCTGATTTAAGTCCTCATTATCTTAATCTAGGGGAGTATTATTTTTCCTATTTTACAGATAGTTTAACTGAGACACCCTGTTACTCTAGCTAATGCAAATATGTTACATTTCTCCCTAAAATTAAGGGTAAAGATAATCTAATAACATCTGGCCCAATAATCAGTGAAGATTAAATTAATACCCTACACTCAGAGAGCAATACCTACATCTAATTTTTAAATAGTATTTAGCACATATATCTCTCCATATGGAGACACGATTAAGAGGACAGGTGAGGTTCTTTTAAGAAAAACAGAAAGCACTGGTTAAAGGTATCATAAATAATTATGTCCTCTTGTGCTGCGGTTGACTTTTTAACTTTGACTGCACCTTTTAAAAAAACAACTATATGTGTTTCCTACAGCATTTTATGTTAAGTGTGCAATTTAAAATATATTTTTTAAAATTAGCAAAGATAGAACTAAACAAATATAGGCAGTGAGATTGCCATTTATTATTAAAATTTCTATGTAAAAATGTTAGTTAAAGCATTGCAAAAAGAAAGATGCTTGGTACAAACTCTTCAGAATGTTTTAACTAATATGTATGCTAGACTTCAGATATTAAAAGTTAAATTTAAAGAAGTCTATTTGTAGGGTATGACTTTAACCTCATGTATTTTAGACAGAAACTCAAAGAAAAATTTATACAGTAAAAGAAGCAACAGATTTTCCCACAACCAGAAATTCTCAAATAAATGAATTTTTAACAATACAATTTGAATTTAAATGTCTTCATTATGTAGTATAACTTTTACAGCAAGTTATGTTCACTTAATAAGGTTTTCTGGAAGCCAGAGAAATTGGTAACTCCTTGGAGTTCTAAAAACAGAAATAGTTATTTGATAAATTTGAAGTGAGGTGTTTGGGTGAATATTTGAGAGAGAAGGAAGTGCTTTGATGGGCTTTGAAAGAAAAGGAAATAAAGTCTAAGGTAAGCACCAGTTTCACCCTCAATTCTTAGGCTTCAGAAAAGCCTAATTAGGCAGGGAAAGGAATTTGGGCCTGGCACACCCAGGTTCAGACGTGGCAGGTTCCTGAAACAAAGTTTTTTTGAACCTTTGACTCATATGCCACAGGCAGACCAAAGCCGCGATAGGCAGGTCGTTTAGTCAACAGGTCCTTCAACGCGATGGTGTGCGGTTGGTGAGTGGCAGTTAGATTTCCTCCTGCCACGAAGAAAATAACTTCTCGATCAAACCGGAAAGTGGGCGCAGCTCTGGCTTAGGGAGCGCACCCGGAAAAGTACAGAGACCAGAAAAAAAAAAAAAAAGAGAGAGAGAGAGAGAGAGAGAAGGATGTCCGCGTCCCGACCGCAGAGCGCCTTCCAAACCACTCGGAAACCATTTGAACGGCTCGGGCGGCCGCGGTTTCCAGCCTAGGACGGTCTGGGGTCCGGCTGGGAAAGTTGCCGGGCCAAGCCGTGCCCTTCTCGTCGCGGGTTCGCCCCTCCGGCCCCCGCACCGGGGCGACAGGAGACCAGCAACCTGTGAGCCCGAGAGGAGCCCGCAGCCTCGCGCCCGGCCCTGCCCCTCCCACCCTCCACTAGGCCACCCTCGCAGGGACCAGCTCGGGGCCCCCAGGACTTCGGCCCGGGTCCGGCTCTTCTGAAGCCTCCTTACAGAGACCGACAGGGGGCACTGCGAGTGACAGGCAGGACAGGGCAACCCCCGGAGCGCCACCTCCTCCCCGGTCTCGGGAGTCCCTTTCGGCCTCTCCCGAGGGCCAACTGAAACATCGCTCTCGAGACCATCTAAAACCGGCCACCGGGACCTTCCTCGTCTCTCCGCCAAGTGAGCCCCCGCGTCTGTCCGCCCCCCCCCCGCCCCCACACACACACCTCCGACGCTGCCCAGGGGCAACGGGTCCCCCGCCCCGACCCGAGCGCCGGCCCGCCGAGTTACCTGGCGGGTGGGCAGGGCAAGGCGGCGGGAAGCGGCGGCCGGGCGGGCGCTGGACGTGGGCCGGGCGCCAGGTGCAGGTGGCGGCGGCGGCGGCGGCTCCGGTGGCTGTAGCTACAGTTGCCGATTAGTCCAGCTCCTCCTCCGCCGCCGCCTCCTGCCTTCCCGCGGGGCCTCCGGCGTTGCCAGGGAGAGGCCGAACCGAGGCTCGGTTTCCTCTCAGAGTCTCCCAGGTGAGCTCCAGCCTGCGACGTCGGCAGGGGCGAGGCCCCCGTCCCGCGCGTGCGCGCCAGCCTCCCGCCCCGCCCAAGCCCTACCTGAGCGCTCCAGGTGAGGACCGAGGACTGCGCGCGGGGCAAGGGCGCCGTCCCTGCCCGGGCGCGGCCGCTGCGCGGCTCCTCTCTCCGCGGGAGGCGAGGCTGGTTCTCGGCGCGAGGCGAGTCTCAGCCCGTCTGCCCTGGGGAGTCCTGCTCTGACCTGGTGGTAGGGGTCACCTTGTAACCAGAACACGGTCTGCGTCCTTAGGGAACCAGAGAGTCTAGATTTCCCTCACACACACTTCCCTTCCTCTGCGTTTTGCCAAAATGAAGGGGTGCGCTGCCCGGAGATCCGGGGGCCCCGTGCCTCCGAGGACCACCTCATGACGGCAGCAGTGGTTGGCTCGTAGGGTTTCCACGAGCAGGGTTCAGCAGCGTCTGTCACCACTTAGGTTCGTGAGCTATTGGGTGAGCCTCCTTCCCATGCAGTCTTGATTTCATCACTTGACTCACTTCAGCGCAGCTAGTGGTTTCCGTTTCTGCAAGCGCGCGCTCTGGTAGGGGCGCCTCACGTCCAAAGGAGGAGCCTCCCTCTTCCAAAGAAGAGCCTCTGGTATTTGGCAGAGCCTCGCGAATTTGGGGCGCACCACCCCTTCCTGAGTTGCTATCGAAAGGCAAACCAATTCCCAGATGAGAGGGAAAGCAGCGACAATAGAGAAAAACCCGCTGTCCTTGTTTGAAAAGACACTGTGGTTTCCTAGAGAGGGCTTGCTTCTCCTGGTGGTGTGCTTAAACCCAACATCTATTGGCAAGGTGAGAACGCAGACTCTAGGGAGATGGTGGGGTTTGCCGTTGTTTCTAAGACAAAAAAAAATTTAATTCCTTTCTGTTTGTCTTCCTTCTGCTGTTCTGAACAAACATTGACACACTCGAAACCAGGACTTAAAATGACCTTTCTACTTTCCTATGAACTTATTCATTTATTTGGCTCTATCTTCAATGTTCACAGGAATATAAATATGAAAAGAGCTGCAGATGTTTTAGTGGCATGCTTAATTACATGTTGGCAGATTGTCCATAAAGTTTGCCTGTGGCCTTCCTCCTGTATTTTGACACATGCTCTTATGGTTCCCATTTATTGGTATATTAGTGTTATGTGTGACCTAAAGTTAAGGTTTGGAAATACTGGTTAGTACAGTATCAACAGATGTAGCTTTAGGACTCAGCTAGTCTGACATTGGTTTTAGCATCCACAGTACTATTTTATATTACACTCATGAATTGGATTTAAAACTTTAGTTAGTTGTTTGTTTTGTATATTATGGTTACTTTGCAAGCATCAAGGAAGCATCATATTGCAAGCATCAATATGTTTATGACATTTTAATATCAGTACTTACCTGCAATTTTTAAGCTCTCCCCCTCTTCCCCCCAAAAGTTCAGGAGCTACTTATGTGCATTACCATACCAACTAGATAATATTTGTCCTTAGAGCCGTAGCTAAACACTACCTAAATTCTACACCACCCTCCTCCTTCTTAAAAATATTCTGCCACTTTCTTTGTTGTTTGCTTTTAAATGGAGACTAGAGTGTTAGTCTTTGGGAAATTTGGGAGAAATCTTAAATGTATAACCAAGGAGTATCTGTATCTCTTGTTTTGTACTACTCATCCCTAAATGAAGCAGGAGCCAAAGCCTATCAGATTTTTGATGTCCCACCAAGCAAAGAGCCAGAATTTTCACTGACAGAGCAGAACAGAGCAGATGAATATAGAATAGCAATCTGGAATCCAAGGACTGAAATGCATTGACAGCAAGACTAGTAAAGCCAAATAATAACTGAAAAGAGAAGCTGGGGGAGACCTATAAAAAGAGAGAACAAGCAAATAGGACCAAAATGCTGCATGAGTGAAAAAAGAACAGGAAAAAATATAAAAATCAGAAATTACTAAAAATTGACTGTCAGTTTTATGATGAAGACGGATAATTTAAATAAGGAAAACAATATTTCTGTGTCTGGCATACCTATTAGCATTACGTCTGAAAGCAAAGTCTTAAAATTAATGAAAGTTACTTACTTAATAATAAAATTAAAATGCTGCAGGCCCAGAGAAAAATATTGTCATGCTGAAATGTTTAATGTCCTAAATGCAATCAGTTGAAAGTATCATCCTATTCAAAATTATGGAATAGAGAATTTGTTTTATAAAGGGGAAATTAGTATTTCATCATAAAATAAAATCCAGGAGACTCAGTGTAGACATGCTTCTCAGAAACAAGCTTATTTTAATACTACATGCTTGGCATAAAATGGCAGTTAAGATAGAAAACCAAACATTTTATACAGGAAGGAAGACAGACATTCTCTCTCCCCCCGGCCCCCCGCAGGAAAACACACACATACACACACACACACACACACACACACACACACACACACAGGACTAACCACAAATGCTCGTTTATATGGATTTAAAATAATACTCACTGTTTAATCATTTCTGTTAACATGTAAATTAATGCCAAGACCAGTATCTGACACTTAGTAGGTACTCAATAAATATTTGTTAAATGAATAAATAGATCCATTAAATACCATGAAAAAACCAATATGCAGAGTGTCTTGAGCAGAGTACAAGTCTAATGCCTTAAACAGTATGGAGAAATAATCCGGGCAAGTAAGAGTAATGGACTAGGAATCTGAGGGCCAAGCTTCTAATAACAGTAGTTACCAGTTATCATATACTTATGTTTCAAAAGGCGCTATGCAAAGAAACTTACACTCCTATGAGTTACTTCTGGGCTTACATTTTCTCTTCCACAAAATAAGATAATGGTATAATGTGATTGCCAATTCCTTTACACACTGATTCATGTAAATGCCATGATAATTGTCAGGGGAAAAAAAAAACCTCTAGGTAAAGGAATAGTAATGGAAAACAAATATGAGGATATGTAAATTACTTGAGATTGAAATTTTAATTCAAAAAATTATAATATATAATGTAACTAGTGAAATTGTTCAGATTCACTAAGTCCAACTTTAAATGTTTTGGATTTGTTAATTGTTTAATTTATGGTCACCCAGGGTTTAGCAACTTTAGTTTGAAATGTACTGCCTTGATTTAACTTTTAAAAACAATTTTGCCTTATGTGGGAACTGGAGTCTCCAGTTCAGGATCTCAAAGTCAAATTGAGAGTTTTGGCTCAAAGACTAAACAGATTGAAATAATTTCTACTAAAAGAATTGAAAGGCTATTGATTTAAAAGGGGAATGATGCTGGTATCATGATGAAGAGCCACAAATATGTGGGTATTTTTTTTAAAATAATGATTCAGCATAATTCTACATTGTGCTTAAAATATTATGAGTGAAAACATAGATAGATTATTTTTAGTATGGACTCTCTTGGACATTGTCTTGTATGAAGTTTACTTATGATTTTTTTCCCCTGTAGGCTATCATCAGCACAACCATCTGGGACTTTCCAAGATGTACAAATTTCTATGACGGCACTATTGCCTTAAACTGCAACAGAATTATGTCTTGTTAATCTTGTATCCTTAATGCTTGGCACATAGTAGGTGCTCAATAAATATTTGATGAAATGGATTGAGTAGAGTGCAGAGTTTCAAGCTTTTAAGCATTAGCATAAGAGAAAAAAAAATACTATGCTGAGTCAGACTATGTTCAATCTAGCCAGCTCTAAATTCTGACAGTGGCACCAAAGGATATTCTGTGGGAAAAGATGGGGACAGTCCTGCATGATGTTGACCTCAGAGAAGTACTCCAGGTATCCCTGACTCACTTTTTTCCTCAACTTATCTCTCTATTGTCTGTAAAACGATTGTTTAAACTGTAAAGCAATTCATGTTCATTACAGAAAAATCAAAAAATGCAGGCGAATTTTGAAACATACAAAATTTCTCCCATAAGGATAAATCAGTACTAACTACCAGACCCTTTTCTGTTATATATCTTTCCAGATATCTTTTTTTATTGGAAAAAGTTGGAGGGAGAGGAATGTGAGATATGAAGGGAGACAGAGACATGTTTTTAAAATAAAAAGTATATCATTTGGGGGTCTTGTTTTGTATCCAAAGTTTTCTACTTAACATATATTTCCACATCAATAAATTCACTTTTTTACAGTTTATTTTTAAATTACTGCATGGTTTCTTTGTGTATAGATGTGTTTAATCAGTCATTTATTATGGATAATAAAGATTGTCTCCAAATTTTGCTATTGCAAACCATCCTGTGATGATCAAGCTCTTCATCTGTTGAACCATTTGTAATGATTTCCTTCTGACTTTTATTAAGCCACTTTGTATCAATCATTCAAGATCCTAAACAATGACGATATCACTAGAAGAATCATATCACAAAGACAAACAGTAAAAAAATAAACAATTTAGCATTTTCTATTTGTAAGAATCTTAGTTACCAAACATTTATGTAAAGGATGTTCATTATGATTAAAACCTTATTACTTCAGAAATATGGAAGTAGAGTGCCCCCTTATTTTAGAAAAGTCAGATCTTTTATCATCTTCTGATCATGCCACACTCAGCTTCCCACCTCTGAAAATCCATATATCTTTTGATACAATATTCTTCCCTCTCTTCACTTCTCCAAAACCTCTTTAGCCCAGCTGAAGACCCTAGTCTCCTACAGAGACTCCAAGATCAGCCCAAATCACCTTGATACTTTTAAATTCCAGTGCAATGGCATAAAATAAACTACCCTCCTCCCTTGGTCCCTACCCTCTCCTTACTCCAGTATCATGAAGAGAGAATTGTGGAGAGACACTACCTGGGCGTGGTATCATTTATTGCCAAATAGGTTATGAAATTTGTTAAATAACTTAAATCATAGAAGACAGGGATGCTCTTTTAGCATAATAGGTCTAAGGTATTATACCAAAAGAAATAACATCATTGTAATTAAGTTAAAGAGAGAAATATTGATTTTTTCATGCATACTAGAAGGAAAACTTTGAAGGAAATTATATTTTTCAGTGGCTTTGTTTTTAGTTGATTAACAGAAAAGTCATTTGCTCCTTCCCAACATCTAATCACAGAATAAGAATGCACCTGTTCTCTATTCCCAAGGGAGTCAGCAGACAGACCACAGCCCACTCCTCCCCTCTGCAAAGCTTCAAGAATAGGCGTCCCTGACAAGCAGCTGACATTTGCAGCCACACACACAAAATCACTGCTAGGGAAGGAAATGTGCTTATTTCTGTTAGAAGAGTTGATGGACCACAGAGAAAAGGGGAGGGGAGAAGGAGATATTGCAAAAAGGGGTTAAAGGGCTTAGAAATGATAAAGAAGGAGAAGAGTAGAGCACAAAGGACTCATTCATGTGGGACATCCTCTGAAGGCTTAAGAGCAGTCTTGGGAACACATCCCTTCCAAGGCCTGGTAATGTGGCTTCACTCCTGGGATTGAATAGGGAGCAAAGGAGGTAAACTAGGAACGACATCCAATTTCTTTCCCTCTTCCCTTCTCCCCCCACTGCAAACTCTACGCAGCTTTGTAATAACTACCTAAATCCTGTGGGAAAGACCTTAGCCTTCATCGAGATCCAGTGTGTATTTGACTCACACTAAGATGATATTCAGCTGGGCCTCTACTAGCCTAAACAGTGTTTTGTGTGAATTAGAAAATGTCACTAATAGGCAGAGGGAGTTCATGGGCTCGTGGCTTGGCAAGGGGATGACCCCATCCTCCCAGCAGATATAAATTCACTCCAAGTCATCCAGCTGGCTGAATGGAGCCCAGAATGCATTTCAGCCCTACTTGTCCTTTGACAGGATACCTTTATGCAGGCAGGGCACAGCACACACAACCTTGTGTCCACCAGGTAAAGCCTGTTTCCTCACCCTTTGCATATGGAGTGTTCTGCCACCTGTGTTGACCAATAGAATATGGTGGAGGTGATGTTATGTGACTTCCAAGGCCAGGCCTTAAGAAACTTTTTACCTTTTGTGTTTAGCCTCTTGGAATGTTGCTATGCCATGAAGAAGCCCAGGGTGAAAGACCATGGAGAGAGGCCCAGCTGTCCCAGATGCTCAGCTGAGCTCAGACCCCAGCCGACCACCCGTTGAATGCAACTTTGTGACTGAGCCCAGGCAGATAGCAACAGAAGAACCATCTGGCCAACCCAGTAAATCATGAGAAGTATTAATTTGCTGTTGTTTTAAGCCACTACGTTTGGGGGAGTTTTTTAAGTTATTTAACAGTTTCATCTAAATTTGATCTCTCAACAGGAACAAGCACCTTTTATACTTCTGCTCCCTTTGTACTCTCCCAGTTCATACAGAGAAAACTTTTGAAATGCAAAGGTTTGGATTTATTGGAATTTTGAAGTCTAAACCTTGAATGCGCAAAACATATGCCATAAACCTTATATTTTGAAGAATATGTGCTCAGTTGGAGCTAGTTTTCTCTTCCCACCCCAAATCTTAATAAAATGTGTGCAGAATGAGGAAAGAGAAGATAGGCGAGGTGGGCTGGGGGTGAGGGCATTGGGAGAATGCCTGAGAAGAAGCCCTGTAACCTGGCTGAACAGAAATGCCATATTGCACAACCACATGCGCCACCATTCACAGAATGGTGTGCAGAATAAGATGTGCAGAAATGCAAACTTGACGCTAAGAGCCAGACTGGTGAGGCAACTCTGAAAGCAGAAAAGAAGCTGGCTTCATAGACCCTAACCCGGAGAACAGAAAGACCCCCAAGTTTATTCCTTGCCTAATGTTAAGTAAGAACAGAAAACACTTCTAAAAGGCATCCTGAGGCAGACGGGCCTGGTACAGCCCCAAAGCCCTCTTGGGCCCCAGGAAGACTCAGGGAGGCCCCAAAATGTTTTTCAATATAAGTAAGAATAGATGTGAGAAAGAAATCACCCTTAGGTATAGATATGGAGAAATAATTTTACATTAAGTTTGTTGTATATCTGATTCTGTCTTCAGAGCTAGCACCCACTGCAAGGCCTTCCATAGTAATAAGCACAAAATGATGCAAAAGAAATCTATATTGAATGTTCAGCCTCCATGGGATTTTCTTTGGTCTCTTATCTTACAAAAGCTCATTCTGTCATTGCCATTTCATATAGAAAGTATGTTATTCACAACTCATGTCTTCTATAAGCTTTCTTCAATGAAGATGGTAATGATAATACACATTCCTTTTTAGTTCCATCCCTTCCCTCCACAGTAAGTTTTTCCATTCCCTGAGACACCATTTCTCTCCCTTATCCCAAACCCCTCAAATGAAAAAGAATGATGGATAGGAAAACATGTATGACGTTAGTGGGAGGAGACAGTAGGGCAGGAATCCAGAAGTCTGTGGTTTATGTCACAAAAAAACACTGGTAAGTGCTTTGGATGATAAGGAATTTGCTTATAACCTGTTGCAATGACTTGATATTCTTGTACTGAAAAAATTTTACTTCCTACTTTGACCTGTGATGTGGGGCAGGGAGAACATTTACTGAGTAATATCTTTGTACCAGGAATTATTCCTGCATTATCTAATTTAGTCTCCATAAAAATCCCTGTCATCTTTCAGGTGAGGAGATCTCAGTAAATAGCTCAAAGATGCACAGCTGATAGAGCTGGAATGTAAAAGCAGGTCTGTCAGACCCAAATACCTGTGTTCTATAAAATACATCATGTCAGAGAAGTTGTAAAATCATTTTGCCTTGAATCCAAGGGTGAATAATTTGGCATCTTCAGCTTGTCTTTAAGCATTTGTTGACAATTTCTATTTTCACAGTTTCTGTTCCATTCATGTAATGATAACATGTGGAAAAATTAAGCAGTAAGATTTTTTTTCACATATAAATCTTAAAATATCTTCAAATATAATAAAACCAAAATTGTTAATTTTGTTTCATATGAATCTTTCTTTAAATATAAGATTCTGGGGCTTCCCTGGTGGTGCAGTGGTTGAGAGTCTGCCTGCCGATGCAGGGGACACGGGTTCGAGCCCTGGTCTGGGAAGATCCCACATGCCGCGGAGCAACTGGGCCCATGAGCCACAACTGCTGAGCCTGCGCGTCTGAAGCCTGTGCTCCACAACAAGAGGCCATGATAGTGAGAGGCCCGCGCTCCGCAATGAAGAGTGGCCCCCACTTGCCGCAACTGGAAAAAGCCCTCGCACAGAAATGAAGACCCAACACAGCCAAAAATAATTAACTAATTAATTAAAAATGAATATCTGCTTAAAATAAATAAAAAGATGCTATGAAACAATGTCATACCAAAAAGCAAACACACTGATTTCTACAATCAAAACATTGAGAATTCCAGGATCCTCTAGATAACTCAGGAGGATAAAAGAAGGTATAAAACTAACTCAGTACAGTGCTCCATTTAACAATAGGTGCATGAGTTGTTCATTTAGTACTTTAAGTACAACAAGGATTTCCCAAAAATGAATTGTTAACATTTTGGTGTGATTGTAAACCGTAAACTGGTAACATATTTTAAAACATAAACAAAATTCTCCAAAGTAATGCTTCATCATATTTAATAGTATAGTTTTATCCATTTAATTATTACTAGAAAAATAGAAATAAACTACCTCCAAATTGATATTTTGACATTAAAAATAAGCGTCTCTTACTTTTAAGTGATACCTATACTTTAGTTGAAAGTGAAATACTTATAAAGACTTTTGGACCCGTTGGTCCAAATCTATCTCTTGACAAAGTAAAAACATAAAGTGAGAAGTACAATAAAGTTCATTAATATAAAAAATGAAATTGTGAGTTTTGTAACTTAATTGTATTGGAGCCCATACAAACACACTAGATAGATGGAATTGCAGTGATGGACTGTGTTTAAGGAATCATTCTAGAAGAGTATAATATAAAACTATTCAGTGAAAAGGTAGAATGAAATAAAAATCCTCAAGCAAAATGTATTTTATAAAATCTCAGTGCATTTTCAAAATAACTTTTCATTTTTAAAGATTGTCCAAAGCAAAAAGTCTTGGGACAGCCTGTCAATTGGTTTTATGGAATTTGACCTTTTGTAGCATCACAGAACATAATGAACTAGACTGACTAGTTTTGCCATTTTTTTTCTTAATAGCGTTTAAACACTTCCATAGTTTCATAGAAATCAGGAAATAATGTCCCAGACCACACACAAGTAGATGAATTATAAAGGACTGAAAATTATATTACTTTTAAGATATTTTGCTTAGGTATAATAATGGCAGTAATTGTGTAGCACCTTTTGCTTTTTATTGTTTTTACCAAATATTGAGCAGTTTCAAAAGAACATTTATTAAATATATGCAAAATATAAAGAATCACAATGAAATGAACAGCTCTCTACCCACCACCTACTTAAAGAGAAAGAATATTACTCTGATATTCCCTGTGGGACCCTATCAGGTCCTAATCCTTCTCAACTTGGAATTTTGTGCTAATTATTGTCCTGCTTTTCTTTAGTTTTGCCACATATGTTTGTATGCCTAAACAAAATAATGGCTAATTTTGTACATTTTTGAACTTTATATATTACGGAAATATATGTGTAATATTCTGCTACTTGACTTTTTTGCTGTGTAGACAATATTCAGACGTATTTTTGCATGTAGCTGTAAATAATTTATTTTCACACTGTATCAGGTTTATCCATTCTGCTCTTGATGAACACTGGAAAAATTTCCAGGTACATGTGTGAGAGAGAAAGAGATCACAAACAGTGCTGCTAAAAACATTCTTACACTTGCCTTCTGGTACATGTGAAAGATCTGCTCTTGGATAAACACCCAGGAGTAAAATATCTGGGTTATAGAAAATCTACCATATAGTGCCCAGTTGTTTCTCAAAGTGGTTATATAATACACCCCCATGGTTTTGATGGCATACTCCTTTACTGAACTATACATAGGCATATAATTATATATATATAAATAACTCTTTTTATATATGTATTACTTCTTTTCTGAAAATAATTTTATATACTAGAAATCTAAACACTATTAGTGCTGCTTTTTCAAAGAACCAGGAATTGTGAAAGATGTGGTTGATTGGGAATTTTTGTTATTTGTTGCCAGGAAACAAAATATTACGGAAAAAATGAGAAGAATGTTTCAGTTATGTCTTAACAGATGGAAAAACAAATGTATTTATCTTTCACTTTCCTTCTATTACACTACGGATGTCTTCGTTTCTAGGACTGAAATAGGCATTCACTCTATTCTCAATCTTGGTCTTTGGTCTAAATAAGTGCAAGGGCTTATTGCTGACATTCAAAATAATGTGTTATACAAGAAACCAATTTCAGGGTTGGAAGGAAAGCTGTACTTCTTTAGCTATAACTTCTAAGAATCATCGAAATGGGAACACTGGAAAAGATTTCAATATCTTTTGGTCTCCTCCATAACTTTTTTGGTACATTTTTTTTCTCTTGTAAGACTTCTCTACTTTTTATTTATTTATTTATTTATTTATTTATTGGGAAAGAGCTCAGTAATTTATGGGTTTTTTTTCATCAATTTTTATTGGCGTATGCTTGCTTTACCATGTTGTGTTAGCCTCCACTGCACAACAAAATGAATCAGCCATCCTCATACAGATATCCCCTCCCTTTTGGACTTCCTTCCCATTTAGGTTACCACAGTGTATTAGGTAGAGTTCCCTGTGCTATACAGTAAGTTCCCATCAGTTGTCTGTTTTATAACAGTTTCTACTTTACGTTGAAGAGTGTTCATTAACTGCCCAACTGGGTATATTTCAAATACTCTAAAAGTTTGGACTTTACTTAACTAAAAATCCTCTGGGTACAATACTACCAGAAGCACATGCTTCTCATCTACATCTAATAAGGTTTCTTTAATCAGTGCAGGCCTATAAAAACATGTTGTTCTTTAGAAGGAACATTTTGTAAATGCCAAAAAAAGTTTTCTTTTTTACTCTCTTTGGTCAACATTCTACTCTTCAAAGCTTCCTAATCTTATAAGAACTCCAAATTATTTAAATTAGAATCAAGCAAATGGTAATATTATCTTGAAAGTTCCTTGAGTGGGACTCTCCCAGATCTTGTGCTCAGTTGGTTAATGTGTGTACCCCTGATGGTCTCTTGCACTAGGACAAGAAAGCTGCAGAACCCTATTTTGAAATTAAGGTACAGTGGCCTAGCTATTTCATGATGTGTTCATTCCAATGGGGCAATGTACTCACTAATATACATTACTCACTAAGGTACTCACTAAGAAGCATTTATAATACGCTTTATAAATACTAATCAAGTAACCAGAGTTATTTATAAGAAATCATTGCTATTAACCTAATGAAGAATAATTGGGGCTTCCCTGGTGGCGCAGTGGTTGAGAGTCCGCCTGCCGATGCAGGGCACACGGGTTCGTGTCCCGGTCTGGGAAGATCCCACATGCCGCGGAGCGGCTGGGCCCGTGAGCCATGGCCGCTGAGCCTGCGGTCCGGAGCCTGTGCTCCGCAACGGGAGAGGCCACAACAGTGAGAGGCCCGCATACCGGGGAAAAAAAAAAAGAATAATTGGACATTAAATGTCATGATAAGAAGTATATCACAGGTCTCTACAAAAATTAAATGGAGAATTGCAGAAAGTTTTTTGAGATTTCCAAGCGAAATATATATGGGCCCTAAATTATTTGGTCAACGTTATTCCTTGGATGATCAAGGGCTACTCAGTGCAGAGACACTTTCTAACCTACTATCAAATATTGCAAAGCAAGCATATCAGCCATTAAAAAATCAAACTTCTTAAGCTCAAATAATAATGATACTAAGAGTGAATAGTAATGAGTGTGTATTATGTGTACTAAGCATTTTATGCACCTTATTTCATTTAATTCGCACAAAAACCCTACGAGGTAGGTAGTAGTATTACCATGTTTCAGGTGAGGAAACTGATATTTGGAAGATTATGTAAGCTACCCAAGGCTACAAAGCCGTTGAGCAGCAGAGTGAGGATTCAGCCCATGCAGGCTGTTATAGAAGCTTGTGTCCTTAATTACTGTATAATTCGGAATACTCTAATATTATGAGTTTTCCATTAGGAGCTTCCTTCTCACAGCTAAGAACTCTGATGGTCCAAACACTAGGTGTATATACTTACGTTTGAATGAAATGCCTACTTTGTACACTATGCTGTGGGGAGTGATATAAGGACTTACTATCCCTCTCCCCAGGGAGCTTACAGTGTTGATGGGGGGATAAAATGTAAACACAATACATATAATCAAAAGCAAAATATGGCAAGTGCCGTAAGGGACATACTGCGGTGATGCACAAAGGAAAGAAATCCTGTTGGCTAGAGGGACAAGAAGTGTCTTTGTAAAGCAGGTGATATGAATCTTTTGAGGAGCAGGAAAGTAGAAAGTCGGGATTTTGGACAAAGCAGGCCCTGCAGCTAAAAGCTTAAGGCATGTTGTAGGCCAGCCCTGTTCTATTTTAACCTGGTTGGGCTAGGACAGGTTATGTATAAAGAAGACCTAGATGTTGGGGTGAGGAATTTGTGCTAACTTATTAGACAGGGAGAGCCATTGAAGGTTTGAAGCAGGAAGGATATCATTCATTCAACAAATATCTTAGGAGTGTCAGTATGTGCCAGGCACCGTGCTAGATGCTATGGTGAACAAGACCAGCCCATTCCTTGCCCCATAGCTCCTACAGGCCAGTGGGGGAGAAAGACGCTAATTTTCACTCTCACTGAGAAAGTGATGACTGTGTACAAAACAGGAGCAAAGACTGAGTAGAAACGAGTTTTAATGCTTTGGTTTGTATTTCCACTATTACCTTTTTTTAAAAAAGTTTTGTTTTAGAATAATTTTATATTCTATTAAAATTTATTTTAAAATAGTATTATGTAATGATCTTTTTCTGTTTTTGAAATGTGCTTATATAATTCCTCTGAACTTCACTGAGTATATTCACAGATATGCAAAATATTTTCTTGAAAATGATTTCTAATAAAGGTTTTTTTTTTTTTGCTCGTAAAGAATTTTCAAAATCCATCTCTATTTTTCACTATTAAAATTGCTATTTAATCATTTAAAGGGTATCATTCCATGTCAGAACTCTGTGGGATAAATTTCAGAAAGACTAAAGCCACTTTTTACAGATAGGTTCGTTGCACAATACAAACTGCTACTGTTACTAAATAGATATACATGTTGAAGGGATGTCTTTGGAACTTTTAAATTTGACTCTGATCCCTCTGAATACAGCAAATCACAAGCTTCCATTTGAGTTGGAAAATTTTGTAATGACCAAAAAAGTATTACAAATATAGGAAAGTCAGTTTAAAAAGAGGTCCACAGGAAAGGTATATAAACTAACTGCCCAACTATGATCAAACACCTTCATGAAAAGAATTTTATGGTAAGACCTACTTGTATTAGAAGTTTTTATAGGCTTAGAAATGTAAAACTCAGTTGTTCTTGAAACTGAGAAAGTAAAGAAGATTACTGAATTTATCCTGATGTAATAATGTCTCAGGAGAAAATTGCAGTAAGGTGCTTGGGGATACAGACTGACATGTGGTGGCAGTGGTGAGGAAGGGTCCGTTAAGAGGAAGAAATCAGATTGCAGGCGAACTTTGAAAAAATGTAAATGGGGTATACTGATGCTTAGTTTCCTTTAAACATCTCAACACATGATACTGACAAATGTGGAGACAGCTGGCAAAACTGTATGTGTTAATTGCCAACATTATATAACTAATATTTACTATAAAAAAGTTCCCCCAAATAATTTTCTTTCATCATCAGATAGCCATACACATCTAGCATTCTTTATGTTTTGAAAGGTATATCTTTTCTTTCTCCCTTCAGGATCAAAATATAAAGTTTTATGTTCCCTACTATACCTTCTTTAAGAATAGTATAAGTATTAAACATTTTGTTTATGCAAATAAATCATATCCTCATGAGAGAAAGAGCTCCTCAGAAAAACCTTCCTTTTGTCATTGTTTCCATGCCAATGTATTTCATTCCACTGTTTACTTGTCCTGAAATTTCACAGCAGCAGAAATTCTACTATACATTATACTTTTATCTGGTATCGATTAAGAATATCTTTGATTGCAATTTACCAAAAATATCTGACTAATAGTGACTTAACAAATAGAGGTTTATTTTCTCATGTAACAAGTCTAGAAGTAGATGGTTCCGGCCTTTGGATTAGCTACTCAGCAATATAATCAGTAACTTCATTCTATTTTTCTGCACCACTGTCTTTGGCATGTTGATTTTTCTTCCCCTGGTTGTCATATCAGGGTCACAAAATGGTCACTGCCGGCCAGCAATATATACATGCTTAAGCCTGGACAGGATGAAGAGAGGGGCTCCCAGCTACTAGTCTCTTTCTGTCAAAAAGGCAAAAGCTTCCCCAGAAGCCCCCTTAGTGACTTCTCCTTACATCTCAAGGCCACTACAAGTTTCAAAGGGGGCTGGGAAAGCAGGAAACAAGATTCTCATGATTGATTTAGACCATTGCAGGGATGGATACACTGACACTTTAAAGAAAATCATTACTTCTGTCAGCAAAGAAGACGGGTGAATGGATATTTGGTAGGGAGTAAAAAAGGGTCTGTCTAAATGCCCTAGGTCATTTGGAATAATGTAAAATTCTTAAAGACTGGGATTGTGTCTATTCTCTTCCTTCTGTATAGGACTTAGATCATAACAAAAATAGCTGAACCTAAATCCTGTATTAGATATAGATGTAGCTATGATATATATACTATATTCTATATACTAAGGCAATATCTCCAAATCTCACTCAGTTGTACAAATAGGAGAGGTACTATACAAAACTAGAGGGTTATATATAGATGTGTAACTATAAACTCAGATCCAAGCTGAACTGAAACGTTATGCAATTTGTATCAGCCTTTTACCTGGTGTCTATTATGTATTTGCAACATATGTATTACGTAGCATATTTTATTTAGTCTTCCCAACAACCCTGCTAGGTGGTTATTGACCTCATTTTAAGTATTAGGAACTGAGAACATTGAGAGTTTAAGTAACTTGTTCAAGGTCCCCCATGTCATAAGCAATGGATCTGAAATTTGGAATAGACGTCTTTTTTCCCCAAAGCCATGCTTGCATATAGTACACACACCTCCACATGCTGCTTAATTCATTGAATGAATGAAAGCTTTCCTCATTTTATAATGTTGCTTTGTTTTACCCTTTTTCATTTCTACCTTTCTCACTGGGGACTTAGGTAAATAAATGATAGGTGGAAACAAGAGTAGATTATAGAGAGATGATAAAATAATGACAGGTCAGATTATTAAGAGAGACAATGTTAAGAGTGAGGGGAATCAAAGGATAGAAGAAAAGCCAAGAGAAAAACTTGGGATTATGAAGGGACCAAACAGGAAAGGGGAGAGGGAAGGGAGTTAATACCAACTGGTATTTCTCTGGGCTGCAGACTGATGGAACGGCAGTATCCCACGCCATGTCCCTGTTTTCTCTGATCACTGGCCAAGCGTGTGGCTTGGCATTGTGTATCTAACAGTTAGCAGGGTTCTGGGAGAGGCCCATGTTAGTGACTGAATTACACTTTCCGGAGCTATTCTTGTGTTCTAAGCCTCCCCTGAAGGTCTTTTATGGTTAATTCCAAACCACATAAATAGTTAACTCTTCTTTCAGTTACATTCCAGAAGCCTGTTCTCAAACAAGCACAAGTTAATACTCTAAATTTCAGTAACCACGAATTGATATTAATCTGCCCTAATGTCAATGTGTTCCTCCTCTTCAAGTGTATTTAAAACATGGCTATGCAAAAGGCCGTGCCCATTTCGTGGCTCCTTTTACCTTACTATTCTTGTAGCACAGACTCTCAGATATGATAAGGAGCTTAAGGTCTCTACCACTCAGCCAATCCTTCAATCCACCTCTCCCTGCCTCCACCAACCCGCCCTTTTTTAAACATCCTTCAAAGTTGTCTTTAGCTATATTTGAATACTTCTAGTCCAGGCACCTCACCACTTTTCCAGGTAGTCCTTTCCATCTTTGGATGACTCTGACTTCTAGAGAGTGCTTTCTTATTTTGCCTGTCAGCGTAAGTGAGGTATTCCACAGTAATAAAAGGCCCAAAAATGTCAGTGACTTTTTTTTTTTTTTTAACAACAGAGGCTTACTTCTTGCTTACACTGTGTGCCTAACACAGGTCAGATGGCTCTACCACTCATCCGTTTCCATCTGGGATCTGGGCTGATGGAGAAACCCCTCTCTGGGACATTGCAGATCTCATGGCAGAGGAAAAGAGATAGTGGGGAATCCATGCTGGACCTTAAAGTTTTCACATTTTGTTAGCCAACACAAATCATATGGAATCCTCCCCCAGAGAGGGACAAGATGGGAAGAGAGACACCCCAGAGGAAAGCAGCAAATATTTTGAATAATAATGCACTTTACCACATAGATTGAGTCAAAATCCTTTTCCTATTAACATCTAACCTATGGTCCTTGCTTGTTGCCGTTCCCTCCTACCAGTTCTACAAATGTTAGAAAACTGCAGCCAGGGTTCCTTTGAGTTGTCTCCTTTCTAGTCTAATCAGCTCCAATTCCTTCATCAACCTACTCCCTGTATTTAGTGGCCTCCCCTAACATCATCTTCAGAGCCTATTCAACCATCTTAGGTCCCCTGGTGAGAAAATTACTGGTTTATGCTCCAAAGGAGAGCATCCCCTGACACACTGCCCTTTAGGATGATGGGTTCTGCCTAGTGCTGAGCGTTCTAGACTAAAAAAAAAAAAAAATTGTCTTAAACAATACCTTATCTAATGGCTCTCCAGTTTTTTCATCGGCTCAGACCCTTAAGCTTTTCACAAACTTCCAAACCTTTTTGCTACTATACATCAGAAGGTGGAGATCTTTGTGTACTTCTAGAGAGCAGATGTCACACATTCCTGACTATATTTTAGTTAACTTAGCAATTTGAAGAAAGCTGCAAATGGGAGGAAAAAAATAGTTGCACTGGCAAAGTTGTCCAAACTTCCTATCATTGCATAGGACTGGTTCAAAATGTGGGCTGTGGAAACAATTGATCTTAGATCAAACCTGATGCCACTATATACTACCTATGTGACCTTGGGCAAGTTACTTAACCCTGAGCTTTTATTTCCTCATCTAAAGAGATAGAGATAATAATAGTTATATTCTTCTTGTGGTTGTTGAGAGGACTTCATGATACAACAGCGGAGCTCAGTAAATATCTTCTCTTATTACCACACTGTGGTCCCAGCACTCAGACTTATCTCTGCTGTCACTCAAGGACCAGGTCCTCCAGCATCCCCTAAGCACACTACACATACCTTTCTCCTCTCCCCAAGATGTCCTCCTGGCCTCTTGCAACCTCTCATTCCCGAGTTGGCATTATCCAAGCTTAACCTGTATCTCTCAAAGTGTTGGCTAGGAATAAGCTGCACTGGAATCGTCTGGAGGATCACTTGGCCCTATTTCAGATTTTACTGACAAAATTAGAATATGGAATTGGTGAGTCTACATTTTAACAAGCTCCAGGTAGTGCTACCAGATAAAATACAGAATTTTCAATTAACTTTTTTTTTTTTTTTTATGTTGGGGGTAGGAGTTTAGTAATTTATTTATTTATTTTTGCTGTGTTAGGTCTTCGTTTCTGTGCGAGGGCTTTCTCTAGTTGTGGCAAGCAGGGACCACTCTTCATCGCGGTGCGTGGGCCTCTGACTATCGTGGCCTCTCCTGTTGCGGAGCACAGGCTCCAGACGCGCAGGCTCAGTAGTTGTGGCTCACAGGCCTAGTTGCTCCGCGGCATATGGGATCCTCCTAGACCAGGGCTCGAACCTTGTCCCCTGCATTAGCAGGCAGATTCTCAACCACTGCGCCACCAGGGAAGCCCCTCAATTAACTTTGAAGTTCAGATAAACAATGAGTAAATTTTTTTAGTATAAGCATGGCCCATGCAATATTTTGGACATGTTTATAGCAAAATTATTCGTTATTTAACTGAAATTTAAAATTAATTGCATTGCAATTTTTAATTGCTGAATCTGGCAGACCTATCCCAGGGATTCTGATGTTTACTAAATTTGAGGACCACCGGTTTAAGAGATTTGGCAAAAATGTCAAATTCAACCTTGTAAGTTCCCCCTTAAGGGAAAAAAAAAATAAAAAAACAAGCCCGCAGAAATAATCTAGGTATCTCACAAGTCCCCAAAACAAATATGCAGAAGAGCAAGGGTACAGTCTTTTCTTCTTCAGAATATGTTGCCTTCTGTTCCAGCAGCTACAATAAGCAAAAGTAGACAACCCAGCAGCCAGAGAAGACGCCACATCTTTATTTCTCTCATACTATTCTGTATGTAGCTTTGGGCTGGGCTTTAACTATCTCCTCTCTCTCTCTCTTTTGTTTTCTTTTTTGGTTGTTTTTTCAGGGTTTTTTTTTTTTTTGGCTTTTTTTGCTCTAAGATCCCCGTACTCATCTTCCATTGGGCACTTCCTCTTTCACTCTCCCAGAAGGCATCTAGGGTGCATCTTCCTCTGTCTGCCCCAACTTCCCAAATATCAGAATACTTCACCACATAGCCAATTTTCTCCTAGTATTTCAGTAGTCTCTCTCAATTTCAGTCCTCTGATGAAAACTTCCTAACTCACAATCCATTCTCTTTTATGTGCACTATAGTAATGCATTGTGTTTGTATGGTTTGTATTTATGAAGTCCTTAAGGTAAACATTATCTTAGTTGATTTTCACAATAACCCCATAACCTAAGGAGATGAAGCACTGAGGCTCAGAAAGTTTATGAAAAGCTAGGACAACAGTCTGGGGCTTTTAGTTCCTAGAACAAGACCCTTTTCATTCATTGGTCATTTCAGGACAGTGGTTAAAGCATAGCTGTGGGGCCTTGGACAAGTTTGTTTATTTTAACTTCTCTAAGCCTCCATTTCCTCATTTGTAAACCTAGGTTAACAATAGTACCTACATCGGGGGAACTTGATTTAATGGGATGATCCAAGTCTTAGCACGGTGACTACATGTTGTCAACGCTTAGGAAATATTAGCCATTATTAAAACTATACTTTGGGCTACTTCCTTTCCAGACCCAGCTCTTCTCAGTGTTGTGTTTAGTAAATAGAGACAGAAAATGGGAAATTTAGACTAAAATTGGCACAAAGAGAAGTATCAATAGCTGTACAAGGAGGTAATGATGACCTATGCCACTTTTTCTCTTAGCAAATACTTCCTCTTTCATACTAACCACCTCCCTGAACTCCAACAATTTTATGTTTATGTACAGTTAAAAATATAGCCTTTAGAAACTAGACTTGACAATTCAGAGAATAACTGGTTGAAATATTAGGGTCTTTAGTCAAGAGCAGGAACTAGAGTGTAGTACCAAGAAGATTAATTTTAATTATTTGCATCTTGTCTAACTTTTGCATTTATACTAGCCTCGTTCACTTTTCTTTTGCTCCACAGTAATTACAGTATCCAGGGCCAGCTATTTGGAGACACAATATTGTTACTATGTTCATCTTTTTTTCCCATTAGGATCTTTTTATGTTAATAAGCAATGTGATATCTTGATATCCCCAATGGATGAAATAGAATGCCCCATACACGGGTGACCTCAAAGTAGTTTTTTGCATTGCCTCTATTAAAACTATTTTCTTCAGAAAATACTCAGGCAATGTTGCTGTGGGTAATGGGAAATAAATGGTGGGTTTTGGGGCTTCCCTGGTGGCGCAGTGGTTGAGAGTCTGCCTGCCGATGCAGGGGACATGGGTTCATGCCACGGTCCGGGAAGATCCCACATGCCGCGGAGCGGCTAGGCCCATGAGCCATGGCCACTGAGCCTGTGCGTCCGGAGCCTGTGCTCCGCAACGGGAGAGGCCACAACAGTGAGAGGCCCACGTACCACAAAAAAAAAAAAAAAAAAAAAATGGTGGGTTTTGTACAAGAATAATGCACATCAAACTATTGAACAAGGAAAAGAGAGGCTACCTAGACCAGCAGGTCTCAAGTTAGGGTCACCGTACAAAGCAAAGAAGTTCTCTTTTCATGACTGGATGAGCACTTGTATTACTGTTGCCTTCATCTTTAGAGGCAGCACACAACTATCCCAAAGAAAAACAAACAACATGCTTGAGGCACAGCAGAGCAGACTCCTCCAAAAACTTTTTGAAAGAATTTGATATCTGATCCTTTTTGGAAAGCCTAAAAGTGATCATCAGTGAGAAAAATTAGCATTTTATAAGACTTTGTTATGTTTATTTTTGGCTTATAGTTTTGTTTTGAACTATAGTTCTAGAAAGGTAGAGGATAGGTGGATATCATAATCTTTGTTTGTTTGTTTAGAAACTCTAAAGGTCTTAATCAAATTTAGATTAATGCTGCATAGAGATTACTTGCCTTTTGCCATTGAGATAGAGGTATCATGAGCCCCTTACTCCTCTATCTGGAGAATACTGACGTTTTTCTTCTAAGACATGGAATTTGTCCGTTTCATTGCTCCTTCATGTCTAACAGGTTAGATTATGCACAAGAATTCTACATGGGCTCTCCCATGAAAACCACCTTGGAAACCTCCAGTGACTCAAATGCTCTGTCTTTGAATGGTACCAGGAAGTAGAATATACCTGGGGCATATCCTTGACCTTTCTCTGCCTACTGGGGTTCTAACACTTTGGTGAGGCCCATTTTATTTGCTATCTTGTCGAACAGTCCAATTTCACAAATAGTGAGTAAGCAAGTACCATGTGCAATGTATTCATTCAGCAAATATTTTCAGCCTCTACTAGGTATCGTGCATGTGAGATGTACTTACAAGAAAAAGAGGAGAAAGAGATAAAGAAGAGGGAGGAGGAAGAGGAAGAAGAAGAAACCATTCCTTCTTTCAAGGAACTTCAAACCTTCCTGAGAAGAAGACATGTGACCGTAACAGGAATGCAATTCATGTGTTGCCTCCATGTGCTGAGGGTGAGAGGGGGTAGATCCTTGAAGGAAGAACATGGTGCTACTAGAAAAAAGGAAAATGGATGCTGGGCAGGCAAAAACTACTGCTGAAAGATACAATCTGAGACGTTACCCTAGGGAAAGGTAGGACTTTTATTCACATTGAGGCACAGGCAGTAGAAAATATATGGACTTGGGAATTAAACATAATTTTGATCTTGTTTTTGCCAACAAGCTGTGTGACCTTGAACATGCTATTTTGCCTCTCTGAGTCTCATCTCCAAAACAGGAATTGTGATGCCTAGCTCTAAGTGTTAATGTAAACATCTGCTCAAGCCTCTAGTCAGTCTCAAATAATGACCCAGAGTGTTTGGTGCCAACACTTAGCAATGAACTTGGGCAAGATACTGAACCTGTCAGTGCCTCAGTTTCCACATCGGACAATGGGAATGCTAATACTAGCAAACCTACCTCCCATGGTTGCTGTGAGAATTAAATAAGTTAATTATGTAAAGTGCTTGAAAGAGTGCCTACACACGGTAAGCCCTGTGATCATTTGCTATTATTACCAAGTGTTTAATGATCCAATATGAGCCATTAAATTAGCATCCTGCCCGGATAGCAGACACCCAGTAAGCTTTTTTAAAATGAAATATAGAGCACTGTGCTAAACGTTGTGAGAGATATAAACTTTTATTTTTAGAGAAGACAAAGAAGGAAATGATAGCCTAGTTGTAAATAATATTCATAAGTAACCATGACAAAAACAGCATGTGATAATATTGCAAGAAAGAACACATAGTTCAAAAATACAGGAGGTCAGGAAGAAAACAATACAAATGAAGGAATTCCCTGGCGGTCTTGTGGTTAAGACCTGGCGCTTTCACTGCCGTGGACCTGGGTTTGATCCCTGGTTGGGGAACTAAGATCCCACAAGGTGCGTGGTGTGGCCAAAAATATTAAAATAAAAAAATATATATTTTAAAATTTTATATATATATATATATATATATATATATACTTATATATGTGTGTGTATGTATTATATATAAACTATGATGGAGATATTCCCTAGAAGCATGGGAGCGTAGGGGAAGGAAAGGATGTATTTTCCTGGGTGGAAAGAAAAAATAATGATCTGTTGAGTCAGCAATGCAAGGATAAATAGGCTATTGCTGGGTGGACTAATATAAGGAAGACATTCAAAGGCATTGAAACAGGAGAGGGCTGTGTGTGTTACAGAGAAAAGCGAATCATTCTTGGAAGATGGGTCATAAGGTGTTAACTTGGGGCCATCACTTGACTGATGGAGATACAAAGATGAATAAGACGTGTAAGAAGTCTTTTAGGATGATACAGGCTGGAAATTGTTTTTCATGTTCCTTCTTCCTTGCCTTCCTCCTATCCTTCCTCCATTCTTTCTTCCTTTGAAATAATACTTATTAATACCTGTAATATGCTAGAGAAATGTGTCTTCCCTTATATCACTGCTTACTTGACATAGCTTTGGCATGTGAGAAGTGACATGATAAAGATTTTTCCACGTTACAGTGAGCCCTCCTTCCCCCCAGATGAGTCGCTTTCACTAAATACTTGCTTGTGCAGTTATCTTCTCTCACTCTCAGGTCCCTGGCCCTGGCCAGCAGGGACAGTATACAATTCTTTTTACAGTCCATTGGGGTTTATAAGGAGTAGGCAGGCAATAAATACTTGCAACATTGAATTAATTTGCTTTGAGACTTTAAATGCTCTAGAAGTTATCCTCTTCACAACTTGGTGGCAAATTCTTTCAGGAGCTGAAAGTTGGCTTTTTTTTTTTAAGGAAGTGTAAGCTTGTAGAGATTCTTTCTCTCTGGTTTGGTAGCATCTACATGCTGATTTTTGGGGGGCATTGAACATTCAAAACTGAGTGTTTCATTGACCTTAAATCAACAACCATCACTGTTTCTATTTTATATAGTAAATTCCTTGGTTTTTCACATTTTCATTGTGAAATGATTCAAGGGAAAAGACAAAATTTTGTCACATCTACTAAACAGGGAGAATTTAAAATGAGCTACAGACTTTGACCTAGCAACTCTACTTCTAGAACTTACCTATGCATACTTACACATACATGCAAAGATGTATACATCTGAAAGTTTATTGAAGCGTTGTCTGTAGGAAAAAAGACAGAAGCAAGTAACAGCTTTCTGTCCTGCAACAGATAACTGATTAAATAAATTATGGCATAGCCATATAATTAAATATTGTATTATATTTTGCAGTCATTAGAAGAATAATGTAGAATTATGTAAGCTTATTTGGATGATCTCTAGGATATATGTTTAAATTTTTAAAAAAATATAAAAGAGGGCTTCCCTGGTGGCGCAGTGGTTGAGAGTCCGCCTGCCGATGCAGGGGACACGGGTTCATGCCCCCGTCCGGGAAGATCCCACATGCCGCGGAGCGGCTGGGCCCGTGAGCCATGGCCGCTGAGCCTGCGCGTCCGGAGCCTGTGCTCGGCAACGGGAGAGGCCACAACAGTGAGAGGCCCGCGTACCGCAAAAAAAAAAAAAAATATATATATATATATATAAAAGAAATAAAGAAAGAAAAAATAAAACTAGGTAAGAGGAAGAAAATTCCCATTTGTGAGACATACAAATATCTCTGTGTATGTTTTATATATTAATTTATTACATGCACATGCTCTGTGTGCACAGAAAATTTCTAAAAAGATAAGCAAGAAAGTACAAATAGTGATTACTTCTGGATGGGAATCTGGACTATGCAGCAGGTATACTTCTCATTGCATATCCTTTGTATTCTGCATTTTTGCAATTCCAATGTATTTTTCATTAAAAACTAATTAACTGAAGAAAGAAAACTAATGGAAAGAGCCATTTTTGGTCAATTCTATGACAGCTTGCTGGAGACTAAGTAACATACAATCTTGATATGAATGTCCATATTTATATACTAATATTTCCCAGCCCTGGTTTTATTACAAGGACATTTCCAAATAGCTCAAGTATATGTAGTATTATTTTAAAGATATCAAAATAAAAATAAATAGTACTTTACTTTTGTTTTAAAAGGAAACAAATTTTACTTTGGGAAAGAGGGAGGTATTGTTTTCCAAAAAAAAGCAGTGCCCTAAAGAACAATCCATTTGCCTTTCTGTGTATTGTTAAACGGAGTACAAACTAAGAAAAATTGTTCTTCCAGACCACACAGTAAAATTGCTTTAATTTTCCTATATTCGAAGGTCAAAAACACCAGAGAGCCTATTGCTCTTCACTTCAGCTCATTTGAGTACATTTCTCCTTGCTCTGGAACACAGTTAGCTCCTGGGGAAAGAGGCCAACTTTTCAGTTTCTGCTTTTCATGGTTTCTGTCCTCCCCTGGGCTTCGGCGCAGGTCACTCACACAGATAAGCATTATGCCCAGAATAAGACTGGCTTTGTTTATCTGGACTAATAAATGAATGGAACCAGTTATTTTCATTGGCTTGGTCTGGAAGGAAACCAAACTAATTTCCACAGACCTTAAATTGGACCTAAATCAAGCTCCTTGTCTTCATTAGTAATAAGAGCAATAGCGGCGAACCCCAGTATAAAAGTAAAAAAAAAAAAAAAAAAAAAAAATTTACAAAGGTAATACATATTAACTACCAGGAAAGGATATTTGGCTAAAACTACGAACTGACACTGGGGGCTCTGAAAGTTCTGAGAAGATGTATTCATTTTCATTTTAATGGGTTTGAGGCTTGCAGGTCAACAGAAACTTTCTTTCTGTTCTAGAGGCTCCAGTTTCCTTGTGGTCAATTATCCTAATTAGGTTATTCTGCCTTATGCTGATGAGCAGAGAATATTTGTGTGGTATCCTCAGAACTTTTGTACAGACCTCTGTTTTACTCTGGAAACTTGTAAAACTCACAATTGCATTTCCAGGGTTCCTGACAAGTCGGTATGGTTTATTTCCCAATTCATTAATGGAGCAGTGAAATTCTGACTTCCATTATGCACATATAATAAATAATTTTATCAGTGACCTTCAGTTTATGAAAGCAGTTACTGCTTCTGTCCAAAAGGTATAGCTGTCCCCAGGCAAGATTCATGGCTGGCCTTTTAATTATACTCCCAACATTGCCCCTAAATATCTTCCCATTAAAATAGACAAAAGTGTTATCTTGTTCAAAGACAGTGACAATTTCTTAGTCCTGCTTCCAGGACTATTGTTTTATGATTTGAAACTTGTTTATCTATTTTCCTCAATAGTTAATTTGGATATATTAAGAATGGAATAAACTCTTCCCAAAAGGATTTGTAAAGAACTTTACAAAGTTCTTTACAAAGAACTTTACAAAGTTCTTTACAAAGAACTTTACAAAGTTCTTTACGAAGAACTTTACAAATCATGATTCGTAAATCATGATTTCCCACAGTAGGTATTTTTAAATGAAAATGATTTATTCTTTCTGTGATTAAAAAGTAATACCTATTTGTTGTAAAACAAAACAGACAATTCATTAAAATGTAAAAAGAAGAAAGAAATATCCCTAAGCACCCAAAGAAAACCACTATGAACGTTTCCATCCAGACATTTATAATGATACACATTAGATACACACACACAGACACACACATTTTTAAAGACAAAGATGAGGTCATACCATACTCTTTCGATTAACAATATACCTGAGCTATTTAAAATATATAAAGATAGATAATTAGATAGGTATATAGATAGATAGACCATCTCCACCTCACTATTTATAATTCTTCATAGCACTCTTGCACTTATTTCACCAATCCAGTATTAACGAATATTTAAGTAATTTCAGTTCAATTTTGAATACTCAAATATCCATGTGTGTTTGTCTGATATCTCTTTAGACTTTATTCCAGAAGATTTTTGACTATGAAAATTTTAAATGTTTGAAAGGTATTCTCAGCTTACCCTCCAAATATGTTAAAACCCATAGTGTGGCTTTCATATCCTTAAAGGGAAGTTTCTACTTCATAGGAAAGTTATCTGGAAAGAGCCTTTGGGTGACAGGTGGTGAGGAGGGAAACAGCACTAAGAGATGAAGACAATACTAGATCCATTTCTTAAAGAAGAAAAATTGTCTGTGAGGAGACAGAAAAACGAATATAGTTTGGAGATTTTTTTTTTAAGTAATGAAAAAGGTATGTGTTACATGAAGTCAGGCACCAAATTCAAAGAAGTTGCTGACAGAACGCTCTTATGTGCCAACAAGCTACTCAAAGGCAAGAAACCCAAATAGTTTAGCTTGAATGAGCTGGAATGTTACTGTTTTGCTCTGTGATTGGACAAGATAACAAGAGATCTTGCCTAAATCTATTTTCAAATACAACATTCCCAATTTTTCAGTGAGCCATAAAAACATGCCCTCCTTTTCCGATTACACTTAAAAAACGCATTGTCTTCTTTTTCCCTCACACATCTTCAGTTTGGACCAGATCTAATTAACAAATGTCCTCCAGGAGAAGATACATCTAGAAATAGAATTTCTTATTTTGAAAATTTTCCAAAGTGAATTAAGATACTTCTTACACTTCTACAAATATTTAAATCCAGATGTGTTTATTAAATGGATAAAACTACAGAGGTTACTAGTTTTGCAAAACAAGCTCTCAGCAAATCCATGAAAGAGAAAAATGTATCCTCCTGGATACAGTTTTTCCATCTTCCTACTCTTTTTCAGATGTCCAAACTCACTAAATGACACCACTTTGCCCCTGCAGACCTCTCCTCCTCCAGTCCAGCTTGGTCCCTTCAAGACAGGACGTTCAGGTGGGGATCATATTTACCTCAGTCTTTACATCTGCTGAACACTTTAGTTTTTGACTTTGTTTCCTCGGGGCACTCGTAAATGGTGCTCACTTATCTGATGAACCCCTTTCACAATTAACGACTGATTATAGTTCAGCCCTGTTACTACCCCAGATAACAAGAGCAATTTAAAAGCGACCCTTCATGCCTGGATGGAAAGAAAATCTGTTACATAAAGGGAATTCAGGCTTACTGCAACAGGATGTTTTCAAGTAAACATCAAAGTGTTGCCAAGTGAGACAACAGCTCCTGGTTTCTATTCACAATTATAGCCGCTGGTAGAGAGGTATGGGAAGATGCAAGAGTCTGCGGCTCATTGAAATTATTATACGCATCTTACCTATCTAGGGCCAGTATCCTTTTTTTCTCAATCCTGAGCTCCCCTTCAGAGCGCAGGGGTTGACTGCAATGGCAGAAGACTTGATGGCAGGCAACATTCTCTGTTTAGTGAAATGGCAGGTGACATTCTTTGTCCACAATAATATGTATCCCCCAATTTTTCAACTACTGTTCACAGTATTGACTTTTCAATTTGAGATACCATTACTGATTGATTTCCCTGCATTTAGAATGATGATCAAGGGGTCTGACTCATCTCTCCTACCACACACCACAAACACAGGTCCCTCTTTCCATCTTCCCACTGTATTTATAGCACACTTTCAGGGAAATTCAGTGTTTACTATTTACATTGCTAATTGCACATATCACTAATAGCTGAACTACATCATGTTTTGCAGCTTACATTTCTTTTCTTATATTAATTTTTGTTTTCCCTGGACTTTAACAGAGCCCTGCACTATTTTATTTCCCTAGTCTCCTATGAGCCTATTATCCACACATCCTCAAATTTTCTGACACTGCTGTTAAACTCCTAGTAAAATCAGACCCGTTGTGTGATCTATCAGTACTACTTTTTTCATGGAAACAGTCTTTCTGGAGCTGTCTGTCCTTCTGTGCTCCAGGCCTGCGGCACTGCTGCAGTCCTGGAAATTTCCTCTGTTCTTACCCTGAGCATTCCCATCCATTCTCATTTGCAGTCTACCCCTCAGAGTTCGGATTTCATGTCTTCCTCTTTTTTATTTACTCCCTCATTTTGAAGAAGCAAAGAGGTGTGTTGAGAATGGGGACTTGAGAGCTAAATGTGTCGAGGGATTGCATGTCAGAAAATACCTTTATTGTGTCCTCAGGTCTGGTTGTGGTTTGGCATAGCATTCAAGGTTGGAAGTCATTTTCTCTCAAAATGTTGAAGGCAGTGCTCCAACTGGAACATGGCCCATGTTGCTGTTGAGAAGTTCAGTGGAATCTGATCCTCATTCTAAATCCTTGTCATGGGAGCTTATTTTTCTCTCTGGAAAACTATTAAGGTCTTTTCTTTATCTCTGGCTTTTTGATGGTGAGTCTTGATATAGATCTTTTTTCACTCATTGTGCTAGACCCTCGATAGGTCCCTTTAATCTGAACATGTGTCCTTCAACTCCGAACATTTTTATTCTTTTACTTCTTTGATAATGTTGTCACCTGTGTTTTATCTCTCCTCTGTTTGTAGAACTCCTATTAACTGGCCATGCAGCCTCTCATTTTCTTGTCTCTTCTATCTTATTTTTCCATCTCTTTGCTTTTTATTCGAGTTTCTGAAAGATTTCCTCAAAATTTGTGTTATAAGTCCTCTGTTTTTATTTGTACCATTACATTCTTTTTAATTTAAAAAAACTCTTGATGTTCCTTGTACATAGCATTCTTTTCTTGTTTCATAAGTGCAAAACCTACTTTTGTCTCTGAAGATACTATGTATAGAGACTTTTCCTGCTGCTCCGTGAATGGTTTCTAGTATATGATGTAATGGTTATGAGCTTAGAGTCTGCAACCAATTCAAATGCCAGTACTGCCACTGACTATGTATGACCAGTGACCTTAGGCAAGTTACCTGACCCCTGTTTATCAGTTTTCTCAGTAAAAATAAAAGTAGTAAGAGTACTCATTGCATAGAGTTTTGGGGAGGTACAAATGAGATGAATATGCACTAAGCACTTAGAATAGTACCTAGAAAACAGTAAGCCTATATACTATATTATTATATCCACTTCTGAGTCCCCCATCTTTTTTTTTTTTTTCTGTTTTGTTTTAGTCTTTATCTTTTGTGTTACACACTTTCCTCTAATACCTGGTGATCCTTGGCTGTGTGTTCCTATTTAAGAATGAGGAACTTAAAAGCTGATTGGAAACTCTTTGTGTGTGCCTTTGGGCCCCTGAATTGCCATGTTGGAAATCTGATTCCCTGAAGCTGTTGTGCTAGAGAGACCACGTAATGATAGAGAGAGATGCCCTAGGAGTGCCAACCGTCAGGATCACCACATGCAGCCACATGAGACACCCCAAGTGACAAGCACCTTGCTGGGTCCAGTCACCCTCCAAAACGATGAGAAGTCATAAAAATAATAAATGATTGCTGTTGACTTATGCCACTAAGTTATGCAATAACCTATGCATAACTTAAGTTATGCAATAACCTATGCATAGCTTAAGTTATGCAATAACCTATGCATAGCTTAAGTTATGCAATAACCTATGCATAACTTAAGTTATGCAATAACCTATGCATAGCTTAAGTTATGCAATAACCTTTGCATAACTTAAGTTATGCAATAACCTATGCATAACTTAAGTTATACAATCTAGAAATAATATATAGGAGAATAGGCTCCGGAATAAGTAAAGGCCCCACCTTGTATCAGATCCTGTGACTTGTAAATTTCAATTAGTTGTTCAGAAACAGCTTCCTAATCTCTATTCTTTGAAAGTCTAGTAGACAACATCCTTGTTTGACCTCTAGACGTTAAAACTGTTTATCTCTCTATTCAGTTCAAAATAGTCATAGAATCATGACTGGGGGGTATAAGAGGAGATGCACCTCTAAGGCATAGTAATTACTTGTTTTCTAAGTATTGAGATAATGCATAATAACAAACCACCTACAGCAAATGGTGTAATTTTTACCTAGATTAACAGCACGCTTTTTCTCTTTTCATCTCATCGGTTCTCTCACTCATCTAAATTCATTCTTGTGCCAGAAACAGGATTTCAGGAAAGAGATTTCTTTGCAAACTCAAAACAGTACTTACAATTAAGGGAAAGGAAAGTGAAATGAGAATGCCAGAGAAATCCTCTCAGAAGGTAAAACAATCCTCCGAAAAGAGATGCCCACAAAAATGAGGCTTGACTATTAGATTCAGATAATTCAGCATTAAACGATGTGCAACATAATTGCTAAGAGTGTATTTGTTTAAACCGTGGTGCAACTATTACACTACGAAGAGGGATTTTGGACTTCGAACATCTTGACAGAGACCTTGTGTCTAAAACATATTTCTTTCAAGTCAATAGACATTGTTTACATTTCACTGCTCATTTTATTCCCACACTGAGAATGAGATTAGGCTTCCCCTAAAGAAGCCATTGCTACAAGGATGAGTAAAAGCAGAGTAGTCAAGGAGATCTCACAGGGAAGGGAACTAAGTATCCAAATTGAAACGCTTAAATTTAAACAGCTGTAAACCATGAAATCAGCCATTCAGAATGTAACTGTCAAATTCAGCTACACTTATTGAAAATTTTACTCTGTGTTTATTTGAAATGTTTCAAAACTCTGAGTTTAAGATAAATATCATATTAAGGTAGCAGGGAAATTTTTATCTATTCTAATCTTATTCAATTACAGTGGATTATGGGGATTTACTGTAAGTTGCCCAGAAGATATTTACTGAAAACTACTGTCATCACCATTCACTGGATAAACCTTAAGCCTCAGCAGTTAAGTACTGTGTGTAAGAACACGCAGAGGATGAACATCTATTCTTTAAGTGATTTATATTCAAAGAAAAGATTTATACCTTTCAAAATCTTACACTGCCCCCAAAATAATTCAGCCACTGTTTTAATAGATCACCTTCTTGTGAAGTGGGCCTGGGCCATGGGTTGTGGTCTAGCCGTTGTAAACTATGGTTTCAAACTTGAACATGCATTAGAATTACCTGGATGGCTGGATGAGCCACAGGTTTCTGAGCCTCATTTCCACAGCTTTCAATTCAGTGAGTCTGGAGCGGAGCTTGAGAATTTACATTTCCAACAAGTTCCCATGTGATGTTGACGCTGCCAGTCCAGGGACCGCACTTTGAGAACTACTGAAACAGAGCAATCAAAATCATCATCATTTAAATTTTGTGTTTGTGTGTTATCAAACACACACACAAAGAGCAAAACCTGCTATTTCAGGAGGAACCACTTACAATCTCTGATGGTTTACATGTGTTCCCGCAAAAAATTAGATAAAGTAAAATAAAATGAAAGTGAATACAAGCTCAGTGGAGATAATAAAACCCAAAACAAGATTGGTGGCCTAGAAACACGCTATAATCACCTTCATAGTGAAGGCACCATTGTTACGCACTCTACTTATGTTACCTTCTTTAGACCTTATAGCACTATTCTGATGCATGTGTCTATCCTGCCCCACCAACCCCTACATATGAGGATATTGGTGCTTAAAGAGGCTAAGAGATAGGATAAACAAGCATCCTGGTGTGCCTAGGACTGAGAGGTTTCCCGGGTTGGGAATTTCACTGCTAATACCGGGAGAATCCCCAGCAAACTAGGATGATTGGTTGCCCTACACATCAGGTGAACTACGAGTAACTAAGTGGTTAGGAAAAGACATGGCTAGGCCTACCACACTGAAAATTTGAGAACACTCCATGGCAGCAAGCATTGCTTTGTTACTAGGGTAGTTTTTTGGGTTTCAACTTAGATTGCCACCGATCCTTAGACCAGACAGATCTCATTCCTTGTATGATCTGTGAAACCATCAAACTTTGAACATGCTTCTATGCCCCCGTGAGGTTTAAAGGGCAGAATTCACGTTTATCTCATATAATACCTTAATTGTATTATAGAGGAAACAAACCTGGAGAGGGCAAATTGCTTGACCGAGGTGTCATTTAACTAGACTTCTATAAATTACCTTGGAAGTAAAAGGAATAGGAATAGATTGTTTATCCTCTAAATTAAATATTCTTAATACCTGGTCTAGGTTCAAAGGGTGAACTGTCAAGAATATAAGATCATAGGTCTCTTTCGAGAAGAAAGAGAGAATATTTCAAATCGGTGGTACTGAACGAAGAAATAGATAATCTATAATGTGTGCTTACTACCTTGTTTCAGAATACTTAATGAAGCTATAGAAGACGAGACGACAAATGGGATGGATAAAACTCAGAAGATGATTAAGCATAGATTAAGTAAATAGTAACCTGTGAGATATGTTAAATACAAATAGGGTAAGTAGAGCATGTGCATTGAATATAGATAGAAAGGAATGGAAGGACCAAGTGACATTAGCTATACATCATACACTAAATATATCTGAGTTGTGTGAGGCACCAAATAGTCACATTACACAAAGTATATGATTTACCAGGGTAAGCGCTCAGAAGAGTAGCTCTTAAACCAGATGTGAAAGGGAGAGTTCCTATAAGGGCTGATACCTGAACTGAATTATAAAGGCTCAGAGGAAGTGCAGTGGAGAGGGGCATTCAGACAGAGACAATCAGTAGTTGGTTGAGTATATAGACCCAGTTTTAGTTGATTCTATGGAAATAATCAATGTCAAGAGGAAAGCACAGACTAGGCAAGTACCCAGGGTGGAACTCGAGGGGCTCCCAGACTGCTGAGGAAATAGATAAGACAATATATAACCTTTGACTTGCTTATATTGAAAAGAGCTCAAAGCATATATGAACGCCATCAGTAATACTAGATCCAGGTTGGGCCTTGGGAATATATGTAGATTTGAACTTATCAGAAGAAATTAAAGTTCAAAAGTGTTATGAATATGTTATCATAGATGTCTTTACTGAAGGTTCTAAGGAGTTTTCTTTTAATACAAATAGAGTAACTGGAAAGGGCAAAATCCTGACTAGTGCTTCTCAAATAGCAAATATTATCACCATTGTTCAGGTTGTCATCATCACTATATTATTTAAATGAATCTTCATTGCACTAAATAATTAACATGTATTATATTACCTATTAGGAAACACTGTAAGATAGGTATACTTAAATTCATCTTAACTGAAAATAAGGCTGAGAGAGTGAAATTTATACAGCTAACAAATGGCTAACCTGGTATAAGAGCCCTAGTGTTTCTGATTCCAAAACCTTACTGTGAAATACATTCTGGTAATGAATGTTTTAACAATTAGAGTTTAGTTCACATAAATCAATAAAAAATTCGACAACGTTTGATAGTTACAGATGTCATTGCAAGTGCTTTTCATTATTATATGACACTTTTACTTTCCTCACTAGCCACATGTAAGAGGTAAAAAATCATCTTAGTGCCAACCCTGCCCACAATGTTCGGTAGCCACAGGTTTTCTTTGATACTCCAAATTGCCTATTATAGACTTATCTACCACCAATACCACTGTGAAAATTTATTTAGAATCTTCATGGTCTTTGCATTCTTCTCTATCAATATAACTCTTTGTTAAAAACTTCTAACTTCTCGCTCTGTGTATCCATTCTTCTCCGTAGTGCTTTGATCATCTTTAAGATCACTACTCTGAACCCTTTCTCGGGGAGGTTACGCTTCTCCACTTAGTTCTTCTCATGGGGTTTTATCTTGTTCCTTCATCTGGAACATATGCCTCTGCCACCTCATTTTGCCTAAGTTGCTGTTTGTATTTTTATGTACCAGGTAGGTTACATTTCCCAACTTTGGAGACGTGGCCTCCTGTAGGAGACATCCTACGCATCCCAGCAGTGCAGCTTCCCCCTGTGAGAGCTCTCTTAGATTCTCTCTATGAAAGCTGTGTGGGTCCTTCTGTTGTGGCAGGCTGACTATGTGTGTGGGGGGGGTCTAGTAGGCTTGGTTGGCAAGCCCCCATTCTGGTTGGTTGCCAAGCCCTGCCTTGTGCGGAGGCTTCCAGCTACTGGTTGGTGGGACTGCGTCGAGAGGCGGCTTGCTGCAGGACCCCAGTGGCTCCCTGGGGCTAGTGCTGACTCACTGGTGGGCAGACTCAGAGTCCAGAAGGATCCAGGGTTGTTGCCCACTTACTGGTGGGTGAAGCCAAATTCTGGTGTTAGTGCCAGACTAGTGGCAGGGAGAGCTGGGTCCTGGAGTCTGGTTGCAGAGTCCATGGATCCCAGAGCTGGTGTCAGATGGCTGGTTGGGGAGGGGGAGGGGCAGCTCCTGACACAGTGGATCAGGGTCTGAAGTGTCCTGAAGCTCGTGTTGTCCTGCTAGTGGGCAGGGTCTGGCTTGTGGTTTTCTTGTATCTGGTGTCTGTCCTTTGGTGGGTGAGGCTGATCCAGTGGCTAGAACAGGCTTCTTGAGGACCGGGCTAGGGCCCAGGGGATTCTGTGGCTGGTGCCGGCCCACTGGTGAGTAGAGCTGGGTCCTGAGCGCTCTGGGGGCAGGGCCATGTCCAGAAATGGCTGTGGGTTCAGGAGGTCTTTAGGCAGCCTGTCTGCTGATGGGAGGAGCTGTATCCCTGCCCTGTTAATTGCTTGGCCTCATTTGTCCCAGCACTAGTGCCTACAGGCTGTTGGGTGGGGCCAGGTGTTAACACTAGAGGCAAGATTTCAGCATGGCGTCCACCAGCCCCGGCGTCCACAGCTCCGGCGTCCACGCCAGGATGAGCTCCCGAGAATGGCTGCTGCCAGCGTCTACGTCCCCAGTGTGAGCCACAGCTGACCCCACCTCTCCAGGAGACTCTCCAAGACCAGCAAGCAGGTCTGGCCCGAGTTTCATGTCAATTTATTGCTTTTGCCCTGGGTCCAGAAGCATGTGGGATTTTGTGGGGGCCTTTTAAGAGTGAAATCTCGATTTCCCCCAGTCCCGTGGGATTCCTGAAATTAAACCCCACTGGCCTTCAGAGTCAAATACTCTGGGGGCTCATCTTTGCTGTGCAAGACCCTTGGGCTGGGGAGCCCAACGTGGGGCTCAGAACTCTCACTCTTTGGAGAGAGCCTCTGCAATATAATTGTTCTCCAGTTTGTGAATCGCCCACCTAGGGCTATGGGGCTTGACTATATTGCCTGGCTGCCCCTCCTGCCCATCTCGTTGTAGTTTCTTCTTTATGTCGTTAGTCGTAGAGGATCTCTTCTGGTAGGTTCCGGTCTTTTTCATCAATGGTTCTTCTTCAAATAGTTGTGATTTTGGTGTGCTCGTGCGAGGAAGTGAGCTCAGGGTTTCCCTACTCTGTTACCTTGGCGAATCTCAGGGCTGGTTTTTGGAGCCAAATCTTTCCACTATCAATATTAGAAGGTAAAGATGATGATGTCAAACCTGCAACTTCTTTTTTTTTTTTTTTTGCGGTACGCGGGCCTCTCACTGTTGTGCCCTCTCCCGTTGTGGAGCACAGGCTCCGGACGCGCAGGCTCAGCGGCCACGGCTCACGGGCCCAGCTGCTCCGTGGCATGTGGGATCTTCCCGGACCGGGGCATGAACCCGTGTCCCCTGCATTGGCAGGTGGACTCTCAACCACTGCGCCACACGGGAAGCCCCAAACCTGCACCTTCTCTCCAGAGTAATCTATGTATCATTAAGTGGTAACACATTATATCAAAGGAATATATGCTTCCAGTATTGGAATTTTAATCATTGACAAACATCCTTAGGAAAGCTTTTGTGTTTTTCTCCCTTTTAAAGCAGAGAAAGGAGATAGGGATAGGATGGCAGGTTGTTGAGGTAGAGAGTAGTTTGAAGGAAAGGAAATCAATCCTCTCTTGCCAAAGGCCTCCCACTTTATTTGTAGTTAATGACTCTACCTGTGGTTCAAGAGTTCTGTGGAAAAATTGTTAATGAGTGTGGATTGCTGTAAGTGAGAAAATAGAAATTTACGAATCTTAACCTTTATCTATGTATCTACCTACACATATGTATGTGTGTGTTATAAATTTGCCACTAAAAATATCAAGCATCCGTGGGGACAGTTATCTGTCTCACTAGGTAAGATATTACTATCTGTCAAGGCAAAGGGCCTGGAGTGCTGGGAAATGGAGTGGGGTGGCTTCATGGCATAGCAGGAGAACTCCCACGATTGATGAAGGGTCTTCAGCTGAGTCACTTCCCATAGCACAACCACATTCAGTTGAGTGGTTGAAGCCCTCGAGTATGCCGCCTGAGATTCAGCCGCTTCAAGGGCCAATTCCACTTAGAATGCCAAGACAAATGCCTCTATATTTCGCTTACCTGCACAGAGCCCAAGGAGCTGCTCTAAATGAAAAGAAACATCTTCCTTTCCAACCTGAAAAGAGCTAGCTAAGAGTAGGCCAGTCATTCTCCCTACGCTTGGTTTTCTCTCTTACTTCCTAATCAAAAGAAGTTGGAAAATCTAGGAGCACTAAAGACATTTTGTTTTCTCCTAGTCTTGGGATAAAATGATCTGCTATGGAGGAATGGTAAAAGGAAATGAAACCTATTAAGGGCTTTAGAATGAAACCAAATATGTGAAAACTTCTTAGCACCAGCTGGTTATTCTTTCTGGGATTGGCCTGAAATTCAATTAATCTTTGAAGACAGAACTTCATTTGGTCTCCAGGATGAGAAAAATCTGGGCTCATTCATTTCTTTATTCAACATAATTCATTAATTATTTCAACAAATATTTACCGATGAACTTGGAGGTAGCACAGCACTTCCATGTCCTTTTGTTGCATGTTAGCTCAGAAAGTGAGTGGGAGACTAACTCTGACAATGCAATGCCTGACACCAAGAAATTGGAAAATCGAAACAGAGATGGGATTTGGTTTTTGTTTCCTCCCAATGTTTTTAGAAGTCCCTGTCCCTCCTCCCAGCTGAATTTCCTGATGAAGTTATAGAAGTTTCATTGTGCTATGACTAGGGAATTCCTGGGTCCTTAGACCTTTAGAAGAAATGATCAGGACCATGGGTCACTGTGGTTCCCACATGCTTGTAGTAAAAAGCTTTGAGTGGGGAGGTTAGGGAACCATTTACTTCCTGAGCTTCAAGTTCCTCAGGTTTCAAATGGGCATCACAACAAAACAAAACTGACTTCATTTCACAAAGAGTTGTAGATACCTTCCACCAAGAACCTGTTTGTCACATGTGAGATAATACATCCAAAATCACTAGGTCAGAAACTTGGCCCAGGTACTGTCTAGTTCAATTTATAAGGAATCAAAAGTGTCATATGATAGTGTCTAGCAAAATGCTTCACCAATTCATAGGGTGAGATGATTTGTTTCTCCCTGGAGCTCCCCACCACTCAGGGCCTATTGGAGGTGTTTTGAGAAATGATGTTACAACAGTAAAATCAGGTGGCTCAGCTTAGCCTTCCTCTTAGAGTCAAGCCCTAGAGATGCCCCTTAGTGTTTTTGCTGGTGAGAAAGAAAAACAAGTTCATGGAGAATTAAAGCCTTACTCTCCTCTTTTGATAAAGACATTTGGCAAAAATCACCATACAGTTCCACAAGTGTTAGTCATTGAGGGATCTCAATCACTGAAAAATGGGAAAACCTGTTGATACAAGTTTCCTGACTTGGACTGACCAGTCTGGCTCTTCCACCTAATCTGGCTGCTGGTTCTCAAAGATGTAAATTTTCAGGGGTGTGCTTAGGTCATGTTTAGCTTTAAGTATATTGAACAGCCCCACCGTTTTGACAAAATTGAGGAAATGATTTGTATGCGTTTGTCTATTGTATCTAATGGGAAGAGAGACAGCAAGCTCCATGATAGCAAGAACTGTGTTGTGCCTGGTGCATCACAGGTGCTCAGTAAGTGCATAAATAAGTAAATGCCAGCAAAAACCTGAGACAAGATTAATGTGATTATATTTGGGGAATATTTTTTAACATCTTTATTGGAGTATAATTGCTTTACAGTGTTGTGCTGGTTTCTACTGTATAACAAAGTGAATCAGCTATATGTATACATATATCCCCATATCCCCTCCCTCTTGCATCTCCCTCCCACACTCCCTATCCCACCCCTCTAGGTGGTCACAAAGCACGGAGCTGATCTCCCCATGCCATGCAGGTGCTTCCCACTAGCTACCTATTTAACATTTGGTAGTGTATATATGTCAATGCTACTCTCTCACTTCGTCCCAGCTTACCCTTCCCCCTCCCCATGTCCTCAAGTCCATTCTCTATGTCTTTATTCCTGTCCTGCCCCTAGGTTCATCAGAACCTTTTTTTTTTTAGATTCCATATATATGCATTAGCATATGGTATTTGTTTTTCTCTTTCTGACTTACTTCACTCTGTATGACAGACTCTAGGTGCATCCACCTCGCTACAAATAACTCAATTTCATTTCTTTTCATGGCTGAGTAATATTCCATTGTATATATGTGCCACATCTTCTTTATCCATTCATCCGATGATGGACACTTAGGTGCTTCCATGTCCTGGCTATTGTAACTAGTGCTGCAGTGAACATTGTGGTCCATGACTCTTTTGGAATTATGGCTTTCTCAGGGTATATGCCCAGTAGTGGGATTGCTGGGTCATATGGTAGCTCTACTTTTAGTTTTTTAAGGAACAGCCATACTGTTCTCCCGGACCGGGGCACGAACCTGTGTCCCCTGCATCGGCAGGCGGACTCTCAACCACTGCGCCACCAGGGAAGCCCCAATTTAACATATCTCTTGAACATCTTTCCATGGCAATACATATCCATCTATCTCATTTTTAAACACCTTCTAGGAAGTCATTTAAACATTTTTACTAATTAATTATTGTAAAATTATTTGTAAAACAAAGGAGATTGTCCTTAAAATAATAGTAGAAGTAACTTCTTGGCATTGTGAGGCTTCCATTAGATAATTCAGGAAAGTGCTTAGCAATAAGTCTGCACACAGTGAGTGATCAATAAATATAAATATTAGCTGTTAAGAATTGATAATAATATAATTAAAGTTGACCATTTTTTGGACCTCAGTCTCAATAAATTGCTATTGTCAGAAAAGTGGTTTTATATATATATGTTTTATATATATATATTACTCACTATATATAATATTACTATAAAACATTACTCACTATATATAATATTCTTCATCTTATACTTTCATTTTAAAGACCCCATCTGGGCTCCGTTGTATGGAGGAAGTGGGCGTCATGTTCTGGAAGGATTCTCAGACTCTCCAGGATCGGCCCTGCCGTGACTACCCAGTTCAGTGCCAAAAGTGAACAAAAAACACAGTCCATCCATCTGCCAGCTGGTGAGGCGGCGAAGAAGGCATTTAGCTTCTAGGGCATTTGGGAACTTGAATGCTTGTAGGAAGGAGAGACGCCTGCTGGGTGGGGCTCACTGGGCCTTTGAGACCAGTGGGGATTTAAATAAGTCAAATTACTCCTGAATAGCTACCAGGCAACCAGTGACACAGCCTGACCTGGGGAGATAAATCACAGGGGTATCTGGGCTTTCAAGAAGGGGATTGACTGCTGATGGAGGGCTCTGGGGCAGAGGAAGGGCTGTGACAGGAGCTATCAATCAGAAGAGGAAAATGATAAATTTACCTCAATAGAGGGTAGGCTTCTCCTTGTAAATCTGATAATTTTGCCAGTCCCCAAATGTTTTAAGTGTAATTACACCAGAGCCTGAAAAAAGACTAGGTAAGGGAAAAAATGAAATAGAAATATTTGAAAATATACAAATGTATAATCCTACTTTCAAAAATGTTAGGTGCTCAGGTAAATTAAAATAAAATAAATCCAACAGCACCTTACTTCCTATACTGGAGAGCTCAGGAATTTACATGGATCTGAGGTGGGTTGTGACAGCAAACAGATCACCGCTAATCCTCTTCCACCACATTTCTGATATCTTGTGAAGCTGGAGCTTTGAATGGTCCTAACTGGATCAGAAATAACACCAGACTCAGTACCATCGTATACCTTTTCCTCTCTGTCCAAGGGCATCTGAGGCCCTGAATCCAACCCTCACTGCTCTTGAAAAGCACTTGTGCCTTGAAGAAAAGACACCTTTCTGTAAAGCATCCACCAGCAGGGGGAGCCTTTTCATAATTCACACAGAGATTTTGCTAGTGGAGGTCTTACCTGGATTGGCTGGCTGACCTGGGCTTGGATCTCAGCTAAAGGGTCCTCCAGCACCATCATTTCTGTTTATGTAATGCCATTCTCAATCATAGAATCATGGAATTTAGAAACAGTTAAACATCTTCGAAATGATAATCTCCAACTCATTTTATAAATGAGAGGAATGAGCCATAGAGAAGTAAAGAGTTCTAAGTTTAGATAGCTAATAGTAATTTTTATTCAACAACATTATAATCTTTTATGAGTTTGTTCATAAACTCATTTTTACTGATGCATTGCTAAAACTTAGGTACTTAATTTTTTAAAAATTTTATTGGAGTATAGTTGATTTACAATGTTGTGTTAGTTTCATGTGTACAGCAAAGTGATTCAGTTATATATATATATATATATTCATTCTTTTTCAGCTTCTTTGCTCATATAGGTTATCACAGAATATTAAGTAGATTTCCCTGTACTATACAGAAGGTCCTTGTTGGTTATCTATCTTATATATTGTAGTGTGTGTATGTTAATCCCAAGCTCCTGATTTAATCCCTCCCCGCCCCACATTTCCATTTTGGTAACCATGAGGTTTTTTTTGTTTTTTGTTTTTTTTTTGTTTTTTTTGCGGTACGCGGGCCTCTCACTGCTGTGGCCTCTCCCGTTGCGGAGCACAGGCTCCGGACGCGCAGGCTCAGCGGCCATGGCTTACGGGCCCAGCCGCTCTGCTGCATGTGGGATCTTCCCGGACCAGGGCACGAACCCACGTCCCCTGCATCGGCAGGCGGACTCTCAAGCACTGCGCCACCAGGGAAGCCCCATGAGTTTGTTTTTGATATCTGTGAGTCTGTTTCTGTTTTGTAAATAAGTTCATTTGTATCATTCTTTTTAAAAGTAGATTCCACATAGGAGTGATATCGTATGATATTTGTCTTTCTGCCTTACTTAGTATGATAATCTCTAGTTCCATCCATATTGTTGCAAATGGCATTATTTTGTTCTTTTTTAGGACTGAGTAATATTCCATTGTATACATGTACCACATCTTCTTTATCATTCCTCTGTTGAGAAATATTTAGGTTGCTTCCATGTCTTGGCTGCGATGAACACTGGGGTGCATGTATCTTTTCGAATTATGGTTTTCTCCTGATATATGCCCAGGAATGGGATTGCTGAATCATATGGTAGTTCTATTTTTAGTTTTTTCTTATGTATTTAATTGATTGAGGTTTAAGCTATAATTTCAAGCAGACAGGTGAAAATACAGGCAATTCTGCTTGCTGTTTAGGTCACAAAAAATGTTTGGTCCTTAGTATACAGTTTTACATTCTGCTCTTTTACTACTATTCTAGGTTTTTAACTAAAATGTGGTCACTTCCTCTAAGAAGTTTTTCCTTTCCCCTCCAGAACAGTTTGGGTATTCCTCCTACATGCCTGCCCATCACCTTGGGCTTTCTGGCTGATAATATATGTGACACTATGTTATAGTTGTCATTTATAATTTTGGTTCCCTGTAATCTGTAAACTCTGTGAAGATGACTTATTGGGTATTTCTTTACACCATTGTATCCCCAGTATTTAAAATAGTGTTTGGAACTATAAAGAGGGCTAAGTAAACATCTGCAGAATGAAAGAGGAAAGGAAGCAGAAACAGACAGAGGAACGCACGTAGAAATTGGGATGAAAAAATGGCATTTATAAAAAGTATGTTTAGGAATAAGAGTTAGAGGTAAAAATAAATGTAAAGAAAAAAATAGTTTCCTAATTTGCTGGCTTGTTGAAATAAGCCAAGGGCAAGCCCATATGGCAAGGAGTTGCAGGTGGCCTCTAGGAATAGGGGTGGCTGCTAGGAGTTGAGGGCAACCCCCAGCCGACACTCAACAAGGAGCCAGGGCCCTCAGTCCTACAACTGCAAGGAAATGGATTCTGCCAACAACTTGAATGAACTTAGCAGTTCTTTCCTAGTTTAGCCTCCAGCTGACATCTTGCTCGCAGCCTTGTGAGACCCTAAGCAAAAGACCCAACTAAGCCATGCCCAGACTCCAGACTCACAGAAGCTGTGAGATAATAAATGTGTGCCGTTTTATTAAGACATTAAGTTTATGATGATTCAGGACACAGCAGGAAATAACTAATATAAGATGTTTGTTAGGTTATAAAGAAGCTATAAAAATAATTAGTCCCCCACTGGGAGGGAGGGAGGAGGGAGGGAAGGAATATAGCCTTAGTTAAAGCTTCTGGATTTTATTTTTTGACTTAATTTGGTGATTTTAAAATCTGTGTAGAAACATCCAAAGAAATTATCTTGTAAGATTTTTTTTAAATAGCAAACATCAAATATTTATCTGACCTGAGAGGGAATGTAAGAAATCTGACAACTCGTTGCCACTAAGGTTTAAGCAAATTTATATGTGTGAATTCTATGAACACATAGGACTGGAAAAGAACTTAAGAAGACAGGTGATCTAGTCAGAAAGAGAAAAACAAATACTGTATGCTAACACATATATATGGAATCTAAAAAAAAAAATTGGTTCTGAAGAACCTAGGAACAGGAATAAAGATGCAGAAGTAGAAAATGGACTTGAGGACACAGGGAGGGGGGAGGGTAAACTTGGACAAAGTGAGAGAGTGGCATTGACATATATACACTACCAAATGTCAAATAGATAGCTAGTGGGAAGCAGCTGCATAGCACAGGGAGATCAGCTTGGTGCTTTGTGACCACCTAGAGGGGTGGGATAAGGAGGGTGGGAGGGAGACGCAAGAGGGAGGGGATATGGGGATATATGTATACATATAGCTGATTCACTTGGTTATACAGCAGAAACTAACACAACATTGTAAAGCAATTTTACTCTAATAAAGATGTTTAAAAAAAGACAGGTGATCTATATTTATCTTTAGATAAGGCTTTTCCTAAACTCTCCCAATATACAATGATGATGATGATGACATGAATACTATGTCAATAAAATTCTCAATAAATGAGAATTTATAATGAATATATATGAGAAATTTTCTCAATAAATAAAAATATGAATGAAATAAATAATATTCTCAATAATAAGCTCAATAAGTGAGCTTCCATTTATTGAGTTCCTCATATATGTCAGACAGAATAGGAAGAAACTGACTTTATGGAGCCCCTACAATAGTCCATATACAGTACCACAAACTTTATATAAATAATCTTAAATTAAGAAAAGTAGGCCTTTCATAAGAGGCCACAAGTATTATTTCTCCTATTTTACACACACACACATGCACAGACACACACACACACCCATCACTGCAACCAGAGACATACAGAGATAGAGTAACGTTCTCCAAGTCAGCTAGCAATTAAGTTGTGAAATTGTGATTGAGACCCATATTTAACAGTTTGCACTATCTGGAAATTCTCCCAAACAATCTGATTTCCAACTTTCATGCAATATTTTAAGCCCAAGGATATACAGGCAACTATCCCAATTCACTCCTATCATTTTGTATTAGAAAAAAACACTGAATATGCTATGTTGTAAAACAAATTTAAATATTGGGAAAAGATGTGAAAAGGCAATTCACAGATGAGAACTCCAAATGGTTAATAAGTATGCAGTAGAATGGTCATCCTCACTAGTAATCAGAGAGGCACAAATCAGAATGAGATGTCCCTTTATACTCATCAGATTTGTAAAAATTAGAACCTTCAAAAATACCAAGTGCTAGGTAGACGTGGGAAACTTTGTACAAGGTTAGTAATTGTTTAGAATTGATGAGATCAGTCTGCAATATTTGGAGAAATTTAGCCCTTGTATACCCAAGACCCAGCACTAGATTCTACTACATAGTCTGTAGGAGCTGGGAGCTAGGTGTCAATCTAGATCTATTGTTAGGGGAATGGGTAAGTAAAATGTGTTGGATACATACTGTGGAATAATACGCAGTGATTAGAAGCAATGAATTGGTACGTATAGCACCATCTTAAAATACATAGCATTGAGTGAATAAAAAAACATAGCATTGAGTGAATAAATTGGCAGAGAATGAGGTCTGTTGTTACAGTACCACTTATGTAGATTAAAACATGCATACACATAACGAATTTATTTTTCAAAGATATTTACATATTTAATAATATATATCAAACTCATTAAAATGGCCATCTGTAGGGAGGGGAAAAAGGGATGAGGGGGATAGGGGGTGGAATGAACTGAAAAAACACGTAAAGGAAAACAAGCAACGGGCCTCGACCAGACTGATGATTGTTCATTATGAACTAAAGGGTATGTTTAACTCACCTCTCAGCCCTTGAGGTCCCCCAAAAGATAACTAAAATTGCTGTGGAATGAAGCTCTATTATTATTGGCTAAAGACCTTATGCCGACCTGAGATACTAAATAAGGGTACCCAACTTTTTATTGGGAGAGGAGACACATCAGGATGATGCACTCTCAAAAGCTGAGGGGACTGGAGGGAAATTGTTTCTAAAAATAAAATGGATAATTTCTTAGGTTTGTATTTAGAGAAGACACAATGACTAATGTTTTGGCAAGGTATTAGAACTTGTGCATTAGTCTTGTCTTAATGGAAGGGAATCTGTTTGACAAAAATTTTCCATTTGAGCAGAGCAATCTTGCGGTAGATCATTACTCTGTATAAACAGCCCAAAGGGCCCTTCAGCCTGGATTTTACGGTGCATCCCACTCATATTCTCCAACCAAAGGCTATGGGACTGCGTACTCAGGTCTGTGTGGATATCCAGCTCAACAAGGCAGGGCAAACCAATGGAATTGTTTTGTTTTGTTTTATACCGGTCAGTCTGATTCCCCAAGGAATAAATTACTAGGAATTGTTGATATATTCCTTTCCAAACAATCATACACATTTGACATTATTTAGACATCAGGCTCAGAATATAATTTCAGTCTAGTGTTTTAGAAACACTAGACTGAAATTATAAATGAATTTCTACATGAGTTGAAAATGATAAATGAATGAATAAACAAATGAAAGCAAACCAAACAAACAAAACAGAAAAAAATAGGGTACGTGTCCTTGCCTTAAATATAATTATCACACTTGGCTACAATTTGAGGAAGTATGCCCCACAATAAATGTGATCATTTGGCTCAAAATATTTTTTGCCTATTTTGATAAGTAGCAGGTAGATGGAGGAAAAAGAAAAAATGAAGTGAATAAGAAATTACTTCATTTATCTGTTCCTTTAGGAAATGATGATAGCCCTAAACTTCTACGTGTTTATAAACCCAATGCGCCTTTTATTGGTATCTTCTCTCTCTGCCTTCTGTTACTTCTTTCTGCTATGATTTTTTTTTAGCTGTTCCACCCTTCCTTGGCCATCCCCATGCCTGCTGCAGACACATCCTCTCCTATGGGAAAAAAATCCATGGGTTTCATGACAACCATGGAGAGAAATTATTTTCTCCTTACTTCCAGGTAGGGGGGTGTGTCTGTGTGCGCATACCCACATACCCAAGGGAAACTCTAAAAGCTTAGTGGTATCCCTTCTGTTCAAAATTATTTAAATCAAACTGTCATGATTTTTATTAGGATTTTTCTATCTACTAATATATATATATATATATATATATCCTATTTGGAGTTCATAGTTCATTTCATTCTACAAGGTGATCAACCAAAAGCACTGGATAGAATTTTAGTAGTACCTATTTTATTGTGCAGTTCCTGTATTTTACTAATGAGTTCAAAGTAAATATTTTCTTTTCTCTCTTCTGCTACTGCCAGAATTTTCAGAGATAACAAAATCTGAATTTTATTTGCTCCTAGTTACAACAACAGCCAAGTTTAGCATTGGAAATTACAAACATTACTTAATCTGAAGAGATAGCAGTAGAACTTCCCAGGCATTTTTCTCATTAGAATGCTACTCTCCAGATATAGAGTGTCATGAATGAGACTGTGTCCACAGACTCAGCAGAATTGTATCAAAATTACAGTGACCGACTTTTCTTTGGAGGTCCTCTGAAGTGGCACTATTAGCATGGCTGACAGCATCTCAAAGTCAACCTGCAAACAGAAGCTTTTCATATACCAAATACAGTGCCCTCTTCCTGGTAGATATTCCATAAATTGTAGAGCACAATATCCCTTCCCTTAATCTCTCCCCAAAAGCCTTAACTAGTAAACATTTTAATCTCATTTTTAAGAATGAAAGAAAAATAATAGTAATTACCATTTGGCCCCAGTTAGTCACTATGAAAGAAGATAGAACTGACTACCCAGGCTGGTCACAGAAGCTCAGTGGTGAAACCATTTCTGCATTGGTCTGAATGCCCCCAACTTAGTCTCCCTTAAGCATCAGACACCATCCCTCTTTGCAGAAGTGCAACTATTAGAGTTGAAGAAGGGTTGCGTGGTCTGGGCTCTGCACCACGTCATGCACTGCCCGTTCAAATGACCATCTGAACAGCACAAGGACCACTGAATGCCTCTGCGAGTGGTTCTCACTGTGTAAGCACAGTCAGAGGGGAAACAGGAGAGTGACACAAAGTCTAAAAAACATAAACTGCAATATGCTGGGCTGCTACAATCACTCTCTTCTAATCCAGTAATGTCCTAAACCAGTTTAATGGAAGATCCTTTTGCAAGGGTTCACAGGTTATTTTTCTGAAAGGAATGAAAAATGCTGCAAGGTTATCTTCTAATTCCTACCTTCATTTCTTTAATGTTATTAAATAATAATGTACAGTCAACTCTGATGTCATACTAAGACAATATTTTTGTGTAAATCTAACATATTCATTACACTCACAAGCCACAAATATTGTATCGCAAATTTACATGTAATACATAGTTCCCCCCCAACCCCAAAAGAACCCCATTCCTTTAAAAGTGACAAAGCATTTAGGCATATTTCTGAGCTACATTCAGATAAGATTACCAACAAGTGATAGGTGATCATTTTCAAGGAAGAAAATTATCAAACATAATCGAATCAGTTCACTATTTGTGACAGAAATTAAGTAATCCATACTTGATGCATTTCGTAGTACCATAAAAACTTTTCAATAATGGTACATGCGAAAATAAATATATCTAATTTTTTTCTTCTGGTATACATAGAAATTAGAAGGACTATAATGGCAATTAAAAATGTAATGTAACTTTAAAAACTTGATTTCAGAATGTCCAGTAGAAAGCCACTATTAAAGCATAATATGACAGTAATGAAAATATCTACAATCCATTAAATTCAAAACATCGTCCTTATATTTTCCACATTAAAGGTCAACAACTCATCTATGTTACCATAATTTATTTTGTAATTTATTTCAGTTTAATACTTTCAAGATTAACTTGTCTAAAACTTCCCTTTAATATTTTAGGTCTCAAACTTATTCCCAGGTTTCTGAAAATATTGGTATTTTCTCCCCCTTGATGTATAGAAGGAGTTGTTTTAAAAAAAAAATACATGTGAAATGTGAGTGGGCATTTAGTTATACACTATCTTAGTTTAAATTAGAAGGGTACGGAGGGAAAAATACAAAAAGATAACTATCATGCAGACTCCTTAGTTCATGGTGTATTTTCTTTTTTCCTTTCTAATGAACAAGAGGAAAATAAATCTTTGGAATTCCAAAGATGATTCTGAGGTGTAACCTCCATCAGATCATCTAGATACACAACTGTCTGACAACATTATAATAAAGGCAGTAAATAATGTTGTTCCAAAGACCAGCTGAAAAGCTGAAGTTTTCGTCAGTGACGGTGACGGAAGCTCATGATTTGGACACTATAGTTGAAACCTCAAAGACTTATGCACTGAGCAACAGTGACGATACTGTATAATCAACTAGGAGTACAGCAAAACACCACCACCAAAAAAAAAGTGCTTTCAGCTCATAAAAGAAACTATTATCATGAGGAAAGAGAAGTGACTGCTGGATTTAAAAGGCAATCAGGGAGAATTTTTTAAACTAAATATAAAGAATCACCACCTTTCCCTAGAAGATGTTAAAACCACAGAGAAAACTGTCTAAGGGAAATAAAATAAGCTCACAGGTGAAAAATCATTTACAGGATACATTTTAGGATGTACACTTTGGTAAATGATCGACAAAATTAGAAAAACGGATTCACTGTAGAGGTGCATTATCTGAAGAGGACACGGTGTCCAGAAATTCTGTTGCTGCTTTCATCACAATCAATGTGAGGTTTGCATTAGTAAGGATGTGAAGTTATTTAAAGAAGGAGAAGGCAAAAAAAAAGCTACAGAACTAGTATCAAGTCAAGAAGCAAAAGGCAGTGTCAACAATGTTCATTTCCCAATGCGATGGGGAATTATTAAAATATAAAGTACCGTTTTATCCTTCAGCTAATATATAAAAATTTAAAACCTCAGTATGCTTGAAAAAAGGCTGTTTCTACAAATGATGTGCTTTCTCAATACCATTCGATAGCTGTTGTTGAAATTTGGCTCGTGAAAAAGCTGCAGTTATATTTTTCATATACCTCTATGCATGTAAGTTAATTATGCAATGTTTTGCCGCTGTTTTGTTTCATGTGCACTTGCGTCAACAGTTTGTAACACTGGTTCTTTACTTTTATGCTTCAGTACACCTGATGTAGATATTATTTTCCCAACAGTGACAGTGACTCGTTAAGTAATCATGAAATCTTTTGTAGGAGACAATGTTAAGTGTTAGAACCTCTCTCCAGTGGGAAGTTTTTTTTAAAAAATTTTTATTTTATATTTCAGTATAGTTGATTAACAATGTTGTGTTAGTTTCAGCTATACAGCAAAGTGATTCAGTTATACATAGATTCATTCTTTTTCAGATTCTTTTCTCATATAGGTTATCACAGAATATTGAGTAGAGTTCCCTGTGCTATACAGTAGGTCCTTGTTGGTTACCTATCTTATGTATAGTAGTGTGTGTATGTTAATCCCAAACACCTGATTTATCCCTCCCCACCACGTTTCCCGTTTGGTAACCATAAGTTTGTTTTCAATATCTGTAGGTCTGTTTCTGTTTTGTAAATAAGTTCATTTGTATCACTTTTTAAAATTAAATTCCACAGATGAATGATATTTGACTTTCTCTGTCTGACTTACTTCACTTAGTATGATAATTTCATACTAATGGATAGGTCCATTCATGTTGCTGCAAATGGCATTGTTTTGTTCTTTTTAATGGCTGAGTAATATACCACTGTATATTATATATGTACCACATCTTCTTTATCCATTCTTCTGTTGACGGACCTTTAGGTGCTTCCATGTCTTGGCTATTGTAAACAGCATTGCAATGGACATTGGAATGCATGTATCCTTGTGAACCATGGTTTTCTGTAGATATATGCCCAGGAATGGTATTGCTGGATCATTTGGTAGCTCTATTTTTAGTTTTTTAAGGAACCTCCATACTGTACTATAGTGGCTGTATCAAGTTACATTCCCACCAACAGCGCAAGAGGGTTCCCTTTTCTTCACACCCTCTCCAGCATTTACTATTTGTAGACTTTTTGATGACAGCCATTCTGACTGGTGTGAGATGATATCTCATTGTAGTTTTGATTTGCATTTCTCCAATAATTAGCAATGTTGATCATCTTTTCATGTGCCTCTTGGCCATCTGTATGTCTTCTTTGGAGAAATGTCTATTTAGGTCTTCTGCCCGTTTTTTGACTGAGTTATTTGTTTTTCTGATATTGAGCTGCATGAGCTGCTTGTAGATTTTGGAGAATAACCCCTTGTCAATAGCATCGTTTGCAGATATTTTCTCCCATTTTGTGGGCTGTCTTTTTGTTTTGTTTATGGTTTCCTTTGCTGTGCAAAAGCTTTTGAGTTTAATTAGGTCCCATTTGTTTATTTTTGTTTTTATTTCCATTACTCTAGGACATGGATCCAAAAAGATATTGCTGTGAATTATGTCAAAGAGTGTTCTGCTTATGTTTTCCTCTAAGAGTTTTACAGTGTCCAGTCTTACACTTAGATATTTAATCCATTTGAGTTTATTTTTGTATATGGTGTTAGAGAATGTTCTAATTTCATTCTTTTACAGATAGCTGTACAGTTTTTCCAGCACCATTTACTGAAGAGACTGTCTTTTCTCCACTGTATAGTCTTGTCTCCTTTGTCATAGATTAATTGGCCATAGGGGCATGGTTGTATTTCTGGACTTTCTATCCTGTTCCATTGATCTATATTTCTGTTTTTGTGCCAGTACTATTACTGTTTTGATGACTGTAGCTTTGTTGTATTGTCTGAAGTCAGGGAGCCTGATCCCTCCAGCTCCATTTTTCTTTCTCAAGATTGCTTTGGCTATTCGGGGTCTTTTGTGTGTCCATACAAATTTTTAAATATTTTGTTCTAGTTCTGTGGAAAATGTCATTGGTAATTCAATAGGGATTGCATTGAATCTGTAGATTGCCTTGGGTAGTATAGTCATTGTGACAATATTGATTATACCAATCCAAGAACATGGTATATCTTTCCATCTTTCCATCTTCAGTTTCTTTCATCAGCATCTTATAATTTTCAGAGTTACAGAACTTTTGCCTCCTTAGGTAGGTTTATTCCTAGGTATTTTATTCTTTTTGATGTGATGGTAAATGGGATTGTTTCTTTAATTTCTTTTTCTGATCTTTCATTGTTAGTGTATAGAAATGCAAGAGATTTTTGTGCATTAATTTTGTCTCCTGGAACTTTACCAACTTCATTGATGAGCTCTAGTAGTTTTCTGGTAGCATCTTAAGGATTTTCTATGTATACTATCGTGTCATCTGCAAAGAGTAATGGGTTTACTTCTTCTTTTCCAATTTGGATTCCTTCTATTTCTTTTTCTTCTCTAATTGCTGTGTCTAGGATTCCAAAACTATGTTGAATAAAAGTGGTGAGAGTGGACATCCTTGTCTTGTTCCTGATCTTAGAGGAAATGCTTTCAGGTTTTCACCATTGAGTATGATGTTAGCTGTAGGTTTGTCATATTTGGCCTATATTATGTTGAGGTAGGTTCCCTCTATGCCCACTTTCTGGAGAGTTTTTATCATAAATGGGTGTTGAATTTTGTCAAAAGCTTTTTCTGCATCTATTGAGATGATCATGTGGTTTTTATTCTTCAATTTTTTGTGCACCATGCTGATTGATTTGCAGATATTGAAGAATCCTTGCATCCCTGGGATCAATCCCACTTGATTATGGTGTATGATCCTTTTAATGTATTGTTGGATATAGCTTTGCAGTGTTTTGTTGAGTATTTTTGCACTGATGTTCATCAGTGATACTGGTCTGTAATTTTCTTTTTTTGGTGGTATCTTTGTCTGGTTTTGGTGTCATGGTGATGGTGGCCTTTAGAATGAGTTTAGGAATGTTCCTTCCTCTGCAATTTTTGGGAATAGTTTCAGAAGGATAGGTGTTAAGTCTTCTCTAAATGTTTGATAGAATTTACCTGTGAAGCCATCTGGTCCTGGACTTTTGTTTGTTGGGAGTTTTAAAATCACAGTTTGTATTTCAATACTTGCGATTGGTCTGTTCATATTTTCTATTTCTTCCTATTTCAGTATTGGGAGATTGTATCTTTCTAAGAATTTGTTCATTTCTTCTACGTTGTCCGTTTTATTGGCATATAGTTGCTTGTAATAGTTCCATATGATCCCTTTATTTCTGTGGTGTTTGTTGTAACTTCTCCTTTTTTATTTCTAATTTTGTTGATTTGAGCCCTCTCTTTTTTTTTTCTTGATGAGTCTGGCTAAAGGTTTTTCAATTTTGTTTATCTTTTCAGAGAACCATCTTTTAGTTTCATTGATCTTTTGTATTGTTTTCTTCAACTCTATTTCATTTATTTCTGCTCTGACCTTTATGATTTCTTTCCTTATACTAACTTTAGGTTTTGTTTGTTCTTCCTTCTCTAGTTGCTTTAGGTGTAAGTTAGGTTGTTTATTTGAGCTTTTTCTTGTTTCCTGTGGTAAGAATATATTGCTATACACGTCCCTCTTAGAACTGCTTTTGCTATGTCCCATAGGTTTTGGATCATTGTGCATTAGTTTTCATTTGTCTCTAGGTATTTTTGACTTCCTCTTTGATTTCTTTAGTGATCCATTGGTTGTTTAGTAGCATATTGTTTAGCCTCCCCATATTTGTGTTTTTTACAGTTTTTTTCTTGTAGTTAATTTCTAATCTCATAGTGCTGTGGTTGGAAAAGATCCTTGATATGATTTCCATTTTCTTAAATTTACCGAGGCTCGCTTTGTGGCCTAGCATGTGATCAATCCTTGAGAATGTTCCATTTGCACTTGAGAAGAATGTGTATTCTGCTGCTTTTGGGTGGACTGCTCTATAAATATCAATTAAGTCCATCTGGTCTAATGTGTCATTTAAGGCCTGTGTTTCCTTATTGATTTTCTGCCTGGATGATCTGTCCATTGATGAAAGTGGGGTCTTAAAGCCCCCCACTATTGTTGTGTTGCTGTCGATTTCTCCTTTTATGGCTGTTAGTTCATAGGGAAGTTGAGAAGGGATGGTGGAGTTTAACACATTTTTCAGGGGATTCTGACACAACCCCCAGGGGTTATAAACCCCTTCCCATTTTGAAAATCAGTAATCTTTGAACAAAAAAAGAATTTATATTTTTACTTCATGCCAGGTTAACAAGCTTCTAGTACATGGTGTGTATATGCTAGATTCACCAAGGGTATTCATGATCCCACATTTGGTAGGGCTTGCACTTTGACTGATACCTATATCTATATCATTGATATCTATATATTTTTTTCTTGTAGTAGTGAAGTAGTTATGCCTATCCACCACTTGGTTGTGATCACTAGCATAAGGAGGCTGTCTGGGAATAAGGGTCTAGTCAGGCCATGGGATAGAAAAGTTTCACTTTAGCATATTTGCTCAGCAATTCTAACCAAAGCTAATAAACCATAAATCAAAGCCATATGTTGACAGTAGTATTAATGGCAGACTCAGGTCCAAGTAAATAATCTAGACCTTTCACTCACATGTTTGGCTGTCAGGAAGGTGGAAGGAAGAGGTCAGGCCAAGGTTTGGCTGTGACCACATTCACTAGCATCTGAAACAATTAGCTTTAGTAGCCACACAAGTGCTGCATGGCTATCTTTCTATCCCAATGAGGGAAAAACTATATGACAAAGCAACCTCCTTATAGGTAGGCATCATCATCCTGCCAGTGGATGCTGTGATAGGTCCCATCTCCCTATTCAGGATCAAGGTATTACTTTCCCCAGGTGCCAGTAGTGTTGGCTGCAGATGGCTTACAGCTTACAGCTAAGCCCCAGGAATGATCCTTGGCCTAAGATCGTCCCCCCTCCTGGAGGGAGGGGAGGGACAGCCTGCACACAACACATGGCCAGTAGGAGAGTGAAGCAAGTGAGGAATAAGCCTCAGTGCTAGATTTAAGGGAGTGTCAAAAAACTCAAATCAAGATAAATAATATTTTAATGCACTATTTTTAAAAATCAAAAATGCAAACAGTCCATAATGCTCAAAATATCACAATTGAAAATAAAAACAATATCAATAATGACCGATTCATCCTTTTGCTTGAGGATCATTTGTGACCCTGCACAGCACTCTTACTTATACTGTCTTTACTCAATATGTTCAGTATTTTGTTCATTGTGGAATTTTGCATTAACTTAGATTTTTAAAAATAGTGCAATAAAATATCATTTATCTTGGTTACTGAGTTTTTGGCACCCCTAAATTTTGTCCTTGAGGCGAGTGCTTCCCTCTCCTCACCCTTGTCCCAGCCATGGCAGGTGGTAACAATGCCTGGCTCGTTTGCCCTACAGGGAGACAATGCTGAAGGGTCATCCCAGCAACAGAGTTCCTGTGGGACCAGCTGGAGCCTGTCTTATGACTTCATTCCAGTCCAATCCTGCTTCCCTCACTCCCTTACCAGAGTTACTCCCAAGAGCACTCATGTGGGCAAGTCTCTGTCTGAGTCTGTTTCTCCTAGAACATCCCATAAAAGATGAAGCTCAGAGAGGCCAAGGGGCTTGCCCAAGTTCTCAGAGTTCCTAGGTGGCGGAGATGAAAACCCAGGTTAGTCTAACTAAAAGCCAGTGCTCCTCATTGTAAAACCCTATAGTCCAGGACCAGGATTTGGGACTATAGTCTAAAGTAAGCCAAGGTCAAACCCAGACACCAACAATCCCCCCACCAACTCCTCTGACTGAAATTCCTAATCATGGACTAGAAATCAGTCTTTCTGATTTCCAGGAAGTAAAGTCTCCAATTATGTCAGACCATGTGGCTGACAGAGAAATCCAACCCCCACCCTGCCAAGATATCAATATCCTAATCCTCAGAACCTATGGATGTGTTAACTTACATGGCAGAAGGGACTTTGCAGACATGATCAAGTTAAGGACCTTGAGATGCAGAGATTATATTGCATTTCCAGGTGGACCCAATATAATCACAAGGGTCCTTATTAGGGAAAGAGGGAGACAGGAAAGTCAGAGGAGATGTGATGATGGAAGCAGAGGTCAGTCATGTGACCATGGGCCAAAGAATGCATACAGCCTCTAGAAGCTGGGAGCATCGAGGAACAAATTCTCCCCTAGAGCCTCCAGAAGAAACACGGCTCTACTGCCACCTTGATTTTCTCCCCTTATATGAGACCCATTTTAGACTTCTGGAAGCCAGAAGTCTAAGAAAATAAATTTGTGTTGTTTCAAGCCACTCAGTTTGTGATGATTTGTTACTACAGCAATAGGAAACTAATACAGACTCCTAAGGCAGGGCTTTTTCCCTGACATCATGGCATCACTCACATCACTCTGAGTTGTCATGGATCCCTAACAGAAATCAGACAGAACCACCAGAGGAATTTGACAATGTCTTCTCAGTTGCATTATATTTGTTAAATTAATATAAAGTAACTTGGATGTGTGGAAGGATTGATGATCTGTTCTGACTCCAGATGGTCCTGTTCTGCTGATGACAGATAGAAGTCCAGGTCAGGCAGCGCGCATCTATCTACATGAAAGAAGGAGGGAAATGATTGGTGTAGGAAGGCCAGCATGACACAGGAACTCTTCAAAGCACACTTTTTACTTTTCTGACTCTTTAGTAATATCTTTTGAATTGTAGATATTCCATTCCTGTTACAATTTTAATTCAGAACCAACTGTTCTGTTCTTCTTTCCTAACTTCACTCAACGAGTTGGGATTTTAAGCTCCTCCTGCTACTTGAGCAAAAGTAGACATTTTTTTGTTGTTCACGTCATTGATTAGATTTGGGGTTTGATGTGCCATCAAAGTTTATTATTTAAAAAATCTGAATATTGAAGAGATTTTCTTTTTTAGATTAGTTATATGAAAGAGGACAAAATACTTCGGCTAGAAGCCAGAACAAGAGAATTTGGGGCATCAAGAAAATATCTTGAACAGAAACAGAAAAAAGCACAGGGCTTCACTCCAGGCAAGGAAGAGGTTCTAGGATGGGGACAGACAAGAAGAAGAGAGAGGAAAACACCATGTATAAATGAGTAGGGGGGTGAGGGAGAAGGGGCAATGGGTGGTGGCTATAACTATGCAGATGGGACCTTGGGCAACCTTGCAATATTCTTGCCCAAGTGTGTGCTGGCAAGATACGGTCCTACTCATAGGAGCAGAGATATCACTGTCTCTGCTCACTGAGCAGACCAGCCTTAAGTTTTATCCAAAAGAGCACCCCCTGCTCCTGGGGCTCAGTTAGCTGTACTTGCCTTCTGCTTCTCCTGAAGATTTCAGTCCATCAGCTAACATCTTGTTTGGGTCCTTCCTGAAAAAATGATTCCTATACATTTCCTTAAATTTTGCTTGGTTTCTAACTTACCCTCACCTCACAATGCCCCAGGACACATGTAAGCTCAAGAAAAAGAAGGCAGGTAATGATGAAGTCTTTGGATTGTTCGTGTTAGAAATGTGTCTGGGCTTTCCCTGTCTACCAGTGGCACGGCACATTTTGAGTTGGCTGCAGCTATATGTTTGTTTTGGATAAACTGTGTGCAAGGGAGGTGATTTGGAGTTGGGGTTAAGAGCACAGGCTCTGGAGCCAGGCTGCCTTGGTCTTAACCCCAGTTCCATCCATTCCTACCTCTGTGGCCTTGGCTGAGTTACTTGCCCTCTCCTGACTCAGTTTCCTCAACTTCAAAATAGAGATCATAGCACCTACCTCACAGGGTTGTTTTGAGGATTAAAGTGGTTAATACATGTAAATCTCTTAGAATAGTATACAGTTAGTACTACCCAAGTTGGACATTCTTAAAAAAAAAAAAAAAGAAAGAAACAGAAGGCAGGTAGGGGGAGAGAAGGGGGAGTCCTAGACACTTAATGGGATGGCATAACAAGGAATCCTTCAGCACTTTATGGATCCAGCCTGATTTATTCCCCTCCCAGCATCTCCCTCTCTTTCAATGAGCTGGGATAATGGTTAATGGCTTCCTTTTACCTGATAATAATGTGTAAATTTAAGAGTCAACTTGCACAGAGGAAGGAATATAAAGGTCAAAAGTCTTGTTATATTATCAACATACTTTTTGAAATAGCTTACTAATCAATTTGGAGAAACACGGGTCTTTATGGAGGCTTTCTCCCTGATTTGGAAAAGTACTGGCCTAGGCAGTTACCAAGTTGTTGAGACTCTAGACTACACAGACTCCACTAATCTCCTGGTTAAACTGAAGTAGTACAGCCTTTTGTATGTCCGGGTTTGGGTTTTTTAGAAATCTGGTAGGAAGAAAACAGGTGGAAGAATGATTTTGAACGAATAATTTACCACATTGAAAATTATTTTATTAATGAAATTTATTTTCTCCATTTTTTTAACTGAAATTTGTGCTTTTTTTGTGTAGTTGGTCAGCTATGCTAGTGCCTGGGTACTTTTTTTAAAAAAAAATACTGGCTTAAGTACTTTGGAGGGAGAGGTGCAAAGGGATCAGACGACATGCTTGTAGAGTAGCCTGTGGGATTGTCTGCCCAGCAACTTTCTGATCCATAGAGGTAGATCTGAGCGACTTGTTTCACTGGGTGCCCAACCTCCTCCCCAGAGTGAGGTGGGGTCCGGGCTAAGGGACTGTATACTTGACTTACTGCATATGGCTAAATTTGTAACACGAATGGGAGCAGTGAAATATCTGTGAGAGCTGAAGAACACGTCTGCTCAGTGAGGGTTCAACGTCGGGCACAGAATCGGTCTTCAGTGAGTATTTGTTGAATGACCTGACTTAGTAAATGGGTGAACAGATGAATACAGAAATGCCCAAAGCAGCAGACATTCCAGTCCCTGGTTCCAGTTGCTTCCTGCCTCTTAGCTTCCGTACAGACCTTAGTAAGCCTCCATGATCCTTGGGTTTTTACACATAACTCAGGCCATCTTATGTTGGTTTCTGTTACTTGCAAATTATAGTCACTATTAATAATGAGGAGCTTGGAATTGACTTTGAGATAAACATGAAAAAAAAATCTATAGAACTTATTCTCTCTTTATAGATATGAGTGTATATTTATGAGTGTGTATGCACGTCTGTGTAGTGTCATGTGTGTATGTATTATGCATATATACACATATATCCATATGAACTGGATAAATCAATGTCCCTGAGCTCCATTCCGTATGTCTAAAATAAAGGGGTTAGACTAATGATCTGAATTAAGAGGTTATACTTTTAGGAATTATGTCAATGATTTGTTAGTAAATCACCAGAAGATATACCGTTGCCAGAAAAGAGAGTCCAAGATAGGCACTTTGGGAGTTCACATACTTTCCATGTTGTTTCATTGCTGAAAACAGTTGGGCAGATCTTTTGGAAGTGCATTCTCTGGTGGTTGCCTGTTATTTTAACTCTGCCCTTGGAAGGTGATCTCCAGTCTATGGTGACTAAGGGTGCTGGTAACACGAGTTTGGGTAAAATAGCAAAATTTAACTGTAAAGTAGCAGTGAGACTTTTCCCCGTGAATTGGCCCTGGAGGTAAACCATGAGGAGTGCCACGTCCGTATGGACAGAATATTGGTGGGAATCATGTACCAAATTGAAGTGTCCACAGGGTGCATAACCAGCAGTTGGCATCCCCAAACTTGGCTGCCTTCTTTTTGATGGGACCTCAATATCCCTCACACATAAAGCACAATGCTGGGTGTGGCCCAGGTGTTCAATGATGACTGAACACTGTGATTGATAAGCCAAGTTCATAACGCCAGCTGTCATCAGTATTTGAATCCTTATTAATGCCAACTATTTTACATACTTTTTTTACAAGTATTTTCTTATTTCACACTGTCAACAATCCTCTTTTTATTCCCATTTTAAATGTTAGGAAATCGGGACTTAGAGAATGAAAGGAACTTTCCCCAAATCACACTGCTGATAGTGGCAGAGAATGCTAAGCCAGCTTGTCTGACTCTAAAGCTCACTATGCTCTACTGCCTCTCTCTTCTCAACCATATTTGGAGGCAAGTGAGAATGGCACAAAGCGTTTTGCCTTATACCTGATTTAACTATCAATTATAGACTCTTCACAGACCAATATGGATCTGAATCCTAATGTGCTCCTGAATAGCATTGGCTGCCTAGCAGATAAGTTCAGGGGGTCATAAACTGTTCAAAAATTGAACATCAGTGTTTTTACAATGTGGAAATACATGGATTTCTAGCTGTTATTTTTGCTGTGTATTTTCAGAATGTCTGAAAGGGCAGCTTATCTTCTATAGCACTCATCTCTGCGTGGCTCAGCTGGTCACATGGACTTTACTAGCATGTGTCATTGTTCTCCCTTTTCCTGTATGCCCTAAGGTAGGGCACTTCTGCCACCCACTGAAGTTCACTTCTAAAAAGCTAATAGCTTTGGGGGAATAGCAGAGGGGTTATTTATTTTTTCAAGTTAGTGTGGAGAAAAAGGAATAGAGCAGATTCTTCCCAGATGCCTGATTTCTAGTCAGCATGCTGCTTGAGTCCCTGATTGAACACACTTCAGCCATCCTGTGCCTAAGGAGAAAAATACTCCTGCCTCACGTCGCTATGGTAACTGATGCTCAGCAGGCAGTTGCAGTTTCATTTAACATAACTGGCTTTTAGAACTTGAGGGGAAAGTATGCTTTCATGTAAGAAAAGGGATGACGAGAGATTTAATTAATGTGTTTCAGCTTAACGTAGGGATACAGGTCACTTCCACTGTTTGACCGTAGCGTGTATAGCTCCATTTTATATCTGTATCAGATCTAAGGCATCAAAAGGTGGACCATTTCTCTCATCATATGTGAAGTGCACAAAGTGGGCAGAAACGGAGAGATAGGGGTTGTGCTGAAGCCTTTGCAAAAGGTTTTTCACTTTATAAAACCATCTCGGCTTGAGAGTGTACGGGAGAATTGCTTCCTCTTCTCGCATCCACAAAGGAGGCCTGAGTGATGGGTTGCTAGGCAACCTCACACTGAAGACTGGGGCACTTTGAAATTAACATAGCTGACCTCCCCATCATCTCTGCAGCTCTGCTATTCAAAAGCATTTTGTGAGGCCATAGGACTCAAGAAAATAGATATAAGATGTAAATACAAAAATAAAGAATAGGGGAAATAAATCTGAATTTTTCAACGACCAGGATTCACTCAATGAAAAAAGGCAGCAGTTTGAAAAAGCAGGTTGAGGGTAAAATGGTGTTAGTTGCTATAAGCCAGAAACTAGTATTTTGAATAATGTAAGAAGAAAATTTCCCTATGTTTTTAGAGACGTTTATAACTGCCATGTAAACTATCACAGCAAGGGGTCTGAAAATACCTAAGGGCAAACAAAAATAGATCCATTTATGATCATATATATCTGCTACATATTTTTTTAAAAATCTTAACTCTCAATCCTCAGCACATGATGTTTCGCTTAAGCTCCAGAGTTTCCTACTCTTTTTCTTGCTACTGCATCATTAATATGATACTGGTTGGTGTGGGAAGGGATGGTATTTATTTTGCAAGTAGATGAATATTTGGAAGGAAACTGCAAAGCTGGTCTATGGAGCAGACACACCCTCCTGTCATCAACAAATTATTTAGTTTGATTTTTAAAATATCTCATACCACTGGGAAAGGCTTATGGTAACATTTTAAAATACGCTGTTAAATTTGTAAACATCAAAATCAGTCAAAATTGGTGGTACTGGGAAAAGTGGGAGACAAATCCTGAGTTCTTTTTGGTAGGATTTTTTTTGTTGTGAGCATCTGGGTGAAGCAATTTTGAAACTATTTTAGATGGATTATAAGACTGAAGAAATGAACAAATATGATGAAGTTGTTGGGACTCAGGGTCTCATTGTGGAAGAAGGGACATGGGAACACAAGAAAGAACCCTATGGTGATAAACTGGATTTGGAGGAATTGATGTAATTTTGTGATTTCTGAAACATGTTTCAGTATGTGTGTATTTACACCTGTGTATGCATGTATATGTGTGCACATATATACGTGTATATATGCATGTGAGTGCATATATACACGCATATGTTTTCTGTTTGCTGAAAGGGTTTAGAAACAATTCACCCTAGTGGCAGTGAGCACACTTTACACTAAGTTCTTGATCTCTAATACCATTGCCCCACTAAAGGGAACCAGGGCTCCTCAGAGAAATGGCTGATTCCAGGGCTGGGACAGGGTACTTAGAAGTTGAACCTGGGATATTTTGTTATGCTAGAATGTAGGAACATGCTAAAAAAAAAAAAAAAGGAAAAGAGAGAAAGAAAAAGATAGGGGTAGTCACAAGGACACCAAAGGAGCCAACTTGAAGTGGTGCCGCTGGCCAAATCTGAAACCATTTGAGCACCAAAATAATTAAAGGCATTAATGAATTATGAACCAATGAAAAAATAGGAATTCATGAACACATATTAAATAATAAATATGTAAAAAAAGTAAAAATAATAATAAATAAGCAAAGGAGGGGCTCTTGTTTATAGTAAAATGCTAAGGGCTGACTGGTTGGAACATGTGGAGAAAGTGGTGACGTTAGAATATCATCATTTATAATCATCATGGTGAATATTAGATCAGGCAGGAATCAGGCTAATCTAGGGGAAATTTTTTTTTTTTCTTGCGGTACACGGGCCTCTCACTGTTGTGGCCTCTCCCGTTGCTGAGCACAGGCTCTGGACGCTCAGGCTCAGCGGCCATGGCTCACGGGCCCAGCCGCTCCGTGGTATGTGGGATCTTCCCGGACCGGGGCATGAACCCGTGTCCCCTGCATCGGCAGGCAGACTCTCAACCACTGTGCCACCAGGGAGGCCCTAGGGGAAATTTCTGAAGGAGCAGAATATTTGTAAGATCTTAAAGTGTCTCCTCATAGATTGGTTATTAGTTGCAAGGGAAAAAATAACAATTATATGGTAGAAAAGTTTGACATGTGTAATCAAAATTAATGTCTCCAGTGAGGGCAGGTGGACACTGTGTGTTTCCAGATGTGATACCATGAGGACACCACATCACTTATATAGTATTATGGCCAGAAACACTCAACTCAGATTGAATCTTAAGGAAATATCAGGCAAACCCAAAACAAAGGAACACTCAAATTAAAAAAAAAAAGCGGGGGGGGGGGGCAGAGGACTGTATTTTCAAAAATAGCTATTTTATAAAAGACAGAGGAAGGCTGTGGAAATGCTCCGGGTTAAACAAGACTAAAGACATGACAAGTAAATGCAATACCCAATCCTAGAATGGAACCCAACTGGAGGGAAAAGATGCTGTAGAGGATATTATTGAATCAGTTGGCGGTAAATAGTGGCAGGTTAAAAGTTTTGTATCTATGTTAAATTAACTGATGGTCATAACTGTACTGTCATTAAACTGGAGAATATCCCTATTCTCATGAAATACACAATGAAGTACTTTGGAGTACAGAGGCATGTATGATGTATGCAACTTACTCTCAGAATGTTCAGAAAAAACATTTTACATATAGGTGTGTATATGTGTGTGTGTATAAATGTATATACAAAATTTGTATATACAAAGAGAAGATGCAAATGAGGTAAAATACTAACAATATTTTAGTATGTATCTGGGTAAATGGCATGTGGGTGCTCTTTGTACTTTTCTTATTCACGAAACTTCTTTAAGTTTGAAATGATTTCCAAATGAAAAAATCAAAAATTTTGTGTGGAAAAAACCCAATTTTTATTGGAACTAAAGCAATGAATATTTACATTTTAAGAAATCTGTGGAAACAGCAGTAAGCTAACTCACACAAAAAAGATACTACACTTCATAAGAGACAGTAGAGTTACTTGTTCCGCACAGAGAACTGACATCAGGACCCAGACACATCTCATTGGTCACATTTCTTCCCCTGAAATCTGTGTGGTCTGTGCTCCATCATTTTAACTTTGCTCTTGGGTGTTCTCAATATCCTGGACTTTCCCCAATCCCCGTGTCCCCCTCAAATTATCCTCTGCAATTTGTGACAATGTGAAAAATTGGCTGGAAACTTGTCAAGAAAGTATATGTCAGGGAGTTTTCATTCATTGACTAGAGCAACTTCAAGTATTTAACTTAAATTGTTTGAAAAGAGCATTTTTGTAACTGCTTAGCATTTTAGCACACTTTTTCCTCCAGTGTTCTTTAAGCTTAGGGTGTTTTCCAAAAAAAGTTTAATCTCTACCTGTGAAACAGGACCTATTACTCATTATAAGTGAGGATACTACTGAATACTTCACAGCCCTGTTCTTAGTGTTTCAAGTTTTTTTTTTTTTTTTTTTTTGTTTAAGGTTCTTACATCATTTACCCATTAAAAATAAAACTAGCCTGCCTCTGGCGGAAACTGAAATAGTAATTACTTTCTTAAAATACACTTGTTTTTTTAAAACAGAGTTTCTGTTACATTGCCAAAAGAATTTGTTTGAAGAAAGATAAAAATAACATACACACTATTTGAAAACAGCCTCGTTTAAAGGTTGCCATAGATTCTAAGGTTATACCACTAGAAGGAAGACATTTAGAACCTGCTCATTACTCAGCTTTCCTCATTTATGGGATCAAATTGTTTTATGGGCAGCGTGCCAGATTCATTTACGTGCAGTGTAAGACAAATTGTAGAGTCAGGCATTTCTCTAGAAAACATCTGGTTCTTAAGAAGAGTTTAAAAGGTGCGTAACACTTTTTTGCTCGTAACTATGATTTATGATGTTACAGTAACCCCCCTCTAATCTGGCAGGCAGACTTCCAGCAACCACAATCAGGAATCTGGAAGTAAGTGAAAATACTTCAGAGCTCAAGGAAAACAGAGGCCCCCAAATTCCATGCGTATGAAGGAGTGGTACTGCCTTTAGGTCAAAGTCCACTTCATTATAAAACTGATGGAGCAAATTAGCATAAGGGCTCCTAAGCCCACCTTTATATATCTAACACCTCTTTCTACAGTTATTTTGTTCCTTTACTCCCTTTACAAAAATCACACATCCCTCTCAACTCTAATTCTTCTAAACCATCCCCTGGACCCCTTTTCCTCCTCAGGCTTCCCCCTTTTCTCTTTCTTATACCTTCAATATCTACTGACTTTTCCCCATAAATATTCCAAGATGCTCAAGTAGCTCCTGTCTTGAAAAACAAAAAACAAAATCCCTTTTATAAACCTCTGTAGCCATCACTCTATTGCTCCCTTACCCTCAGCCCTATAGCCAAACATTTTTCTCTTCTGTCTCTAATTCCTCGCCTTTCATTCAAACTTTGTTCCAATTAGTAAGGGATCCTCTTCCTCCAAGGGGGTGCAGTTGCATTTGTGAGACCCAGAGTGCTAGCTTCTGCTCCTCTGCTACCCCCTCGGGTGGGTCAATCTGTCCAGGGCTCACACGACACAACTACACGTTGTGGCCCTGTGTGATTTCAGGTATTTCCTCCAGTTTCTTATTAGTTACATTTGGTAGGATCATCATTAAAACTCGGTTACTAGTAACAGTGAACTCCTATTACTGTTGCTATTGCCACTCTCCTATTGCCATTTTCTGGCAGTCTTTTTCGATCTTCTACTTCCTGAATCTTTTTCTCTGACAATTGAAATAAACCAGATTACATTTTGTACAAACCATTAAAGTGTGGGTGTTAAGAGTTTTTCTATTCCTCTTTAAGAAAGCTATTCTTTTTTTTTTTTTTAAAAAGGGAAAAACCCTTATTTTTAGTGTGTGTTCCTTGCAGTTAACTTGAAAAATGGCAAATTTTTCATCAGATATAACTACTGTTAAAAATTGGGTTAGTTTCGTTTAGTTGTGTGTGTATCTTACATATACATCTATTTATATTCTTTTGCAAATTAATGTTATATGAAGTTGTTTCTTGTATTTTCACTTATTTTGTGAGAATCTTAGCAGTTAAAAGTCTTTAAAAATTCTTTAAAAAATAGTAAAAAAAGAAAAAATCTTTGAAAACAGTTTTTGATGACTACATAGTACTCCATTATTGGGTAAACTAATATATTTGACCACTTCATTTATGCTGAATGTTTTGGCAATAACCAAAAAACCCAAGCTTTTTGCTTCTACAGTGTTTTAAACCAAAAAACTTTGAGGAAATTTCTGAATGTCCCCTATGATAAATTTCTCTAAGTGGGATTACTTGGTCAAAGAACAGAATCTTAAATCCATACTTCCGAATTCCCTTCCGAAAGGATGAATGTGGTGGTTTTCTTGCACTGTTGCCAATCTTTCATTAAAAACAAAAAGCAAAATAAAACATACAAGCATTTGCTACTTTATCAGCACTAGCACTGTTAATATGATCCTGTTACAAGGCTCTTCACTTATCTCCAGACCCAAACTAGGAGAGTTCCTGTCAGTCTTAACTGGTCTCTTGGTTTCCATAGTGATTCTATTATCTATTCTAGTGCAAAGTTAACCTAGCTTCCTCAGCTGTCCATACATAAAACCCTTCCAGAATTGCTCTAGCTTCTTGACTAATGGGAAAGAGAGCTGTTTCCTTTTGGGACCCAGTTCACCATACTAGCTGGCCTAAGGTCAAAGGGCATTGAACTTAAAAATGCTTCCTTACTATGAGGGTGGTGGTATTCAAACCCCAAATGCACAGAAAATTCATTCATGTTGTGTCCCTCCCTCCCCGTCCTCCGTGTGGGCCCCAAACTATCATTGAACATGCCATGGGCACTGATTCCTTCAAGGAGCAGTTCAGTTTGAGTTCCAGCTTTCCTGGATGTACAGTCTTGGGCGTGTGCACAAGAAAAACGTCAGAGATTAGTTAGTGCTAAATAGAGAGTTTAACAAGGGTGACAGGGTACAGACTGACGTGATGGCTACTTTAGAGTGTTGGCCTGGACACGGACAGGGCCTCTGAGAAGGTGATAATAAACTGGTACCTGAATGAAAGAAAGAATAAGCCTAGAGAGGGAAGCTTGGAGACAGTAAGTGAGGATTAGGGGGAGAATTCCAGCAGAGAAGGTCAAAAGTCTGTTCGAGATGGATGAAGTGAGATTTATGCATGCAAAGCGTGCAACATAATTTCTGGTGGGGGAGGGGAGCAAGAGAGAGAGGGAAGGAGGGAGGGAGACAATGAATGAGAATCTTGACTCCTGTACGGCTGTGCTTCTAGGGGAACTGACTAGTCCTCTCCATCTCTGCTTTGCCTGCATTGTCTTTTTTCTTCTGTGAAGGTTCTTCTCAACTGCAACTACTACTTGACCCTGTTCGGTTTATAATAAGTAAGTAGAGCTACTATTTATTAAGAGCCCAAGTGAGTTAGATTCATTAGGTTTTATGTACGTTCTTTCACTTAATTCTTACAACAACCCGAGGAAGGTTATTATCCTGATACATTACTTTATGGATAAGAAAAGCAAAATGAGGCTCAGAGAGCCTATGTAACTTGAGAGTAGTAAAGCCAGACTTTAAACCTAAGCCGGTCTGACTTCAGAGCCGTGCTCTTCACTGCTCCTCCCTTACACTTCTCGGTGGCAGCTGCCACATGTGTAAGAACGTTCATTCCACTCAGTTCTTGTTCCTCATTACCTAGCCACCTCTGTGACAGGACGCTCAGTTTCATCTGCTAGCCACATGCAGATAAAAGAGTTTTTCTTATAGACACTGCCTCTCTTAGTTATGGAAGGCATCTTAATATAGGAAAGGCTGGTGGAATCCAGGTTCTGAAAATTTTTCTCTGACCTTGGGCAAATCACTTAGTTGGAGCCTCATCTCATCATCTGAAAAAATACTATTTCTCTGGAGAGCTGACTGAGAAATAAAAGACCTAATTTAAAGAAAGTTTCTAGAATAATATCTAACAAATGGCAGAATAAGTGGCTGCTTAAGAAACAAAAACAGGGTTTCCCTGGTGGTGCAGTGGTTGAGAGTCCGCCTGCCGATGCAGGGGACACGGGTTCGTGCCCCGGTCCGGGAGGATCCCACATGCCACGGAGCGGCTGGGCTTGTGAGCCATGGCCGCTGAGCCTGCGTGGAAAAAACAAACAAAAACAAACTCCTCATTTTACAGATAGGAAAACTGATTTGGAAATGTCTTGCTGGGAGAAGAGATGTTCTACTTTCTCTATCCAATTTCCATGATTCTAGCATTCCATGATGCAGGCTCACTGCAACTACTAAGGGTATTCTGTTATATCACGTCTTTAACAATGTCCATTCAGGCTGAAAGGTTATAGCTAAAGAGATAATCTGTCACAGTGCCAGAACTGTAAAACAGGGATAATAATGTCTATATTATAGGACTGGGGGATAAATGTAATAAGACATGTGAAAGCATTTTAACAGGCATGACATGTTTCATAAATGCTCTACTTATTAAACATTTTCATGGAACACCATACATAAAAGAATGACTAGAATTTTATAACATATAATTGGAATTAAAAGGACTTTGGAAAATTGGAGAAGTGATCAGAAACTAGAATGTAGCTCAAAAGAAATAAACATGAGGTACTTAAGGAAAAGCAAGAGACTTGGAAAAATACTGTTTATTGAAAATGCAATTAAAATTGAAGACTGTGTTTATTGTATTTTTAAAGGCAACTGAAAAAGGTATAGATAACATACTAAAAATGATGTTAAGAATTGAGTTTATGAAGATTAGGTTAAATTCAGTGTAAAGAGTGAGTGCTCTCCCAGGGTGGTGGCAGGGATTCTAGGGAGAGCGGGGTCTGCAGCTGTGTTCACACGGTGTGCTTTGGGAGTCCCTACTGACCAGAAATATTCTCCACCAGATGTTACAGTGTCTAAAGTTACACCAAAAGGCCTCGTCTTTGGGCTAAGGTTAAATATTGCTATAAAGGTTTACCTATTTAAACTAATTTCAGGTACTGGTTATTTCTTAAAAGGGATCACATAGGCATTGGGAGCAGGAAGAATCAGTTCAACAGAGAAGGGAAACACACACACTCTTTATACTTTCCCACAAAGACTTTTCTAGGAAAGCCACATTTTCTGTAATACTACACATTAACATGGGGAGTCTACCCTGATTCTGCAAAACTCACCATGTCTTTTGAGTTCCAAGAGGAATACAAATCATAAATTTATAAAATCTTTATTAAAAATATATTTTCTTTTTCATAAATATTTACAGGGAAATTTACTCAAACCTTTGAAATAACAGAGACCATCACAAGAATGTTTAACAGAGCACAACAATATCGTAAATGTATTTCCTGAAAGAAACAACTAATGTTCCTTAGAAAAGATATAGGATACTTAACTACCAAGATTTTAACAAAATATTTTTTATAGAAGTGGGTTATAATCTTTACCACAGAGTCACCAAATCTGCACCTAATCAAGAGAGTCAATTAAATAAACCAGCTTTCATTCACCTTCTCCATCAGAAGACATCCATTTAACACAGTGTTTCTCTTTATATACAATAGCAGCCTCTGCTGGAGAAAGAGAAGTATGCTTTCTATTACAAAGTATTAGCTCAAACCTATTTTGAACTGGAAGAACTCAGATTCTTTTCATTTCTTGCTTAAAAAAGCTAAAATAATTTTCAAGGTCTTAAAGATGTACGAGCCTTATCAAGTATATCTTTTCTGATTTTGGGGTAAGTTGGATGTGCTTCGAGAACCTGCAAAAACACACACACAAACAAAAAAACAAAATAACAAAAGCATAAGAACTTGTAAGTCATTATCAAGAACTGCGGAGTCACAAAACTTACTAGAAACAGCATTACAGTTGAGATTTCATTATATTAATACTACAAATTTAACAACACTTTTTAAAGGTGATATCTGAGATGCGTGTGACACAATGACTCATTTCTGTTAACAGCAATTAAATGAAAAAGGTAGAATATAATACTACACGTGGAAAATACAACAAATATAATTATTTCCTTAATAGATCAGTTACAGAAAACAATTATGTATCGATGATTTAAGATACTTTAAATAATTTAGCTATTAATGCATGATATTTAATAAACCCTTAGTTATTTTCACCCAGGAGCACACATCAGATTTACCTGGAATGATTTTGAAACATACAAATTTCCAGGTCTACTGAGTCTAGGAGTAGGGGAAATTCATTAAAACAAACAAACAAAAAAAACCCTCCACAAATGATTCTAATGTATAACCTTACATTAATGTACAACCTTAGCCTTAATGTGAAATGCTGCCTTACGCAGAGACTCAGTAATCAATAGCAATCGCTGGGGCCAAGTATTTACTATAATGATGCTCACACAGCTATCCGGGATAAGACACATCACAAAATTCTCTGCTAAGGAGCTTTTCTTGGAGCTCCCAACAATGTTTAGTAAAATGCCTTATATGGAATATCAATGTGACAATGTACATAAAGAAACTGCAAATTCTAAAACTGCAACTTAAATATCTGTCATTTCAACAAGGGATCATTTAGTCAGGAATCAATTCCAGAAGTGTAACTGAATGACTTCTAAATGACACAAATACCTCTTTAATTTATAAATCTGAATCCTCTAATAACCAGAGACTTAGACACATACATAAGAACTTCTATTCAGAACAGTGATGTGGAGAATCTATAAAAATCCTGAGATATCTTCTGACTTAAGGATTACGTTTTATTTAACATGCTTCTCTAGCCTCTTTCTTTAAATTGACGTAAACATTTTATTATTTGAGCCCAATTAAAAACATATGTTTTTTCAATTTAAGTAAACTTTATTTTCTAAACTTTGAAAACTGGTAGTATCTCCCAGATATATGTGATGAGTCATTTAACCAAAATATGACGTCTTCTATCTCTATTCATGTACATCTTGATATTAATTAAAAGTAGGAAATAGTCCATCTGAAAAATTTTAAGAAATCTAAATTTAAGTTTTACCTGGTGACATACGTCAATTGCATCCACAAATCTTTTTGCTTTTAAGTAATTAAATGCCAGTTTGTATCCTGTAAAGACAAAAAAACCAACAATGATACAGTACTATTTATAGAGCATACTGTTAATATTACCTTTTTTGGCCTCCTCCTTTGTTTGCTTACTCTAATATTAGAGAACTCTTAGTGGAGGCTGGTGACTATACTATGATAGAAATGATAAGATAATAGAGGGTGGAGTGACATAAAAGGAGAACAGGTAAGAAAGAAAATGGAGTTGTAACAAAGGACCACAGCTGGGTTAGAAGATGGCCAGCCATCCCACAAATGCGGTTTTGCAACTTACTAGAAAAGTCCCATTTGTTTCAGATTATGGTAAAAACTCATCATAGGGCAGTAAATGATAACACAGCTATTCATTTATACAGTACAGATTTACTTAACATGTCAGGCAAACTGGTTCCTTCAGTCATGAGGTTTACACTCCATTAGGAAAGAAAGTACCTTATTTAAGTAATTATGTAAGTACATGAATAATTTCAAAACTGAGATAAATGCTGTGATATAAAGGTACAGGCCAAGAGCACTGTAATAAGAAACCTGGTTGGGGAGGGGGTGGGAATCAGGCACGGTCTGAAATCTGAAGGAAGAGGCATAAGGTAGACCAAGGGGGTGGGAAGCAAGAACACTGTTAGGCAAAAACTGCACACGGAAAGGCCAATGGTAGAGGGAGACATAGCAACCAAATGGACCTGGGGTGCACGAGCGGAGCGCAGAGCAGGGGGGAGAGCGGCTCAGAAGACACTGGGTTAGTCATTAGATAGCCACATCAGCGATGAGTAACAAGCACCACAGTTACTGACAGTGAAATGTCACATTTCAGACACTGACAATTTAGAGGAAAGTTTTAAGACATTCTTAACTGACTGTTGTTCTGTAACAATGCCATAATAGTAAGCAAACTAAGGAAAAGACAAAAAAAGTGGACTCAATAAATAAGATATAACACAATGTAAAATAATATGTAACTAATAAATTAAATATCTTGCTTTACCATTTAGAAATATGAAAAAGGGAAATCTGAATGTTGCTCTTAGGCCTTAATCAAAGTACCAAAGCAAGTTTTTAGAATTTCAGAACAATGTTTTAAAAGAATTGCTGGCTAATGCAATCATACGGTAGCAAAAAGTAAGGAAAAAGAGTTATCTAAAATTCATTGTATTCGATACACACACACACACACACACACACACACACACACACACACACACACACACACACACACACACACACACACACACACACACACACACACACACACACACACACACACACACAAATGAGAAATGTCCAAGATGAAAGCAGTAAGTGTCAGAGAGGTAAACTTGGTATCATTAGAAAATAATTATAAAAAAGATTAATAGAGTTTATTAGAGACCTGGACTCAAGTCATAGGTTTCTTTCAGTCTTAGTGTCACCTCAGAAGAGTTATTTGAAAACAAGCCTTCTGTACTTCAAATTAGTTGATTTGAAATAGTTAAGAATTGCTAATGATGTGTTTGCAAACATGTGAAGTAAATTGAATTTAATGTTGAATACTTTCAAGCATTCACCTAACAAAGCCACTGTTAAGCATTGAAAAAAAAAGGAACATTTAAAAGGACATTTAAAAAGGAAAACAACATAAGATGTCATGCCAAACATGGAAACTAGAGCCAAAAAAACCTAGACTTAACTTTTGGTTTCTGGCTTCCTGACTAGCTTTGAGATCTTAGACAAGTCACCTGAGCTGTCAATCTCAAGTTTCCTCATCCAAAAATGGAAGGATAACTCTGCTCTTAGTGTAAGTTTAAAGATCAAATGAAATACTTGTTGTGAAATGCTTTTAAAAATTTGAGTACCACGCAAATATTAGCATTTTTTTCTGTGTAAACACTAAATTAGAAGCACAAAGTTTTCATATTGAAAGAAACTTGATAGATCATTTCCTTCAAAAAACTTTAGAGAGGAAATGAAGAGCTAGAAATGGCAAAGAACACGTGTACCGCAGCTGCATGACACCTGTCAGGCTTCTAAGAATTCAACTCTTTGTAATCAGGAAAAAAAACCGGGGAGAGAGAGAGAGTGCGCTCGTGAACACGAACAATGTGAACAGCCTAGTGACTGTCACGTAACCTGGGAATGACTGAAGGGAGAAACATGACTGTGTTCTCCTCTCAGTGGATCTCAGTTCCTGGTGCCTTTCACAGTTACAGTACTCACGCCTGAATCCTATGAAAAGAACACAACCATGATTTGAAGGATTTCCTGACAAGTGAAAAAGTGAAATAAATGCATCTCTAACTTGGCCAGGCAGGCTGGGGGTACTGGATGCCATGATAATCTTAAGGAAGAAACTGTGAGAATTAATTTAGAGCCTCAGAGAAATGCCAACTAAGGAGAAGTCAGAGGAACTGAAAAAATCACCTATAAAACACAAAGATAACACAGTGAAGGAACTACTGACTTGAAATCTCTTTATTTGCTGGTCTTCCAAGGAACAGAGTATTTAAATAACTGAGCTTCTAACTGTATTCCTTCTGGGGAACAAAGCACCAAAATTAAATATATTTTAAGGATTTTAAGGAATGCTCATTTTACAAGCTGATTTTATTCTGTAAGACGCACAATACCTGAGAAGGAAGCGTTAGTTCCTGGGCTCTATACAAGTCTAGTAAAATAACAGACCTCAGAAAAATACAAGGTAGGGGAAGTCCTGAACTGACAGCAGTAAGTCTAAAGATGACCAATCTGACTGCAGATTAAATCTGAGTCATCACTGTGCCACGGCTGCTAAAAAGACAGATGCCATCTTAGGTTGAACTATCAACTACTAAAGGCCTCATTTAAAAACATAGCTTCATTATACATACAATTCGTTCTTAAATCATACTTAAGAACTTGTTCATTTCTGGCACAACAGGTCAAGAGGGACATGGACAAATAAACTGCCTTTTCGAAACCTATTTGGCCGTGGAACCTCATCTCCTCACGCTCAACTCTCTGTTTTTAAAGAAATAACTATTAATATCTCACCCAGTATTCCAAAGCAAAGTTTGGGAAATACTATTTGAGAGTTTCCAGGAGACAGCAAGGAGGGTGAAAGACTTGAAAGCAAGAATGGACAAGCACCTGAGGATGGTTTGGAGAGAAACTGAGGAGAGACAATGACAGAGTTTGCAATTAGAGGGCCATTATGCATAAGGACGGAAGGACTATGTGGGTTGCTCGAGAGAACAGACAGGGCAGTGTCAATGAAGCCTATTTCAGTGCAACACAAAGAAAGAGAGGCCTGGGGAGGAGCTCCCCAGGAGTCACTAAGTATATTCCAGATGCTGCCCATCTGTTACAGATACTGGAGACTAGCCTTCCTCAAACCAATGGGCTACCACTGGAACCAAATGACGTTTATAGATGCTCAAGAGAAAAAAAAAAGTTCCGTAGTCAAATTACTGTGGGAAGCATGTCCCCTCTGTGATATCCATCACAGTATATATTAGGGTTTAGAGGCTTTGAGAAGTTCTGCAGTAAAGAAACCAGGAGGACTTGATTTGATGCAATGTCTTCCCACTTCCTTCACAATGAAACACCTTCCCCCCACAGCATCACCATTCTGGAATTAGAGGGTGAAGGGAAAGGAAGGGCAGAATTAGATCGGATGTCCTTTAAGGCGACTGAGGTGGAGTTTGAATCTCAGGAAACTACACCTAATAACTTAGTAGCTAATAATCTATTATAAATATAAAATATAAAATTTTATATTAAAATATAAATAAATATAAAATAAATTATAAAATAAATATAAATAAATATTTATTTATTATAAAATAAATATAAAATTTATTTTTCAGACGGTCCAACAAAGGATGTTGGCTTTCACAGGAAACCCACGTTTCCTGTGAAAACCTAGTGTCTAAATTTTAAACTCACCTACTGCTGGATTTGTCTGATTGCCGTGTTTCCACGCCATCTCATAGTTTAAGGCAGCGTCTGTATATGCTTGCTCTTTTTCCATAATGTATCCCATATATTCATAAGCTTTGCAGCAAGACTGAAGAAAAGTGCAAGATGTATCAACAGATTACACTTGATATCACTAAGATTTTATGGAGTGCTTATGACTATAGAGGTCAACCATATCAACTCATTTAAATGGCACATAAAACAGTGGTTTTCAACCTTGGCTATGCAATCCAATCATCTATGGGACTTAAAAAAAGATTCTGATGCTGAGCCCCTATCTCAAACCTACAGAATCAGGATTTTTGGGTGAGAGGGAAGGAGATGTTTTATACATATACATATACATGTACACTTTTTATTACAAGTAATTCTAACACATATAGAAATTACAGTATGATGGACCCCCTGAACCCATGTCTTCAACAATGAACTCCTGACTGATACTGTTTCACTACTCCATACACTTGTCCTTCTGTATTATCAGATAAAAAACCCTCAGATACTACATCATTTCATCCATAAATATTTTAGTATGCCTCTTTAAAAATAAGGACTTTCTTTCAACATAACCACAAATTATCACACCTAAAATGTAACAACTCCTTGATATCACCAAATATCCAGTCACTATTCAAATTTCAAATAGTCTTAATATACTTTTTTGTTTGCATGTTAGGATGAGGATTCAAATAAGGGCCACACACTGTGACTGGTTGAAATGTCCCTAAACTTCCTTTTGATCTAGAAGTCTCCTCTCTGTCTCTTTCCTTGCAATTAAATGTAGAAGAAACAAGAATGTTCATCCTAGAGTTTCTCACAGCCCAGATTTAGGTGAGTGCATCCTTAGAGTGGTTATATAATATATTCCTATGTCATTGATATTTCCTGGAAATTGTATTAGATCTAGAGGTTTGTATCCGATTTTGACTTAAGGGGAAAGAGGTGAAACTACTTACTTCATAGATTAGTGCTCAACCGAGTCACACTGCTCCTTATGAAGAAGCAAAAATGCACAATGCTGTATACATGTTTTTAGGTATTTTTTAATTGCTATTTTTTCCCAGAGTGTTAATTTTAAAAAATAGAAAAGTAGGTATATTAAAATTCACTGCGTTATTTTAAGTTTGAATATTTTTTCTCTTTATCATAATTTTACTTTCCTTATTTTAATGCAAGAAGATACATCACTAATATTTTCATGAAAACTATTAACCATTAAAAAATACACACAAACATGGATCAGGGCACACATTTTCCCTTTTTGCTTCAGGCTTCAATATAGCACAGCACAGCACTGTAAGATCCTACCTGTTTTACCTTTTGATACTTTGTTAAAAAAATATTGCATTAAATGTCATTCATCCTGATCACTACATTGGACTGAGTGTTTATGTTCGCCCAAATTCATATGTTGAAATCCTAGCATCCTGTGATGGTATTAGGAGGTGAGGCTTTGGGGAGGTGAACAGGTCATTTGGGTGGAGCCCTCCTGAATGGGATTAGTGACCTTATAAAAGGGACCCCAGAGAGCCCCCTTGCCCTCTTTTTCTGCCATGTGAGGACACAGTGAGAACTCATTAGTCTGCAACCAGGAAGAGGGTTATCACTACAACCCAACCATGCTGGCACCCTAATCTTAGACTTCCAGCATCTAGAACTGTGAGAAATATTGATAAATTTCTGGTGTTTATAAGCCACCCAGTCTATGGTACTTTGTTATAGCAGCATCAGTTAACTAAGATAATCACTGAGATTTTAAAAAAATATATATATATATTTATTTATTTATTTGGCTGCGCTGGGTCTTAGTTGCAGCATGTGGGATCTCCGTTGCTGGTGCGGGATATTCGTTGCGGCATGTGGGAACTTTTTAGTTGTGGCATGCGGGATCCTGTTTTTTTTTAGTTGCAGCATGCGAACTCTGAGTAGCAGCATGTGGGATCTAGTTCCCTGACCAGGGATCAAACCCAGGCCCCCTGCACTGGGAGCACGGAGCCTTAGCCATTGGACGACCAGGGAAGTCCCGATAATTACTGAGATTTTAAGTGCTCCTTTAAATTTCGGACGTGGAGTGAGTGTTTCACCTGTGTCACCCCACTCTGACCCTCTCATAGATGGTGTGTTCTCCCATCACGTGGCACGTAATGTCTTGTGATGTTATACCCATTCATTAATTCATCATGGTTGGAAAATAGTGACATTCTATCATTCTTTCTTCATTTATTAGCTGGAAAACATCTATAATGAGAAACACCTCCTTTTCCACTATTTTGTTTCCCAGCAGTATTGTTCATACAGAAAAGGCAGGATAGATGCTTAATTCTTTCCCTTTATTTGCCAGCTTTAGAAATAAGTCAGTTTATTAGCATATTTCAGTGGTGACCAATTAGGGTTTTTTTTTTTGGATCTTTGTAAACTCATGGACTTAGACATATTTGGTGTGTTCCAACTCAATGCAGTTATTACTGATAATCTAAAGTGTCTCAACTTTGGCTAGTGGGAGTGTCCTCAAGTTGGCTCTTGAGTCCCTGACATGACTCCAATTATCACTGATAGCTTCCTTGCCATCTGGTATGACAAGATGGTCTACTGTCATCTTGCACATTTCCTGCCCCAGATCTGGATGATCTCCATTTCTTAATTATATAATTCAGAGTTTCTAAGCTCTGGTTCCTGAATTTCATGCTTCCAATATTGTCATGCCTCAGCAGTAGGGCTGACGCCTCTAAAGCAGCCGTCATGTTCAATCATGCAATGCATTGCTGTCTGCATTCTGGCAAATTGAAATTCTATCTGCACTGAAACCTTAATTCCCATGAAATCTTACTTAAGCCTCGATTAGGCATGTAAGGGTTAGTTATTTGGCGGTTTAGATTTTTCAGAGCCTATTAATAAGTATTCTGTTTTTTAAGGCCAATGTAACTTAAATTACATGTATAATTACATAAATTGATAAATGGCTTGATATTTTAGGTTTTTAAAGTCCCCAAGAAAATAACTTAATAGTATTAGACGATCATGACTCCTCTTTGGAAAACAAATTATCTATTTTGTAATCTAACTGGCTCAAAGGGAATAAAACATAGATTTGCTGTGATTAAGATTTTGAAGTAACTGATAAGACTCTATAAAGATAAATATCCTCAAGTTTCTAAGTTGAGCACAATTATTTCTCAATAAATAGTAACAAATTCTTAACTTAAAACATGTTACAAAAAGAAATCCTTTTCTGGGCAATTAAATACCAAAATGCACTGTTAGTAAAGAGCCTTAAATTCTAAGGACTTGAAGATTTTCAGTTTTATACCTAAGATACGCACTTTTCTACCTAAGATACGGACTTTTCATTAAACAAATCAAATTAAATGCTTAAAACACTTTTCCCTACAAAATATGTTATGCAGAGTGGATTCTAATAATGAGAAAACAACACGCAGCTGCAGTCAGTTCATCAGGAGTATTTAACAGGAGGGACAGACGTCTGCAATTAATGCTCTTCTGCAACTTTCATTAGCTCTGGGATGAGATGGATAATCACAGGCAAACGCTTGACATTCCAAAACACTTTCTGTAAGTAGGGCAAAACCACAGCTGAAACTTGAAACTGCAATCTCTCTTTCTTTATTTTCAAGGGCAAATGGCTTCTTTTTTATTACTAATGTTTATTTCCTGATTGTGGTAAAAACAAACCTTTATTCTCTAAAAACACACAGAAATCCCTAGAAATGGACCAACACTCTATAAAAACCTATATAGAGGGCTTCCCTGGTGGCGCAGTGGTTGAGAGTCTGCCTGCCGATGCAGGGGACACGGGTTCGTGCCCTGGTCCGGGAAGATCCCACATGCCGCGGAGCGGCTGGGCCCGTGAGCCATGGCCACTGAGCCTGCGCATCCAGAGCCTGTGCTTTGCAACGGGAGAGGCCACAACAGTGAGAGGCCCGCGTACCGCGCAAAAAAAAAAAACAAAAAAAAAACACCTATATAGAAAGCTTATACAACAAAGGCTACCAATTATTTTTCATTCCTCAGTCACCTACCCTGTTATGACGCAGGCACCTTTTTAACAGCTCTTCTGCCATGTCGTACTTTGCTGATTGAATATAAATGTCAGCAAGCAGCAGCCAACTCCTCTCAAAGTCCTCAGCATCAATAGGATTCCAGTTCATTTTTGCAATCCTTTTCAGCTGGTTTCGGGCTCGTGGAGTTTGTTTCAAGATCATATAAGCTGTTGCCATTCCCAAAAGTGCTGGAATATGATCCTTCTATAAGGAAACAAGAGTTGAGACCCCCAGATACACAAACATAAATGTGCCATGTTTAAAAGAAAAACACATGGAAAGTAGCAAGTGCTACATAATATAAGGACCGGCCTGTGGATTCTGTTGCTGGCTTCACTTAAATACTGTGATATGGTCATTGTGTAACACATCCAGTAACCTCAGGCTACCAGGAGGAACCATCTGGTCCAGGTAGTTCAGTAAGAATGCAGGTGCGGTAACCACGCAATTCCAGACAATTAGGAAAACTTGTTCTTTAATGAGACTGTTTCAGTTTTGTACAGAAACAGAAAAAATAAAATTCTATCTCATTGTAGTCCTAATTGAACATTTATGTTTCAGATTCAGCATTCTGGCTCCTTAGTTCTTTAACCTATAAAACAGGACTAAGAGAATGATTTACCTGCAAATGATATTCCTTATCTATACTGACTTCTACTGCTCTTTTCCTCCTCCCTTTTCATTTTATTCAAAAGCCTCTTCTCCCAATAAAGTTTGGTTAATGAAATGTTATAAATAAGGCATGCAATTAATTAATCATTTGGAAACTATATGAAATAAACTCATGCCTTAAAATATGCTTTTAGATTTGGAGTCTGCAGCTCCTTGATAGTAACTATAAAAGATGATATTCTTTTAGACAGAGCTCAGAGTCAGAAAATGTCACTCTGCGAAACCAACAAGCTATTAAGAATTGGTATAAAATGGAGACCATTAGCGGTCTATCCAGAAAACTAACATACCTATGCAGTTATGTGTATGAATCTGACAAAGATAAAGTGCTTCTCAAATTTCAGCAGAGGGACCGTGATGCTTTTATAAAGAGAAAGACTTCCATTTAAAATATAAATAAAAGATGAGAAACTGTGATGTAGAAATTATAATATCATGACTATAATAAAGGTGCACTGTAAGATAGCAAGTTTCAGTAACTAATAACGAACAAAAGGAGAGCAGAGTGTTAAAAAGTTCAATGTCCAACACTGATCATGGTTGGAAGTCAAATAATCCTGGAATAGAGAAGGGCAATTCACTAGAGTCTGATGAACATGGTTTGTAGGAATATAAAACTTCCTTGGGTCTAATTTTATGTCTATCAATAAACTCCCAATATGTAATTTGTTCTCCTGATTAAGGAATGGCAGAAAGTTTTTTATTTGAACCCCACATACAACCAATTTGGTAGTAGATTTTGAAGACGTGTGGGATATTATTAATTTTTGAACAGCATCCCCCATCCCAGGAGGGCTAGAAAGGAAAGAAAATACAGACCTACTATGCATTTGTCAGCCAGATCCTAGGACAGCCCAAGAAGAGAAGGGTCCTGGAAAAATGTCCAGACCTATTCACATACTGAAAATATCCCACACTATACCTTTAAAAATAAACTCTGATTTAAAAATCACACACTTTGAGTTTGATTAGAATGAATCAATTCCTCACAGCTTGAAATCACTCCTGAGTGAACTGAAGAATGGTTTCTAAAACTGCAGACTTGCATTCTAGCCCTTGCACCAGGCCCATGATGCCTTTTCTGGTGCAGACATCCTAAGATGTTCAGCCAGCTTTTCTCTCTCTGTCACTCTGAACTGCAACAACTTTACATCACAAAAGACAATACAGCTGTATTATAAACGGTGTACCTTTATGGTTCAAGGTGAGGGGAAGAAAGGAAGGGGAAACATTTTAGATTGGGTTTAATGCTTCTTCCACTGGTTCCTCCCATGTCTTCCTGTCATTTTTCAGTCAATCTGAAGGCCACATAGTGCTGTGAATCTACCCTACGCTTCGATGCCTCCCTACCTTTGTTCACATTTTCCCCTTAACTTAGAATGCACTTCCTCCAACTCTGCCTGTGAAAATGCAATTTACCCTGGTTCTTCTTAAATCATCCCTTCTTCCATGGAAGGGGTCTCTCAGCTCTCCTTATACTATCTCCTACAGCAGTGGTCCCCAACCTTTTTGGCACCAGGGACCAGTTTCGTGGAAGTCAATTTTTCCACGGGCGGGGGGCAGGCGGGGGGATGGTTCAGGCAGTAATGCGAGCCACAGGGAGCAGCAGATGAAGCTTCGCTCGCTTGCCCGCTGCTCCCCTCCTGCTGGCTGGTCCGGTTCCTAACAGGCCCCGGACGGTCCGCGGCCTGGGGGTTGGGAGCCCCTGTCCTACAGCACTGTTATTTGCAACTTTAGGACAGAATGTAACAGATTTTGCTTTGCATTATACTCAGTATCTGTGTCTCATCTTCCCTAGACTACGAGAAACCTGAAGAAAGGGTCTGTATGTGGTTTATCTTTGTGATTCCGACTATGCTCAACACCCACTGGTTACTTAATGAATATTCATTATATTTAATATATGCAGCCTATGAGTTAAAAGGGAAAAAGGCAAGATAAAATTCACTTACTTCAATGCATACATCAGTCTTTGGACAGTATGGCCAGTAAACAGATTTGAGGACCGTATATTACTAATCACATATGTAAGAATGATAAGAAAAATGATGTAGTCTCAGCAAAACAAAGAACTGGCACAGTCTCTCTAGGAAACAGCTGTGATGTCACTTACTGCTTTTAGTGTTCTCTCTCAAACCTCACAGTTTAAACTCTCCTTACATGATAGAACGTTACTTCCCAACCTTAGGGAGCTATGACACCTTACTTGCAATGGTGCCTTATCATGTTTTACAGATTTTCTTAGACTTACAGGACAGTCCTATTTCTGGTTCTGTCAGCTGCTGTCATCCATCTGCTGCTGCAGTCAATTCAACTGAGCACTGCTTCAATGTCAGCAGAGGGGCTCTGCTTGAGGATGGAACTGGGCAGCTGCTGCCTTGCTGTTTTGTCCCCAGGGCGGCTTACAGTGGCAGTCAAGTGCCACCATGGATACTTGCACCCAAACAACAACAGCAGTTGCAGGTTTTCCAGAGCCCTCCAGGGTCCTGGGAGGCAGGGGGGAGGGGTCACTGTAGGAGGTTTTGGTCATTTACTGCTGCTGCTGTGACCTCTGAACCACAAGAAAACAGCAAAATTCTGTACATCCTGTGAGAGGCCCCACATGAGTCTCCCACGGCTTACAACACCAGTGAGTAGAAGAACATGAAATCCCAAGTGCATGCTTAGAACTAGCTACTACCAACTGTTGATGGGATGGGTACCTAGAATTCCTTCCTTAATAACAAGTAATTGGAGAATTACAGCAGTGTGTGAGGGAAGGAGAAATAAAAGGCCCAGAGGGTGAGAAGGGCAGTGGATCTGAATGGGCTGAAAAGAGGAGAAAGCCTTTGATCTAATAGTAATAAAATAATTTATTATTATTTAATATTTATTATTATTATCACGGGGTGATTTCAGTGTCACTAAAGAACAACATCATTATCTGCATGACTGAATTATAAGTTGTCAGTACTGATCTCACTTAGCTCTAGAGCTGGAAAAATTTCAAGTTCACATAAGTGAAAAGGTGAGCTATCAAGGCAGCCAGGTGTTTGTTTTCACTTAGTAAGTTAACCTAGGCTACACTTAACAACACAGAGGATAAAGCCATTCCCTTGAGAATTAATTTATGCCCTCTTGCAGAATTTCCCTTCTCTAGAACTCACTGTTCTAATAGAGATAAACATAACAACACGTCAACATGTAATAATGTCTCCTCTGAAAACAAAGGTACATGATGTAAAATCATACCAAACTATATATCTAATTTTTAATAACAGTAAATAATGAAGTCAATCTTCAGAAAACAAATAACTAATTAAAGTACATATTTCAAAACCACCAAGGAAAGCTAACATGAAGTTGAAAAAGAAAATCTACTAACCTCCGACGTTGCTATTTCAGTGAAGGTATTCAGTGCCTGCTCGACATTAGATTTCTGTTTGGTAGCCATTAGGCAACAGTTTTCCATTATGCGAAGCTGCACGTGACCCTGAACAGTCTGAGGTTTTAGTTCCTTAAGGAGCTTTTCTGCTGTTCTCACTGCTAACTGCACAGACTCTTGCTTCTCAGTTGAATTACTGTATACAATACAAAATAAATCTATGTCTATCACTCATTAAGTAAAATTCATTGAGATTAGGGTACATTGGTTTCTATTTTTCTCACCAATTTAAAAGTAATCCTACTGAAGAATGTCACTCATTCTCTTCTAATACAAAGTAAAGCACAGTTACAGTTTTAAAAACAAAACTAACATAGCTTCAATAAAACACCATTAAACATTTATTCACTTTAGACTGAAAACAAAAATTGGATACCGTACACCTGTGGTAAATGTGTTCGTTTTAGCTAATATAAAACTAGAATTCAGGGTAAGTAGAATTATACAATTATCAAATAGCATACCTACTCAGAAAACGAAAGAAAGAAGGGAGACTATAAAATACTGTAAATCAACTATATACTTCAATTAAAAAATAATTAATTAAAAAAAGGAGTGAGCAGAAAGTAACTAACTTTGTTAAAGCACTTCCTATGTGCCAAGCACTGTGTTATTTCATTCAGTGTACGCTGAATCCATTTTACATATGAGAAAACCAAGGCTCCAACAGATAAAGTAATTTGCCAAAGATCACATAGCTAATAGATTTGAATCTAAGTTTGCCAGACATATAAAGTATACTAATGTTCCTCACCCAAGGTGCCTATTAGGTTCTCAGAAAAGTAATTCTTTACTTGTCAAGAGGTTATAAATTTTAAGTGCAATAATTTGAATGTGTAATAGCAATTTTCTTATATACATACCCACACCCAGATATAATGTATAAATAAATCAATTAATGAAAGGAAATTAAATTCTTAAAGCCTAATCACTAAAGCTATTGATCTTCTTCTCAGGCTTTTACCTTCTCTAAAACATTTTACACTGTTGGTAATCTTCTTTCAAGCTCCCCTCCTTTTGTTTCTTCTGTAAGATTACAGTTTTCCTTCTCTTTCCACCAGTCATTGCCCTATCCTTACCTCCCTTCCTCCAATCTCCTTAAATGTTAGCACACCCCAAATTTAGTTCTCAGACTTCCGTCACTACATTCTACTCGAAAAGAGGCCATTCATGGGGTTCCAACAACCCTCTCTGAGCACCTATCCCCCAAATCTGTATCTCAAGCTGTGACCTCCCTTCTGAGTTCTATATTCCAAATTTGGTGTTTTCAACCTATTGCTGAAGATTTCCATGGGGACAGCCTATAGTTGCAAAACAGAATGTTTCCTTAACCTTTCTAAAACAAACAAAAATTAAAAATGCCTCTCCCCCGCTCTAAATCTTTCAATGGTCTCTGTAATCCAAGCCTTCAGGACTGCCACTGAAACCTCTCAGCAGTCAGGTTTTCATTTCTCCCACTCCTCTAAGCAGCTTCCCCTGACTGCTCTGCACTATGTTTTCTATGAATTCCTGCAACACTTAATAACAATTTAACTCACTTCTGTTTTGTTGCAAGACTGAATGGCTTCAGACACTGCCTTGCCGACCAGGTAAATTGCATGCATGCTCCTGGGGGCAGTGACCTCTCCTACTCCCCTTACACCCTTATACACTCCCCACCCTGCCTTCCCTGACCCTGAGGAGAGGGCGAGCAACAAGTGTAGCCTGACAGAAGTATAACCACTTACCCGCAGTGCACCAGAGTGGCCAACAGATGGCGCTCTGAGGCCAGGGAGGACTCAGTCTAAATCTTGCCTCCACCATTTTCTAACTCCATCACGTTAGGTTAACTTGGAGCTTTTTCACACATTGTTAAAGGGAATAAATAAGGCAATGCATATACAGTATACAGCCAAGATCTGGCAGAGAGCCATCTGTTAAGAAGTTACTATTATTATTATGCGGACAATTTTTGCCAAGGTAATCACCCTACGATTCATTCTATTTTCCACAGAGCAATTAGGGGAGTGTCTTCAATAGCATGTCTGTTCTGATTTAGAAAACCTTCTAAAAGTATGTCATGCTTGTTTCAGAGAACAGTTATTCCCAGCTATGATTTATTCGCTAAACTGCCATTAGTGCTATCCTGGAATTTAGTTCTCTTTTATAAGATATCCTTGATTATCCCCAACCAGTGTTTCTGGAAAAAAGAGTAACTTGTCAAATACTACTCACCCCAGGTCTCCATCCAGATTTTCAAATACTTCACCTCCAATAGTTTCATTATCTGGATTCAGACAGATTTCTATCATATTATAAAGGGCATTTTGGCCCCAGTCACTGTCTTTCCGAGCCTTATTAAAATGTCGAAGGGCATCATTTGGTTCTCCAGTATACCTTGTTAGATGTTTAAAAAAAATTACTTATTGCAATCACTAACTACAAACTTTAAGTCGTTTATAATTTGTTTTGTAAATAAAACTATTATATTTTAAAATATAGAATTTTAAAAATTCAAAGTGTATTCTACTTTAGTCACAATGATGAAAACAACCTATTATGTAGAATTTATTTGCCAATAAATTTACCAAAGATATAGTCCTTTACAGTACTGAAATCCTGGCTCCAGTTTTGCTCTGGAGTTACGTTTCTCAGCCATTAAGAAAAATCTTGGAACATCCTCAAGTTTTCCACATCTTCTTAGGAGATCAATTAAATGAGATAATGTCATATAATTATCTAGAAACAAAGAACATTTCAGTTATGGACATTTTATAGCTTTTGCTTTGGTGGTTAAAATCCTTCTTCATTAAAGTATACTTTGCTTCAAATGAAGTGCAATTTAAATATAAATTTAAATTTAGTGCCTTAGAGGTTATAAGTCTCTAAAGAGACTGTACAGACAATGGATGATTTATCAAATGATAAGGGATGGGTTGGTTTGGTCACAGTGAGAGAATGTTCAATATAGGCAAATCTATAAAAATGTACATTTGTTGTGTCTTACTTTTCAATTGTCATTCCTGGGACCAAAACCTAGAAACAGCCTCTGTAGAATCTAGACTCTTAAATGTAAAATTCAGGAGGATCAATTTGATTGCACAGGGGAAGTCTACCTCTGAGACCTGCTTCCCTACTTACTGCAGCTAGGAAGCGGGTGAGAACAGTACACGTTGATGATAATGTTTAGGGTGGGCAATAATTTTACTGCAGACTTACCTTAAGGTGTACATGTACCTAACACACTCGATACCAGCTTACCATATTATAACCTTAACATACTAGTCCCAGTATTTTAATCCTATATTATCTTCTAAGGAAAAAGAACTAGTTATTTAGTCCCAGGTATCATTTCCTGACAGGTTTCTAGAATGGCTTCTTCTAATTCTATTCAGTTCTTTCTCATCACTAGGATACTAAATTTTGAGAATCATGTTAATACATTTTAAGATAGTGAAAATAACGTATGGACACTTTAGAAAATTTGGAAAAGTACAGAAAAGTATAAAGGAGAAAAAAAATCACTCATATTCCCACCAACTAGAGATTACCACATTTTGGTACGTTTCCTGTCATATATTTATGAGTAAAAATCAATTTATAAATATTTAAATGTAAAGAGTGAAATATGTTGCTTACATATATACAAAGTTGGAGTCACACTTGGGGTTCTGATTTTGATTCAACATTATATAGTAAACATTTCCCAATTGTCATTAAATGGACTTCAAAAACACTTTAGTGACTGCACAATATTCTATTCTATTGATGGCTCACATTTTATTTCTCTATAGTTGTGTTTTTTATGTATTAATATTTGGGCTCACCAGTTTCAATTAGCACAGGACTCATAGTAGGGAATTTATAAAAATCCTTATTTATATAAGCTATTTGATTCACTTTGATAGGGTGAATTCCTAGAATTAAAACACACACACTAACAAAAACTTTTAAAAGAAATTTATCCTGTTTCTATTTTCCAAGAAAAGAGAAGATACCATATAATCCAGCACTTCCACTTCTGGGTATATACCCCCAAGAACTGAAAGCAGGCACCTAATCAAATATTTGTATACCAGTGTTCACAGCAGCATCATTCACAGTAGCCAAAGCTGGAAACAACCCAAATGTCCACCAATGGACGCATGGATAAACAAAACATGATATATACATATAATGGCACATTATTCAACTTGAAAAGGAAATTCTGACACGCTACAACATGGATAACCCTTGAAGACATTATATGAAGTGAAATAAGCCAGACAAAAAAGGACAATACTGTATGATTCCACTTGTAGAAGGTATCTAGAGCAATCAAATTCATAGAGGCAGAAAGTAGGTGGTGGTTGCCAGGGCCTACAGGGAATGGTGAGTTAGTGTACAGAATTTCAGTTTGGAATGATGAAAAAGTTCTTGAGATGGATCATGGTTGATGGTTACACAAAAATGTGAATGTACTTAATGCCACTGAACAATACACTTAAGAATGGCTAACATGGCAAATTTTACATATGTTTTAGCAAAATATCATTAAAAAAGGAACCTCTGTAAGCTCTGCACCTATTCTTTTACATGATGTCAAAATAATCCAGGTTGACATCATCATTTGCCTTTTAAAAAATTTTTGTTGATGTATATAGTTGATTTACAATGTTGTGTGAATTTCTGCTGTACAGAAAAGTGATTCAGTTACACATATATATACACTTTAAAATATTCTTTTCCATTGTGATTAATCACAGGATACTAAATATAGTTCTTTGTGCTATACAGTAGGACACTGCTGTTTATTCATTCCACATATAATAGCTTACCTCTGCTGACCCCAACCTCCCACTCCATCCCTCCTCCAGCCCCCTCCGCCATGGCAACCACAAATCTGTTCTCTATGTCCTTGAGTCTGTTTTGTAGATAGTTTCGTTTGAGTCATATTTTAGATTCCACATATAAGTGATATTATATGGTATTTGTCTTTCTCTTTCTGACTTACTTTGCTTAGTATGATAATCTCTAGTTGCATCCCTGTTGCTGCAAATGGCATTATTTCATTTTTTATGGCTGAGTAATATTCCATTGTATATATGTACCATATCTTCTTTATCCACTCCTCTATCAATGGACATTTAAATTGTTTCCATGTTTTGGCTACTGTGAATAGTGCTGCTATGAACACAGGGGTGCATGTTTCTTTTTGGATTAGAGTTTTGTCTGGATATATACCCAGGAGTGGGATTGCTGGATCATAAAATGTAATTCGATTTTTAATTTTCTCAGGAACCTCCATACTGTTTTCCATAGTGTCTGTACCAACTTACATTCCCACCAAAAGTGCAGGAGGGTTCCCTTTTCTCCACATCCTCTTCAGCATTTGTTATTTATAGATTTCTTAATGATGGACATTCTGACCAGTGTGAGGTGGTACTTCATTGTAGTTTTGATTTGCATTTCTCTAATAATTAGCGATGTTGAACATTTTTTCACGTGGCTATTGACTATTTGTATTTATTCTTTGGAAAAATGTCTATTTAGGTCTTCTATCCATTTTTCAATTGGGTTGTATTTTTATTGTTGAGTTGTATGAGCTGTTTGTATATTTTGGAAATTAAGCCCTTGTTAGTTGTATCATTTGCAAATATTTTCCCCCTTTCTGTGGGCTGTCCTTTTATTTTGTTTATGGTTTCCTTTCCTGTGCAGAAGCTTTACCCTTTCAAAGAACCAGCTCTTGGTTTTACTGATATTTCCTATCTCTTTAATCTCTATCTTATTTCCTTTATGATCTTTATTATTTCCTTCCTTCTGCTGAGTTCAGGTTTTGTTTGTTCTTCTTTTTCTAATTCTTTTAAGTGGTAGATTTGGCTGTTAAGATCTTTCTTGTCTTTTGAGGAAGGCCTATATTGCTATAACCTTCCCTCTAAGAAATGCTTTTGCCATACACCATAGATTTTGTATGGTTGTGTTTTCATTGTCATTTGTCTCCAGGTATTTTTTAATTTCCTCTTTGATTTCATTGTTCACCCATTGGTTTTTTAGCAGCATGTTGTTTAGTCTCCATGAAATCATTTTTTTCTCATTTCTTTTTCTGTGGTTGATTTCTAGTTTTATGCCATTGTTGTCAGAAAAGGTGCTTGAGATAATTTCTATACTCTTAAATTTGTTGAGGCCTGTCTTGTGCCCTAGTATGTGGTCAATCCTAGAGAATGTTCCACGTGCACTTGAGAAGAATGCGTATTGTTTTTTTGGATGTAACGTCCTGAACATATCAAGTAAGTCTGACTGTTTGACTATATCACTTAGGATCTGTTGCCTTAGTGATTTTCTGTCCAGAAGACCTGTCCATTGATGTGAGTGGGGTGTAAATGTCTCCTACTATTATTGTATTCTTGTCAATTTCTCCCTTTAGTATGTTCTATGTATTTGGGTGCTCCTATATTAAGTACATATATGTTGATGAGTATAAAATCCTCCTCTTGTATTGTTCCTTTTATCATTATATAGTGTCCTTCTTTATCTATCTTTATGGTCTTTGTTCTAATGTCTATTTTGTCTGATATGAGCAATGAAACTCCTGATTTCTTTTTATTTGCATTTGCATGAAATATCTTTTCCCATCCATTCACTTTCAATCCATGTGTGTCCTTTGCCCTAAAGTGGGTCTCTTGTAGCCAGCATATTGTAGGCTCTTGTTTTCTTTATCCAATCTGCTACTGTGTCTATCGATTGGAGCATTTACTCCATTGACATTTAAAGTAGTTATTGATAGATATGTATTTATTGCATTTTAACCTTGTTTTCCCGTTGATTTTATATTTCTGCTTGGTCCCTTTTTTTTCTTTTTCCTTTTGTGGTTTGATTATTTTCTTTTGTATTATACTTATGTTCTCTTCTTTTTGGTTTCTGTGAATCTAGTGTATGTTTCTGACTTGTGGTTACCTTGTTTTTCAAGTATGTGAACCCCATCCTGTATCTACTTGCCTTAGACTGGTAGTCATATACGCTCAAACACATTCTAGGAAATGAAAAAAAAAATCCACTTTTTCTTACTCTTCTCACTCATCTTTTTACATCTTCATGTTCTTCCTTTTGCTGTTCATTGTGGTTATCATCACTTTCACAGAAATTTTCTGATTTTTTTTTAAAATCTGTGTACTGGCTTATTCAGGTGATTTGCTTTCCAACTGTGATTTTCTCTTTCCTATATATTCTTATTTCTTTTCTATTTAGAGAAGACTTTTCAATATTTCCTTAAGGATAGGTTTAGTATTGCTGTATTCTTTTAGTTTTTGCTTGTCTGAGAAATTTATTTTTTTTTACATATCAATAAAGCTGTTCTTATATATATATTTTTTTTACTTTTTATTTTATATTGGAGTACAGTCAAGTGTTCAGCAAAGTGATTCAGTTACACATACACATGTATCTTTTCCCATTTAGGTTATTAGAGAATACTGAGCAGAGTTCCCTGTGCTATACAGTAGGTCCTTATCTATTTTAAATATAGTAGTGTGTATGTATCAATCCCAAACTCCCAATTTATCCCTTCCCCCCAACCTTTCCCCTTTGGTAACCATAAGTTAGTTTTCTAAGTCTGTGAGTCTGTTTCGTAAATAAGTTCATTTGTATCATTTTTTTTTGGATTCCGCATACAGTGACATCATATTTGTCTGTTTGACTTACTTCACTTAATATGATAATCTCCAGGTCCATCCATGTTGCTGCAAATGGCATTACTTTGTTCTTTTTATTGGCTGAGTAAAATTCCATTGGATATATGTACTACATCTTCTTTATCCATTCATCTGTTGATGGAAGTTTAGGTTGCTTCCATGTGTTGGCTACTGTAAACAGTGCTGCAGTGAACACTGGGAAGCATGTATCTTTTTGAATTATGGTTTTCTCTGGATATATGCCCAGGAGTGGGATTGCTGGATCATATATATGGTAGCTCTATTTTTAGTTTTTTAAGGAACCTCCATACTATTCTCCATAGTGACTGTATCAATTTACATTGCCACCAACAGTGCAGGAGGGTTCCCTTTCCTCCACACCCTCTCCAGCATTTATTGTTTTCAGACTTTTTGATGATGGCCATTCTGACTGGTGTGAGGTGATACCTCATTGTAGTTCTGATTTGCATTTCTCTAATGATTAGTGATGCTGAGCATCCTTTCATGTGTTTGTTGGCAATCTGTATATCTTCTTTGGAGAAATGTCTATTTAGGTCTTCTGCCCAATTTTTTGATTGGGTTGTTTGTTTTTTTGCTATTGAGCTGCATGAGGTGTTTGTAGATTTTGGAGATTAATCCCTTGTTAGTCACATCATTTGCAAATATTTTCTCTCATTCTGTGGGTTGTCTTTTTGTTTTGTTTATGGTTTCCTTTGCTGTGCAACAGCTTTTGAGTTTAATTAGGTCCCATTTACTTATTTTTATTTTCATTACTCTAGGAGGTGGATGAAAAAGATATTGCTCATATTTATGCTGAAGAGTGTTCTGCTTGTTTTCCTTGAAGAGTTTTATAGCATCAGGCCTTACATTTAGGTCTTTAATACATTTTAAGTTTATTTTTCAAAAGGGTATTACATGTACCAAAATGTTCACTGAAGCTCTATTTACAACAGCCAGGACAAGGAAGCAACCTAAGTGTCCACCAACAGATGAATGGATAAAGAAGATGTGGCACATATATACAATGGAATATTACTCAGCCATAAAAAGAAACGAAATTGAGTTATTTGTAGTGAAGTGGATGGACCTAGAGTCTGTCATACAGAGTGAAGTAAGTCAGAAAGAGAAAAACAAATACCGTATGCTAACACATATATATGGAATCTAAAAAAAAAACAAAATAAAAAAATGGTCATGAAGAACCTAGGGGCAAGATGGCAATAAAAACACAGACCTACTAGAGAATGGACTTGAGGATACGGGGAGGGGGAAGAGTACACTGGGACAAAGTGAGAGAGTGGCATGGACATATATACACTACCAAACGTAAAATAGATAGCTAGTGGGAAGCAGCCGCATAGCACAGGGAGATCAGCTTGGTGCTTTGTAACGACCTAGAGGGGTGGGATAGGGAGGGTGGGAAGGAGGGAGACACAAGAGAGAAGAGATATTGGGACATATGCATATGTATAACTGATTCACTTTGTTATAAAGCAGAAACTAACACACCATTGTAAAGCAATTATACTCCAATAAAGATGTAAAAAAAAGGGCGTTAAAGAATGTTCTAAGTTCATTCTTTTACATGTAACTGTCCAGTTTTCCCAGCACAATTTACTAAAGGGATGTCTTTTCACCATTGTCTTGCCTCTTTTGTCATAAGATTAATTGACCATAGGTGCATGGTTTTATTTCTGGGCTTTCTATCCTGATCCATTGATCTATATCTCTGTTTTTGTGCCAGTACCAAACTGTCTTGATGACTGTAGCTTTGTAGAATAGTCTGAAGTCAGGGAACCTGATTCCGCCAGCTCCATTTTTCTTTCTGAAGATTACTTTGGCTATTTGGGGTCTTTTGTGTCTCCATACAAATTTAAAATGTTTTGTTCTAGGTCTGTGAAAAATGCCATTGGTAATCTGCTAGGGATTGCAGTGAATCTGTCGATTGCCTTGGGGAGTATAGTCATTGTGACAATATTGTGATCCTTCCAATCCAAGAATATGTTGTATCTTTCCATCTGTTTGTGTCATCATTGATTTCTTTCATTGGTGTCTTGTAGTTTTCATAATTACAGGTGTTTTGTCTTCTTAGGTAGGTCTATTCCTGAGTATTTTATTATTTTTGATGCGATGGTAAATGGGATTGTTTCTTCAATTTCTCTTTTTGATCTTTCGTTGTTAGTGTATAGGAATGCAAGAGGTTTCTGTGTATTAATTTTGTATCCTGCAACTGAATTCATTGATGGATTCCAGTAGTTTTCTGGTGGCATCTTTAGAATTTTCTATGTAGAGTATCATGTCATCTGGAAACAGTGAGTTTTCCTTCTTTTCCAATTTGCTTCTGATTGCCACGGCTAGGACTTCCAAAACTATGTTGAATAAAAGTGCCAAGAGAGGACATCCTTATCTTGTTCCTGATCTTAGAGGAAATGCTTCCAGCTTTTCAACGTTGAGTATGATGTTAGCTGTAGGTCTGTCATATATGGCCTTTATTATGTTGAGGTATGTTCCCTCTATTCCCACTTTCTGGAGAGTTTTTATCATAAATTGGTGTTGAATTTTGTCAAAAGCTTTTTCTGCATTTATTGAGATGATGATATGGTTTTTATTCTTGTTTGTTGACATGGTTTATCATGCTGACTGATTTGCGGACACTGAAAAATGCTTGCATCCCTGCGATAAATCCCACTTGATCATAGTGCATGATCCTTTTAATATATTCTTGGATTTGGTTTGCTAGTATTTTGTTAAGTGTTTTTGCATCTGTGTTCATCACTAATACTGGCCTGCAGTTTTCTTTTTTTTCTAGTATCTTTGTCTGGTTTTGGTATCAGGATGATGGCAGCCTCATAAAATGAGTTTGGGAGCGTTCCTTCCTCTGCAGTATTTTGGAATACTTTCAGAAGGGCAGGTGTTAAGTCTTCCCTAAATGTTTGATAGAATTCACCTGTGAAGCCATCTGGTCCTGCACTTTTGTTTGTTGGAAGTTTTTTGATCACAACTTCAATTTCAGTACTTGTGATTGGTCGATTCATATTTGCAATTTCTTCCTGATTCAGTATTGGAGGATTGTATCTTTCTAAGAGTTTATCATTTCTTCCAGGTTGTCCATTTTGTTGGCATATAGTTGCTTGTAGTGTCTCTAATGATCCTTTGTATTTCTATGGTGTCTGTTGTAATTTCTCCTTTTTCATTTCTAATTTTATTGATTTGCACCCTCTCCCTTTTTTTCTTAATGAGTCTGGCTAAAGGTTTATCAATTTTGTTTATCTTTTCAGAGAACCATCTTTTAGTTTCATTGATCTTTTCTATTGTTTTCTTCAACTCTATTTCATTTATTTCTGCTCTGACCTTTATGATTTCTTTCCTTCTACAAACTTTAGGTTTTGTTTGTTCTTCCTTCTCTAGTTGCTTTAGATGTAAGGTTAGGTTGTTTATTTGAGCTTTTTCTTGTTTCCTGAGGTAAGCTTGCATTGCTATAACTTCCCTCTTAGAACTGCTTTTTCTGTGTCCCATAGGTTTTGGATCATTGTGCTTTTGTCGACATTTGTCTCTAGGTATTTCTTGATTTCCTCTTTGATTTCTTCAGTGATCCACTGCTTCTTTAGTAGCATATTGTTTAAGCTCCATGTGTTTTTGTTTTTTACAGTTTTTTCTTGTAGTTGATTTCTAATCTTATAGCACTGTGGTTGAAAAGATGCTTGATATGATTTCCATTTTCGTAAATTAACCACGGCTTGCTTTGAGGCCCAGCATGTGATCAGTCCTGGAGAATGTTCCATGTGCACTTGAGAAGAATGTGTATTCTGCTGCTTTTGGATGTAATGCTCTATAAATATAAGTTCACCTGGTCTAATGTGTCATTTAAGGCCTGTGTTTCCTTGTTGATTTTTTTGTCTGGATGATCTGTCCACTGATGAAAGTTGGGTGTTAAAGTCCCCCACTATTATTGTGTTACTGTCGATTTCTCCTTTTATGGCTGTTACTATTTGCCTTATATATTGCGGTGCTTCTATGGTGGGTGCATATATATTTAAAATTGTTGCATCTTTTTCTTGGATTGATCCCTTGATCATTATGTAATGTCCTTCTCTGTCTCTTGTAACAGTCTTTATTTTAAAGTCTATTTTGTCTGATATGAGTATTGCTACTCCAGCTTTCTTTAAATTTCCATTTGCATGGAATACCTTCTTCCATCCCCTCACTTTCAGTCTGTATGTGTCTCTAGATCTGAAGTGGGTCTCTTGTAGACAGCATATATATACAGGTCTTGTTTTTGTACACATTCAGCCAGTCTATGTCTTTCATTTACATTTAAGGTAATTATCGATATATATGTCCTGTTACCATTTTGTTAACTGGTTTGGATTTGTTTTGGAGGTCTTTTTTTCTTCCCTTCCTCTTTTGTTCTCTTCTCTTGTGATTTGATGACTAACTTTAGTGCTGTGTTTGGATTCCTTTTTCTTTTCTGTGTATCTATTGTAGATTTTCAGTATGTGGTTACCATGAAGTGTTTTTATTTTTCTTTAAAGATTTTTTGATGTGGACCAATTTTAAAGTCTTTATTGAATTTTGTTACATTGCTTCTGTTTTATATTTTGATCTTTTGGCCCCAAGGCATCTGGGATCTCAGCTCCCCAACCAGGGATCAAACCTGCACCCCCTGCACTGGAAGGCAAAGTCTTAATCACTGTACCACCACAGGGAAGTCCCTATCATGAGGTTTTGATATAGCAGTCTATGTATAAATAAGATTGTTTTAAGTTGCTGGTCTTTTAATTGTAAATGCATTTTCAGTATCCTGTATTTGTACTCTCCTCTCCTCATGATTGCTGGTTTTGATGTCATATTTATGTGTGGATGATTTTCTACCTCTGTGCTTCCTGTACTGGGTTATCTGTTTCCTTCTTTAGGTTTGGGAAGTTTTCTGCCATAATTTCTTCAAATGCATTTTCCATCCCCTATTCTCTTTCTTCCCCTCCTGGAATCCCTATTATGCATAAATTTGCATGGTTTATATTATCCCATAGATCTCTTATACTGTTTTCATTTTTTTTCATTTGGCTTTCTGTCTTCTGTCCTGATTGGGTGATTTCCATTACTCTATCTTCCAGGTCACTTATTCATTCTTCTGCATTATTTCTTCTGCTATTCACTGCCTTTAGTTCAGTCTTTGTCTTGACAAATGAGTTTTCTAATTTTTCTTGGTTCCTCTTTATAGTTTCTAGTCCCTTTTTACAGTACTCTGCATTTCTTTCGACAGCCTTTCTTAATTCCTTCAGTATTTTCATTATCTCCTTTTTGAAACTGGTGTCTATTAGACTGAAGAGATCTGCTTCATTGTTTGTTCTTTCAGGGGAATTCTCTTGGTCTTTTAACTGGGAGTGGTTCCTCTGCTTCTTCATTTTATTTATATTTGTCTTATTCTGTGAGTTTAGGAGAAACAGTTGTCTATTGTGGTCTTGGAGGGCTATTTATATGTGGGAGCATCCCTGTGTAGCTCGTGTGGGTTTAATATTTTTGGTGCAAGGGCTGTTTTTAGTATGGATGCCTGTCGCCGCTTTCCTCAGTATGTGCTGGTCATTATCTCCTTGAAGAGGGTGCAGATGCAGCAGCTGGTGCCTGGGCTGTGGGGTTTTCAGCACTGGTGGCAGCTCATGTGCATCCCTGGAGCACACAACGGGAGCAGAGGTGGCTCACGACTGCTCCTGGAGTCCAGCAGGGTGGAGTTGGTGGCTTGAGACCACTCCTAAAGTACAGGGCCAGTGGTGGCTCACAGTTGGTCCTGAAGCCTAGGGGCAGTGGTGGCTCACAACTGCTTTTGGAGCTTATGCAGGCTGTGTCTTGCCACCTGAGAGCTCACACAGGAAAAAAAGCTGTAACGGCGGGCCCCACCCCTCCCCTTGCGCACCACCCACACAACAGTGCCTGGCCTCTAAGGCAGCCCAGGCTTCCTGTGCGTACACCCGCGGTGCAGCTGCACCAGACTCCAGCCTGTTCAGGGAGCTTCCATGCAGCCGACCCCAGTCCTCTCCCCGGGTCTGATCTCCAAAGCCTGAGGGCCCGCACCAGCACCAGCAGATGTGTGTTTCAGGCTGGGGAGTGCAGAGTGGTGGCACTGACCATCTGTGCAGGTCTCTCTCCATTCTAGCTGCTGCAAACCGGCTGCTGCATTCTCCTCTGAGGCTCAGAAGTGCCCCCTCTGTCCCTGCTGATCTCCCCATCAGGGGACTTCCCTGGGTGCAGGAACCTTTCCTCTTTCATAGCTCCCTCCCAGGGGAGCAGGTCCCATCCCCAATTCCTTTCTTTCTTTTTTTCTTCCTTTTTAGTTTTGTCCTACCCGGTTATGTGGAGATTTTCTTGCCCTTTCAGAGGTCTGAGGTCTTCTGCTAGCATGCAGTAGATATTCAGTGAGAATCATTCCACATGTAGAGGTCTTTTTGATGCATTCGTGGGAGGAGATGAGCTTCACATTCTACTATTCCACCATCTTGATTGCTCCCCCCCCCACCATTTGCCTTTCTTGACCCATAATCTTGGGTTTCAAAACGTTGTTCTGTCTGCCTTCTGGTATCACTAAAAAGAGGAGCGCGATCAGAGTATGGTTTCAGAAAGAGGATTCAAATACTGTTCTTATCTTTTATGCGAATTCCAGCACATTACTCAAATTCTCTGAGTCTAGAATCACTTACTTTCTTAAAACAGGATTATAATATTGAACTTCAGAGTGCCATGGAAACCAAATAAAAGCATGAAAGAGCTTTAAAACTATAAACGTCAATAGTAATATCTATAATGCCAAATATTTTGTTAAGAACTAGGATGACTACCCTATAATGAAGCCACAGAATCTAGAAGCTAAATTGGATTAGAGAGGAAGTAAAGGTTGAAATTTCTGGCCCCCAATTGTTTGTATGATTTTGCTAATGTGTGTGATATATAATATCACTGATATTATCTAAAGTCAACCTTGGGAGGCCAGTTTCTTGAATAATTATCACCTTACAATATTACTGAAATGCATTCATTATTAGTTGAAGTTATAATTACCACTGATAGGTTAGATTACATTAACTTGTCTTTTGGTTAACCATGAAATCTGACAGAAGGCAAATTTCTGCACTTAAGAAATCTGTCGAAAGCTAAAATGTATTATATTCTGAAAAGTTAGTTCATGTTTATTAATGAACAGTGAGAAAATATCAAGAAAAACCATAATGTGATGTGATTAGGCATGAAGTGCTATGGAATTACAATGCAGAGAATTCCTAACTTTGCCTGGGGGAGGCAGAAGAGGTTTCACACAGGATCAGACTTTGAGTCTTGTTAGGCAGACAAAGGCATTCCAAGGGCAGGTGGCATGTGCAAAGACAGGGCTGAGAAGAGCATGGAGAGTGCTAGATGCTGAAGTAGAGGAAGAGGGATAAGAAATACGGATGGAAGGGTAATCCTGGGGTGTATTATTATCAAAATAATGCTGTAGTTTAGACTTTACCCTGGAAAGTCATCCTAAATTTTAAGCAGAGGGCTAGTTTTCGATTTTTTTAGAATTAATATGATAGTTCCTACAATGGCCTGGAACACAGCAAGAGACAAGAGGCTGGAAGATCAGCTGGGAAACTGCACTAGTCCGGGTGAGAGGTAATAAAGTTCTTCATTAGAGTGGTGGGCTAGGAGAAGACGGACAGGATGTGATAGCTATTCAGCAGAGAGAACTGATAGGACTTGTTAACCAATTAGTGTGAGGGAAGGGGAGAACTCAGGATGATCTGGAGATTCTGAGAGAGAAAAGGTTTGTAATCTGTCAAAAGAGCAATAATTAGATCTATATGGAGAATTTTCTACTAGCTAGGTTAAGTCAAATTAGACAGTACATTTCTGAAGTAAGCTCAAACACAGCCTTAAAGTATAAGATGTGCTACTGAGGATGACCTATATAACAGATGACAAAGTAAGTATAGATGCACAGATTTTAGAATAATTGACTAGTGGATAAGTTTATAAAATCCTATTAGGAATAAAGCATAGAATGCAAGATTAAAAACAAAATATCACATAGACAATAAAAATTTACTTAAAACTTTGTATTTTTAAACAACTTGGTATTTCACAGTCATTCATTGAGCCATTCAACAAGTAAACAATTACTCTGCACCATCTATGTACCTGGAAATATACCTGATGCTGGCGGTTGTATGTTGTTTGGTATTTCTGGAGTACTAGGTCGTTCTACTAAATTTATAAATAAATAATTCACTTTATATTTGTTTTTAAGTAGACAGTCCAGAGCACCACTATTATGTATTTGGAAAAAGTGCTGGGGCCAAGTAACCTGGGTGATACAAAAGTCACGTGACAGATGAGGGGCTTCTTCAAATCTTACATGAGAGGGCACTGTTGCCACCAATGGCTTAAACATATTCACAAGGAAAGAGGTCTGTTTTTTAAAGAAACCAGGTTGGATCACTGACTCAGAGGGAAATGCTGCAATACGGGAACAGTTTGAGATAGAATGAAAATATTACATGCATTACCTTAAACAGTAGTTCAGAGAAGGAAAAAAAGACAAAACAGAGTATAGAAACCAAGAGAGAAGCCATGGCAGGAAGACAACTTAGGCCTGAAGAAAGTATGAGTAAGGTTTGGGCAAATGAAGTGGGAGGACGGCCCATATTTTAGACTTGGAGTAAGCAGAAAAGGTAAGAAGTTAAAGGAATTAAGAGCACTCTTTCAAGTAACATCTGAATATGAGCTGGAGCAGACAGTGTGAGGAACGACATGACCTGAGGAAGTCCAAAGGTGGGAGACAATCTTAAAAGATGATAAAAATAATAAGAAATTAAAAGTGTTGACATCACCATAAGAACAAGATTTTTTCCTTCTAATCTTTGCCCTAACTAGGAATTAGGAATGTTTTATTTGTAAGCAGAAGGGACTGTTCTATAAATTCAAACCTTCAGCGAGTGACAGCATTAGTAAGCGGAACAAGTCGAGTGTATCTGGTTCTCTGAGCTGCCCTCCTTGAGGCATGCCCACCTCTGTGTGCACGCTGCCCCACCCAGGCAGCTCTGACTGCCCATGGCAGCATCCTGAGACAAGGCATAGGGGTTGGAAGAACTGAATGACAGCTCGAGGACTTCCTCTGAGATCGCAAGCTCTTCTCAGCCAGTACTTTGACACGTAAGTAACATACATTCCCTTCCCTTCCCCCTTTACCCCATCTCCCTTCTTTCCTTTTCTCCTCCCACTCTTCTATTCATCCAATATTTATACTCAGCCAGATACTGTTCTACATCTTCATAGCAGTGAAGACCCAGTTCCTGGCCACTTGATGCTTATGATCTATTATTTACAATTTCTGTTTTGCTTTGTTTTACAAATGCAATATAAAACAAAGGACCGAGAACAGGATAAGAGGATGGAGGGCAATGAGGTGTTATTGACATAGGATGGCTGGGGAAGGGCACCCTCAGGAAGAGGCAGCATGAGAGCAAAGTTCTGAGTGGAATAAAGCAGAACATACTCCAGGAAGAGGGAACAGCAACTGGAGAGTCTCAAGGAACTAACCTGCCTGGGCTGTTGCTTACCTAGCATCTACTATCCCTTCCTTTTTCACTATCAGAGTTCTGATTTTATTCTACGTGGCACTGTGTTCAGCTAGAAGATGACATTTCCCACTCTGTTTTGCAGCTACAGAGGTGCTTCTAGAAAGGGTTTTTTTTTTTTTAAAGAAAGAAAAGATGACTCACTGAGGAGGTATGCCCTTTGGCCCACCTCCACCTTCCCCATCCAGGAACATCAATGCCTAGGGCTGCAGCGGTCATCTTGGACGTGATACTTAAAATGGAAGTTTGGCTAATGATGGTAGAAGAAAAAGACAGAAGGACTCAGACTTCCTGATGATACCGTGGAATCTCTGGGCCATTCCCAGCACAATCTACTTTTAAATTTCTTTAACGTAAGAGAAAAATAAAAGTCATAATTATTTAGGCCACTAGAGTATGGGGGGGAGGATAACCACTACTTTCAGCTGAAAGCATTTCTAAACTATTTGGAGGCAAGGCGTAGAAACAGAGGTGAGTTGTGAGAATACTGCAGTAATCTGTGTGAGAAATGACCAGGGTGGCAGCAGTAGAGGTGGTAAAAGTGATGGGATTCTAGACATATTTTGAAGGTAGAGCTAACAGGGATTTGCTGACAGACTGGACATGGTATATGAGAAGAAAGATGAGACAAAGGTAACTAGAAGGTTTGGGACTGGAGTAAATGGATAAATGGTAATGCCATTTACTGAAATGAGAAAAAGAGAAGGAGTAGATCTGGAGGGAAGGAAAAGATCCAGTATTGTGTTTTGGACAGGTTAAGCTGGAGAGCCTCCTAGGCAGCTGAGTGGGAATGCAAATAGGAAGTGGTGTAAATGAGTCGGGACTGGACACTGGACGTAAAGCCGGGGGCCTGGATGAAGTCACCTAGAGCAGTGAAGGTATTAAAGGGGAAAACGTTTGAGAAATGGTGTCTACAACCCTCTGACATTTAAAGGTCATAAAGAGAAGACAGATCTAACAAAGGAGGGTGAAACAGAGCGGTCAGCTGGGAAAATACCAGGTAAGCCCAGCATCCCGGAAGACAAGTCAAGGACGTCTTTCATGAAGGAGCGGGTAAGCTGTGCTAAGTACACTGTCAGGCCCAGAAAGCAGAGAACTGAGAATCAGACCTGGGTCTGGCAGCATGGAGGGCACTGGCCACCCTGCAGAAGCAGCCTCCCTGGAGTGCAGGAGTGGAGGAGACAGTGAAGACAGCAGACAGAAATCCTTCAGAGGAAATCTGCTACAGTGGAAAATGGAGCTGTAATTGGAAGGGGAGAGTAACTGGAGACTTAAGAGCTGGGTTTTATGTACTAATGTCTTTAAAGCGGGCAGGTATCACAGCAAATTTATGTGCTGACTGGGAAGAAGATGATGGTACAGGAGAGAGAGAACAGCAGAAGTAAAGCCCTTCAGGAGGGGAGGGGAGGCATCCAGTGCCCACAGGGAGCAGCTGTTGCAGGTGGGGTGGCAGACCTGGGGAGCAGGCGGACCTGGGGACAGGAAGAGGGAGACTTTCTCTTCCAGGTGCTCACGTTTTCTCAGTGAGGTAGGAGGCAAGGTTTCCAGCTGAGGACGAGAAGAGGGGAAAGGGGAAAGGACAAGAAGAGGGGAAAGGGTGTCAAAGGTTTGTGGAGAGGAGAAAGTATAAAAGGGGGATGGAGTGAGTGAATTCATTAGAGAAGTACAGTAGGATTGCCAGGCAGAATCTGAGGGCCCATCTGGGGTCTCTGGTCATGATTTAAAGTGAGACCAGTCATTTTTCTTATAACCATTTCAGCTGCTCAAGGGCAGGTGTGGAATAAGCAGCATAACAGCCAACAAGAAGAGAAAGGGAGTTGATTGCATTAGAAGGTATAATCAGTGGATATTTACCTGGTTTTCGTTCTAAAAGCTGTTGTAAATGAAACACGGCTTGTTCGTAGTCCTGTCTTCTGAACATGAGATCTGCCATCATCTATAAAGGTAAACGTTGGTTCTAAAAATACTACCACATATTTTACAAAGCATAGTATTCCTATCAAGACTGGTTGCTATGAAAACACATCTGAGAAATATGAGGAGGGCAAAGTTTTATAAAACGGAGCCATTTAAAAGTCAAGTACACCTTAAGCAGATTAGCACTGAGATCAGTATAACAGAAGATAATCAAGGATGTGAAACATTTCTGTTTGCAAAAACTGTATTTTTAGCATAAAATATGTTTCAAGTAGTTATTCTAAAAACAGAAACTTGAAGGGAACTGCACACTCTCTGTGTCTCACTTGGCTAAAATAACGAGAAGATTTTAAAAGAAAACCCAGAACATTCTGAAACCTTAAGTATTTCAAAGGAATTTAAAATGAGCAAGTGCTTTAAAAGGGAGAGGTCTGGTATTTCTTTTCAGTTACAGTGACTCATTTGTAAAATTATTAAATGAACCTCACAAACTGTCATCTATGTAGCTGTTTGAAAAGCTACCAAAAACCTCAACCCAGGTAAAAATGAGAAAGAAAAGCAAAACTCTATTTAATAAACACACACCTTAAAATGATACATGAAGAATTTTTTCTGTAACTCAGAAAGTGCCACTGAAACTGTTAACAGTTAGTCTTTAGCAAATTAGAGCTTTACCACATGAACTCCTCCTGACCAAGCATAAAGAAAAATTAACTAGGCCCAAAAAGGGCAAGCAAAAACCTGACCTAAGTTCACCATTCTCATAAAATAAAGAGAGTCTTGGTGTTTATTGGTAAAATATACTAATAATGTTAAAAGTGTTATTTCTTCCAAAAGCCAACATGAGCCAGGCATCTCATCTCCTATTAGTTTTATCAGTTAAAATTTGAAACTGCCCCTTGGAATAAACATAAAACACAACTGCCTTTACAGCAGTGAAGTCTCCTGGACTAACCATGGTGGCAGCTTCATTGTCCTGGTCGCTCTGGAGAAGCAGAGCACAGTGCCGCAGGCAGGCATCAGGGTCATCTTGTGCCAGGTATAATCGTGCCAGCTCCAGCATTATCTACAGAGAAGAAGGGCAAGATTAGTCAGAAAATGTTTGGAATGAAAAGTGAAATAGGAAAATGTGTAGGCACAGATGAAACTTTATTTGACCAAGAGTTATTGCAATAAAAAGGCCAAGCACGATAAGCAGGAAAACTATAGGTTTGCTCATCTCTAGTTTCTCTTATACTGGGAAAAAAAAAGGAAAAACAGGCTGTGCCTCAGTTGAAAAGTAGAGAGACACAAAGCACTGTGAAAAGAACACTGGTCTTAAATTAGGAGCTGTGATTCTAGTCCAAGCTTCTCCATGATGGGGCCCTTTACTTCTCTAAACCTGTTTCCTCATTTGTAAAATAAAAAGCTTGAAGCAGATATGCTCCAGATGTACAACTATGATTCCAGTTACTTTAGTCACCACTGAACAAGGTACCTATTTGGTTATGACTTAATAAAGATTATCTTTGCCTTACATCTGAAAGAGTTGTATTATTTCAAAACGTCTAATCTTAAACTTTAAATTCTAGAACATGGTTGTCTCGTGTTCTACATCACTTATTTAAATATTTAGCCATTTACTAGAGTATTGTTTTAAAATGTTGATCATCTATCAAGATCTGAGAGTAATAACATTTTAGTTTATAAAACTGGCCATGACAACCAGTGGATCACTGAAGAAATCAAAGAGGAAATCAAAAATTACCTAGAGACAAATGACAATGAAAACATCATGATCCAAAACATATGGGATGCAGAGAAAGCAGTTCTAAGAGAAGTTTACAGAAATACAATCCTACCTCAGGAAACAAGACAACTCTCAAATCAACAACCTAACCTTACACCTAAAGCAACTAGAGAAAGAAAAACAAAGAAAACCCAAAGTTAGTAGACGGAAAGAAGTCATAAAGATCAGAGCAGAAATAAATGAAATAGAGACTAAAAAAAAATAGAAAAGATCAATGAAACTAAAAGCTAGTTCTCTGAAAACATAAACAAAATTGATAAACCTTTAGCCAGACTCTTCAAGAAAAAAAGGGAGAGGGCAAAAATCAATAAAATTAGAAATGAAAACGGAGAAGTTACAACGGACACCACAGAAATACAAAGGATCATAAGAGACACTACAAGCAACTATATGCCAACAAAATGGACAATCTGAAAGAAATGACAAATTCTTAGAAAGATACAATCTCCCAATACTGAATCAGGAAGAAATTGCAAATATGAACAGACCAATCACAAGTACTGAAATTGTGATAAAAAAACTTTCAACAAACAAAACTGCAACACCAGATGACTTCACAGGTAAATTCTACCAAACATTTAGAGAAGAGTTAATACCTATCCTTCTGAAAGTATTCCAAAATACTGCAGAGGAAGGAACACTCCCAAACTCATTTTATGAGGCCACCATCATCCTGATACCAAAACAAGACAGAGATACCAGAAGAAAAGAAAACTACAGGCCAATATTACTGATGAACACAGACTCAAAAACACTCAACAAAATACTGGCAAACCAAATCCAACAATACATTAAAAGGATCATACACCATGATCAAGTGGGATTTATCCCAGGGAAGCAAGGATTCTTCAGTATCTGCAGATCAATCAGTGTGATATACCATATCAACAAACTGAATAAAAACCATATCATCATCTTAATAGATGCAGAAAAAGCTTTTGACAAAATTCAACACCGATTTATGATGAAAACTCTATAGAAAGTAGGAATAGAGGGAACATACCTCACCATAATATAGACCATATATGACAAACCTACAGCTAACATCATACTCAATGGTGAAAAGCTGAAAGCATTTCCTCTAAGATCAGGAACAAGACAAGGATGTCCCCTCTTGCCACTCTTATTCGACATAGTTTTGAAAGTCCTAGCCATGGCAATCAGAGAAGAAAAAGAAATAAAAGGAATCCAAATTGGCAAAGAAGGAGTAAAACTGTCACTGTTTCCAGATGACATGATGATACTATACATAGAAAATCCTTAAGATGCTACCAGAAAACTACTAGAGCCCGTCAATGGAATCAGTAAAGTTGCAGGATACAAAATTTAATACACAGAAATCTCTTGCATTCCTACACACTAACAAGGAAAGATCAGAAAGAGAAATTAAAGAAACAATCCCATTTACATCAGATCAAAAAGAATAAAATACCTAGAAATAAACCTAGCTAAGGAGGCAAAAGACACCAATGAAAGAAATCAGTGATCACACAAACAGATGGAAAGATATAACATGTTCTTGGATTGGAAGAATCAATACTGTCACAATGACTATACTCCCCAAGGCAATCGACAGATTCACTGCAATCCCTAGCAGATTACCAATGGCATTTTTCACAGACCTAGAACAAAAAGTTTTTTATTTGTACAGAGACACAAAAGACCCCAAATAGCCAAAGCAATCTTCAGAAAGAAAAACGGAGCTGGAGGAATCAGGCTCCCTGACTTCAGACTATTCTATAAATCTACAGTCATCAAAACAGTATGTTACTGGCCCAAAAACAGAAATATAGATCCATGGAACAGGATAGAATGCCCAGAAATAAACCCACGCCCCTATGGTCAATTAATCTACAACAAAGGAGTCAAGACTATGCAATGGAGAAAAGACAGTCTCTTCAATAAATTGTGCTGGGAAAACTGGACAGCTACATGTAAATGAATGAAATTACAACATTCTCTAACACCATACACAAAAATAAACTCAAAATGGATCAAAGACCTACATGTAAGTCCAGACACTATAAAACTCTTAGAGGAAAACATAGGCAGAACATTCTCTGACATAGATTGCAGCAATATCTTTTTGGATCCACCTCCTAGAGTAATGGAAAAAAAAAACCCAAAAACAGATGGGACCGAATTAAACTTAAAAGCGTCTGCACAGCAAAGGAAACCATAAACAAAAAGACAACCCACAGAATGGGAGAAAATATTTGCAAACAATGCAAATGACAAGGGATTAACCTCCAAAATTTACAAACAGCTCATGCAGCTCAAGGATAAAAAAGCAAACAACCGAACCAAAAAATGGGCAAAAGATCTAGACATTTCTCCAAAGACATACAGACGGCCAAAAAGCACGTGAGAAGATGCTCAACGTCACTAATCATTAGAGAAACGCAAATCAAAACCACAATGAGTTATCACCTCAAACTGGTCAGAATGGCCATCATCAAAAAGTCTACAAACAGAAACAGATGCTGGAAAGGGTGTGGAGAAAAGGGAACCCTCCTACACTGTTTGTGGGAATGTAAATTGGTACAACCACTATGGAGAACAGTATGGAGTTTCCTTAGAAAAAAACGAAAAATAGAACTATTGTATGATCCAGCAATCACATTCCTGGGTGTATATCCAGAGAAAGCCATAATTCGAAATGATACATGCATCTCACTGTTCACCGCAGCACTGTTTACAATAGCCAAGACACGGAAGCAACCTAAATGTCCATCGACCGAGGAATGGATAAAGAAGATGTGGTACATATACACAATGGAGTACTACTCAGCTATTAAAATAATGAAATAATCCCATTTGCAGCAGCATGGATGGACCTAGAGATTATCATACTAAGTGAAGTAAGTCAGAAAGAGAAAAATATCATATGATATCACTCACATGTGGACTCTAATTTTTTAAAAATGAAACAAATGAACTTATTTACAAAACAGAAATAGACTCACAGATATTGAAAACAAACTTATGGTTACCAAAGGGGAAACGTGGTGGGGGAGGGATAAATCAGGAGTTTGGGATTAACATACACACACTACTATACACAAGACAGGTAACCAACAAGGACCTGCATAGCATAGCACAGGGAACTCTACTCAACATTCTGTGATAACCTATATGAGAAAAGAATCTGATAAAGAACGAATATATGTATATGTATAACTGAATCACTTTGCTGTATACCTGAAACTAATACAACATTGTAAATCAACTATACACTCCAATATAATTAAAATAAAATAAAATTTTCAAAAAAATTAAACTGGCCATGTATATAAGTTTTCTACACTAATATTATCTTTACATTTATTCTCACACTGTGCCATTTGAAGTTAAGAGATTCAATCTAGTTGCTTTTGTATATCCAGCACCAAACAGCAATGAAAATACAATAGCTGTTTAGTAAACTGAATCGAATCCTCTAGATTCAGATATTTATTTGAATTTGAGAATTGTTTTAAAGTAATTATTAAAACACAGATGAATGTAAAAAGAGCTTACAGATTTACTTTATATCACTTCATAATAATTTTAGACTAACATTATTAAGGCATCATGTATTTTGAAGTATTTCTGAAACCAATATTAATATTTTAACTTGCATTTTTATTACATTTCTTTTCAAATCTTTATAAATAAGCTGTTAAGAAGTTTACATTTGGGGAAATTAGATGACATCTGGAATATAAGGTGCTTAAAATTTGATAAAAGTACTGACCTTATTATCTGTTTCACAATGAACAAGAGCCTCTCTATAAAATTTAATTGCTTTTTCATAGTCTCGCTGAGCAACAGAATGTTTTGCAATCTCTGCACAAATTTCAGCTGCTAAATGTTTCTGTGCAGGAACTGCATCTGGCTGTTCCATCTGAACACGTTTTAGTACCCGAGCTTGTAATTCTCGAGCCTAGAAAAATATAAGGATAAAAAGGAATTTTAAAAAGAAATTAAACAATTCTCAGTAACTCACATGTAGCATAATTTTACAGATTTATTTAAGCATTAATGGCCCTCAATCTAACAAAGCCTGATCCAAAGAAAATGTCTTAACTGAGGTTTTAAAAAGGTACTTGTTTGCAAATAAGCCAGTATGCACTTATCTTTGCAACTAAAATGCTATAAAAGTACTGAATCTTTTCCCACTGTTATAAGAATATGCACAGGAAACTCACTAAGAGGAAATGCAACCATGAAACAAATATTTAGAAAAGATGTCTACATGTTGTAATTAAAAAAATGAAAACTGTAAATGTTTATTAAATTAATAAAATAGTATCTAAAAGTTATTGAATCAAATACTGGCATGTTTCAGGGAGTAAGTACATCCACGTATTGTCAATGGCATATAAATCAGTCCCGTCTTTCTGGGGAGCACCCTCGTAAAGCATACTAACTCCCTAAAATTAACACAGTATTGAACTTAGCTGTTTCATTCTTGGGAAGGTATTAAGGACATCACTTGGAAAAAAGGAAACATGTTATTTGTTATTAAAAAAAAATGGCCTGTTGTAAAAACAATACAACAACAACAACAAAACAAAAACAAATCTGGAAGCAACCCAAATGTCTGATGATAAGGAAAGGCCTAACCAATTGATGGTGTATATACCTGGTCCCACACTATGCACAGACACTCCTAAGGAGGTAGGGGGCCTTCCTCAGACTAAGAATGTAGAGTAATTTGCTAAACTGGAGAAGTATCAGCCTTCCCACCCACAAGTCTCGTTTCTGAAACATCGAGACCTTCCTTTAACAAGTGACAGAGAACTCCTAGGCGTTAGGCCTTTACAATAAACTTTAACTTGCATTCATGCATTCATTTAATGAACAATAAATGCCCACCATCTGCCATACATTATGCTACACACAACAAGCCCTTCTGGGGACTCCTGTCAAAACGTTGGTTGACAACTGGTATTTGATGAAGATGGTCTAAAGCTGATTATTTTGGGGAACCACAGGTCATAATATTTTAGGGTACTATGATAAGCATTCTTTTGGAAATTAAAGAGAAAGGATTAAAAAATACTGTATATATAGCATGTGGTAAAGGTTAACACTGTTTCATGAAATTTTAATTTTGGTTATATTAATGTGTGTTTATAAGTATAGAGGTATGTGCACGTTTGTGTATTTGATATTTTATATTATGCATGTACCAGTGTGCACGGTTTTGCATATGTGCACACACACACAAACTCACAAAGAACTCTGAAACAACTGGTCCAAATAGGGGCAGTACCCTTTTATACCTGTTGTGCCAGCTTAATTATTAATTCTTTCTTTCTCAAAAGTATTCTGACTTGAATGATAAATTATATGGTTGCACTAGGTTAAAAGATATGCACTTCTTTCTCTAGACAGTCTGAGTTTTATCTCTGCATCAACTAAATCTCTAAATGTCAAATAGGTGGACCTCATGAGCTTAACTTCCTAGAGAAAAACCTTTATAAGTTAGGCTTTGTGATACCTTGCAATTTTCTTAAAGGTAAATAATTGGGGGGTTGGGAGGGGGTGGATCTTGAGCAAAAGTTTTTTTTTCATTTTTTATTAAAGATATCATAAAACAATGCTCAATTTCTCTAAGTATATATAATAATCACTAAAAAACATTTTCACATAGAATAAAATTTTCTTGAAGAATTGATACCATTCCCTATACTTTTCCTTGCTTTTATCAGAAATAAATTTCATGGTCTTTTACAATAAGCATATTAACCCTGATCTGTCAACACCATTACTTTTCCCTCCCCCTTCCTTTATTATAATATTCTTCTAAATTCTATCAAACCCTTGGGTAGAAGAAAGTATATATATAAACATCTTATTTCAAAGAATTGTTAATTTTCCCTTTTTATTTCAATAGCCTTATTGTATCTTACCAAAGACCACATCAAAGCAAAATATGCCAATAAAATCAGAATATCACATTACTTTTTATATGATGAAGATGGAGCTATACTGGAAAAATCCATACAAATGAACGTTGAGTGAAGGAAGCAAACACAAGTATAATCTGTACATATTAATTAAAACTATATCAAGTTATAATGTCCTAAAATTGTTAGTGTTTTATGGCACATAGGTTTTTTATTTCTAGTTTAGATTTTATTTTCACAGAAAAGATAATGCCTATACTAAAGTGATTTTTCCTTTAACTGTTCCTGCAATTAAACAATTAAAATAATCTATGATTTCCTTTCAGCCATTCAACAAAAATTTCAAGCTCCTATCATGGTGAACATATTTGAAGATGGATCCCATGATTTTCACCTCTATTGTTCAATAAGAGGATGGGGATCAGTTAGGAGGAGTCTGGGCTAAAAGATAATAATAGATAAGGCTAAAAGATGACAGAGAGGGATGAAGAAATGTGGAGTTATTTCGGAAGTCCGAAACATATTTCATGTTTAGCAACTATGCAAAAATATTATGATGCAACTTCCAAGTTCCATAATGTGGAGAATTAAGCTCAATAAATGGTTGCTGAATAAATGAATTTAAAATATCAAACACTTTGATTACACTATTTGAATTGTATTGTAATTCTATATTCAAATTCAAATTGTTTGTATTGTACCTCAAAAAGATTTACTTTTTCAGAGATCAGAATGCAAAGAATATTATAGTTGGAAAGAACGTTATAGCTCTTCAAATTTTATGAAAGGTGAAAAATCCCTGTGCTATAACATATAAACTTAAAATGAATTTGATTTTGGTTTGTTGGCATTGTCTAACCACAGTTTGTCTTTTAGTGTTATTCAGTGTGTCTGCTCATAGACAACACAAGCTCATGCAACCAGTCACTGAGACTAATGCTATTTATAATGGAATGAAATATGCCAAATTCACTTCTAAAATGTTTTGAAAGTCTAAATTTATGAAAATTACACTTTCCTTTTAGCTAATGGTAGCTAACCTCAGGTTAAGTGCCATTCCTTTATCATATAATTCAGAAAGCAGGGATAAAACATACCAACAATTAAGAGTAAGATATTACATTGTTGAAGATTACATATCTTAATGAAATCATAAGCTTACATGGGGGTCACAGAAATCTAACAGTGTGAGCTCCATTCATTCACAATTTGAACAAAAAATATTATTGGACATTGCCTGAAACACACACACACATTTTGTGTGTTGAAATCTAGAGATATTGAATCTATTAATAAAAATCTTCTGTCAAAGAAACCTCAAGGTCTCAAAGGTGCTAATACTGAATTGTTCCAAACATTAAAGAACTAGCATGTCTTAGAGACCAACCTTTCTAATGAACATATATGCACAAACCTTGAACAAAATATTAGGAACTATCTTTAAATTCCAGCAATGTCTTTTGAAAAATCACAACAGTGACATTTATTTCAGTACTGTAAGGATGGTTTAACATTCAAAAATCAATCAATTTAATAAACAGGAAAAAAAATTGGAGAAAAGTCACATGACCATTTTGATAGAGGCAGAGAGTGTATTAGACAAAACTGTTAGCAAACTAGAAATTGAAAAATCATCAAAACACATCAGCCACTTAGGAATACATCTAAGGAAATGAGTATAAAACCTCTACATTGAAAACCACAAAACATTAAAGGAAATTAAAGAAGATATAAATAAGTGGAAGAAAAAAATGAGTTCAACTCCTGCCTATGACACTAGTCATGTGACTTCACACAAGTTATTAAACCAAGCTCCCTCAGCTATAAAACAGGATTAAAAATATCAACCTTCCCTAATTGTTATAAATAATTAGCAACAATACATTTAAACAGTACAATCCACTGGCATTCAATCATTATTTCTATTTGACTTATTTTCTGTAACAGTTGGGCCAAAAGATTGTCTTCCTTTTACGTGTGGCATATCTCCTTCTGAGACCATCACCCACCCTTAACCCCTTACAAACAAAGGCATTTGTTTACCTGTTGTAATGAAGCAACTGCATCACCAGGTCTGTCCACTTTACTATAAACTTTTGCTAGAAGAACTTGAGAACGTCCATCCTCTGTGAGAGCTGACAGTTCATTTACTATGAAAGAATAAAATATAATGGGAAAAAATAATTCATTTTAAATAAATCTTTGCATTTTTCTATAAGTTTTTATACTTGACTTTGAAAAATAGTGAATAAAGTTTAAAAAGGTTCAATAAATTAACTGAAGAATGGCCAAATTGGAAAAAAAAAAGATTTAGGATAAAAACTGGCTGGAAGAAAAGTTAAAGAACTGGAGGCATTTCTTAGACATACAAGAGATAACAATACAACAACACAGAGAAGAGTTTCAATTTCCATTCTTTTTTCTTTTAAAGATTTAATTAATTAATTTGTTTGTTTATCTGTCTTTGTTGCTGTGCATGGGCTTTCTCTAGTTGTGGTGAGCGGGGCCTGCTCTTTGTTGTGGTGCATGGGTTCCTCATTGCGGTGGCTTCTCTTGTTGAGGAGCATGGGCTCTAGGCGTGTGGGCTCTAGAGTGCACAGGCCTCAGTAGTTGCGGTGCATGGGCTCTAGGGTACACGGCCTCAGTAGTTGTGGCGCATGAGCTTAGTTGCTCCTCAGCATGTGGGATCTTCCCAGATCAGAGATCGAACCTGTGTACCCGGCATTGGCAGGTGGATTCTTAACCACTGCACCACTAGGAAAGTCCTCAATTTCCATTCTTAAGTGTATAAGCACCTCTGTTTATTGAAGTCATTTAAAAACAAGATGGGGTAGTTAGTACATGCAATTAAGAAGATAACTGCTATTTATTTTTAAATAACAGAACTTAATAAAGTATACATATATATACACATACATATATACATAATAAACACTGACTTTGATGCCAACCTGTCTGGTTTCAAATCTAGGCTTTATCACTTTCTAGTTAACAAGGTCCTAGTCGAACAAGGTAGTTATCTATTCTGTGCCTCCCTTTCATCTGTAAAATAGGGGAAATAATAGTACCTATTCTCATAAGATTACTGTAAAATTTAAAAAGTTGGTAAATTATTAAATAAGCTAATATATGCAAAGCAATTAAAGTCTTGTACATGTCAAGTGCTATTTAAGTATTTGGTATTATTATTTTGTAATCTAAGAGTAATAAAAGAACCCTAGATAATTAACAAAAAGATGTTTCTTCTACCATTTATCGACAGCATGGCCTGAGCCATATTCTGTTTGAATACATCATTATTTATTTAAAATCTCAAGCTGAGAAGCAGGCTTTGTTATTGCTATTTTACAGGTAAGAAAAGCTCTAAGGTGGTACAAGGAACAAGGGAGCCGTGACAATGGTGAGAGCAGGCTGGAAGGAGAGGTCAGAGGAGCAACAGCATGCACGTGTGAAGGCCATGTAAGCCACTGCAAGACTTTGGTTAACTCAGAGAAATGGGAGACAAGGGGGAGCTTGAGCAGGTGGGATCGAACTTTGGTTGTTTAAAAGGTCCAATAGTGCTGCTGGGTTGGGAAAGGCTGTGTCCAGCTGTGGGGTTGAGGATTGGGTAACAGGGAGACCAGGTGTAGGCTACTGCTTTAATCCACATAAGAGACGATGTAGCTAGGACAGGGTGACAGTAGTGGAAATAATGAGACACAGGAGAATTCTGAATGTATCTAGAAGGCAGAACCAAGAGGATTTCCTATGGGCAAGGGTGAAGGCAAGGATTTTGGTTCTTCAAAACTACAAAGAAGGCTGAAGTTATTGAGATAGAGAAGGCTGCACATAGAACAGATGGGGGAGGGAGATAAGGAATTCACTTTCAAACATGCTAAGTTTAAGATGTTTCTTAGAACCCTGGTGCTACTATATCAGCTAGGTGAACCTGGATAACTCAAGAAAATTGAGTATTAGATGCTAATTTAAAAATGTAGATAATTTTATTTGCCTCAAAAACTAATGTGAGCATTAATAACATATAATGAAATGCACATGAAGGCATCTAAGTTCACCATTGGATGTGCTCAGCAAATTATTAAATGAAAGTATTTATACTGCATAAATGTAATATACTTATGCCCATATAAGTAAAACATACCACTTGAATCTCTCCTCCTCTACAACCTTTTAAAAAATGCATATCCACATTTAGGCCATCTGTAGTGTTTCAAGCAAGGTCTGACAAGACTCATGCAAGTATTTTTACGGAATAAATAAATGCATTCAAATTAGAATTTAAGCATCAACTTCAAAGCTAAATTAAAAGACCATTTTAGACATATTAGAAAATTTAGAGTTGGCTTGCCTTATCTATGTATCCAAACATATTTTAAAATCACCGAAAACATGGTACTGGCAAAAATAAAAATGGGAGGGGAGAAGGAAGGAACTCAAAACAAAAATTCCCAAAATCAGAGTGAAATGTATAAAAAAGCTTTTAATATGATAAAGGTGGCATTTCAATAAATGACACTGAGATATAATTGGCTATCCCTTTGGGAAACTATATAGTAAAAATTGTATGTGAATTAAAGTTCTTCATTATAAAAATTAAAATTCTCCATTATACAAATTAAAATTACAAAAGCCCCAGAAAAATATAAGAAAACTTTTTTCAATGTTAGGATTAGGGAAGCTTTTTCTGAGCATGACAAGAAATTCAAAAGTCAAAAAGAGAAAAGACTGGTAAGTATTATATATGATAGTTAAATATTCTATTTGACCAATGAAATGATAAAGTAATTTGATAAAGAAAGGACAGCCTGGGAGAAAATATCTGTAACATGAATAATAGGTAAAAGATTAATGAATAATAGGTAAAGGATTAAGACAAAGGATATGAATGAAACAGTGAAAATACGATCTATAGATATAATACTTAACCTTAACAATCATCAAAGAAATGTAAATTAGAAGTTTGTTTTCTCTATAATTAATACTACATAATGTTGGGACATTTTTACCTTTAAGAAAAAACAATGGAGCAAGATTCAATTCTAGAAAGTACATAGTGCTATATAAACAAGGATTCTATCTCAGTAATGTTTTCTTCTATCTAAATGTCTATCGATAGGGGAGTCATCAAATAAATTATGATATTGACAAACAGTAAAATATACCTATGTTAAAAAATTTAAAAGTGCTATATCTGCCAAAATGAAGAGAGGCTATTAAATGAAAAATGCATACTGCAGACCTATAGGTATAATATGACTCCTTTTTGGTAGAAAAAAGTGTTATGTATTAGCGTGTGAGAGAAAGGGGCAGGGAGATTGATCAGGACGTGGTTCTCTCTGGAGAGTGGGAGAGCAACACAACTTTCATTCACTTCTATAATCCTCAAATTTCTCCAATGAACAAGCACTAGATTTTATTTAAAAAGTACAGATCTTTAAAAAGTAAATTTGTATGAACTTTTAAGAAGGCAATTTGATAGTATCCAATTAAATTTTAAGTACACATACCCTTTAACATAGCATCTTGCTCTTAAGAAATATAAGCAAGTGTATGCCAAAGAATGAGATACAAGGATATTCATTTTAACATGGTTTATAACATCAAAAGACTGGAAGACTAACTGGGGAAAAGTTAAATAGCTTACGGAGTTATAAAATATTGTGAGTCTATTAGATAGAATAATATGGATGTACTGACATCAAACTATATCTGCAACATATTGTATGTGAAAAAAATTGCTGAATAGGAAGAATGGTGCATTTTGAAAAGAACAATATGCATATTACACTTAGATATTTACATAAATATATATAAAATATACACTAAAACACAAAAATGGTTACCTCTAGGGAGGTCTGAGAACAGGGCAAGTAGAATTCACAGGAGAAACTGGAGACTTGTACATTATACTCTTTAATAATGCTGAATTTTTTTTAAAAAAAACAACTTTTAAAAAGGATTATAAAAATGTTTACTTGTTTAAACACCGGTTGTAGTTACAATTTATAGGAAACTTCCAACAAAGCTACAGTAATCAAAACACAATGGTACTGGCACAAAAAAAGAAATATAAATCAATGGAACAGGATAGAAAGCCCAGAAACAAACCCACGGACCTCTGGTCAATTAATTTATGACAAAGGAGGCAAGGATATACAATGGAGAAAAGACAGTCTCTTCAATAAGTGGTGCTGGGAAAACTAGAGAGTTACATAAAAAAGAATGAAATTAGAACATTCTCTAACACCATACACAAAAACAAACTCAAAATGGATTAAAGACCTAAACCTAAGACCGGATACTATAAAACTCTTAGAGGAAAACATAGGGAGAACACTCTATGACATAAATTGCAGCAACATCCATTGCTGGATTTTTTCAATCCACCTCCTAGAGTAATGAAAATAAAAACAAAAATAAACAAATGGGACCTAATTAAACTTAAAAGCTTTTGCACAGCAAAGGAAACCATAAACAAAATGAAAAGACAACCCACTTCAGAATGGGAGAAAATATTTGCAAATGAAGTGACTGAAAAGGGATTCATCACCAAAATATACAAACAGCTCATGAATCTCAATATCAAAAATATAAACAACCCAATCAAAAAATGGGCAGAAGATCTAAACAGACATTTCTCCAAAGAAGACATACAGATGGCAAAAAAAAAGCACATGAAAAGATGCCCAGCATCGCTAATAATCAGAGAAATGCAAATCAAAACTACAGTGAGGTATCACCTCACACTGGTCAGAATGGCCATCATTAAAAAATCTACAAACAATAAATGCTGGAGAGGGTGTGGAGAAACGGGAACCTTCCTACATTGTTGGTGGTAATGTGAATTGGTACAGTCACTATGGAGAACAGTATGGAGGTCCCTTAAAAAACTAAAAATAGAGCTACCATATGATCCAGCAATCCCACTCCTGAGCATATATCCAGAGGAAACTGTAATTCAAAAAGATACATGGGGCTTCCCTGGTGGTGCAGTGGTTGAGAGTCCGCCTGCCGATGCAGGGGACACGGGTTCATGCCCCAGTCCGGGAAGATCCCACATTCCGCGGAGCGGCTGGGCCCATGAGCCATGGCCGCTGGGCCTGCACGTCCAGAGCCTGTGCTCCGCAACGGGAGAGGCCACAGCAGTGAGAGGCCCATGTACCGCAAAAAAACAAAACAAAACAAAACAAAACAAAAACAAAACAAAAAAGATACATCTACCCCAATGTTCACTGCAGCACTATTTACAGTAGCCAGGACATGGAAACAGCCTAAGTGTTCATCGACAGAGGAGTGGATAAAGAAGATGTGGTACGTATATACAATGGAATATTACTCAGCCATTAAAAAGAATGAAATAATGCCATTTGCAGCAACATGAATGGACCTAGAGATTATCATATAAAGTGAAGTAAATCAGAGACAGACAAATATCATGATATTACTTATATATGGAATCTAAAAAAATGATACAAATGAACTTATTTACAAAACAGAAACAGACTCACAGAGTTTGAAAACAAACTTATGGTTACGAAAGGGGAGAGGTGTGAGGGCGGGATAAATTAGGAGTTTGGGACTGACAAATACACACTACTACATATAAAATAGATAATCAACAAGGACCTATTGTACAGCACAGGGAACACCACTCAGTAATCTGTAATAACCTATATGGGAAAAGAATGTATACATATATATGTATAACTGAATCACTTTGCTGTACACCTGAAACTAATATAACATTGTAAATCAACTATAACACAAAATAAAAATTAAATTAAAGAAAAAAACTAAAGGAAACTTCCTTTATGTCACTTTGGAAAGTAGTTTTCTATAACACAAACTGTTTCACAAATCTGTTTTAAGATTTTTAAAATATCTTACTTTAGTAGAGTGACATTCTGACAAATGAAAGAACCAACCTCACATACACTAGCAATACAAATACATACTAATATAAAAATAAAAGAATCAGATATATTAGGTATACTTTTTCAAATAAGAAAGATTTTCATACCAGGTTCATGAGCTAGTGCATGTTGAAGAACTTTTTCTGCTTTGTCATACCATTTCAGTTTTAATAAGAGCTCAGCCAAGTCATAGAAAAGATAATTTTGTTGTCCATTTTTCAGAGCAGCTTCATAGTAAGTGATTGCCTAAACAAAGTCCATTTCAGTTAGGGAAAAAAAAGGCAATGAGAATGGCATTCAAGCAAAGATCCTACACACATTATGACTTAAAGAAACTGGAAGTAACCTAAAAGCAGGTTATGCATGGACTTGCACGAGTGATTAAGTGTGACATTTTTCTTACAGAATGCAGTATTACACAAGACAACTAGCATTTCTTACAACAAGTAACTAAAGCAAAGTACTTTGTTAAAATTTTTTCCAGTTTTATTCCAAACGTTAGTGAATGCAAATACTTTGCTAGCTGTTGTATATATGTTCAACAGTTACCAGGAATAGGGCAAGAATATAACTAAAGGAAAATCTATTATCCTTACTACAAAACAAACAAAAAACCAAAAAAACCCCTCAAAGCACATGGCTTACCAAAACTGGTTCAATGGAAAGGACATCTATTATGCTTTGTCATATGATAAAAGAGATGTAACAGTAAGTTTATCATAATTTATTTCATGGCAGAATTTTGCTGTAAGGTGAAACCTGAAGTAAACTTTAGGGCCCAAAAAGTCTTTGCAAAATGCAGCAGAGAAGAATCTGAGACACTGAGAAAGTCTTTATCACAAATTCCAGTTTGTAAAGACAAATTTGGAGTTTCCAACCATTAAGATATAAACAGTGCTTGCTGAAGATCTTTCACAGAGCAGGGTTTGCAGATTTGTTAAAACAGATACATTTCAAAATATAAAGTATTTACCTTTGAGTAGTTGTGAGTTTTGACAAGAGCTTTCCCAATTTTGCTTGCCAATGTTCCATCCTTTGGGTTCTGATTTAATGCTTGCTCATATGCTACTATGGCTTCTTCAGGCTAATGTTGGCAGATAAAAAATGAAGCAATAAAATAACAGCTTAGGTGGCTCCCATTAAATGGCAACACTTCTATAATTAAGGGCTACATTTGGAATACTTACTAAGACTAATAAAGCACATACTAAGTCCAGAAACCTTAATAACTTCAGAGAGCTGATAATCACTAGTGCAGGTGTAACTCACTAGTATAATCCCACCCAGGTTACTTAGGTCCATGTCCTCATAAATAGTCATATGAGAACTAAGAGACGGCTTCTTGACAGCTTTTCATCTGGCATCATTATAAAAGCCAGAACCAGAGGTCAGAGGATTGCTTCCCTTTGAAGAAAACACCACCTTAGCCAGTAGCTCTTTTCATCCTTTTGTTTAAAGGTGACTCACCTTACTTCTGGTATCATCTCTATTTCAAATGATAGTGCTGAATAACTGGATCTCAATTTGAAAAATAACTATAACTTTTTTTTATGCGGGCATCCCACTGTTGCAGTGCCTCCCGTTGCGGAGCACAGGCTCCAGACGCACAGGCCCAGCGGCCATGGCTCACGGGCCCAGCCACTCTGCAGCATGTGGGATCTTCCCGAACCGGGGCACGAATCTGTGTCCCTGGCATTGGCAGGCGGACTCTCAACCACTGCGCCACCAGGGAAGCCCTGAAAAATAACTGTAACTTTTTAATTGTAATGGTTGTCTCCCTTTTTATTGTGATGACTGGATCTTTGACTATTAAGTAAACGTTATTAAAATGAGGGGAGGGGATTTGGATGAAGGTGGTTAAAAGGTACAAGCTTCCAGTTACAAGATAAGTATTAGGGATGTAATGTACAACATGAAAATTAACACTGCTGTACGTTATACGTGAAAGCTGTTGAAAGTAAATCCTGAGAGTTCTCATTATAAGGGAAAAATATTTTTTTCTATTTCTTTAATTTTGAGCTATATAAGATGATGGATATTCACTGAACTTACTGTGATAATCATTGCATGATGTATTTAAGTTAAATCATTATGCTATACCTTAAACTTACACAGTGCTGCATGTCAACTGTATCTCAATAAAACTGGAAGAAAAAAACCCAAATTCCTTTCAGTAGAATGTTATACTAATCACAAAGAAGAATTTTTGGTTTTTGTTTTGTTTTTAAATCTAAGTTCAGTAGTATCAGAAACTTTACCTCTTGAATATTCATGTATGCATCACCAAGGAGAATAAAAGAACGAGGGCTAGGCATCCTTTCAGCAATTTCTCTGGAAATCAGACGAACACTGCTTAGTGTATTGAATATAAATTTCTTCTTCTAAACCAATTAAATAAAAGATAAGCTTATTTTTTCAATGAACTAATAGCCTTCAGAGTGCCTTCTTTATATCCAACAGTGTAATATTGTTTAAAAACTCCAGCCATACCCACACTCAGATTGTTTATGCTAAGTCAACAATTTTTTTCATTAAATTTTTCTATTTCCTGAAATGCAGGTAAAAGTATACAGATAGTAAACATATAAGCTCTCATTATTCAGAAATACATGATGTGGGAATGAAGTTGCAAAATATGACAAACACTTATCATCCTCCTATGCATCTTGAGCTCTGATATTCATGGCATAAGTCATATACAACGAATTACCTTAAAAAATATAAAATATTCTATTTCAACATTTGCTGCTTATTTTTTACCTGCAAAAGGTAAACTACTAAAGGTCAAAATACCAAGGTTGCTCACATAATGTGATGCTAAGTCTTTAATGTACAATATCTCACTTAATTGGTCCAAAAACTCTGAGAAAAGAAAATTGTTACAATTATATAGATAATGCTGAGTTTACTACAGCTAATGTGTCAGATCTACTTGAAAAAAGAAAACCTATGATTTTAGCTACTATACTATAGTGCATCCAAACACATCAACCCTATTTTATATATACATACATATATGCACTACCAAATGTAAAATAGATAGCTAGTGGGAAGCAGCCACATAGCACAGGGAGATCACCTCGGTGCTTTGTGACCACCTAAAGGGGTGGGATAGGGAGGGTGGGAGGGAGACGCAAGAGGGAGGGGATATGGGGATATATGTGTATGTATAGCTGATTCACTTTGTTATACAGCAGAAACTAACACAACAATGTAAAGCAATTATACTCCAATAAAGATGTTAAAAAAATAATAATAGAATAAAAGGTGTGAAGAGTGAAAAGAAAATTGTCATATCATTAGAGATGATAGTGCCGATATTTTAGAAACATCATAGAAAATATAATCTAGGAAACTCCAGTCCATCCATCTATTCAGGGGGTGCTGCTCAGTTTCTTTGAATCACTCAGTACCTACAACGAATCTGAGCAGCTTTCTGGGCTTTGATATTTACAAAATATAGATGAACCAATATGACTTAATTCATCAACATTTTACTATTCTCAAGGATAAAACATTAATTTTCTCTCACATGGAGTGTGTGCTTGTACCTTTATCTTTTTGTTTGGGGAGAAGTGTAAGAGCAACCTGTGTGTGCATGTGTGCACCCATGTCTCGTGTGAGAGTGTGTGTGTGTGCATGTGTTGTGTATCCCAGTAACTCCCAAGGGCATCAGTGTATGACACTTTTTAAACCCCTGCCACTTCTGTAATCCATGCCTTAGTGTGGTATATACTAAGCCATGATTTTCTTCTGCTATAGCTATGATACTGAGTGTTAAATATGACTATATAGCCCCTGAATTGTTACATTACATAATGCTTTTACGCTATTAGAATACATGTAATTGTAGCTCTTTCAAAGTCCAAAAATAACATCTGATGAGAGAGGAGAGCTGAGAAACTAAAGTAAGCCACAGGTTGAAATAAATCATAATTACCACGATTTACATTTTAGGGCGAGTAACTTGGTTAGAGTTACTGTGTTTGGTGGTAGTAGAAGGAAGCAAGAACACATTAAGGAAGGGATCTATAAAGTATCTGAAAAGCAGTTAAAAGAAAGAAATTTGGGGATTAATTTTAGGAGATAAATGTCAAAATATAATGGGTTGAAAGAACCATTTACCTGTAACAAGTGATATATAACATCTTCTCTTTTCTGTGCTTCAGATATATATCTGCCATTTTTTCTTTGGTCTCTATGAAATAAGGCTGCTCAGATGTAACATTCTGAAGCATGCTTAAAGCCCGTTCCACATCTCCCTGGGCCAGAGCTAGGTCTGCGTTAGCAATAGTGACACGCAACTCTTCAGATGTCCCGGAAAATTCATGGATGGCATCTTGTAAAACTTTGGCCGCCTCATGCTGTAAAGGTGAAATTAAAGTAACATTCAAAATTTCAACAAATTACACTACAAACTCAGGTTTTCTACTAATACAGAATGAACAATAAATGCTAGTACAGTTATGATATTTGTGAAATAATGATAGATTTTTTTGAAAAGTACAAAAATTTAAAACCAAACTCAGAGACCAAATTAAGATGACATTACAAATATTTGTTAGCTGAAAAGTGTTCTCATAACTAGGACAACAGCAGTTGCTACCTAAGACTTGTTGCTACTATAATTTAATAAACATTTACTTTGCACCCAGCATTGTAAATATTAACCCATTTAATTCTCACAAAAATCCTCTAAGGTAGTTACTATAATTACCCCCCACTTTGCAGTAAGTAAAATGAGATTCAGACAGTTAAGTTAACAAATGACAGAACCAGCCTGACTCCAAAGCCTAAATTCTTAGCTATGTTCATTACTGCATCTTGGATGGGATCCAGTCCACAGTCACCCTCTGTACCCGATGGCTCTACATTACTTAGCAGATTACGTTATTCCCTACACTAGTATGTCATTTTTGTTATACCCCAGGTGAATATATTTCCTAATTTCCAAATCTGTACCTCAATGAATCTAAAATGTCATTGATTTTAATTCATCTCAGCTTTAGAGATTTTAAAACATTCTGATTTAAGAAATGCGAAAAAAACAGTGCATTTCAGAATCAACTATCTATAGTAGAATTGGTTCTTCTTATTAAGTGCATTTTACATTAATTTATTAGTGAACTGGAAATTCTTTGAGATTCGGCAAGTATCTGGACACAGTCTTCTTAATTTCCACTAAAATATGAAATAATGAAATAACTGATTAGCAACAGCTGCAACTTAAAAACCAAATATAAATGATGTTAAGTTCCTCATTTTCTGCAAGGTTCTATTTCTTTTCTCAGAATTACATTTTTGTTTGCCTTCTTTCTACCTATCTATCCATCTACCTATCTATATTATTCTTTAAGTATTTGATTTTATGATCTATCTATCTGTATTTTTTAAAGTATTTGATTTTATGATTGTCCTGTTAGTTTAACAAAGCTGTATTATTTCAGTGGTTCTTTTATTTTCTCAGCTATTAGAATTTCAGATTGGTACTTTAATTTTATTCCAGGAGTACATCTGTGTGTGTGTGTGTGTGTGTGTGTGTGTGTGTGTGTGTGTGTGTGTTTTTCTGTGTATATGTGTGTCAGCCCTTTTAGGAATTCACAGAATTATAACTATATTATATTATTACATTTCATGATAGCCAAAGTAATCATACATATTATTATACACATTATATTAATACATACTAAGTACATCATATTACATTATATTATTACTCATATTACACATACAGTGTATATCTAATATTACATCTCATGGTAGCCAATGTAAGTATACTGATACATAAAGTCATCCCAGTACAAACTATGTCTAAATTCAGGGGCTACAGAAAGTAACATGATCTGGTGCTAAGTGATGAGAAATAAATTTTCTAAACTTTACCACTTGGTCAAGCGAATAATTTTAGCTTTTTCATTTCCTATGACTCTATATACTTGAATAACAAAGTTCAGATCTGAGCCACTGAATTACACTTGACCTACCTGTTCTCCATTTAAGCGGTGAACCTCTACCAACTCAAGAAAGACTGATAAACGTTGGCTTGCATCGACTTCAGTTTTTCTGTATTTTGACTTTGAGGAAGTTCCAGTTCTCCTCATTCCTGGTAAACTCATTGCTATATGCAGGGTTTTAATTGCTTCTGCTATTTCTCCCATTTTCTTTTGTGACTGAGCTTTTATCAAATGATATAAAGGATATTCTCTCACCTGAAAAAATAATATTCAGAAATACTTCCTTGGAGTGTTTACAACATCAATACATAGTTTACAATCCATCAAATGTTATAATAATAGGATCTTTGAGGACAGTCTACCCTGTGATTGTATGCATGAGGTCTATTTCTGTCCTCTTACTCATGTTCTGATCATTTATTATATTAAATCAGAATTCAGGTAACCTGACACTACCTAGTGTTCCGTTGGTTAACAAACAAGTTAAGTACTTCTACTATGAGAGGAAAGAAATTGCACACAAAGTTTATAAGGCTAGCAAATATATTCTAAGAAATTATTTTAGTTTTCAGGAAATGAATTCCTTTACCTCAGACTTCTTGTACTGAGATAAAGTTATCAGATTTCTACACAGTTTCTTGTCTTTTCTTTATTTTCTAATTTTAAGATTAAAAATTTCAGGGCTGGGCTTCCCTGGTGGCGCAGTGATTGGGAGTCCGCCTGCCGATGCAGGGGACGCGGGTTCGTGCCCCGGTCCAGGAGGATCCCACGTGCCGCGGAGCGGCTGGGCCCGTGGGCCATGGCCGCTGGGCCTGCGCGTCCGGAGCCTGTGTTCCGCAGCGGGAGAGGCCGCGGCAGGGAGAGGCCCGCGTACCGCAAAAAAAAAAAAAAAAAAAAAAAAAAAAAATTTCAGGGCTTCCCTGGTGGCACAGTGGTTAAGAATCCACCTGTCGATGCAGGGGACACAAGTTTGAGCCCTGGTCCTGGAAGACCCCACATGCCGCAGAGCAACTAAGCCCGTGTGCCACAACTACTGAGCCTGCGGTCTAGAGCCCACGAGCCACAACTACTGAAGGCCGTGCTCTGCAACAAGAGAAGCCACCGCACCGCAACGAAGAGTAGCCCCCTTGCTGCAACTAGAGAAAGCCCGCGCGCAGCAACAAAGACCCAACGCAGCCAGAAGTAAATAAATTAAATAAACAAATAAACAAACAAATAAATAAATAATTTAAGATTAAAAATTTCAGGACACATTAATCAAACATTGGTTTTACCCTTTGATACTACTCTGAAACACGTAGTAATGAATCTCCTGTCTTTATTTTGGGTATCAACAGCATATACAGAAAAAATAAAGAGAATGACAAAAGATGAGGAAGGAGTCAAAGGGAAGAAGATGGTCCAGAATGAGATGATGTGGCTGCCATCTAACCTCCAGTCCTCCTAATGCCGGGTTCTGAGCCGTAGCTGGGCATTGTGTTTACCTGTGGGCCTTGTGTAAACCATCATGCTTACGCTCTTCTCTCAGAGATTCTGATTCACTGGGTAGGGCACTGGCACTGGGGTCACAATGCACCACCAGTCTTGAGAACTACTGTCCTAAGAAGCAGGCATTATCTTCTGCAAACCTTGCCTGGAACTTGAATTCTCCAGTGTACTAAAGTGTTCTCACATCGAAGGGCTCAAGACACTGCCAACCAAAGCAAAAGTCTGAGGAGCTCCTCCTTGATTCCAGGTTGCTCAGGAAGCCCCTGAACCTAGGACTTTCCGTAATGCTCAGGGATATGAGATGTTCACACAGAATACCTTGGATAGAAATCTAGTGTGTTTATATCCTCAAACCACATACCAACTTTCAAAATGACTAGCTGTTCTCTGATGATGTATCTAAAAAGAAGTTATTAAACACCAAGGTCCAAGAAAGAAACAGGCAATAAAATAAAATCCTTATACATAAAAATATTTGGCACAATGCTCTACAGTGTACAATTATCTCTACATATTCATATTGCATTTAATGTTCACTATAATTGTAGGGTATTATTATATAAGTGTTCTAGAAAAGAAAACTGAGGTTCAGAGAGAGACAGGTGGAAAAACCAGACACTATCTCCAGGTCTTTTGTTGCCAAGTCCATATAGTTGTTTAACTACACCACAGTTGCCTCCATTTTTTTCTCCTACTGCTAATGAGTTCAAAATATTTTCCATTATCGGCTTCCCTGGTGGCATAGTGGTTGAGAGTCTGCCTGCCGATTCAGGGGACACGGGTTCGTGCCCTGGTCCGGGAGGATCCCACATGCCGCGGAGCAGCTGGGCCCGTGAGCCATGGCCGCTGAGCCTGCGCGTCCGGAGCCTGTGCTCCACAAAGGGAGAGGCCACAACAGTGAGAGGCCCGCGTACCGCAAAAAAAAAAAAAAAAAAATTCCATTAATAATGCATTTATTAGCAAAATATTACAGGCTAAGAAACAAAATAGTTGAATATGTAAACATTTGCTAAAGGTTCAAGGAGGGCGATATGTCTTATCCACTTGAGTCTGGAACACTTACCTTAAAATTATAGCTCAGACAAAGTTCAAGAGACTGAGAACACAATTTGAATTTTTCCTGAGACAAATAAACCTGAGCCATCAGGAGATGAGCATCTGCATAGGAAGGACTGTGTTCTAGGCAATGCTGCAGATTATTATAAGCTGCTTCAATATCACCTAATGAGGAAACAAAGCACTATTATAATACAAAATGATCAAGAGGAAACCTGAGAGAACAGGGAGAAAAGTATTTAGTCTATGGATAGTTCTGGTGTTTGAACTTAAAAGTTCTCTGTTCGTAAGGCCTTAGCTTAACCTCTACCTGCACTAGTCAGTTTCTTTTTAATATGCATGAAAGAATATATCTACAGCCAGGCCATCCCTTGGTCATAAGGAGCAAATAAGGAAAAGTATGTGAAAAAATCTGAAGCCCTTTAAATGTACCTGTATTCTCCTTGTCAAAAGAATATTTCTAATTTACAATTTCATTAAAATAAGTTATGTAAGACATAGAAATTTAAACAGAATGTTATAGGGCCACATCTAGGCTAGAAATTTTACTACTGTACAAAAAATAACCAAAAAAGGCATAAGGATATATTCCAGGGGGTTAGAAATGTGAGTTACAGATTTAAAATGCCTTTAAATACTAACTGAAATATCAAATGTTTTGGAACCACAGGTATTGTACATCTGGAAGACTTTTTCTTTTATTGTAGTTGGTTTGCAATACTGTGTTAGTTTCAGGTATACAGCATAATGATTCAGCATTTTTGCAGATTATATTCCATTATAGGTTAGTAAGTACATCTGGGAATCTTAAAATAGAAGGATATGATCAAGATGAAAGTGAACAGAATATTGGAATCTACCTTGGGCTGACAGATAAGGTAGAAGAGGCTCTTCAGAGAAACAACAGCACAGACTCTAGGTGCTAGAAGTTTCGTGATGTCACCCACACTGATTTGCATTTAGCCATCTCATAAACTGGCCTTAAGTAGGTGTAGCTAGGCCAGCTCCCCATGTAACTCTGCTAAGGTATCCGTTCAATTACTCTCTGTAACCTTACCTAACACCTTCACAGACAAAGTAAGGCTAACAGTCAGGCCTTCAGTTCCCAAACGCTCAACTTTCTTCTAACAGAAATCCATTTAAACAGAAAACGCTTTCTTAGAGACAGAGGATTAATGAACAATAATTTAGCTGGGGTAGCACAATAACTTATTAAATACAGTGTCTAAATGTGTCAGTTAACCATCAAGCATAATAAACATTAGATTCTTTTTCACTGTGATACAATCCAACACTCAGAACTGTGCAGACAAAAAAAGAAGGGAAGATTAAGCATAATAAATTTGCATGCAAATTGCCACCCCCATATTCTTTTAGGAAGGAGGAGGATTAAGGAAATAACTTGAAAAAAGAGGTTATTACTAAGTGGAGAGAGTACACAGAAAAGAATTAGGGTTTGCAAATAAGAGACTGGAAAAAACAATGAGGACTGTATGAATAACTGAAATCATAATCTTTTTTGTTTCTTCTAAAGATAAGGAGGAAGAATATGTCCGGTTAGCTTCAGGAGGCCACTAAGTATTTCAATGGAGAAACGGGTCATCACTGTTGGGAAAAAACGGGCCATAAAAACAAAGATCACATCAATATCACATTCTTATCTAAGAGCGGCCCAATTTCTCTTGAGAGAAAAATGGAAGAAATTTCTGTCCTGCAGTTCTGCCTTTGTCAGGTCCTATGTAATAAAGAATTTGGCTGGTCTTTATCCCAGGGAGATAGGGAGACAGGGAGACAGTTCCCAGGACACAGTCTCTAAATCTTGGAATTTCCCAAGCAATAGGAGAATCTTTGTTATTCATGGTGGGCCCTGAGAGCTTATGCTAATGATGTGACTCAGGATGGTGGCTGGCCATGCCAGAAAGACCAACCCTGTGACTAGAAGGGTAGGGCTTTGAGCCACCTATAATCAGCCGAACCTAGGGAGAGGGGAGCTGGAGACTGACTTCAATCACATGGCCAAAGATTCAGTCGATGTCTATGTAATAAAACCCTAATAAAACTCTGGATACCGAACCTTGGGTGAGTTCTCTTGGTTGCTAATGTTCCACAGGTGTCATCATTGATTTGTCGGAAAGTTGATGTGTCCTGACTCCACAGGGAGAGGACAATGGAAGCTCCACATCTGGGACCCTCCCAGACCTCATCCTCTGCATCTCTTCCTTTTGCTGGTTTGGATGACTTTCAAATTTCAGTTTGCTATCATAACACTCTAATCCTAGATATAGTGCTTTCCTGAGTTCTATGAGTCTTTCTAGTGAATTATCGAACCTGAAGGGAATCATAAGAACCCTTAAATTAGTAGCAAGCTGGTCAGAAGTGCAGGAGGCCCTGGGAACCCCTGAACTTGTGGCTGCTATCTAAAATGAGGGCAGTATGATGGAGAATTGTGCCCTTAACCTGTGAAGTTTAGCCCAACTCCAGGTAGTTGGTGCCGGAAGTCACTGCAGTTGGCAATTTAGCAAGAATACTGCTATTCAGACACGTGCCACCACTGTTTCACATTATTTCAGGCTGCTCTTTTTAAAAATGGGGTTAATATACAAGAGTTTCCTTCCTAAGACTTTGGCAATTAACTATTACTCTATTGAAACTGATTTGTATCAAAATTCAAAATAAATAATGAGTGTTTACAAATTAATCACAGAACTCAAAGTCCCAGTTTGATCACCTAGTAGGTGATACCGGTTCTAACTGGGAAGAAAGTAGAAATATGATGTGGCTCAACAGAACTCAATCAGAGAAGGTAATAGAGAGTCACTTCTTACAACTAGAGTATTTTAGAAGTGAAACAAGCTTTTGTGATCATTTGGTTCTCTTTTTAAAACAGTTAAAGGGACTTCCCTTGCGGCACAGCGGTTAAGAATCTGCCTGCCGGGGCTTCCCTGGTGGCGCAGTGGTTGAGAGTCCGCCTGCTGATGCAGGGGACACGGGTTCGTGCCCCGGTCCGGGAAGATCCCACATGCCGCGGAGCGGCTGGGCCCGTGAGCCATGGCCGCTGAGCCTGCGCGTCCGGAATGGGAGAGGCCACAACAGCGAGAGGCCCGCGTACCGCAAAAAAAAAAAAAAAAAAAAAAGAATCTGCCTGCCAATGCAGGGGTCACGGGTTCGAGTCCTGGTGCGGGAAGATCCCACATGCCGTGGAGCAACCAAGCCTGTGCGCCACAACTACTGAAGCCCGCAGGCCTAAAGCCCATGCTCCGCAACAAGAGAAGCCACCACAATGAGAAGCCCGCGCACCACAACGAAGAGTAGGCCCCGCTCGCTGCAACTAGAGAAAACCCGCGCACAGCAGCGAAGACCCAATGCAGCCAAAAATAAATAAATAAATTAATTTATTTTTAAAAAACCCCAAAAACAGTTAAAACAAAGCCAAAAAATTAGTAAGGTCAAACTCTTAACTCGTTCCATTATGTACAAGAAGTAACTGTTAACGATAATGAACACCTTGAAGTTGGTTTCTGTTCTATAGGACTTTACAAACTTAACTTACTTTGCATAGCATTCAGCCAGCAAAGATACATACCTAAGTACCATATGATGGTCTACTTTTATATATATTGTCATACATATGTTTGTGTCCTAAAAATCTAAGGTTGTAACTGAGGATATTTTTTTAAAGCTATGTATAACCAATCACAGAAACTAAATAGAAATTAATCAATGAATTTCTTACGGGCCTGAAACCCGGTGAACATCACATTTGGTCATGCCAATGAGTCAACCATTATAATCTGTTCTAAGGAGAGATTAAAGACTATAAATTATACTGCCAGGACCTAGTACCACCTGATGGACATTTTTTAAGTGGTAGAACTGTATTTTCCCAGACATTCACTTGAACCACAGAAGTTTATAGTAATTTTTTAAAGAATTAAATAGTAAAGAAAGTTATGCAGTTTTATTTTGGATAAAAATTACTTATCTGTGCACACGTAAAAGGTACATTTTACGTGACTATTCTATGAAGACTATTCTATGTGACTATTTTATGTGACTATTCATACAAGGAGTTCTTTGTTTATACTAGTTCTTATCAACATCAGAATATAAAGGTTATTTTAAGATTTTAATGTATATCTTACCTGACAAATATTTCACTTTTGCTATTAGGAAGACAGCTTGCAGAAGACCGGGAACAGTTCTTACTATAGTCTCCAGGATTGAGGTACAACGTCTGAGAAGTGGAGAAAGAGGTTGCCCAGGACTTGCAGGCTAAACAAATCAGATCATTTTTTATAGGTTTGTAATAGTATTTAGCTAAAAATAAACACATATTAATTGTAATGTGAAGAGCAAAAATCACATATTTTTCTAAAATTTGTCTTATTCTATTTATTGCCCAATATTTTTACTATGACTGGACTAATACTAATTTATCTCCCTGGGATCTATGAACAGACTATATAAATGATGGCTTTTGCTCAGCAAAATAACTGTGAAATTATTATACAGTTACTAATTTGATAACATATGAAATGAGCATATCTGTTTAAACTCTGTCAAGAAAACATATCTGTTCAAAGGAACGATAACGAGAGGTAGAGTTTCTTGCTGGAATTGAGAGTCAAGGCAATGTGAGTTCTAACTCTAAACCTGCCTTGTGATTTACTCAGTTGAGTAACTTGCACCACCCCCTAAAATACTGTAAGGTCAGTTTCTAGAGAATTCAGATTTCATCATTCTAGCAAAAGTCCGAAGGTTGAACACTCACGTATACTACACCAAATGTCTCATACCTTCATATTCCCCACTTTTCCGCCTGGCATGTTGTAGGCCTTCAAATTTTTTTTCTCTTTTTATTAATAGTGAATACGATAACTAAAGCAGTACTAGACCACTTTTTTATTCTTTTAATGGCTGTCTATTCAACCCACCTTTATCCAGTGGTTATTCACTCACAATTTAGAAATGTGATATTAGAGTTTAAATATCAAATGTTCATTCTCCCTGCTTTGCCTTACTAATACTCCTTCCTTTATCTGAAGGGTGATCCTCCCATCCCCCCAATCTTACACTCCACATACACAGATTCTTAACTGGAGCACCGCCTCTTACTGACAGTCACTCCTATGAAGAGCCACTTTACTAACAAGAAAGTGTGGTATGTTCTCACTATGTTGAGGCATCAAAAAAATGTGTGCTCAAAAGGATTTTCAGAGTATAAAACTACTGATGCCTAGAATACTTCAACTTCTTGAAATTTCTATAGTGCTTATAATCTATATAATAATTCAGCATTCTTTGTGTTATACAGTTTTATAGTAGTTTCATATTTAGTTTTGCCTCTCTTATAGGGCTAAGGGTCTTATGTGTCTCAAAGATCAGACTTTTTTTTTGACATTTGATCCATTTTATTTATTTATTTTTTAACATCTTTATTGGAGTATAATTTCTTTACAGTGTTGTATTAGTTTCTGCTTTATAACAACGTGAATCAGTTATACATCTCTTCCCTCTTGCGTCTCCCTCCCACCCTCCCTATCCCACCTGTCTAGGTGGTCACAAAGCACCGAGCTGATCTCCCTGTGCTATGCGGCTGCTTCCCACTAGCTATCTATTTTACGTTTGGTAGTGTATATATGTCCATGCCACTCTCTCACTTTGTCACAGCTTACCCTTCCCCCTCCCCATATCCTCAAGTCCATTCTCTAGTAGGTCCGTGTCTTTAATCCCGTCTTACCCCTAGGTTCTTTATGACCTTTTTTTTTTTCCTTAGATTCCATATATATGTGTTAGCATACGGTATTTGTTTTTCTCTTTCTGACTTACTTCACTCTGTATGACAGACTCACACAGTAATGGGTACAGAGTATATTCTTAAAACATTTATTTCTTCAGTGTAACTGAAAATAATGAAAGCATAGGTAAAAGGGTGAAGTTCTGATAATGTTCTCTGCCAATTGCTAAGAATTACTCATTGTTTTTTTACTGTAATTTCACAGTGAATCATAGGAAAAAAAACAGGACTTATATGGACAATCTCTAAGATAATATGTTTGATTTTAGAAAGTATATATATAAAAGGGCCAAAGTAGAAACGGAGCTGGAGAGTCAAGTCTGCCTTTCTGATATTTCCCCAGGAAAACAGCATTTTAAATGCTAATTAGATTCTTATCATGCTGATGAAGGTTATATTATGGAAAAATAGGATGTCTGTGGACTAGGGACCCAACTACCATTTAACACGTTATTTCTTGCTCCTTGTACAGTTTACTCTCGGCAGAGCTGCCAGAAGACTCCTTTTAAAATGCTGAACTGGATCATGCTGGAAGCCTTCTGGTGGCTCCCCTCTGTACTCAGAACTGAAGCCAGAGAAGTTACCACACTGGTCTCTGTGCTGAGACCTCACGGTGACTACTCCCCAACTCCTCACACTGTCCTGGGCACACTCATCTCTGTGTCCCTTTGGGCCACCTGCACAACGGCTCCCTTTGCCTGAAACACTCTATACCATATTCCCACAACCTTCAAGTTTTTGTTCAAATTTTCCCATCTTAATGAGGCCTACCCAGAACACCATACCTAAAATTACTACCCATTCTGCCCTGTTCTGTTATTTTCTTCTGTGATATTGTAACACACTACATGATTGACTTAATTATATTATGTCTCCTCCTGCTAGTACTCATGTTTCAAGAAGGCAAGGGTTGTAGTTTGTTTTTACAAGCTATTTCCCCAGCTCTGAGCAACACACTGGTGCAAGCATTTGTTGAATGAAATCTAAATACTGCATGAGTACTGAAAATTGCTTTCCAACTCCTTAGCAACTGAAAACAGATCATGACTGAGACTGAGATCAATCCCAGGTGTGATTCCAGACGGATTAGTTGAAAAAAAATAGGTCATCAAAGTCTGGAAAAGGACATGATGGTCAATGAAAGGCAGCCTGAGTTCCCTAAGGGAAGGTCATGAACAGTTACTGAAGTTCATTTACAGTTACTGAAGCTGTAAATCAGAAAGAATGCTAAAAACTATGCTTTTAGGAATGAAATACTTGCTAGTGCCCGTCACGATATCCCTGTGTTGAGTTGTGAGTTGAGTATAATAAAGTCAAGTCATCTGCTTACTGTCTGTAGTAAGAGTGTTGACTAATGGATCCACATTAACTGGGAATGAACTCCCTGGCAACACAACAGAGGGCTCCACTCTTTGTTCTACTCAGAGCTAGACAGGCAGATGACAATCAGGATCCAAAAGGACAAGGTAATCTGGAATTATGGGATAAATCTGGAGAGAGAAAATTTCACAGGGATAAATGTAGAGTCCTACACTTGGGTCCAAAGTTATAGTGAATAACCAATCTAAGGACTTCAGTTAACAGTTAATTCAATAGGGGTCGATAATGTAACGTGATTCACAAAAAGGAAGCTAGATGGACATCCAGAATTAGGGAGCAGAGAATCTCTTCTAAGTCTTGCAGTCCAAATCCATATTTGGAAGAGTGAGCTTAATGAGGCACTGATCAAATGAAAAACATCCTCAGGCTTACAACCAGCGTGCTCAAACTATGTCATGAAAAAAGAAATGGCTGGAAACCTGGAATTGTTTAGAGGAACATGAAAACTAATTTCCAAAATCTGAAGGTGTGTTTTATGAATGAGGAATGGTCCTTGCCTAGACTAAGTAGCTAGACTTGCTCCATGTCACTCCAGAGCAGAAGAAGGACCGATAAACGGGTGAATTTTGTAATATAAAGTGAAGTCTGACTTAACATAGGAAATACAGTCTAATAATCACAGTTATACAATACGAACTGCATCTCTGAGTGCATCCAGAGATGGGGTGGGCACTTAATGAGGATGTTGTGGAGTAGATTCAAATACAAGGTGGGTGTCTGAATTAAATGACTTCTAATACTTTGTTTAAATTTAAGATTTTAAGATTTTATGAATTACAAATGAATGTTTGTAAACCAACACATTTATTAGTTGATAGTAGTCATTACTGTAAATAGTTTCATTAAAAATTATTTCACCTAATATAGATACAAATGCTTCCATTTTAAGATGCCGATTATAGTCTAACATGTAGAACATCATTTATTAGCATCTTTTATAAAACACCATGTAAATGCATCCTTGAAAATAAGTCCCAGAATTACTTACCTGCAATGGACAGAAATTCAGATATTCTGTAATAATTTCTAGCAAGAAATCAGGATTTAACTTCTCAAAATACTGTATGCCAAGAGGTAAATCTTCTAAGTGTGAAAAATGAGTGTCTAGGACATCATTTAACAAATTAATAACTTCTTCTTGTCGTTTATTTTTCTTCATAGCGAGAACTGCATGTAAATAGGTTAATTCCTGGAAAATAGGTAGTTTCCATAAATTACTCCATGCAGTTATAAAGCCATTTATTTCTACTTAGATTTCAAAAGTATATGAAGTGCTGTTTATGTACAGCATTTGTTCAAACTTAAATATTAGCTTGGATGGATTTTTAGAATCTTAAGTCTAATTATGCACGGAGGTAAATTAATAAATGTAATTACATATTAAAATTAGTGTACAATAGTCCTCTAAAACCATTACTAAATATTAAGACATTAAAAATTTCATATTTTATAAATAGTAGCTAGGATCTACCATCTGATAAAATAAAATAAAATACTATACCGCCGATTTTCCAATAGACTGCTGAATTTCACTAAGGAATTCTAACTGCTGATCTGCCTCCTGTAGTTGCCCTTCTATTAATTGACATTGGATAAATCCTAAAAAAAAAAAGACAGAAATGGTAAAAATCCACATCATTTCACGCACGTACACTTCAAGCTAACACAAACAACATTAATTAAACAAGATTTTTTTTGCCATAATACATCTAAGTTTTAGATTTAAAAACAAAGACAGAAAGAAGAAAAAGAGTGAAAGAAAAGAAAATGGGTAGCTTTGTACCCACAGAAAATCAGTTACTACGGTATTCATAATTTATGTGAATTATCTCATAAAAATCTATTCTCTTAAGATAGTATTTAAGAAGTAAAAATTTTATTCTTAAAGGTACATATTTTTTTCTGTTGTAGACAGTGGAGAACAGTTTAATTTTAGAAAACCATAAAATATGCCTTTTCTTCTTTAATGGCAGGTATGAAAAGCAATCATTACTTGCATCTGTATGAGAATCACTCATAGATATGGTTGTCATACCAATTAGTGCAGAGACACTGGTTTCATCTAGTGTCATGGCAGTCTTATACCACTTCAATGCCTCTTTAACTTTCCCCTGTAAAATCATTTGGTATCCAAGTTCTGTAGCAAATTCTGATTGCTGAGGAGTTAAACTAAAAGCTCTCTCTAGTAATGTTTGGGTTTTTTGAAGAATCAGTTGACTACGTCCACACTAAGAAGAAAAAAAAATTTAAGTTAGATTAAAACACTTCTACTCGGAAGAATTCATTTTTTCTAAATGTACATATAAATAATTTTTATTTCACAGATTCAGAATGTAGGAAGAATATAAAATAATTTCATACAGAAAAATAAAACTACTCCATTTACTATCTAGACAGTGCAGCAAGAGTTCATATCCTATCAGAACTTAAACAACCTTATGAGTAATGCTTTTAAAAAACAGCTATCTTGAAAAGTTTACTGCTTCTAATGATGCTGCACAAGCAAAATTTTCAGAGCTCTTTTTTCAAACTGTCTCATGATTGTCCTATAATCAGAAAAGAAAATCATTACTTTAAGGTTTTATATATATTTATGTGTGTGTATATATACGTGTGTGTATATCTAGAGTAATATAGAGAAACATATATATATATATTTTATTGAATATATATATTTTTATTGAATCAAAAGCTAGGACAAGGATCTGCTTTACCCCTAAAGACAAGTATACCACCAGTGAGAACCACACCTTAGAATCTTTTTGAAAAAAAGCCTTCAAAAATATTTCAAGAAATGGCAATGCTGTCAGAATAAGTATATACTTTTTGAACATAACAAGTTTGAAGAGTTGTTACTTACTAAATTGTTTGATTTGTTGTAAAGTAATAAAAACCACGTGTCTGGCAGTAGGTAAATAAAAAAGGTAAATACCCCCCCTTAACTCAAACTTCCATAATAATGGGGCGGCGGGGCAGGGACAGTTCCTCTAAATTTCACGTGATCTGACAATCTTTGTTTTTAAATAAGAGAATTCAGTTTATTCATGTCATTTAACAATTAATATCCTTGATTATTTTCTTTCAAATTTATTTTAATAATTATTTTATTTACTGTGTCTCCTTTCCTTATTTATATTTTTCTAGTTTAGTTAACTTTTTAATCCTCTCATTTCTTGTAGTGATTTTAAAATTCTGCTGTATTTTTCCATTCCATTCCCAACTACCTTTTTACTGGGTGCTTGTAATAAAATCATTTCTTTATTATTATAAAAAAAATAAGATAGCAACCACTTCCCCCACCCAAATAGCCTATTACCCACTTTACAACGTTCAAAAAATAGTTTTAAAAACATAAAACAAAGAACAACCCTAGCCGTAAATCCTACGCTCTGATTCCATTCCCTTTGTCTGGAAGGCACTTCCCTATCCTTAAAGGATTCACGGGTACCACTTCCTCCATGATACCTCCATGATGGCTTCTGATAGCTGGAAACTGTATCTCTTCTGAACTACCTTAAGAATGTATCACATATTTATAGACACATCACATTTTCACTCTAGGTCATGTGCTTTTTGGTGCCTCAACATTTGTGACTAATTTTATATTTCCAGCTACAAATAACAGAGCTCTGTTGGCACTCTTACAGTTCTGCTGAAGGCTATTGTGATATTATAAAAAAGTTGAGCATTCTGTGGTTCCATGGCATCTAGTGCATTTCCTAAGTTTTCCAGCTTGGTGGCAGCCTAAAACAAAAAGTATTCAGTATTATTTAAAAATAAACTAAGAATAAAAGAACATAATACATGACATGTACACTAATAAATATTATTATTAATATTTAAAAAGATCTTTGCTTTTATAAAGTCCCCTTCTTCCAATGAAATCTTATACGTTGCAAGAGGATAAAAGGCCCTTTTCTAAAAAGTTGAATAATTATAAATAAATAACTGCATTTTAAAATGTGTTTCCTTAATAATTGTTATTGAATGGAAACCTTTGGGTTTCCTAAGGGTGGGTAAAGATACCCATAATATTCAATTAACTATACATGCCAAGCTCCCTCTCCAATAATTAATTCATAACACACGAGATATGAATGATAACATATTTACAAACATTACTATAATATGAGATCAGTCCTTGGATTACCTATATATCCTGGTTTATATTTAAAATATTTTCTAGAACAGAAAAATCAGATACTTGACATAAATAATTTCAATGCCTGAAAAATTTACTGAAGAGTTGCTCCTCTAAGATTCTTCTAGTATTTACTGAAGTATTTACTAGGTACTATCATATTATCCAATTTAACCAGACTAAATACCAGTCTAAATCTATCACTTGTTATAATACTATTTACTTCAGACTGGATTTTGGCATTCCATAATCTAGTATACAGTCAATGTGTTCACTAGCAGAGAAAACATGTGCCTTATAAGGTCCAATGGGATTTCATCCTAAGCCCATTTAACTTATGCAAACTCAATAAAATGGTAAAAGTACTGTGAATTATATTTTGTGTATGTTCTCTTCCATACCCAGCATCACTTGTTACATTAATCATATATATTACTGCACATGAGTTTTACATAGAAACAGCACGTGCTGTAGTTAATAATTTTAAAAGTTTTCATAGGTAATTTTAACTATATGATATTTTTGCTTTACTAGGTGATTTAACAAACCCACCTCTTTGTTAAGGTATATTTCTAGGAATCAACTAAAAACTACCATGTCATACATTCTAAAACAGCACTTCAAGGCACTTTTGTATGTGCATGTGTGTATGTAACTAAATACATATTTAGTATAGAAAACATAAATATAATAGTACAATACAACTTACCTTCTCTATATCCCCCTCCCTACACAAATAGTAAAGGGCCATCATTCTTAGTGCTTCCACATTTTGATTATCTTGCAGCATTAACCTGCAAAAAAAATTTCAGTTAATGTCATGTATTTTTATTTGATGCCTTGAAAACTTGGTTTGCTTATTATTCCACTGCTTAAATAAGTAATTTTAATTAGTAAAGTGACATCTCCTTTATGAAAATTATCAATCTCATTATTTAAACCCCAAAGAATCTCTGGATCTTAATTTTGATATGTTTACAAAAGATATGAATACATTCTACCATACTCAACAGTGTATTAAAAGAATAATTCACCCTGACCACACAGATTTATTATAAGAATTCCAGGAATGTAAAGATGGGCTGAATATCAAAAACTCTATTAATGGAATTCACAACATTAAAATAGATCCAATGTGGTAAAACTAAATTAGAAAATGTTATTAAAAAATCCTTTTAATAATAGGAACAAAAACAAAACTTAGTAAGAAATATGCAAAATCCCTCATTTGGGAAACCATCCTTCAGAAATACTCCTATATGTGTATAAAGGGGTGTGTGTGTGTGTGTGTGTGTGTGTGTGTGTGTGTGTGTGTGTGTGTGTGTGTGTGTGTGTGTGTGTGTGTGTTCAGTGCAATATTTAGAACAGCAAAAAATTAGAAACATGCCGACCAATGGAGAAAGATAAAATAAACTATATGTTCACTTTATAGATGCTATTCATTGTTAATAAACATAAAAGGGTATCCATGAAATACTAAGTTAAAGAAAAATCAAGTTTAAAAGCTATATAACAAGTCTATTTTTCATTTTTTAAATGCCCCCCAAGATATATGCATATATTTATACATTATGTGGATACCTCCCACTCCCACCCACCCCCACAGTGCCTAGAGAGGAAATCTGGAAAAATATAAACATCAGAAAGTTACTTAGACCCAAATTGTGGTCTCCAAATACCATTTCTCAGTAAAAGGAATTAGATTGCCCTGGACCATGGCTGATACCTGAACAGGGCAGTAAATACACAAAATAACCCTGGTATATCTTGTCATACCAAATAGTAAGGAAACTATCAAAGACTACTAGGGTCATGTCAAAAAAGACTCAAGAACTAACTTGAAGAAGCTACTAATGGCCAAAGATAACTCAATCTGAGCAATTATAATAACCAAAATGGTTAGAAACACTCAAGTTTAATCCATGTCATATAAACAAACAAACCCAAACCACTATCAATCATCAATGGAGAATGCTAGGGATGCTAGAGGCCTTTTTTGTTTCTGAAACCTGGAAATAAGGGAAAAGACTCAAGCATTTATCCAACTTTTCTTACATGAAACTATAACACTAGATAACCAATCAGCAGGCTGGAAGTTTTTCTTTATAGGAGGATTCTAGCTAAGAAATGCAGAAAGAATGACATAACCATACTGTAATCCTAAACCAAGTACCCAGGTATTGAGCTCGAATTGCTGCTAATACCACAAAAAAGAGAGACAAGCCTAGATGATGTCTCTTTGATGGAAGAACACATCAGCACTTATGAATTAACTGCCAAACAAAGAAACAGTGAATGTGAATCTAACCAAGTCTCTAGATCCATCACCAGTTTATTAGAAATACTGAGGATACGCAATAAGCTACACAGTTATGGCATACAATCAATACAATTCATATCATTCAAAACCTGCAGGATAAAAATACTGGTTTCTTTAACTTATTTATTAGCAAGAACAAAAAGAGGAGGGTGTTGTTGGGGAGAAAGAGGAACAAAGCAGGAAGGGAAGAAGGGAGAGAGGGAACCCTCCAATGCCTTCACACTTAAGAAAACCCAAAATCTTTACCGTGACCAACAAGACCCTGTGCTCTGACGTCACTGCCTAGTCATCTTGCTCCTTCCCATCCTTAATCATATGACATGTACTCTTGCCTCAAGGTCTCTGCACTTGCATTTGCTTCTTACTGCAGTCTTCCCCGGGATGTCTGCAAGCTGGCTCCCTCTGTCAAATGCCATCTTCTCACAGGCCTTCCCTGCCAACCCATAAAATTGAAGCCCCTCCCCCTGGTCCCTAGTTCACTTTCCGGCTTTATTTTTTCTCCATTGCACTTATAACTTTTTAACATACTACATAATTTCTTACTTGTTCTGTTTATTATATAAGCTTCATGAGGTCAGGGATATTTGTCTTTCTGCATATAAGAGTGTTTTAGAATAGCTACCCAGATATTTATGTAAATCTATAAATTCAGCCTTTAAAAACAATGCAAAGTTAAGGTTTTCCTCAATTCTATATTGTTTGAAAAACTCAAATTAAAAAAACCTTATAAGAAAAAAATGCACATAGATTTTCGTTTTTCTCAAAATTACAACCAGATCCAAAGATATTTGTGACATCTTTTTTTATACTTAACCTCTGTGCTGTCTCAACCGTCTGGTCCCAATCCTGCAAGGCTAGTTGTAGTTTCATTTTCTTTACAAAAGCAGGAAGGAAACTTGGAAAGTTCATGATTATCTGGTTCACAGTCTCCAGAGCACCTGAATAATTCTGGCGCATCTCAAGGCACTGTGCCTAATGGGAGAAAAAAGAAAAAAGTGACATCAAAACTGTGATCATATATACTAAGGTTCTCACAGCAGTTACCCTGGAAGAGGTAGAATTCTAGTGTTTAACATTTTTTATATTTTTATTTTCTGACCTTTCTGTAAGAAATAGTTTTATAATCAGAAAAACAAAATAAGTTTTAATCAAACAAAATTTTAAAACATCACAGAATAAAAATATTTTACATTATAAGTGACTGTTTTAAAATCCACTTTTGGGGCTTCCCTGGTGGCGCAGTGGTTGGGAGTCCGCCTGCCGATGCAGGGGACGCGGGTTCATGCTGCGGTCGGGGGGGGATCCCACGTGCCGCGGAGCGGCTGGGCCCGTGGACCGTGGCCGCTTGGCCTGAGCTCCACGGCGGGAGAGGCCGCAGCAGTGAGGGGCCAGCGTGCCGCCAAAAAAAAGAAAAAAAAAAATTCACTTTTAAATAACTGAGAAATATAACTACAGGATGAAAATTCTGAAATATTTTTAGAAACATCATAAGGAATGCTTCTATTTATAACAGAAAAATTACCTTTTAGAATAAAATATTTCCAGGATATTTGCAAGTAGCATTTAAAACTAATAGATATTGTATCTTTTTTTATTGATATTGTATCTTTTTTTAAAAATTACTTTCAGCCTAAAGAAGATAAGATTTTAAAGAATCAGCAAAATAAAGTACAAAACTACCTCAATATTTTCACTCCTATGAATTATCTTAAGGACATAAATGGATAAGACCAAAAGAAGCATATTTATGGCAGAACTATTTATAATAGAAAAAATTAAAATAACCGGAAATGGCCACCTAGGATTAAATGATAGCATATTTACTTAATAAAATTTTAGGTGGCCATTAAAACTCATTATGTTAATTTGTAGATCGATATTTACTGACACGAAGAGATGTCATTTACAATATAATAGTTTAGCTGGTTATCTCCAATGGTGATATTTATTTTTAATTCAGATATTACTGTATTCTAAAATTTTTCTACAATGTACATGTATTACTTTCATAGTCAGAAAATATAAATCTATAAATATAGTAAGTGCTTTAAGAACAGATGATGAGGCATATTTATCATATGTCAGATTTTTAAAAATGTGTTTCTGAATATCCTTTAGGAATGAATTTAGTCCTAGAATATCTCAGTTCAAAATGAACATCCAGCCTCAACAGATGTACAGTGAAACTGCAATATATTCCTGAAATCAGTTTGAGATTATGTTCCCATATAATTAAAGGAAAGTATGAGAACCATCCAAAGATGCCACTATGTCAAAATAAATTATTATTTAAATTTCTCAATAGTGGACAATAGCAAAAAAGATTAATGCAGATAATTTTTAAAAATATATATGCCTTTGCAATCTGCCTAAATAGCTAGTAACGTAAAGTAACAAAATCATGCAAATAGACCACATCTAATACTTCCTTAGACCATCACCTCCCATATAAATGCAACATACTATATTAAATGAAACTAAATTTGCTATATAATTGGTTCATATCATTCCTAGTTGGAATTCAACTAATGCAAGCCTCTTGCTGAATGAACTGAAAAATAAATACATAATTGGAATGGGTTATATCAGAAAAAGAATTTAAACCAGTCTAAAGTATTAGAGGAAAAAGGTAAATCCTTCCTAAGCTGCTTATATTGACACTTGAAATAGCCCTACCTTAGATTACCTACTAGCTTTTCTTTAAGGCATAGAGGGGAGCAGAAATAATCAAGAAAAACTTCTTTAAAAATTTGCTAAATTCCCATAACCTCTAGCAGTGCCATTAGGCAAAACCTGAGTCCAAGCAGCACGAATACTAGTTGTACTGGTGGCAAACATCTGAACAAGCTCACTAGCCAGGGTAATTGACAAGAGCAATATGGGGACACTGGCAATAGCCAAGACACCAATAATCCTCTCTTTCCTTTTTATCCCCCCACACCAGATTACTGCTAATTTAATAGACTGTTTTCCTAATATAAATTTAATTCTTTTTGCTGAAATAAAAAATGATCTTTTTTTAATTTAAGGCATTCAGATGGCATCCATGGAATTGAAGAAAAAGTCCAAATTAAACATGTCTACCCACCAATGATTTCTAATGACACTGCCACTTGGTCATCCCTCTCAATCTAAGTTAGATCATGTTATTTCTCTTTTCATTGGCTGCCCATCTATCTGGTTCAAAGCAAAAGCCAAAGGCTTTACAGAATCAGCCAGCCTCTCCTCATTCCCCCCCGCCACGCCCACCTGCCCTGACACTCACCTTCTCTCCCTCTAGCCTTCACTTTTCTCCCCTTCACTCATTCTGCTTTAGTCTTCAGGCCTCCTAGCAATGCCTTCAACATGCTTAATGTATACGAACTCTCTACTCCCCTCTTTGTAATGCATGCTCTCCCCAGGTGCCCACAGGGCTTTAACCCTCACCTCCTACATGTCTTTGCTCAAATGTCACTTTCTCTGACCATTTAAAACTGCAAGTTCATACCCCAGTTGTACTTCTCCTTCTTTCCTTGCTTTATTTTTCCATTGTACTTACCACCTTCTAATATACCATACAATTCACTTACTTTTGTTGTCTGTCTCCACCAGTAGAACATAAGCTCCATAAAAGCAAGAGGTTTTATTTTGCTTAGGGTAACCCTAGTATGTAGAGTGATGCCTCACACATATTAGATACATCATAGATGTTTGGTGAGTAAATAATATAGGAACCACCACAACTGCCAACAGCAACAATAAAAACAATTAAAACGGATCCAGGATTCAGGAATTTGGCAGGGAGTACTTTTCTCTAGCTTCCGTTCATCGTCCCATACAAATGCAAGTCCCTCCTGCAGTTGAGAGTTGATAAAAGTAACATAAAACCTATCTTTCTGAGCTACTTGGTTTTGTTGGGTTTCATATATATTACAAATAAATTTTAAAACATCATTTTATTAATCTGACACCAACTCACCTTACCCAGCAGAGCAAAAATATCATTTCCATCTTGTAATCCCTCTTCAAAATACCTTAGTGCTTTTTTAGTGTAAGGTTCTTTTCCTCTTGTAATATCAAGCCATGCTCTCAAAACCTGTCCCTGTAAAATGAATAATTCTAATATTTTAATTTTTTTGGAAATGAAAGAAATAAATGTTCATGAAGAAGTTAAGCTAAGCATCATTCTTATTTGTAATTAGTAACAAAAATCAGTCTATCAAATAATGTTATGAAAAATAAGACTGCAATAAAATCACTTTTAAACCCTTGCTAGCCTACAGTCTTGGAACTATTATGAATTTCAGCCTTTAAGATTACTACTGTGGTTAATATTAAGAAGCTTGTAAAATATTCCCTTAGTACTAAATAACCAATATTCTTACATGGGGCTTTGCTAAAAAATTACTAATAACTACTAAACATGTAATTCAATACATAAATAAGAATTTGTTACCTCTTTTTGGGGAAATAGACCAAATGAACTAAGATGGGAAAAAAGAAGTGCTTTGCTTCACATTTATTAAAAATTAAGATAATTTGGCAACTATCTCAATCTTTTTGACTAGTCCAGTGAGCTTCAAATGAAAGGATAAAATGGCCTCAGAAATTAAAAAATGAAGAAACCATGAATGTTTACCTTCAGAAATGTTAGTGAGCCAACGGACAGTAAGGTTTATAGGATTAGAAAGAAGATGAATACACGTTGATTATTTTTCTTTTTAATGCCAAATAAAAAATTACGAAATCTGCTCATCTGTCAAAAAATTTCTAGGTTAATTAACAAACCTTATAAATCTTTAACTAAGATCATATTTACTTCCCTATATTTCACCTGAAAAGACAGGTAAGAATACCTAAACAAGGCTTCCCTGGTGGCGCAGTGGTTGGGAGTCTGCCTGCCGATGCGGGGGATGTGGGTTCATGCCCCGGTCCGGGAAGATCCCACATGCCACGGAGCGGCTGGGCCCGTGAGCCATGGCCGCTGAGCCTGCGCGTCCGGAGCCTGTGCTCCGCAACGGGAGAGGCCACAACAGTGAGAGGCCCGCGTACCGCAAAAAAAAAAAAAAAAGAATACCTAAACAATTTTATTTCTACTCATTAGATCACTGTACTTTCTTGAATCATTTCAACTGTGTGGATGATTCCCAACCTCTATTTCTAGTCCAATACCTTTTCTAATTTTTTCTCTTCTTTTTCTAGAAGCTCATCTACTGTCTCCATCTCACTGTTCTGTCAGAGCCTGAAATATAGAATGTCTAAAACCAAACACATCACCTCCCTCCAAGATTACCTTCTCATCCCAAAGTATTTTCTAGTCACATTAACTGGTCTCTGAATTGTCCAGGCTTAAAACCTCAGAGACATCCTTGATATCTGACACCTCAATATCTTTCCCCCCAATATTTATAATAAGTTGAAAAGTCCTGTGGGTATTTGATAATTCTCAAATTCTTACCTGAATTTGATAAACTGAATAGTATTTTAGCGTAGGCCCTTAAAGCCTTCTGCCAGAAAGTACTATCTTTGGGGGCCTGCATTCTGGTTTCTTCCCAGGTCAGTTCATCCTATAAACCTTTGCTAAATTCACCTTCTGAATTTGCACTTTAATAACATCACTGACATGATTAAAACTCTTCAATGACCCTCAGTGCATATCAAATTAGATACAAGTATTTGTACCTAGCCATCAAGATCCTTCAATTTGTCCCAACCCACTTTTCCAACCTTTTCTTCCACCCTCTTCTTCTCTGTACCCTGTATTCCCATCAGGTGTAAGGTTCTCACTGTACCCAGACCTACATGTCTCCTTGTTCTTCTCCTTTCTGTCTATTATCTCCCACCTTGGGAGTACCTACTTCCCTTTTCCATAATCTTTGCCTGTGGAAACTGTATCCATCTTTCAGGTTTTAGCTCAAATGCTACTTCCTTCAAGAAATTCTTCTTCATTCGCCTAACAGTTATCGATGTGATCTCTCCTTGAGTACATAAAATAGTGCCTAGCACGAAGTAAATGATCAATAAATGTTAACTATTATTTTCCTGCACATTTTAATCACACTTCTCTCATTCCATTTGTCAATTTTCTCACAATGTTAATTGGGTGTGTGCTCTATAACACTGCTAGATGATCCATTCATGAAAGTAAAGTTTATGTATTTTTTATCTTTCTATTATTAACAGTGCAAATAATGGTGCCTTGTACCTAGAGCGGTTCAATAAGGAGAGTGGGAGGGAAGGAAGGAGAAAGAAAAGGAGGGAAGGGAGGGAAGGAACCAGGGAGGCTCTTGTCAAGAGTTAATAAATAACATTTAAAAAAAACAAGCTTAGAGAACCAATTTTATAAAATAATAAAATATTAAAATAAGGCTGTTATTTATAAAATGAGAATAGAGTGGGCAATAACAAAGCTTTTATATAAATAACATAAGCTTCCTTTAATGTTAGTATTTCAAAATAAGAAAACCAGCTACCTCTTTACTACCATTTGACATTTTGATCATTCGGTCAACATATTCTCTCGCCTTATCGTGACGACCAATGTGCCACAAAAATAAGCCTGCATGGTACAAAGCTTTTGGTCCAGCTCCTTTACGCTGCTCCTTCACTCTGGCATCTGATTCCTGAATAGCTTCTCTATCTGGGAGAAGGAAAAAAAGACATTAAGTGAAAATTAAATTCTAGATTTAGAGTTTATAATAGGTCAGATAACTAACAGCAGAGAATACAGTTCTTCTCCCTACAGCAGCACTAATACAAATAAAATGCAAGCCACATATGTAATTTAAAATTTCCTAGTAGCCACATCAAGGAAGTAGAAACAAGTAAAATTCACTTTAATAATATATTTTATTTAACCCAATATATCCAAATTATCATTTCAACACATAATTGATTTGAAAATTATTAAGAAGATACTTTTCTTTTTTTTCGTCTTACTAAATCTTTAAAATCTGGTATGCACTTTACACAAAGCACATCTCAATTAAGATGCGAAATTTTCTTCAGCAAATCTTTATAGTGAGATTTCATAAAATTTATTTTGGAAAAAGCAGAATCATATACTTGTTCTAAACATAATTTTTCTAACTGAATCAAGCATCAGTTTTAAATTTTGAAGTAAATTAATTAGAATTAAAATTTAAAACTCATGTCCTCAAACGAGACACATTTCATGTGCTCTACAGCCACCTGTGGCTAATGACCACTGTGACCACACTACAGTTCTATAGTTCATGTCATTCTCAAGACATAAAGGCTATATATGCAAATATTTTTTTAAATACTAAGATGAAAAAGTTGGCAATGATTCTAAAATGAGACAATTATTAGGGGCAAATTCAGAACTAGGAGTCAAATTACCCTACTTCCTAATCCAATTCTACAATATATGTCCAAGCCAGGCTGCTGTCACAGGTTAATGAAAGGTAGTATAATTACTACTTATATAGTTAATACTGACTGCTCCCTTAAAAAGATGGTCTACGCCTAGAACTCTAATCACTTCTATTTAATCTGTTATGTAAATGCTTGGGACACAAATGTCAGTTAGATCCAAATCCCAGGTTGAATCAAAATGTGGATCAGCTAGCCAATACAAAGAAGAAATGTCAAAGTTGAGGACTGAGATTCTAACAGACTACCTTTCTGGTAATGGCTACCAAGAAAAGGTACGTGACTCCTCCTTTTAACTCTAAGGATACAAATTTAAATTTAAATGTGGAATTACCAAGGTACAACTTTACGAGTTTAGGAAACAAAATTGTACTCTGGAGGGCTAGAGATTGCTTGGCAAGGGACCCCTTCTGCCCTGCCTACAGCACACCCACTGCAACACCTTCAGAAGTTCTCACTAAATAGGCATGATACAGAAACAGAACTTATGAGGCAGGAGCAGGCATTGTACCTTCCTGCCCAGATTTCCGTCAAGTCCCCTAGTGGGGCATCAGCTAGCTGTGATAGTCTGCATAAAACTAGTTCTTTCCAGATATCAGCTCAAGTTCTTAATGCATCACAGCCCTTTAATAAACAGGGCTTACATTAGCATTCAGGAAGAATGTACGAGAACAATGTAGGCTCTTCCTAGGCGAGACAGACAGACATCTGGGCCTCTCCTGAACTCAAGCGCACTCAGCATTATTATGGAGGAAAGTCAAGTGACTGACTACTCAGGTGTCTCTAAACAATCCCGGAAATCACATTCTCTAACAGAACCAGTACTCTTGGGAGTAACCAATTAAATAAAAACTTGATTCTAGGAAGAAAACAGTTTGTTAATTTCTCTCTCTCTCTTTTTTTTTTTTTTTTTTTTTTTTTTTTAAGGCTTACTGACTACAGCTCTCCTACACCAATTCTCTGCTCCAGCTACACACACCCCTGCTGGAACATAAAGGAAGGGGATCCAGAGATGAACCTAATCCTGAACCACTTCCACATATTTGCCCATCGAGTTCTCCTGTCTGAGAAGATCAAGTCCCCATTTCCACAGTCTTCCCAGCCTACTCCTATGGATAAACAGTACATGCCATTTCCGCGCACTTTCTTAAAAGTTTCAGAAAGCATTTAGTCGTAGATTTGTTTATGAACTAAACATATTAGTGTTTTAAGTAACTTTTTATTTATTTGTACAAGTATATGTGGGTGAAGGATGTAAGTGATACCTTGCTCAAGAAAAAACTGTTTCTTAATATTTAAAAAACTTTATGACATTTGGTAATTGTTTAATTATTTGAAATAAGATCTATTTTTACAATGCTATTAGCTGTTACTGGATATATATGGATGAATACAATACAATTTCTTTTTTATTACCTAGAATTCCAATACTGTTCTGCCTCAGTCATTAAGATATGCTATGTATTAAGACAGTTCACACAATTTTAATTGCTGGTTTATGTATAAAGTTCCTTCTTTAACTTAATCATATTTCCCAACCTACTACTGGATAAAAATTTACTGAATGTCTTCCAAAGAGCTAGCCCCCCTGGGGGATGTAAAGGCTTTTAAGAAGCTCAAGATATAGTAGAAGAGAGAAACTGCATGTAGCTGCATATGCACAAAACAAGTTGTAAAGTTGGCTGCTACAGAGTAATTTATGTATATACCTGTTTTGAGCTGTCCTTTCTTGGTTTAACCATTGCTAATATTTATTCACCTTTACATTAATTCAAACAATCCCTACATACTAATGAAACTTCTGCCATAGGATATAAGGAATATGAAAGCAACAGAAGACCCATATTTCTCTTGCTTGATAAACTTAGTCTTGTCAGGAAGATAAAACAACTATGACAAATAGTATCTATTTGTATCATATGAAAGCAATATGTATCATATGAAAGCAATAGTATCATATGAAAGCAATATGAAAGCAGAAGACCCATATTTCTCATGCTTGATAAACTTAGTCTTGTCAGGAAGATAAAACAACTATGACAAATAGTGTCTACAGGTAATACATAATACAGTATGATTAGACTGAATGTTAAGGTAACTGAGAAAAATCAAAATGAATTGAGTAGAAAAAACTGTCTAAGCATTGTACTTAAATACTATACCTGGATTGGGACTCATTTTATGAGTGTATATCAGTGCAATTAGAGAACAAAGTGATACATCTTGTTTATTTTTAATAGCCTCAAATTCTCGAAGAGCTTCTTGAGTTTTACCTGAAAATCAAAATTACGAAGTGAAAATTGTTCTTTGTGCAAAACAAGAATTTAAAACTTATGGAAATGTTTAATAATTAGCACATACCTTCCATTAATGTACCATAGGCATAATAAAACCTGAAGACGGGATCACTGCCATACCTCTTAGTTCCCTCACTGGCAGCAAGTAACACATGATGGAAATATCTCTCTTGACAATAGTAATTAATCAAAGCCTAAGAGGAAATAAAGACTAAATGTTAAAAGAGATTCTGATGTTCTGAAATACTCTAAGCAGATATTAACCTAAGATCTTGAGTAATCTAAAACTTCGATAACGTATTTTTTTCTTCCAACTTCCTTAAATACTGTTAAAGGCTAGCACTTAAGGAATGTAGAACACAGTGAACACAAAATTATTGAAATAACTCAATGTTGTCTAATAATTTCAATCTTTTTTTCCTAAACTATTTCTTAACAATACTGAAGTCAGGGTATTTCCACCTCTTTCCTTTCCTCACATTTTCTTAAGGTTTTAGAAAATGGGAAAGCAGACAAAAAGCAGGAATTAAAAAAAAAAAAAGACAAGAGGCTCCCACTGCCAGACCAGATCTATTTTAAAAACAAAAACCCTTCTATTTTGTTTTTATAGCATCACAAAGTAATGACCAATTAAACCCAGCAATTGACTGTCAAAGGTTATCTTGTTTTCTGAGTTCCACAACAAATAACTGTCAGTAAAACAAAGGATCTATTTTTTAATGGAAATCACTATCATTAGGCTTTTTTCAAAATTATATTATTTATACATGAAGCAGAAAACTAGTATCAGGAGATACAAAGTTCTGGTTAATTGGATCTCCGCTTTTCACCATTTTTCTCAGGATCACGTCTAAGGCTTAGTTGCTAACCTAATCAAAGAGGGAAGCCATATTCACCATCACCGTGATATACCTGATTCACTCCCACAAACCAATTCGGGCCATCCCATACCTCCCTAGTCTGACTCTTCAGCTGGTTCAGCAGGAGCAAGAAATATAGATGAAGCACTGATTGACAGGATTAAAATGAGTGTCTGAACAGCTTTTTTTTTTTTTTTTTTTTTTACAGTCCATTGTTTCTGGAGGGCTACAGTCCATGTGCTTCTCTAGAACAGTCTGGCAAACATCCTCCGACTTTTACTCTGCTTCCCTCCTGTGGTTACTGTTCTCCAGTCCCTTCTCAGCCACTGTTTCTTCAAAGTGTGATCTGGACACCAATTCCAAGACCCCCGCAGCACACCTCAGGAAAGTGCAGTTTTCCTCCAGAGCCCTTTCCCTAGGGTTGCAAATGACTTCTTAGTTTGCCACAACTAAGGACACTTTTAATATGATCTTACTTGACTTCTGTCCAGCGTTTAGTATCACTAAGCACCTATAACTCTCCTAAAAGGCAGTGGCATGGTATCATAAAAAGGACATGGATTTTAAGACCTGTTTTCAAATTTCCTGTCCATCTTACAGCCGCTCAGTTTTGCTCATTTGTAAAATGCTGGTAGTCATTTATAGGTCATTGTAAGGATTAATTGAGATACCATACTGTAAAACTCCTATGCCAAAAAAAAAAAAAGTTCCTCCAAACCCCAAATGTTGATGATATAAAAAGAAAAAAAACACGTGTCCAGCCAAGACTTCTCATCGCAGCTCCCGATTCCTATTTCAATTTCCCCAAAACCCAAGCCAGACATCGGGTCAGGAATCCTCTCTTCCTGTTTGCACAGTCCCCATAAGTCTAACCAGTCAGTAGGTTCTTCTGTTGTTCTAGTCTGCTTCCCACTCCCTGCACCTATTTCCACTGCCTTGGTTCAGGTTAGGTTGTTGAATCCAACAAACATTTACTGACTGCTACGAGTGCCAAGCACTGGGCTAGGTACGGTGAACATGAAGATGAATAAGATATGATTCCTGTCCCAGAAAAGCTTAAAATTTTCAACTGAGACTAGAATCTAAAGACTATTTGAACCCACGTACCTACGGTCAATTAATCTTCCACAAAGGAGATAAGAATATACAATAGAGAAAAGACAGTCTCTTCAGCAAGTGATGCTGGGAAAGCTGGACAGCCGCATGTAAATCAATGAAGTTAGAACACATCCTCACACCATACACAAAAATAAACTCAAAATGGCTTAAAGACTTAAATATTAAGACATGACACCATAAAACTCCTAGAAGAGAGCATAAGGCAAAACATTCTCTTACAGAAATGTACCAATGTTTTATTACGTCAGTTTCCCAAGGTAATAGAATTAAAAGCAAAAATAAACAAATGGGACCTAATCAAACTTAAAAGCTTATGTACAGCAAAGGAAACCACAAACAAAATGAAAAAAACCTATGGAGTGAGAGAAAATACCTGCAAATGATGTAACTGACAAGGGCTTAATTTTCAAAATATACAAACAGCTCAAACAACTCAGGAAAAGAAAAAAAAAAGCCCAACAACCCAATCAAAAAATGGGCAGAAGGGGCTTCCCTGGTGGTGCAGTGGTTGAGAGTCCGCCTGCCGATGCAGGGGACGCAGGTTCGTGCCCCGATCCGGGAGAATCCCACATGCCGTGGAGCGGCTGGGCCCGTGAGCCATGGCCACTGGGCCTGCGTGTCCGGAGCCTGTGCTCCACGGCGGGAGAGGCCACAGCAGTGAGAGGCCCGTGTATCACAAAAAACAAACAAACAAAAAAAAAGGGCAGAAGACCTAAATAGACACTTTTCGAAAGTAGACATACAGATGGCCAACATGCACATGAAAAGATGCTCAACATCGTTAATTTTTAGAGCAATGCAAATCAAAACTACAATGAGGTATCACCTCACACCGGTCAGGCCATCGTTAAAAAATCTACAAATAACAAATGCTGGAGAGGGTGTGGAGAAAAGGGAACCCTCCTACACTGTCGGTGGGAATAAAATTGGTGCAGCCATTATGGAAAACCATATGGAGGTTCCTCAAAAAACTAAAAATAGAGTTGCCGTATGATCCCGCAATCCCACTCCTGGGCATATATCCGGAGAAAATTTAAAAAGATACATGCATCCCAATGTTCACAGCAGCACTATTTACAATAGCCAAGACATGTAAACAACCTAAATGTCTACTGACAGGTGAATGGATAAAGAAGATGTGTGGTGTGTGTGTACACACACACACACACACACACACACACACACACAGGAATACTATTCGGCCATAAAAACGAATGAAATAATGCCATTTGCATCAACATGGATGCAACTAGAAATTATCATACTAAGTAAGAAAGAGAAATACCGTAGGATATCACTTATACGTGGAATCTAAAATATGACACAAATGAACTTATCTATGACACAAAAACAAACTAAGACACAGAGAAGAGACTGATGGTTGCCAAGGGGGAGGGGGGTGGGGGAGGGAGGGATTGGGAAATTGGGGTTAACAGATGCAAACTATTATATAGATAATGGATAAACAAGTTCCTACTGTATAGCACAGCGAGCTATATTCAAAATATTCAAATTTCAGTGTCCGTAAGTAAAGTTTTATTGGAACAAAGCCATGCTTAAGTATTGTCTACAGCTGCTTTCATGATACGATGGCAGATTCGATGCCACAGAGACCCTATGGCCCATAAAGCTTGAATATGTACCACCTGGCCCTTTAAAGTTTGCTGTTCTACTTAAGGCTTCTGTTCTAGAACGTTAAGTAGAACAGGGATTATTGGATAACAAGGTTAGAAGAAAGCTAGGGTCAAGAAGGGTCTCCTATTGAGTTGATCCTCTAAGAGATGAGGAGTTAAATCACAGTTTTTAGCACGAAAGCGTTTTTATTAAAAAGTTCATTTGGGTGGCAGTACAAAGGATAAATTTAAGGGGATGAAAATACTTAAGGGGATGAGGGAAGGCTTCACAGGAAGATCATGTAAAACTTCAGGCAAAAAAGCAAAAGACACTCCAGCACCCCCATCACCGCCAAACTGTCCTCCAACCACTCATCACCAGCTAACATGGTACGCATTGCATTTACCTGTTTACCGACTGACTCCCCCTCCTCAAATGTAGAAAGATTTGGGAGGGTTTTTCTTAGCTTTATTACTGCAGGGCTTATCATCTTCACGCTTAGAATAGTGCCAGACACATGGGAGGCACTCAGTAAACATCTGTTGAATTAATTTAATTAAGGTTTTCGCCAACATTAGATTATAAATTCACAGTCCCTGTGAAGGCGGGGACTGTTCCGTTCTGTTCATCACTATCTCCAGCTCCAGTGGACAGTGAGCCCTCCATCAATGTGTGTTGAACAAGGGAATCAGTGAACAAATGAATGGAGAAGATAATCATCCTAAAAAGTAACTTCTTTTACTTTCAAGTCTCATGTCTTTGTTTTCATATCATTTCTTACGTGGACCGTCATTAAATATTTGCTGAACGTATGCATCAGTGATAAACAGAGAAGACCATCACCCTAAAATACTCCTCCATTTTCAAGCCTATGTCTTTAACTGATTTCGTATCATCTTTCCGTGCTCCTTTTACCGTCTCACGGGGGCAGCTGGCACTAGTTTGCTGTAAGTCCTTAAAAATTGCACCCGGGAGACGCACTAGGTGTCCTATGTTGACCAAACCTTCCAAGCAAACAGGGTACAAAAGTAAAAGTAAACACGACCAACAGGGTGGGAAAAGCACACTAACAGCAATTCGGAAAGCAGCGCGCGGGGAAGGCTGCCCAGACCTCAAGATTCCAAAGCAGGGCCCGCGGAGGGAGAGCAGGTGATGTAGGTTACAGGCCCGCACCCCAGGCGGGGGCACCTAGCCAGCCGGGGCGGCAGGTACCGCAGGGTAACAACGGCCTAGCCAGGTCGGCCCGCGAGCTCCCCACGCCCCCCGGCCCCTTGCCACCCCGGCCCCCCCCACGGCAACACACGGCCAGCTCCTGCCCGCTCACCTTCAGCCCCTGCGAGTCCATGGCTTCCGAGGCCGAGCCGCGTGCCTCCCGAGCGCGCGCCTGCCGAACCCCAGCAGAAGAGCAAAGGGTCTCAGGGTCTCGCAGCCCAGGCCCACACCAGCTTGGGCCGCGGCGGGAGGGGCGGGACGGGGCGGGGCCGCGCCGCCATTGGCTGCCGGCGGAGGGGGCGGGCCCTCGCGGCAGGGATTGCGGGGGTCGAGGCAAGGGCGGGGACCCCGAGGGAGGGCGGCGGGTGGGGGAGGGGGAGCGACCAACCGGATGCTGGGTGAGGCAGAGGTCAAACAGCGAAAAGACCCTAGGGGCACCGTGGGTGGGCGGGCCTGAGGATTAGAAATTAAAGAATGAAGGAAATGGGGGAGGACGTAGGAAAAGGGCAAGTTTGTTTCCCATCTCCGGCTACAAAGCAAGACACCATTTTCTACACGTTTGTGTAGAGGCGGCTTCCCGCAATGCGGCTATTTAGAAGGCCTGACCAGCTCAGAGAAAAGCCTTGAACTTTCACATGTAGTGGTTGCATTACGGCCACAAGGTGGAGCAGAAAAATCACAAGTTCTTAACAGAAAGGGATGAGCTTCTTGCGCCCATCTTTGCAGGCAGTGCTGCAATCCCGTGTGTTTTGTTAGAAAGCACGTTAAATTAGTCTTTTTTTTCTTTTTACCAGCCCTGATAATGGGAGGAACCAATGAAGTAAACCTATTTTTTCAGTTAAAAAAAATAATAACACTGCTGATTTTAAACTGAGAATAAAATTAATCCCTACGCAAACGTTTATGTTTGCACGGATCAGGCAACTGTTAGTTGCTCGTAGATTTCTTCAGTTATTTAGTGAATTGAATTGAAATAGAATGAACAAAGAGATTTCCTATTTCTGCTTAAAGATATTTTTAAAATAAGATTTGAGGTTTAAGTAATCTTTGTGGAATCTTTTACATGGATCCCAAATTTCAATCCTAGTTCTAAGTATCTTACTTTAGTTGATGTGATTCATAGTTGCCTTAATCAGATTTTAAGTTTGTTAAGCAGTCAACGAACATTAACCTTTTCTCCATGCCAGTAGGTTAGGTAATGACAATCTTGAGGGAAAGGGTGAGTATGACTACAGACTTCAGTGCTAGGCAATATTTCTCTCTGGTTTCCCTTAAAAGTGCATTCTACCCAGAGAGGCACATATTATTTTCATGAGATTGCTTTTGTTTGTTTCCATCATTCATAGTCAAGCTAAATGTTTGTGATAATGGACAGCTGGTAATACCTGTTGGTCTGATTTTCAAAGCCTGTGGATTAATCTGCACTTGGTATGCAGCAGAGAATATCAGAAACTAAGATGCTCATCTGAGTATATAATCTTAACCTGTATGCTTTGGGTTTCAAGTGAAGAGTTCATCCAGAAGAAAGTTTCTGAGGATCATAGTTAAAGGAAGAGATGATCAAGCTACCTTTCTGAGATCTTTAAAGTCTAAACTTGGGCTGTCAGACTACTGGAAGACTGTACACTTGGGCCTTATTAATTTAGCCCTTTATAAAATTTCCTTCGTTGAATTTTGTTCTAAGGTTAAAGTATTTAGCACAAAACCCCATGCCTGGCACTCCATGAGTGTTTGTTGGATTAAAACTACTTTGGGAATTTGCTTTGACACTCCTGGTAAACTTGTTCCCTGCATAAGGCCTCACGTGAGTAGTTTCTTTTGGATCTCAGGCCAGGAAAAACTCTGTCTTCCCTGAAAAACTGAGGTGTTCTTTAGCTCAAGCATTTCTACTGGCTCACTTTTACCTACTAACGTTTCAGTCTGCCATCTAAGACCTTTCATCGTCTTTGAAGCCTTATCTCCTACTTCTCCATTCATAGAACCTTATATTCCAGGCAAATGGGACAACCATTCCTTCTTCTGGGTGCCTTCCCTTACATTGCTCTGAGCTCTTTCTCCATCTGAAAAAAGAAACCTACTCTTGTTTTCAGAGTTCATCTCAAATCTCATTGTGTATGAAGCCTTTAGGGATGGCCATAACCGATTGGATGTGTGAGATTGCCTGGTGCAGTAGGAAGAATATGGTCTCTCAGACGTGAGATGGAACTCCTGGCACGCTATTATCTTTGTGACTCGGGCAAGTAATTTCCTGAGCTTAATTTTCCATTTACTAAAGAAATTAAACACCTAACCACATACGAAAAGTTCCTAACACATAACAGACATAACCATTAATTTCCATGAAACACATAGTGCTCTGTAAGACTTAACACACCTTTATATTTTTTGCATTATAGCTATGGTGTATTTCTTGTTTGTTTAATCTTTTCTACTAAATGAGGAGTACATTAAAGCCACCCAATATAGTGAGGTGGGTAACAGCTTGGTCCCTGGAGCTAGGCCATCTGCAGTCAAATCCTGACACCACCATTTCCAAGTTGTTTACTTAGAAAAACTACTTAACATCTCTGTGCTTCAGCTGTAAAGTGGGACTAATACCTCAGAAAGCTGTTAAGAAGATTAAATGAGTCACTGTGTTCGTTTACTGAACACAGCAGTGTTAGATATATGGTAGGCATTGAATAACTTTAACCTATAATTATTTGTACTCCCAACTACTCTGAACACAGAGCACAGTATTGATTCCATCAGCATTTAGTAAATCTTATAGGACTATTGAAGCCCTTCAATTGTGCCTCTGTTTGGCTTTCTTCCCCCCAATTCTTACACCGATTCACTTGTATATATATTATTTTATCATTTATTCGAGAAGTTAAAGGAAACCCTTAAGAAAAATAGGTGGTTCTGGTGAACACAAAAGTAAAAGTAAGTACACAGAAAATAAAACAGAGATAAATCTATGACCTCATTAAATTTGGGAGCTGGAAAGAACTTTAGAAACGATTGTCCAATCTCTTTATTTTACAAATGAAGCCCAAAGATATGAAATAATCTACCCAAGGTCTCACAGTTTTCTACTCCCAATCTAGCCTTCAAAGCAGTTATGAATAATAAAGAGATGAGGTGTTTGTCTTTTCTTCTTAAGGCTATTTTACTATAAAGTTGAAGCAGTAAATGAGAGTAAATATGTATGAAATCCAAATAAATTGGCACAGAGTTTAGTCTCACAGGTGATACCATGGAAAAGTTAGAAGTTAACTGAAGTCAAAATTGCTGAATCTAAATTAAGGCTCTATCCCTTAATAACTTTGCAACTTTGGGCAAAGTTGTTAACTTTTCTCTGCTTTAGTTTATACATTTACAGTGGGCAGTTGGGACTAGGATTGTAATATTTGTTTTGTTAGTGTATAGACTAAATGAGACTATGTGAAAATATTTCAAAAATTGAAAACCACCTCGTAAAAGTTCATACCACAGTTATAGGAAAGCTTCTTACCTAAATGAGCTGACTATGGGGCAAGACATCTTACCTCCCTGACATTATCATCCAGCCTTCCGTATGCTATCTAGTGCTCTTTTCTTCTCCAAATAACACAGCACAAACGTACCATTCTTTTGAATTGTGCATGAAGCATGGTGTCTGCTGATGCAAAAAATAAGATGGTTGTCATAACTCATCCCTTTAAAATTCTCCAATTTTATTCATTTAAGTAAATTAGGGAGACGATGATAATGGTCAGTCACTTACCTTTCATATTTTGTTTTGCTAAATGATACTATGGAGAAAGTTGAGGAAGTGATCAGAGTTCTAACCATGTGTTACTTAATCATTCATTTATTCACCAAACGTTTAATGAGTGCTGATGGCAGAGAATAAAATTCTTGTCTTCTCCTCCCAGAATTTAAAGTCTAGTAAAAGGAGACAGACATTGAAGAGATATTCACAAAAGGAAATGAATAAATGACAAGTAGTGACAGCTTTAATAGCTGTTTTAGTAAGTGCAATAAACAGACTAAACTGTGTGGCCTTTGCCCAGTTTTAAGGATTAATATATCAATAATGAAGTGAAACTCACATTAACTTGTTGCAGTCCAGGGAATCCTTCCACTCAATTCCTACAATTAACTTCTTTTAGACCACTGAATGATACTTCGTTTTTCTTTAAAAATACCTGAGCAGCTCAGGTATCTGATGGCTAAGAACTTCTGATAACAGGAAATTTGCTTCTTGCTTACCTGAACTAGCAGATGTAACAAATGTTTCTACTTAAACACCATGACAGAGACTTACCAGGAGTTATTTTTTTCTTGATGTTCTTGACTATATCTTGACATTTCATCTATGCAAAAGTAGGAGACAGAAAACACAGAAAAATAGATTTCAAAAAGAGTCTGGTATTTTGAAATAGAAACAATGAATTATTTAAATGTTTACAACTGTGATATACTGAATATCTTGTCAAGATGCCATCTGTCTTTCCTTCTACTCCTTTAAAGAATCTTTTTCTGGTCGATAGAGTAAGAACAAATAGTGATCACTCCCCCTCTGCCTGGTGTGACATTGAGGTAGACAGCACATTGCTTTAGATTTTACTCACTTAGGTCCAAGCTCACATCTGAAAAATCTTCCCTGACATCAAATTCACACTGCACATCTTCCTAGACACTGTTATTTCTGGATGTGAGATAACCAGAGCTCTGTTCTAATTTTTATCTTAAGGTGGAGAAGAATCAGGCCTTAGCTTTCTAGGTGTCTGATTCTGGAAACTTTGTTTATGGCAGTGCTTCCAAGCAGTCACAACGTTCCTTGGAGTCAATACATGCTAATGTCAAGTGCTCAGTCTGTAAAAAGAAAGGAGCCAACAGCGACTTCGCGCCTGCCCGGCAGGCTCGGTTGCCGCTGGATGTTATGCTCTATGGCAGGATCTTCTTTGGGTACCTCAAATGCAATTCTTCTCACTCATCTTCCTTTCTCTCCTTTTTCCCTTCGTCTCTCCCCTCCCTGCATCCGTTTCAGCATCTGTGTGTTAACAGCCGCTGTGTAGATGCCTCTACTCCACCAGGTTGCCTCTTCCTAGCTTCTGGTTCCGACTTGCTTGCCCTAAATACCTCCCACTCCGCCAGCCTGACTTCTTTTTTTTTGCGGTACGCGGGCCTCTCACTGCTGTGGCCTCTTCCGTTGCGGAGCACAGGCTCCGGACGCGCAGGCTCAGCGGCCATGGCTCACGGGCCCAGCCGCTCCGCGGCATGTGGGATCTTCCCGGACCGGGGCACGAACCAGTGTCCCCTGCATCGGCAGGTGTACTCTCAACCACTGCGCCACCAGGGAAGCCCAGCCTGACTACTTTATCTGTAACAAATTAGGCCAGAAGCTCACCAGAGCACCACCCCACACTGACTCACTGACGGCCCCTCCACCCCGAAGGCACAGCCTCCGTCTCCCTTGGGAAGAGAAGCCTCCCTTTCGGAGGAGAGCCTGGAGATTCTGCTTCGGCTGAGACTTTCTTGTTGTTCTTACGTGAAAGTACCCAGGTTTTCTCTGTCTTCACATCCATCTCCTGATTACTCAGGCACTGGGCCCTCCTCATCAGTCCTACCACTTGTCTGAATCGGCTGAATTAAAAACAGCTGGAGCTCATCCCTCACGATCCCTGCGCATAATCCATTTGTAACTGGGCTTTACAAATGGGCTTTTACAGCAGGATATTTTTTTCCACAAATTTTTATTTTGAGAATTTTCAAACATGCAGCAAATTTGAACAACGCAACGAACACCCCTCTACTCACCACCAGAGAACTTTCTTGAGATGCTGTATCGTATTGCTCTCCATATTTTCCATTGGCCAGATTCATGAGGATGGCTAGGCCATTAGTACTTTTGCCGCAGGGTGGAAGCAAAAGCCTTTAGAAAGGTGGCGCTAGCCTCATGAGGCTGTTTACATTAAAGTTAATTAAAATTAAAAATTAGATACATCAGTTGCACTAGCCACATTTCAAATGCTCAGGAGCCACTGTGGCTAGTGGTTCCTGGATTGGACAGGACAGATAGAGGACATTTGCATCATTTCAGGAAATTCTATTTTAAAGCAGTTTACGCTTTGGGGTCTTTTGTAAAGGACTAAGTTTACTAAAGAAATGAGTTGGTTTCTTGGCGGGTAGAAGGAGCCAGAGAAGTGCCTCTGAGGCAAGAGAGGGAGGAGCCCTTTTCAGAAACTGGGACGGGGACCAAGTGCAATAGGGTCCTGTGATTTCTAGGGCTCCACCCCCTAATCTGTGACAGTGCACCCAGAAGGAGGCAAAACTTCAGGAAAATGGTTGCATGGTGTGCCCAGCAGAGCTGAATCTGGAATACTGGCCTCAGGGATCCACAGTAGTTTGGAAAATAAGGATGCCATCAGAGGCTATGATGGACTTCCTATTTTCTGAACACCACATAAGCCTCTTGGGTTCTGGTTGAGTCCTGGGAGAGAAGGTTGTAATACTGAGTGAGATTTAATTTCCTGGCAATCCAGTGAGACTAGTGCTCAGCTTTGGATTTTATGAGATTTAAAAGAAGAAGAGGTAGAAATTTGTTGCATATGTGAATTTTGGGATTGAGTTCCAAGCCCACTTAAAAAAGAGCGAAAATTGTGAAAAAATATAGTATACGTATTACATATAGTATATATATATATACATATATACACACAATATGTATATATAATTTTTAAAAAATAGTGTATATGTTTTTGGCCACTGGGGAACATTGTTGCCCTATGCATAAGACAAGGAATGCTTTGGAGCAGTGGTTCTTGAACTTGAGCACATGTCAGAATCACCCGGGGGACTTGTTAAAGCACAGATGCCTAGGCTGCCACCTGCAGAGGTTCGAGTTCAATAAGGACGGGGAGGCAAAAATATGAATTTCCAACACATTCCCAAGTGACACTGATGCTGTTGGTCTGGGGACCATGCTTTGAAAACCACTGCTTTAATAACAATTTTAAAATATGATATTAAAACTGTTTATTGACCAACCTTCCTTCATCATTAGGATATTATAATGGACACAGAGAAAAATCTGCATGCTGTACTAATAGTTGGCCTTAGTCTAGCATAGAAAAAGGTTATATGTGATTTTAAGGTGTCAATAGTAACAGCACTTCAGAAAGTCATAGTTCCTATCTAGTTGACATTCATCCTTCTATATATATATGGCGGAAGGGGATCAGCAATGAAGTTTAAGACCAAAAAACTAAATGGCTTCTGAGACACAGCTTAGGTCTAGGCAGAGCTTGATCCCTGAACTATTGATTTAGGAGATGCTCTCGAAAACTGTACCTGGCTATAAAAGGACCTAAAATTCAGCAATTCATTTCCAAATTGTAGTTCAGGTAATACCAAGGAGACTAGATTTGTCAGGGTAATTCAGAGTTAGGTTTTATTTTAGAGTTGCGTTACAGGCTGGGACGTGGGCTGCCTGATGAAATACAGCCTCACAGAGCAGAAAGAAAATCATCTTCCACGGATTCCTAAGAACCAGGTGACCTTCTGTAATGTGGACATCTCTTCCCCCCAGACAGTTGTTATACCAAAATCAATGTGTAGACAGCAGCTATCCCTTCTTATGAGAAATCCTCTGTATATTGTCTTAAAAGCCTAGAAAACTAATGTGAGGTTTACTAGATTCACCATGTTAATTATGATAGTTTATTGTTTTATGCCACCAGAAATTGGTTTTATTCTCAGAAAAATAGTGTTTTGATACTAGAATGGACCTTGAAAATTCATGTCTTCCAAACACTTCATTATGTCAATAAGAATCCAGTGTTCAGGAAAGTTAAATGATGAGCTTCAGGTATTATAGTTTTTATAACAATAGTATTTCTGGTCTTCTGGAAGATCAATTAAGAAACAGCAGCTTAGGAAGTTTGAAAGGTTAAGTAAATGTTTTTGCTCTAATGTTACATGTAGTAATAACTCATGAGAAAATATAAATCAAGTTTTAGCAACAGTTGTCTTTGGGCTTCTTATTTTCTACTGTGTAAATTTGGTAGTCTTGACTTTATTATGATAACCATGTTTTGCTATTGTAATGAAAAATGTAGATAATTCCTATCTTAGAAATAAATGTTCCAGTCTCCTTCAGTATTTTAAAATAAAAACTTTATTGCTGAATGAGATAGTTTCTTTTAAGTATAATTGTTCAAAGATAGTTTAAATTACATTCTTCATTTCTCATTCATAGGATACGTCACAGTTGAACAGCATCAGATGTGCTGATAGTATTTGCTATACCTCCTCATTTTCATTCTCAAGTAGTCATTGTTTTTGAATACTAATATGATGTCATGCAGCTCCCACCATTTGAAATATGACATTGCTGTACATGCTGATTGTGTTGCGTTCACTGCAAAAAAAAAAAAAAAAAAAAAAAAGCATTATTGGCTTTATGTGGTTGGTCCTAAATTTCAAGATATTGTGAAGGATGTTTTCAGTGCAGTTTGCAATCTCTCTTCAAGTTGGTAGGTTATTCTATTCATTTATTCAACTTTTTAAAAAGTGCAATGCAGGCACTGTTCTATACCATGTAAGATGGTCGTGGTTCCTCCCCTTACAGTTGTTATGGTTGTAGAATTATTTGGCCTAGAAGATATGTTGGGAGATGAAAAATTAAAGAGGATCGTATGATGGCCCCTGCTGCAAGGAGAAGCACCTACACTTAATCCAGCTGTCTAAAATAAACATGGAAAATGTAAATACTTTAGACCTAGAAAATCCAGGTTCAAGAATTTATCCAACAGAAATATTCATAGATTTCACAAAAATACTGGAAGAAAGATATTCATTACAGCCTTGCTAGCTATAGAGCAAAACTAGGAAAATCTAAGTGTCCATCAATAAATGTTTAATAAATCTATAGAATGGAATGCTACACATTATTTTCAAAGAATGAAGTAGATTTATATGTGCCAAATGGAAATATATCTAAGCTATATTAATTGTAAGGTCAAGTGTAGAATGATGTTAAAACATTTCATTATTTATAATAGCAAACAATATGTTTGCATATGTATAAAACAATGCCTGGGGACTTCCCTGGTGGTGCAGTAGTTAAGAATCCACCTGCCAATTCAAGGGACAAGGGTTCAAGCCCTGGTCTGGAAAGATCCCACATGACGCAGAGCAACTAAGCCCGTGTGCCACAACTACTGAGCCTGCGCTCTAGAGCCGGTAAGCCACAACTACTGAGCCTGCGTGCCACAACTACTGAAGCCCGCACACCTAGAGCCTGTACTCCGCAACAAGAGAAGCCACCACAATGAGAAGCCTGCACACCACAAGGGAGAGTAGTCCCTGCTCTCCGCAACTAGAGAAAGCTCTCGCGCAGCAGTGAAGACCCAACGCAGCCATAAATAAATAAATAAACAATAAATTTTAAAAAACAGAAACAAAAGAAACAAGGCCTGGACAGTTATTCAGGAAATTGTTCTGAGAGGAGAGTGGGATAATAGTATTTTATACCTTTCTGTACTATGTTAATTTTTTTCTCCTTAAATAATAGGTAATATTTTTACAGTCTAACCAAAAAGCAACAGCAAACTTCAATGAAGTTTGCAAAGGCCTATGGGTACTTGTCCCATTCCCTATCATAACTTCTTAATCCTCATGTGAATCATAATATGCCATTGGGGTGGATAAAAGCATTCCACAGCCTTGAACTATTAGAATGGTTTTTGGCCTAGAAGTTAATCTTTTCCTCTGTGATCTCTCTTGGTGTTGGTAGTTTAGATCAATAATGACAACCAGTTGTTCAGGTTGTTCTGCACGAAAGTGCCAATTGAAATCCATTTACTGTATCCTTTGTCCCAGCACAGAGCTGTTTTCCCCAGAGGAGAAAAGGGGACTTTTCCCTAATTTTTACAAAGGTCTATATGAGCTAATTAAGTCCCTGATGTTAGAACTCATTTTCTTTTAGTATATCTAAATCATGTAGGCTGAAGGATAAGCTGTTTTATTCTCTTTATTCAGCCCATATTGCTGGGAAGTCTTTGGTTACATAACAGTATCATACTGAATCAAACTCTGTAACTCAGGGATGATACTTGGTGATGTGCCCATTCTGACTTTTGAGTATTTTATTAATTATTATAATCAACTAATGATTAGTTCCTGAAGGCCTTGACCCTTACCAGGCTACCAACCACCAAGCCAGGCTTTCCCAGACTTGCTGATTATAAGACCCTCCTAGGGAGCTTGCTATAGCTTTCTTCTACCTCATTCTAACAATACAACTCATTAGACATTTTAGGCCCTTTTATGGTGATTCTGATTTAATTTGAGATGAGACTTGGAACTGTATTTATAACTATTGCCCTTGTAGGCTTTTAGAATTAGATGAGTTTTTGTGATTGCTGTTGTTTTGTTTTTAATGCTCTAAGATTGGAAGGTAAGAGAGGTTATCTAATAAGCCCAGAGACTTGGAGCTCACCACATTGAAGTTATCTTTGGATTGAGTTGGACATTTAAGGCATAGTCCAGAGAGAATGCCATGGAAATGCCAAGATTTTGGGGTGGGGAAAGAGGAATGGTATCATAAAATTCTCATAAAATTCTAAGACGTACCTGGCTAGTTTCAGACTAAATTTCATGCAGTTAACTGCCTGATGAGTTTTATTTTGGCAAATCATAACATATTACAAATTGGAAACCTCTGCTGCATTTGAATGAAGTCCTTCCTCCTATCCTTGTCTCTGAAAGAAATATGTCTACATACTTTAACCATTCTCCATAAATCCTATTATCCACCTCCTTGCATATTTATAAGATCACAATCTTATAGTTACTATATTTTGCTCTAGTGTTGCACCTACTGACAATATCTGTCAGCATAACTCAATAGACATTTTTCCTGAGGTAGGGAGAATGGCTGCACTTATGACTAAGGTTGACCAAAGGCACAATCTGTTTGCCTTTAGAAATGTGTGTTTTCTGTGACTGCAAGAAATACTGCTGAACAAAACGTTTCTTTACCAACCTTGATGAACGATGGACATTAATAATGCAGATGAGAATCAGGCCAAGTGATATTGAAGAGAAAACAAGGTCCAGCATCCCTAATTCCTTTTAGAGGAATAAATTTTAAATGGCAAGCTCAGTAGTTCCATCACAGCAAAGAACGAGGTAAGTATTATATAATCTTTAAGTTCTAAAGAGTCAAAAATCTATTTATGGACCTTATACCTTGGAAATATTTATGTATGTACATAATTATACATATACCCACACTTATATCTATGTCTCTTTATAGGTAACAGAGAGGTAGTATGTTTGCTCTTATGGATGTAATATATGTCCATTTAAATATTTATTACATATATCCAATATTACTTTAATATACCAAGGTCAATTTTCTTTTGTAACTTTTCTGATGTTTTATTCTTTTATATATCTTGCATATAATGATAGCCCTCTGTTAGAGTATATAAGCAAAGGGCAAAATATCTTAGAGGGATAAATGACTCTTTTAAAAATAGAAGTATTTAGAGCAATGCTAAAAATTAACTAATCTGACCTTTTACTAAATACCTAGAAAACACCTTCTCTGTACAAAGTACTACAGAGGATGAAGTATTTAAGGCCAGTTTCTGCCAATCATACACTTTCTGGTGTGTGTGTTCTTGTGGCAAAAATTGGAGGAGGAGGGTGATGAGAGGAAGAAAACTGTATTTTAAACCACTGCTTCATGGCTAAGTGCTATACAAATGGAGCACAGTGGTGACCCTATGTCCTGCTTTGCCTAGGAGAGTCCTCATGTACGCCTATTGCTTTATTATAATTATTAATAGTCTCCTCCTTCACTCTCAAAACGGTCTGGGTGTGAACATATACATCAAAGTCCCACAGAAGTTCACAGGAGAGAAAATTCTCTTCCAGTAATAAGACATAAGAAAAATGTCACTGAATCCTGAAGGATGGGTTTGATTTCAGAGGTAGAAAGATAGATGAGGAAGTAGTCAAGGCTTATGTCTCATCATTGCTTGCCTGTATTCTTCCAGTAACTTCTCAAGTTATGACCCTGCTTTCTGTTTCCTTTTCCTTAAAGTCAGAATCTACTCTAGCATCTTCACTTCTACCTTTACTTCTTTTACAAATGTCTTAATGGTTCTTCGTCACCATTATGTTATGTCATATGTTATAGCCAAAGCGCCAACATGCACTTAGGGCCCTTTATTATCTGGCCCCTGCTTGCCCCTCCGTCAGTATCAATACCCATTGTTCACTGTAGCCATATTGAACTATTGTGAATGCTCTGAACATGCCATCCTGTTTCTGATTTTCATGTGTGTCTTTGGTCTTCATCATCATCAGGGCAAATACTTATATAGTAATTACCATAGGCTTGGAACTGTTGACCTGAAAGCTCTACTTGTATTAACTCATTTAATCCTCATACAAATTATTATTACCATTTTACAGATGACAAAATTGAGGCAAAGAGGGGCTAAGAAACTTTTCAAACTTTCAAAGTTGTTCAGCTAGTAAGCAGTATAGCTGATGTTTGAATCCAGGCAATCTGGCTGCAGAATCTATACTTTTGACCACTTTTCTGTAATACTTCTGCTGTTTGGACTGCCCTATCCCTCTCATTCTTCAAACCCAGATCAGAGTTTACAGTTATAATTGTCCCTGAATCCGCCTGTAGAGTTACTCATTCATTCCTCTATATATTCTGTAATTTGGACTTACTTCTTTTGCTGAGAAAGTCAACCTGGAGGAGCATGAAAAGTGGTTCTGGAGGAGCAAACAAAATACCCGACTCACACATTGCAACTTTTACTATTTTAATACACTTCTGAGGGATTCTCTTTGTAGCTCAAGTGGCCATCCACCATAGCTCTGGTTCCCATATCCTTCTTTTCCTTCTGGAGCCACCAGCTTATGCTCCAGCTTCAGTCCTTTCTCCTAACAGAGACCACATCCTACTGCTTGTAGCCCCTGGTACGTCACTTCCCCCAGCCCCATTCCTACCCCAGGTTTTCTTGCTGTCAGCCCGGGTATACCTGTGTGTGTGTGTGTGTGTGTGTGTGTGTGTGTGTGTGTGTGTGTTTAGCTCCCCTTCTCCCCCAATTTGTACAATAAAAACATCTTCATCTTGTTACACAACACCGTTAACTAAAAGTAACTGGGCAAACAATGAAATAAAAAATGTAATCTTTATTAGTTTTGCACATTTTTAATGTTGGTTAGCATCACTTAGGGTAATAGTAGCATTTTCCAGCATGCAGTTCACGAATACAGTTTAAGTAGTTTTAAGAAAAAGTGCCTATAGTTTGCTTCTGTAAGAAACACAAAATGTCCTGATATAACTGACTACGTAAGTTCACTACTCTCTGTTCTTCCAGGAAAAAAAAAAAGTTGTGAAACCCGCATTATATTTAGAGCAATCTAGAGCGGCATGACTCCAAAGAAATGAAAACATAAACAGAAGTTAGAAAAAAAGGACAAAAATGAAAAATAAGCACTATCTTCAATCAGTTAGTGTAGGAACTACCAAAAATGTAAATAAAAATTTATACCTTTTTCCAATTGCAAAGCATAATTTGGATGTGAGTTGTGAACCTATTTTTGCCCTTTAAAATTATGAAATAATCTAAAAGTAGCAAATGTAATAGAAAAGCAGAAATCTACAACTACCCCGTCTTGTTTTCATTTCTTATTTAGCAAATTTCTTCCCTGAAAAAGTACGGTGGACAGAAAGTAAGAAAGTGATTGTGATATCAACCTTAAGATAATTTCCTCTTCATATTTATGTACATAATGCTGAAAAATAAAATAAAATGACTTTTTACAGTACTTATATTTGCTTATAAAACTCTAAACACATTTTAACAGGTTAAGCGGTGCTTTTTTTAAAACATGTCTGTACAGTCAGGCTATACAACATATGGGATCCACTTAAAATTTAAAAATAACCAAAAAGCTGTTAAAGTGCTGCAAACTATTGCTTAATGACTTAAAGAAATGAGATCTGTTGAGCAATTTCTTTGACTTTACCAGTGACATATGGTTTCTCATAAATGAGATTCTGAGCAGTGCGAGAAACCAGATACAGCAGCATGGTAATTAGAAACATGCATTCATAGCATCCAAGCTATCTATAATGGTACAGAATACATTATGTTACCTGTGTAAAGCTTGCACTCTACATTTCTTGTGGTACATATTTGATGCAATAAATACTGTGCTTAGGTCATTATTTCTTTGCTCAAACGTGCACCACCGGGTAAAATGACTATTTACATAATAAATAGCATTTCATTAACATATACACTGTCAACCTTGCTGTGCTGAAGATGGCTAAACAAAGTGCAGGATTAAGCAGAAATTTATAAAGCGTTCTTTTTGTCAATTCCGTCTTTAGGGGGGAAGCAATACTTATTCAGGTTTTTAAATACAAGAAACAGAAACATAACACTTATGACTCCAGACATTTGAGTGAAGTTTTCACCTGCTTAGATTTCATGGGCTATCCCCCCCAAAATGATATAGTTGGTCTAGGGGCTGGATTTGACAAGGTCAGCAAAGCACCTCCAATTTTCACCTAATTACCCCTCCCAGAAACATGGATGGAATTTAAGAACTCATTGTTTTCCTCGTAACTTTTTTCATGCATGATCTCTGAGTGTAGCATGCCCTCATGCAAACCACATCTCTGTGCAGATGGGAGGCCATGCAATTACCATAACCCCTGGTGGCATACCTGTTAGAGAGGTCCTTTAGTCTATTTCCCAACAGAAACCCCGTTTACAAAAATAGTCACATATAATAAACAACATATGGACTAAAAAAAAGATGAATCCACTAACAGATTTTGTAAAAATGTGACAAATGTGGCAGTCGAAATGCAAAGAGTGGATACAATTACTACACTAAAGTGTTTCATGTTAAACAACCCCCGAATTATAGATTTGCACCCCTTTGAACTGGTCCCTACAGTCTGAGTAGCCATTTTGTCTCTTGTCTTCAGCAGTGTCAGCTGGTAGTGAGAACAGTAACCTCCTGTCGAGGTCATCTTCCCTTTTCAGAGTCACAGTTTTCCGACAAGGGGTCACTGTCTGATTGTAGGCACTGACCTTAAGTAGATTTGTGTAAAAACAGTCAGTTTGGCATTGACCTCCTAAAGGAGTCCTGTTGACCAGAATACATCACCTTCACAGGCTGTAAACAATTTGTCACCCAGTGATTTTGATTTATTTTTGTTTATTTCCCTTTGGCTTTCTCATCTTTGCCTTCTTGCTCGTGTTTTTCCACGATTGGCTTTGTTACCCGATCATAGGAGGGTGGACAAGCTGCTGTGGACATGGTCAGATCAGTCTTTTCTGTAATTGAGTTTTCATTTATTCTGTCAATTACCATGTCTTCTTTTATAAGAAGATTAGCCCCACCTTTGATTTTATTTTTGTTATATGTAAATGAAGCTTGCTTTACAGTTCGCTTTAAAAGGTGGCGCCTGTATGCACGCTGAATAATAACAGCAGACACCTCCTCTTGTTTTCGTCTTAAAGTCGTAGTTATTGGCTGATAGGAAACCTTTGATGGGTTGGAAGCCATGAATCGCTCTTCCATCTGTATTCGGAGAGCATCCATCTCTCCACTCTCCCCCAGAACCCGCTTCGTAAAAGCAAATAAGATGTCAAGACAGTGGATCCGGTCCCCACTGACCATAGGCAGATCCATGGCAATGAGCTGGACTTTGTTCGGTTGTGGCAAATTGAGCGGAGGTTCAAGAGCAGCTGCAAACTGAGAGAGTTTTTCAAATTCCATGAACTGGGTGGCATTGGGATCAAACTTCTCCCAAACCTCGTAGAACATCTCAAAGTCATCCTCGCTCAGGGGCTCTGCACTTTCTTCAGTAGCAACACTGAAGTTCTCCAGGATGACAGCGATGTACATGTTCACCACGACCAGAAATGATATGATGATGTAACTGACAAAAAAGAAGATCCCCACAGATGGGTTCCCACAGTCTCCCTTAACTGAGCTGCCAGGGTTAACTTTATTAGGGTCACAATCAGGTGGTTTACTGTTGAGAATAGGTGCTAGCAATCCATCCCAGCCAGCAGAGGTGGTAATCTGGAACAGGCAGATCATGCTGTTGCCAAAGGTCTCGAAGTTGAACATGTCATCAATTCCAACCTCCCTCTTAACATAGGCGAAGTTGGACATCCCAAAGATGGCGTAGATGAACATGACCAGGAAGAGCAGGAGGCCGATGTTAAACAACGCAGGAAGGGACATCATCAAAGCAAAGAGCAGCGTGCGGATCCCCTTGGCCCCTTTGATCAGACGCAGGATTCGGCCAATCCTGGCAAGACGGATCACTCGGAACAGGGTAGGGGACACAAAATATTTCTCTATCAGCTCAGCCAGAAACATACCTATGGATAAAAGATCAGAGTATCAACCAGTGAAGAAGTTATCCATTAAAATAATACTTAAATTTCTGTTAAGGCTCCCAGGTAAAGTTCAGAGTACTGAAATTCAGTTATTTAATCTTCAATTTTATATACAGACAATACATACATATATTATAGATAAACCTTAATTTCGGCATTCAGCATTAAATTCAAGTCAGTATTTGCTGTGAACTAAATTCTGTCCACCCCCACCCCCCACCCACCCTACCACCAAATTCATACATTACAGCCCTAACCCCCCAAGGTGGTGGTATTTGGAGATAGGGCCTTTGGGAGATAATTAAATTTAGATGAGGCCATGAGGTTGGAGCCCTCATGATAGGATTAGTGCCCTTATGAGAAAAGGCAATAGAGAGCTTGCTCTCTCTTTCTCCCTGCCACCTGAGGACACAGTGAGAAGACGGCCATCTACCAACCTGGAAGAGACCTCTCACCAGAAACCCATCATGTTGGCACCTTGACTTCGACTTGTGGCCTCCAGAACTCTGAGAAAATAAGTTTCTCTTGTTTAAGCCACCCAGTCTGTGGTAATTATTACGGCAGTCCAAGGTGGCTATGACAATATTCAATTGAATAAGGATTTTATAGTACCTTTTGTCTTTGAGGGATATCTATAGACTAGTTTTAGCTTATACAAAATCCCAAGACTGAATCTAAAAAAACAAATTAAAAATTCTCAAGTCCGTCTTAAGAGCAGTAGCCAACAGTATACGTACACGTTTATAAGAATTCAATGATTTTTTTCTGAAAATGCCAAATCATATATACCCTCTATTCAGTCCTTCCCCATCTAAAAGTATCTGCAGTTTTTAATGCTGTTTTCATCTCTCCATGAACTTGATGCTTCCCGAAGCTTCTACTATAATATTCATATATATATATATATATGTAATACATATATATATGTATATATATGGTCTGGTGCACTTCTAAAAGGGTTTAAGCTGATGCTGTTTCTGGTTTCCTGTGTCTGACACTGGTCTCTCAGCTCTCTTCCTTAAAGCTTCTTTCTCCATTTGCCTTTAAAATAATGAAATAGTGATTGAGCTGAAAAAGATCTCAAGAAATTAAGTACCTTTGAGTTACACTACCTCATTCTGTAAAGAGTAAGTAAGCATGTGTGTGTGTGTGTGTGTGTGTGTGTGTGTGTGTGTGTGTATGAGTGAGAGAGAGGGAAAGAGAGTGAAAGAGAGGTGAATACAACTAAGTACCCTATCCACAACTAATTATACCACAGATTACTGTGGGAATCAAAGGCTACATACAACATATGAGTTGGATAGAAAATCAACTTCTTCAGAGGGAGGAATGGCATAAAAATCTGCCTAACGGAGGCACCCCCTATTGGATGGTAAAATATTGACCCAATCATATTATTATCTGGTTTAGGAAAGAATGAATACTTCAGGCCCACAGGCAGACTTCTTCACTTCACTGGAGCTAGAGTTGTATCTTGAATGAGATGAGCTATGGGTCACGTGACTTGTTTAACATTCCAGGCTTTGAAGTGTATGACTGATGAAATGATGTTCCATGCCACATCACTTCTTTTGTGCATCATTACTATAAATTTCAAGGTAATCTACAAAATATCCCATACCCTGCATTAAAGAACTTACCATCTGCAATTGCTGACATTTTGTTCTTAGCTTTATTCTCTTTTCACTCTATGCTCTTCCTTATTTGCCACCAGCTTCCACTCCTGTATACATGCTAATGACTCTGTGTCTATGTCTCTGATGCACTGTCTCTCCTGAGTACCAGACTAAATTTCTAGTCCTCTCTTCAACAGAGCCATTTAGATATTGTATAGACTATTCAATCTCAACAAGTCAAAAACATTTCAATCTTAGTTAACAGCAGATTTCTAGTTCAAATCAATGAGACTTTGGTATATTGACAAATAATATACCTAGTCTAAAATGCACAGAATAGGATACAATACTCTATGCATAGCAGGAGCCTCATTTTGTAAGAAAGAGAAACACACCAGTATGACATACATCAAAATTTTCACAGTGGTTTTCTCTGAGTGATCAGATAACCTCTAATTTAAACTTGATTAGTCTAACTTTTACTCTTATTGAGCTGAACTTAAGAGACCTGAAATAATTCTTACCTACAATGGAGAGAATGACAACCACAAAATCAAAAATATTCCAGCCTATGGTAAAATAATAATGGCGGAGGGAGATGAGCTTCAGCACACATTCTCCAGTGAACAGCACAATGAACACCAGGTTGATACGTGACAAAATGCTAGTCACATATTCACTCTGATCGTCAGTTTCCACCATCATTGTGACCATGTTGAGACAGATGAGAATCATGATGCTTATGTCAAAAACTTGTCTGGTTACGAAGTCAAAGACCATTCCTTGAAATTTGTTCTGTAGAGAATCAGAAATGCTTTTAGCAACAGAGGTGTTTTCCTGTACACATTAGCTTCTACATAAGTATTTTCTGCACTAACTGACTGTCTAGTATTATACCTAGGAACCACTGGCCCTGAATTTTGTAAAAGATGGTTTATAGCACATTGTTCTTTAATTTAGTTACCTAAATTGCTATTTACCAAAATGTATTCCACAGAATAACAATCCCTTGTCAAAAGGGGATTTTTGATAAGAAACACTGCATACTATACGCTTCTCTGAGAGGCACAAAATGCATATTGATGTATTAAAATTATGAGAAGTTAAGAAACCTGCTTAATTTTGTTATACCAGAATTTCCCATGATCAGTTGGACCATGAAGCAGTTTCAAAATATAGTATCTAATAACATTCCATTTGCCTTATTCTCAAAGAATTGTTAGAGGGAACTTGTCATTTTCATGACACACCTATAACATTATGCATTTAAAGTCCATGTGTGGCAATACTGATGCTCTTCCAGCAACCAGTCTTTGCTGACATTGTCACACACAGAATGCTGAGTCTACACAGGGATAATCAGGCCAGAATGACATTCCTTATGCTTTGATGTCACAAATTCATGTCCCTTGTCACTGATCGATGGTTCTGCTCCCTGGTTCTGCCACTGTCATTCACTACAGGCCATTGTCTGGCCCATTTCCCTAGGCCACTGAGGAAGTTTGAGGACATCGTCTATCTTACATTTTTCCTACACATAGTTGACTCATTTTTACTTCCAGTGTTAAGGCTTAACAGAGGACAGTATATGTTTTTCATCATTCTCAAGAAGGCAAGTGTTGGCTAGCACAATATGAATATTCACTAGCATTTTATTCCCTAAAGCACCCCAGGAGTTGTTTTAACCTCACAGGTCATCATCATAAAAATCAGTACAATGTGGGATAAGGCTCCTCCATTTCATGGCAGTTGTCTCATTGGTTCATCATGGAAACATGACATTGGGTTATTTATCATCATGAATTGTACTTATTGACTCTGACCTCTGTAGACATTAGTAATTTCTAACTTTATAGCCTTATATATGAATGTTAGATACTAGAAGTCTTTCCTTCTCCAAAACAACTGGTACCTCTAATGAAAAATAAAATGGAAGTAAGGTGTTATTTCACTCAACAATTCATCAACTTGTTAATCTATCAGAAAACTGCATGTTTTTTAACCCCATTCAAGATTACTCTTCTAACATTCTTGAGTTATATGATCAAATTCCTTGTGCATATCACACTGCCTATGTGTCCTTTGCCATTTTTTTTTCCCTTTTCCATTTTGTTTGGATTCTAGTTGTGTAATTCTAAATGGCTTGAAGATAAGGGTGCATTTTCTGTTTCTTCTTTTTCCTTTTGGTCTCTCCCTTTAAAAAATAATTTTTACCATTACCATAAAAGGTATGAATTAATGATGCTCTAAAAGTGGGAGAAATCTTTGCTGCTCGAAACGTTAGCTGCTATCTCTTCTGTGAGAAAACCCATGCTAGTTTTGTTTTTATATTTTTTTCCCCCATATCATTTGATATTTCTTACCCCTGGTCGAGGTATAGGCTTTTGAGGCTTTTTTGATCCTAATTTTTTCATTGCATTATAGTATTTCTTCTGTTCTTCTGTCATAAAGATGTCTTGACCTCCAAAGTATAGAAAAGAAAAATCAAAACTGGTTAAAACTGTGTCCCTTTGTACATAGTTTTTTAACATTAAACTTAAAATAGGAAAGGGACAGTTAAAAAAGGAAATGCAAAATTCAACCAATTAGCATAATTATGCCTGGGATTTTAAATTTGAAAAATTAAAACTAATTTTTAGATACTATAATCTTATTTATTGCCCACAATCATCCAAAATTGACTTTATTGTTTTCACTATTATTTTATGGAGGAAAAATTCCCAGAATCTGAGAGGTTAAGTATTTTACCCAAGACCGTAAACTCAGGAAGTAGTACAATTTGATTCACTGAGACACTAAATACATGGTTCCTTTCACTACACACACTGCCTTTCAGAAGGTAAAGACAATGATTTTCTTATTCATATGTAGCAAAGAGTTAGAGTAGGTATATTGCATGATGGTTTAGAGTTACTCACAAAAAGCCACTTTCACTCTGCCAAGAACTGGAGCAAAAGGATGGAAAGGAAACTGGCCAAGTCGGTAGATGACTTAGGGGAAAAGTCAGAGGTCATACGTATGGCAGGTATGTGGTATGATAGGCCAGTAGGTACAGAGGATTAGACCTCAGGCTAATAAGTGAAACGAAATAGCTTGATAATGACAACGGAGTAATATCAGTAATAATAAAGGGGGCTAAGGGACAGAAATGATCCATAAGTGAAAGAGTCTCATCCAATGAAAGCACTCATATAATAAGAAAACAGACTGAGCAAGTGAGATGAAGGATCAGTACAAAAAGGAAGAAAAATAAATGGCAAAAATAAAGGCCTCAAAAACATATTCAAACCTACTAGTCATAAAAGACATGAAAATTAAATACAATTTTCATTTTTCAAATATCAAGTACCAAAAAACAGAGAGAATGTTTGATGCCAGTGAAACAGCAGTGACCTGAGCACATCTATATGCTTTTTCTTTTTTTTTAACATCTACATTGGAGTATAATTGCTTTACAATGGTATGTTAATTTCTGCTTTATAACAAAGTGAATCAGTTACACATATACATATGTTCCCATATCTCTTCCCTCTTGCGTCTCCCTCCCACCCTCCCTATCCCACCCCTCTGGGTGGTCACAAAGCACCGAGCTGATCTCCCTGTGCTATGCGGCTGCTTCCCACTAGCTATCTATTTTACGTTGGGTAGTGTACATATGTCCATGCCACTCTCTCACTTTGTCACAGATTACCCTTCCCCCTCCCCATATCCTCAAATCCATTCTCTAGTAGGTGTGTGTCTTTATTCCCGTCTTACCCCTAGGTTCTTCATGACCCTGTTTTTTTTCTTAGATTCCATATATATGTGTTAGCATACTGTATTTGTTTTTCTCTTTCTGACTTACTTCACTCTGTACAACAGACTCTAGGTTCATCCACCTCACTACAAATAACTCAATTTCGTTTCTTTTTATGGCTGAATAATATTCCATTGTATATATGTGCCACATCTTCTTTATCCATTCATCCGACGATGGACACTTAGGTTGATTCCATGTCCTGGCTATTGTAAATAATGCTGCAGTGAACATTGTGGTATATGACTCTTCTGGAATTATGGTTTTCTCAGGGTATATGCCCAGTAGTGGGATTGCTGGGTTGTATGGTAGTTCTATTTTTAGTTTTTTAAGGAACCTCCATACTGTTCTCCACGGTGGCTGTATCAATTTACATTCCCACCAACGCTGCAAGTGTTCCCTTTTCTCCACACCCTCTCCAGCATTTATTGTTTCTAGATTTTTTGATGATGGCCATTCTGACTGGTGTGAGATGATATCTCATTGTAGTTTGGATTTGCATTTCTCTAATGATTAATGATGTTGAGCATTCTTTCATGTTCTTGTTGGCAATCTGTATATCTTCTTTGGAGAAATGTCTATTTAGGTCTTCTGCCCATTTTTGGATTGGGTTGTTTGTTTTTTTGATATTGAGCTGCATGAGCTGTTTGTAAATTTTGGAGATTAATCCTTTGTCAGTTGCTACATTTGCAAATATTTTCTCTCATTCTGAGGGTTGTCTTTTGGTCTTGTTTATGGTTTCCTTTGCTGTGCAAAAGCTTTTAAGTTTCATTAGGTCCCATTTGTTTATTTTTGTTTTTATTTCCATTTCTCTAGGAGGTGGGTCAAAAAGGATCTTGCTGTGATTTCTGTCGTAGTGTTCTGCCTATGTTTTCCTCTAAGAGTTTGATAGTGTCTGGCCTTACATTTAGGTCTTTAATCCATTTTGAGTTTATTTTTGTGTATGGTGTTAGGGAGGATTCTAATTTCATACTTTTACATATACCTGTCCAGTTTTCCCAGCACCACTTATTGGGAGTATGAGTGGGCATGTTACCTGGGGAAAGCAAAACACTTTACTCTTGGAATTTATCTTAAACAAATCATTAAAGGCTCAAATGTTTTCGGCACAAAGACTTTTGACCAGGCACTATTTAAATTATTAAAGATTAGAAACAACCTAAATCATCAATCTATTGGAAAATGGTTAAGAAAATTATGATAATATGTATATGACGACTTAACAAAATGGGAAAATACTTATGTTAACTCAAAAAATTTATAATTATAGACCAAATAATTTCAATAACAAGGATATGTGTAGAAAAAGTTTGAACAGAAAAACATAAAATGTGAATACTGGTTACTCCTGAGTAATGATATTTCTTCACTTTCTGTGTTTTTGATAATATGCATATATAACTGGGATGATAAAATGGGCTTCATAAGTGATAATAATTAATAAAGAACTGTTCAATTCAAGGCTGGAACTGATAGTTTGTAATTAACATCAGGGAGAATGAAGTGGGAATACATAAAACGAGCCAAAAAAGAATTAAAAAATGTGAAAAGAAACACTAGAAGAAGCTTACCTCTCATGCCTAATTTACTGCAAAGATTTTAAACGTTTTTGCTGGAAAATATATTTCAAAGAGGTTAAGTTGTAAAGATAAAACAACAGGTTGACTCTGGGAAACAGGTGTATGCCTGGGTTCTCTCCTAGTTCTTTTTTTTAATTATTCTTTTTCAAAAGAAAAAATGTGGTACCTGAGTATTTTTTCTTTAAAGAGGAGAGAGATTTTGTGAACCTATGCACAGGAGAATGGAATACACTCCTTCTTGGCTTTTTATACCATGAAAGACATGGGCAGTGAATGGCAGAGGGGGAGGATGCAAAAATAGATTTTAATATATAATCCCATTTGGTTTCTGAGTTAAAGTACTCATTTGGTGTTGAAAACCCTTCAAATAATTTATTACCTCAGTGGGAGAGAAAATATTAGAAATACTTATCTTCTTCTTTTGCTGGTTGAAATTATCTATGATGACACCAATAAACAGGTTCAAGGTGAAGAAGGACCCAAAGATGATGAAAATAACAAAGTAAAGATACATGTATAGACTTTCCTCATACTTAGGCTGGAGTTCCACCTACAAAAGGAGAATATTTTGTAAGATATTACAATACATTTGATGCTGGTAGTCACTGGTGTTTTTCATGAGAATAGAAAAGAAAATTTCTAGTAACACTTAAGCAGTACTTTTCTTTATTTCCTCTAAATCAGCTACCTCTAAAAAATAAATCTCTGAAATTAGCCTTTAGGATAATTTTTTATGTGAAAAACAGAGTGTTCTCATGTGAAAAATACAGTATGATGATTTTGAAATGTATTTTTTTCTAACTATAAATACAACTAATATCTTGCCATTTGGACAGTAGTGTACTAAATTTGGGAATTTTTAAGGTATTGCATTTTAATAATTTAAAAATTAATAGCGAAAAAATTTTACATCAGTAAATATGCATAGACTATTTCAATGATTATTTTAGAAATAATCATTCCTGATGCATGAATTTATTTAGCAAATAAGAATTGAGTTACTTATTTCGATGTTTGGCATCCTGCCTATAACATTATAACATTCATTGAATTTTTCAGATTGAGTAGACATAATTGGACATGCTATCTGCTAAATCCTCAACTGATAATTTAATCTCTAGATTGTACTCATAATAAATAAGCATTTGAGCTTTTACTTAGCACTTAGTAAAGAAGTAAAGGAGTCACTATAGATAGTACCCTAATAGATTCATGTCCTCCTAAAGATAACAGAGTTAAAAACCAACCAAACGCACAAAACAAACACAATAAGTAACAAAGTGAAATAACTCATCTCTGGAGGATATCAAGAAAGTACTCAACATAAAACTAAAGCCACTTATGGGAAATGCACATCAAGAAAGATAAAAGTGTGCTTATCAGATCAGTTTAAAGATTCCAGGGGTAAAGTTCATTCTTCATGATTATAGAAGATGGGACTTCAGAATGGAAAGATAAAGAGAAAATACTAAATTTTACAAATTTTGAAGAGCAGAGTTGGAATGAGCATGGATTTCAGTTCTCTTCTTGAAGCCTGAAAAAGACTATTGTAGGATAAATCAAAAAAGTAGGTCTTAGGTGATAGAAACTTAAAGGAAACTGTTGATCACAGAAATGATAACAGTCTCTGTAAAGGCTCCAGTAAGTTTATGGATGCTATAATCATATAAAAGAATGGATTTTAAAGTGACTATTACAGAAATCTAATTCTTGTCTAATGTGGAGGGTAAACTACTGATGGTAACCATGTATTTCTTCACATTTGCTCCAGCATGCCAATATTATTATTGATTATATAATTGGTAGATTAAAAGGAAACAAAATAGAAAAGTAGTTAATAGATGGATATTTGTTGGTTATTAAATATACTCATGTGTTACATTAGTTTGACTTCCATTTTGATAAATCTTACTAAGATCTTTCTGATAAATATTTGAGTATTAACTTGAGTCATACTTTTCCCTTTTTAAAAATTCATTGTAGAATCATTCCATTTAGCTGATATGCTCTGTTAATTTTAGTGCCTAATCAATATTGTGAAAAGACTTAGGATGTAAAGAATACTTACATTTCTGGAATCAACTGCTGCATACATTATATCCATCCATCCCTTAAATGTGGCCTATTAAAAAGGACATGCATGTTTTACTTTGGAGTAAAGATAATTCAGACCTGATGTTTAATAAATATTCTTCCTGATATATTTCTTTAAAAGGAACATTTTTAAAAGACATCTCAAAACAAATTTTACATGGATTTTGGACCAACAATATCTCAGTAAGTCTCTTCATTTCTAGACCATATAATAAACAGAGTGGTCATTTGATATATCTTCCTGCTTGATAACCAACTCACAAATACTTCTCAGTTCTTTTCTTTTATTATTTTTTAACATCTTTATTGGAGTATAATTGCTTTACAATGGTGTGTTAGTTTCTGCTTTATAACAAAGTGAATAAGTTATACATATACATATGTTCCCATATCTCTTCCCTCTTGCATCTCCCTCCCTTCCAATCATGCAATATAAAGTGCTATCAAGATTTGGCGGAATACTTTTAGAAAGCTTTACAAATGCCAACACATTTGGCAATGTTTGTAGCAGCAAAACAACTACAACTTAGACCTGACGATCATCCACTAAAATCTATCTACAAGGTGAAAAAGCGACTGAAAGTTTATGATTTCTCTTGATTGTAACACTCTAAGGATCATACAGGTATACAAAAAGTCAGTTGCAACTAACATTTTAAGAATTTTAAAGCATAACATCTAGAAATAATCCTATATTCCACTTTCTTCTCTGTAATTTTTTAAAATAATACTCCTTTTTTTTTTTTTTCTGTTTGTTTGTTTTGTTTTGTTTTTGGGGTTTTTTTTTGGCCATGCCACATGGCATGTGGGATATTAGTTCCCCAACCAGGGATTGAACCCTCGCCACCTGCGTTGGAAGCGCGGAGTCTTAACCACTGGACCGCCAGGGAGTCCCTCTTTGTAATTTTTGATGAGAGTGAGTTAAGTGAAAGTGAAAAATAGTACACTTGGTATTCCAAGTGTAATAGCTTACAGTAATTTGTTACTTGCCCTAGGACATAAATTTTGAGCCCTACGGGCCTGAGAGGATTATTCCTTAGTGAGCAAATCTAGCAAAAAGCTTTCAGCACCTGTATCTCAACACATCTTTGTTTTTATAACACTAACACTTGTGAAGTGGTAGATGTCATGGGAAGAAAGCCAAGTAAGGGTGGTTGTGATGGCAGTGAAGAGAAAGTAAAGTTTTTTAGCTAGAAAATAGAACTTATTTGTGTATCAAAGAGGGAAATGTTGAATGTGTCAATGGCTGAGGTCAATGATAGAACAAGTTCATCACACACTAGGTACAGGAACAGAAAAAAGTGATTCAAGGAACCATTTCAATGAATTGCTAATCAACAGAGAGATGATTCTGTATAAAGCCAAGAATAAATCAGTACTTCAGTAGCAGAATTTATTTAATGGCTTCATACAGGATCTTTACCCCTTGTTTAGCATTTTAAGGGACTGCTTGAAATTTTCAATTTTTCTTTCTCAATTTTATGGAGGAAGTGATATAAATTAGTGATATTTACAAGTGTGGTTATTAGTTAAGCGTTAGGATAAGGGCCCAAGGAAATATCATCATGTGTCTACGCTAATATTTAAAGAAATCATACTTGCCAGATTATAAAAATCTCTATTTTAATTGCATAAGCGTTCAGAGTAAGTCAGAAACATCTACAAGAGAAATAAGAATTTCTAACAAGAAGGTGGAAAGAACTTGTAAAATAATCACAGTACTGACACCTCTGAAAGAGATGCACGAGGATTTTGACCAGTCCAGGTTTGTTTGCTTAATCTCCTGGCTGAACAACTGAAAACACAACCCTGGTGAAACAAAATAGATTTCTTCCCTAAAGACTCTGCAGAACCACAGGAAAGAACTTACGCAGTTTTTTTTTTTTTTAAGATGAGTTTTCAGTGGCCAAAATAGAACAGTATTTTTACAATGTTTTTCAAACGACCTAGACTGTTTTTACCCACTGCTCTCTTGTGATGCAGCTGCAGTCAGAAGCAGCATCAAATGAAAATGTTTAAGAGGCCACCATCTTTTACATTTTTATAAATTGTGAACTATGTTTCAGGCTTAAAGACCCAGTAGTGAAAACATCAATATTTAGAGAAAAAAAAAAAGACTTAAGTAATTGTACTGAAGGACATTTGGGGTGAGACAACAGCTGCTTGTGTTTGATTTCTGTGTCTGAGTGTTACCTGGTATTATTTCATTTTGCTATGAGGATCTAAACCTAAAACCTAAATATCATTCCCCAATCTTCAATCCAAATGATACAATTCAGTAGCAGTTAATTTAATTCCCACCAATTTGTTACAATCCAATCAGGTGTGTTAAGGGTGTATGTTTGCGGGGAGGGGGTGATCCATCAGTGAAACAAGCTTTCCAATTGCAATAGGAAAAATAACAGCAAATTTATTGATTTATTAATCAACTTGTTCACATGGGAAGAGAGAGTAATATGAGAAGAAAAAAAGACCTTTGGAAAGAACTAAAATACCTGGCCACTATCAACTAAAATACCTGGCCACTATCAACTACGTCTGCACTGTTTAAATATACTGACACTTCCACCCATCTGGGCTCATGAACTTGTACTAATAAACCAAAATTAGAAAAAAGGAAATACGTTATAAAATTTCTTCTTAGTAACTAAATAATAGCTGTATATCATTACTTTGTTATTATTCCAAACAATAAACACATTTCAGAGAAAAGAGTGTTCACTTACAACTTGAAGCAAAGAGAGATACCCAAATCCTACATTATCAAAGTTTACTTTCACATTTTTCCATCGGGCAGTCTCATTTCTTTCTATTAGTATTAGGCAATCAGAATGATTATTCACTTCGCTGATGTCAAACATGTCACCAGTTGTGGTGTTAACACAGTGGTAGAATTTGCCAGCAAACAAATTTACGCCCATGATGCTGAAAATTAGCCAGAATATAAGACAAACCAGAAGCACATTCATGATGGATGGAATTGCTCCTAAAAGGGCATTCACAACCACCTAATACACAAATGGAAAAAAAGAATAGTCAGAATTCTTGTTGGTTAAAAGAAAAGACATTCCCCTAGTAATCTTTAGTCATTCTTTTTTTTTTTTTACTATCAAGATTATTCTAAGATATTTAAAAGCAAAGTAAAAATGTCTTAAAATGAAATACATTCTTTCATAAGCAATACATTTAGGGAAATGAATTTAGATAATATATCAAAGATAAAAAAGATTTTAAAAAGAGAGGAGAAGTACTGAAAAGTTAAAGGGAAAACAAAATCAGAGGAATTTGCTGTCGGATGAAGTCAGAAAAGTTTTTATTAGAAAAAGTAAGAATTCCTAACAGAGAAAATTAACTCATTAAAAAAGGCAGTATATTAAAGAATGAAACTAAAATGTTGGGACAAGAGTTGATTTGATTGATATATTTTACTAAACTAAAAATTCAGATGTATAAATATAAAAAATTATTAAATACCTAATATAATTTTGTCCTTAATTATTCATGCATTGCTATGACTAATAATAATTTTTGCATAAGAAGCAAGACAATTTAGCATTATGTATTTCATTAGATCATCACATCGTTTATTTCAAGCTCCAGTCATATCAGTTGTTTCATTTACTGAGTTTAATTTGATAAACTTATTTTAAATGAAACATAGTAGAAATCAGTTTCTTAGGAAAATAAGAAAAGGAGGGATGCCATTTTGGGGATGATAGCTCCTAAATCTGATGTGATTATATCAAGTTCTGTGCTAAATAATTAGCTACTTTTTTCTTTAATGGAAGCATTTTTGCCCCTCTTATCTTTATTCCTGGACCACAAATTAAAACTCTGAGTTTTTAGCAACACTGTAGGGAGGACTGTCCTTGCTTCCTTCTCTACAGTTCCCATTGGAGATGCACATGAGTAGCTAAGAGAGAGATAAACACAGGCCCTAAAATGCTCCTAAGTGGCAGATGATGCCTCAGACTTGAACATTCATAGCTAAGTTGAATTCTACCTGTGTACCTCTATGATTCTTGTCGATCTGAAAGTGGGCCAAAGGCAATAATAAAACCATTAATGACAAAGAGGGGAATGAGAATGAAAAAGTGAAGTCAGTTGAATTATCTAGGCAGATCCAGATGATGTGAGCTATGCAGCCTACCAAGCTGACACATGGTACCTCACGTTTATCTCATGTGGCCGTCTGCATTAAGACAACTGAATGAATAAGTCTTTATTTTATACTTCACTTTAAATGTGTGGATACACTTAGATTTCTTTGGATTCAAGATATGAAAGCTGAAATCAAGTTATTATTTATTTCCCTCCTTTTCCAAACATTTTGCCTACCAGCCAGATTAAAAAGCTTTTTCTACTGTGTATACACAAAGCACATGTTAAAATGCATATTTTTTTTGTTTGTTTTTTTTTACCTACAACACCCAATTTAGCCCATGAGCAGAACACTGGCTACCTACACCTATTTCTTGAATTCTTTTCCCATCAATCTGTAGGTCTCACACTTTTTTCTTCCAAACCTTTCTCACCTCTATCACTTCTCCATTTTCATGATCGCCACCCTAGTTCTGACATCTGTTAGTACATACTTGTACCATTTTCAGAGTCTTCCAATTTCCTCCTTCCTTTCATTCATATAAGATGAATTCATCTCCGACTCTCATTTAAAATTATTTAATGGCTTCCCACTGATTATCAAACATCTTCCTTACCTTGATGTTCAAATCACTTCTCAATCTGCATTTCTAGTTTTAACTTCCCTAGCCACCTAGCCTTCACGCCAATCCAACTAATGTAATTACCATGTGCTAATAACATTACCAGAGAACTGAGATGCCCTTTCCTTTGAAATTCCATGTCCACTACCTCCCCTTCTGAAACACTCTCCTCACAAGCTGTAGTTCAAGCAGCACTTCTGTCATGGAGCCTCACTTCACCTCTCAGTTTAGCCTCCAAAAGAGAGATGAGTGTTTCCTCTTTTGAATTCAAAAATCAGAATTCCAGCACTGGACAGGACTATAGAGATACTTTACTACTGCATTCTCATTTGGCAAATGAGAAGAATGAGCTAAGCTAGGTTAAGTTCAGAATGTAGACTAGAAATGGCATCTAGTGCTTCTTCTACTCGACCTCACTAATTTTCCTTAGAGTCACTCGTACTTATCCGGTACCCAGATTGCTCTGTGTTAGAGTTAATGAATGGCATTCCCATAATCTTGACAGATGGTAGCCTTTTTTTTTTTTAATTTAAGATGAAAAAATATATTTGTGAATTCTCCAAGGCTTTGAGTGCCTTGAATACAGGAATATAGCAGGTGCTTTGAATACAGGACTACAAAAATGGTGATTGAATGAATGAATGAAGTAAAGGTTAGCTTAGCATTTATTGATCAAAATATAATTTTTAAATGCTATTTCTGGATATGGGATGAGAATAAAGAGCTGAACACAAAATAATTTGGGGTTAGCTAATAAATCTGAGGGGTTTCTTTTGAAACTGGGGATTGGATTTGCACTAAAATTAACTCTATGTAATTCATGATATAAGCAGCAGTGCCTTTCAAGGAACATTTACAATGGTTGGCATACATTTGGCCCAGAGAAAACGTTTATTTTTATGAAGATAAAAGGATTTACTATACAAAGGTCCATTCATATTTAAAATCTCATTAAATTAGGCAATGAAGGATGAGAGAAAGGATTGTCTTTTCCCAAGAGCCCCAAGCCCTTCCTTGGTTCAGCACAGAGGGAGGGGTATTAACTCCTTTCTGGCTCTAGGGAACTGCAGTAATTGGTTCCCAGGTGGTGAAGGCACTAGACAGAACTGGACTAAACAAGTTGGAAAGAACAAATTGAAGTTTCAGGCTGCATAAAAGGAGGTTCTAAGAAAGGAACTATCTTAATGAATTAATACTAGAGGTTGCTTCTCACAAATGTTTTGCAAAACATCATCAAAATAGAATTTCTGTATTCTAGCACACAACTCACTCCTACAGAAACTCTTTCTGTTTCTGGTTCATTATCTGCTTTTTAAGTAAATCAACATGAAATGAGGGATTGACAAATATGCAAATTAATGTTGGGAATTTTGATACATGCAGAAATGTCCTCTTGTCTGAATGAACTGTCTTTGAACTTCAAATCAATACTACTCATGGATTGCAATGTTTCTTTAATCAAAATACTGAAAAACTATGTGAATAAAAATCAAAAGTAGGCAAAGTAGAAATCACACATTTTAAAGTATGAAGAAGAGTAATAGTATCTTTTTTAAATCTAATGTCTGCATTTGTGTTATGGGATTTAATTACGGTAATTATTTTTGAAAGATATGTTACATTAATTATCCAAACAAAAATTCCAACTTTTTCTCTCCCTCAAAAATAAAAACTGTCCTCCTTGCACATTATTCCCAAACTTTAAGAATAAACAAAATGTAGATTCATTTTTATTTATGTTTTCACTATGATATTTTCTAAGATACTAAAAGGTTAGTTGGGAGTGACGTAGTCTATGAAGTAAGTTTATGCATTAAATTCTATCTTAATACACATAATAAGATGTTTTATTTCTAGGTGGGTGTTGTAGTCTGTACAATTCAAATAAGTGGGTCCTTTCATATTTACTTTATTTAAAACACAAATCACATGTGCTTACTCAACTCTATCTTAATATATTTTTGCTTTGTTACATTTGAAAAATAACCCCTATAAACTTACACTTAATAAAGCATGAGAATGATCACACAATCAATACCAGTTTTATGAAACCTGGAATACTGCACCCTAGCATCTGCTCACACATGTCAACAGGCAAGGAAGCCACTGCCGGTATCTTGATGTCAATTTTCAGGCCCCGGACCAAAGTAGAAAATAGCAAGTGTTCTTTTAAATGCCTCAAACAGCATCATCATCTTGATAAGTTAAAAACTTCACGCAACCATTCTAAACCAGGGTCCCCCACCCTCACCAATCAGATAATCTCCCCATAAATGGATAACTCAGTATACACACATCTAAATCATATTGAGTGAAACTTAATAAAGATATCAGCAGTTGAGGTTCAAATCCACAGAGCGTAAATTCACAAAAGGTATTTTTCTCAAAAGAAAATTTAAGACAATTGAAAATAGGGGATTAGAATGTAAATACTGTATTTTCCTTACTGTGGTGTGATAGTACCCTTCCCAAGCCCTCCCTCATCCCACTAACACAAAGTCACAGTGAAAGGATGAAAGGAAGCAAAAGGGGTAATACAGTACCCATAATAAAGGGCTGAGGGGCGGAACCAGCGCTCCACCCCATCCAAGTTGGAGCAAGATTATCCTATATAAAATAGAAATATATAGTTTGTTATTAGTTAGAAATCTGATATGACAGAACATTTGGTGTTACTTTTTGTATATGATGCTCTCTGTCTGTTTACCTATCAATCAAGGCTTGAGTTCTTTTGAAAAAGAAGGTATTTAAGATTTCCTAGACAAGGAAATTAAAAATACAAAATTTATTTTACTTAAGTTATCCATGACATCAATTCACTCAGTTCAATTTTACAAGTTGAAAATTTGGACTGGAAATTTGAAATACAATAAATGTTTCAAAGCTGTCAGCCAGAAATGTGCATAGAACATGCAAAACATAAAGGGCAGAGTGATGATAATTTATTTCTTACTTTCTAACTTCTTATCAAGCACTGTACAACATGCTTTATTTGGTAATGTTGCACTAAAGCACATGCTTTGAAGAAGTGACAAAACAAAAATAAAATGAGCCTGATTTACGCTTTCACATAGCTATTGTGATTTTATGCTGCTAGGGAAAAGAATAAAATGAGAGTTTCTGAATATATTCAAAGCTAACTTCCCAATTATAATCATCATTATTATTTCCATCCTCACCATCATCCATGATTATATTGTTTACAAAGTCAAAAATTCCAAATACCAGAAACAAAGAAACAAAAATAGAATCAATAATCAGGTTATTTTGTCTCTACAATGCCAAATACATGTTGAAATCATCAGCCATTTTAGGGTTGTATATATGCTGTCATTAAGAGGCAAGGACCATATTCATAAATCTGACAACTTAAACGATTAGTTCATCTCCTATCAGCATCTATAAGGATTTTGTTTTGAAAACTCCAAGTTTCAAAAATTAGCCTCTCCTTATAATATAAAAAGCATTATTGATCAAAATTATAGATAAGGTTATTTCTGTAAAAATTAAAGGCCCACAGGGTCAATGCTGTTATGGAAATAAGGTGCTAAATATGAAAATATCTGGTCATTTGACTCATGGATATAATAAACTTCCAAAAGGTCAAATTTGAAATAATTACAACAGCTCCAAATGTTTAGCATTGTTCAGATTTCGAAAACTTTTCGAACGTATTACTTTGATTCAGCAGAATCAATCAAATGTTTTCAAAAAAAATCAAAAAATGTTTAAGTAGAATGTATAAAAATTATATTTTTCTCCAGAACTGAAACTACCAGTCTAAAACAAAAGTGACATTTTAATTGGAAAATAAACTTAATTTTCACATATCCTGAAGAGAATTTCCAATAACATTTTAGTAAGCTTTGAGGATCTCTGTGAGAAAGAAAATAAGACCGTATTATATTGTGTTAAATTGTTTCTAGTGAGGAAACATTTTTTATATATGTTAGGGAAATTGCAGAAGTCTTCAATTGAAGATTTCATAAGATAGTCTTATGTTCTTAAAAGGTGACATTTATAATAAATTTTATTTTAGAAGAACACATAAGGCTATCAACAAACTAGAAAATGCAAATGCAAGTCTGCAATACAGCTTTGTTCCTATAAACATAACGAAATCTTAGGCAGCAAAAGAGCAATGATTTTTCTGTTGGAATCACACTTAGTTCAGCAGCTTTGTTTTAGTAAAAGGAAATTTGATTAAAACAAAGAAACTAAATTTTTATGTTATACATCTTATAGATTAATGCTTCATATTTTTAAAAAGACATGGAAAATAACAAGTCAATAATGACAAATTTTTTAATGTGTTATGAATCATAGGGAATGCTGTAATATTTCCTTAAAAGGAGTAATATAAAATTTTCTGTGACTCATATAAATGATAGTTAAGTTATGGTTAATTTATGAATCATCTATGGTAATGGGTCAAAATTATATTTTCTATTATGTTATAAAAGTTTAAATTCATTTTCATGAAAAATTGTGTAGATTTATATATAATCTTTAAGGTGAGACTGCTATTTATATAAATTAAGAAGATTAATGTAGTTATAAATTGAAGCTATATTAACATAACAAAAAACTTTAAAAATTCAGTTAATATTTAATATCTACCCTTGAATACATTCAAATAACGCAAACTTTGGCATTGTACAGACACAATTTTGACAATTAAAAATTTTTTTCCTTTACACTTACATTTAGGCACATGTATGATTCATATTGTTTTCAATAAAACTCATTAAGTACAGCTTAGACCACCACAAATGAGAAGCACATGATGTAGAATTCACTTTAGTTGATTATTATCATCATCATTACACATAGTGCTTTAATAGTGCATCTGTTTTTTTGTGTACAGGTTTGTAAGGAAACTCCCAAAATGGATTAGGAAATAAAGTCATTTTAATGAGCACGGCAGATAAATGATATTATATCATTTCAAGGGAGGCCTAAGTTCTCTTGCATATCACCTAGAAGTAAATATGCAACAGATAAAAGGAAAAAGTAGCAATTTGCAAGGATTTGCCATTCCTTTTGCATGCATGAGTTTTCCTTTTTTAAAATTTACTTTAATAATTTTGGCTCTATACAATACTTCAGGTTCTTTCATTTTCCTTACCCTCATCCCTTCAAAACGTGATAAGGCTCTTAGAGGTCTCAGAGCTCTTAGTGTCCTGAGAGATTTGATGGCGCCAAGTTCTGAGTAACCCAAGGCATTTGCTGTTAAACTGACCAATGAAACCTGCACACACACAAAAGTAAATAAATAGAATCATTGTCATTCAATTTGTAGTTACTATGTAATACAATAATTACAATTAAAAATAATTTATTTTATTGAAGTATAGTTATTTACAACATTGTGGTAATTACAATTTTTGTTTATAATTCCTCAGAAGATGAGTGGCTACATATTTTCAGTAAACCTTTTAAAATTTTAAGGAAATATTTTTAGTTGCATGCAAAGAAAGTAGCTTTCATGATGTTAATTAAAAACTAGTTGAATAAAAAAATTAAATGTCATGTGATTTAGTAATTACTCAGTTAGTTAGAAAACCTAAGTAAAAATTGATTTTAAAAAGGAAGAAGTCCAGGTATAGGAAAATGTCATTGATTATTCTTCCTTTATTTTATTAAGTTGCTGCTGAATTTAGGGCTTTGCCAATGGTTAGTAATAAAATATAAAAACTGCTATTGTACCAGAAAAAGCAAGAAATATCTATCCTGTGTTGGTATTTTCAACTAATTATAATTGATACCCACAGAAATTAATGCGCTGTCATATTAATTTTGAGGTTGATTTTTTGAAGATGAATTTTTGTTGTCTTGCTAATACTTTGTGTTTTCACTTATCTAAAGTTTATTCCTACGTAAATAATGTAACTTAAAAGTAATTCCATCATGAAACTTACTCAAAATTTTTATACTAATCTAGAGCTTCTGCCATGGTACTTGGCCCAAAATCGCCAGTCAATAAATGTTTACCAAATAAAGAAATAAATAAACTAACTTCATTTGCATGAAATATGCAACTAAAACTAAGAAATAAAAATTTTAGATGTGTAATTCTCTAAATAAAGACCAAAACTCTGTATCCAGAGTTAGAATTTCTTTGGTTTGAGAATAGCTGGTATTGGATAGTTCCAAATACACTGGATACTATTTTTGCAAAATTTTCTATGTTTAAGTGTATTAAGTTGGCTTATGTTTAATATGCTTTTTAGTTTACTTGAGATGTGCTATAATTCCTTTTGTCTTTTTTTAGAGTGCTATGCTGATCCTTATGAAGTAATTAAAATAGAACCGTGAAAAATAGAAGTATTATTATTGCAAAACTATAAAATTCCCTTCAGAATTATTTTCCTAAAATATTTCGGAAATGGCTATTAAAAACCAACTCGTAATAATAAATAAAATCATCATTCTTCCACTAAAAAATTCAGACATGGAATAAGCATAAAAGAGAAAAGCAAAGCTCAGGAATTTTCAAAAGGATTAAATTATATTTAGATTTAAAGCCTAGTGTGAAAAATTATGAGCAGTTGAAATATGATATAACTTCTAATGCTTGAAATCTCAAATATTAGAAACTTTCTCTTTGTGACATGCTGAAGCAATTATTCTTTTGAGGTTTCTTTCTTTTTTTTATTGAGGTATATTTGATTTACAATATTATATTAGTTTTAGCTGTACCACATAGTAGTTCAAAATTTTTATAGATTATACTCCATTTAAAGTTATAATAAATATTGGCTATATTCCCTGTGCTGTATAATACATCCCTGTAGCTTATTTATTTCATACATAGTAGCTTGTACCTTTTAATCCCCTACCCCTATTGTGCCCCTCCCCCATTCCCTCTCCCCACTGATAACCACTAGTTTGTTCTCTATATCTGTGAGTCTGTTTCTGTTTTGTTATATTGACTAGTTTGCTTTACTCTTAGATTCCACGTATAAGTGATAACATACAGTATTTGTCTTTTCCTGTCTGACTTATTTCAGGTCCATCTGTGTTGTTGCATATGGGAAAATTTCTTTTCTATGGCTAAGTAGCATTCTATTGTGTATATATATATATACATATATATATATGTATATACACATATCTATCATATCTTCTTTACCCATTCATCTGTTGTTTTTTTTAACAGAAGCTGTTGCGGGTAGGAGTTTATTAATTAATTAATTAATTTTTTTTGCTGTGTTGCGTCTTCGTTTCTGTGCGAGGGCTTTCTCTAGTTGTGGCAAGCGGGGGCCACTCTTCATCACGGTGCGCAGGCCTCTCACTATCGCGGCCTCTCTTGTTGCGGAGCACAACCTCCAGACGCGCAGGCTCAGTATTTGTGGCTCACCGGCCCAGTTGCTCTGCGGCATGTGGGATCCTCCCAGACCAGGGCTCGAACCCGTGTCCCCTGCATTAGCAGGCAGATTCTCAACCACTGCGCCACCAGGGAAGCCCCTATTCATCTGTTGATGGACACTTAGGTTGCTTCCATATCTTTATATTATTATAAATAATACTGCTGTGAACATTGGGGTGCATGTACCTTTTCAAGTTAGTGTTTTCACTTTCTCCGGATATATACCCAGGAGTGGAATTTCTGGATCATATGATAATTCTATTTTTAGCTTTTTTAGAAACCTCCATACTGTTTTTCATAGTGGCTGCACCAATTTATATTCCCACCAACAGTGTACAAGGGTTCCCTTTTCTCTACATCCTCGCCAATATTTGTTATTTGTGGTCTTTTTGAAGATAGCCATTCTGAAAGGTGTGAGGTGATACCTCATTGAGGTTTTGATTTGCATTTCCCTGATGATTAGCAATGTTGAGCATATTTTCATGTGCCTATTGGCCATCTGCATTTTCTCCTTGGAACAATTTCTATTCAGTTCTGCCCATTTTAAATTTAGCTGCTTGTTTGGTTTGATGCTGAGTTGTATGAGCTGTTTGTATATGTTGGATGTGAACCCCTTATCACTCTTTTGAGGCTTTTTTCAATTCACTCATTTCATAGTAACACTGTTAAGCTTTTCAAATAGCCCTGGGTTTGCCTTTTTTCAGAATTAAAGAGATATGATGTATATGCATGACCCTTAGTTCTAGAAATACTTTCCATAAGAAATCTGCATAGTTCTGCTGGATTATCATCTTTGGGTAATAAAACTGTTGCCTATGAAGTTTGTAATATTTCGAACACACTTTTCTAAAACTGAAATTATGCCAAACTTAAAACATATAACATGATGTTTACCTTTAACAAATCTCAAAGGCAGCCACTTGTTTTGGGTAGATGAAATATTAATCATTAGGTTTACAAACTCTGTGAAGGGCTGTTGGTACATTATGGGCTTGCTGCAAATCTACAGTTACACTGGGGAAACTCCTCATCACAGAATGAAGTAGAGTTTTTCACTACACCCCGTACATCTTATTTCCTATAATGGAGTTATAATCTATATAATCTACTCTTTAAACATATCCTTTAAAAACTTTGAGAAGATGAAAAAGAATTTTTAAAAATTGACATTAGCTTCCACCATCATCACTGTTTATTGAATGTCTTTAACTCTGTATGCACTAATATCATCATTTTACAGAGTCAAAAGCCAAGTAAGTTACTCAGTGGCACACAACCAATCAGTGGTGGGGCTGGGATTCAAGCTCGATTCTGTCTGATTCACAACGTAAGTAATTTAAACAACATACCCTATTTCACCACTCTCCCTACAAAGTTCTGATACGTTTTTTCCCAGCTTTTTATTCTAGATAACCACCACAAATCCCATCCCCCCATGCTAAATCAGTATTAAATTAGCTTATTTCTTACAAAAACTACACTATTATTCAGTGAATTAGTTTAGTGTCTACTAAGTAGCATATCCTGTCAGCATAACAGAGTGATCACAGATTCACTATTTTAGAATTAGTTTATAGATAAAACAAATTACCTTGAATGGAAGATAAAGATAGGAGGATACTTACATCAACAATTAAGAAGTCTAGCCAACACCAGGCATTGGTGAAATATGTCTGATAGCCATATGCCACCCATTTTAGAAGCATTTCCAGAATGAAAATGTAAGTGAAAACCTTATCAGCATACTCCAACATTGTCTTGATCGTCTTTCGCTGATCAATATATATATCCTCAAATGCCTATAAAGAAAAGTTATGCATTTTAGCTTTCTGAAACTATTATACTATTACAACTATTATGAGCTATTTTTTCTGACCACATATAAATATCTTTTCCTGATTTTATATATATGACACTTCATTGGAAGAGGAGGGTAGAGGAAGAGTAGCTATCGCTGTCTTTTCTTTATCTCAAAGATCTTTTAATGAATCAGGAGAAAAGTTATGCTCTCTATTGATATAACTGGAAGGAAGAAGTAAAAGCGTAACTCTAATGAATTAGTTTGACTTGTTCAGGAAATAGTTCTTGATGTCACATCTTGATGCTGCTACCCTAACTTGAAGTTATTTATTCCTTTTGTTTCATATCTTTTGCTTCCTCCTGTTGGCTTTTTTAATTTTAATTTTTTGCCATAGAAAGGAGGTTGAAGAAATAAAAAGTGAAGGCTTATATTTTTCATAAAGCAGAAATTGTAATTGATCATCACATTGCCTAATTTTACTATACAGTTGAGTTCATTTGTTCCCTTTGTCCCCTTCATTTTGTTGATAGTTTATATTTCTCAGCAAAGATATGGTGTGACAAGGATGGTAAGATGAATTTACTTCTCATTTAGACTCTAATAGGTATTCTTCTTCTAATATGAACCTCATTTGATATTTTATATCTAAGTATATATTCATTTAAATGGTGAAAAACTATTTCTTGTCTAAAGTGCCATGTAGATAAAATTTATTTCATCAGAGAGACATGCAGAAAAATATAGGCCTGTGTTAGAATTATACACTTTTAAGTTAAAGAAACCTAAGTAATTGCATTTCAATCAGGCAAGTTTTATCACCTTTCCATCCTTTATCTATCTATCTATCTATCTACCTATCTATCTATCTATCTACATCTATCTTATGGCTTAAGTAGTCTATTTGTGTCAGCATTTTCCTAAAATGCTATCTATATGCTATACTTTATATTTTTGTAAATGATTTTCATATAAATAGAAATTGATTCTGATGAACACTTTTATATAGAGAGAAACCAGTCCTTAAATAATCCCTTAGGCACGCTGCCCAATATTTATTTTTACCAATATCCATTGTTCTCTGAGTAGCATAAGAACAGTGGACCCAATTCAAAACGGACAGAGAAGTGGTTCCTAAGTACTTTTTGACTGTCCATAAAGAGATAATAATAGTATCATTCATAAACAAAATTCATCAGAACTTAGAAGTTATATATACCCAATCACAGGACTTTACCGTAGTTGCCATGCTTACTTTCTTGTTAAAATATGAGTAATTAAATACTCATGTTCTTTGGTTATAATGAATAAACTAGAGGGACAAATTTGGGGGGGTTACTTAATAATAAGCAAAAATTAATAAATAGCTTGTTAGAAGTATATGTATACATAATAAAAGTAAATCCAGAACTGCATAGTTATACATTGTATATAGTCTGTAAGAATGAAGTGGGGTAATTAAAGATGCACTGGAGATGGATAGAAGGGTGGGTGGGTGGGTATATGGGTGGATGGGTGTATGTATGGATGGATATAGCGATGCACATATGTTTAAGGAAGAAATCACAAATGGAGATAACAGTTTGGGGGCTATCAAACAGAGGTGATGGCTGATTCCACAGAAATGGATGTAGAATGAGGGTTCAGGAAAAATAATGCATTGGATAATAAAACAATGCTACTGAAAGGATTAATAAGTCATTAGTATTAGGTGATTCTAAGACTTGGCATTATAGCACGTTTGCTTAATATTCACTCACCAGAGCACCACTACTAAGGAGAATCATGAAAACAATGAAGGTCTCAAACCAGTTATGTTCAACTATTCGGAAACACGTTCTTCTCAGGTTCCACCATTGTTTTCCTCTCCCTTCCTCCACACTAATTTGACAACATTTGAATCTTTGTACACAGCCTGCAAGTATAATGTTCAAACAGGAGTAGGTAAATAACTTCTGCTGCTTCAATGATACCCTTTGGCGTGTCCTGGATTCATCTTCTCATTGCTACTGCCATCTCTATCTTGCTAGGATAACTCTCTAAGCCTGGAGTAGTAAGAGCACATCTATTAGCAGAGTGAAGTTGTGAAAATTATTCAGCCTCTTTAAACGGTTCCCTGGATAATACCTGTTTTTTCTGACCCAACTGCTATTGTCCAAGAAAGAACGTTGTAAAGTACAAGTACATGTTAAGTAGCTTTGCCTTGTACTACATCATCCTATTGCACTTTGTTGAAGTCACTCTAGGAAAGGACTTCAAAGTGAAATTAATAATAAGCAGAAAACGTCCCTTTTAAAGAGGATGCAGAGTAATAATATAGTTCTTACCCAACAATGCTGTTTATTACTGTTTAGGTTCTCTTGTGGTGCTCCTAGAAGAGCTTATAGAATTTTCAAGATTAATTTAGTCCACTAAAATGTGATTTGACTAGTCCTGCTTTGATTTGGTGTTGCCTTCTCTATACTGCTTTCACTCACTCTAACAAGAGTTAAATCAACAGGAACCATAATGGAAAAGAATATAAAAAAGAATGTATATATATAAAGCTGAATCACTTTGTTGTACAGCAGAAATTAACACAACATTGTAAATCAACTATACTCCAATAAAAAAATAAAATTAAAAAAATAATTAAATCAAGAGAAATTTGCGAGCACCTTTGTAATCACCATGGAGGATATTAAAAAAAAAGAAAAAGAGAAAAAATGTAAAAAGGTACAGAACGTGGACTTGCCCCCAGGAAACCTACAATCTGGTTTTTAAAAACAGATATAAACAAAAGAACCCTGCCTCAAGTCAAAAAAAAAAATCAGGTATGCTTGAAGAAAAGGGAGAAAGGAGGGGAAGGGAAAGAAGGGAAGGAAGGAAGAAAGCCAGTAAAGATATATATAACAGTTCAAATGAGAAAGAGAAGAACCCTCATAAGATAATACATGATTAGTTATCAGGTGAATTAAAGAATATCTTTATTTATAGCTGTTCAGAGGAATAAGAAGTTTTTTCCACCATGGTCGGATGAAGGTAGTTCTGAGGACTTTGAGTGATGTGTATAATTTATACAGGAAAAGAGGGAGAAAATATATATCAGGCCTATGAGGAAAAAAATCACAAAATAGAGAATATGCAAATATATTCATACCTTCAAAACTCAAATTCCCAAGAAACTCAGACCATGGGAAATACTAATCATGGAGGAAACAAAGCTCTTAGACTTATTGTCCATATTGTGCCAGGCTGAACTAGATACTGTGCAGGGATCAGGTATTGGGCAGTGCTTATTTCCTGTTTCACCCAGCAAGCATTGGAAAATAATGATTTTGTTAAAAAAATACATCTGAGCATTTGCAACTCATTTGACTTTAATAGCTAAAAAATTACTTCTAAAGTAACTTTTGTGTATGAGAATTTTGACTAGTGTTTAAGATGCCAACTTATTGCGAAATCACCATTTTATTTGAAATATTATAAATTAGTCATTAGTTTTGATTACATTAAAATATCTTTTCTCCATGTTCATGGTCCCTTACACATAATGGGCAGATATAACCAAACTATAACATGAGATTTTAAATCTGTTGGCATATAAGAGGTAATTGAAATAGATTGACTACAAAGTTCTATTCTGAGTGGTCCATTTTGGGTGATCAACAGCTAAAAAAAAAATGCACTCTATAAAGGGAAGATTAACATGAAGATCACGTTCTTTACCTTCAGTGAAACAGGCTTCAGGTTCAAGGGTTTCCTCAGGTTCCACTACAGGCTGTTCCTCAGCAGGTGCTCCAATGTCTACAGTGCTGCCTTCGGATGAGCTACTGCTTTCATTAAGTTTCTGAGCATGAGATGGACATAAAAAGTAAATCACTTTTATTTTGGTACCTAAGAAATAGCCTAGCAAGGAAGGATTAGTACAATGAACTGATTCTGGATTCTCCTTGAAATGAAGAGATTTTAAGATTAAAAAGAAAGAATGAATAAGAAGGGGAAATAAGGAAATCATCTATGGTAACTCCTTTACCATAATTTGCAATGTATGAAGTCAGACTGCTATGTTATGAAGTTTCAAACGGCCATCAAAAACATGTACTAAGCAAACCACTGTCCTATGAATTAGAGAAGCCCCAGAGGGAGGGGTGGGAGAGGGGAAGTTAGTGATAATCATTATCACTTTACAAATGATAAAATTAAGGTTTAGACAGGTTAAGTAACTTGTCTAATGTCATATAACCAACAAGTGAGAAAGCCAAGATTTGAGAGAATTATTGCTGAGCCCAAAGCCCATGCTCTGACTTCTGTGCAACCACGCTGTTTCTGAAATAAAAGAAACAGTGTATTCACATGCTTATAATTCTTCCATCAATTTAAAAGCGGAAATAAACCATAGAAAAACTATCAAGATGAGTCTAACAGATGAAGAGAATCTACCATTCAATCTTGAAGTGAAACACAAAAACAAAGGCACCTTGTTTATAACATAAACCAATAATGGAATTTTACATAATACATATATTCAGTGTCTTCATGAAAATTAATTCATCAGATGCAAAAAACTAACTTTTGGATATGTGTAGACATGAGTTCTATTTAATCTTTGTTTACAGTAATTATGCCAAACGAATTATATACTTGTTATAAAGCAAATGTCATAATAGTAACTTAAGCACAAGCAATAATAAAACATTTTGGTATAATATTACTTTAACTCACAGAGAAATTTTTTTAAAAAAAAAAAGACTGCTTGAAAAGTCTTTAAAATTTCTGAACAAATCCAGCTTTTGCTTATCACAGTTCTTCACACATAGTGCTAGATATCAGGCTCCTTATCAAACTTTGTATCCATTACTAAATATTATTGATAACCCAGATTTCAGTTTTCAGTTAGCAACTGTGAGTACTGATGTGAACCTAAAATAACATAAAATTAATTTATGTCTACTTATTGCCTCCCTAAATATCCTCCCCTGATGTGGCTTGCCTAGATGATGATAAAATAAATTGATACCTTTTTTTTATGTATAGTTACTCCAGGTCTTACTGGGTCAGACTTTCTCCAGATGAGAGCTGTCGCCAATATATCCAACTTTATTCTTAAGAATATTCTTTAAAATTATCTATTCTTGTCTTATAACCCAACTTTGTAATATGTTACCAGTTACTCTACTTCTAAGCATATTTTCCCTTTAATGCATACAGCTGGGAATCAATCTACATTTTGGAAATTTTAAAAGGATATAAAAGATGATTAAATGCCCATTATTAGTAGTCAGTTGGAAGATGTGCTCCTGGAAAGTTCCCAGGTATAGACAAGTGATATTCTAGATGTTTACAAATTAATTTCCAAACACATCTTAAGCAATGTAATTATATTCCATGATCTGCCTGGACTATGGCAGGAAAGTAGAAGTATGCCTAGTGTCACTTCAATTCAGCATGCTCTTAATTAAAGATGTCTTTTTTTTTCTTTTTTTCTATCCTAAACCTACTTTTTAAACCAAGTTCCTGATTCCGATTCTTCGCAATATCATTCTTTCAGCATCTAGACTCAAACCTCCTTGTCTTATTTATTTCAAATATTGACAGTAAAGTCATTTAATTCTACCTTTGAAATAACTCTTCTCTCAGTTTCATCTTCCAAATTCTTATGAACTCTCTGTTGACTACTGTCACTTTTTTTTGGACAGCTATAAATAATAAGTTCATCCTTATTCTCGCCTCACCTAATTCTAGACCTTTGTGGAACACAAAACCTGAATTATGCTACATGCCCAATAAATATTTGGTGAATGAATGATACCTCTGTTTCAGATATCACTACCAAATGAAATTTCTGTCTCCAACTTAGCTTTCTAACCAAATTTCCCAAATCTATCTTTCACAGAAGCTGTCCTTTAGTCAAGGTGAACTTCTTAATGTTCTCTGGCTTTTGCTTATAGTGGCTTTTTGTGGAAGAAGAATAATTACGCTCTCATCTTCAACACTTTATCGGCACAATTCTTTCGGCGCGTACTTCTTTTTATTTATCCCACCTCCATACTAACTGACTTACCAAGCTAACGATGCTTGGCATTTTCTCTGTAGAACACAATGACTGATGCCAGTGGTGTGCTGATATTTTCTCAGGAGGTGGGCTACACTCTAGTACACCTGTACATCTCTTCTTCCACCTGGTGAGTTGTGTACTTATCAAAAATAAGTTATGTTTGTGTTCAAATCAACCTGTACTATTGTAAATTAATGTAATTACAGAATTTACTCTTGCATAATTTGATAAAATGAGTTTGAAAACAAAGTTATTTATTGTATTCATAAAAACTAAGTTGAAATCATTGCATAAACTAAATAAAGACAAATCTCTCATACATATACAAACACATTAAAAAAAACTCATTGTAAAATTAGGTGTGAATAATTATTTTTAAAAAGGGGTATTGGGACTTCCCTGGTGGTCTAGTGGGGGGCACAGGTTCAATCCCTGTTTGGGGAGCTAAGATCCCGCATGCCATGGGCGTGGCCAAAAAACGGGGGGGGGGGTGTATTTGGGATATAAATTTCTGGAAGGATGCTAAATTCAGGTTGCCTTATAAGGTTCTTTAAAATCTTTGTCCTCTTTGAAAAACCTAAACTGGACTCATAGATGATGAATTACAGGTGTGGCTCATGCTAAAGTGATGATGCAGAACCGCAAACAATGAACCCAGACTGGAACAAGAGGCCCAAAGGCACATTTTAATTTAAGTATGTATCAATTTTCAAAATGAAGCAGTTTAATGTTTGGGATTGGTAGGAGTTTGTATACATTTCAGGAATGGGACATGATTACAGGTTCGAGTTTTAAAGTTAGTATTCATATCCGGTTTAAATACCTCCCTAAAGCAACATTTTGCAAAAGAAGCCTGGTAAACCACATCCTCGCTGACTCCCTTGATAGACCCTGATTCTTACACTAGCGAGGGAAACTTGCCCCACCTTTGTCATACTGACATCAGATAAAATGACAAGTGAATGTTAGAAAGACCAAACCACAGGCAAGTAGGCTCAGGCCAGTTAATATACTCTAGATAAATTATGCTAACCAGAGAAAAAAGTTAGTGTTTTTTCTATAAGTCCATACATAATGTAAATAAATAGAATTAGTATGAAAAAGAAAAGAAAAACACACAAAATGAAACAGATACAGAAGTGACTGAACTGAAGTTTGCCCAGGCAATGCACGGGAGGCAACAAGGGTTTTGACTGATGAGCTAAATAAAGAACATTAATAAGTAAAATTAAATAATAAATGTATTAAACAAATAGATTAAAATACATAAAAAATTAACAAACTGAACTCTAGCTTATTGAGTCATTGGCATCATCTTAGGATTCTGCTGACAACACTAAAGCTTGTGTGTTTTATTGATATTTTTTCCCTAAGAACCACGTGCTATACTAATATCATCTGCTACATTGATAATTCATTAATTTCTCTTTATTATGTTCCCTTTGTTTTGTTGTTCCTTTTCTAATTTCTCAAACTAAGTTCTTTGTCATGTTCTTTCATCCTTTCTTGATCATCCTTGTTAATAGTAAGACATTCAGTGACTGCTTGGTCCAATTTCATAGATTTTGGAAGAAGAAGTTCTTACTGTTTGGGAGGACATTTTTAATTTTTCAAGTGGTTATATTTTTTCTATCATTTTATTATTAATTTCTCATTTAACTGCATTGTGATTAGCTAATAACCCTATATGATATCTTCTATCTTGAATTTATTGGTATAATAGCCCTACAATGTCTGCTTGTTTGAATTTATTGAGACTTACTTTGAAATTTGTATAAATATATCAATACCATGGGCCACTGAAAATAAGAATTCTCTGTACATATAATTTTTGAGATAACATACATTTATAACATTTTTGCTATTTATATTATTCAAATTATCAATGTTCTTATTTAATTTTTCTTTGATTCATCACAGACTAAAAGAATGGTATTAAAACTCTCACAACCAATATACTTTTATCAATGTATTCTTATATTTCTCATTGTTGAAATCAAAGATGATGTGGTTCTGAGTTCTTTATTTGGTTGGAGTAATAACACTATTACTCAAAAAGGGAAGAATTTTTAGATGTATGGAAAGAGTCCATCTCTATATTAGCACATGAGATAAGAATTCAGATAAAATACTAAATAAATTGGATAACAGCAAAACTAAAACATTCTCAAAAAAGTACTTGTATTGATGTAAAAACCAGTAAGGACAATTAATTTTTCCTTTTTTTTTCTTACATTGAAATTTAATTTTATTTTGAAATTCACCATTCACATAATAAAGCAATTGGTTCTCATGGTCTTTGAGATTAATAGACTATTTAAATATCCATTTTAATGTTTATTAAGCCATTAATCAACCTTTAATTTACTAATTTCCAAATGAGCTAGTTCATTTAAAAATATGTATATTTTCCATGTAACTCTCAATAGCTCAATTTCTGTAAGGACTTATATTGTCCATGTATTTTTGGCAGGCTGACAATAAGTGAGCAGAGAGAATGCGGGAACCACAGCGTATCTGAAGCATCCACTTTGCCTTGTACATCAGGGCATTCAATAACCACTTAATAACTGCAACCCTGATGGGAAGAGCATTTTTCCTCCTCAATGGATTTATGCAACATTTCATGCTTTTTAAAAATGTTCTGTACTATAGTAAATGATTTTGACCTTGAGGGTGAAGCAAAACAAAGCAAATAGTACACTCCACAATATTTCTTTGAGTAAGTGATTAAATGGGTTTTTTTGTTGTTGTTCTCTGACTTGATCGTAGGATGTTTATGCTTTTATTTTAGACTTGGTTTGTTACAATGAGCTTATTTATAGTGTTTACTAGAAGTTCAATTTATAATGTGATAAAAAATATGTTAAAAATAAATCTGGGGCTTCCCTGGTGGCGCAGTGGTTGAGAGTCCGCCTGCCGATGCAGGGGACGGGGGTTCGTGCCCTGGTACGGGAAGATCCCACATGCCGCGGAGCGGCTAAGCCCGTGAGCCATGGCCGCTGAGCCTGCGCATCCGGAGCCTGTGCTCCGCAACGGCAGAGGCCACAGTAGTGAGAGGCCCGTGTACCGCTAAAAAAAAAAAAAAAAAAAAAAAAAAAATCTGGAATTTAAGGGTCAAAAGGATACAGAATATGTGTGTATATATATATATATATATATGTATACACATATGTATTTTTTATTTCTGAAAAAATACATATTTTAAAAGCTAGGCATATACTATATTAAAGGTGGAAATTTTACTGTTATATATATATATTAACATATATATTTAAGATATATATCTTAAATCATACAGTTGAGATGCCAACAACCTTAAAAATATTAGTATTAATATTTCATTGTATACACTGTGCATTAGTAAATATTTCTAGTGTACACTAAGCATATTAAAAATTAAAATGACTTCTATTAAAAACTCTCAGCAAGGCAACAATATGATATCAAAGGAACAGACTCTGTACTGAGATTTAGCATTTCCACAGAGCAGTTAGAAAAGTCAAATATTAACTCATTAATTCCCATATCATCCCTACAACTCAGATGATTTCTTCATCGAGCTTTACATTGGAACGACAATCTTTGGTGGATTATTCCCATTTAATATAAAATTTTCTTATTAATTGTGAAATCTACTGTCATTCAAACACTTGCCTAAGGTAGGGGTAAAGGTGAAGAAATACAGCTCTGATATACTCTGAATTCTGCTTTAAAGTATGTCAAAAGTGAATTTTTATATAGATGATTAGCTATAAAGGAACAAAGGAGGTATTATAACCTCTCATCACATAATGGGCCAAGAGAAAATTATTGTGATTGCAAATGAATTAGAAGCAAAAAATTGCAAAATTGCATTTATAATTCCCAAGCTAGAAAGCAAAATTGTAAACCAAATAATTTCCATTGTTAAATTTATTTTGCTGAATGAGTGCAGAATCTCTAATATTCTTTTGACATTAATTTTTAATGTTAAATGATAACATATTTAACAAATATTTTTAAAGTGTCTACTGGATAGGGGAACTGTATAACTACAGTGAAAGGGTGAAGAGTTCTCTTTTGAGTCAGACAAGCTTGGGTTTGAATCACAACGACTGGTTTTATGGACTTTAGGCAGTTATCTTGACCTCCATAAGCTGAAGTTTCTAATTTGTAGAATGATCCCTACTTTACATGGTTGTCATAAGGATTGAACAAGATAACACGTGGAATATGTCATTTGCTTACTGGATACATGGCAACAATTTCCGTAACAGTTATAATTTGTAATATGTGTAATTGCTGATATTTGATCTTTTCAGCTAAAAAATATTAGTATATGCTAAACATCAAAATTAGGACCTGAAAAAATAAAATAGTGAATATAATAGGCCCAGTACCTAATGGGCTCAAAATAAGACAAGACAAGCAACAATTGCTACACACTACGATAGGGTAAGTATAGGGTATTTTGAGAGCACCACCTAACTCAGTCTAAGAAGAACAGGGTAGAAAAAAGTGACATTTGGGGCCAGAAGGATGAGTTGGGGTGGGAGTGAGTCAGGTGAAGAAATATGGGGTAAGAGAATATCCCAGATAAAGGGAACAGGAATGAAGATCAGAACCTGATAAAGCATGAGGAGTTTTAGGAAACAATAGATCAGTGTAGTTGGCTGGGGAGGGGTGGGAAGTACTATTACATGCGGCTGGAAAGGTCAGTAATGGTCACTTTTGCAGGTACTTGTAGGCCATGTTAAGAAGTATAGACTGGGAGCAATGGGAAGCTCCTGAAAGGTTAGAAAGCTGAGAGAGCTATGGCCAGATTTACCTTTTAGAAAGACCACTTATCATTATGTGGGAACTGGACTAGTGAGGAGAATATGAATGTGGGAGCCCTTTTTGGAGGCTGTAGCAGTAAAACTGAGAGATGATGGAGGTCTGACATTGGGTGGAGGTGGTGGGGATGCAGAGTAGACAAAGACAAGGTAGCACTGGTTGTATCTGGTGATCAATTAGGTGTAATAAGGGAGAGGGAATTTGGGTATCCGTTGGCTAGATGGTAGTACTCTTCATGCAGAGTAGTTGCCATCTCACAGGAATCATGGTCCTGAGGAACTATATAGCTCAAGACAAGGAAATAGGCAAGGGGACACCCCCAGTCAATACCCGGATGGGACTCTACAAAGTGTTCCCTGAGCATCTGTCAGGCCATGATACGAAAATTCTGACTGTTTTCTTTTCTCCTCCACCTTCCTTCCTCCCTGCCCTCTCCCCAGGGAGGAGAAGCTTCATTAAAGATTAAGCTGCTAACTTAATTTGACTTAGGAATAGGCTTGCTTAGTTTATTCTATCTGTACACTTGCAAAAAATATAACTGATAAAAATGTATTCAGGAAAAGTGAGATTAACTTACATGATGCCAATTAACATTGATCAAGCACCTCATTTGTGCCAGGTACAGTGCTAGTTACTAGAAGTACAAAGGTGTATATGACCACAGGTCTTGTTCTCAAGTTGCTCACAAGATTAGTAAGTAGGATAGACAGATACACAACAGAGAAATAGAGTGCAATATAGACATTTCATGTTATGCAGGTAGTAATTGTACTTAGGGGAGTCTCAGAGCCTTACCCAGAATAAGAATTGCTAGGTATCATGAGCAACAAACAACAATATGTTTGAATGAATAAACTGACAGTGTCTTGAAAGACAACTCAAAGTTCCTTTTTTTGTTTTGCTAGATTTTGCAGAGAATGACAGGGATAAGAAGAGAATTTCTAATAAGAAATTATGGAGTCAAAAGGTATAAACTTCATGGAACTATGTGATTAGAACTGAAATAAGTCATGAGATATTAGACTGGTGAAATAGATCTCAAGACAATCAAGTTGCTCATGATAAAGACTGCCCTTCTCCCCACCATGGAAATGTGTTTCAGATGGTAATTCTATTGATACTGGTGAAATAATAGGATGAGGAGTGGGGGGATGGTCAAGATTGGAGACAGATTTAGGAGATAAAAGCTACAGGATTTGGCAGTAAATTTGATGAGGGGCTTCCAATTAGAGAAGTTGAGAAGGACTTCAGGCTTCTTGTAAGCTATTTGAGAAGATCATATGGTTGGGAGGAAAGTAGCTTGGACTTTTGTAAGCCAGGGAATGACGACTCTTAAAGAATTAGGAAATGATGCAGATATCAAGTAAAATAGGGCCACTGAACTTGGCAATTAAGAGAACACTGGTGATTTTTGAGAGAGAAAAGTAAAGGTGGAAACCAGAGATGATGCTTTAAGATGACTGAGCAGTGGAAATGGGAGACAGTGAGCACGTTATCTTTTAAAGAAGATCAGCAACGAATTCAAGGAAGAAATTACAAAAGAAACTTAAGAAAAGGATAAAATCAAAGGAATAACTTTTAAAATTTACATGATTTTATTTTATTTTAGAATGAGAGAGTCTTGACCATTTAAACAAGCTTGTGGTAAGGGCTTAGAGAGAAGAAGAAACTGTAATACAAGATGGAGGCAAAACCTGCTGTATCAGAGACCATGAGGTTAAGAGACAGTATAGATAAAAAAGTGTGGAGGCATATATACCTATCTCCCAGTAGATTCTTAATATCCCCAGATACGTTGTCTGACATTTTTCTACAGGGAAAATTGTTATCATGATGTTAGTAAACTTGGATATTTGTAAAAGTCTTGGTATATATCCATTTGATTCAAGATTAATCAAAGACTTCCTATTCTTATTTCTTTATTTAACACACATTTACTTACTATATGCTAGGCACTGTGATGAATGTGGGCCATACTGTGTGATATGAAATAAGCTTAATTCCTGTTCTTATGCACATTTTAAAACTATTATTCACATAAGGCATTCACTGTAGACCTTTATGTGGTAGCACAAATTTAATTTGCTGATATTCAGTAATGTACAACAGGTTGAAAATTATCATGTGTTCTTCAATCTATACCATGTACAGTAAAGATAAAAGTATTAAATAAGAAAATATCGGCAAAGCAGTAAGTAAATATTATTTTAACACAGGTAATATCATTGGGAGGACAAATGAGATCTAGAATTAACTGTTCATTATGCATTTATTCATTCATTTAATAAACATTTTTTATGTGCTGTGGACTTAAGTTGAGTAAGACATGGTTGGTGTTTTCCCTGTTCTCAAAGGCTTCATAAGCTAATGATGTAACCACAGAAGTGCTTCCTAATTATTTGGAAGATTCTTATAGGTAGAATTAAACTCAGAAGGGTATCTCCCTAAAGCACAACTTTGAGTAACCATAGTTTCTAAGAATAAGCGCTCTGTAATTAGGAGAACTCCACAGGTCAGGAGCAGATCAGTGTAAATTACAGGCCAGCAGAGGAGGGAAAGGTCCCTCCAGGACTGAGGGAGACTGAGATTCTCCTGGCTATACCATTAACCTGTGCCCAGTGATGAGGGCTTGGTAGTCAACACCAACTCTACAGTGGATACCTATTCTTAGGTCTTCAATAAAGTGTCATTCATTTCAAATAGGGGTCAGAGATAGTACCTTTTTAGACATTGTTAAGGAAATTTAATGTAATGGTTCAGAACATAGACTGTAACTGACAGCCTGGATTCTAGGTCAGGATCAATCCTTACTATTTGTGTGACTTTGGCAAGCTACTTAAACTCTTTGAGTTCAATTTCCTTATCTGTAAGTTTGGAATAATAGTATCTGTCTCATGGTGTGAAGACTGAATGACATAACACTACATGTAAAGCCCTATAAACAGTGCTTTGTCCACGGTGAGCATCCAACAAATGATACCTGTTACTAACAGGAACTGTATACAAAGACTCAAATGACATTTTTACTCACTCTGGAGTTCACTCATTGCAAAAACAAGCGTACTTATTCCTAACTACTTTAATAATATGATGTTTTTATTCCAAAGAGGCCTAAGTTTAATAATTCATTTTAAAAGTATTTATTTAAACAGATTAGAGTAGTAATTTCGCTATCAGTAGCTATCACTACCTTATGTTTTTTGAGTCCTTTTAACTTCTAAACAGCTTTTAGATCCTCATAACATTCCTATAAGCACCACAGAACAGATGTATTCCTATTATAAATTAGGAAACTGGATAATATAGAGTTAGTGATTGCCCATAATAGAGTTAAGACCACCAGACTCTTAGTCTAGTATTCATAAAAATCAGCCCAAACGCAAAAAGATATTGAGTCCTTATTATGCACCCAACATTACAGTAGGTGCTTCAGAGGATTAAAATTATATAAAACACAATTCATTGCCAAAACAACTTACTTTCTAATTGGGGAGATATGACTTTATTTGTCTTTTGCATAGTCTCAGCGATTTTGCCCAGCTTTCAAAACTCCTCAAAATCTGTCCAAGCCTCCATTCTTTACTATTATTTTTCAGTAGAAACCCATATTTCTAGCTATTTATTTCCATGAGTCAAGAAACTTTCTGAGGTTTTAAAAACAATACTTTAGGGCTTCCCTGGTGACACAGTGGTTGAGAGTCCGCCTGCCAATGCAGGAGACACTGGTTCATGCCCCGGTCCGGGAAGAACCCACATGCCGCGGAGCGGCTGGGCCTGTGAGCCATGGCCGCTGAGCCTGTGCGTCCGGGGACTGTGCGTCTGGAGCCTGTGCTCTGCAACGCGAGAGGCCACGTTGACACTTTATTGAAGACCTAAGAATAGGTATCCACTGTAGAGTTGGTAGCCCACGTTGACACTTTATTGAAGACCTAAGAATAGGTATCCACTGTAGAGTTGGTGTTGACTACCAAGCCCTCATCACTGGGCACAGGTTAATGGTATAGCCAGGAGAATCTCAGTCTCCCTCAGTCCTGGAGGGACCTTTCCCTCCTCTGCTGGCCTGTAATTTACACTGATCTGCTTCTGACCTGTGGAGTTCTCCTAATTACAGAGCGCTTATTCTTAGAAACTATGGTTACTCAAAGTTGTGCTTTAGGAAGATACCCTTCTGAGTTTAATTCTACCTATAAGAATCTTCCAAATAATTAGGAAGCACTTCTATGGTTACATCATTAGCTTATGAGAGGCCCGCATACCGCAAAAAATAAAAAATAAAAACAATACTTTAGATTATCCGAATGTTCTTTGAAGGTTGAGGTCCATTGGGACTTAAAAAGGTGAGGAAATGTGACCCACGCTATGCCTTTTCTGCTTTGGGGGACCAAAAGGGGGAAAATATAGAAAAGATAGCTCTCAAGTTTGTCCTGGAATGGGGGACAGTGATGCATGAGTATGTACCTTATGGAGGAAGTAAAACAAGTACCGGCCTCCATTTTACAGTGTTTCTTCATATCAGTCTATTCTTGGTTTCCTGGAAACAGACTATCCGCTCCTTGCTTATGCCTCTACTTTCATCTAGATTTTATGTCCCAGCAACAGCAAACTACTAATTATTTCTAAACACACTCTATGCTTCATAGCTCTAGGTTTTTGTTCATTTATTCCCTCTTACTGGAATGCCCTTCAGAAAAATAGTTTTTTAAAATATTTTAAATGTTAACCATTATCAAGAATTTAATGAAAACAGTTTAAAAATTAGACAGAAAATACAAAATTTATCACTCTCTCCAGATAAACGTAAAACAGTTTATGACAGAGGGCAGAAGGCAAACAGCAAAAAAGGACAAATAGTAGAATATGTTACTAGTAGTTCTTAAGAGAAAACTTACCAGGAACAGAGTGTTGGGAATGCTACCAGAAATAATAATAATAACAATTTATCAAATACTTACAATTTGCTAGACACTGTGCTAAGTCCTTTACATTTACTATTTCATTTAATAATATTCCCCCAAAAGTAGGGGATTTTATCCCCATTTTTGAGATGAGGAAATTGAGGATTGGATAGTCAAGTAAGGTCACACAGTATGTGGCTAAAATAGAATTATATAACCCAGTATTTGGCTTCGGAGAATACTCCATTACCAACAACTTTATAATTAGCCTCACATGTCTAAAAACAAATGCTTCAAAAATGGATAATAAACTATGAGCACTGGTAATTTTAACCCAAGGCACTAATATAATTTCAATAATGCCCATTGTAGATAAGACTCGTTATTGAAATTCAGGAATGGAAACATTAATATATTAAAATGGAATAGGTCAAACAGAGGTCACGACAGGTAATATTTTTAGTCAATAAGGTATGTTCCAGTATGGAAATGCATATTTAAAGGTTGAAAGTTATCTTTCTAAAATGCAAATGTATATATGTGTGTGGATACATGTATATGTGTATTTGTATACATATATAATTATGAAGAGAGTCATCTTTCTAAATGCATATATGTACATATATAAGCAGAATCATGGCTCATTTGTATCCTTCATTATCTAATACATTTCTTAGCACATGGTAACTGTTGAATAAATTAAGGTAGGCAAAAGAGTAAAGGCCAAAACAGAAAAATCAAAAGGGCAAAGCTACTTTAACGTATTATAGGCTGCATTCCTAATGCAGAATAAAGAATCTTCATCTTCTGGGGTATCTATTTTCAGTTTAATTCCACTAAAAGCAGAGCATCTTATGATTTGTGCCTTGCTTTGATGAAGCGAGTACTATATAAGACTAGGGGAGCAATGAAGAGAAACAATTTTGTATGGGTTTATTTCTAACCAAAAAGGAAGACATGGTAAAGAAAAGTGCATGGTAAAAGAAAATTGGGACAATAATCTATAAAAGAATATTTATAGAAAGCCAGATTCAAAAATGAATGAAAGAAATTGAAATATAATGGGGATGAATAGAAGTTTCAGTATTTAATATAAAAATACCAACTGGATGAGAAACAACTGTATTTCAACAGCAATTCATGGGAAAAAGATAAGGGATTATTACTTTCCTTGAAGCCCAATATAAATTGACAAGGTGAAATGTTTAACAAAGATAAAAACAACAAAGTTCAATATTGGATTGAATCAAGAGAAAAATGGAGTCTGGATGATGGGAAATAAAACTTTATTTTCAAGAATGCTCTCATCAGAGTAACTGTGATGAATACCTTCAAACTGCTTCTATTAAAAACAGTTAAGTGAGCTGGAAAAGTTTGATTTGAGTGCCTACTTTTTACCAAGAATGCACACGTATATACGTTGCAACATAAAAGGAGAGACATACATGCATATCAGTGGTTATAATAAAATAATATGATAACTTTGTAAGATGCATGAACCTAGAGCATGAGTTGCTTATTACCCACACTTTGTGCCTTATATCTCTGGGAACCAAAAAAGAAGCCACACATTCTGCCTAGGTCAGGAAGACTCCATGATCACTACCTTTAAAGAGCTGAAACAGCATTTCTTACACTTAAGAACTCCTGAACTTCAGGCCCTACACATGGACCTAGTGGTTGTACTCTATTAGAAAAGCAGTGCATTATAGTTCAGTACAGGCAACAAGAGCGTCACTCACTAGTTCTTCCTAAATGTTCAGTGTGCTCTGATATCATTATTTTATTAAATTAAAAAAATTTTTTAATTAGTGGTACAATAAATTGGTTTATCAACTCTTACTGGGTTATGACTCACAATTTGAGAAATAGTGCATTAAATTATCTCTAAAGTTTCTACTAAACATTTAAATTTTCAATTAATGCAGTATTTGAAGATATAAAATGACAGAGTATGAAGAAATAGAACTTTCTCCAGTGGTTCAGTGGATGATCACTGCTTAATAAAGAAATCAGTGTTCCTGTTAGCCCTAATCAATACAAATGAAAATGTATGAGTATAAATTATGTCAAATTTTTGCAGAAAAGTATTCATTATGGATGGTTTTTGTAATAAAATAGTTTTGAGTAATGAAAATCTCGCAACAAACAAAAGTCTAGGACCAGATGACTTCATAGGTGAATTCTATCAAACATTTAGAGGAGAGTTTACATCTATTCTTCTCAAGCTATTCCAAAATATTGCAGAAGAAGGAACACTTCCAAACTCGTTCTATGAGGACAGCATCACCCTGCTACCAAAACCAGACAAAGATATCACTGATGAACATAGATATAAAAATCCTCAACAAAATACTAGCAAACCAAATCCAACAATACATTAAAAGGATCACACACCATGATCAAGTGGGATTTATCCCAGGGATGCAAGGATTTTTCAATATCTGCAAATCAATCAATGTGATACACTACATTAACAAATTGAAGAGTAAAAACCATATGATCAACTCAGTAGATGCAGAAAAAGCTCTTGATAAAATTCAACATCTATTTATGATAAACCCAATTTGTAGAGAGTTAACACATCTCAACATAATAAAGGCCATATATGACAAACCCACCGCTAACATCATACTTAATGGTGAAAAGCTGAAAGCATTTCTTTTAAGATCAGGAACAAGACAACAATGTCCACTCTTGCCACTTTTATATAACACAGTTTTGGAAGTCCTAACCATGGCAATCAAAGAAGAAAAAGAATACAAATTGGAAAGAAGTGAAACTGTCATTGTTTGCAGATGACATGATACAATACATAGAAAACCCTAAAGACACCACCAGAAAACTACTAGAGCTCATCAATGAATTTGGTACAGTTGCAGGATACAAAATTAATATACAGAAATATGTTGCATTCCTATACACTAACAACAAACTATCAGGAAGAGAAATTAAGAAAACAATCCCATTTACCATTGCATCAAAAAGTATAAAATACTTAGGAATATATCTACCTAAGGAGGCAAAAGAACTGCACTTGGAAAAAGAAATTGAAGAAATTGAAGATAACACAAACAAATGGAAATATATACCGTGTTCTTGGATTGGAAGAATTGATATTATTAAAATGATCATCTTACACAAGGCAACCTACAGATTCAGTGCAATCCCTATCAAAATACCAATGGCATTTTTCACAGAACTAGAACAAATAATTTTAAAATTTGTATGGAAACCCAAAAGATCCCAAATAGACAAAACAATCTTGAGAAAGAAAAATGGAGCTGGAGGAATCATGCTCCCTGACTTCAGATTATACTACAAAGCTACAGTAATCAAAAAGTATGGTACTGACACAAAAACAGACACATAGATCAATGGATAGGGAGCCCAGATATAAACCCACACACTTATGGTCAATTAATCTATGACAAAGGAGGTAAGAACATACAATGGGGAAAAGACAGTCTCTTCAATAAATGATGCTGTGAAAACTGGACAGCTACATGTAAAGAATGAAATTAGAAGATTCTCTAACACCATATACAAAAACAAACTCAAAATGGATTAAAGAGCTGAACGTAAGACCGGATACTATAAAACTCCTAGAGGAAAGCATAGGCAGAACACTCTTTGATATAAATTATAGCAATATTTTTTTGGATCTGTCTCCTAAAGCAAAGGAAATAAAAGCAAAAGTGAACAAAATGGGACCTAATTAAACTTAAAAGCCTTTGCACAGCAAAGGAGACCATCAACAAAATAAAAAGACAACCTACTGAATGGGAGAAAATATTTGCAAATGATATGACCAATAAGGGGTTACTATCTAACATATATTAACAGGTCATGTAACTCAACATCAAAAAATACAAAAACAAAAAACCAACCAGATTAAAAAATGGGCAGAAGAGCTGAATAGACATTTTTCCAAAGAGGAAATGCACATGGCCAATAGGAACATGAAAAGATGCTCAACATCACTAAATCATCAGCGAAATGCAAATCAAAACCACAATGAGATATTACCTCACATCTGTCAGAATGGCTATCATCAAAAAGAATACACATAACAAATGTTGGTGAGGATGTGGAGAAAAGGGAACCCTTGTACACTGTTGGTGGGTATACAAATTGGTGCAGCCATGTGGTATGGAGGTACGGAGGTTCCTCAAAAAACTAACATTAGAAGTACCATATGACCCAGCAATTCCATTCCCAGGAATATATCTGAAAACAACAACAACAACAAAAACTAATTTGAAAAGATACATGCACCCCAATGTTCATAGCAGCATTATTTACAATTGCCAAGATATGGAAGCAACCAAAGTGTCTGTCAACAGATGAATGGATAAAGAAGATGTGGCATATACATAAAATGGAGTACTACTCAGTCATAAAAAAGAATGAAATTTTGCCATTTGCAGCAACATGGATGGACTTGGAGGGCATTATGCTAAGTGAAATAAGTCAGACAGAGAAAGACAAATACTGTGTTATATCACTTATATGTGGTATCTAAAAAATGCAAAAAAACTAGTGAATAAATGAAAAAGAAGCAGACTCAAAGATATAAAGAACAAACTAGTGGTTACCAGCGAGGAGAGGGAAGAGGGGAGGGGCAATATAGGGGTAAGGGAGTAAGAAGTACAAACTATTAGTCAGAAAATAAGCTATAAGGAAATATAGGACAACACAGGAAATACAGCCAATATTTTATAATAACTATAAATGTAGTATAACTGTTAACCATTGTGAATCACTATTACATTGTACCCTGTAACATATAATATTGTCCATCAACTATACTTCAGTAGAAAAAGAAAAACATGTTTTAATGCAACAGATAGCATGGAGTAGTTATTAGTCTTCATCAAATATTAAATAAAGGTATGAAGATTCAAGACAAAGAAAATCAGACTAGGAAGAATACTGTCAAGTTTAACAGAACTTCAGAACCAATTTTTTAAATATAAAGGTAACAACTAAAAAAATCAGCCTCCATCAGATTCTTTAGCAAAACTCAAGTTTTTAATGAACAAAGTTTGAACTGAAATAATATTCAAATTAAAAATCCTGAAAAAATTTTACAATGCTTTGCAAAAATGATCTGTAATTTTTATCTCCCAAATCCATTTCCATAGACATGTGAAATGTAATGAGGATCTACCCACAATTACATCTCTACATGCTTTCTCTCCCCCTATCATTACACAAATCTGATTTACCTAAGGAAGCCCACAGGCTGGGGTCAAGGCGGCAGCTTCCAGCTCCGATATTAGCTGCATTCTGAAGAGTAGTGGATGACTTAGCCTATTCAGAGACTTATAAAAGCTTGAAACATCTTTAAAGGGACATAGGCAATAATTCACATGCTTATGATATCTTACTTGATCAATTGTCAAAATGCATTACCTTGGACATGGTAATATTCTAGTAGAACTTTATCCCTAATAAAATATCGTTGATAGTATTTGATCCTCTGAATATTTTAAATATTTAGTATTTAAAGTATTTTAAAATATTTAGACTATATGAATTAATGTAATCCATCACATCAATAATCTAAAGAAGAAACATCACACGATGATATCAGTGGATGCAGAGGACACATTTGACAACAAATAGCACCCACTCATGATAAAAATCTCTCAGTAAACTAGGAACAGAGAGAAACTTTCTTAACTTGATAAAGACCATTTACAAAATCCTATAGCTAACATTGTACTTAATTATGAGAAACTAAAAGCTTTCCTACTAAGATCAGGAACAAGACAAGTATATCCCTTCTCACCACTCCTTTTCAACACTGTACTGGAAGTCATAACTAATGCAATTAGACAAGAAAAGGAAACAAAACGTAACTGATTAGGAAGCAAGAAGTAAAACTGTCTTTGTTGGCAGATGACATTATTGTTTATGTAGAAAATCCAAAGAATCTACAAAACATAAAAAAACAAAAACAAAAACAAAAACCTCCTGGAACTAATAAGTGATTATAAAAAGGTTGCAGATTACAAAGTTAATACACAAAAGTTCATCACTTTCCTATGGACTAACATTTAACAAGTGGGGTTTGAAATTAAAAAATGCCATTATGTTAGCACTGCATAAATAAAATACTTAGGTATAAATCTAATGTGTATAAGGTCTATATGAGGAAAACTATAAAATTCTAATGAAAGAAACAAAGAACTAAATAAAGTGGGAGATATTCTATGTTCATGAATAGGAAGACTCAATATTGTCAAGATATCAGTTTTTCCCAACTTGATCTATTGATCAATGCAATCTCAATCAAACTCCCAACAAGTTATTTTGTCAATATCTACAAACTGATTCTAAAGTGTATATGAAGAGGCAAAAGACCTAGAATAGCTAACACAATACCAAAGGAAAAGGAAAGAGTCAGGATTGCCACTACCTGACTTAAAGACATACATAAAGCTATAGTAATCAAGACAGTGTGGTATGGGTGAAAGAATAGACAAACAGATAAACAGAATAGAATAGAAACCCCAGAAATATACCCACATGAATCTAGTCAACAGATCTTTGGTAAAGGAGCAAAGGCAATATTATGGAGCAAAGATAGTCTTTTCCAACAAATGGTACTGGAACTACTGACATCTACAGGCAAAAAATGAATCTAGACACAGACCTTATACCCTTCACAGACATTAACTCAAAATGGATCACAGACCTAAATGTAAACATGCAAAGCTATAAATCTCCTAGAAGATAACAGGAGAAAATATAATGATCTTGATCAAAAGCACAATACATGACAGAGAGAGTTAATAAACTGGATTTAATTAAAATTAAAAATATCTGCTCTGTGAAAGACACTGTCAAGAGAGTAAGAAGACAAGCCATATTAGGAGAAAATATTTGCAAAAACAAAGCTGATAAAGGACTGTTATTCAAAATGTACAAAGAATTCTCAAAACTTAACAATAAGAAAACAAACAACTTGATCAGAAAACAGGTCAAAGCTCTTAAAAGATACCTCATCAAAGAAAACATACAGATGACAAAGAAGCATATAAAAAGATGCTTCACATCATATGTCATCATAAAACGTAAATTAAAAAACAATGGGGGAAAAAAAAAAAAACAATGGGGTACCACTACACATCTATTAGAATGGCCAAAATCCAGAACACTGACAACACCAAATGCTGTGGGGCAACAGGAGCTCTCATTCATTGCTAGTGGCTGTGCAAAACTATACAGCCACTTTGGAACACAGTTTGGCAATTTCTTACAAAACAAAACATTAGCATACCATCCAGAAATTGCCATCCCTGGTACTTAACCAAATGAGCTGAAAACTTATATCCACACAGAAACCTGCACATGGATGTTTATAGCAGCTTTATTCACATTTGCCAAAACTTGGAAGCAACCGAGATGTCCTTCAGTGGGTGAATGGACAACTAAACATCCAGACTACAAAATATTACTTAGCACTGAAAGAAATGAACTATCAAGCCATAAAAAGACACAGAAGAAACTTAAATGTGTATTACTAAATAAAGGAAGCCAGTGTGAAAAGGCTACATATTATATGACTCCAACTATATAATACTCTGGAAAAGGCAAAAACAGTTACAGATCAGTGACTGCCAGGGGTTAGCGTAGAGGGAAGGATGAATAGGCATAGCACAGAGTATTTTTAGATCCATGAAACTGCTCTGTGTGATACTATAAGGGTGGATAAATGTCTTTATACGTTTGTCCAAACTCATAAAACGGACAATACCAAGAGTGAACCCAAATGTAAACTATGGACTTCGGGTGATAATGACACATCAATGTAGATTCCGCAACTGTAACAAATATACCACTCTGGTAGGGGATGGTGATAATGGGGGAGGTTATATATGTGTGGGGGGCAGGAAGTATGTGGAAATTTTTCTGCCTTCCTTTCAATTTTTATGAAAACGTAAAACTGTTCTAAAAAATAGTCTTTAAATAAATATTTAAAAATTTGGACTGTGTAACCTAAGGCACCTTACCATTTTTGGGACTTCCACACAATAAGTGGGAAATGAAGGTGGTTTGTTCTAGACTTCTTCAGAATTATCTTTTATATCCATTAGAGTTTTAGCTTAATATTTCTAAGTCAGTTACTATGGACTGAATTGTGTTCCCTCAAAATTAATATTTTGAAGCCCTAACTCCCAATGTGACTCTATTTGGAGATATGTCCTGTGAAGTAGTGATAAAGGTTAAGTGAGGTCATAAGGGTGCAATCTTAATCCAGCAGCACTGGTGCTCTTATAAGAAGAAGAGAGACCAGAGCTATTTATCCATATGCCCATGCATTGAGGAACGGCCAAATGAAGACACAGAAGGCAGCTATCCACACCCAAAGGTGAGAGCTCTCCCCAGACACTGACCCTCCTAGCGCCTTGACCTTGGACTTTCCAGTCTCCAGAAATGTGAGAAAATACATTTTGATTGTTTTAGCCACCCAGTGTGTGGTACATTGTTATGGCAGCCTGGAAGATTAATATGCAGATCAGTGTAATTTTAATCGGAGGAATGACATAGACTATTTCTTGTTGCTCAGTTCTCTTCCATGTAAGTGAGCTAACGAGTATGGTGTCAGATATACAGAATGCATAAACAAAGAATATGAATTCAATTCTCAGCTATACTCCCTCATTAGCTACATGATCTTAAACTTCCTAAGCTAGTTTTCTTATCTGAAAAGTTAGAAAAGTAACACATCCTTTTGAGGTTATTACAAGGATTAAATCTCATGATGCTTGTTCATTTCTTGGATCATTCATTCATTCATTATCTAACAAATATCCATTACTTAGGATGAGAAAACTTATACATGTATTATATTATTCTTCAATTTATTAATCACCTCACTGAGCTTAAATCTTTGGTTCTTCAATGAAAAAATATTTTATATGATGGCAAAAATATTCTACATGGAGAATATATAATCATAAATACAGGCAATATAATACAAGTATACACATATACATTTATACCCACCCACATCTATAAAATCTTACCTCTTTGCTTTCTTCCAGATCTGATTCACTACTAAAGTCCTCTGTGTTTAAATTTTCAAAGTCAGACTCTCCTACAGCAATCGGTACAGTCACAGTAAGACTGGGATTGTGTATGAACGACATGTAATCACTTTCATCGATAATGTATTTTTCAACACTGCTGCCAGTTCCTATTCCACTTGTGGTTCCATTTACATCTTTAAGATAGTCAAGATCTTTCCCAATTTCTGTTGTATGATTGGACATACAACTGTCTTTCTTGTTGTTTAGATCATCAAGTGGTTTAATTTCATCTAAAATCTTTTGTTTTCTAATGAAGGACTGTTGAATAAATTCATATATTTTTCTCTTCACATAAGCTATTCCCTTGTGCATCCTATCCACAGCAATTTGGAGATTGTTCATTTCATTATCATCATCAGTGGCTGCAAGGTTGTCTGCACTAAATGAGCTCAGGAGCAAGGCCAAAAAGAGGTTCAGGACCTTAAAAATAATACAAACATCATTATAATCTCACCCCAATGTGAAGAAGAGCAGATTGAGATCACTTATTTCTCAAAGTGTGGAGGAAACTATAAGTTCTAACAACTAGACAAGAAACACCACAGCACAGTGATCAGAAGTTGGGTGATCTAGGGACTTCCCTGGTGGCACAGTGGTTAAGAATCCGCCTGCCAATGCAGGGGACATGGGTTCGATCCCTGGTCTGGGAAGATCCCACATGCCGTGGAGCAACTAAGCCCGTGCGCCACAACTACTGAAGCCTGTGTGCCTAGAGCCCATGCTCCGCAGCAAGAGAAGCCACTGCAAGGAGAAGCTCACACACTGCAACAAAGAGTAGCCCCCGCTAGCTGCAACTATAGAAAGCCCGCACACAGAAATGAAGACCCAACGCAGCCAAAATTAATTAATTAATTAATTTTTTTAAAAAAAGAAATTGGGTGATCTGAATTTGTGGTCTGGTTCAATAGCTACTTCACTGTTCATCCATGGGCAAAGACATGATTTCTGTTGGTCTCAAGTTCCCCTACTTATAAAATGAAGATGCTGAATGAGCTGACCTATGGTTTTACTAAATTTAAAATTGTACGAATATAAGAAACAAGATTTATACATGTTCTATATAAGAGTTCTAAACTTAAAATTCATTAGTGTTTAAAATTATGCCTTTAAATGCATTTTAGTTTCTTTTTTTTGATGAAGAGAGATATTAAATTGGATATTAATTGAAAAATAACCATTATGACCCAGAACGAGAATTATGAGCTTAACATAGGCATCAACACATGTTTTCTTGATCTACTGCATTTCTCATACTCCACTGTTCACTAATTAGGCAACTGTTCATAATCAGTCGCTAATATTTCCATGAGACTGTAATATTAATGTACATATCCTTTGGAGTATATTATATATTTCTGTACTATAACAGTAATGTTCCAAACTTAAGAGAGAAGATTGATCAGTTACTCCATTTGGGTAATCTCAGGCATCATTAGCCAACCTTTGTTTGGTTAATAGAGCCACTAAAGGATTGGTTAATCCAGGTTGGTTCACGCATCTGCCATATGACATAGAGTGACTGAATGCTAACTACCATGAAGGGGCAAGGAAAAGGGGAAATAACTAGGAACATTTAAAGGCACCACTTTTTAGTACTATACTGTCAAGTAAGACTGGGCTTTCTCTAAGTTTATTCTTCAGACTTCTCCCTTCCTTGGATCTGAATTTATGAAATGTTCCCAACATTTCCTACTAGACCTGTCTTCAATATGATACTCTATTGGAATTCACATGAAATGACTGACAAAATGGAGTTGAGTATAAATATTGTATGGTCACTGCTATATGGTTATGTAGTCAAAGTGAGACTGTAAGTGTATCAAAGGTAATAGACTTTGATACTTTGATATTAAAATTAATAATCATAGTCTTTGTTTTGGACAAAATGGTCATCATTTCATTATGCTCTTAATGTATTTCTGAAACACATTTCTTAAATGGGTACATACCACCAGGTTTCCAATGACCATGACCATCATGAAGACAGTAAGGCACATGGCTTGACCGGCGACCTCCATGCAGTCCCACATGGTCTCTATCCACTCTCCACACAGCACTCGGAACACAATCAGGAAGGAGTGGAAGAAGTCATTCATGTGCCAGCGTGGGAGTTGACAGTCACTAGAGATCTTGCAGACACAATCTTTGTAGCTTTTACCAAAGAGTTGCATGCCGACCACAGCAAAAATGAAGACGATGATGGCCAACACCAAGGTTAGATTTCCCAGAGCCCCCACTGAATTGCCAATGATCTTTATTAGCATATTTAATGTTGGCCAAGATTTTGCCAACTTGAAAACTCGGAGCTGGAAAATTAAAAAAATAATGTATATTATTATGATCAATCTTTAAAAGCATTACATATATTGAGCTTTACTAAGAAGTGATTAAAATTGAATTTCTTACAACATCTGCTATGCAGATGTTATAACTAAGCATGGTGATGGATGTTAACTGGACTTACTGTAGTGATCATTTTGCAATATATACAAATATTGGATCATATGTTGTATACCTGAAACTAATATAATGTTATATCAATTATACCTCAATAAGAAAGATATATCTATAACAAAAGACATTAAAAAAAAAAAGCTAGTGGATATCCTGGACCACTACTGATTGTAGAACTTACAATCTACCCACTACTGACTGAAGAACTTACAATCTACGAATCTTCACTGGGGAAATATGCAAGAGCCACCTTGCACTTTGCTTTCCAAACTTTTAAATCCATCCACCTCTGGACCTTAACCAATTAGAAATGACCTGGTGCCACTGCACTGTCATAGCACCACTCTCCTAAGCAAAAGGCATGGAGAGCAGGCTGTCTGGATGTCTTTGTGTCAGTGCTTGTCTTTACTCCAAGACACATTTCCTAATCTATCAAGGACAGAGAGCTGTGAGCAAATGTTGCACTTTACCAAATAAGAAGTAAAGGTCTTCCCATTGGGAGCTTCTTATCTAAAAACAAAACAAAACAAACAAAAAAACCAAAACAAAAAGACTCTCTTACATCTGCCCTGCCCTTGATGACTTTCAGGTGCATGGCTAATTTTTGGACTCCCCCTAGGAAGAATCTGATTCTTCCATATTTTAACCTTGAGATCAATTTCCCTGAGAGTGAATTTTTAATGATTACTTGGGGACCAACTGTCCTTAATTTGTTTTGTGAAGGTGGTTGTAAGGCATACCAGGCCTGACACTAATATTAACATGTGATTTCAATGATCTCTGCTCAAAGATACTCATTTGTCAATAGCATGCAAAGTACCATCACATTGAGCCCTGCTATAAGTAGAGAAAAGTGTTTATTATTCATAATGCTCCTTTGGAGCACTGACATAGCTAGATGTACCTGCATTTAAAAACCTGGAATACTTCCCATGACTTTATAATTCTTTCCCTGATTTGCAAGGACATATATGTGAATCAGTGGACATAGCAAGTAATCCTACAGATTTCTCTTGTCTGATTTTGGGAAGGAGCATATTTTCCAGAGGTAGAATTAGGAAGAGTTTCTACATGCACATCTTATATCTGATTGTCATCCACCACTATATAAGGGTGTTTATATTTTTAAAGCCCTATTAAAATGTGATACATTTTCATTATTTTCTTAGATCCAGAAATATTAACTATAGTCATATCTAGAAACAATAATTAGTCAGAATGGTAACTGAGCAATATATGAAACTTTATGTGACTAGGATTTTTGCAATAAAGTTTTTTCTAAATAAGTGGGAACAATTTTGTTTTCCATTTAGGGACTGTTTTTGACAATGCAAATGTCACACAAAAACTTAAAATGTTAATGGTGTGTGGTAAAACCTATGATGTAAAACCTATGATGCTTGTTGGAAAGGTTTTTGTCTTTGTGCTGTTTTGTTTTGTTTTGTTTTACCAATCGGAATGAACGGAGAACTGATAATCCTTCCACGTTGGCCAGGCCAAGTTCTACCAGGCTAAGCGTTACAATAAAACCATCAAAGATATTCCAGCCTTCTTGGAAATAATAGTAAGGATCCATGGCAATAATTTTCAGAAACATTTCTGCTGTAAAGATCCCAGTGAAAACCTAAGATCAAAACAAAGTTACTCTAATTCCATCAGATAATGATAAAGTGGAATGACATAATATTTGCTCTTAGAACAAAATGTTTATACTAGTCATGATTATATTACTAGCTTACATTTGCATAGTAATTTATAGTTGATGAAAAGCTCTCAAATAAGTTATTTCATTTTATCCTCAACAAAAACACTATTAAACACATAATGCAGGAATTATAACCATGACTTTACAGATGAGGAAACAGGTCTTCAGATGGGTGCAATGATTTGCCGAATATCAACTAGAAAACGGCAAAACTAGGATTGAGAGCAAATCTGTTTTTAACCAGTGTTCTTTCCATCACATCAAACTGCATTTTCCTTCAGACTTCATACAGCACAGCTACTGACAAGATTTTCCCATAAACAGTTTTATGTATCTATAAGCTTATTCACATTTCCCTCTAATCAGATAGTTGTCATTATACATATGTAACTATATTATAATATGTGCATTACTATTATCAGTATTTGTTATGCACATGAAAAAAATTAATTTACTTCCATAGTATTGGGTTGGCCAATCCTCTTATGTAACATCTTACAGAAAAATCCGAACAAACTTTTTGGTTAAACTTATATAAATACTAAAGCTTTAAAAATAGAAATACTATAATTCAGGATGCTTTACATGTTTTGCTTTCCACCATCAAAAACCTTAAACCCTAAAACAAATATTATGGAAAATGCATACATTATTTTAGAGACCATTCTTCCAGCAAATAAAAGCTAATATTCCTATGTTGAGTCAACAAACACTTTAATAATTTGTGGTTTTTAAGCACAGAAGAGAAAGAATTTAGTGGCAACCTTCACCAAAAGTGGCACTGTTAATCATATAATACACAAAATATACTGGACGTTTTCAATATTTTATGGATTTGATCTAAAACAGATGGATTAAACAATACATGGTCTACCTAGATCCTGGAAGTGGAAAAGCTGGAGACATTTTTGAGTTGTTAAACTATTGCTTATAATGATGATGACTAAGCAAGATAAAAAGGTCTGTAATTTCATTTTAGCCTTCTACAGGTAGGGAAACTGTGATAACATCATTTCAAAAAGTGTGTCCTTAAACTATGGACTGCTTCTGTAGCTTTAAATAGTTATAAATAACAATATTGAGTTTTCAAGTAGTACTGTAGGCCTGTGCCTATTGCTCTCTTTCTCAGTTTCTGCTTTGATCTTAAGGGCTGTTATTTTTGGCAAAAGTAGGATATATCCAGCTAGATATAATTCCCATCTTTTGGGAGCCAGGAGGTAGAAAGGGTGGTGGAAAGACTGCTGTAAGTTATTCAATGTAAAGAGTTTCTCAAACAGAAAGTTTGAAGACTGAACACATTTACCTTCCAATATGCTTACCAAGTTTCCTACTGTAAGCACATTATTGAAATGGTCCGTCATGGGATAGTGTTCCATGGCCATGAACAGAGTATTTAAGACAATACAGATGGTGATGGCCAGGTCAACAAATGGGTCCATCACAACCAGGTTGACAATATGTTTCACTTTTAACCAATGTGGCGAGCAGTCCCAGATTAAGAACATGTTGGAAAATTTATACCAACAGGGTGGGCATTTCTGCCTGGATTCTTCAAGTTCTAGATATAAAAAAAATAAATAAAAACAACCACCAAAAGATATTTTTACACACATATATTCCTTTCAAATCGGCTAGACTTCTTTTTAGTAACCAACACATTTCCATTTGCAACAGTCAACCTCTTTTATACTTGATTTAAAAAAACTATACAATTTAATCTTCAGACGGCCCCAAATATTTCTTCACACATAAACATAGCACAGAGGTAGCAAAGAATGGTTTTCTTCTCTTATGCATTGATCCTGTGGTTCCATACTTTGCCTTAAGTGAATGGTCTTTTAAATGAAGTCTCAATAAGAATATGGGTTGGAGTAGTGTAGACTGTGTGTAATCCTATGTTAATGTCTGGCTATGGTGTCATCCTCAGGCTATAAGACATAGGACAGAGAGATAGGGTAGAGCCAAGAATCATCTTTTTAATTTGTTTTTATTTTGTGAGAATGACCCACTCCTCCCCTCCAATCTTGAGAGTATTTAGGAAGTCCTACGCTAAGTGGAACAGAAGAGAGGAACACCATGACTAATGGGATTAGAAACCCCTAACAGAAATGCTTTATTCTGCATTTTCAAGGAGTTGCCACACACAGGATACATTCTTTAGTTTCAATATCACGGAATTTAAGTAACTTTTTTTAAAGCTTCTAGAATACAGGAGTAAGTATAACAAATAACTCTTAAATAAGACCTGTTATGTTCTCTTTAGAATACACTGCTTCCAACTCACAGAGACATTCGTTTCGAATGAGACAATATAAGCTCAGTGAAAACAACTGAAACGGAAACGGAATTTGTTACAAACCTTCTACTGTATTTGTTAAAATGCTGGCTATGCTCATTGCTCTTTGCCTTTGAGAAGGATCTTCTAGAAAGTCCATGGAAACATGAAAAGAACTTGACCTTCTCTTTCTCATGTCAGTTTCAGTGGTTGTTCCCTGTAAAGAAAATGCTAATGTATTAAATGATTAACTTGAGCAATATGATAAGTGAACAACCAATGTGACGCTGTGAAATTCATGAAACACATGCGACATGCACGTTCATAGTTAATTGGTGATGGCAGACATTGCTGACTTATTGTATCATTAGCCTGGAATGTCCAAACTGTTAACCATTTACTCATACAGCAAAAATTGAGGGTTGTTTTTTTTTACCCTCTGATTTCATAATTTTATGAGACATAATGTAATTTGGATATGATTGATAAATTTGTGAGAGACATATTTAACAATTTCCTTATTTCTGAACTAATAGTAAAAGGTAGTGATTTGAAACGACATCTAAATGATCAAGGCATTTTATGTTGAGAAGGTAGCCCTTTATTTTTAAAGAAGTACAAATAATTACAACACTCGTAGCTGCCATCTCATTTTCTGGACACAAGACATAGATGATCATTGACAACACAAACTGTATGTTAAAAAAATAACAACACATGCTGCATGGACAACAGTTTCATCCAGGGTACCAAAGCAATAAGTCATCTAATTCTGACTTAGTCATGCCTCACCATGCTGATATATTTCCAAGTCTAATAAGAGGCAGCATATGTTTAGAAATTCCTCATCTGGGTACACATTCACAAACACATAACATACCTTTGTACACAGACAATTCTTTTATCTGCCTGTATTAATATTTTTATTTGTGTCTCTTCATTCAGATTAGTTTTGAGAAGACCTATATCAGCATTTTCTTTTTAGTAAGACAAATATGAGTACTAGAAATTTTAAGATAATATTGAAGCTATCTATTCAGGCACAGTGTTCTTGAAAATCTTCTAAACTAAAGCAGAGCTATATTGAAGAATCCGTTGGAAAGATTTATTATACACCCTTTACAGTTAAACATAAGAATCGTTCATTTACTCTTACACCAGAGCTTTAGAGGATGTCCTGCTGTCTAAGTTCAGCATGGGTATATAGCAAATCCTCCAACTGGAAGCAGTCATTTACTATTGTGTTTAATTAATCCTTAGCACGTTTAATAAGTAAATGCATTCAGGTGTTATGCAAGAAGGTGCTGAAGCCTTAAGTTTTAGTTGGATACTCTCTTAAAGATATTAAAAGATGCAGGTGCATTCACAGCTTGACCAACCAGGTATCATTCTCAAGGGGTTCCATTCTGTAGAAACACTGGCTGGTGCAGCAATAATGAGCCAGCCATGCCTGAACTATTTAAAACTTCCTTACATTGTCATCAGTAGCTGGCTTATCTATTATCACCTCTGGTAGAAGCTGTCCAACAGGCGATGTAGGAACTGAAGGTCCACCAACCAAGGAAACCACACCATTGCAATCCACAGTGCTGTGCATCTTCCCATTAGCTGGAAACACAGCCAGCATCCGGGACGACCTACTGGTCTGACTCAGGTTACTGTTGCGTCGCTCTCCATGTCGTTGGGGCACAAATAAGGAGTCTCTGCGGCTTTCATTATCCTCGAAGGTGCTGTGTTCATCATCAGCAAAGTCATTCTCTGATCCCACATCCTTTGCTCGCCCTCTGAAGCTGAAAAGGCTTGTTCTGCTATTTCGCCTTGGAGAAAATAAGGAGCCACGGATGCTCAACAAAGACTAAAAGTTTGAAATCAAAAACAAATAATAATAAAATAATATTAATATGGCCATTTGGAATGTGCTTTTATTTTGCAAGATTAAGTTGAAGGGGACTTCAGCATTCAAAACAGAATGTGACTCATTCTTTTTTGATTAACATTCTCGTTTTATGTGCATTCGGATTAAATTAAATTATTTTTCTAAGAGACGATTTCTAGCCCTTGACATTAATGACTGGGGAGATAGATCGCAACTTAAAGATATTGAAAAACAAAACCCTGAACCACCGTATTTCATATTCAAAAGGAAGCATCTTTAGTACCTTACTATGGACATGGTAAACACTCAATAAATATCAGTAGCATGACCTTAACAGGGGCACATTTGTTTCCGTTGCTCTTTCCCTTCAAGAAATTCTAACACTTTTCACAAATTGTTTTAGTCCACCTTTCTAAAATCACTTTAAATTAATTATTGTTCTTGTTTCAGCTAAAAGGCACAGTGTTGTTGGAACTTGAAGACTTCTGAAATTCAGAGTGATGTGCTTTTTGATAAAGTATACCATGACTAATATTTTCAGAAGCATGCATGATAGTTTATAAAGTAGTCAGGGATGAAAAAACAATATAAAATAACCAAAGAGTTGTAGATTACTGATCAGTTATCTACAATTTTTTTTCTCATTAAAAAGGCTGCAGACCAGAAAGATGAAATGTCAGTAGTTACAACAAGTACCAGCAGACAGGTTCAGGTGAGAATCTGGGTCCCCTGACTTTCAATGCAGTGTTATCTCAACTACACCCCACTGTAGATTTACCTGTGCAAACTAAAATTTTCTCATAACTATGTACAGAAAGGATAGGTTTAAATATAATAAACACAGCAGTCAATTCAGTTGATAAAAATTCATAAGTTGAGTAAGGCCCGCAGAATTGGCGAACTGTGTGGAAGGAGCGGGATCTGTAGAGCTCAGCAGCGGCGAGGTACAAAACAAAGAATCGCTTTGCACAAAGCCAGAAGGGATACACTGAAAGAATTATCAGAAAAGAATAATATATAGATTGCTTTGGCTGGGCTTCCGGGAAGATGGCGGAAGAGTAAGACGTGGAGATCACCTTCCTCCCCACAGATACACCAGAAATACATCTACACGTGGAACAACTCCTACAGAACACCTACTGAACGCTGGCAGAAGGCCGCAGACCTCCCAAAAGGCAAGAAACCCCCACGTACCTGGGTAGAGCAAAACAGAAAAGAATAAACAGAGACAAAAGGATAGGGACGGGACCTGCACCAGTGGGAGGGAGCTGTGAAGGAGGAAAGGTTTCCACACACTAGAAGCCCCTTCGTGGGCGGAGACTGCGGGTGGCGGAGGGGGGAAGCTTCGGAGCCGCGGAGGAGAGTACAGCAACAGGGGTGCAGAGGGCAAAGCGGGGAGATTCTCGCACAGAGGATCAGGGCCAACCGGCACTCACTAGCCCGAGAGGCTTGTCTGCTCACCCGCCGGGGCAGGCGGGGCTGGGAGCTGAGGCTCAGGCTTCGGTCGGAGCGCCGGAAGAGGGCTGGGGTTGGCTGCGTGAACACAGCCTGCAGGGGGTTAGTGCGCCACGGCTAGCCGGGAGGGAGTCCGGGGAAAAGTCTGGACCTGCCGAAGAGGCAAGAGACTTTTTCTTCCCTCTTTGTTTCCTGGTGCTAGAGGAGAGGGGATTAAGAGCGCTGCTTAAAGGAGCGCCAGAGACGGGCGCGAGCCGCGGCTAAAAGCGCGGACCCCAAAGACGGGCATGAGACGCTAAGGCTGCTGCTGCTGCCACCAAGAAGCCTGTGTGCGAGCACAGGTCACTATTCACACCTCCCCTCCCGAGAGCCTGTGCAGCCCGCCACTGCCAGGGTCCCGGGATCCAGGGACAACTTCCTGGGGAGAACGCACAGCGCGCCTCAGGCTGGTGCAACGTCACGCCCGCGCAATGTCATGCTGGCCTCTGCCGCCGCAGGCTCGCGCCGCACTCCGTGCCCCTCCCTTCCCCCGGCCTGAGTGAGCCAGAGCCCCCGAATCAGCGGCACCTTTAACCCCGTCCTGTCTGAGCGAAGAACAGACGCCCTCCGGCGACCTACACGCAGTGGCAGGGCCAAATCCAAAGCTGAGCCCCTGGGAGCTGTGAGAACAAAGAGAAAAGGAAGTCTCTCCCAGCAGACTCAGAAGCAGCTGATTAAAGCTCCACAATCAACTTGATGTACCCTGCATCTGTGGAATACATGAATAGACAACCAATCATCCCAAATTAAGGAGGTGGACTTTGAGAGCAAGATTTATGATTGTTTCCCCTTTTCCTCTTTTTGTGAGTGTGTATGTGTATGCTTCTGTGTGAGATTTTGTCTGAATAGTTTTGCTTCCACCATTTGTCCTAGGGCTCTATCCTTCCTTTTATTTTTCGTTTTTAATTTTTTTCTTTTTTTTAATAATTATTTTTTTATTTTAATAACTTTATTATATTTTATCTTACTTTATTTTATTTTACTTTATCTTCTTTCTTTCTTTCTTTCTTTCTTTCCTTCCTTCCCTCCTTCCTCCCTCCCTCCCTCCTTCCCTCCCTACTTTCTTTCTTTCTTTTCTTTCTTTCTTTCTTTCTACTTCTACTAATTCTTTCTTTCTACTTCTTCGCCCTTTTATTCTTAGCCGTGTGGATGAAAGGCTCTTGGTGCTGCAGCCAGGAGTCAGTGCTGTGCCTCTGAGGTGGGAGAGCCAACTTCAGGACACTGGTCCACAAGAGACCTCCCAGCTCCACATAATATCAAACGGTGAAAATCTCCCAGAGATTTCCATCTCAACACCAGCACCCAGCTTCACTCAACGACCAGCAAGCTACAGTGCTGGACATCCTATGCCAAACAACTAGCAAGACAGGAACACAACCCCACCCATTAGCAGAGAGGCTGCCTAAAATCATAATAAGGCCACAGACACCCCAAAACACACCACCAGACATGGACCTGCCCATCAGAAAGACAAGATCCAGCCTCATCCACCAGAACACAGGTACTACTCCCCTCCACCAGGAAGCCTACACAACCCACTGAACCAACCTTAGCCACTGGGGACAGACACCCAAAACAACGGGAACTACGAACCTGCAGCCTGCAAAAAGGAGACCCCTAAGACAGTAAGATAAGCAAAATGAGAAGACAGAAAAACACACAGCAGATGAAGGAGCAAGATAAAAACCCACCAGACCTAACAAATGAAAAGTAAATAGGCAGCCTACCTGAAAAAGAATTCAGAATAATGATAGCAAAGATGATCCAAAATCTTGGAAATAGAATGGACAAAATGCAAGAAACATTTAACAAGGACCTAGAAGAACTAAAGATGAAACAAACAATGATGAACAACACAATAAATGAAATTAAAAGTACTCTAGATGGGATCAATAGCAGAATAACTGAGGCAGAAGAACGGATAAGTGACCTGGAAGGTAAAATAGTGGAAATAACTACTGCAGAGCAGAATAAAGAAAAAAGAATGAAAAGAATTGAGGACAGTCTCAGAGACCTCTGGGACAACGTTAAACGCACAAACATTCGAATTATAGGGGTTCCAGAAGACAAAGAGAAAAAGAAAGGGACTGAGAAAATATTTGAAGAGATTATAGTTGAAAACTTCCCTAATATGGTAAAGGAAATAGTTAATCAAGTCCAGGAAGCACAGAGAGTCCCATACAGGATAAATCCAAGGAGAAATATGCCAAGACACATATTAATCAAAGTGTCAAAAATTAAATACAAAGAAAACATATTAAAAGCAGCAAGGGAAAAACAACAAATAACACACAAGGGAATCCCCATAAGGTGAACAGCTGATCTTTCAGCAGAAACTCTGCAAGCCAAAAGGGACTGGCAGGACATATTTAAAGTGATGAAGTAGAAAAATCTGCAACCAAGATTACTCTACCCAGCAAGGATCTCATTCAGATTTGATGGAGAAATTAAAACCTTTACAGACAAGCAAAAGCTGAGAGAGTTCAGCACCACCAAACCAGCTTTACAACAACTTCTAAAGGAACTTCTCTAGGCAAGAAACACAAGAGAAGGAAAAGACCTACAATAATGAGCCCAAAACAATTAAGAAAATGGGAATAGGGACATACATATCGATAATTACCTTAAATGTAAATGGACTAAATGCTCCCACCAAGAGACACAGATTGGCTGAATGGATACAAAAACAAGACCCATATATTTGCTGTCTACAAGAGACCCACTTCAGACCTAGAGACACATACAGACTGAAAGTAAGGGGATGGAAAAAGATATTTCATGCAAATGGAAACCAAAAGAAAGCTGGAGTAGCAATTCTCATATCAGACAAAATAGACTTTAAAATAAGACTATTAGAAGAGACAAAGAAGGACACTACATAATGATCAAGGGATTGATCCAAGAAGAAGATATAACAATCATAAATATTTATGCACCCAACATAGGAGCACCTCAATACATAAGGCAAATACTAACAGCCATAATAGGGGAAATCTACAGTAACACAATAATAGTAGGGGACTTTAACACCCCACTTTCACCAATGGACAGATCATCCAAAATGAAAATAAATAAGGAAACACAAGCTTTAAATGATACATTAAACAAGATGGACTTAATTGATATTTATAGGACATTCCATCCAAAAACAACAGAATACACATTTTTCTCAAGTGCTTATGGAACATTCTCCAGGATAGATCATATCTTGGGTCACAAGTCAAGCCTTGGTAAATTTAAGAAAATTGAAATTGTTTCAACTATCTTTTCCGACCACAACGCTATGAGACTAGATATCAATTACAGAAAAGATCTGTAAAAAAAATACAAACACATGGGAGGCTAAACAAAACATTACTTAATAATGAAGTGATCAGTGAAGAAATCAAAGAGGAAATTAAAAAATACCTAGAAACAAATGACAATGGAGACACGACGACCCAAAATCTATGGGATGCAGCAAAAGCAGTTCTAAGAGGGAAGTTTATAGCAATACAATCCTACCTTAAGAAACAGGAAACATCTCGAATAAACAACCTAACCTTGCAACTAAAGCAATTAGAGAAAGAAGAACAAAAAACCCCCAAAATTAGCAGAAGGAAAGAAATCATAAAAATCAGATCAGAAATAAATGGAAAAGAAATGAAGGAAACGATAGCAAAGATCAATAAAACTAAAAGCTGGTTCTTTGAGAAGATAAACAAAATTGATAAACCATTAGCCAGACTCATCAAGGAAAAAAGGGAGAAGACTCAAAACAATAGAATTAGAAATGAAAAAGGAGAAGTAACAACTGACACTGCAGAAATACAAAGGATCATGAGAGATTACTACAAGCAACTCTATGCCAATAAAATGGACAATCTGGAAGAAATGGACAAATTCTTAGAAATGCACAAACTGCCAAGACTGAATCAGGAAGAAACAGAAAGTATGAACAGACCAATCACAAGCACTGAAATTGAAACTGTGATTAAAAATGTTCCAACAAACAAAAGCCCAGGACCAGATGGCTTCACAGGCAAATTCTATCAAACATTTAGAGAAGAGCTAACACCTATCCTTCTCAAACACTTCCAAAATATAGCAGAGGGAGGAACACTCCCAAACTCATTCTACGAGGCCACCATCACCTTGATACCAAAACCAGACAAGGATGTCACAAAGAAAGAAAACTACAGGCCAGTATCACTGATGAACACAGATGCAAAAATCCTCAACAAAATACTAGCAAACAGAATCCAACAGCACATTATAAGGATCATACACCATGATCAAGTGGGGTTTATTCCAGGAATGCAAGGATTCTTCAATATACGCAAATCAAACAATGTGATAAACCATATTAACAAACTGAAGGAGAAAAACCATATGATCATCTCAATAGATGCAGAGAAAGCTTTTGACAAAATTCAACACCATTTATGATAAAAACCGTGCAGAAAGTAGGCATAGAGGGAACTTTCCTGAACATAATAAAGGCCATATATGACAAACCCACAGCCAACATCATCCTCAATGGTGAAAAACTGAAAGCATTTCCACTAAGATCAGGAACAAGACAAGGTTGCCCACTCTCACCACTCTTATTCAACATAGTTTTGGAAGTTTTAGCCACAGCAATCAGAGAAGAAAAGGAAATAAAAGGAATCCAAATCAGAAAAGAAGAAGTAAAGCTGTCACTATTTGCAGATGACATGATACTATACATAGAGAATCCTAAACATGCTACCAGAAAACTACTAGAGCTAATCAATGAATTTGGTAAAGTAGCAGGATACAAAACTAATGCCCAGAAATCTCTGGCATTCCTATACACTAATGATGAAAAATCTGAAAGTGAAATCAAGATAACACTCCCATTTACCATTGCAACAAAAAGAATAAAATATCTAGGAATAAACCTACCTAAGGAGACAAAAGACCTGTATGCAGAAAATTATAAGACACTGATGAAAGAAATTAAAGATGATACAAACAGATGGAGAGATATACCATGTTCTTGGATTGGAAGAATCAACATTGTGAAAATGACTCTACTACCTAAAGCAATCTACAGATTCAATGCAATCCCTATCAAACTACCACTGGTATTTTTCACACAACTAGAACCAAAAATTTCACAATTTGTATGGAAACACAAAAGACCCTGAATAGCCAAAGCAATCTTGAGAAAGAAAAACGGAACTGGAAGGATCAGGCTCCCTGACTTCAGACTATACTACAAAGCAAAAGTAATCAAGACAGTATGGTACTGGCACAAAAACAGAAAGATAGATCAATGGAACAGGATAGAAAGCCCAGAGATAAACCCACGCACATATGGTCACCTTATCTTTGATAAAGGAGGCAGGAATGTACAGTGGAGAAAAGACAGCCTCTTCAGTAAGTGGTGCTGGGAAAACTGGACAGGTACATGTAAAAGTATGAGATTAGATCACCCCCTAACACCATACACAAAAATAAGCTCAAAATGGATTAAAGACCTAAATGTAAGGCCAGAAACTGTCAAACTCTTAGAGGAACACAGAGGCAGAACACTCTATGACATAAATCACAGCAAGATCCTTTTTGACCCACCTCCTAGAGAAATGGAAATAAAAACAAAAAGAAACAAATGGGACCTAATGAAACTTCAAAGCTTTTGCACAGCAAAAGAAACCATAAACAAGACCAAAAGACAACCCTCAGAATGGGAGAAAATATTTGCAAATGAAGCAACTGACAAAGGATTAATCTCCAAAATTTATAAGCAGCTCATGGAGCTCAATAACAAAAAAACAAACAACCCAATCTAAAAATGGGCAGAAGACCTAAATAGACATTTCTCCAAAGAAGATATACAGATTGCCAATAAATACATGAAAGCATGCTCAACATCATTAATCATTAGAGAAATGCAAATCAAAACTACCATGAGATATCATCTCACACCAGTCAGAATGGCCATGATCAAAAAATCTATAAACAATAAATGCTGGAGAGGGTGTGGAGAAAAGGGAACCCTCTTGCACTGTTGGTGGGAATGTAAGTTGATACAGCCACTGTGGAGAACAGTATGGAGGTTCCTTAAAAAACTACAAATAGAACTACCATATGACCCAGCAATCCCACTACTGGGCATATATCCTGAGAAAACCATAATTCAAAAAGAGTCATGTACCAAAATGTTCATTGCAGCTCTATTTACAATAGCACGGAGATGGAATCAACCTAAGTGTCCATCATTGGATGAATGAATAAAGAAGATGTGGCACATATATACAATGGACTATTACTCAGCCATAAAAAGAAAGGAAATTGAGCTATTTGTAATGAGGTGGATAGACCTAGAGTCTGTCATACAGAATGAAGCAAGTCAGAAAGAGAGAGACAAATACCGTATGCTAACACATATATATGGAATTTAAGAAAAAAAAATGTCATGAAGAACTTAGGGGTAAGATAGGAATAAAGACACAGACCTACTAGAGAATGGACTTGAGGCTATGGGGAGGGGGTAGGGTAAGCTGTGACAAAGCCAGAGAGAGGCATGGACATATATACACTACCAAATGTAAGGTAGATAGCTAGTGGGAAGCAGCCGCATAGTACAGGGAGATCAGCTCGGTGCTTTGTGACCACCTAGAGGGGTGGGATAGGGAGGGCGGTGGGGAGGGAGACGCAAGAGGGAAGAGATATGGGAACATATGTATATATATAACTGATTCACTTTGTTATAAAGCAGAAACTAACACACCATTGTAAAGCAATTATACTCCAATAAAGATTAAAAAAAATTCATAAGTTGTATTTAATTCCTACCCCTCTCTTCAGTATTCTAATTTCCATCCATGCATCATTTAACTCAGCAGTGCCATACCTGGTGTGGGGAGGAGTACCTCTTTTCATATGTCAACCGATTCCCTTCTATGGAGAAGCGAAACCCTTTCCTCCTGATGCTGTCTTCCGATTCAGATTTATGGAATTCATCATCATCTTTCTCTTCTCCACCAGACTGCTCTTTCTGTTTTCTTTTCTTTCTCCGATTTCTTCTTTCCTTTGCACTCTTGGAACTCAACTTGGAGGCTTCAGATGAGCTGTCTGAGAGCCCGCCTGCTGCACTAGGTTCTCTGGAATGCACTGAGGCAGTTACAGCTGCTGCCTGCTACATTGAGGAGAAATGGTCTTAGCATGGAACTAGAGAAGACTTTACCTTTAAAAAAATAGCTAAAGTATTTGCAAAGCATTTTAAAAATAATTTAGCTGACTCCAGCTAATCTTACATCGAAGAAACTCTGCAAGTATAAAAGAAAAATTTTTTCTTTCCATCTAATAAAGGCTTTTAGAGTTAATTTGGTTTTCTTTGTGCTAACATTGGTTACATTTGTATGATGTTTTACAGACTGCACATTCAAAAGGATCAATCAGACAATAACAAGAACATAAATTCATATTACTTTTGGGATTTGATTTACTCTAAAAATTGGTATCTAATTAGCACTGTTTTTTTTTTTTTTTTTCCACTGAAAAAGAACTGGAGCATGGAAGAAAAGCTGATCAGTAACTTGGGGTCTAATCCAAAGATAGGAGGAATGAGATAAAGAGCTGAGATCCTCTTTCCAGTTATTGAAACAGGGTTGTCCAATGCTCTCACAATATTATCAATAAAATTTATGGAAGGTGATAAAATCCCTTCCTTACCCCTCCACAATACTCTATTCAGAAGACTGGAGAAGGGAGGGTCAGAAGTTTCGGCTAAGCAAGACAAGATGTTCACTTCTCCAAAGACCATCCCCAACTTCTTTAATTCGGCACTGGTTCTTGCTGGCCACATGGTCATGGAATGAAAACAATGCTTTTTGATCACAACTTGTACTAGCCCTAGGTTGGCACTTTTTGATTATTATCATTGTTCCAAGAGTACTCTCAATACAAGGACTCTTGCAAATAAATTAATACTCCCCAAACAACTTTCTTCTTTAGTAAAGACAGTGAGTTTCGATGCTGAACGGAAAGAGTAAGGAAAGATGGAAGGGATAAGAAGGGCATTTTATTGTACTGTGAGTACTGACACCTCACTATAAGAACAAGTAATTCTTAGGTTCCCCGATCTCCATAAAAATTGGTGACTTTCATATGCTTATTGGATACTGCTGTATCAGAGAACATTACAATAGTCAATCACTTTCTTATTTATGTAAGAAAGGCAATTAAGCAACCACATTAAAAGACAACATAGTTTTGGTTAAAGAAAGTAATAGACAATCTTCTAAGAACCACATGAACATCTTTTTATATAATAACCAATAAACTTTTTTCTAAGAAAAGATGATTTCTTAGGATTTTCTTCTAATGCCAGTATACTCATTCAGTAAGTTTCTCACCTGAGAAGACCCCAAAATCACATTTTCCCTTGTATTCTAAAAATTTTATGATGATTAAAATAGCATGAGAGAGTTCTATTGTGGTCCATATCATAAACATCTTAGAATAATTAAACTAAATGACTTATAGATGATGAAAACAATGTAGAAATCCTTACTAATCCCCTATACTACCAGCTTCTCTTAAGTACAAACAATTATCTGTCTCTCACTTTCTCTCCAGTATTTTTGTAACAACCAAAACAATAAATAAAGTTTGTACCATGAGACAGGACATATTTGATTTGGTGAATTTACCTGAGTTGATTTGGTGAATTTACCTGAGCTGCTTCCTGTTGCTTTTTAAGCTGTTCAAGCATCTGTTGAAATTCAGCCTCTTTCTGTTCTGCCTCTTCTAAGGTGGCCTGATTCTGTTCCTCATAGGCCATGGCTACCACAGCCAGGATCAAATTTATTAGATAGAATGAGCCCAAGAAAATGACCAGCACAAAAAATATCATGTATGTTTTTCCAGCAGCACGTAATGTCTGAAAATAAGAACACCAGAATTATTTTTTTCAATATTATTTCACTAACGGGTGGCTTTACCTGTCTCCAACTTACTGTGTGTCTTATAGGACTCTGATATAAATAATAATGACGACGTTCACAGCCCCTCCTACCTCGTTGACTGTCTGTTTCTTTAACATCATCCTCTTCCTTCTCCCCTAACTCATGCATTCAACATTCTGATGTGTAGGAGGGAATTCTTGGATTTATCAGGAATAAAGCAGAGTCAAATAAAGTACCATGGAGATCTCCATCAAAGAGCTGAGGCTTTGAATAAAGTTAAGGAAGAGACCAAAGTTATCCTTCTACATCTGCTTATTCATTTTCATCACCTGCCACCTGAAGGATGATACTTGAGCGGGTAAACAGAGTTGAGGGGAATATATGCCTTCTGTTTAGGAGGATCTGTGTCTGGGAAGGGTGGGAAATAGGTTTTGAGCCAAGGGGAAATGAGAGAGAATTGCTGCTCCTGGCATTGCTATGCTTAATATGTGTTATAATCAATAGGGTAATTGATTTGGATTTCATAACTAAGCTGGTTTTCTTATATACTTCCAATTAAACACAATATGTGTCTCTTCAGGTTCTCACCAGTTGGTAAAGATTTTCCCAGAAGTCCTGAGTCATCAGTCGAAACAGGGACAAAAAAGCCCAACTGAAGGTATCGAAGCTTGTGTAGCCATAATTGGGATTTCTACCAGCTTTCACACACATGTATCCTTCTGGACATTGACTGTAAACGTGGCAAAAGAAAGTATTATAAGAAATTCTGCTGTCTTTTTATTCTGGTAGCGTGCTATACTTATGATATTGTCTAGCCAGGAAGATTTGCTATTTCAAGGGATAAAAGTATGATAAATAAGCAATTAATACATTTCCCAACTTTTGACTTAACATAATTTTACTATCCACTTGATGTCATCATTAAAATATTGCATAGCATTTCTAGTTATATTTTACAAAACTATTTTCTGTTGGTAATTAGTGTGTTAACATATGTCTAGTTCATTTTCCTACCATGGATAATCCAGAGTTGTCTCATAGCTCACATATACTCATCTAAGGGAAACAGCATTAGAGCTAAAGTATAACTTCTTGTTTTATGAAACATGAAAGCTTGTCTAATATTTAAATAATCCCTCACCTTATAAATAAGCTTAATTATAGCAAATTAGTATGAATAAAGTTACTTGGCTGTTATCTGTCAGTTTGTATAAAAAGAGAAAATACACACACACACACACACACACACACACACACACACACACACACACAAATGATTGTCTTACCCAGCATCTGAGCTATTTCCACACAGTAGTGCATCTGAAAAACCCTCCAGAAAATAATGATATCCTGTTTAGGAAAAAAAGTCACATGATGAATATTTGCATGACATTGCAAAATGAGAATAAGATCAGGCCGCTCTTTTAAAGTTCATAATTTTAAGTACATTATTATAATTTTAAATATATTATAGTTTTAAATATATTATATAATTTATTCAAAGGCACAAGTGTTATTCCCTCTAAATATTAGATATTATATTAAGGAGATTGGATACTTAGTTAATAGTACAAAGCATTTTTTCTTTATGAATGTAAAATTAGTGATAATCACAGGTACTAACATAGTATTTTAAAAGGTATCAGTGTTTTTTTACCCTCCTCATGAAAAATAAAAACTTCATTCTGGGGGCTTCCCTGGTGGCGCAGTGGTTGAGAGTCCGCCTGCCGATGCAGGGGACACAAGTTCGTTCCCCGGTCCGGGAAGATCCCACATGCCGCGGAGGGGCTAGGCCCGTGAGCCATGGCCGCTGAGCCTGCGCGTCCGGAGCCTGTGCTCCGCAACGGGAGAGGCCACAACAGTGAGAGGCCCGCGTACCACACACACAAAAAAAACAAAAAAAAACTTCATTCTGTAAAAGTAGATAAGAATGACAGGGATTTCTTTGCGTTCTCAAAACAGCTACATATTTCAAAATAAAGGGATTTTAACTTTTCTGAACTGTCTTCTGTATTTTTTAACACTTTATAAATGACTAATAATTAATTATAATTTACATTCTACCAACTTATAGAATATATCATAGGCAGCTTAGTAAAAGATGCATAAATCATGTCAACTGCTAAAACAAGTGAAATAAAAAATAATTTAAAATGTTGTACTAAAGCTAAAATAATTATTATAGGTGACTATTTCATTATCTCAAAGTTTTCTGTCTCTGGCAAATTCGTTAGATTCTTTCAACGTCCTGTTGAAGTGTCACTTCCTCTGTGAATTATTCCTTGATAGCTTCTACTTTCTTCCCCCTTAAAGACTGGCAAAATTAAGAAATCCTCTCACTGTGCTACCAGTAACATGTATAGCCATTATTATACATTCACTGTCTTATATTGTGATTATTTGCTTACAAATACTGTTCCTTCTTGAAAAAAAAGTCTAATCATTAATTATTTCCATATTACTAGTGTTTGGGACCTAGTAGCCTTTCAATAAAGTTTATTGAATTAATAAGTGAAGGGGTGACAAAAAGAGAAACACATGGAATTAAAGAGTCATTTTGTAAAAAGGACAATTTTGGATTTTGTAGGAAAAATATTTTCTAGATGCTAAATTTTCTGAGAAATTTACTCTACGTATAGTTCTGTAAGAGATACAAAAATACATAATGGAACTATTTTAATTTTCAATGTCTTTACTTCTCTGAACATAAGAAATTAAGATACAATTTCTTAACTTTTAAATGAAATTAAACAGTGTGAAAGGAATATGACAGTTTCTGGATAAATTTTTTTTTAGTTTATTTAATTTTGGCTGTGTTGGGTCTTGGTTGCTGCGCACAGGCTTTCTCTAGTTGCGGCGAGCGGGGGCTACACTTTGTTGAGGTGCACAGGCTTCACATTGTGGTGGATTCTCTTGTTGCGGAACACGGGCTCTAGGTGTGTGGGCTTCAGTATTTGTGGCTCGGGGGCTCTAGAGCGCAGGCTCAGTAGTTGTGGCACATGGGCTTAGTTGCTCCGTGGCATGTGGGATCTTCCCGGACCAGGGCTTGAACCCGTGTCCCCTGCATTGGCAGGCGGATTCTTAACCACTGCACCACCAGGGGAGCCTTGGACAAAGTTTTGATACCAGATATTTATAAGTGAAGTTTTATCCATTAAACTCACTGATCTAGAAGTTTAATTTGAAGAAAATATAACTTTCAGTCATAATGTTTATCTTTAATTTTAATAAATTTAATTTTCTATTACTTTCAAAAATAAACCATTTTATTTATATTTGCATTTGGTTTAAAATAATCTTTGTTCAACAAATGGAATATTATTAGAGAAAATGACAAGAAACAGATTTTTAGGGCTGAAAGTAGCCTCAGATATTCTTGACTTCTTTTATTTTGAATGTAACAAAAATGGAGTCCAATAAATTTTCCCTAGAGTGAATAAATCCTAAGTGACATCCTCATAATCCGTTCCTTGATCTTAGATTAAAACAACAACATAAAAAAAAAACAGATTTCAGGGAGTTGGTGACAGCAGTGGGCTTATAAGGATCATGTGAAGTAAAAAAGGGACATTTCATGTATTCCTCTGACATGTATTTTTCTTAAGGCATTTTTCTTAATCCAGCGATTTACAATTATTTGCAAATTATTTGTTGGCATGTCACTAACATCATGGAAGTGTACATCTGTATCAACCAAGGTATTTTCCAGATCTATAACTATAAAAAGACACTGATTAGTTTTTTTTATTATGCTATCATTACTTTAAGAATTATCAAACCACCAGTAAGTAAACTTTATGACTAATTCTACTTCTTCCACATAACCAGTCACTAAGACTTTCTTTCTTCTTTGATTTTTTTCCTAAGAATTAATCATCACCTTAAAATAATAGATACAGCTATATTTAAGCACATCTAGAGTCTAAGTCTTATATATTTCATATTTTCCTTTAAAAGGACATTCCCTTTCATGAGTCAGGTTCTTTCTGCTTTTGAAATATTGCTACTGGCAGATATTAAAATTATATGATAGAAAAAGATTGTTAATTTTGTCACTTTAAAAAGAGGATATCAGGCCAGTTATTTTTTCATCCTTTTAGAGTAGACTATTTAAACGTTTGACTATTTTGTCTAAACTCTTGAAATAAAGATAAACTGATTCTCATAACTTCACAGTTTTATGACATTTTTAATTTCTCTCTCTTAAACGTTGACTCTCATTTCCTTCTCTTTGATGTAATACTACTTTTAATTCTTATTCTACAAGTGTAAGAATAATGTTAACCTTTAGGTCTCACTTGCTTTCCATAACACAACAATAAAAATAACCTGGTAAACTATAAGCACCCTGGAATCATGTGCCATCACCATTATTCTCCCAGCATCCTGTGCACTTTCTGGTACATAAAACACATTCTGCAATTAGTGTTTAATGGGTTACATTTACATAATACTTTGGAGTTTACAAAGGGTTTTCAAATATTTTATGTCATTTGATTGTCTCAAATGAGACAATATACAGCATTGTACACTGTGATGAGAAGAATGTACAGCAACCCAATATCCTAAGAAAATTTCTTTCAAGCTGAATTTTTCAGCCTCCCATAGGGTTATCAATAAAATAGCCATTATAGTTATCAATAAAATAATTAAATGTATGTGCAAACCATTAGAAGGTGATTAAGAGATCACAACCTGTTATGCAATCATTTGAAAAATTTTCCATGCCTAGATGGAAAGACGATCAACAATGAAAAAATAAACCTACGTAACAGTAATTCTTACTTGAATCTTGAACATATGATTTCCAGTCAAACTCAACGAGAGTTTCGTTTACAAGTGTGCCATTGTAATTCACAGTTATATTCTTCTCTACACTATGTTCCTCCAGGGAAGCATTGGTGGGAGGCCATTGTACACATTTATTCCGCAGGTTGCCCATAAAGAGCTGCAGCCCAATCAGTGCAAACACGCTCAGACAGAACACAGTCAGGATCATGACATCTGAGAGCTTCTTCACAGACTGGATCAGGGCCCCTACGATGGTCTTCAGGCCTGAAAGAAAGAAGGTTATTACTATGAAGACTTAGAATGTCTGAAATACCAAAAGCTTCACACAATTTTCTTGAAAACATACACTCCATGAATAAGTGTGAAAATGATTGCAGTGCTAGTGGGAGAGCAACACTTCATGGAAGGCTGAAGTGCTTATGGAAATAAACTCTGGAAATGTAAAAAAATCTAAACCATGAAATGAAGATCCATATCCCATTAGGTTGGGAGAAAATAGCTGGAAGTTCATGGTCTTCACAAAGCCTATATTAAGGTCTTGTATTTCTCTGTTTTGCTGATGAAACTTGCCCCATACTTTCTTTCATTGGGGCCAGTTCTATAACAAATTACATGAAGAAAAATATTTTAAAATTCCTATTCATAAGTAGGAAAGGTTTTGCTATAAAACTGGAAGTGGTTTGGAGTATAATTGCACTTTAGGATAATAACTCCTTGGGGAGTTCCCTGGCTGTCCAGTGGTTAGGACTTGGCGCTTTCACTGCTGTGGCCCGAGTTCAATCCTTGGTTGGAGAACTAAGATCCCACAAGCTGCATGGCATGGCCAAAACAAAAATGATAATAATAATAATAATAATCCTCCATGCAGACCCATGCTACTCTTTATTATCTTATTCCCTTCCTTTTTAAGCAATATTAAGATTTACATTGTATATACATTGTCATCAATGCCTAAAATGAACAAGAAATTACAGATTGGTACATTTGATATGGAACAAATCCTTGTTATGACTGATGTGGAGAAAAAAACCCAGGACATCTCTAAGTGCAAATCACATAGACTGTATATTACAGTGTCTCATGCAAGCAATTGTTAAGCTCCAAGGCTGATGAAAAATGTGAAAACATAAAATTTTATGTTCAAATAATAAGTCATTTTCTGAGTAACACCCGATTTTTATAATTATGATTTTGATGATTTTAACGATTATGACCCCTGATTTTCTGTAATGCTGAATGTCAAGAAAAGAGATGGCTGCTGAAAAAAACATGACGGGTGAGCCTCAGTGTTTAACCCTCACCTGGAATGACTGAAATTGTTTTCAGTGCTCGGAGAACTCTGAATGTTCTCAATGCGGAGACATTGCCCAGGTCCACAAATTCTGTCACATATCTGTAATAGGGAGTTCACACACAAACACAATAACAGAATACAAAGAAAGAGCTGTAGGTGCAAGGATCCTTATGCTTTACACTGATCACTTCTTACCTGGAATTACAGAAATAGTTTTCAAAGCTCTCAAGACTCTGAAAGTCCAAAGAGCTGAAAAATTGCCTAGGCTTACAAATTCTGTTACATACCTGTAGAATTAAATCAGAGTTATTCAAGATTTAAGCAGGATTTATATTATTTGCTTGGGTATTTTATAAAGACCTTCTTGGTGATTTTGAATGATAATATTGTAAGTAACAATTTAGAAATTTGGGTCTATCACTATGGTTTTCTTTACTCAGATAATTTAAGGCTGTTAGCTAGATGTAAACTTCATAACGTACACAATCCTGTTGCCATTTCAAAAAGCAATACAGTCGATATCATGTATAATTTAGGAGAATTAAGTAAAAAGAAAATAATTCTTGGCTATAGTTTCATGGAATTAGTTTAAAAAAAAATACATGAAAATCATGAAATCATCCAAGAGAAATTTAGACAGGTTGACTTATTGCCTATCTGTATGTGATCAGAATTTCCTAGTGTAACTCTTAAGTGAAAGCTAGGCAAATTAAGAACAATATTTTATGGGGGCCCAATGGTTACTCCTGCCATTACTGCTATTTTATTCTCAAGAAACAGTAGCCCCAATATGCCTTCTTCTGAGCTGTGGCCAGAGGGAATGGTGAAGAACCATCCTGACTAGATATGGAATTAAGATGAGATAGGCAGCTTCCGTAGCCCCGAGAATATCAGCACCATTTCTCCTCTGCCCATCCATCCACCTCCTTACACCTGTAAGAGGCCAAGAATGTCAGCTCCTGAAGGATGAGAGTGAACTGTATTGGTCCACCTTCCTCCACACTCTCATTTTACCTACTGCTGAGTAGCTTTCTGTTACTTTTCTGAGTGTCTTCTTCCTTGGGGAAGTATATTACTAGACAAAGAAAAAAAAAAGCAGGACTGCAGAAATTGTGCACAATACTGAGTGTATCTGGATGGGAAATAAGGATAAGAAGGTTAATATAAAGAAAAAGATGAAGAAAATTATAACGGGAAAGAAGAGAGGAAGAAAGGAAAGGGATCAGGTAAGATATAGGAAGAGGCAGAGAGAGCGTGTTTTGTTTATATGTCTTAATTATCAATTGACTGATGAAATAACAATTTAGTGTTAAATACGTAATATATTAACTACCTTATTTTTTCTATTAGTTTGATTTGTCAGAATGTTTTGATGTTTATTTTCTATTATTCTACCAAAGAAGCTGGGGAGAGTGTGTGATGTGGGTAAGGTCAACTGAAATCTGTAGGGTCAGCAGAACTGTTTTTGGCTGTAATTTTAAAAAGCCATTTTCACAGATGTATTATGAATACATTTATGCTTTCATAGGGGGTGTGTGTGTGTGTGTGTGTGTGTGTGTGTGTGTGCACCTGTTGAAAAAGCAGCATGTATGAAATTTGCTGACAGATGTTTGTTACATGTGAAAGTTGTAATTTCAGTTACTGCAAAGCCTTTATGCCAAAGTGTAATGCCACTCTGACCTCTGTTGCGCTAAATTAAAATCCAGAGCTTAAATACATAAATCACACTGAAATATTCTACAGTTAAAGCAAGCTTATTCTTTAAAAGCATGAGCACTTATAGAAGCCAAAATATAGTCTCTTTTGAAGCTTCCAAGAAAGGCACTTACGCAAATGTAATGACAGTGAAGTCGAGCCAGTTCCATGGGTCCCGAAGGAAGGTAAAATCTTCTAAACAGAAGCCCCTTGCAATAATCTTTATAAGTGATTCAAAAGTATATATTCCTGTGAAAGTGTACCTGGAGACAAGTATCCAAAAAGAATGGATATACTAATCATTATCTTTCACAGCAATTTCAATTAATTGTCACTCTATTAGGGGAACAGATGAATATTATAAAAAGAATCTAAGCAAGTTAATATTATTTTCAGGGAAATAAAACATAGCCGTAAATTTAAATTCAACTCCCCAACACATGAAGAGTTGGCTTTAAATTGTCCTAAGAGTAGGGTGAGAACCACACACTGTATAAAGTGTATCTGAAATGTCTTAGTATTGACATACATGAAGAGAGCCTCTGAGAATTTCCCAGTACATTCACACGATGGAGTAGCTGATCAACAATATTGCAGAAGCATAAAATGATTTTCCTTTAGAAAGTAAAAAAACTCAATTTCAGCCAGGTTTTATGAATAAGGGAACATTGACAAATTAGTTTCAAGTTTTTCTCTTTCTTTAAGATAAGCTAGGTTAACTTACTTGGAAAAAAGAATTTTGTTAACATCAAAAGTGGGTAAGTTTAATTAAGGTCATAAGAGGTGAAAATTTAGTTTAGAATAAAATACTGAGTCTTAGACTGGAAACTTAGATGTTTCCAAAATTTAAATCTTCTACTCAGTTTAAATGAGCAGAAATTTAGAGATTTCCGAGTAGAAACTTAGATGTTTCCAAAGTTTTAATCTTCGACTCAGAAGTTGGAGAATGAAATCATGGCAACTAGGGCAACTTGAGACCTGTGGGCCTCACATGGTAGCTTTAATACTTTAGAAATCCTTTGTTTATAAATTTTTTATTTTCTTCAGAATTTTTATCCCTTTTTTGATTGGGTCCAACCTGGTCCAGGAAGGGAAAAAGCCCTTGGAAACACCCCCGTGGTGGTTGTTTTAAGGGTCAGCAGGCACAGAGCAATACTGGCTACCACGTCGGCCACGCAAGCAGACTCAGCAGCACTTATCACACATCTGGCCTCTCTGTCCTCAAAAGTATCCCAGAACAGAGCCCATCAATACAGTTAGTAATGCATCTGGTTTCTGAAAATCCTACCCTAACTTTCACTTCGGTTAGCTTAGCCCTCAATTAAATTTTCAAGTTTGAAAATCCCAAATTTTGTGGGCTTTTTTTTTCAGCAATTTTTTTGGTGACCACGTTTGAAACTGATATAGGCCTGGCATGGAGTGGATGTGTCTGATGGAAGTGAAAACTGTGAGGCTCAATATTATCCTTTTAGGGCAAGTGTAAGACTCACTGAATTCATCTGGAAATGAACTGGAACCAAGGTCTACCATATTGGTTCCTTTCTGTGAGTACTTTCATAACATTTGCTTTGGTCACCGTAGATCCTACAGGAAAAGTGGCGAGTGTCCAAGAATAATGGGCTTCTGGTAACCACCAAGTACACGTGAAGGAGAGAGATTAAATACTAAATACATATATATATAGATATATATGTTTGTATGTCTATTTATCTATACACACACACATATACATACTCATGTAGGTCGCTTAAAACGTAAGTTGAACTTACTCTACATTCTTTGTCCAGTCGGGAGGGTTACTCATTGTCATAAACACACAGTTCGTCAAAATAGTGCACATAATTAGCATGCTGAATAATGTAGGTCATTGTTAAGGAACACACAAAAGAAAACCCAAATCCATGTATCATATTACATAAAACTAACATTGAAAAGCTCAACCTGCAGTTTGGCCAGGACTCAGGGACAAATACCCTATGGGCAAGTCATCTAATCTCTTTAAATTTCATTTTTATCATCCATAAAATTTGGATAATAATATCACCCTCACAGAGTAATTGTATAGATTAAGTGAGATAACGTATGAGAAAGCTTTATAAAAGTATAAAGTGTGGCTTTTGCTACTATTATTAAATCAATCTATTTACCTCCCAGAAGACTTTAGGGGGAAACCTGTGGGCACTTTGGAGTAGTACAGCTTTTGAGCAGAGAGCACTGACTTGAACTAATTTAGTTGATTAAAATAGTAAATTGTTGAGGAAGGCACATCCTTGCAGAATTGTAACTTCTTAAATACATGTGATACAATATAGTTGAATACATTAAAATTTATGTAGTTAAAGTACAGCATGGTGTTAAGGGTCGGGTTGCTCTATTTCAGCTGAGTTTGTAAACGTGTAGCAGCACTGGATAAGATTGAAAGTGAATATTCTTCAAGGCCATGACTTAACATGATGTGAATGTAATTAATATTCAACATAAAGGTGATCTTAGCAACATAAAAGTGACTTGGGCAAGTCACTCAGCCTCTCTGTGCCATGGAAGCTTCTTGTATCTCTACTGAATTTTATGTAGTGGAGCTAATCAGGTATGGAACTCATAGTTTGAGGTACAGATTAAATGGGTTAATATATGTGAAGTACTTGGAACAGGTCTGTATATTAGTAGACATGATCTAAGTGTTAGCTAAAACCAATGACTAACTATGACATAACAGAATTATGGAGCTGAAAGGGACCTTAAAAAACAACTGTTTAATCCCTATATTTTAGAAATCAGAGAAATAATGCGTAAGATCTAAAGAAATTAGATAACTTGGCCACAGACTAAAACACAGGTTTATTACTTTCACATCCAATATTCTTTCCACTACAGTTTACTGCCAAAGCAAAAATTTTCCGTGTGTGAAAAAGAAAGTTTTCATCAAATGACCACATGATGGCACTAGGAACACAAACTAGGATGATGAAACCTCCATAAATGTAAAAACCCCGAACATATAAATTTTGTGTTTCAAATCTTTGATTTTTAATATTGTATTTATACCATAAGAAATCTCTTGCTATCAGTTTAGAAATAGAACGGATTTTTAGGTTTTAAAGTCTTTTTTCAAAAAATCAGGAGTGTAAGTTTATGATAATTATATTTCTATATTTATTATTGCCAAAGCTATCAAATGAGACATAATCAGAAGTGAAGGTTTTTGCCAATGAATATGAACAGATGAATTTAGTTGCAGAATCCTTTTTTAACACCAATGAGAATCTCAAAGCCAAATCCCTAAAGACCACTTGGAAATACAATCTTAGCGTCTTTCATTAACTTCCAAAGCCTTTACTAAGCAATCAGTTTTGCACAGCAGAGTCATAATTCAATGACTTAAATTTGAAATTAAGCCAATATTCCAGTACTTCCTCACAGATTTCATTAGGAAAGTTCAAAAACTAGCTAAATATTGGCCAAAGCCCCCTGATCTTCTCCCATGGAAAATATGCTTAAAGGTTAATTCTAAGGCACACTAAAATGCTTTGTATTATAGAGAGCTCTATATTGGCTCTGGATGGAAATTTTTTGCTATTATATCATTATTCACTGCAAATTCTAGAAAATCAGAAACTTTGTACCATATCTTAAAAATAAATATGGCTATTTTACACTAGATTTGTAGGACTTGATACATATGTTTTTAGAAAGATATATATAATGTTAAAGACTTTGATGTATAATATATATTTGAAAGATATATATATAGTACATATATAATATTAAAGACTATGTAAGTTTCAGTGACATCTATGTAATAAATTTTAAGAATAAGGCTTATATGACCAAAGAAAATACAAAATGAGGGTGATAAAACCACAGAATATGGACATTTCCCAAGTTAATTTTATATTTAGCTACAAAGCATTTATAGATTATGTACTAATAGCTGATATTGATCACATGAAAAGGATATGAATGTACCAAAATCTTAATAGCTATTTTCCTAAGAGGATTGAAGGGAGTTAAAATGTACAGGGCAGAAGTGGCACTGAACCGGAAGATGGCCTTCCCTTTATTCAATACTATAAAAGTCTGTAAGATAGGAACACATAGAAGTATAAAAGTATAAACCATTTAAACTCTATTACCCACCTTCTATCATTTGTCAAAATGAATTATTCCAATGTTGCAACTTCCGACGTGCACCATGAAGACAAACTGTTACTGGATCTCTTCTTAACTAGAGACAACATCCAATGGTACAACTCACCTTTGACTTGATACTTACCTGCAATTTTATCGTATATAAGACAGCTAGCCAAGATAATTTATTTATTTTCTTAATATTTTAAATATCTGAGTTAAAGGAAAAAGTCTCAAATGGGTGCACGTATCATTTCATTCTACAGATCTTAGGACACTACATTCCTTTTACAGCGATTTCAGCTTTTCCATTTCAAATATCTTGAAAATTAATGCTCTGGAATGCAAAATCATTCAGTAAAACAAATAATATTTTTGAAATAAATATTCTTTTACCATTTCTGCTTATAAAATAAACATTATCACTCTATTTATAATAGGAAATAAACACAGCCACCATCAAACCCAGTCTTGGGTTAAATGGATGTAATCCAATAATTGAGTTCTGGAGGCCAAGCTCCCTGGAGAGTATCTGTTGACCAGGAGTGCTAAACTCTGTATTGGGATTTCTGAGTTAGCTGACACACTGAATTCTAGTCCCAACTGGCTGCCTATTTCATGTAGTGCTTTCTTAGAGGAAAAGCTCAAAGCCCCTGCAGAATCTAGGATCCATGGATGTGATTGGAACTGGCATTCTAAAAATTAGACATATCTGAGCACAATTAGCAGTGTGTGGACAAAAACAAACAAACAAACAACAACAAAAAACAAAGCAGCAACATACAATCGTGTATCAAGGATTCTGACTCAGTGTTTCCTAAGACCTTTGTGTACATTCAGACTGGGGGGAGTGGAACCTATTTCTCTATGAAGAACATATCTTGAGAAGGGAACTCCAAATCTTTTAAATTTAAACCCCATTCTCCAAAAATACTGTTTTTCTGACTGAGGACACATATCTGTGTAGATCACATTATGACATAGCAAGCATTAACCTTATGTTTACTTTCTACTAAAAATCTTTGACAAGGGTTTATTCTCTACATTTAGTCTGCAGGTCATTTATAGATTTCTCATTTCTTTTCTCCTCTACCTTCAGGGTTTTCTAAATTGAAATAGAGTAATTACTCCAAAACATTTACTGAGTTGCTGTTTGAAAATAGCACTTCCTCGCTGGTATATGTCAGAGTGCCCTAAATCAGGGCTGTGAAAATGTTCCCCCCACCAGTGCTGGTCTCCAAGTTGTTCCTGATCTGTGACAAGATTTGAGAGTAAGTATTTAGAAACTTGTAAGACAATTTGACAGACTAATTTTACATCTGTTGAATGTAATAATAAAAAGACAGGGTGTATTTTGCAGGTCTGTTTTTCATTTCAACTTTCTGGAAATTAATTTTATTGTATTTTATAGAATAGCAACCACACCTTCACAACAGAGAGTTTGAGATGCATTGCTCTACATCTAACTTTGACTCCATATTTCCACTTTCATCTTTGATGGACTGTGGGTCCAGAGTACAAAGAAAACTGTGTCATAACGTCCATTTATAGGAGGGGAGAGTTTCACCTGTGCTTACTGGAGGAGCAATCACCCGTGTCTACTTAGTGCTCTTTTTCTCTGATTCATTCAGTGCCGCTGTCCCTAAATGGCATTGTGAGATCATCATAAAATGTGCACAGACTTCTGCAATGCAAATGCCTTTGCCCTAGGGAGTACACACATGCAAGGACACAGAAAGGCTCTGAGTGAGCTAAATCAGGACCGAATATGGTCCACCTTGTAAACCAACTGCCTATGCTTCCTTTCCCCAAAATTATGCTGAGTAAAACCTGATGGAAATATTGTGATCTGGGAGTGGGAGACCCAGTAAAAACATAATGTAGAATATATCTTTTTAAAATAAGAATTCCCTCATTTCAAATAATACTACGAGCCTAATTTTGGAAAAGAAGTTACAGTCCATACGGGACCTAAATCATGGGCTGGAGGAAGAGGGGGATGAAGATGGTACTGATTGTCACTCAGTGGATAAGAATGATAATCCAGCTCATCCTGAGGAGAGGAGACCACGTGCAGAAGAGATGACCTGTGTCTTCGGCTCTGTGGCCACCCTCCAGCCCAAACCATGAGCAGACCTAACAAAAGAAGAAGTAGAAGAGATGGAGGAAGAGGGTGATGAAACCAAAGGCAAAGCTGCAGAGGCCAAAAGAAAGGGTTGGAGAGAGAAAGAAATTCTGCACTAAGGACCAAGAAGAAAAAGAAGCAAGACTCAGAAGCTGAACCAAGAGGAACCCAAAAAGGCAGGGCAAAGGGTCAGAACTCAGCAGGGTAAAGCTAACGAAAGCCACGGCACCCTGATGCTGATAAATAATTCTCAATCTAAAAGTCCTTTCACATAGAGGAATTAATATTTTGACACAAAAGTGAAAGGCAAAACGACAAAATTCCCAATTGTTCAAGCCTTAGATGGAAACTTTTACTGCTTTTAGGGTATATTCTCTTTATTTATTTAAAAAATTCAAAGAATGTATTTTAACTTCATATTTATAAGAAGTATGTGTACAGTGTGTAAGTGCTTACAATTAGAATGTATAATGGAATTAATGAGATTTTCCTGTACAGCAATATTTGTTCTCCTTTAATTTTTCACAAGCCGTATAGATAGATAAGACATCCTTGATAGAGCTCCTGGGAAGCTGAGGATAACACCGGCATTAAGGGACTATTTCAGAGGGTTTCTTCTGTGAAGACTTTGCTGTTCCCAGGTTGAAACATATATTTACATGCAAACTACACAAATGTTGCTTTAAAGTGTTTATGGATTCATTTTAAACAGTTGAATTACAGAGCAGTCCAATATTAGAATCTTGACTCTGTTACCATTTTTATGTCAATAAGTTCCATTTAGAACTTCAAATTTGCTATTTGTAACTGATCTTCTATCTATTTCCTCATCTACCTGTATCCATCCTCCTTATATTTACTCGCACAGAGAAGAAGCCAAACATTTAGTTTCTAAGTGTTGAGGATTAATGAAAGGATACTTGCCCCTAAAGACTCTCAAATACATGTTTCCCCAAATAATGGTATTGATAGTATTGAAGGGAGAAGAGAGTCAGAAGGGAACACTGTTTACTTACAAGTGGTCAAGTAACTCTAGAATTTTCAAACGTACAGATATTTGCCTTCCTCATTTCACAGATAAGAAAGGGATCAAAAAGGAAAGAATTAAAAGACTAGCCAAGATGTTACTATTACCCCCACCCCATTTTTTTTTTATTGTGGTAGAATACACATAAAATAAAATTTACCATCTTGTCCATTCTAAGTGTACAAGTCCAGTGTTGACTTTTTCAAAGAATGTACTGAATGGCTTATTAGAGGAAAGTATTTTAGCATCCTTTAAATCTAATTAGTTTAATACAAATTTCATTAACATAACTACTCAGGACAATTTTTATTGCATTACGTCACTTCAGTAGAAAAGAAAAACTTCAAAATTGATGGTGGAGGAGAAACGGCTGGTATAGTAGTATCCAGCTTGAAACAGGCTTTTTATTTTTTTTTACAGCCCAAGGCTGTAGGAAACTCATGAAATCATTTTAACCTGAGAATAACACTGTGCCTCAGAACCAATTTCAAAACAGCATTTTGACTGAATTAGAGATGAGATTCTATATATAAAAATATCACTTTTAAAGACACATTTGTAGGAATGTAACTCTCTTCACATACTAGATATTGATCAGGCTTGTCACTTATCTCTTCATGTATAGCTACCAAACTCAAGTAGCATTTATAAAGTTCCTATATGATAAGCTGTTAATATGTATGAGCGTGGTGGACACCTGGAAAGCAGCCTGGATCTAATTCTCAGCTCAATTGTTAATTCAATTGACTTCAATGCAGAAGATTTGTGTTAATTGTTTAGGACAATATTTGCAAAGCTCTGTGCTAAAGTTTATAGGGAAAACAAAGGCCCCCAAGTAGTTTGGAGTAAATAGTAAGTTATGACCCCAAGAAGCTTGAAAACTAGTAAATGTTCAACTATCTATACTAATGGAAGAAAATCTAGAAGGGTAAGTGAAGGTTTACGTAGACTGGAGCTGCCCAATAGAAATATTACATGAACTACAAATCTAAGCCACATATGTGATTTTAAATATTCTAGTAGCCATGTTTAGAAAAAGAAAAAGAAGCAGATGAAATTAATTTGAATAATGTTTTCTTTAACCCAATATATCCAATAAATTATCATTTGGGGATGAAGTCAGTATCAAAAATTATTGAGATAGTTTACATCCGCTTGTCATACCAACTGTACGTCTTCAGAGACTGAACTCACCACATTTCAAGTACGTTTCAAGTACAATAGCCATATGTGACCAGTGTCCACTGAATTGGGCAGCGCAGACCTAGGTGTAAACCATTCATTGTACTGCCAGTTCATACTCTCTTCAGCAAGCCTTGCCAGGTAAAAGTCAATTCTAGCTTTAAAGGAAACAACGAAAACCCAAACAGGTAAACACCCCTGATAATCAAAGCTTAATAGTCTGGAAAGCAAATTAGAAAAACATAAGTAGGATTTGTTTTAACTTACGTATTTATTGAGTGCAGACTCTGGAGTTGGATGCCTCGCGCAAAATCTGGCTGTGCTGCCTTCCAGCACTGAGATCCTGGACAAGTTACTAACTTTTCTGTGACTTATTTGCCTCTTTTGAAAAATGGGAATAAGTACACTAAGTTCACAGAGGTGTTGTGATTCCAATTCAGTAGGTCAGATTCTGATGCCTTGTATTCTGTACTTTTAATAAATAACTCAGGTGAGTCTGCAATAGGAGAGCTGTGAATCTGTTTTTATTAACAGTTCTCGTGTTGTGTACCTGGAATAAAATCCTTCCCCTTTATCTAACTGCATAGTCAATAAGGAAACACTTAGGTTATAGTAGTTTGGTAGGATTGCTATTTATGAATCTGTACCCATTACTATTTAGTAGTCTTTTTTTGTCTCTGGGTTTTTAGAAAGTGTTTGCTTATTTTTTTTTACTCAGGATGGACACTGAATTTAACAAGCCATAGTTTTCCAGTTCCCTTTTAAAAATATGTCCATTATCTTAACTTTTCTTTCACTCTAGGGGTCTTGTTCCTTAAATGGTTTAAACCTAATGCTCAGCTTTGTGTTTATCTAAACATTACTGAAAAATTGCCAAATCACAGGATTGACTCCAAATTTACTGCAATTTCACTGCTCTAAATGTACTGGCAAAAGCAAGAAATAACAGAGGAAGGTGAGCAATGATCATGAACAATAGAAAAATGCAGAATATACTATTGGTTGATTCCACTTATGCCTTAGCCTCAAAATTTAAAGAGGCAATTTTCAACTTGTACTTACACTGTGATCCAAAAATGTGTTTGGAGGTCAATTGTTTGGAACTTCGAACATATTTTCCCAAAGAAAGGAGATACATATATATATATATTTTTTTACACATAGATTCAAAAACCTATGTAATTCCTAATTAAATAGAATTCTGTATAATGACAATGTGAAATTTTATCCCTGTGTATAAGCAAGTGTGACTCTGAAAATGGTAACAGACTTCTAAGCTGGGTTGCAAGGTATACCTCTCTCTCCTCGATGTTGCCTTGGCATTCAAACTAGGGAAATTCCCTGGCTCTATCTTCTGCCAGAAGTGGGGTCAACTTTTTCTAGCTCTAAGCTGCTGGCTCGAGAAGAGGTTCCATCGGGAAAAGGCAGAATGAGACCACATGGCAGGAGGAGGGATGCTGCAGAGCTTTGGGTGTAAAGAACTGCATAGACAAGAGATTCCGATTAGTACACATCTCTGGGGACATCTCTTGTTCTGGGCCAATTCCAAGGCATCTAATTCTTTTTTTTTTTTTCCTGTGAGCTCTCTAAATGGTCTCACCTACTTCCTTGCCTATCTTTTTTTTTAATAACCTGTGGATTCAGGCCAAGATTTTCCTCCTTTTCTGGCTCACTGGGAGATGGAAAGCTTTCTCACAGGTTCTCTACCTGACTCTGAAGTTAGTGTGCAATATTTTAAAAAATGTTTTCTCTCCCAATCTCATTCTGTCTTTCCCCTTAGATGCGGGATAATAAGCCTAAAGAACAACTTGTGGACTTGTGCCTCCTGTGGCCCACCAAGCATTAATATCCATCCCTCATCTAATTGCACAGGGGTCTTGTAGCCAGGGATCACAAACCAAAACGCCCCACAGAGGCTAGGCAGTGTGAGAGAGCTGCCAATTTTGGGCATGCAAATCAGTGATGTTAGATCTGATATAGTATGAGAAATCCTAAATATGCACGATTATACATGTGTGTGTGCAATCTTCTGATTTATAAATCTCAGACACTAGTTCAAAATTGTAAACAGTATTGCATGAGGCAAACAAAAATGTGTCTGGGGGCTCAAGGCCTTAGAGTTTTTTTATCTTTGCTTTAAGTTCATGCAAAAGAGAAAAAGTTGTACCCAGAAAAGAGTCTGTAAAATTGCTGGTCCCTAGGCTTTAGCTGGGTAGAACAGATGCAGTGGGGCCAGTGCTGGAGAGTTCCCCAGCTGGGCTCCTATCAGCCAGGGTTACAGATGCTCTGCCTCTATCTCAGACAGAGAGAAAAAATTATAGCCAGAGGGTGAAATGATAAAATCTGGGGGTCAAATATTTCTCATCCCTGTTATCTTCAGCCCATAGCATGGGTGTGGTACACTATTATATGCTCAGCAAATTTTTCATTGACAGAAAAGGACTAATTGGCCCAGTTTTATTGCAGACTTTTCTGTGTGAGAACTTTGGGCAAACTCTTCCATGTCAATTTCTACATCTGAATGAAGATTATAACAATACTAACCTCAGGGTTGTTTAAAGGCTGAAATGAAACAAAATGAAATAAAACATGAGAATCCCCTTAATGAATTCAAAGTGCCATATACACTTAAGGATTAAAGGATTAAAAATGTGTGTCTCTCTGGTTCTCAAATATATACACATACAAACACTTGTGTACTTGAAAGCAACGCCAATTCTCACATTCGAACTTTGCCGTTCAGTTTCCTTCCTCCCAAATTTCATATTCAGAAAACAATGCTATCCATTTGTTCCCATCTGATAAGCATTACACCTCCAAAATAGATTCCGATCCCATCCATTATTGTCTTCATTGTCAAAAATCTAGACCAAGCCTCCATAAAGACTCCCAATTTGATCTTTAAAAATGTGAAATGGGGACTTGCCTGGTGGTGCAGTGGTTAAGAATCTGCCTGCCAACACAGGGGACACGGCTTCGAGCCCTGGCTCGGGAAGATACCACAGGCCGCGGAGCAACTAAGCCCGTGTGCCACAACTACTGAGCCCGTGTGCCACAACTACTGAAGCCCGTGCACCTAGAGCCCGTGCTCCGCAACAAGAGAAGCCACTGCAATGAGAAGTCCATGCACCTCAATGAAGAGTAGCCCCCGCTCGCTGCAACTAGGGAAAGGGCAGGCGCAGCAACGAAGACCCAACACAGCCAAAAATAAATAAATAAATTTATTAAAAAAAAAAAAAAAAGTGAAATGGACACTGTGACTTCTCTACCCAAAGTCTTCAGAGAATTCATTTTGCCCTTAGACTTCGAACTCCTTAAGATGTCCTAAAAGGAGCCTTGATCTAGCCCCAGGCCCACCTCCCCAATCACATCTTACTTGCCTTTTACTTACTACAGTCCTGCTATATTACATGTCTTCTTATGGGCTATTCCCTTTCCCTGGAAGGTTTCTCTCCCTTCTTCTTTCTACCCTTGAGATCCCAATATAAATGCCATTTCTTTACAGAAGCATACAATTTAAGTTTCCTGGATCTGTCCTCTTTGAAAAAAAGGTGCTTATCACCCTATTAGAATCTGGTGGGAAATGTACTTCTCTAATTATTTTAGAAGCTGATCCAGACCCCCTGAGTCTCAAAGATTTTAGTTTTTATAAAGGCAGGGGATGCCCCTGATTGAGCAGAAGTACTAAAGCAACAAGTCAGGTTTGGGAAATACTGCCAGCCTAAGAGATGAGGAGTACAGATGGCAAAGTGGCATGAGTGGAGGGGCAGGAAAAGCAGTGACAGGCTTATTTAGAGTCTATCACTGACTTCTCTTCTCCACTGGTATCATTAGTGTGACAACTGCAAACCCAGAGTAGCATGGTGATGAGCCATGGAAGCTGACGGATCTGGTTTTAAATCTAGTCTCTGTTACTTAGTAGCTTTATGATCTTAGGAAAATTAACTGTATCTCAGTTTCATTATTTTATTTTACTTTTTTAGTCATCAATTTTATACACATCAGTGTATACATGTCAATTCCAATAGCCCAGTTCATCACACCACCATCCCCACCCCCCTGCAGCTTTCCCCCCTTGGTGTCCATACGTTTTTTCTCTATATCTGTGTCTCAATTTCTGCCCTGCAAACCAGTTCATCTGTACCATTTTTCTAGGTTCCACATACATGCATTAATATATAATATTTGTTTTTCTCTTTCTGACTTACTTCACTCTGTATGACAGTCTCTAGATGCATCTACATCTCTACAAATGACCCAATTTCGTTTCTTTTTATGGCTGAGTAATATTCCATTGTATATATGTACCACATCTTCTTTCATCATTTTAAAACAAAGAGAAGAATTATCTTGGAAGGACATGTCGGTTAAATAAGAACTGTAAATTTCCTAATGCACAGTGCATACGGCAGAGCTACTGTTTCTGCTTGCCTAGCTGACCTTCTTCAAAGTCTCCATCTCTTCCTTTTAGAGAAAACCTCTGCCTCATTGTCTGGCCATGTGGCTTGGATGGAGCTGACCCACCCCTTGGCAACACTGGTCAACATGTGATGCTGATCTGGCCAATGAGAGCATCACAAACCCTTGGTTACAGTGGTTGGTTCAGAAGAGGCCATGTGACCTAATTAGACTGAATTTCAGGACTTGTGCAAGAAATTTTGAAGAAAAAGAGAGCTCTTTTTCTTGGGGTTACTAGGCTGTAGGATGTTAGTTTCATGCTACTGGTGGCTATTTCTATCATCTTGTGGGAAGAGCCAGCCTGTGAATGCAGCCAGCATAGGTGAAAGTAGAACCAAAAATGGAAAAGGACTGTGTCCTGATGATGTTGTTTTAGGTACTGGATCCTTTGATATTAAGACGAGATTTACCCCACACATACATTTATTTGTTTGTTGCTTAGTTTGTTTTCAAAAGCTACTTTCTGTTGGTTTTTGGTCACTTTCACTTGAAGGGAAACTTATTAATATGACAGGTACTTAATAAATGCAATCATTATTTTACTACCATCCTCATCATTTTGGGATTGTTTCTGAGGCAGAGACAGGGAGGTGACAAAGAAGAAAGGGACTTAAGGAAGAAATAATGAATGGGTAAGAGAAAGATTTGGAAGTGAACTGTAGTGTCTTCCAAGTAAGGGAGAGCCTGGGTGACTGGTAATTCTAGAAGAGCTAATGATATACAAAGAAAAATCATAAATATGACAATTCATGGAATCCTGAGCTTTTACCATCTACTTTTCTGATTTTCTTTTAAACTCCTTTTTTTTTTTTTTTGCGGTACGTGGGCCTCTCACTGTTGTATCCTCTCCCGTTGCAGAGCACAGGCTCCGGACGCGCAGGCTCAGCGGCCATGGCTCACGGGCCCAGCCGCTCCGCGGCATGTGGGATCCTCCCAGACTAGGACATGAACCCGTGTCCCCTGCATCGGCAGGCAGACTCTCAACCACTGCACCACCAGGGAAGCCCTAAACTCCTTTTTCAAGAAAAACTCCCTAATCCCAATTAAAAACAAAACAAACAACTCTCCCTACCCCAGGTAACAATTAAAAACTCCTGTGGAATGACAAACCAGGCATGAATTTAAAACCACAAGTTCCTGTATGATTCTTCGTGCAGCCCCAGTAAAGAGGGAGCATGCATCTCTTTAGAAGAGCTGATAAAAAGGGAGAATAAATTGTCTTTAAACATCGAAGAGACAATCAAGGAAAGAGCACATTTTTAAATGGATACATTTCTACATTCCAGAATTAACAAACATGCATTTTCACTACAGATCTAACACACCTCATTCTATTTCCAGTACCCTGTCACACTGTCAAAAGGATATTTTCTTCCATGGTACTAATGAGTCATCTGTAATTTTAAGAGAACATGAGAAGGAAGAAGTTTTCTGTAATAAAGAGTGGGTGAAGAATTTGAATGTATAGCCAAATGGTGCAAAATCAGCCGAAGCTATGAAACGAAACTGTGAAAAAAAAAAAATCCCATGAGGAAATAAAGGTGTGTTCACAAGCTAAAATGTGCCTTGTCACAATGCTAAAGTAAATAAACAAACAAAAGGAACCCAACCTGGAATCATGTTCTGAAGACCACGGGACCAGAGCTAACATGGTATGGAAAATTCTGTGATTCTCCTCTGATAGCACTGTTATTTTATTCCTTAGTTCTTACCTTGGACTTCTGAAGGCTTAAAACATCTGAGGGTCTGGAAGTGCTTCCATGTACCGTGAGTGTTCATGAGACAGTTGCTACTATTTCTCGAGTTACTACCACAATATCACTGACCATGGATTAAATTATTTTAGCAATTTCAACAGAAAATTTGAACATTATATAATTTGTACATTTTAAGCTAGGGCAAAGAAGATAAAAATATGTGGGCATATGCCATCTGAAAATACACCATCAGCAGTGACATTTTCATAAGCTCACTGACACTGTAGAAGATCACAGAGAGCTTCACTGGGGTTTGTGTCCTTTCTATTGCTTACATGTAGATTCTTTATATATACACACCACTGTACTTTAACCTAAAACTTAACATAGATTCTGCCACCATTTTTTGTAATAGGCTTGCTTTGTTTATTCTATATATTTTTAAGAAAGAAACCAGAGACTTGGGATATACATACAAAGGACACATTAAGTATTGTACTTGAGTTTAAACTTAGGGGAGTCACTAGCCTGATTAATATCTGCATATTACAATCCACTCAGGCAATAAAATGCACATCCCCAATATCAGTGATGGTGGGAGATTTCATCCTAAGAAGCATTTTCCCCAGTGACATTTCCATCATTAGACCCTTTATCTATGCTGGGAGTACTGTGCATGTCTACTGCATTGTTTAAAGAAGATCACCCTGCCATCCTCAGACACTCAAGTCACTAAAGTGAAATTGGTCATCAAGTAGAAAAAGGAAATATTCATCATTTTTAAAAGGTTATTATTTTTCTAAGGATTCCAGCTTCAATCAGAGGAAGCTAATTCAGAATTTAAGACTATTCCTCCATACTGAAATAATCCAATTATGAACAAAAATTTAAGACTAGAAAGAGTGTACACACAACCACAGAAAGTTATAAAACATGTAAGTGCAAAAGAAGGAAATTTCCAACACATAGCTCAATCATGTCCTAAGCATGCCATGTTAGTTTTTAAGGATTTCAGTACTGCAAAAAGTTTCACTTGTATTTCTGTTGAATGACTTACATTTGGAGACTTGCTGGATGTCAGCTCAATGTGAAAGCAATGGATGTGCCTCACCTTGGGGAAACCTCCTTCCTGATAACAATATTTCTCTTACCAGGTTGTGCTACTTACACTCTGTGATTTGTTCCAAAATACCAAAATATTTTTCCTTCCTCACACAATGTACATTTGAAGATAAGGACAGAAGATGTTAAAGGCAAGTTTGAATGTGAACCTAACAAAGTTTATAAGGGTTACTTCACCACAAGAATCGGACTGACTAGTCATTCCTTCAGGATTGGTCTTTTACCCTCAGTTTTAAGACCTTTCTTTTAACTATTTGGATGGGTTTGCATCATTTTGCTTTCCATCTGCCTTTATATCCTTTGTTATATCTCATTCATTATAAACCAATTGTGGATGGCTTTGTTTGGGGACACTCCCTCAAGATGACAACTTTTATCAGTCTAAAAACTCTTTAATTTAAAGGAAAAGATTAATTGGATGATCTCGTTTCTACTTGAAGAATAGCTGCCCTTGTCAACACGCATTAGTTTGGTCTTTCTCAATGTATGCATTTACTGTTTTATAGATAAGGACAGAGCACAGGAGATGGGATGCTAGATTTCAGCCCTGTTTGATGAAGTGGTAGACTCTGGGTGGCTTTAATAATTTTTAGATGGTGGTTACTACTGGAGAGGTGGGAGCTGGATGTCTGGGAGTAGCAAAATGCCTCCTGAGCATGGAGCCCACTAACCCACTGTAATAGCAGCTCTAAATAGATTGCCTATGTCCAATGGCTATAAATAAAGTAACATACTTTAGTGTTAATGAATTTCTGGCTAGAACACATCAGAGTCATTATTTCAATAATAGAATAATTTTAAATAAGTTAATATGTATGAATAGTTGGATTATCCACATTTTTACTTTTTTTATACAAATAAACCCCTCGTAGTCTGCTTAATTTGGGTTTTAGCTTTTCAGATATCATATTAAATTAATTTCCAAAGGAGTGATTTAATGACAAAATTCAATTTTTCTCATAATTTAAATGGAAGTTATGAAACAGATCATGGCTTACCTACTAAGATTTAATAATACAATGTTAAAAAGCAAAGTTAAATAAAAGATAATGAATCTATGGAAAATTATTAATCTCTTCCTTCACAGTAAAATGGTCAAATCAGTTTTTAAAAAGGAAAAGTGTGTTACACTTAAGCTGGCTATATCCTGAAAAGTTTTTTTAAAAATCTGAACATTATGAGGTTTTTACCTCTGAAAGTTGTAGTAGTCAATGAGAATGTATTTACAAAACTGTCTCGAATCCAAATACTAAAATTCCAAACTTATGCACTTGACGAAAACTAACACAATAACTGTGCCAGCAACTAAAAGCATCCCTAAACGTTTTGGGGGTATTTTTAAGGCCCATGTTCAACTAAAAGATCTCATTTGCTTAATTACAATATTTGTGCTGTACCTTTCCACCAAGAGTTCACAAATATATTATTCTAGGTAAAAAGAATAATAAAATATTGCAAATTAACTAGTCATAAATTTAATCTAAAATCAATACAATAATCTTTTTTGATTTTATCTTTTTCTACACTTTTCTTCTTGGTTTGGTGAAATCATGGTCATAATGAAAGGCTGGGTGCTTACTATTTTCATTTCAAGCATGGATATTCAAATATCATTTATATGTTCTTCAGAATACTATATTTTTGGTCATCCTTACCAGTATCAATATATTTCCACCAAAAGATTAAATAATTTTTTAAACTATTGTTTGTATAGGAATGTCTTTTCCCAATGAAAAAAAGTGTCTTCAGGAAGTTAACTGATATATTATATATAACATAATATTTATATATAATATAGAAACTGAAAACCCTTGTGGCATCAAATTTTGTTCCATGAGAAATGAATACCAATATTTTTGAGGTCTTTATAATTTGTGATAATTTCAAGATTTTCAAGTACAGAAAACCCATAAATAGTAAATACAATCTTTGGGGAGATGTTTTTAATTTGTTAAATTAGCTGCCTACAACTTACATTTATTTTTAAGTATCTACTGTGCATTTGGGACAGCTCCATCTGTTATGATATAATCAATTTATTTGTCATGTATATGCATAAAACATGTGCAAATGTGTTTTATTTCCTAAACAGAAGGATACTTAGACTTTGTGCTAACTTGGCTTGTGTTGGTGCTATAACAGTCCAAAGTATACTGTAAGGCAATTAGCAGCAAAATATGCCTGATAAAACACACTCACTTTTTTATTGATATAGTACGGGTCCAGGTCCTCCAGCGGCTCTGACACCATCCCTGGAGGGATGTCTCCATAAATAAAAGGAAGGTTCTTTCCAGCTTCCAAGTCACTATTTGGCTTTGGGCCACGTTCGTCATCATCTTTCTTGTCTGGTTTGGGATTCTTAGCCTTTTCTTCTGCAATGCGTCTTTCAATAGCTGCAAGAGATTCTCTGGTGAAGAAGCTGAAGCTGTCAGGTCCTGGTGGTACAAGCACTGTTTGCTCCATTTTGTCATCCTGCACATTTTAATCACCATTTACTCTGCATATGAAAGTCCTAAAAAAAAAAGAATACAGATATTTTAAGGAGATTAAGAGATCTTAATATCTACAAACTCCTGTCATGAAATAAGAGCTAGAGGATTGAAATGTTCGTTTCCAATTAAATCCAAATGGAATTACTAAATATAAATTCTTTTTCTGTAGTAAGAACATGTAACTTGAGATCTTTAACATTACCCTTTTAACAAATTTTTAAGTATGCATGACAGTATTGTCAACTATAGTCACGAAGTCGTACAGCAGCTCTCTAGAATTTATTCATCTTACATAACTGAAACTTTATGCCCAGTAAATAGCAACTCTCCATTTCCCCCTTCCCCAGCTTCTGGCAAACACCGTTCTACTTTCTGCCTCTATGAGTTTGGCTTAACAAACATGTTTTCTATCTCGGGTTTGTTAAATGTCCCATGTTTATTAATTCTTGTGCTTGGCCGAGACAGGAACTGTGCCATAATTTAAGAAAGTAGTTCAAGTATAGCCTTAATTAAAGTACATTAGCTAAATACCACCCTGTCCCAAATGGGCTGTTCACTCTGTGAGCCACCCAGAAGATGAGGATGTGGCCCCATAGAGACCATGGTTAGCTCATCAACAGGCTGAAGTGGAAAGGGAGTTGTCTCTGAGAGGATATAAAATCCAACCCTCTAATCTGCACAAATGGCTCCTGGCCAAGCCGGTCAGAACAGTTTGCTGCGGCCAGACTTAATGACCAGTCAAATAGCCACTGCTGTCCTGATTGAGCCTTCATCTATTCTGAGATACAGACAATTGGAACTGTGACCTGTCACATCAACAGCCATGCTAGGGTTGGCTTACTTAAACACGTACAGAAAGAGATGGTCCAAGGTTAGACAGATGCCACTTAGATGACTAAGAATGAGAGAAAGGTGAGGCTGGGAAGAAATTACTAGATTGGGCTGCAGGTGGGAGAAGATAGCTGTATGTGCAGGAGATAGCAGGATTCTCTAATTTCAGGAAAATAAAATAATCGGAAAGAAGACGGTTCCGTAAATTAAATAGGAACTGAGGTGTTTTCCTTCACTAAAGCAATAATGATATTCTTGCTGATTCTATAGTCCTATAGTGAGAAACATCTGAGGACCTGAGGCAAAACAGTCGACTCTGTGTAGCAGTCAGACTTGATCTGATGCCCGAGGCCAAATCCCAAATGTATTGTTTTAAGGCATATTTAATATCAGCTCAAATTTCACAGATATTACTGAGCCAAAACTTCTCAGAGCCTAAGCTATCATTTGGCCACACGTTTTATTTGGACACTGCATTAACTCATGAAAGTCAGGAGGCTGGGACTTCCCTGGTGGCACAGTGGTTAAGAACCCGCCTGCCAATGCAGGGGACACGGGTTCGATGCCAGGTCTGGGAAGATCCCACGTGCTGTGGAGCAACTAAGCCTGCATGCCACAATTACTGAGCCTGTGCGCCTAGAGGCCGTGCTCTGCAACAAGAGAAGCCACTGCAGTGAGAAGCCACTGCAATGAGAAGCCCATGCACTGCAATGAAGAGTAGTCCCCACTCACCACAACTAGAGAAAGCTGCGTAGCAATGAAGACCCAAAGCAGCCAATAATAATAATAATAATAATAAAGTCAGCAAGCTATGATACAGTTAATTGCAGCTTTGGTGTATATGAACTGCAATAATAAAACTGCTGCCATAACCATCTTTTGAGAGGTCTTATAGGGATCTCAAATTTCACTGAAGGAGATTCCCATTGCTGTGAGGTTTATGACCATATTTTTTAGGGGGTGACCAGAAACAAGGAGGGATGGAGGTCTAAATTTGTACTCTCTATCCATTAAGTGAACTAACGAAACTTTCAGAGGTTATTACAATCTACCTGCAATTCAGCTTAGGGCCTGGAAGAATAGAAAAATTAAATCAGTAAATTTAAATCAATGGAAAAAGAATATTTTGCCTTAAAATTTTACTGCTCCCATAAGGCATCAGAAAAATACTGGCATTTATTTATTTGGAAGTAAAAGTTTAGGGATAACAAGCATGGTGCATTTTCTAAGGGAAGTTTTATAACATCAATGTATGTATGGTTTTATTTTTAACTAATTAGTTTTTTGATAAAAAACGTGTAAATGATATAAATTCAAAACATTTAAAAAAAACAGTGTAAATTTTCCTTTCCATGTTGTTCTCCAACAATCAATTCCTGGTCCAGCGGTAACCACAGTTATCTGTCTACATATATTTTTCCAGATATGTAATAGGTATGTGCCAATCACATGGGTGTATGTATGCTCACACATTTTCTGTTTAAAAACACATACATAGAATATCTTGCTATACAAACTTTTCTGCACCCTGCATTTTTCACTTAAAATATATATTAGAGTTCATTCCTTATCAGTTTTTATAGATTCAACTCTTTTTATCAGCTGCATGGTTTTCCATTTTTGGTACATACTATAATTTATTGAATCAATTACCTAGTTATGGGTATTCAGGTTGTTTTCAGTCTTTTGTTATTATAAATAAAGCTGCAATTAATATATTTTAAACACATACTTTCACATATATGTGAATATGTTTATGGTATCAATTTCTAAAGTTGGAATTTGTGCAAAAAGTGAATCTTTAATTTTGATATTATCACAAAATAACTCTCTCTGAAGGCTGAACCAATTGATTCTCCTGACAACGATGTAACACGGTGCCTGCTCATCTCCATCCTCACCACATAATGTGTTATCATACTTTCAATACGTTCAACCTGACTGAGGCAAAAATGGGGTCATATAATTGTTTTAATTTGCATTTGTCTTAAAATGAGAAAAGATGAACTTATATGAACTTATATGAGCATATGTTTAAGAGCTATATTTTCTTTTCTGTGACTGCCTAGTTAAATAACGGTCCATGTTTTCATTTTCATTTTCTTTTCCTTTTTAATCTATAGCACCTTTTAAGTACAACATGAACCATTTAATTTCGGGATATGGGGGCTTTTAAAAAACATACAGTGTATGTATTTTGACTTTATGGTATTTTATGCTACAGATTAAAAACATTTTAATTAAAAAATGTTTAATGTTATGTGATGATCAAACTCTAATTCTTCTTTGGTTTCCAGATTTTGTGTCATGCTCAGGAAAGCATCCACGTCCCTCTGGAAGTGTGGAAGGACATATATATCATGTTTTCTTCTTGAATTTTTGTCATTTTTATGGCTAAGTTTTATAAATTTAAATCTTTGATCTATTTGGAATTTGTTTTCTATCTGGAGTGAGGTAGAGATCCATTTTTTCTAGTTGTCCCAACATTAATTACTGAATAAGCTAACTTCTCCACTAATGCACTATATATATATATATATATATATATATATATATATATATATATATATATATAAAACCCCCAAAGTCAACAACAAACTTTACAAGCCCTAGATATATTTTCATTAAAGTTAAGAAAAAAATCAACACTATACAAACCAATCCAATTAGATGTGAGAAACAATTATACTATTTAATAAGGATGAAGGAAGTAAAATACAGTTATTTGCATATTATATGATTGTATGCCTAGAAAACTCAATAGAAACATATGAAAAATTCCTAAAAGTGGTGAAAGAATTGAGGTGTCTGAGTTCAAAGGTAACATAAAAAACTCAATAGATTTTCTTTATAGGAAGAACACAAGTTTAAAAATACAATGGAAGAAACTAGAAGCTTTCCCACTCAGATTAGAAACAAGGCAAGGATGTCCCCTCTCACCACTTTTCAACATCATACTGGAAGTCCTAGTTAATGCAATAAGCTAATAAAAGGAAGTAAAAGGTATACAGATTGAGAAGAGAGAAATAAAAATGTCTTTGTTTGATTATCACACAATTGTCTATATAGAAAAATCCAAAAGAATTAACAAAAGAACTCCTAGAATTAATAAGCAATTATAGCAAGGTTGCAGGATAGAAGGTTAATATACAAAAGTCAATCGCTTTCCTATATACCAGCAATGAACAAGTGGAATTAGAAATTAAAAACACAAAACCATTCAGATTAGCACTCCCCTCAAAGAAATACTTAGGTATAAATTTAACAGATTACGTTCAAGGTCTAGATGAGCAAAATTATAAAACTGGTCAAAGAAATCAAAATACTAACTAAATAAATGGAGATATTCCTGTTCATAAGTAGAAAGATTCAATATTATAAAGATGTCAATTCTTCCCAAATTGATCTCTATTTGTCCATTGATCTACTGATCAATGAAATCTCAATCAAATTATTTTGTGGATACTGACAAACTGTTTCACAAATTTATATGGAGAAGCAAAAGACCCAAAATAGACAATAAAATAGTGAAGGAGAACAAGAATGTTGATAATTGACAGTGTCTGACTTCAAGAAGATACAGCAATCAAGAAAGTGTGGTATTGGTTAAAGAATAGACAAATAGATCAACAGAACAGAACAGAAAGCCCAGAAACAGACCAACATGAATACAGTCAACTGATCTTTGATAAAGGAGTAAAGGCAATACAATGGAGCAAAGATAATTATTTCCAACAAATGATGCTGGAACAACTGGACATCCACATACAAAAAGAAAAAATGAATCTAAACACAGACCATATACCTTTCACAAAAATTAGCCTAAAATGGATCACAGACCTAAATGTAAAATGCAAAACTATACAATGCCTAGAAGATAACATAGAAGAAAAAGTAGATAATCTTGGGCAAGGTAATGACTTTTTAAATAAACACAAAAAGCATGATCTACGAAAGAAATAATGGATAAGCTGTACTTCATTAGAATTAAAAACTTCTTCTCTATGAAAGACAATATCAAGAAAATGAGAAGACAAGCCACAGACTGGGAGAAAATATCTGCAAAAGACAAAAGCTGATAAAGGACTGTTATCCACAATATACAAAGAACTCTTAAAACTCAACAATAACAATCAACTTAATTAAAAAATAGGTCAAAGGCCTTAACCAACACCTCACCAAAGAAGAAATACAGGTGGCAAATAAGCATATGAAAAGATGCTCCATATCATGTATCATCAGAGAAGTACAAATTAAAACAATGATGAGATACAACTACCTACCTATTAGAATGGCCAAAATCCAGAACACTGACAACACAAAATGCTGGCAAGGATGCAGAACGACAGGAACTCTCAGTCATTGTTATTTGGAATGTCAAATTGTACAGTTTGGAAGAAATTTTGTCAATTTATTACAAAACAAAACTTACTCTTCACATATGATCCAGCAGTTGTCTTCCTTGGTGTTTACCCAAATGAACTGAAATCTTATGTCTATACAAATACCTACACATGGCTGCTTATAGCAGCTCTATTCATAATTGCCAAAATATGGACACACCAAGATGTCCACAACCAGTAGGTGAACGAATAAATAAACTGTGGTACATCTAGACGATGGAATATCATTTAGCACTGAAAAGAAATGAGCATCAAGCCATGAAATAACATGGAAGAAACTTAAATGCATATATTACTAAGTGGAAGAAGCCAGTCTGAAAAGGTTACATACTGTATGATTCCAACTATATAGCAATTTGGAAAAGGCAAAACTATGAAGACAGTAAAAATCTCAGTGGTTGCCAGGGGTTAGAGAGAAAGGAAAGTTGAATAGGTAGAGCACAGAGGATTTTTAGGGTAGTGAAACTGTTCTGTATGATATTATAATGATAGGTAAATGTCATTATACATTTGTCGAAACTCATAGAATTTTCAACACCAAGAGTGAAGCCTAATGTAAACTAGACTTTGGGCGATAATGATGTGTCAATGTAGGCTCATCAATTGTAACAATTGTACCACTCTGGTGTGGGATGTTGCTAGTGAACAGTGCTTGTGTGGGAGCTGGGCATATATAGGAACTCTACTTCCTGCTCAGTTTTGCTGTGGACCTAAAAAATAGTCTATTTAAAAGGAGGAAAATACAATTGATGAAAATTTCCTAAGTATGGTGTAAGAATTTCTTAAAAACTTTGAATAAACCTAGAAAGAAATATAAATGGATAGGAAAGCATATCCTATTCTTGGATAGGAATACTATATAATAAAGATACAAAAATTCCCTAAATTAATAAGGTAAATGCAACCCCCACAAAAATAACAAGAAAATTTTAGAATTATACAAATTTCTTTGAAAATTTATATGGAAAAATAAACACACAAAAATAACCAGAAAATTCTTAAAATGAACTTCAGTTTCAAGTTCCTCTTTACTGTGACAGCTGTGTCAGATAAAGGTGCTTAAAATTTCCAAATGATAGATTTTTTTCAGTAATTTGTTTATTTGTGTTTAGTTTAATTGCATTATAATCCAATAATGTAGCTTGTATCATTTCTGTCTGTTGGAATATATGATATTTCCTTTTTGTTGTAATAAAGTTTATTTTTTAAGTGACTTCACCAAGAACACAGAAAACAAGCTTATTCTTTGTTTTAAAGCTATAGAGTTCAACATATCTCAATTAAGTTTACCTTTATTCTTACTTACTTAGACTTTCTATATGCACATTTTTTTGTTCTAGTTGATCTATTATGAATTGTGAAAGGTGAATTAAAGTCTGTTTTTAATGTGTTTCTATTCTGCTTGTAGTTCCTGTAAATTTTGTTCTATGAATTTTAATGCTATATTATTTGATGTGTAGACATTGCTTATAATCCAATCTTTGCAGTGGATTGAAGCCTTTATTACCTTAAATAGCCCTCATCTCACTTTAATTTCTTTCCCTCTGAAGACATCTTTGTCTGACATCATGTGGTATGTCTTTGCCCATACATTTGGTTTCATCCATTTCACTGCTTTAACACTTTCCTTAATGTGTATATGTTTAGGTTTTGTCTATAGGTGTGTTTTAAATATATATGACCATTTTGGACAACCACTGCCTTTCAGAGGGAATGCCACGTTAGAGATCATTGTCCATGAAGTGTGTGGACAGAACAAAACAGTGACTAAAAGCCTTCCTCTTCTCCAGAAATAGTCCATTTGAGAAAAGCCCTCCAGGAAAATCTCCCTGATTACTGGCTGTTAGTGCTAACTGGAGAAGTAAACAACCAGGAAGATAGAAGAAAAGCATTTTACACTGACAAATATGATCACTTCAAATGCATTACATAAAATTACAAATTAGTTTAGACACTGGAATTACATTTATATATGAGCAATTTAACCCATATTATAATGACATCATGCTGAGGTTAATGAAATTGTTTCTTCAACTCTAAGTAGACCTTATATTCAAATATTGTCTTAAAAAATTTTATATTACATTAATTACAAGAATAAAAGACATTTTAAAAATTATAATCTATCCCATAAGTTTACTTGTGGAATATCTAAAAACTGCCAAATATAATTAAATATTAATATTTTATCAGTAACATTATAGAAAAAGTTCTAAATCATATTTGGAATCTGTACATACTTTACTAAAAAATAGAGAAATAAATCATGAGTTTTTCATTTACCCTTGAAAGGGAACTTCACTCTTCAGTGTAAACATTTATAACTGAATACTTCAAATGGCCCTAATTTATGAAATTATACCTCATGAGATATGGGGGTGGGAACTCACAAAATCCGTGGTTGTAGTTTTAGCTTACACCTTTCTCTTTACATGAGAACCAGCATTTAAATACATCTTTGGGTTGACAGAGGAGCCCTTTCTCCTTTCAAAAGAGACAAAACAATATAACTTTCTTGGTGAGAAAAGACTTTGAAGAGACATAAATATTTTCAATATGAATATGCATTTAGACAAAATGAAAAAGAGAACTAAAAAAGAAAGAGAAATAACTAAGTAAACACAGCTGGGAACAAAAAAAAACCAGGAAGTGTATTATAACAGATAGCAAATCTGAAAGAATTTTTTTTAAAGTTGGGAATAAGTAGTGTAGCAGGCAATAGAAAAATGGAAGAAGACGAATTCTTTAGGAAGATAAGCAAAACAAAAGTAGAAGCCAATTGGATAAGAAATCCTAAAGAAGATAAGAAAAATCCAAAAGAAAATAAATGCAAGCCAGAGGCTGTGAAACAAAAAAGGTTGTAAAAAAGCAAAGTAGAATTTGTGAGTGGAAAGAAATAGTCAAGTAATAGCAATAGCGTAAATGATATTAATTAATGTGGGTGAAAGAAGAATAAGGGGAAAATTTATTAGAATGTACAAATATAAATGAAAGAAATGATACATCCTGATGACTCCAAACTGATATAAAAAGGGGCAGCTAAATCAAAAGCATTAGAATGACATTTTAGTGAAATATTACACATTCTTGGAGGCCTTTGTAAGATTAGAGAGTTAATGATGATAATATTCTATACTAAGATTTTCCTAATTCATTACATATATTATTATAATAAGTTTTATTACTGGATGAGGTTTTGCTTCTTGATGCTTCATATCTCTCTTCCCCTTAGAAGATAACACATGCATTGCATATTGGACTTGAGTAAGCATTTATCACAGCCAACATATTTTCCTGAGGTAGCTTGGACTTGTGACCAATATGGTTTTGGTTAGCTGCATAGTACAGATAGAGGAGCTTCAATTAAAATAAACTTAACTCATGACATCTCACAGTTCAGACATCTTTGGGCATCTGAATTTTTCTACCCAAAGAGAAATATCTACAATAAGTTAAATCAAGCATTTCATTTTCAGTGTGGCATTTCACATAAAAGTCTTAAACATGAAGGCAACCTTATCAATGCTTTGTACTTGAGGAAATTTGGCCTTTTATAAGTTAATTACTATGCTACTTCTTTTGGGGAGCACCTCTGTCCGTGACTACACAGCTCTGCCCTCCAAACAAACTTCTATGAAGCTATAAGGTGATACTTTATTACTTATCTTTCTTAGTCCTCTGCTAATTTTTCTCTTTGGTTCAGAATCTGGGTGAGAAAAAGAGATGTTATTTAATGTCCCCTTAAAAGATTCCCAACTTCCACAGCTTTTCATTCTGATGCTATTGTGGATTTAGGTGAGGAATATATAAATGAGGTAACTTCTCATGGAATTTTTTTGGTTCAACAACGGTCTTAAATTCCATGTTGTTTTTAAAGACTAAAAATAATTCGCCTCTCCACTCGCTGTGCCCCCTCGCCCCAACATGGTAAGACAATTTTCTCACCTTTTCCTCCAAATTTCTACTGCTGCCATTATGATCTCTTAGAATAATTACTATTATTTTATGCCTTATCTGACCCTGGAAGAGATTTACAGGGGAAAAAAATCAATTGACTAATTGATGAGTAAACTAAACATACAGCCTGATGTTTTCTCAGGTTGTTGCTTTTAAGTTTTTCCTGACAGACAAGTGTACATACTATATGTAATCCTTCAAATAATCATATTTTAATGTTGATGTGGACGAGGTCCCTCGAGTTTACAGGACAGGTTTTCAGGCAGAGGAGAATTAGTTTGCCTCAACCCCTGAACTTTTCTGAAAGGTTAAGTAAGTTACTTTAAGACCATCAAAGATAAGTAAATCATAAAATCAAGAAATAGCAAACGTTGAAAGAAAAGTTAGAAATCATCTAATCCATCCCTCTCATTTAATAGAAAACAAACTGCATCAAAGCAAAATTGACATTTCTTTGTTTAGATTTTGCGTGCTTCTTACTATCAAAATAAATATATGATTTGTCCAGGTCACAAGGTTATTAATGAACTGGATTCAGAAGTTTATTTCCTGATTCCCAAACCAGTGCCTGCCCATTTCTAATAGTTATGAGATAACTTTCAAGTATATACATGATTTTAAACTTAAGTAAAATGTATGCAAATATAATACAAGTAGCCATGTTAAATTAGTATTCATTCAATGAATTACATTTCTTGGAAAAACCCAAAACAAATCTAGTAAATGAAGTATTTTGGCAGAAATGGAAGCTGTCTTTAAAAATCTGAAAAACATGAGACACCAAAAAAAGGCGATCATAATATTTAAATTTAGAAATTGTATTATGCAGGTTTGAAACTTGATGAATTATCTTTCCACAGTCAATTTATATTTTACTTCTGTAACATTTTTATGTTTTGCTAAACCTATTTCTATTTACCACTGAGCAGATCACTTTGTATAATTCATCAGCCCCAATCAAAGGTTTTCTAACCAAAATTATAACATAACTATCCAACATTACGTGCATAGTTGATGTGTCTTGACCACCTTATACTATATAATATGAAGTGGGGAAAATTCATATATTTGCAATTCTGTCTTTCAAATGGTTTGATTCTCGAACTGAGGAGAAACCAAACAGACGCTTGTCAAAATGACTGTCAGCTCCATACAGCGTCCCATTACTATTCTGGGGACATAATTCATCTGCACGTGGCAGTTCGTGAGGAAGTGTTTCAGTTGATTTTGTGGTGTTTCTGCCACTCACTTTACAAGAGAATGTTACTGCCAATAATAATAAAAATAACTAGGCAAAATGTTATTCTTACGGTTGTGATCTCACATCATTATTTCTTAACACCCAGGAAAGAAACTGCTTTTACATAGAATTTCACAAGCCTAGGAAATATTGTTTTATGAATTTATTTTCTAGAAATAATTGGGTTTGGTATGTTTATAATTAAAGTCTTTATTTCATGTGGTTTTTAATAAGACCCATTTTTAGTATTACAACTGGGATTAACTACACAACATATTTCATCTACGTGTTTAAAACATTTACATTCTTTCAAAACTTTATTAAGCACCCCTAAATTTTCATGCTATATGCAGATTACATTTAAAACAAGGTCACATACATAACATACATCTACATGTACATTCATTCACTTCAAGAGTACTTTTCAGAGCATCCTAATAAAATGAACTACAAGCTACAAAATTCAGTAAATTCCCTAGTGCCTTTGTTGATCCAATATCAATAAACTACTTTGTTCAAACTGACAACATCATTTCTTGTTGTGTTTAATATTTTCTATATTTCTATATTTACTTCAGATGCTAATGCAAAGTTAACACAAAGAGTGCAATTAACACATGCTGTATGTTGAACTAAAATAAAACACTGCATTCTAGGCATGTTTGGAATCAAGAAATATATAACCATCACTTTTTATTAATAAAATTGTGCAATTATTGGCATCTTTTGCCTTGAATTAACATTGAATTAAACATTGTTTAATTAATTAATGTTTAATTCTAAACATTTAATTAAATGTTTAGAAATACAAAAAACGAGACCTCATATCACATCAGTTGGAGTTAACTGAATGTAATACCAGTTTGGCAATAGGTTTGAAGCAGTATTTGATAAATTTAAAAAAATACATGGACTCATTCATGTCAGTTCCCGTAATGTGCTTGACCACACATATACTCCTGTAGCCCACAGGCTTATACTCTTGCCCCACAGAGAACTCACCTACTCAAATTTAGCTCTAATAGACACCATCCTGTCTTTAATCCTATCTTTCTTTGCCCAGTGGAAAATTTTATTTGGCAAAATAATTTATTGGGTCTAGTCTTACAAGCAATTGCTATTTCTGGACTATGCCTTTATACCATTAATTTGTTTCCTAACTTCAGAAACCACTACCTAGTATAAGACATATCTTGCACTTAGTGCATTCCTGAGTAACAAGATACTTTAACAGTATGAAGTGCTGAAATGTATGTGTCCTAGACTTGGGCTGAGAGCCTTAGCCATTAGAAAACTCATTATGTGATGGCATAGTTTAGTGAAATATAAGTTTGTGTGTTCTGTTTATACATTTTTCTTTCTCTATCATTTCAAGCAAATTGAACTGTGAGGTCTTTATTACCTCAGGAACTTTAGTAGAGCAGTAAATCGGAGCTGCTTAAAGTCCATGCTCTTGGTAGAATCTTAAAGTCTCGTGGTAAAATCTTAAATGCATTGTAGACAAGAGGTTAGAAGTTCCAGAGCAGAGGAGACAGGGGAGAGAGTTGTACAGGTGAGTTGTGAGAGTCTCTAGACAGGGAAGGGGATGGCAGTGCCCCAGGCAGGTGATACAATCTCAGAGGGGACAGCTGGGAGGCTAGATCCTTGGCAGGGAGGCTCTTAGTCTTACCAAAAACTCCTGTACTAAGCATGGCACAGAGTAGCAGATTTTGTGAACTTGAAGGGGTGATTTGGGCACCATGATGGTATTCAGTTATGGTAAGGGGATTATACATCTCCACCAGCTGCCATGTTGCCTGCAGGCCCTTCCAGTAGGTGGGGCTCCTGGAATGTACTTCTTTGCCCCATTGTCCATTTGATCATGTGACTTGCTTTGGCCAAAGGAACATGAGACAAAAACATAGCCTTCAATCAAACAGAAGTTTTCACAGCAATGTTGTGGTCAACCCAGATTCTTATTCTTTTCCCTCTGCCCTGAGACTGACATGTCTCAAACAGGGGCTGCCCCTTCAGCCTGGGTCCTGGGATTGGAGGACACATCCCAGAACCGCCAGAGCCAACCTGCAGCCACTAAAAAGTTTGTAAATCACTGAGACTTCGGGGTTGTTTAACACAGCAAAGTTAACTAACCTGTCTGTGAGAGCCGCTAATCAATGGCCAGATTGCTAAATTGATTAAACAAATAATAAAGAAACATGGTATCTCTTAAACAACTTTTGACTGAGATTCAGCCTATCAGGCTCTACCTGTAGTTCTGTCATGAAGAACGTAAGTATCATTAGGATGCTTTTTTTTTTTCTTCCTCTGAGAGATGCCAGTTATAAAAAGTCAGATGGCAGATAGCCAAGATTATAAACCTTGTTAAATTCAGGTTCTCTCTTTTTTTTTTTTTTTTTTTTTGCGGTACGCGGGCCTCCCACCGCCGTGGTCTCTCCCGTTGCGGAGCACAGGCTCCGGACGCGCAGGCTCAGCGGCCATGGCTCACGGGCCCAGCCGCTCCGCGCCATGTGGGATCTTCCCGGTCCGGGGCACGAACCCGTGTCCCCTGCATCGGCAGGCGGACTCTCAACCACTGCACCACCAGGGGAGCCCTAGGTTCTCTTTTTGATAATCCTACTCAGAATAACTGAAGGGAATTCTTTGGCACAGCTTTGATTCATTTGTATTAAGAATACAGTAACAGCCCTAATTATGAACAAATTATTTAAGTTAAAATTTCCATGTTAGAAGTAATCTTATTTTGGTGGGTGAGTGATCTGGTCACAGAGATTTGGGTGGATACAGAGTAGAAGACTCATTGCTCACAGCTGTGCCTGTGGTTACAGATTTGGACAGACTGTGAGGTGAAGGGCACTAAGAGCCTAATGTGTGTCTCCCAGCCCCGCTGAGCTGGGAATGGCGGAGGCATACCTCAATCCAGGCTACACACAGCAGGTTTTGAACACAGGGGATTCGTTGGAGCGCAGAAGTGCAGACGCCAGTCCCGTTCCTCTGCTCACTCTTCCCTTTCTCGTTGCTCATCTTTTCCGTCCCAACTCTCCTTGATTCCCCACCCCCTTCCTTTTCCTCAGCCCCCATCTCACTTCTGTTGCTCATCTTCCCCACCCTCCCCCTCCTTTGCAGAAATGTCAGGAGTCCGCTCAATTTTTATTTGAAAACCACCACCAAAAAGTAATTTAATATAAACCCCACAAAGATACAGACAGAATGAATGTCATTATTCTTGTTGCTCTCTCAGGCAGTGCAAGCCATTTGTGCTGACAGCCCTCATCAAAGTGGGAGTTCTGTAGCTGTAAGTAGCAGCCAGGGGACATGGTGCTAGAGTTGGCATTTGTCCTTTTATGGCTATGGGACAATAATGGGAGGAAAAAACATCAGGCTTACTTGGTATGATTCCCTTTGAAGGAAAGTAGAAGCTGGCTCTAGCATTTTAACATAAGATGTCGGGGGTGGGGAGGGTGGGGGAATAGTTACATTCCCTCTTTGCAAATATCTACCTTGATCATTATTTCAGTGAAAGAATGCAATGTTTTCTTTCTTTCTTTTTTTTTAGTAGTAGAAATTTATCTCTATTTATTTTCTATTAAAATATAGTATGTTGTGCTGATATTCATAAAGGAACTACAGCAATGAATGGGTATCAACTATGAATATTACTTTATGGGGATGTATACAAATTTTTTTTAATAAGGATGTAAGATCAGAATAACCTGAAATCCACTGTTCCTGAAGACCATTCAAGCAATGACAATATTCTCTCTCAAAAGGTTTTTCTCTTAGGGATAAGACTGCTCTTTGTTTAGTGAAGTATCTTGATGAAATGTAACTATCAAGATAATATAGAAAAACAACATATCAGGTATTACTATCAGATACCTGATGAATGTATTTGTACAGACCATCTATTATTGCCCTTGTTAAACTGCCTTATAATTATTTGTACGTAATTATCTCTTATACTCCCCACACTTCAGACTATGAGATACTTGAGAGCAAGGAATGGGTCTTATCTGATTGTATATATTTAATCCTACCCTACAAATCAAACCACTCTTGAAGCTAGAAAAGGGTGGAATCAGATACTGAGTGGCAATGCTACGGTTACTAGCCCTGGAATACCATTGTTTTTGGTTTCCCTGCATTGTATCCACTTCTTCATAACCAGTTCTCATCATTGAGTTATCCTTGAATTATCCTGATTTGTGTGGAACATCATTTCCTCGTGGGACCTTTACCGGATCAGCTCAGAGGAGTTGATCCAGCTGATAGCCCCTTTCCAAGAATGCAATGTTTTCAATCAGTATGTAAACACTTTCAGGACTCACAGCACACATGATTAGACTCTGTTCCTCAGAGAAATAGAGTCCACCTCTTCGGTCACATCTTTACTGAATGTCTAGGTGTTCTTAAGAATTCATAGTTATGTTTATTTTTATTTTGGGAGGACTTCCACCCTTTACTCCTAGGAGTGTTGCCTGATGGCTCAGGGTATGAAATAGTTCAAGAGAAGTCCCAGAGCTGCTGCAGCCAGAAGGGTGTGGAAATGGTGTCACACAGGAAGTAGGCTGGAGGGTGGAATTCTGCCCAGGGGGCTCCTCTTTAGCGTGAACTCAATTTGAAGTTACTCTTCCTGCTCAGAGAATTTGTATGGTACTATCTCTTCAGAAAGCAAAACTGCCAAGGGCAGAGCAGATATATTGAGAAATATAGCGCAGAACTGAGGGGCAGCTGGGTAGAGGCGGGATGGAACTACAGGGGGAAGAAAAAGAGAAAAAGATGGCGGAGGAGGGAGAGAAGAGTGTTGCACACAAATGAATGGCCCTGGGGAAGGAGGATTTGCTGATGGACACTTTCACTTTTCCAAACGGCTTGAAGACAAAGGGAACCTCCCTGTGTTTTGAGGAACCGAGACCAGGAGTATCAGAGCTGCCGAAATTCAGTTGAAAGAGATTCTGTCTATATAAAATCTGAACATTGGACACTTACAGACAAAGCAATAACATTATGTGCAGTTATTACTATGGACTCTTTGTTCAAAGAAAAACCCTACCAGTAGAGGGTAAGCTGAAAGAATTTACCGAAAATAGATCTTGAAAGATGAAAGATGGGGATGATTTCCTGATTCAAGGATTCACTATATTAAATTTTCTTTATATGTTATTTCTCATCTGTGACATACAATTATGATTCACTTATTTTATATACAATTATACTTATGTTAGCTGCTTTACCTTTCAGTCTGTGGTGTGAGTTCAGTCATTCTCACTACAATTCCTTCTGTAGTGTACTGGTCTGGGTTAAAGTGACCCTCTAGCTATTGCTATAGTTTTATCTAGATTGAGTGCCCACCAGCTGATGATTAGCACAGATTTGTATAGAGTGGCTATGACCAGATGTCCAGAACATCTGTCACAGCAGAGCCTTAGCCGGGACTATTCCTGTCTCTCTGTGCAACACATGATATGTGCGATGAATTCTGTTCATTCTTCAAATGTTTATTGAATGTATACCAGGTAAAAGTCACTGAGCAGGGCTGTGAAGGATATAAGTTCGCAAGTGGAAAAGAACAATATTGGGAATACTGGAAGGTAAGTAAATTCCCTTTATATGCTACTTTATTAAATAGACTTTAGGCCATTTGGCCCTTGAATTGAGAATTAAGCATTTTTTTGACCTTAATGAATTCACTTTTTTAGTCCCAGAGTGGAGGGAAACAGATGTTGAACATTGAAGCAGTAAAAACTGGACATCTCTCCCAACCCCACAAGTCAAGAGACTCTGTGTGTGTGTGGCGGGGGGGGGCAGTGAGCTGCAAAGCTGTTCTGAATTATTACCGATAAACCATGTTTTAATAATTGAACAACCATTGTGCCATCTGTATTCACAGTCTCACACAAAATTATCAGGCCAGAGTGATTTTTCTCTAATCTAGATGTTCATTTTAACACTCATTTCATTTAAGGATATTTTTGGTACATCAAACTGAATGTTAATAAACCTGTGAGACAAGAAAACAAAGTTCAATGCATGTCCTGCATTCTTTCTACCTAACCATTTTCGTGGTGCCAATGCCTTTTATCCAGGTGTCAGTGAAGAGATAGTTAAAACAAAAATTCCTAAAGAAAAGAAAAAAGCATGCTTTTTGGATCCATTTCTGCTCTTGCATCTCAATATATTTTTTAACATTTAAGTGCTGAGAAAAATGTCCCTTTTTGTTATCCTCCAGAGCAGGTGGCAGCTGAAGTTGTTCAATTATATGCTTTGTTAAATAAAACCTTATAAATAATGTAAAGATTATTATTATATTCAACTAAAGCTTACACTCAAATTATTTTTCCTTCGGCTTCAATTCCCAAATACTTTTCACCTGCTACTTCACCCCCAGCCCCAGTAAAGTCCCAAAGCCCCTGGGCTAGGCACGGTATGATTGTTTTTTAAAAGTTATAGGGTTGGTCTAGATGAGTGCTTGACTTGTTGAGAAAATTGCTCACTTTTCTGGGTAGAGTGTTGGGTGGAGGAAACATAATGGTGTTCAAAGATCAACTCATCACTGGGGCTGGGCTGGCAGATGGGGGTAGGGAGAGCCAGGGCCAGCTTAAGCCATGGTGAATACTAGTAGCCGCCATGATGATTTAAGGAATCTGAATAGGGCTGACAGAAAGAATATGTGACACCCAGTTAAATCTGAACCTCAGATAAACAACAGATTCTCTTTTTTAGTATAAGCATACCCCATACAATATTTGGGGCATACTTCTACTAAAAAATTATCCATTGCTTATCTGAAATTCAAATGTAACTGGGTATCCCACATTTTTACTTGTTAAATCTGGCAACCCTAAATCCAAAGTCTTCTCTGCTAAAACTTCTTTTCACATTGCCTAACATTCAATTAATTAAAATTTTTGGGTCAGTTAACAAGCATTCTCTTTTAAAAGACCAGTATCTCTGTGAAGTATATGAGTCGTTCATATGTCACTGTGAATTAAATTAAAGAGACTGCTTACTTCTCAATGTCTAGCTCATTTCTCTGAATCAAAATGGGTCAATCAGTCAGACTGAGGGGCTGGGAATTCTTTTTTTGGTGGGAAGAGGTCAAGTGTGTGGTTGGGTAGATACTGTTACTTTCAGCAGGAGTATACTTATGGATGAACCAATTTTAGTGGGGATTTTCTGACGGAATTATCAAATGCCAGGGAGAGACTATATAAAAGGATGAAATGGGGCTAAGAGTATAAAGTAGTAGTACCAGAGAAAGCCCACTTACTCTAGAATTTTTCCTGAAAACAGTGCTTAACTCCTGAGAGGAATCAGTAGTGGGATTTATTTTTCAAAAGTGGATAATGGTTAACAATAATGTTATTTAATTAATAATAATGTTAAAACCAGTGGCAAGTAGATTTTCAAAAATGGTGAAGAGATGGCAATAAAAATAAAATTGCAAGACAGATCAAGTTAACTAATTTCATTGTGGCCTCAATATGTGTAAATAATGATGGTTATATTAAAAACACTGGCTTCCATTTTAAGTGGACTTCTCAAATAGAAGGTTCTGAAAACCCAGCTTTTGGTGTGGATGATATCTGCTTCCTCACATCCTGTATAGTCAGATCGCTAAGGATGAAACCAATAAACCTGAATAGCCATAATAACAAGGAGAAAAATGCTCTTACACATTTGCGTGAGACATAAACCTATAAACTTTTGAGAGATAAAGCAATTATATACTCCCTTCTACCTTAGATGTGGGACAATACATTCCCAGCAAAAATCAAAGGATAATATGAATTTGGCAACATTTAGCTCTTCTTAAAAAGAGTCTAGGCCATAAAGCCTTCCTCAGTCACCAGAGTCCACAGCCTGTAGAGTCTTTACCACCTACTGGGCACAAGACAGACATTTTCTTATAAAATGTAGCTAATATGCTATACTTTTAATTGTTACAAATCCCTTTCACTTCCCATAACACCCAGAAGAGTAATATGTACTTAACAGCCTTCCAAATTTTTTGATTAATTGAAAAATTGTTCATTAAGTTACATATTTTAAAGTGAAATCCTCCATGTTCTAAATTCCAAAATCTAATATTTTATATTATCTATTGGTTTGTTCATACTGCTATTTGTTACTTGTAACCAAATAATCCAAGTTTAAAATTTCATTTCCCTAAGATTTGTGTTTTAAAATAATGCAATTTACCAAAACGAATTCAGACTACAATTACATTCTATTTCAATTACTAGCATGTTATTGTACCACAATCTGCATGAAACAGATGTTAGAACATAATGGTCTATCCTGCATTGGGGTTTTGTTTTTTGCCCCCTCTTGAACAATGACTTTTATGGGAAACGCAGTGAACCAGCTGTCTGGCTGACAGGGAAAGGTATACAATGAACAGCTTTGCAACACTGCAGTAATGCAGTACAGAGATGCTGCAAAGAGGCTGGAAATAAAATCATTTCTTTCTGGAGCAGCACTGCTGGCTCTCGGCTGAGATGAAAAAGAGATTTGCTTTTCCTTTCTTTCTTTTTTAGAATTCACATAAATAATCTAACAGTAATTCCCTTAAACACTGCCTACAAGGAAAGAAAATTGTTTGACAATTTTTAGAAACTAGAGACACAGCAGTTTTAAATACTTTTATCTATCTGGTAACCAAAGCAGAGGGTCCTTCAAGAAGAACTTAGATGCTACTGATTTGAATAAAGGGAAAAAATGGATAAATTTATTGTATGCTTTATTTAGTTTCAGCTTCATTTCTAGCCTAGAAACAGGTTTATAAAAACATCAAGGATTCAACAGCACTGGTAGAGGACATTAACTGAGCTGTAGGGATGGAGTTGACAGGTCTGATATAAGTGCAGGCTTTCCTCAGCACTCTGGGCATCTTTATAACCTGACAAATCTTGTTGGCTGCGTAGATAGGTCAAGACCCTTTTTGTTACTGCTCAATTGTTGTTTTTTCTTTTCTTCCACCAAAGAGAAAGGCAGAAAAGACAACTTCAGCATTAAGGAAAAAGGCATATTGCTCAAACATCCAATAAGAACTAAATCCCTTGGATCCTATGTTTTCTCCCACCTCTTCTAGAGGTATAAGCAAAATCATTCTATCTGATTTATGGGAGAACCAAAATGTGTGCCATTTACTGCGTTCAGTAAATGTTTTCTTGAATGAATGAATAAACGAATGAATTCAGAATCAGAGGCTGACCTCAGGTCATCTGCTCAGTCATAGGTCATTAGAAGGGTAACGCTACTGTCCTTCTCCCACATCTCATTCTAACATAGATGTCATCACCAAACTAAGGGAACTCAAACATAGAGCGATAATAAAAATTTTCATTCAGAGCTTCATTCATTCTCCTTTCTACAAAATTTAAGAATGTAACATTAAAGTTTAATTAAGTAAAGATTTTTTAATTTGTGGAGAACTAAAATAATATGGCATATTGCTTATGTATCAAATAGACACTGATCCTTGAGGATATATATGATTTTATTCATAAAAATCACCCGGGGAAGCTTTTTGAAAACACAAGCCCAAGGCCCACCCCAAGATTTTGTTTCAGAGGTCTGAAGTTGGGCCTGGAATCTGTTTTTAAACCACCCATCCAGGTGATTAAGATGGAGGGCTTATACTTAATCAATGGTCAAGTGTTGAGAAAAATTGGTATGGATGAATGGACTAGGTCAGGCATACTTTATAAATATCAAAAGCAAGCATTTGGAACCTAAGGAATTAAGTTAATTCATGCGAGTATCTGTTTATTGATTAGAGAGGAATCCATGATTCAATAATTTAAATGGAGGAAGGGTCGTTTATAACCTGGAGGTTTATTTTGTCAACCATGAAAGTTTTGTGGTGAGATCACAGGACCTAGAACGAGGATATCTCAGTTCAAATTTTGGTTCTAATCCTTAATAAAATTGTGACATTAAAAATAGTTTCATGACCTCCTTCAGTTCAATTCCATCACTTATAAAATGTGAATAATTCTTATAATAACATAGTTGGGGTGCTTACTCAGCCCCACGTGTAACCTGGGCTGAAAGATGAACCTAGACGAACATGTTTGCACCACCTGACTTTCCCATCCCTTCCCCACGGCCATAGCCTAGTAAGTGAAATGATCCCCCACTGATCACAGGGGGATCAATCCATAAGCTTAACTGAGCAGATAGGATTCTCTTTCTGGAGAATGATTAGATTGAAGTGGACTGAGTGAGTCAGAACATTATGGGAACCTGAACGGAGTGATACAGAGTTGAGGCTGGGAAGTACTATCTGGCCACGAGCAAGCAGAGGACAGCAGCCAAAGCAGCAAAAGACAGAGAAGCAGAGACAAAAGTAAGCATGCAAACACTGAGAAAGAGGGAGCTGTTGTGATCTGGCTCCTGACTTCTCAATTCAGTTTAGTCTCTTTACGGCTTGGCTGTATTTTGGTCTATGGGATTTTTAGTAAATAACCCATTTGACTTACACTACCTTGAATATGTTTTTATTCCTTGAAAACAAGCGTTCCCTGACCCACCCCCTCACCAAAAAAAAAAAGTAAAAACACTTTGCACATAACAGATTCTTAAAATTTTAACTATCTACCATATAGAAGAGAAAATGAAGGCTCAATGAAGTTAAGTATCACATATAATGGGGTGACTCGCCCCAGTCAGAGAGTTTGTAGGACATTTGAGATTTGAATCTGGGTCTACTGTTTCATAGTTCAATGTTCTTGTTATAAAACCAGAAATTTAGGCAACAGGGCTGATATTTGGTTAGAAACATTTATTGTCTCAACATGTTTTCTCAGTGAGAAATTGAGCCATCCTAACTTTTCTTAAAAGTAGACTAAAAGAATCCTTCCAGGCCAAATCTTCCTCAAAACATGGTCTAACATAATTTCAAGCACTTGGACAAATGCCTATTTGGGATATCAGATCTCTATGTTATAAAGAATGGATAAAAATCTTGACCAGAAAAAAAAAGCCTGCCGTTATTACTATACTTTAAACACTATAAAAGAAAGAAAAGAATGCCACTTAGAGAATGACTGATTTTGAAGAGACGTGTATCCTGATAGGTCTGTTAGAAGGGGTTACCTGCAAATGGCATCTCTGGGTCACTTAATGACTTGAGTGGTTGAAAGTGTCCTTTTCAATGATCAATTTAGACTTTGTAGAATGAATATCTGTCAGAATAAGTTTTAGTGCAGGTGACACTGAGTTGTGCCCAGCATATTAAATTGAGCCAAATTTACTTTCCAAATAAAGTCACAGTTTTATATGTTATTATATAATCTTTTGGCAGAAATAAGGAACAACATCCAGAACGTTGCACTTCAAAATTCAAAGAATCCTAGTACAAAAATATCTAGTGTTTTAGATGTTTCAAACTAGGGCCAAATGCAGAAAATAAGTTGGAGATGATAAAAATACCAGAAATTTCTATTCAGTTGGCAGAGACATAGAGTTGCTAGGCATATAGTAGAATGGAATTCAGCAACAACAAGAAAGATCACTAAATACCAATCGACCAATTAATCAAACACCAAACTATTAAACTACAACCATGCTCAGTTACATACTAGACATTGTAGGACTAGCAGAGATTTGCAGTGGGCTCCCTTTTATTAACTTTCCGGTGTAGACACGGGGGGTTATCTATGAACCCATTATAACCCTCCACCCCTCCCCTTTAACTATTAGAAGCACAAAGCTAAGTTGAGAACCAAGTAAAACTCATTATAACACTTCAGCGTTTGGGAACATCTAATTCACCACTCCTTTTAGCTTGTTTGGTCTTTACTATTTTGATTTATATTGTATTAGATTTTGTAAGTCAGATCAAATTACTTTTGAAAGTAGAAAAGAAATAAACAAATGAAGTTCTCCCTTGCTACAGTTTATGCCCATTTCCAGTGATTTATCTTTCCACAGAGATAAAAAAATCCAATCACATCTCCTTGTGACAAAGTTACATATATTTGAAGACAGTTGTCATTTTTATTCCTTGAAAACAAGTGTTCCCTGACAAGGGTTCAAATTCCCTGAAAACTTTAGTTTTCTCTTTTCCAAACTGAAAAATTTTCAACCTTTTAAGTCCCTATCATGGATACTACGTAATCATTGGCATTGCTCACTTGCTCCTTTCCAATTCCTGCCCAACTTCACTGATCTGTTTAGAGACTCTAAAGGAATAATAGTAATAAGAATAGCATAAAAATGATTCCTGACTTTTGCATACATTTTCTTTACAAATTACTGGGTCAAGTGTTTCAGTAATAGGGTATCTTTATTCACTTAACCTGTATCTTGCACAAATCAATTTGACATTAAAAAAAAGGATTGAAAAAATAAAATTGATCTTTAGATATAAAAATATCCTATGATCCTCTTCCTGCTATTAATCAGCAAAAACAAATATTTACTGACTTCCTGTTAAACATAAGGGTCTTGATTCCACCAACTTGTGACTAGTTTTTCTACCATCTTTTGATTTGTATAGTTTGTTCTTGATTCACAATATATTACACCTTGGCTGAACTTTACACTAGAATCTGTCTTGCTTTAATGAACCAGTTTCTAAAAGTTTCAAGGTTATTCTGTGTCCTATTCCTGTATCCCTCAGAGCTATTAATATGATTTACTATATACCATTTAAACTTTTATTCCCAATTTCAACATTGAGGTCAGTGAAAAGTTATTAAACAGTAATGATCTCTGGATTGATTTCAATAGTGTAATTAATATATTTCTCCCTGATATCATGGAATCATTCTTAACCATCTTGAATCACTTGAACATTACCCTAACAATTAACTTTAAATTAAATTAGATTAATAAGGCAATAATTGCAGGAAAGCAGATTCAGAGTTATTCTAAAGATTCTAAGACTCTATGAGTTTATTCCCCACCAGGGAAGCCCCACCCTGGCTTTTGATTCATGCTGAATACATGCCGTGTACACATTCATACCATAATCTCTTTTAATTGTGTATGGTAGTACTTAATAAAATATAAATTCTTTCATAGATGTCTTTTTTGACAGTCAAAGTGTATTGTTACCATCAACAGGCACTGAAAGTTCAACTCCTTTCATGTGGTGGTCCTTCATAATTCTTATATGAAAGTTGGAAATTAATGATAAAAGATCATGTACAGATATACAAAAGCCTCCCTGAAGCACAGATAAGTGATATCTATTATTTTTGTCTTAATCAACATGACTTTTTACTTTGTCACAGAAGGAAATTAAATTGGTCTGACATAATTTCTATTCACAAGGTATCAGTTGTTTTTATCTGTATTATTCTAGGTGACTATCAATTTTAATATATGTGTGATTTTTATTGTTCTGTTTTCTCATTTTTTAAGGCTATCTCAAGATATTGAATTAAGTTGAAGGTCCTAAAGTTCATTAATCATTTTTCTCAAACACCCCCAAATTTGCCCTTTCACGGAATTTATGAAATACTCTACATATTCACCATTACTGATGGAAATCTTCTTAAAATATTATATACTTTTTCTCTTTTTATTTAAGAGTTTATAAATATATGGTAATTACACTTTGTTTCTACTTTTAACTTATTTCCCCTTCTTGCCTGGAAGAGAATGCCTAATTCTGGATTTCTCCGTCTCTGCTTCATCCTCTAGTCCCTATTAATTTGTTCCTTCCAAACGCCAGGGTTTGAAAGAACTGTTTCAAATAGGTGTCTATTAAAAATTTTTATATGTGAGGCCATCTAGATTTCAATTTGAAGCAAAAGATATGAAAAGATATTTGGAATGTTCAAAAGCCTATATATTCAATTGGAGGTTGAGTTCCAGAGGTTTGGAGAATTAGAGAACTTATATCCAGATAAATGGAATTGATTGTAGAAATATTTACGTGCAATCTGCATTGTTTACATTGTTTTCTTCTCAAATGCATATAAACAATTCTCAAGAAATATATATGTATATATATATCTGTGTATATGTTTGTATGTACACTGAAATTAATATTAAAGTAGAGAATTACATCCTTTGAGTTAGTAATGTGGATGTGAGATTTGTAAGCCATTTACTAATTAAAGTTACATGAAAGAGAAATCTTATTCAACCTTTCTCATTTATAATTACAAGAGCCAGTAAGTAAATTTTTATGTTGAATATTAAAACTATTTGCCAACCAGAACTTCCCTGGTGGTCCAGTGGTAAAGAATACGCCTTCCAATGCAGGGGATGCCGGTTCAATCCCTGGTGGGGGCACTAAGATCCCACATGCTGCGGGGCAACTAAGCCCGCGCCACAACTATTGAGCTCAGGCGCCTCAAAGAGAGAGCCCGCGTGCTGCAAACTACAGAGCCCATGCGCTCTGGAGCCCACGCACCACAACTAGGGAAGAGAAAAAAACCTGTACTCCACAACTAGAGAGAGGCCCATGCGCCACAACAAAGAGCCCGCACGCCACAATGAAGAGCCCGCGCACCACAATGAAGAGCTCGTGTGCCACAACGAAAGATCCCACATCCCTTAGTGAATATCCCAAGTGCCGCAACTAAGACCTGATGCAGCCAAATAAAAAATATTAAAAAAAAAAAACTATTTGCCAACCAAACATCTTTTCCATTTCTATATTTTAGAATATTGACATTTCAAAAGTTTTATATTGGCACATTACATAAAATAATAACAAAAATGTACCATATTAATATTCAAAATGAGAATGACTACATGCCTAAACAGCAATCTGGCTGGCCAATTCTTAACTTGGCATATATGTTAAAAGCTAAGAAAATGTTGTCTAAAATTTAAAACAGTGATATAAATAAGAAATATTTGAGTTTTAAAAAGTACAACGAGGGCTTCTCTGGTGGCACAGTGGTGGAGAGTCCGCCTGCCGATGCAGGGGACGCGGGTTCGTGCCCCGGTTTGGGAAGATCCCACATGCCGCGGAGTGGCTGGGCCCGTGAGCCACGGCTGCTGAGCCTGCGCGTCCGGAGCCTGTGCTCCGCAACAGGAGAGGCCACAACAGTGAGAGGCCCGCGTACCGCAAAAAAAAAATAACTTTTGTATTACTTTGTTAATTTAAAGACAAAGTTTGAACATTTTAATGATAGTTATCTTTAAGAAAAGTATGTAAAACACTTATTCATAATGCAAAACATATATGTTTGTATTCAGAAGACACAATTAAAAAACAAAATTTTTGCTAAATATATGCAGAATTATTTAGATAATGTAATAATTATAAATACATTATACCTCGTTATTCAGATATATATTCAGGTAGAGAGAAAACATTCAACAAATAAAGCTTCAGTAATTTTTTAATGCTATTTTTGTGTATAAAGCAAGACTTTTGAACTTTAAGGCGTGGTTCAATTCTATTTAAGAATAATTAATTCTTGGGTTGCCTAACAAGTTCCAAGTCTGATTTCGAGTTTAGGATACACATATGAAAGAATGGCTTCTGTTCCAGAGAAGCACACAGTCTACCATGAGAAGTATAACAGGAAAGTTATGTAAGTTGTGTTAAGTATAATAGGAAATTATCTATGGGACACAGAGGAAGCACAGATGAGGCTTCTTTGATCAATTCTTTCAGGATAGGGGTAGGAGCAGAAACATTGCTAAGAGAAGTTTCCCAGGTAGGTGAGAGCTGAAATGAGTTTTCTAAAATAAGAGGAAATTTGCCAGGAAGACAAAGGAAAAGGGCTAAGAACATGTAAGCCATTTAAAATTAATATGGTCTTTTTGATCACTTAGAAAGAAGTACAAAGTAGAAGGCTAACAGTGATTTAAAGCATCTATTAAGTCATGCTATGTACTTGATAAACATGAACTTTAGACTTTAGGAGACAATTTGCAGATATGTATTAGTATCATACTTTATAAATGAGAAAAGTCAGTAAAATAAACCTTAATCAAATTGATACAATATACAACTAGAGCTGGGATACGAATAATGACTCATCTGAGTCCAGCCCCTCGGTTTCTTCCACAGTACCATATTTGCTGGAAATATATCTCTGTTCGTGGCATAGTGACTAGCACTATGCTTATAAATATCTGCTGAGTGAAAGAATGAATGAATGATTTGATATCAAACTCAATTTAGTCAGTTAATTTTATCAGTGATACTTATGGGTAGTAGAGAGAAGAAGTGAGCAGAAAGACAAGAGCCATAAACAGGTTTGTTGCAACTTTCTAAAGAAAATGATGAAACTACATATTAGTAAAACAGGAATGTTTTCATTCTTAAAATGCAACAGTTAATTTTTACAGAAAACAAAAGGAGTAATCCCCATTTTCTAGACGACAAAACCGGGGAAGAAAGTGTAAGAGACAGTGATCGACATTGTTTAACATTACAGCATAATCTAGTAAAATAAGAACAGAAAAAAGTTCATTTGATTATCAGCATGGTTGTCCTTAGGCACCTTAGTGAACATATAAAAGTTCTAGAGTGCTAGAAACATAAAAACGATTGTGGTGGTTTAAAAAGTAAATGGGCGGGCTTCCCTGGGGGCTCAGTGGTTGAGAGTCCGCCTACCGATGCAGGGGACACGGGTTCGTGCCCCGGTCCGGGAAGATCCCACACGCCGCGGAGTGGCTGGGCCCGTGAGCCATGGTCACTAAGCCTGCGCGTCCGGAGCTTGTGCTCTGCAACGGTAGAGGCCACAACAGTGAGAGGCCCACGTAACGCAAAAAAAAAAAAAAAAAAAAAAGTAAATGGGCAATGAGAAATGGAGACACTGACTGAGTCTCTCTTCAAGAAGCTCAACTATGAATAGGACAAGATGTTACAACAGCGAGAGGGCAAAGGAGCATTTTGATAAGAAGGGAAATACATCTTATATGCTGGAGAAAAAGAGCTAAGTAGAGGATCAAGACCTCTGAGAACACAGGTGTGGAGAAGACAGGGGAATTGGGAGGTTTATATAGAAGAAGAAGAGATGGTTCAAAATTCAGATCTTTATTTTGGAGAGCAGAGATACATCATTTCACCTCTCCTAATTTCTTCTTCATCTATAAAATGTAGGGTTGGACTATATAGGACAAGAGGGTTTCATAAAATGAAGGGTTGGATCAGATCATCTCTAAGACTCCATTTAACACCCATGTCCTTTTAACATTTTATATTTCTCCCCCTTAGGATAATCCCTTTTAAAAGTAAATTAAGGTGCATTTTATGTTTGGGATCTTCAACTGATGTTTCTTGGTCAACAGCCCTTAATAGAAATGTTTCTTCATCTTTAAAGTGAATTGGTCACTTTGTCTTGCCAGCCTGCTCTTTATAAGAAAGCTCAGGGCTGCTTATGAGAAAGGAAACAATTAATATCATGGTCCTGAGAAAGTAATTCCTCTGGGATTAAAAATAACAGAAGATACTTTATCTTTGGTGAACACTTCTAAAAGGAAATGAAACGATTTCTTGCTTTATTTCTGACATGTTTCAAAGAACTTCAGTTAAGTCCTGAGTAGAATATCTTTTATCTTCTATCTTATTTTTTAGGAGTTTTGCTATAGAGGAAAGAATATGAAGTTTTCTTAATTTAATGTTTTGTACATATTTGCTTGGTGTACCTCACCCCTAAGATAGTGGGCATTCTTCAGAAAATGGTAAATATTTTCACTTTTAAGAGATCCCAGAGTTAATGAAATTGTAGTCTGCCTATTATTGTTTTTGTTTTTAAAATCTTTGAGGTATGGCCATTTGTGAGTTAAAAGAAATCAATCATAAAAATTTTAAAACTGCTTTACCCAGGGTTCTCCCCTTTTGCCAAAGGATCATAAAGTTAAGAATGAGGGACTCCACTTAGTTGTTAACATGGCTAACACCAGGCCTGAATGTAAACCAAGGCTCTGGCAATCAACAAACGATTTTGTGAACTACAGATATCATGTATTTTAAAACTTCTACATACATAGTTATGCATTATTGAAAGCCTTTACATGAAAATAATCGTCACATACATGACCATAGGAAAATAGTTTAAATCTATCTCTTTTGGTTTACTTTGGCCAAAATAATCAATCCCTACAAAATCTGTTATATGGATAACTCAGTTTGAAACCAAGCACTTACTTGAACTGGAAATAGGATCAACAACACTTAATTTGGTCAATGAATGCCTAATATTTATTTATGAATGGGATGCTAGAACATATCCAATATTCACTAGTGAAAAAGCCATCTTCCATGATGCCATGTGAGGAGATATGTCACACCTGTCTAATTCTTTTTCAGGGATAGTGGTGTGAAATTAAGCTTTTATCACTCCTAAGGAACTGAGGAACTGTAAACTCAATAATATTAACTGAGCAAAAGATCTTATAGCAATAGGTACCAGTTGGGGAGCCAATCAAGGGACAGAAACCACATATAAATTTAAACAGGAAAACTTTGATATGAAGGATTATTAAGTTATTATAGCAGAGTAACTATAAAGATGTAAGGAAAGTCTAAAGAGTATTCTAGGGATGAAAGAGAGCACTCAAAGGAAGATAAACAGAGAAGCGTTCCCCTTCTTAAGGTTGTGGTTCAGACCTCATTGGAAAAGGGGTAGCTGAAGCCCTCTTCTGTACGGCAGCACAGTTTGCTGAGGTGTTCAGGCCAGGGCTGGGCCATAGTTGTCAGGCAAGCAAGAACAGCGCCCCAGAGCTCAGCCAACTTTGGTAGATGGGCCCTCACAGCTGTAAGCGTGAGTCCTGGAGCAAGTGGCCTCTGTGTTGGGAGGGCTGCGGCTAGGTGGTCACTGAGCCCTCATATGGGTTCTGAAGTCATCATGGACTGCCCCAGCTGGGCTGTGGCTGGGGAAGAGTACCACTACATGTCACCATACACGCACATCTCTAATAGGTCATGCACCAGGAGCAAGTAAAAACAAAATGTAGCAGGGAGAGCAGCCCCTCCCTCCTGCAGTGTTCCTTTCAGTGCCCTCTACTGACAAAGCTGAACATCACGCTCACTGTACAGGACAAATGCTTAGGGAGCCCAATGCACAGTCACTGGCTAGGTTCCAAGGGGTGAACTTGGAGCTGAGAGACAACAAACAGGTAACTGGCATGTCATGTACAATGATTATTATTATTTGTAATTATTTCTATCACAGGCCATATTTCTTAATAGCTACATATGTTTCATTTATATTCATCAGTCAGATACTTACTGCTTATTCTTTGTGATCCCCTTAACTATTTTTATAGGCCACTGTAGAGCCAAATTTGCTGTCACATAGACTGTTAATCCCTTTATCCACCGGCACTTCTCCAAAATAAACAGCAAGTCATCTTTAAATTCCCATAAACATTTATCTGCAATTCTCACGTTACTTGCCAACTTCGACTTCCTATTATATTTACTTGCAAATGTCTCATTTTCTGTCTTAATTCATAAACACCTTGAGAACAGCATCCATCTCTACATTCTTCACTATACTATGCAAAGTGCTTTACTTGTGAGAGGCACACAATAAATAGTTTCTGAATTAATCAGTAATTGGAATAATAATGCCATCTCCCAAGAGTGAGAGGTGCAAGCACAAGAGTTAAAAGCTCAAAACCTATAACAAAAATCAAAACCTAAAATCCAGAACATTTTATAGTAAAGAACACTGTACGGTGAAATTTATGATTTACTGGAAGGTCTCAAAAAGTGACCAAATAGTTTTCTTAATATATAGACATCTGATATATATAAAGTAAGTAGCAATGGTTTTTATTCTAAGTCACTCTTGAATAAATAAGAAGAGAACACAACTTTAATAAAAATTGTTATCAATTCAGCTTTTGATTAGCAACTAATAGGACATTGGCCAATTGATTTTTGAAAAAGACGCCACGACAATTTGATTGGAAAAGAATAATTTTTTCAACAGTTGGTGCTGGACAAACTAGATACCCACGTGCAAAAGGAAGAATTTGGAACCATGCATAGCACCATACAAAAATTAATTGAAAATGAATCATAGATATAAATGTTAGAGCTAAAACTGTAAAATTGTTTGAGAAATACGAGTAATTCTTCATGACCTTAGATGAGGTAATGATTTCTTAGATATAACACCAAAAGCACAAGCGATCAAAGAAAAAAATTGATAAATTGTACTACATAAAAAATTATTTGTCGTTCAAAAGACAACATCAAGAAAGTAAAAATAAGCTAAAGAATGGGAGAAATCATTCACAAATTATATAGCAGATAAGGAATTATATGCAGAATATATTTTTAAAAACCTCTTACAAGTCAATAATAAAAAGACAAAAAACCCAATATAAAAATAAGCAGAGGATTTGGATAGACGTTTGTTCAAAGAAGGTACATGAACAAATAAGCACATCAAAAGATGTTCAGCATCCTTAGCCATGAGGGAAATGCAAACCAAAACCACAGTGAGATACCACATCACACCCACTAGGACAGGTATAATCAAAAAGACAGATAATAACGAGTGTTGCTGAGGATGTAGAAAAACTGAATCCTCATATATTGCTGGTGGGAAAGTAAAATGGTACCTTTTGGAAAACACTTTGGCAGTTTCTCACAAGGCTAAACATAGATAAATTATATAACCCAGTAATTTCACCCCAAGGTATCTAAGCAAGGGAAATGGAAACAAACATGCATACGAAAACTTGTATGGGAACATTCATAGCAGCCTTATTATAACAGCCAAAAAGTATAAACCTCCCAAATGTCCATTAACTGGTGAATGAATAAACAAAGTATGGTACATGCATACGATGATACTGATACATGCTGCAACATGGATGAACCTCAAAGACAGCATGTTAAGTGAAAGAAGCAAGACACATAAGATAATGGATTGCATTATTCCATTCATATCAAATGTCTAAAAAAGGCAAATGTACAGAAAGTAAATGGTGGTTACCTAGGATTGAGAATGGAAGTGGAAAGTGACTACAAATGGACATTAGGTTTCTCTTCAGCTCAATGGAAATGTTATAAAATTAAGTTGTACTAATGATTGCACAACTCAGTAAATATACTGAAAACACTGAATTATGAAAGAAGCTCATACCACACTGATAATCACGTAAGCAGTGATAATTATTGATTCCCTTTCTTTTCTGTTTACGAATCAGAAGGTCTCGATCATTTCTTTATCTTTTACTCCTCTAAAGGAGTTCAAGAAGAATTTTATAGAAATAATAACTACAATATTTGAATGATAAACATATTTCTTTACATAATTTTCTTTTCGCCTAAAGTCAAAAATGATTGTTCCTCATAGAATGTCTATTAATTACCTTTGGTGTTATGTTGCTATTACAATAGAGAAAAATCTTTGTTCAAAATTTAAGCTGGGGCTTCCCTGGTGGCGCAGTGGTTGAGAGTCTGCCTGCCGATGCAGGGGTCACGGGTTAGTGCCCCGGTCCCGGAAGATCCCGCATGCCGCAGAGCGGCTGGGCCCGTGAGCCATGGCCGCTGAGCCTGCGCGTCCGGAGCCTGTGCTCCGCAACGGGAGAGGCCACAACAGTGAGAGGTCCGTGTACCACAAAAAAAAAAAAAAAAATTTAAGCTGAAATTTTGAATCCCATTATGACCAATCAAGGCAAATGTACAGAGACAGAAACAGTGGTACTGAATTTGCATTAAAAGAGTAGTACCTATAAATAAGAATATTGATTTTCTTAATATCAGTAGTATTGAGGTTTAGGGATGATATGCAATACCATATCATCCAGTCTCAAAGAAGCAATGAATTCTATGTTTTTAAAATAATTTTTATATACCCAGTTTATATTTCTTACTTAGAATCCAAAAAAAAGACAGTATCTTGAAACCTAGGGTTATACATAGTCGGTCCTCAACACATATTTGTTAAGTGACTGAATAATAAGTGAGTGAATGAATGATTGAGAAAATTATTTCTTGCTCTGACCAACTTCCTGACTATTCTACTCCAAGGCCCAATAACTATGGATTCTAAAACACTTAGCATTTACAATGCTAAGACAGTGTTATTGGTCAGTTGCCCTCATTTGTCTATCAGATTGAGCAATCAGTATAGATGTTAATCATAAATATAATATGGAATTGATTTACTATAATTTTAAATAACTTCAGACAGTACTATAAAACATTATATTTTATATGCCAACCAGTCCACTGTTTTGTGGATTTTTGGGGGGTTTTTTTTGGTTAGGGAGTTTTTGGCTTCAAGATGGCTTAAACTAAGGAAGTCCATAGGAAGAGAAGGCTTCAGGGTTGGTTCATTCAATAATTTCACCAAGGACCCAAGCTCTGTTCAAGCCTCTATTCCACCACCCTCAGTGATGGTTGAGTAAGGAGGTCTGCAGCAGCTAAGGGTGTCACATCTAGAGAGGCAACACCCAGAGGAAGAAGAAAGCCCATCTTTTGTTATGGCTTTTTCTTAGGTGAGAAGTGAGTTTTCTTAGAAGCCCATTGGTGGATGTCCCTTATGTCTCATTAGTATGAGATAATGAGCTCACTGCTAAACCAACTATTGTCAATGGCAATGGGATCACCCTTAGGCCAATCAGCCCACTCCTAGAATTGGGAGAGATCAGTTTCCCCTGACCCTTGAATGTCCTGGGGAGAGTGGCACCTGCACAGAATTAGAGTTGTGCTAAGAAGAAAGAAGTGTCTATTACCACTACTAAATTCAGGAGAAAAAATAAATTTTTCTCAGGTCATTTTGAGTGACCTTGAAAATAACAACTACTTTCAAATCTCTGACGTGTAGATTATGTTCTGAGAACTAGATGCATACGCTGAGGTTTATTGCTAGAGGATATAAATTACTAGACTTTAAGACAAAATGAGTTGTTTTTAACACTGTAATGTTACCCTGGTTTGGGGATATAATGTGATTCTTCCATATCATGGAAGATATTAATGATTCTTTCTTAGATAATATCAAACCTATAACTACATACATTTGAAGATAAAATGAGAACTGTAAAACTATTACCATTTCCTTACCTCCCTTCTAAATCTCATATTATTCAATATGCTCGTTAAAGACATATTTTAAGGGACATTTTAAATCTCTTTAAAACTATATCTGGATGTCTAAGAAGAGTGTTATTTGCTACTGGAAAGTGGTAGAAAAATCAGAAACCAGTTAGACAATGCAATAGTTTTTGTATAGTTGTTCAATGTTAATATTTAATTTATTTTGTCTCTATTTCTAAAAGTAGGGAAAAGTTTGGGAAAATTAATAAACTAACACAAAAGGATATATCTTGAACAAGTGGTGAGAGGAGGAGTGAATAAAAGTAGTGAGCCAAGCCCTATTTTCAACCTCTACTCTCAGTGGGGACCAGGAAGAACCAAAGGTGAAAGCTAAGGAGCCCACTGCACACAACCACGCACCTGAAATTGTTTGTCTCACATGTAAGTGTTAGTTGACTGTACCTTCTTCTTGTGTGCACTATGTGGACATTGTGCGAGTTCTGTTTCCTAATCAAGAAAAGCATAAGTTTTTGGCTCTGTTTTATACAACAAAAGATCTAATGACTATTAATAGAAATGTAAAATGCTTGGTATTTTTAATGTTTTATTTAAGTTTACCTCAAAAGTAATTATCCAATTAGAAAGAAACTAAATTTCTATGACCGTTGGAAAAATGAAACAAATGTAAAACACTATGATGGAATATTATGGAGCCATTAAAATTATCTTTTTGAATTATTTTTGACAGCATGAAAAAGATGTTTAAGATAACATCTGATAGGTTAAAAATTGCAAACCACCACAGGAAGCCCAAGAAACAACAAAACAAAATCCCAAAAAACAACAAAAATAAAAATAATTTATAGGAAAATATTAAATATCAAAAGCAATACCTTATTATTCTTATGGGTAAAACATCATATAAAAGATTATAAGATTGCAAATATTATTTTCTTTATACTTTTAAAATATTCTAAGTTCTCTGTAATAACTATTACTAACTTTTATAACTATAAAAAGCTAATAATTGCATAATTTTTTTAAAAATTTGACTCAAGCAAAAACCAAAGTATGACTCCCAATGATTAAAAGAGAAGTAATAGAATTTCTCAGAATTGAATCATCATAAAATCGAAAGTTAAAAATAAGAAAATAAAACATATTCAGAATTACTTTGAAAAGGAGTGTTTAATCATAGCATAAATGGGCTCTGTGATAGGATTTTGGAATTTGCATAAAAATATTAAAATTATTATGTGCTTCTTAAGCATATTTTTACAAAAATGGTATTTACAAAAACATCATTTAAAGTCTAGAATTGTCAGATATTAAAGGTTACCCTGAAATGTTTTTGTTTCGTCTCATTTTCATTTAGCAAACATCTATTGAGTACTTAGGTGCCTCCCAAACTGAACTAGGCAGTGATGATGATCCTTAGTCACATCAGAAAATAGATGGCACCATACTGCAGAGAAGGCACAGTACAGCTTAGGGAGGCTGAGAAATAAGCACAGTAAAGTGCAGTTGGTGCTATTATCGAAGTCTGTACTGGGCACAGCCATAGCACAGAAAGGAAATGAATCATTCTTGAGGGAAGAAGAGATCGTGGCTTTTCAGGCAGAGAAAGAAGCAGTAGCAGAGGCTTGGAGACAGAAGCAGCTTCAGATATGCACAGAAACACAGTTATTTCTGCAGGACTCATAGTAGAGTAGATAGACCATGGGGAAGACATAAACCTCAACAGCTCACAGAAGCCAGCCATTCTGAAGAAACTGGGCTTTTACCCCTGGACATCGCTTATAAACAGTGGAGATTTGATGTGTCTGTTAGGTCACTCGTGACTGTGTGGAGGGCAGATTCTAAGAAGGAAAGGTGGGTACTTGAAAAAAGGCCAATAGAAAAATTGTACATTGTTTTAGTTGAGGGATGATGAAAACCCAAACAAGTAATGGAACATTTATCTTTCATAATATCTGATTTGCTTTGCAACACTTTTTACTTACTTTTACTAGAACTTACTGAGTTAAACTGATATGTGCAGCTCATATTACAGTAATGGCAAACACACGAGTATAATATGATAAATATTTTCCTTATTCAGCATAACTTCAAGGGACTCAGTTACCTGCATTATAATAATTTCAACTAAGGCATGTCCACGGTGTAACAGACATAAATGTACCACAGAATAAGATGAATTATCAAATTCGTCCTTGTCATATAAATTTTTGGTCTCAGGACCTCTTTATATTGTTAATATTATTGAGGACCCCCAAAAGCTTTTGTTTATATGGGTAAAGTTTATTAACATTTACTATATTAGAAATTAAAATAGAGAACTCATGAAAATATTTATTAATTAATTTATAAATAACAATAAGAAAGCAACAGCATGTTAAAATAATATTTTAGGTGAAAAATAATCATAGCCCTAAAAGAAAAAATCTACTGAGATTTTAAAAATATTTTTTATTTATTTTATTTTTATTACTTTACTATATTTCATAAATTTTTAAATCTCTTTAATATCTGGCTTAATGTCTAGGTTCTTAAATTTGCTTCTGAATTCAATGTTATAATTTACATTTGGATGAAGAAAATCTGGCCTCACATGGATATGTAGTTGAAAAATTTTAACAGCCTTTTCAATATATGTTCAATATATTGAATATATTCAATATATATTTCAATACGTATTCAATAATAGTCTTGTGAATAGTCTTCTTTGATAGTCTACCAAAACTAGGCAAATGGAATCCAAAACCATATCAATGAACTTGTGCTCTGCTACATTAAAGTCTGTTGCTTTATCTTGCACTTTGAATGGATCTATTATCCATGTGTGATTTTGTATCATTATGCACTGCTCATTTGTAAAACATTGGTTGACTGAGTTATGCAGATCTTTGAAATGTTTGTTAATATCACCACTCATCACATCAGAAAATCCTTTAAATCTTGAGAAGCTGTTGAACTTATGGTGGCAGATACAAGTTTTCCAAAGTTCTAATTTTTCTCTTGAATGTTCTCTTGAATGTTCCTTGGTAACAAATATCCTCAGTTATTTTTCTTGAAATGACAGGCTCACTTCACTCAATTTCAAAAATTCATCTGCCAGATATCCAAGCCTAGGTAACCACAATTTGTCTGTCAGTCATTTTTTCAAGTAAAAATGGTGTTCCATAGAAAACTGGCTAATTCAGCTTGCAACTCAAATAATTACACAAGTGCTTTTTTTTTGAGTCAATCATCATCATACCTTGGTTTGTGGAAGCTTTTTTTTTTTTTTTTGCAGTACGCGGGCCTCTCACTGTTGTGGCCACAGGCTCCAGACGCGCAGGCTCAGCGGCCATGGCTAACGGGCCTAGCCTCTCCGCGGCATGTGGGATCTTCCCGGACCAGGGCACGAACCCGTGTTCCCTGCATCGGCAGGCGGACTCTCAACAACTGCACCACCAGGGAAGCCCGTGGAAGCTATTTTTTATGTGTACTTCCCATTTCAGCACACAGAACATTTAAAACAAGTGTACTTATGTATCTAGATGAAATAGAATCAATACCTTTTCCTGCTTCATGTTTAGTAAAACTGGCTTTTAATTTTACTTATATATTTACTTACTTATTTTTACTGGGGGTGAATGGTACTGAAGAATACCACAACTACTAGTACAGTTTGGTGCCTTTGTCTTGATAAGTGTTAAGGCTAAGAGTTTTAATTGCTCTTGCACCCTAAGTGCAAACGTCAATATGGTGAAAAAGGCAAAAAATGTTTTTTCTTATGAAAATACTCTTGCCCTGAGGGACACCCTAAAAGGTTTCAAGAGAACTCAAGGAGGTCTATGGACCATACTTTGAAAATAACTGCTGAAATTGTGTTAATAATTTTTCTATTTTTTGGACTACATTCTATATGCATCAAAGGTTCTGAACATACTGAGAACACTACTGTGGAAATATTTTCACATAACCCACTGAATGGAGGGAGGGTCAGAAATGAAATGTAAAATCCGAGGATAAAACAAAATGCCTAGTAATGAAAAAAAAAATGAGAGTAAGGGAGAGCAAGAAAAATGTTGGCTCCAGAGAAGAGAAATCTGAGATTCCATTATTTGTCATCTTATAGAGAGTTTTATGGAGATCACCCTCTTCTTTTCTTTGCTTACTGATTTCTATTTAACTTTTTTACTATGTCCAAACTTCCTTTTCGGAATTTCTTCAAAGGACACTCTTGTCTTCATTCATACAGGTTGATCTATAATCCTCTGAATGCCTTAAATATTGCTGTGCAATCTGCCAGACTCCTCAAATCACCCAAATCCTGAAACACCAAGGGCCAGGCAGCACAGAAATTATGGTATTCTAGACCTGAAACCAGTCTGTTGCCTCTTTGGTTTTGTACCAACACACTGACATACATAGCCCAAAATATCTGGCCTTTGTAAATGGCATATCACATTCCAGGGTAATATCAAAACTGCTGCCTGGGAACATCTGTCAAGTCTCAAAGTAACTCTTCCCAGGATTTTCAAATCCACTGAATTTCTTAGATTGAAATATTTCATGTGACAGAATTCTCTTAGTTTTCCCTCCTCTTTCAATATACACTTAGAAACACTGAACTCTAGTTCCTTTTTGTTCAATATTTGTCTGTAATTTTTAAATTATTAATATGTGCTTTAAAATAATCTAGATAGTCCCGAGCTGAGGTGCTGGCTCTGCCATTTAATGAGGAACTCTAGTCTGAAGGGCCGATAGCAAGGCCTCTGCATGGGGCCAGCTATGAGCTAGTGAAACAGACGAAGCACAAAGGGCAAAAAGGTGGATGGGCTAGGCCTGAAGTGAGATTGCCAGATTTATGTCCTTTCCAGATGAAATGTGGATCCACTAGCAACAGGAGGTGTGAAGAGAGAGGATCTTCAAGATGGCAGAGGAGTAAGATGTGGAGATCACCCTCCTCCCCACAAATACATCAAAAATACATCTACATGTGGAACAACTCCTACAGAACACCTACTGAATGCTGGCAGAAGACCTCAGACTTCCCAAAAGCCGTGTGGCTGACAGGGTCTTTGTGTTCCGCTGGCTTTCAGGCCTGAGCCTCTGAGGTGGGAAAGCCAAGTTCAGGACATTGGTCCACCAGAGACCTCCCAGTCCCACAAAATATCAATCGGCGAGAACTCTCCCAGAGATCTCTGTCTCAATGCTAAGACCCAGCTCCACTCAATGACCAAAAGTTCCAGTGCTGGACACCCCATGCCAAACAACTAGCAAGACAGGAACACAAACCAACCCATTAGCAGAGAGGCTGCCTAAAATCATAATAAGTTTACAGACACCCTAAAACACACCACCAGATGTGGTCCTGCCCACCAGAAAGACAAGATCCAGCCTCATCCACCAGAACAAAGGCAACAGTCCCCTGCACCAGGAAGCCTACACAACCCACTGAACCAACCTTACCCACTGGGGGCAGACACCAAAAACAATGGGAACTACGAACATGCAACCTGTAAAAAGGAAAACCCAAACACAGTAAGTTAAGCAAAATGAGAATACAGAGAAATATGCAGCAGATGAAGGAGCAAGGTAAAAACCCACCAGACCAAACAAATGAAGACGAAATAGGCAGTCTACCTGAAAAAGAATTCGGAGTAACGATAGTAAAGATGATCCAAAATCTTGGAAATAGAATGGAGAAAATACAAGAAACATTTAATAAAGACCTAGAAGAACTAAACAGCAAACAAGCTATGATGAACAACATCATAGATAAAATTAAAAATTCTCTAGAAGGAATCAATAGCAGAATAACTGAGGCAGAAGAATGGATAAGTGACCTGGAAGATAAAATAGTGGAAATAACTACCACAGAGCAGAATAAAGAAGAAAGAATAAAAAGAATTGAGGACAGTCTCACAGACATCGGGAACAACATTAAATGTACCAACATTCAAATTATAGGGGTCTCAGAAGAAGAAGAGAAAAAAGAAAGGGACTGAGAAAATATTTGAAGAGATTATAGTTGAAAACTTCCCTAATATGGGAAAGGAAATAGTCAATCAAGTCCAGGAAGTGCAGAGTCCCATACAGGATAAATCCAAGGAGAAACACACCAAGACACGTATTAAACAAACTATCAAAAATTAAATACAAAGAAAAAATATTGAAAGCAGCAAGGGAAAAGCAACAAATAACATACAATGGAATCTCCATAGGGTTGACAGCTGATCTTTCAGCAGAAACTCTGCAAGCCAGAAGGGAGTGGCAGGACATATTTAAAGCGATGAAAGGGAAAAACCTACAACGAAGATTACTCTACCCAGCAAGGATCTCATTCAGATTCAATGGAGAAATTAAAACCTTTACAGACAAGCAAAAGCTAACAGAATTCAGCACCACCAAACCAGCTTTACAACAAATGCTAAAGGAACTTCTCCAGGCAGGAAACGGCCTACAATAACAAACCCAAAACAATTAAGAAAACGGTAATAGGAACATACATATCGATAATTACCTTAAATATAAATGGATTAAATCCTCCAACCAAAAGACATAGACTGGCTGAATGGATATAAAAACAAGACCTGTATATATGCTTTCTACAAGAGATCCACTTCAGACCTAGGGACACATACAGACTGAAAGTCCGGGGATGGAAAAAGATATTCCATACAAATGGAAATCAAAAGAAAGCTGGAGTAGCAATTCTCATATCAGACAAAATAGACTTTAAAATAAAGACTATTAGAAGAGACAAAGAAGGACACTACATAATGATCAAGGGATCATTCCAAGAAGAAGATATAACAATTGTAAATATTTATGCACCCAACATAGAAGCACCTCATTACATAAGGAAAATGCTAACAGCCATAAAAGCGGAAGTCGACAGTAACACAATAATAGCAGGAGACTTCAACACCCCACTTTCACCAATGGACAGATCAACCAAAATGAAAATAAATAAGGAAACACAAGCTTTAAATGAGACATTAAACAAGATGGATTTAATTGATATTATAGGACATTCCATCCAAAAACAATAGAATACACATTCTTCTCAAGTGCTCATGGAACATTCTCTAGGATAGATCATATCTTGGGTCACAAATCAAACCTCGGTAAATTTAAGAAAATTAAAATCGTATCAAGCATCTTTTCCAAACACAACACTATGAGACTAGATATCCATTACGGGAAAAAAACTGTAAAAAAACCAAACACATGGAGGCTAAACAATACGCTACTAAATAACCAAGAGATCACTGAAGAAATCAAAGAGGAAATCAAAAAATACCTAGAAACAAATGACGATGAAAACACGATGACCCAAAACCTATGCGATGCAGCAAAAGCCGTTCTAAAAGGGAAGTTTATAGCAGTACAATCCTACCTCAAGAAACAAGAAAAATCTCAAATGAACAACCTAACCTTACACCTAAAGCAATTAGAGAAAGGAGAACAATAAAACCCCAAAGTTAGCAGAAGGAAAGAAATCAAAAAGATCACATCAGAAATAAATGAAAAAGAAATGAAGGAAACGATAAAACTAAAAGGTGGTTCTTTGAGAAGATAAACATAATTGATAAACCATTAGCCAGACTCATCACGAAAAAAAGGGAGAAGACTCAAACCAACAGAATTAGAAATGAAGAAGGAGAAGTAACAACTGACACTGCAGAAACACAAAGGATCATGAGACATTACTACAAGCAACTATATGCCAATAAAATGGACAACCTGGAAGAAATGGACAAATTCTTAGAAAAGCACAACCTTCCAAGACTGAACCAGGAAAAAATAGAAAATATAAACAGACTAATTACAAGCACTGAAATTGAAACTGTGATTAAAAATCTTCCAACAAACAAAATCCCAGGACAGATGGCTTCACAGGCGAATTTTATCAAGCATTTAGAGAAGATCTAACACCTAATATAGATCAATGGAACAGGCCAGAAAGCCCAGAGGTAAACTCACGCACATATGGTCACCGTGTCTTTGACAAAGGAGGTAAGAATATACAATGGAGAAAAGACAGCCTCTTCAATAAGTGGTGCTGGGAAAACTGGACAGCTACATGTAAAAGAATGAAATTAAAACACTCCACTTCCTAACACCATACACAAAAATAAACTCAAAATGGATTAAATACCTAAATGTAAGGCCAGACACTATAAAACTCTTAGAGGAAAACATAGGTAGAACACTCTATGACATAAATCACAGCAAGATCCTTTATGACCCACCTCCTAGAGAAATGGAAATAAAAACAAAAATGAGCAAATGGGATCTAATGAAACTTAAAAGCTTTTGCACAGTAAAGGAAACCATAAATAAGTCAAAAATACAACCCTCAGAATGGGAGAAAATATTTGCAAGTGAAGCAACTAACAAAGGATTCATCTCCAAAATATACAAGCAGCTCATGCAGCCTAATATCAAAAAAACAAACAACCCAATCCAAAAATGGGCAGAAGACCTAAATAGACATTTCTCCAAAGAAGATATACAGATTGTCAATAAACACATGAAAGGATGCTCAACATCACTAATCATTAGAGAAATGCAAATCAAAACTACAATGAGGTATCACCTCACACGAGTCAGAATGGCCATCATCAAAAAATCTATAAACAATAAATGCTGGAGAGGGTGTGAAGAAAAGGGAAACCTCCTACACTGTTGGTAGGAATGTAAATTGATACAGCCACTATGGAGAACAGTATGGAGGTCCCTTAAAAAAACTAAAAATAGAACTACCATATGACTCAGCAATCCCACTACTGGGCATATACCCTGAGAAAACCGTAACTCAAAAAGAGTCATGTATCACAATTTTCATTGCAGCACTATTTATAATAGCCAGGACATAGAAGCAACCTAAGTGTCCATCGACAGATGGATGGATAAAGAAGATGTGGCACATTTATACAATGGAATATTACTCTGCTATAAAAAGAAATGAAACTGAGTTTTTTGTAGTGAGATGGATGGACCTAGAATCTGTCATACAGAGTGAAGTAAGTCAGAAAGAGAAAAACAAATACCATATGCTAACACATACATATGGAACCTTAAAAAAAAGTGGTTCTGAAGAACCTAGGGGCAGGACAGGAATAAAGATGCAGACCTAGAGAGTGGACTTAAGGACATGGGGAGGGGGAAGGGTAATCTGGGATGAAGTGAGAGAGTGGCATTGACATATATGCATTACCAAATGTAAAATAGATAGCTAGTGGGAAGCAGCCGCATAGCACAGGGAGATCAGCTCGGTGCTTTGTGGCCACCTAGAGGGGTGGGGTAGGGAGGGTGGGAGGGAGGGAGATGCACGAGGAAAGAGATATGGGAACATATGTACATGTATAACTGATTCACTTTGTTATAAAGCAGAAACTAACACACCATTGTAAAGCAATTATACTCCAATAAAGATGTAAAAAAAAAAAAAAGAGGGAGGGGATATGGGGATATATGTATACGTATAGCTGATTCACTTTGTTATACAGCAGCAACTAACATAACAATGTAAAGCAATTATCCTCCAATAAAGATGTTAAAAAAAATAATCTGATATTGTCACCTAAGGCTTGTCATTAACCATCTCTTCCTCTTCACACAGATCCCTCCCACTACACCTTCAACACAAATAACTTCACATCTCCAAATGCAACAAATACTAATAATTACCTTCACTGCTCCAACCTGCCACCTCTGGCTCAATAGTGTAAACTGTTAATTTACTCTTGTCATCATTCTATTTGGTAATGATGATAACCTTATAACTTGATTTTCCCAGTTTGAGAAGCTTTATTCTAAATAGGTAAAAATTTATGTACATACTTGTCAGTATTTACAGGGATTTTTGTTTGTTTGTTCTTAGTTCTCAATCTGAGGTCAGTTCTTACTAAAACAATCCATTGAAAATAGTAGATGCTCCAAGAATATAAGATGACTTTCTCCAAATTTTGCTGAATTCTGAAGGGAGAAGTTATATTACCAAATTACACAATTTTCTGGACAATACCCTTTTGACACTTCAAAACTAACTTTATGTTAGATCCTTTCCCAAAGGTAATCTATTTGTTATAAATTTTTCAAAAATACTATATTATACATAGTATATAGAGGAGTTTGGGGCTGATGAAATATTCAAATACTCAACTGTTCCCTAAATAACTTTGAGTTTACTATTTTGACTAGAGATACAATAAACATCTTTGTACAAAATAGACTAACCCATTTCCATTTGAAAAATAATGTATGCTAACTTTTATGCTGATTTTGAAAGCAATACATGCTTATTTTAGAGAATTTGTACAAAAAATACTTTGTTATGTAAAATAAATTATTACCACTGATAATTTTTCATTGTAGGGGTCATTTTATCATTTATTCTTTAATACTTTCTTTTTTGCTTTATGTAATTAGCATGTATTAATTTGTTATTAGAAAAATAAGATGTAATATTTTATTTTTTTAAAAGAAAATTTTTACAAAAGAACATTGAAATTGCAATCCCATAAACTGGAGATAACTATCACATTATTTCCAGGTTTTTTTTTTCTAGGCAAAATATACTTTTTTTGTTTTCCACTGAAATCTAGAAATTCCATTGAAATACTAGATATCTATGTTTTTATGGTACTTTTTAATGTACCATTATATCCTGAATAATTTTGCATGGAAGTAAACACTCCTTGAAATATGGAAGCTCTATAAGATCTCATTATTTGCATGGACGATGATTTATTTAACCTTTCTTGTAACATTGTGTATGTAGATTGTTTTCAGTTTTGTTTGGTGGAATCACTCTTTCCAAATAGGGAATAGTTTGGTGGGACTGTCAGTCAAGGGACCCAGTTCACCCTTAACTAAAGGGACAGAGTCACAACTAACTGTGACCAATCAGATGGTCACTTCCTGGAATTTTAATCTTAAATCTGAATGTTTAAAAAAAAAACAAAACTGAAAACAGTTGAACTGATTCATTCCAGAAGAAAACAGCTTGTTGCAGAAACCACCAAAAAGTCAAAAATCTGGGCTACCTGACTGTCATAGTTTTCCTTACTCCTGTCATTTCCAGTGTCTAGATTTTAGCTATCCCTCGAGTATGTGAGCTGTAATAACTTTACAAGACATTACTCATATACTTAAATTAACCTCAGTCTCAGAGTCTTAGGTGTGTCCCAAATGAAACAACACTTTGAAATTAATTATTTTATTTATGTTTCTCCTGAATACCTAATATTTTATATCACTTTTTGTCACTTTTCTCATTGAAACAAATAAGAGCCTTAGCTTAGTAAACTTATCATAGATTGTGAAAATGAACATGACATTGTAGGCATACAAGTGGAATCAATGTCACTGCCATTTTGCTTCTGTGGACTTTATTATTCATCTTGTCTCGTTAAATGCAAACCTCATTAATTGCCTTTATTTGACTATTAACAAACACACAGACAACTCCATATTATCCAGTGGGAAGAAGGCATGAATAATGAAAGACTACCATTAACAACAACAACAATTTCATTGACAATAAAAAATGACTTATCAGTTTCAATCATCTTTGCTCATTATTTTAGCAGTCATAAGTATAGCCAAAGACGACTGCTATTGGCTGCACTGTGACCCCTTCAAAATTCATGTGTTGAAGCCCTAACCCTAGAACCTCAGAATGTGACTGTACTGGGAGGTAGGGCCTTTAAAGAGGGAATTAAATTAAAATGTATTAGGATGGCCTCTATTACAATCTTACTGGTGCCCTGATAAGAAGAAATCTGGACACAAAAAGAGACACTAGGAATGCCCGTACACGCATGCGCACACACACACAAAACAATATGAGGACCCAGCGAGAAGGCTGCCATCTGCAAGTCAAGGAGAAAGACTTCAGAAAAAAAAAAAAAAGCCTGCAGACAACTTATCTTGAACTTCTAACCTCCAGAACTGTGAGAAATAAATTTCTGTTGTTTAAGGTATCAGGTCTGTGGTACTTCATTACGGAAGCCTCGACAAACTCATACAACAAGTAACCCTATTTGAAAGGCACATCTCCACCTCAAGTTCAATGTTTTCCCCTCAACGGTGCTTAGAAAGCAAGAGCAGACTAGCTACATATATTATACAGATAACGTTTGTATAAGTTTGGGAGAGCACGTGCAATACAGTAGAGATTTTCTTTAAAATAATTAGTAAGTAATCTTTCTCCCAAAATGTTAGCTCATTACTGAACTCTATACCATCTCCTTAAATTTCCAGTAGAGTCATTAATGAGTATGCTTTCAATTATAATAAAAAAATTTGACATGAAGTTAGGTCAAAAAGCATTTAACAGTTAAAGGCATATGGGACAATTTTTTCATACTTTAAAGTTATATGGATTCTCCAGAAGGGAGAATCTTACTGCTCATTTTTAAAGAAAAAAGTCACCCCTAGTACCCAGCACATGAAATTATTGCTAATAGTAACATGCTAAAAACACAGACGCACTTAAATATGGCATGGCCAACAAGATAAACAAGACAATTCAGTGGGGAAAGAATAGTCTTTTCAACAAATGGTGCTGGGACAATTGGATGTCAACGTGCAAAAGAATGAAGTTGGACCCCTACCTCCTATTACATATGAAATCTGGCTTGAAATAGATCACAGCCCTAAATGTAAGAGATAAAACTGTAAAACTCATAGAGAAGAAAGAGAAGTAAATTTTCATGACGTTCGATTAGGCAATGGTTTCTTATATATGACATCAAAAACACAAGTGACAGAAGAAAAAAATTAAAGCCAAAGATTATAGACACTTCATCAAAATTAAAGCCGAGGTTGTAGGTGGAGCATCAAAGGAGGAAGAGGCCATAAGAGAGGCAAGGACTTTTCACCATTTACAGGGATAAACTAAGAAGCAAGGTTTATTCTAAGTTAGAAGAGAAACTCACATTTGCTAGAAAGGAGTGTTAGCAGGTGACTGAGAGAGTGGGAGCAAATAGTCAGGCAATAAAAAGATAAACCATTAGAATGTGAATTTTGAAACAGAAATATAACAACGAAAGGTTTAATACAGATAAACACGAGAGCTGATGCTTGTGTTTTACCGTATTGTTTTTAAATCCCATTAATATGAATTCATTTGCAAAAAAATGATTTGTTCAAACACTCTCAACATCTACTGTGTCGTGACCCCTCTAGGGGAGGTACAGACTGGCTTCCATCCTTAATGTCCACTCCCAGCCCACACCTCCTCAGTTTGGTCATTTCAGGGGGAAAGTCCTCAAGTGCAAGCAAGACTGACTGGGTGACAGGGGCTGCTTTTTATTTTAACTGATAGTTTACAGCAATCTAACCAATGATCTCATTCAAACAGGTTTTTTATTTTTTCCACCAAAGAGTGTCTTTTAACTACTTTTAAGCCACTTTCACTGCATACCAGGAACTATGGCATTTTTCACAGAACTTTACAAATGGTTAAAACTTTGTGTATGTGTGAAAATGATTTGGCTTAGTGTTTTTTTTTTAACCTAGTAACTTATCATTAAATATGGGACTTAAATTGACTTGACATTGCTCCTGGATATGTTTTTTATAAACGCCAGGGACAATTAGAGCCCTAAGCACACTCACTGAGACTCCACAGATCTGGCCCCATTTCCTTCCATTTCTTCTGCTCTCGTGATCACTCATGAGGCAGGTGCCATTCCTTATACCTGTCAGACACTGTGCCCTTTGGGACTTGTGTCTTCTCCCTTCCCTCTTCCCAGAATGCTCTTCTCTCACCTCATTCAGATAAAAATTACTTTCTGCACCTCTTGAACATTGTTTTTCTGACCATAGTTGCTCTGAGAATCAATCTCTTCCCCTCCCCTACCCTAGAGCAGTATCATCTAAATTGATCTGTGAAACATGCTTAATTGACTAATCAGAATTTCAAAGGGAAGTGATTACTTCACAGATCCCAGCCCCAAATAGCTGGGATTGTCACTCTGTCTCCACCCTCCCTATAATCTCTTCCTGCACCCCCCTACCTCCACTTCACAGGTCGCTGGGAGATCGGGCCTATGCTCTTGGTATTTACAGGGAGGGAATGATGGGTTAGGCCTCTCCAACGACCCAGGAGGAAAATAATACCTTGTATGGGACCCCAGGCTAAAATTTGCAGGGATGCGTCCCTGTGTGAGCTCATACAAATATAAACCCGTGAGGAGTGCTTTGCCTGTAACATCCTAGAGGTAACTCCAAAAGAATCCCCAATTTTTCCCTTCCTTGTCTGCAACAACCAGAGAAGATGCTCTTCCGTTTTTCCTCTCTGAATCACTGCCCTCTACACAAGGAACTAGAATGTTTCTTACTGGACTCCTCTTGTGAGATTCCAGAGTTTTCATTCCCTGTGTTGGTGGCAATCGTTTACTTCTGGGTCTCTGGTCTGTCCCTTTGCCCCTGGTATCACTGGCTGGTAAAGCCGAATCCTGGCTGAGATCCCCAGTGCCTTCCTGGATACTGTATAATTAATTAGGCCTCCAATTGTGCCTTCCCCTCCCCTCCCATACATGGAGAAAACCTCTCAACCATGACTTAAAGGGAAACTGCCCTAATAAATGAGTCTCCAGATACCAAATTTCCCAGCAGGAGGGGGCCATGTAAACGGAGACTATTAGTATTGGCAGCAAAATCCAGCATATTATTTTTACCAGTATGACCATTCCGGACATACTGGCCGCCTAGAGAGATATTTGAAAAAACAGACCAGCAATGTGAAGAGGGAAGAAAGAAAAAAAAGCCATACAGATGAGCTACAGTGAGTTTCTTGGAAACTAATTCCATTGCTCAGTTCATGTGATATAACCAGCCACTGGTGCTCTGTGCTGGTGGTTTTTAACGTTACCTCACCCTCTCCACGAAATTGTTTTCCTGTAAATCTCAGTGGCCATCCATTCCTGTCTACACATTATGTTCCTAAAATAGACACCATCTAAAAATCTCTTCAAGGAGCTTTGTGGAGGAAGGCCTAAATTACAACACTGCTCAAGAGGGATGCGGTGGCTTGACAGCAATTACAAAAGCAGCAGCCGCAAAGGAGAGGCTTAAAAGTTTTTCACCGGAGTTGTTCAGCTTCCCAAATGCACAAATGAGGGGAAAGAAAAGTGTCAGACACTGGTGAACGTGCAGGAGCTCCAAGATGCATCACCCTGGCGTGCCAGGTATTGCAGCAAATAGGAAAGGTAAGCGACCTGCCAACTGGACTGGAGAAATGAGAGCAGGGATCACCAACCTCAGCATGGAATTTTCCTATTTCTGTTTGGCATCAGCCTCTTGGGATGATTGAAAGTGCTTAATGGAGAAATATGTTCCGTTACTACACTAGCACATCAGAAATACCACGTGAACCTGGAAATCCATAGAAAAAAGGGGCCACATTTTATAGGTGTGATAGCAACAGCATTCGGCAATTCGCAAGTTTGCTACTGCACCTCAGAAATATTTAGTCACATGCACATATGGAGAGAATGTTACCCTACTTTGGCTTTAATCATTTCATGGGACATGTGAAAACGCACCTAACACAACTCTTTTTGGACTGATTTGCTAAAGAGGAGTGACAATTGTCATGAAGTCACTGAAGGGAACAAAAAGAAATGAGGGAAGTAAAGGCGGCGGGGGAATGGGGAGTGCCTTTAAACAAATACCTCAAACAGGTAGGAGAGAGGGGATCCATGGTAACAAAGACCTCTGAAAAAGCCTCACGTCCACCCAGAGACATTTTTTTTTGTGCTGTTTGGAAAAGCAAGACGGTTCACACTGGGAACTGAACAGCATCTGCAGCATCACCGTGGACAGTGACCTCTGTGCAATTAACAGTAACTCAACCTTTCCCATTTGGCATTCCAGGAACAACGGATTCTTTCCCACTACCCTCCAGCTCCTTTGTTAGCCTGCTCAATCGGAGTTACAGAGATTAACTCATTGTCCCCTTCTGATCCAAGGCATGAGGCTTTCCTTCTCAAAAGCCCAGCCTTTGCCGTAGGAGCCTCAAAGCCCTGCAGTGCTCCGACCCCAGCAGCTGTCCCGCTGCCTTCCTTCTTCCTGTGGGGTTAACACTGAGATCTAATTTTTGCTCCATCCTTAGGAATACTACGACCTCTATTCACAGCTCGGCTAGTCCAGTTCTAAAGCACCAGTGAAGGAGGAGGGGGCGTCAAAAGGAGACCTTGAATAGGATGCAGGCAAGCAAAGGCAAGAACTGGCCAGGTGCCAAGCTATTTCAGGCCAAAGAATCCCATCTCGTATCAAAATGCTGAACTGCAAAACAAACCTGATTTCAGTTCGTGGAAGGTGGAGACAGGAGGGGGGAGGGGAAGGGGAGGAGAACAGAGGGAGGAGGGGGACCCGTTGGTCCGAATTCACATGCAAAAATGGACTTCCTGCTCTGCCCAAACTGTATTTCCACGGGCTCTTTTTTTCCCAAAATAACCGGAACGAACGTGCCTAAGATCGCGACGAAACAACCAGACAGCTTACCTGATAAAAAGGAAAATTACCCATCTGCAGTGAGGAAGAGCATCTCCCAAAGACCAGATGATAACAACGTGCCTTCAGTTGCAATTCAGATCCTTCTTGCAAAAGGTGACCAAGTATTTACAAGGGCTGCAGTCTCACTGGGGCAGGACACACATACACAAACACACACACGCACACATACACACATGCACCAGAGACCTCTGCAGTATCCTCTCGGCTTCATCCTCGCCTCACTCTATGGTACCTAATACAAATCAGCAAATAGCTTGTGTTTTTTTTTTTTTTTAAAAAAAGGTCGAGGTAGCACCTTACATTACATCGCCATCTAGTGGCCAAACATTAAATATTTTCTCACCAGCCGGATTTCTGTGTTATTTCTCAACCTCTTTTCTCTCTCAGCCTCATCATTTCCCTCTTCCTTTTGACTCTCTCACTATTGCTTCCTCTGTTTCCCCTTCATTCCTAATTGCTCTATCATATCAAATACCTAATGACTGAAAGATGAAAACGTTTAAAACTAAATATAGCTATTTTCAAGTGTAGAAAATAACTTGAGTGTTGTTTTTGAATTTTTGTTAAAAAGTATTACTTTATTCCTACTCTGAATCATTATTATCTTTACAAATTTTAGAACTTGTGAATAAAACTTTGTCTTTTTTATTCCACCAGAAGAAAATTGGGAGGCCCTTTATGACAGATCAATGGCTTTCCATTGGGGATCTACTTGGAATTTTTCTCATTTTTAATATTGTTTTTTAATAGCAGGTTGTTTGTTATAGTGAAGAGCCCAGAGTGAGAGGATGTGAGCTTTACTTCAGCACTCACGAGCATGTGCCTTTGAGCAAGTCCCTGAACTCTTCTGTGAGAACTTACATTTCCCCACCTTCATCTGTGATTAGAGGTTAACAAGATTATTCTCCCACTCTGTCTATGGTTCTATTATCTTTTACTGCAATATATTTCCCCATTTTGTGGACACAACCTACAGCTTAGTTATAATAACATGTTTTAGTAAGCAAATATCTATTTTGACTCAAATTAAGTATTACCTATTGATAGAATTATGAAAGCCATGTGTATCAGGTTTTCCTAAAACAGTGGAGAATTCATGCTAAACTATTTATAACTCCAGGAGATGAGAGTGCAGCTTTCTGTGTTACAAACTGTACTTTAAAACTGAAGCAGTCTTTAGCATTTGGTCCTGCATATGCTCACAATTAACTATGTGTAGATTAATCATGTGGCATAATTTGCAATAAATATTTCATCCTGGTTGTCTTCTATCTAACCCACTTATTGTTGATAACTATTTTGCCTGTGCTTTACCATTTATTAAATGACATCACCTTCAATATTTAATCGTTCTATTCCTTACTATAGGACAGTGTGATAGATACTATTAATATTATTATAATTATTCCCATTATACAGTTGGGAATACTGAGGGTTTTCAGAGCCTTATTGAGATTTACTCAAGGCCACACCTAGCTTGCAAAGCAATAAAACTAAGGCTCTTGGTCCATTTGTTCTTTACAACATACTCAAAAGGCCTCCTTTCTTTCCCTGTTCTAGAATCACAGGAATGTAATTTGCATGTCTCTGTTCGAAAAATATCTACTAATCCTTATTTATAAATTACTCATGGGCCCATCTCCTTATCTATAAAAGAAAAAAATTAAGATCATTTCCTGTGCCAGCTCAAAAATCCTATACTTCCACAAAAGCTAGCCAAGGTAGCATGAACACTTAAAGCTATTCAGAGAATCTCCTGGTGGTCCAGTGGTTAGGACTCAGTGTTTTCACTGCTGGGGCCCAGGGTCAATCCCTGGTGGGGGATCTAAGATCCCGCAAGTCGTGAGGTGCAGGTAAATAGTGTTCTTCAGTCTCTGGTAGAGTCTGGGCAATGTTGAAAGGAGCTGGAGAGACCAGTGACCAATGGACCAATGTTTGGTAAATAATTACCAGGATGTTAGAGATGAAGAGGAAGTGGGAAATATGTGAACTAACAGGCAGTACTTTTTTAAATTTTAGACTAACATGTTACATATGAATGGTCCTTATAGTTTAGAGAAAATAAGAACACCCCTGACCACATGCTTTCATGCCTTCTAATTGCTTATTGCAGAGGTCAATTTTTTGAGTATCTGCTCATAACAGTCATCCTCCCAACAGCTCTCCCTACCTGATCCCCAGAGGTGAACCTGGGCTCCTGGCTACAGAGGACCAGGACAAGGAAGGGTGCGACATGTGATTCTGGCAGCTGTGGGCGCCACTTCGCCCTCCCAATGCAGACTCAGGGCCAAGCGGGCCAGGGCGCTGAGACAAGGGAATCATGCAGGTGTGGAAGAGGAGATAGTGACAAAAGACAGAGCCAGAATCATCAAAAAGTCTACAAATAACAAATGTTGATGAGGGTGTGGAGAAAAGGGAACCCTTGTACTCTGTTGGTGGGAATGTAAATTGGTGCAGGCACTGTGGAAAACAGTATGGAGGTTTCTCAAAAAAACAAAACTAGAACTACTGTATGACCCAACAATACCACTCCTGGGTACATATCCGAAAAAGACAAAAACACTAATCTGAAAAGATACACGCACACCAATGTTCATAGCAGCATTATTTACAATCACCAAGACACGGAAGCAACCTACGTGCCCATCAACGGATGGATAAAGGTGAGAGATATATGTATACTCAGCCATAAAAAAGAATGAAATTTTGCCATTTGCAGCAACATGGATGGACTTGGAGGGCATTATGCTAAGTGAAATAACTCAGACAGAGAAAGATAAATACTGTATGATATTGCTTCTACGTGGAATCTAAAAAATACAACAAACTAGTGAATATAACATAAAAAGAAGCAGACCCACAGATATGGAAAAGAAAATAGTGGTTACCGGTGGGGAGAGGGGGGAGTGGGAGGTACAAACTGTTGGTTGTAAGATAGACTCAAGGATGTACTACTGTAAAACATGGGGACTATAGCCAATAACTGTAAATGGAAAGTAACCTTTAAAAATTGTATAAATTTTTTTTTAATAAATAAATAATTTTTTAAAAAGAGCCAGCAAACTCCTGATGACTTCCTGTTTCTGGCTCTAGTCTTTCCCCAAGTCAAGATACTTTCCTGATTTGGGGTGTCATGATAGTCACAAATAAACTCCATTGCTGCTTAGCTGAGCTTGGTTTCTGTTCCCCTAGGGAATCCTAGTCAGTTCACTCAGACTGCAGGAATCCAAATGCCCTAGCCCTTGAGAACTCTCAAATACTGCTCATAGTTTGGGCATCTGACACCTCACCTATTCACTTCTTCAAGCACCGGCTAGAAGCCAGGCACATTTCCAGATACAGAAGTTACATCAGTGAACAAAGCAGATCAAATTCCTCTACTAGTTGAGTTTCTTTACTCTGACACATCAGATAAATGGAAAGCCATGCTGTTTTCAGTGCACGCATCACCCTTCCACCTCTGTATCTTTGTTCATAATCTTCACTTGACAGAGCTTCCTTCCATCTGTTCATGGAAAATTCTACCAATGTTTTAGGTCACATATTCTTTTTTCTCTAATGTCTTTCTTGTTTTCTCAGTAGGTAGAATCTCTTTTCTCTTGTTAATTACAGAACAACTTCGTGTTTTATTTTGCAGAATGTGGTTATTTGTTAAGTCGAAAGCATTGGGAGTAAGAGAATAAATGCCTATTTTGACAAACTCTGGGGAAAAAAAAGGTTGGCATCACACCCATTGTACAATGAGTATATTTAACGAGTAGCCTGTCATTCTGTACACAAGACATTTCATTCATCAGAGCTGAGCCAATTTAACAACAATGGTAACTTTAAATATTCCTTATATTAGGCCTGGCATAAAGGCAAAGTATGAGATTTTTATTAAGTTAGTATAGTATACACTTAAACGCACATATTCCTAAAAGTTGGCAAAAGATAAATTAAAATGAGTCTTTATCTGTGTTCCCTTATAACACTACTGCTCTTGTCCCTTTTGGCTTTGTGGGAGAGTTTTATGTACATATTTGCCTCCCAGATTCTAAACTCCCTGTGGAACCAGTCCTGTATTTTATTTACCTTTGAGTGGAAGTTAATTTACTTAGATATAATTTTCTCTTTCCCACTATTACATTTCCAGTTTCAAAGAATGAGCAGGTAATTTCCCCCCCTTTTCTTCCCACCCTGAATGTTAGCCATTCTAGGAGATCCTCTGTAATTTCACCTTAGAAGGTGGAAAGAAAGTACTGGTCATTTCCTATGTGACAATACTTCTTAAACCTGTGAATACATGGACTTACTAAACTGGCTAAGAGGCTTGGGCTGTGCCTTTCCTATGAGAGAATTCCTAACAAGGCAAAGAGAAGGAAAGTATAAGATGCCCTTTAGTCTTTGAGGCATTCTCTCTGCCATGAGGATTGGATTGTTCCTTTGGCACAGCTTTCATGAGGGCTAGGGGCAGCAATTCACTGCTCAGAGCCCAATACAGAAAAGGAATATTGTAATGGGACATCATCACTGTCAGTAAATCTTAGGTGTTAAAGAGGAAGAGAAGTCACTCAGGTGGAAAAAGCCATGCCATGTCTTTTTGCCTGTTAGTACTGAGACAGCATGGAGAATCTCCTGCTGCAGTGAGAACTCTGAAAGAGTTCAAGGACAGAGCTCAACATCAGAAGGCTGAAGAATCAGTGCAATTATTACTAATATTTATTAAACATTTATTGAATATTATTTAATATTTTCTTATGTAGAAAATAAAGGGAATTTGTTATTAAAACATGCTGCCTGATGTCCAGCTCTTGGAGTTCTGAACATTTTACTTAGCTGCCTTACAAAAAGTGTTAATTAACTCTTAAATTAACTTGAGGCCTGGCAGGAAGAAGGGGATCATCCTTGATCTTTGGCCAAAAATTTCCCTAAGTTATGGTCAAATCATTATGTTTTGAATTTTGGATTCCCTTGTTCAGAGTTATAAATGACATTAGAGTTTTAAGGCAGAAAGTGTTTCTAGATTCTCCTGTAATTTGTTTGGGAATCTAGGCTCACTGAGCTGGTTTCCTTCTTGAAAGAAAGGGATCAGGATGCTGGTGTCTGGACAGTGGTCTGACCTTGGGATGGTGTCCCTTAGATATAGTGGTGTTGCCACACGGGCTGTGGGTGGTGACAGGCCTTCTGATGGAGTGATTTAATGATTCCAACATGGACAGAAAATACCAGAGTCAGAATATGAACCCAGACTTTATGATTCTAAATCCACAGGACCACTGTGTTATTACCTGGCTTCAAACCCTGGCTTTGCCCCCTGTGACTGAAAAATGGAACTCAGCTAAAGCACAGTACTAATGTGATACCATGGTAAACATCATTTTCCACTCCAGGGCTTTGCTTTTATAGGTATGAGTTTCCCAGTCCTTTTTTTGAACATGCAGCATTCTGCAAAGATTTACTACCAATTCCTTGCTCTCTCCCAAGCATACACTAACACAGTGCCTTTAGCAGCCACTATTTTAGAAATAGAAATCACTTCCTAGCAGAAAATATGAACTCTTATCTAACTTTTCAGGTTAACTTATCCTTTTGAAAACGAGCCAGAAATAAATGTGGAATTTACTGACTATTAGATAAATAAATAAATAAACTTTAATTAAGAACACTCTTTTAGGAGGACTAGAGCCAATGAGTTTTTCAGCAAGTTTAAAGTTACAATTTCTTAACAACAGAAAATTGGCCTTTGGTTTCAGAACATTTTGTAGGTACTAGAAGGTAAACATTTAACACTAGTAAAGTCCATATGTCCCACTAGGAAAGAAAATCAACTATTTTTTCAAACATGATACCAAAATATTTGAGGGCCCCCCATTTGAACTTACTGAATCAAAGCTGTATGGGCTTGTGATTTCCCACTCATAGATTGTCATTTTTTAAAATCACCTACAATATATTGACCTTATATAATTGGAATTGTTTTTATTGCCAATTTTATTCTAAGATGTTTCTCAAATGTCTATAGAATCGATGTGTTTGTGGGCACACGAAATTTTATTAAAAGTTTCTAAAAAATTGTTAAAATTACTCCCAACTCTCCCTCTGGTAGTGGAGGAAAATGAACGGTAAGGGTTTTTCTTACCTCACCACAATGCTGTATTTTAAAGTGAGAAAGTGAGGGAGGGGATTATGATGGAGATCATCAGATTCTCCCAGATCACCAGATTCTCCACTCCTTCCCTGCTATTCCATCCAAAGCAATGAAAGCCAGAATTTAATCATAAATCCACAGAGGATTATTCCCAGGGTGGCAGTTACTTCTTGTTGGAAGGTTCACTGCAATTTCCTTTCAGCTACGTAGGTAGCCATTGGTGGTGGAGAAGGAAATAATGGTATTCCCACACCAAATAAACAGGTTTTACGGACAAGACATAATAATGAACAAACCTGATTTCTCAAAGGGAAATTAAATATATAAATATAAAGCATCTGATGAGATCAGCATTGTGATATTGTTTCAAGATGGGTATTAAATTACAAAACTACTTTTTATCATTTCATATAATATTATTCTTCCTCTGTTATTCAACCATCCAAGCAACACTCTTAAAATAACTCCATCATTTTACATTATATACATATATCAAACCATTATGTTGTATACCTAAAACTAATACAATGTTATATGTCAGTTACATCCCAATGAAAAAAAGCACTCTAGTGTTCCGTGGAAATGTCAATTTACAATCTTTTATTATTTGGGGGCCTGGTTTATTTTTGGTCTTTTTTTCCAGCTAAAGTGTAAGAGTATGCTATCAATATTTACTGAGGACGACCTCAATGTCATTTTTCATAACAACAAACTCTTTGCCTTTCCCTAAGTAAGCCAGGAGCCATCATGTCTTCAATACTTTGCTTCCTTCCTTTCCTCTGCTTAGAGACCTCCTCTTCTCTGCCCACAACCCCTCCCTCTTTTATCTGTGCACGTCCTCATTGTCTGACCCTACCCCATAATCTCTTTGAGAGCAGGAACTGTTTTATTATTTTATTTCCTAAACATATTCCAGTGACTGTGGTTGAATGACGGTATTTTCTGAAGATGAACTGATGGTATCTGCTGATTACTGATGAATCAAAATTCCAGAATGAAACGTCACTATAATTTACAGGTAGGACAAAATAACATTTTCAAACCTCATAAAACAGAATGTCAACTGACATAAATATTATCTTCACCACTTCTCTACAGAGATGATAATTTTTGAGGAAGTGTGGAGCTGGCAAGTTCTTAGAGATTACTCAGACAAGGGATTTTACTTGAGGTATGAGGAATGATGTCAAGAGAAGTGATGTGACTTGACCAAGGTCACCTAGCTAGTTTTATCCCACAAGAGTCCATTCAATTGTTTTCCACAGTCTAACTATGAAGGAAATTAAAATTGAGTAGGTGTATCAGCATATAAGAAGCAAAATGGAAGTGAGTGGAGTATTTCTAGATACACCACAATTGATTTTCACTCATGTTTTGACAGATGGATGTGATGAAGTGTATGATTGCAGTTACTGTTTAAGAAGGTGACAGACTAACCAACATTGGTTTAAGCAAAGGATAAAGAAAGTGACCGTCCTTCAGTCTAGCTCCACATACTGATCTTAAATATTAACCACAAGATGTTCAAGTTCAAGGGCGTGAGTATCAGGTACTCAGAGTGTAACATTGACAGCTTTCAGAAATGCAGACCCAAAAACAGTGCCAGGAAATATCCAAGAAGCAAATGGTCTTGAAGCTGTATAATTTCTTTGAAAAGCCAAAATGTAATCTAAAAGTATATTGTCTGTTTCTTTAGGCTGATAAACCATATATATATGGCAGTTATCTTTCATATATGAAAACAAAATTTAATGTTTCACATGCCTAAGCTTTATGCCTCTTTCTCTAAATATATAAAGGCTTCATAAAGCTTTGACTCTTGAAATAAGATCAAAGATCACAATATTTAAAGCATTATGTCCAGATCTACTGCCACAGGAGATTAAAGAGAGAAAAGAAATATCAGTGTAAATTAAGAAAATGCATGAACAGTTATAAAAAATTAAGTTACTGTGCTGGGTTCTCTTCTGTCTCTTTCCATCCTCTTAAGTCAATTAAACATTATGCTTGGTTTTCGCCTGATCTATTTCATACAGCAATTTCCCCCTTTGTAAAGATGAGTCAGTTAAAGCTAGTGTTAAGAAAAATATGCCTGATTACTTATTGGAACCAAAACATGTTTGCCATTTTAATATATCTTTAAATCAACCACATCACTTTATTTATTGAAGAGGTTTAATTAGATTTTTTTATAAAGAGGACTTTATTTAAACTAAAGGAAACAGCTGATATTTATGAAGACAACTCTTTATTTACAGAATAAAACTGAACTTTGCCAAAACTTAGCATAAGCAAACATGTAGTTCCTGTTCCCCTAAAGGATTCTTACTAACATCTTTTTCCTTTCATGTTCAAAGGCGGAAAGCCACTGACTTTACCAAAGAGCATAGCAAAGCTATTCATAATGTACGCATGTCATTAGGATTAGGTGCTGCCCTGTTTCTCTGGGAAGTTTACACCTTTCACACAGTCCTAAGCAGTCTGATCTTTAGAAATCCATTCACAAATGCACACAAATCACATACGATTACATCTCTCCTCCTCTCTTCCCTTGGGAAATGCAAGAATTCCACCTTAGGCCACATAATGGACAGAGGTTCTTCAGGGCCCACTTCAGGGCTTCACACTCTTTAGAATAGATTGGCGAGTGACTGGGGGAGAAGGCACTGAAAGGCCAGATGGTAATTACATTTAGCCTAGTCCTCCTAGAAGGCCTAGAAATTTTGTGGCCCATGAACTGAGTTACTACTCTTGGGATGGTCCCTATTCATATCAGATAGCACAGCACCGGACACCTGGGATCCTTCGGGTCTCAGGTGTGGGAGAGAGGTGCTGGGGAGCTGTACTCCCATGCCTATGTGCAGACTCCTATACCTGGCTGTCTACAGTTGGACTAAAGACAACCGGATTCATCTACTCATTATGGGATGCTAAAATGATGGAATCACTTTGTCTCAATGTTTTCCATGGCAACTGATACATAAGGAAGCTCAAAGACTGACACACTTGTTTCCATGTTCCATTCAGTCTCTTTGAAAGTCTTATATTCTGGTTGTTATCATTACCTCACAGTAACCTGTATTCCTCCTCTCTGCAGGGAAGAACAAGCTGAATAAGCAGGAAAGGGCTCCTTCTGGGTCTGCACCTTTTTAATGAACATATATGGGATGTGACCATTTACATTTACATTTCTGCTCCCCTTAGTTTTGCTGCAGCTCAGCAAATACAGAATGTGGATCTTTCCATGACTTCAGCAATGATAAAGCTCAGAAAACCATTTGCCCTACTTCACGTGGTAGCTGCTGCCCCACAAGACAGCAGTACCTTTATCCATAATTTCATCTGCCCAGATTCTCCTCTCCAGGGTGTCACAACAGAGCTACACTTCCATGAAACATCTATTGCTTTAAAATTGCACCTTTGATTTAGTCAGGATCTTGGCAGAAAATAGAGTCTACACTCAAAAGGGGCTGAATGAATACAATTTGATGGAAAAAAATGCTAAGTAGGTTCAGATGGTTGATGAAGCACGCAGGAACCAGCAGTGGAGAGAGCCAGACACCCCTGGGTTTTAACAGGCAAGGAGGTGAAAGCAGCTCTTTTGCCCTTTTCCTGTTTGCCCATTTAACGATTCACTGAGATTCTTCTCCCTTTTTTCCCTTTAAAAACTGCTGAGCAGAATCTTAGGAGTTGGTCTTGGGACATATGTCCAACTTCTCCCCAGATTGCCAACTTTTCTGGTTAAGGAATCTTTACTGTCTATTGACACTTGCCTCTTGAATTATTGGCTTTTGAATGGCAAGCAGCTGAACCCGAGTTCAATAACAGAGGAAACAGAAGCCCCAGCTCCCAGTGAGAGCGGGAGCTTTGGCAGACCTCAGCAGGAGGTTTACCAGAGGAGAATGCAGCCACCTAGACTAGAAAGTAGGGGGTGGGGGGGGCAATCCCTCAACTTTCCATCAATGCCTTCCTTGGGCTAAACTCAAAAGAACCCAGAAGACAAGGGCTCCCAGATTATGTCTAACTATGGAAAGTGGCCTTTGGGGACTGAGGGTCTTTCCGGAGACTCGCCCCTTGTTTGACTGCTACCTGACATTTCACCACTCTCACCATTCCCTTCTCTGGACTTCGCATTCTACAGCTGCTGCCAGGGCTCCAGCTCTTGCTGGGCTCTGGAAATGCTCTCTCTCCATTTGCATATTTAGTCCTCCCCACTGGTGCATGTCCCTGGGCCTCATCATCTTGTTTTGGTTCCTTGAACCTACTCTGTATATAGTCCCTTCATTCACATGCTCCTGATTAAAACTTCCATTCCTTTGCATGCACAGCAAGGATGACTTGCAAGTTCCACAGATGTGAAGGGCTGGTGGGAAGCGGGGAAATAACAATGTGTCCCGTCTTATCTCTAAAAAACACTTATTTCTCTTTGCATAGAAAACAAATGAAATTAAACTATTTTACGGAAGTGAATAAAATCTTCAGGATAAGAGATTCTGTTTAATACCCTAACCCTTAGCACAGTGCCTAGTATATGGTAGGTACTTAGACGTTAGTATTTTCAAATCAATTCTGATAATGATTTAAGAGGAATAATAATGAATATATGCCAGGACCTTGAAACCTCACGGCAATCTCATGAAATAAGTACTATTATTATTATCATTATTTTATAGATGAGGAAGCTAAGTTTTTGTTTTGTTGCTACTTCAAACAGTGCTGGTGCAAACATCACTTTACAGATGGTTTTCCCACTCGTACAGATACTCGTATCTGTAGATACATTCTCAAGAAATGGCTCTGCTGAGCGGAAGGGAATGTGCCTTTTAACTCTGGTGGCTATAACTAGATTTTCCTACAAAGGCATGGCACCATCTTAAACTCCAACAGCAGCGTAAAAGCCCTGTTTCCCACACCTCTGCCCTCATTAGGAATTATCAAACTTCTTACTTTGTTAACCAGGAAGTGAAATCTAGGCCAAGTCTTGACTTTGCCTGAGAGTTTCCTATAGGACTTTACTAGGAGAAACACAAAGATGTGTGGAGGAGAAAGAGAAAATGTGTTCCAAGAAGAGGAAATATTGTGTACAGACAGATTTCAGGTTGGGACTGTGGAAATGGTTAGAGTTTGGGTAGGTGGGTAGATGCCAGATCACATAGCGCCCAGCACACCTGCTACAGAAGGAAAGATGGAACCATGTTCACAAGGAAACCAGGAGAGTATGATGTTGAAATGCTAAAACCAAGTATTTTGGTTTTTCTTTCCACCAGTGTGAGGGAGCCATCTCTTTCCTGTCAGAACACTGACAGTACTAGTAGTCCTTATAATTGGCTTATTTGCTCCTAAAACCACTTAAGTCAAGGTGGATGTGGGTATGAGAGGGCTGACTAATCGTCAGGAGGACAATGGTTAGAAAACCCGGAGACCAAAACATTTCTTTTCCTTCTGATGTCCTGATCGTGCTAATATAAAGTTTTCTCTAATGCTTTTACTAGAAACTGCACATTTCCCTTATCCCAGTATTATATAATCAGAGTAATAGTCTTTAGAAAATTTCATACAGAAAATTGATACCTCATCTATTTCCCTTGTATCCTCAAATGAGACAATCCCAAGGAAACACTGACAACTCTTTCAGATATCCTATTTCACTACTTCACTTTTTGGACATAAAATATGATGTCACTTTATCAGAAAACCATAATTTCATTTTACAGAACAAGAAGGATTAACTTTTCACAAATCAGCTTATTTATCAGACAAATTCCAGATCATGAGACATATGTGATTAGTGATGCATTTGTAGGATAAATGATTAAAATGGCAGTATTGAGTCACTTATTTTTCTTTAATTATTAATGGATATATGAAATGGGTCTATTAAATCTAATCATCTTGGATTTGGTTGATATTTGGATGCTCATGTTCCAGAGTTAATCTCATTTACACAGAATATTAGAATTAGAAAAAAATCTGAGGAATTATTTAATTTATGCTCTCAATTGTCAAAGAATTTAACTTGGCTTGGTAGAAATTTTGTTTGGCTTTATCTTTAGGTCCAAACCATTTCTCAAAATAAATTAAGTAAATCAGTGTAATTTTAAGTTTCTTTTCCAGTCATAGGTACTTTCTCCCCATAGTTGTTCCTTCTACTCTGAAGAAAAATGTCTACATTTCCTAGGCTTTTCAAATCCCTCAAAGGATTATAAGCCTGATAATATAATTATGTAATTATCATATAATTAAATTATATGTAATTATATATAATACAATGATTATATTATTCAATATATTATGATAATATATGATTATATGTAATATAATGATTATTACCCTGATAATATAATTTTTAAAGAATAGGGGCTGACATATTAGAAAAAACAAGTAAAAATACTAGACATAGGGTTGGCTAGTTATCTTGGGATACTGCAATTTTAAAACTATCTTTAAGGGCAGGGTGAGAGAGTCCAGGTAACCATCCATCCTTGGTTATCCTTGTCCCACCTAATCTCCAGTTCCTGATGCCTCAGTTCTTTGAACATTTGTCCTTGAATCTAGCATCTTTTGAGTCCCAGATCCTGATATTGATATAAATGTCCTCTTTGCTCAGAAGATATTATACTAGGAGGACACCCTGGGACAGCTTGATATGTTGGGGACTGTCTGATGCCAAATATTATTATAAACGATTATTTTCTGAACACGTTTAATATGTGAACGACACTGCAATGAACCACTTGACATACATTATCTCTTTTGAATTCTGACAAGGGGATAGTACCATTCTCACCTGGCAGCTAAAGGGATTTTCAGAGAGGTTAAATAAATTGTCCATGGTCACACAGCTAACCAGTGATAAGGAAGGGGATTGTCTGACAAGACATTTATACCCCTAACTCTGCTGGGGTAGGGTGTAGCTTGAGAACTTCCACTCTCAACAGAAGACTCTAATATTGAGCTGAGTCACAGCTTCAGAAAAAATAGAATTCACATATACTACCCGTTCATTTGAAATTCATTGTATTTAACATCTATTTAAATTATTCTCTATTGTATAATTTTTCCCTGCATTAATATTCCAAAATGGAATAAAAGATCTTTTAAGTTCTTCTCCGGTATTTACTTTTAAGATCAAATAAAGATGGAAGTGACTGGGATCCTGGTGTTGAGAAATGAGTCATTTAAAAGAAGAATTTATATTTGATGTTCGGAATAATTTTTCATGCTGTAAATCTGAGAAACTCTGTATATCAAACCCAAAAGATTTCTGCTCAAGGTAAATAAAGAAAGCAGCATGAATGATTGACAGTTGCAAAGAGTTCCAAATGTACTGCAGCCATAAGTGAACCACTTCTTCCTTTTGGAATTTGATTTTTCCTTCTAGATCTCATTGGCAAGTTGCTATTTAATTGACCTGAGTGAATAGTTATGTAAAGTCCAAAATACAAAGGAACTAGGTAGCATTAAGTGACATAATGCAGGTGCCTATGATGAGTATAATAAATGGTGTGTTGAAATCATCCCATAAGCACTTTAGTAATACATATGAAGAACAATCAATTAAGCATATTATACAAATAAATGTATGATAAATTGGGGAAAATGTATTAATCCTAGAAACCGAAACAAAAAACTGGTAGTACATCTCAGTCCTTACACTGAGTGCTTTGGGGCAGGAAGACCCTTGAAATAGGTCTTTATCAGAAAACACTTAGAAATTATACTCACCAATATGTTGAAACTACATACACTAGGGAGTCTTGCCTCGTAGAATAGTAGAAAGAGAAGTAGATTTGACATCTGGAGATACTGAGCTTTTATTTTCTTCTCTGTAAAATGAAAACACTAATGGGACCTATCTTATAGGGTGGCTGTGGGTCTGAGAAAGGGCCATGTCTATAAAATTACTTGGAAATACAGATACAGTCATTCAAACATAAGATATTATTATTTTGATTAATCAAAATGTAGTTACCTGGCACATTTTTATATCTACGTTTTAGATTAAGTCCCTTAATTCACAGATATCTTAGAATAACACAATTTGAATTTTTAGTACAATATGTTTTGAGAAGAATTTCTAACTCTTGGGGGGAAAATGTGTGTGTGTGTGTCTGTGTGTCTGTGTGTGTGAGTGTGTGTGTGTGTGTGTGTGTGTCTCTGTGTGTGTGTGTGTGTGTGTGGCTTATCTATTTCCACCACGCATATCAGCTCCAGAAAATGCCTGGACTAAATTGCTGAAGTTTGAGGTAACAATTCATGGGCAGATATAATTTAAAATTCTGAAACTCTAGCATGCAAATGTATAATTTTATGGGCCAAGAGCGATCATTCAGTATGACTTCTAAAGACATGTAAATGAACTTGTTCTATACCTGTTCCAGCCCCATGACTTTATGATTTTGTGATTATAGAACATGACCTCAACTGCCTTCCAGGAAGAGGAGAAAGTCCTAAACTGAAGGTCCTTAATCTTCTAAATTCTTTGATGGGTTTGCGCATTTACATCCAGATATAAGAGTGTGGAAGGCTGGACTACCAGGCACACTAGAAGGAAAAGAACTTGCAGTTCTCAGAACATCTTGCAGGGAGGGGGTGGGGAGCAGAGATGGTAGAGAAAGGAAAGAGAATACGGGGAAGAGCAGCCCAAATCCTTAGTGAAATCTATTTAACTCAAAAGATGATTGGTATGCATAAATCCCTGGTAGAAACTAGTGACAGATGGAATCTGGGTCACTTTTTTAGAGTGACGAGTATACATGGAGCTAGGACTCCAGGACATAGAGGAGGATGCAAGATTTTAAGTCCCTGAGAAATTGCAGAAGGGTTTGGGGACCTCCACAGACTATGGAACTGGTAGGAATTTGAGACAGTTATGCCTAACTCTTCAAGGGGACAAAGAGCTTATAGCTGAGTTATACAAGTAAGACATATATCTATTTATTCATTTGGAATTTTTAACCTGACTGCTTCCAAAAGGAGAAATTATACATTGTTTTATTATTTAGTATAATAGAACTTTATGTAGAGGAGTTAACAATGGTTCTCAAACACGGGGAGGGGATGGTTAGGACGTGAGGAGGTAGGAGGGGCAATTTTGCCCTTAGGAGAGACGTGTTCATGTCTGAAAATATTGTTGATTGTCATAACTGGGGGTTGTTGCTGGCACCTTTTGGGTAGAGGCCAGGGATGCTGCTTCACATTATATGATGTACAGGACACACCCCACAGCACAATGTCAGTTGTGCTGAGCTGAGAAGCCCTGACTATGCCAACCTATCATTTTACAAATAAAAAACTGAACATCAGAGCGGGTCAGTGACATAGGCCAAGTCACACAGCAAGCCAGCAGAAGAGATAGGCCCTCTAGTGTTTTTCCCATCACACTATGTAACTTCTGAAAGCTAAAAATGGAACTGTTGGAAAATAAAGCTTCTTATGAACAAATTTAGGTTTAAGATGTACTAAGTAAATGCATAAATCTTTAAAACAGAGTACTGCTTACACTGGGAAATCTGGGCCACCAGGGAAATAGAAAACAATTATGTAACATATCTTTGAAATATATTCAATAATATAAAAAGGACCTATTCGAAATATATTATAGTAAGAACTATTTTTTATGAGATTTAACCAAAGCCCTGCCCAGCATAGCGGTTCTCAGCCTTTAGCAGCTTCACAGTCACCTGGAAGGCTTGTTAAAAGACAAATTGCCCCACCCCAAACCCAGAGGTTGTGACTCAGGAAATCTGGAACAAGGCCTGAGGATCTGCATTCCTAACAAGTTCCCAGGTGATGCTGTTGCTGCTATTGTTCAGGACATAACACTTTGAGGTAACACTGGCCTAGCATTTGGTAGGTACTCAACTGGCCTAGTATTGTAGGTATTTAAAAAACATAACTTCACCAAAAGATGTAATCTCACTTTAGCATAGATTAATTAATAGGGCTAATTCACATTTAGAAGAATATATCCTACTGATGGCCGAACCAAAACTAACTTTAGACCTCACTTAACTCAAATACCTTACTTTAGAATGAAGAAATTAATATAACTTTTAAGCTACATTACCAGAAAGAATTCCTTTTAACAATAGCCAATAGAAATAGTATTAAACAAAAATCATTTATAAACAATTAGAGCACTGACAGTGTTATCCTAAAGATATATAAAGTAAAAGATTGTAAGTACAACTAAATATGTATGCATTATTGTTAACATTATGTTTAGGAGGAATATTCTCAATGCCAAGCTAAGTAAAACCCAGTCTGATGGGGCCCTTATGCCAAGCTAAGTCTATGGGGAAAATGCTTATTGAACATCAATAATACACAGTCAGGCCCTGAGGGACCATAACTGTCTCCTTAAATTATTTAGAAAAACATGTACATGTTTAATCAATTAAATATAGCATAAGATGATAAGCAGTATATTCCCATCATAAATAATCCATGTGCCACTGTTAATCTTGATTAACAGAATGAAAAGTACTCTCAAAGAAATTCATTTTAGTAACACTCATTTTCATTCCATTCATTTAATTAAAAGAATGCAACAAATTTCAGATACTTTAAAACTACCTGTGTACCTAGTGAGTGTGCTCCAATTAACCTGCCTCATGCCGGTCTTCACTTAGAAACACCCAATGACTGAGTAGTCAGCATCCTCTTTATCTCTTTAAATCATGAAGGCAGTTTACACAGCCTTTATTTTCCTAATCACAACATCCTGAACAAGGCACTGAACTTTGCTTGCCAAGGGCACGCAGGAAGCGAAGCCCTCTCAAATGTGCTGTATCTATCTTCAACTTTTAAAATAACCACCTATCCTTTAAATCAGGTGCCATGTGTTGTCTCATAATCTCTGGTTAAATTTTATTAAATTTTTTTTCCCCAATATTACACTGCTGCCGCAATCTTACCAGGCTTTTCTGCAGCATTCAATAAGAGTCTCCCGTTTTAACTAATTCCCGTACCAGGACACAGTGTGAGAGTCTAAAACAGAATCAGCATGATATCAGTTCTACTTTTGCTCAGAGAATAAATAAGTGTTCATGCTAAACCTGGGATAATGCTTCCAAGCACCCCATACACAGCAGTGTGAACGAATGCAGTTAATCCAACACTAGTCAGGCTTGTATCAAATGGCGCTCCTACTGCAGTATTCACCTTGGAATAAGTAGGCAGGATTTATTATTTGTTGAAGTCACATAACTGCCAGGTTATGCAGGCTCTGTTCTCATACTATCACAAACAATCACAACAGAAGACAAATACAGGAAAACATAAAGCTCATTTACAAGGGAAGCAAATTTGCAATCAGACAAGGGCAATGTAACAGCCAAGAACTGCAGTAAATCTCTTACAGCTAATAGCCCCATCTAATAATGCTCTCCTTCAATGCCTCTGAGCAAATGGATTGCATTCAGTTTAAACAATCAAATCCAACATGCATTCCTCGATAGTTAGAGATGATGCTTGATAAGCAAACTCTAATTTATGATTCATTTACTCTTTAACTGTCTTAAAGCTAGGATTGCTGGAAGACATCCTATGCTTATTCAAGCATGCTGACAGAACTGAAATCTCTTAGTAATTTCCCTCTACACCTCTCAGCATGGCTGACAGGCAGCTGCCAAGACTATAGCACATAAACCACTGATTCATGCAAAAAATATTTACCCCCAAAAGATGGAGTAAAAGCTCAGCTTCCTCCAGCTTCCATAGCCCCTGAAGTGTTAATCTGAAGGAAGAGTTCCATGAGTTTTCACAGGCCAGCAGTGTGTCTCCTACACTTGACCTAGACAGCCTTACATAACGAAGCATCGGAGCTGGGGAGCTTGCTGAATGTCATCACCAGCAAGAGTGAGGAGTATTGGCAGCAGCAGGCAGGCGGGCAGGCTGGGAGTTTGCATGGAAATCAAGAAGTCTTGTCTTTCTCTTTTCAAATGTTTTGGAAGGACAGTTAAGAATAGCTCAGAAACTGGTCCCGTTCTTTTTGTGGGGAGAATGACCAGAAGCATAGAAGCTAAGTCTTCCAGCAAGTACAAGATACCTCTTTCGGTGTTTGCAGTAAACCTAACAGAATGACTGGCTGTCTGTAAAGGACTGTGCCATGACACCTCAGATGAAGGGAATGGTAAAGCAAAGTAATGACTCAAAGGCTACCACGGAGCTTCTACCTTTAACTCATTGTGGTAAGTATAGGGGAATATGTGTATTTGTAATAGAGGAATACTTTCAGGTGTGAGTTGGTTTGCAGGATGATAACTAAAGGATTTGTAAAGAGTGTTCATGTCCCTTGAACATCTTATTGTAAGCAAGATGATAGCATTTATAATCCTGTGTATCAAATTCAGAATGAGGTGGGTTAAACTGGCTGTGTTTCATGTATTTCAGTTTCAGATATTTTCATGAAAGTAGTAAGAGAAGCAGGTACCTCTCTGTGGTGGTTTGCAGATAACTATCAAATGTGTTAATTACTTCTACTGTCTATACTAAAAAGATCTGAATTTCAGCATTCAGATTTTGCGTAAAATGAATCTTTTTTTAGACTTTGAAAGCAGTTTCTCAGAATAAGGCAAGAGGATCACTGTGCTTTTAAATAAGCTTTCTTAGACTCACTCCTGGATATCTGGGGGATACTTTGGAACAGCAAATTAAAAACAATGCACTCTACATCTAATTTTCATTCAATTACCTAAAATGCGTGCAATACAAGTTAGGTCCTTAAAACCTGGAAATAATAAAAACAGTCCTATATTCTGATCCTGAGTAAAGTGATATGGTATTATTAATATGATATTATATTGTTTAATTATACATAAAACTGTGGTTTTGTATGGGATATGGGCTAAGATATATAATTCCCAAGGCAGTAGAAACAGAAAAGAAGCCATGCATCTTTTAAAACTAATCTTAATGTCCTGTTCTTAGTCAGGAAACTTGTCTACTAATGCATCCCACCGAGAATACAGGAGGGAAATAAGAGAAGCTTAGGTCTACGAAACAACACAATAGTTTAATTCCACCCCATCACGTAACCCCTAAGGAAACAGAGGTAGAAAGAAGTTAAATGATGGGCTGATGGTGACACGAAGAAGTGAGTAGAAAGTGGTTTTCTTGATAGTCACTGGTACTTTGCTGACCATAACACAGTGAATAACTGTCCTTTAGTACTGGTATAAAGGCCTGATGTACAATAATTTTTTTATCATAGGAATGACAGAACAAAGTGGAATAGCATTAAATATCTGCTTCTAGCAGTATTCTGATTTTTGAAAAACACGTTTTGTAGTGGACAGAATGAGAAATTTTCTTCAATTATTTCTCACAACTGTAATGAACATACTGGTATGATAGTTAACTAAAATGTCAAATTATGAAATAGTATTCTGAACATTCAGCACTGGATACCATGTTGGTGGTTCAAGTTCTTTTATTTTGTTGATATTGATTGTGGTGCTCGGCTTATCTGTCTCTTGGAGAGCTAATGTACATGAAATAACCCATAGGAAGCAAAGGACTGGAAAACAGAATGTTTCAAAAGAGATTCTGTCTTGTTACTTTCAAGCAAACTGAGCCTTTTGTAGTCAGGCACTTCTTTTTCATTTTTGCATCCCTGCCCACAGCACAGGGGTTACTGCGCCCTCAATAAATGTTTGCTGAATGAATAAATGGAGGGGTGAAATGCATCCACATTGACCCTTCTATGAGAGTTGCATATGTTATTGCCAAGTAGAATTCCTTGGAGGAGTCATTTTAAGGAAAGTATAAGAATGATTTATGAATGTATGACTTAAATAAGTGCCAAAGTAAATGAATGCTCCTGAAATGCTTGTTTAGAATCTGCTCTTATAAATTTTTTTTTCAGTGTATTCCTTGCAACCTAATTAGATCAACTTGGTATAGGTTTGACAGCCCGTAAGAGATAATCCAACTTTCACTAGGTTAACCAAATAGAGGTTTTGTTTTACTCAAGTGACATTAAGTTGAAACAAGTGACATTAAGGTCAAATGACATTAAGTTAGGATTTCACAGTCCTGGCAGACCCACAGTCCTCAGGGCTCTAAGCTCATTTTTCCTTCCACTTGGCCATCCTTAGTATGTGGCTTTTATCCTCTGATTTGTTGCCTTGTGGTCTCAGAATGGCTCCCTCACCTCTTGCATCCTGACTGCATTCTAGGCAGGAGGACAGAAAGTGCAAAAGGCAAAAGGCAAAAGGCAAGTGCTAGCTGGATCAGCTTTCTCCAAGAGCTTTCCCAGAACAGACTTTGACTTACGTCTTCTGGGATGTAACTGTAAAAATGCCACCCCTCCTGGGGGTGGGGGGAGTCTGGAAAAATTGTGTTTTTAGCTGAACTCATTGCCACCCCCAACAGAGCTGGGGTTCTGTTTTTAAAGCAAAGTGAGGTGCTTCCATTCTCCCTTAGCATACAGTTTTGGTGATTCTGGGAAAATTCTGAAGTGTGATCATTTAGTTTAAGCTGATTTATCTTTCAAAAGAAGGAAAAGTTTTCTCATTTTATATCTGGCTCTTCTATGGAAAAAATTATCCTACTTTTGCAATAGAACGTTACCTGGGAAACAATGGATTTATAACTACACTGTCGTCAAATAGATACAAAGAGAAAGCTGGAGATAAACTTTTCAGAATGAAAAAGGGAAAATAATCCCATCTGCCATTTCATCTCATACTCAGCCCATAATCACAATCAAGGTTGTCTAAAGCTGTTTCTTTCTGGAAAGATTCTATAAAAGATGCTATAAAAAATTCTATAAAAGATTAAATGGACACTGAATTAAAGCTCTAACCCTTAAAATTTATGCAACTACTAAGTAAAATGGTGTCTCACTAATTTAGAAAAGAGGCTTTTCTTCATTTGTTTCAGTTTTGTCTGTTGTCTTGTTGGAATCAGCTAGACTGAAAAGCACATGGTGCCTCCCGCTGAGCCATGGAAAACTTTATCAGATAACCCAACTAGGTCACAAGAGTGCCTCTCTAAACCAGAAGCTGTTCTTTATATTGTCTGGAATAACACTGACATCTTTTAAAAAACCTGGAACAAAATGACCCCTCAAGCCAAAAGTTTTACTTTAAACTTATAGAGGGTTCCTGGGCACAGAAGAATAGAAGCTCTCTAATCTTAGAGGAAAAAAATGATGGCATTCATAATTTCTACCAAATTTAACTTTTAAAGGAAGATAGTTGACTTCTGAACCCAAGTCACAATCACCTTGAAATAACCTACTTGGAAAAAAATTGAATATTGCAGTAGCTTCTACGTCACTGAATAGCCATGAGGAGCAAGGTATTTATTTCACTTTCTTACAGAAATAAGTGAGGCAATTCTTTGCAGAACACCAAGACTATTCCCAGCCTAACTGGAAACAGCAAAAATAAAATATGTTTAGTACCTGGCAGGTATGAGTTTTACAAGTCGCAAACTCAAGAGAGGACAAAATTGCAACTTTCTTCATTTCCCTATAAATTAATTTAATTTCTATTTTACTGTCCCATTTTTGCCTAATGGCAGAAAACGTAATTATTTCTAGGTCAGCTCAATCACTTTAATACTTTTTCGGTTATCTCAGGTTTAGCTCAGTAAAATGTGAGACTTTAATTTTTGCCCTTTCTATTATTTAGAGTTAACACTAGCTTCGGCAACAAATACACCCAAAAGTCTTGGTAGCTTAGTACAATGAAACTGTATTTCTTACTCACGCAAAGATCTACGTGGTTGTTCCTGGTTGGCAGGCGGCCTTCCGCATGATGATTCATGGATCCTTCTTGCGGCTCCTCCTGCCTCTAGAGTAAGATAACAAAAAAGAGATCGTGAAGAGTTACACATACCTCTTCAGCCCAGAAGAGGTACACATGACTGGCTTACATTTAAATGGTGAGGAATAGTCACATAGCTCCACCTAGATGCAATGGGAGGCTGAGAAATGTTGTCCCTGGCTGGGCAGCCATTTTTCAGAAGGGAGCATAAGTTATTGTGGTCATCAAGATCTCTCTGCCTACTTTTCATCTTTGCAGTTGAAGCATCTTTTGAAAATATATCATCTTTTGCCAATTATTGTCTTTTGAGATTAAATTAGAGAACTGAGGGCTTCCCTGGTGGCACAGTGGTTGAGAATCTGCCTGCCAATGCAGGGGACACGGGTTCAAGCCCTGGTCTGGGAAGATCCCACATGCCGCGGAGCGACTAGGCCCGTGCGCCACAACTACTGAGCCTGCACGTCTGGAGCCTGTGCTCCGCAACGAGAGGCCGCGACAGTGAAAGGTCTGCGCACCGCGATGAAGAGTGGCCCCCACTCGCCGCAACTAGAGAAAGACCTCGCACAGAAACTAAGACCCAACACAGCCCTAAATAAATAAATTTAAATTAGAGAACTGAGAGGATTTAACAGTGGGTGTAGCGGATCTCTCCTTGTGTTGGTGGCATGATTGGTTATATTTTGCACCTGGAAATGAGATCGCATCCTTTTTCTTCCACCTAAGGAGATCAGAGAAACTTTAGTACAGGTATTCAAATGTTTACATTATAGTACCTGAAATTCAGGTCTATAGTTTTACATTTTAAATAAAGTACCCCAAATTGGAACAGTTCCATATGCTATGAGAAACATGGCTTGTTTATATGAATTTTGAAAGAACGGTTTCTAAATCCATTCTGAACATAACATCCAGCTAATGCTTGGGTATCACTTTGGCATTTCAGGCAGGATGTAAGAAAATACAAGGAGGAAGGGTTGCAGCCTGTATCAGGAAAGCGAATTTCTCAGAAATCCTCAGCAGACTTCTTCATGGGTCTCACTGGCCAGAATTGTTATATGGCTACTTATAGTGGCAAGAGAGAAGCCGGGAAAGATAGCTTTCAAGTTGGATCGTTAGATGTTTCAAACAAAATTGGGGTTCTCTTAATAAGGAAGAAGGAGAAAAAGAATAACTGTATCTGTCTCAACACTAATAGCTCAATTAATCAGCCTGAGGGGATTATAAACTTATTTTACACTTCCCAGAGGGCTTAGTACAAGTGGTGTGTATGCGGGTGGGTGGTGGGAGGGCGGAGAGAGCGAGAAAGAGAAAGAGAGGGAGAGGGAGAGGAAGAGGGAGAAGAGAGAAAGGGACACAGAGAGAGGCATAGAGAGAGAACATGGAACTGAATGAAAGTGACTTGATATTATAAGAAAACTGGGGTGGTAAAGACAAAGATTCAGCTCTAGAAAAGAAAATTCTAGAGACCTCTGAGATAAACCCTAAATAGTTAAAAGGCTATTCTGTAATAATTAAGAAGTAGATTAGGTATCAGTAGAAACAGAGAGAAGTGGTCTGAAAAATATATTATTGATACATACCTGAAGCAGGTATGTTTAAATTAGTGCCCTTGAGTCTGTGTTGGAATTGACAAGGATGAGGCTCACTCAGTCCGTGTGGTAGTGGCCTAGAGGAATCTGGTTAAGTGATCTCTTTCCTTAGGGAGCTGGGGAAAAGCAATTGCACATCAGTGATGCCACAATCCAAAGTCCAGTTTGTCCATCTAAACGTGTGGACAATAAGACGGGCCAGCTAATGTGGTGACTAACGTGAATGGTGGCCAGTGCTGACGAGGTTTTCTTAAGCTCATTGTTGAGGTTTTGTATCTATTGCTGTCCTGCACTGCATCTGTTGCTCTGAATCAGATGACTTCCAGCAGGAGAAAAGGAGGAGAGAAGGAGAGAAGGAGGGAGGAAGGAGACAGAGACAAAGGGAAAGAGAGACAGAGAGATTGGGGAAGATAGAGAATGAATACGTTGATTGGTGTTGAGGATGAATCCCTAGGCAATCCAGAGACTGCTTTCATTTAAATTTGCTCTGTAATCAGTGGCTAACGAACCAGGGTGTTTGTAGATTTATAATTTTGCCTTTCCATATTTTCAGTCTTGGATTCTCTTCTAAAGCTGCTAGAATATATTCAAAGCAGGTGTTCTTCTTAAACTAGAAAGAGGCACCCTTCAGAAAAAAGCTTTATTTTCTCCTTCCTGGTTGCCATTCTTCTTTAAACACACACACACACACACACACACACCCTGGAATACCTAAGCTTTTAGATAAGAAGGAGAATCATCCAGGTTGGAATATGTGTGTGGAGGGGAGGATGTGGGGAGAAGGGTACCTGGGAAGAAGGAAGAGACATGCTCAATTTTTGTCCTTTCTGGTGTTTTCTCGTTTCCAAGTTGGTTTCCTGGGTGGCATCTCAGCACGCGCAGCCCTGGTTCTTCATCAATATGTCAGGTTACCTCTGTTGTAGCCCTAAAGGGCTGCCATGACTGCACTGTCTTGTCTCTTCCAGAATCCCCACATTCTACTACCAGTCCACCTCCACACAGTTAGCCTTACTCAGGAATTTCCTTCCAGATCTATGAATAGTTCTCAGATCAAGTCAAAAGAAACAGTTTACTTTCCTTCTCACTGATTTTGGCCAGTGTTTCAGTCTCACTGAAACTTGCAGATATGAGAAATCTTTATGCTATTTCATGACTCTACCAATTTGCTCAGGTTGTTCCTTCTGTTGGGGTCACTTTTTTCCCCTCACCCAACACCCCTGGCTTTGCCTTTCCCATCATCAGTGAAACCTATTAGGTTTAAGGACGAGTTTTTTTCAAGCAGCATTTCAGATACCTCTACCCCATCCAGGTAGAAAATAGTACTGATTGTTGGGATATTACTGTGACCTATAAAGCCCTAGTGTGTTTATATGACATTTAGTAAATATGTTTGCTTCTATACCACCTCCCTCAACTAACTGGTCAACTACTTAAGAACCAGTACTGTGTTTTATTCAGTTTTGAATTTCCAGCACCTAAAATGAAGCCTTCCTGGGAAATACTATGCATTTAATAACCGTTCCATGCAATAAAAATTGTGATTATTAATAATAAAGATGAGGGGCAGAGTCAAGATGGTAGTGTGAAAAGAAACAGAGTTTGTGTCTTCCCACAACTAGGGCACCTGCTGGATGCTAGTGGGCAACCCCGACACCCAAGGGGACAGGAGGAACCCCCAAGCGAGCCGGTAGAACGTGGGGAGGACTGAGGAGGGAGGAGAGGTGGAGGCCGGACAGGATCAGAGCCCCTGAGGGGTGGCTGAGAGAGGGGAGGGGTTCCCACACCTGAAGGGACCCTTGGGGGGCTCGGATCAGAGGGGAGTGGGACTGCGCCCAGGGTTTCTCCTGTCCAATCGCCGCGGAAGTCTGCCTGGCTCTCAGGCCAGGTCCTACGCCCTCAGAGGGCCCCTCTGGGATGGGTAGGTCCTAAGGTGTAGGAGGGAGGCCAGGAGAGAACAGGAGAGGCAGGTGGGGGGAGAGTGGAAGGCATTTGCCCCACCAACTCGGGCATGGGGAAACTGCTGAGCTCCCAGGCCAATCCCCTGCCCTCCAAAGCCCGCTCCAGGCTACATGGGTCCTGGGGGCATAGGAGGGAGGCTGGGAAGATCAGGAGAGGTGGGCGGGAGGGGCCCTCCAGGACCGGAGAACCTCAGACTCCAGGAAATATTCATCAGAGTGAGGTCTCCCGGAGGTCCTCATCTCAGCACCAAGACCCAGCTCTACCCAGCAGCCTACAAACTCCAGTGCTGAAAGCCATAGGCCAAACAATGAGTAAGATAGGAACATAATCCCACTCGTAAAAAAAAAAAGAGAGGGCTTCCCTGGTGGCGCAGTGGTTGAGAGTCTGCCTGCCGATGCAGGGGACACAGGTTCGTGCCCCAGTCCAGGAAGATCCCACATGCCGCGGAGCAGCTGGGCCCGTGAGCAATGGCCACTGAGCCTGCGCATCCGGAGCCTGTGCTCCGCAAAGGGAGAGGCCACAACAGTGAGAGGCCCGCGTACCACAAAAAAAAAAAAAAAAAAAGAGAGAGAGAGACAGCAAAAAAATATGTCACAGATGAAGGAGCAAGGTAAAATCCTACAAGACCAAATAAATAAAGAGGAAACAGGCAGTCTACCTGAAAAAGAATTCAGAGTAATGATAGTAAAGATGATCCAGAATCTAGGAAATAAAATGGAGGCACAGATTGAGAAAATACAAGAAATGTTTAACAAAGATGTAGAAGAACTAAAGAACAAACAAACACAGGTGAACAACACAATAACTGAAGTGAAAAATACACTAGAAGGAATCAATAACAGAATAAAGAGGCAGAAGAACGAATAAGTGAGCTGGAAGACAAAATGGTGGAAATAACTGCCGAGGAGCAGAATAAAGAAAAAAGAATGAAAAGAATTGAAGACAATCTCAGAGGCCTCTGGGACAACACTAAATGCACCAAAATTCAAATTATAGGAGTCCCAGAAGAAGAAGAGAAAAAGAAAGGGTCTGAGAAAATATTTGAAGAGATTACAGTGGAAAACTTCCCTAACATGGGAAAGGAAATAGTCACCCAAGTCCAGGAAGCACAGAGAGTCCCATACAGGATAAACCCTAGGAAAAACACACCAAGACACATATCAGTCAAACTAACAAAAATTAAATTGAAAGAAAAAATATTAAAAGCAGCAAGGGTTCGTGCCCCAGTCCAGGAAGATCCCACATGCCGCGGAGCGGCTGGGCCCGTGAGCCATGGCTGCTGAGCCTGCGTGTCCGGAGCCTGTGCTCCGCAATGGGAGAGGCCACAACAGTGAGAGGCCAGCATACGCAAAAAAAAAAAAAAAAAAAAAGCAGCAACAAAATACCATAGAAAGGAATCCTCATAAGGTTATCAGCTGATTTTTCAGCAGAAACTCTGCAGGCCAGAGGGGAATGGCAGGATATACTTAAAGTGATGAAAGAGAAAAGCCTACAACCAAGATTACTCTACCCAGTAAGGATCTTATTCAGAATCCACAGAGAAATCAAAAGCTTTTCAGACAAGAAAAAGCCAAGAGAATTCAGCACCACCAAACCAGCTCTACAACAAATGCTAAAGGAACTTCTCTACGCGGGAAACACAGAGAAGAAAAAGACCCACAGAAACAAATCCAAAACAATTAAGAAAATGGTAATAGGAACATACATGTTGATAATAACCTTGAATGTAAATAGATTAAATGACCCAACCAAAAGACACAGACTGGTTGAATGGATACAAAAACAAGACCCATATACATGCTGTCTACAAGAGATCCACTTCATACCTAGGGGCACATACAGACTGAAAGTGAGGGATGGAAAAAGATATTCCATGCAAATGGAAATAAAAAAAAAAAGCTGGAGTAGCAATACCTGTATCAGATAAAATAGACTTTAAAATAAAGACTGTTACAAGAGATAAGGAAGGACACTACATAATGATCAAGGGATCAACCCAAGAAGATATAACAATTGTAAATGTTTATGCACCCAACATAAGAGCACCTCAATACATAAGGCAAATGCTAACAACAATGAAAGGGGAAATCGACAGTAACACAATAATAGTAGGGGACTTTAACACCTCACTTACACCAATGGACAGATTATCCAAACAGAAAATAAATAAGGAAACACAAGCTTTAAATGACACAATAGACCAGATAGATTTAATTGCTATTTATAGAACATTCCACCTGAAACTGGCAGAATACACTTTCTTCTCAAGTGCACATGTAACATTCTCCAGGATAGATCACATTTTGCGTCACAAATCAAGCCTCAGAAAATTTAAGAAAATTGAAATTGTATCAAGCATCTTTTCGGACCAAAATCCTATGAGATGGGAAATCAATTACAGGAAAAAAACTGTAAAATCCACAGATGGAGGCTAAACAGTGCACTACTAAATTACCAAGAGATCACTGAAGAAATCAAAGAAGAAATAAAAAAATACCTAGAAATAAATGACAACAAAACATGATGACCCAAAACCTATGGGACACAGCGAAAGCAGTTCTAACAGAGAACTTTATAGCAATTCAATCTCACCTCAAGAAACAAGAAAAATCTCAAATAAACAATCTAACCTTACACCTAAAGCAACTAGAGAAAGAAGAACAAAGAAAACTCAAAGTCAGTAGAAGGAAAGAGATCATAAAGATCAGAGCAGAAATAAATGAAATAGAAATGAAGAAAACAGTAGCAAAGATCAATAAAACTAAAAGCTGGTTCTTTGAGAAGATAAACAAAATTGATAAACCCTTAGCCAGACCCAACAAGATAAAAAGGGAGAGGACGCAAATCAATAAAATTAGAAATGAAAAAGGAGAAATTACAACTGACACCATAGAAATACAAAGGATTATAAGAGACTATTACAAACAACTATATGCCAATAAGATGGACAACCACGAAGAAATGGACAAATTCTTGGAAAGGTACAACTTTCCAAGACTGAACCAGGAAGAATTAGAAAATATAAACAGACCTATCACAAGTAATGAAATTGAAACTGTAATTAAAAATCTTCCAACAAACAAAAGCCCAGGACCAGATGGCTTCACAGGTGAATTCTATCAAACATTTAGAGAAGAGCTAACACCCGATCCTTCTCAAACTCTACCAAAAAATTGCTGAGGGAGGAGCACTCCCAAATTCATTCTATGAAGCCACCATCACCCTGATACCAAAACCAGACAAAGATATCACAAAAAAGAAAATTATAGACCAATATCACTGATGAACATAGATGCAAAAATCCTAAACAAAATAATAGCAAACATAATCCAACAACATATAAAAAGGATTATACACCATGATCAAGTGGGATTTATCCCAGAGATGTAAGGATTCTTCAATATAAGCAAATCAATCAATGTGATACACCATATTAACAAATTAAGGAATAAACACCATATGATAATCTCAATAGATGCAAAAAAGCTGTCGACAAAATTCAACGCCCATTTATGATAAAAACCCTCAAGAAAATGGGCATAGAGGGAACCTACCTCAACATAATAAAGGCCATATATGACAAACCCACAGCAAACATCATACTCCATGGTGAAAAACTGAAAGCATTTCCACTAAGATCAGGAACAAGACAAGGATGTCCACTCTCACCACTCCTATTCAACATAGTTTTGGAAGTCCCAGTCACGGCAATCAGAGAAGAAAAAGAAATAAAAGGAATCCAAATTGGAAAAGAAGTAGTAAAACTGTCACTGTTTGCATATGTCATGATACTATATGTAGAAAATCCTAAAAATGCCACCAGAAAACGATTAGAATTAATCAATGAATTTGGTAAGGTTGGCGGATACAAAATTAATGCACAGAAATCTCTGGCATTCCCACACACTAACAATGAAAAATCAGAAAGAGAAATTAAGGAAACAATCCCATTTACCATCCCAACAAAAAGAATAAAATACCTAGGAATAAACCTACCTAAGGAGGCAAAAGACTTGTATTCAGAAAACTATGAAACACTGATGAAAGACATCAAAATGACATAAACAGATGGAGAAATATACCATGTTCTTGGATTGGAAGAATCAACATTGTAAAAATGACTGTACTACCAAAGCAATCTACAGATTCAATGCAATCCCTGTCAAACTACCAATGGCATTCTTCACAGAATTAGAACAGAAAATTTTACAATTCGTATGGAAACACAGAAGACCTCAAATAGCCAAAGCAATCTTGAGAAAGAAAAACAGAGCTGGAGGAATCAGGCTCCCTGACTTCAAACTATACTACAAAGCTGCAGAAGTCAAGACAGTACAGTACTGGCACAAAAATAGAAATATAGATCAATGGAACAGGAAAGCCCAGAGACAAACCCAAGCACCCAAGATTATGGTCACATAATCTATGACAAAGGAGGCAAGAATATACAATGGAGAAAAGACAGTCTCTTCAATAAGCGGTGCTTGGAAAATTGGACAGCTATATGTAAAAGAATGAAATTAGAACACTCCCTAACACCATACACAAAAATAAAGTCCAAATGGATTAAGGACCTAAATGTAAGACCAGGCACTATAAAACTCTCAGAGGAAAATGTAGGAAAAACACTCTTTGACATAAATCACAGCAAGATCTTTTTTGACCCACCTCCTAGAGTAATGAAAATAAAAACAAAAATAAACAAATGAGACCTAATTAAACTTAAAAGATTTGCACAGCAAAGGAAACCATAAACAAGACGAAAAGACAACCCTCAGAATGGGAGAAAATATTTGCAAATGAAACAATGGACAAAGGATTAATTTCCAAAATATACAAACAGCTCATAGAGCTCAATATCAGAAGAACAAATAATTCAATTAAAAAATGGGCAGAAGATCTAAATAGACATTTCTCCAAGGAAGACATACAGATGGCCAAGAAGCACATGAAAAGATTCTCAACAACACTAATTATTAGAGAAATGCAAATCAAAACTACAGTGAGGTATCACCTCACACCAGTCAGAATGGCCATTATCAAAAAATCTAGAAGCAAGAAATGCTGGAAAGGGTGTGGTGAAAAGGGAACCCTCCTGCACTGCTGGTGGGAATGTAAATTGATGCAACCACTATGAAGAACAGTATGGAGGTTCCTTAAAAATCTAAAAATAGACTACCATATGACCCAGCAATCCCACTATTGGGGATATACCCTGAGAAAACCATAATTCAAAAAGAGACAGATACCACAACGTTCATTGCAGCACTATTTACAGTAGTCAGGACATGGAACCAACCTAAATGTCCCTCAACAGATGAATGGATAAAGAAAATGTGGCGCATATATACAATAGAATATTACTCAGCCATAAAAAGAAACGGAATTGAGTTATTTGTAGTGAGGTGGATGGACCTAGAGTCTGTCATACAGAGTGAAGTCAGAAAGAGAAAAACAAATACTGTATGCTAACGCATATATATGGAATCTAAAAAAAAAAATGGTACTGATGAACCTAGTGGCAGGGCAGGAATAAAGATGTAGACATAGAGAATGGACTTGAGGACACGGGGTGGGAGGGGGAAGCTGGGGTGAAGTGAGAGCGAAGATGGGGTGAAGCAACGACATATACAGACTACCGAATGTAAAATAGCTAGTGTGAAGCACAGGGAGATCAGCTCGGTGCTTTGCGATGACCTAGAGGGGTGGAATAGGGATGGTGGGAGGGAGGCTCAAGAGGGAGGGGATATGGGGATATATGTATGCATATGGCTGATTCACTTTGATGTACAACAGAAACAAACACAGTATTGTGAAGCAATTATACTCCAATAAAGATCTGTTAAAAAATAATAATAAAGATGAACTCCCTCTACTTTAAGAAGGTCAAACATATACAAATCCAGACCTATGAAATAGAAAATACTAGGAATAATGATACAGCCTTTAAAAAGATGCTTCACTTTGTAAGAGAGCAACAAATTTTCACTGAAAATGTCATTTAATAGTTGTCTTTACATTCAGTTTTTCCAGGAAAAATATATATTTCTTAAAATAAGCAATATCTGTACTTCAAAAGTCCAATTGCAGGCAATGGCTTGATTTAAAAAAAATTTAAAAACCTGTCTGTAGTAGCAGCTGTACTTTGACTGTTCTCTTCATGCTTTAAACCATATGTAAGAATTACAAAATACTTTTCTCTTTTGAGAAGCTAGATATTGGAAGTCTATTTGAAAACACTCCAAAAATTATAAAAAATGATATCTATTATTAATAGAGTTTAAATTTCATATTTTGGCCCAATATTATATAAGAGGTTCTAGTTTCCCTAAACTCTCACATTTGGTTTACTATTTTATTCTTATAATAACCCTGTGATAGGTGTTAAACAGATTTCACCACTCTACCCTGCCTTTTTTATTAAAAAAAAAGATGGAGAAAGTACACATACTCTTCCAAGATTCCTTCTAATTAATTTACTTTTGGAATTTATGTTTTCTCAGGATGGGCCTCAGTTCTGTCCAATAAAAATTTTTAGTGTATCAGCAAATCAAGAAGTCAACATACATTTCTTGTGTGCCACCCTTTATTACTTCTGCCAAGTCCTCAGGCATTTTTAGTCAGAATTCCAAACTAAACTATTGTATTTGGAACACAATTTTAGAAATTCTGTCTTCAAATAGCAAGTCTTGATCCTCTCACACATTTTGATGTGAACATCTGTGAGTATATAGAACTCTAAACCAGCAGAGCTCCCTTTGTTTAAGGCCAGAGTTCTCCTGGAGGTGGAAAATTCAGGTTGTTGATGCTGACCTGGGTAACCCAGACCCATTTGTTTGTTCCTTCTGCCTCATCTCTTTCCTACTTCCCAACTTTTCAGTACGAAAAAGATTTGAAAAAATTTAGATAATTTGCCTAAAGCCACATAGCTAGTTGTCCCTAAGGCTTGGCCAACATATAGGGTTTCTTGACTAGGGTCAAATAAATGAAAAATCAATTATTGAAATGAAAAATAAACAACCCAGGCTCTTTTGGTAGATATAGCTGGATTACAAAAAAATTTTAAATGTGTTCCATTTAGCAAAACCTCTAAACATGTTCTTCATAGTGACGTTACATACGCTGAGTCATCCTCTTCTTCTCCCCCCACCCTTTTTTTTTTTTAATAACTGAAGAAATTGAGAATGTTGGGCTAATGACAGTTAAATGTTCATCATAATTTATAGTTGTATGAATGTGCCTAATACTTTTAAGGAATGTTTATAACTTTATTCCCTAGAGACCTAGATGCTTACCAGATCTACATGAGGTCTGTAAGGCAGTCACTTATCTGATGCCTTGCTTCTGTTAAGATGGAGCCCAGATGCATCCCAGGTCGTGGAACTCAGCATGCAGTGCTCTTCGCAGCTCATCACACTGCAGGATTCTACTAATCAAGTATAGGGTCTCCTGGATGTGAGGTGGAAAATGTGAATGAAGAATGTGCAACCCTAACCCCACACCTGTCACAGAGAATCTCTGTTATTCAAGCCTCTACCTGGATTTTGGTTGAGAAGCTCAGGATTTCAGAGATGGCTCAGAAGACTTGTGAAATCCAGTGATGAAAAGATCTTCAGAAGTATCAAGCTCTATTATTAGTCTGAGTAGCAATTAGTCCCCAGATGATTTTTACTTTGGGGAAGAAAATCTCAGAAGTGATTAGTCAACTAGCCCAACAGCTGCAAATGTCTTCAGATTTGAAAACATTTCCCTCTTTGCAGAGGACAGGCAGTAGGGCCCCAAATGCAAGCAAATTCCACATATACAAGGAACTACTCTGTCAGCAAGCTTAATTGGGTAGAAAAAGTTTGCTTCTAATTCCACTATTAAAGAACATTATAAATCAACCAATCATAGGATTTGGAGGTTGAAGGAAACCCTAATTTTGCTATTGCTCCACATGGCTAGCTTGACAAATACAGAAGCAGATGAAATTTGACTTTGATTAGTGCTCTTTTTTAAAGAAAAAATATTTCTAGGACACATTCCAACCCACAGTCTTTCTTTACTAATATAAGACAGGTTTTATTTATTTATTTTTTTGTTTGTTTTTGCGGTACGCGGGCCTCTCACTGCTATGGCCCCTCGCACTGCGGAGCTCAGGCTCCGGACCCACAGGCTCAGCGGCCATGGCTCACAGGCCCAGCCGCTCCGCGGCATGTGGGATCTTCCCCGACCGGGGCACGAACCCGGTGTCCCCTGCATCGGCAGGCAGACTCTCAACCACTGCGCCACCAGGGAAGCCCAAGACAGTTTTTTAATGTAATATGTTGTTTGACGTTTAATTTTTAAGCCCTAATTATTCTTTAATAAGCAATAACATTTGATATATACTAATGAGTGATAAAAGCACTTAAGCTATTTCATTTCTTAACATAAATTTATTTTGTAAAACAGAGCAGAGGAAATATTACCTGCATGAAATGTCACATCTTGACCACATTCTCTCTGTAATCCTGGTTCCTGAGCATTCAGGGCAAACTGTAGAGGGGGGAAATGGGAATAAAAATGTCTCACAGGATTGTTGCAAATTTTAGTGGGAAAATATATGTTAGTCACTGGGCATGGGATGAGTGGTCAGTAGTGTTTACTTCTATCCCTCTTGCTTCTCTCAGGTAAAGATGGGAATTTTGATCCCTGGTCAGCCAGAGGAAGACTATTTTTAACCAAGTAAACCTTCAGATTACACTACATTGAAAATCTTCTCTTTGACTTTTAAAAATTCCTTTTTTATTCTCACTTTTCTCTAACAGGAAAGGTGGGTGGGCTGGAAGTGTCCCTTCTTCCTAGGGAAAGCTCACTTTTAGTATGTGTGTTAACCAATGATCCACTGATTGAATTTTTAAAGTATCCTAGCTTCTGATGTATTGATACTTAGCCATTTATTGTGTATTCAGTCTATTGGCAAGGAATATTTATTGACTCCCTACCCCACACCTGTCTTCTAAGAATATACAACTCAATCCTTTTGGAATGTTTAAAGTCTGGGGAATATATGCTGATATTACACTGTATGATCAGTGTTAAGTGCTGGATGTATCAAGTATGTTGAAATTCAAAGGAGAACAAGATCGCTTCTGCCTTTGGTGGTCTGAGATAGCTTCTTGGGGGAAAGTCGGATTTGGATGGAGAAGTGGAGGTGGGACTACCACAGGGAAGAATACAGAGAGGGTAGAGTGGTTGTTTTTGAAGAAAAAAGAGGAGGGAAATATTCCAGAAAGAAGGAATAGGCCTGTTTATCTGGATCTGACGGTTTGTGTACCATTATGATTAATCACAGGAACGGTTGCCAAGCTTTCACCATAAAAATATTCTCCAGGAGAATTCACCAAGTTCTACGGCTTATTAATGCCTGTTGATGCATTTTATTTTGCATATTCAATGACAGGTGACACTTTTTTTTTAAAGGAATGAAGGCAATAAGATGTTCATTAGAGGACTGGTTTATGTGTGATATTTTAAAACTGAGCAATGTCACTACCCCAAGCAAATTATGAGTCTTTAGTTTTAGCATGTTTTCAGTGTCTTTGAAATTTCTAAATGTATGACTTGACATTTTTACTTAGTACATGTAAATTTATATTTATCAAGAAATTATGAAACAAGGCAGTGTAGTGCTGTGGCACGTGTTTTGATTTGGAATAAAAACAACTTGGTTTATAGTCCTACTTTTACCATTAAATAGTCTTTTCTTTTATGACCTTGAATATATTTCCCATCTGTGAATCTGTGTAATCATGTACAAAATAAGTGAGACTAAACTTAAGTGCATTTTAATCCCAAGTTTTATAGTTGTATAACATTTTTTTTAAAAACCACAATCCTCTTTTATTTTTATGACTTTAAAAAACCACATTCATGATAAATGGGACCTGCACATTTCAAATGTTTTTCTTCTTGGGTAGCAACATAATTTTTCAAGGGCTACATGGCAGCTTTTAGCCCAGTTATATCTTAATGTCAAAGCCAACATCCTAAAGAAACTTAGAGATAAAGGACAATTTAAAAGGAGTTCTTCTTTCTGTTCCTGGTAGGGGCTTGCAAGGAATCCTGAAATATGTGTAATTTAACATTAATTATAGCACTTTATGATATTTTGCAGTTTTAAACTGTATCCACTCATACAACTGAACTTGACCTGAGTGACCTTTTATGAAAGATAATAATGTATTCAAGGCTTACCACTAGGAAAAGTGCATGCTATGTGGAAGATGTATCCACAGGAGGCCAAGAGCTGATGGATGGCTGTCCCACTTATGAGTATAGTCCCAAGGTCCCTCTGGTACCATCTCTCTCAGTTCCCCAGCAGGAACACTATGCTCCCACTCTCTGTGTGTTAGAGAACACATTTGCAGGTTATCAACCAGCACAGAGCATTGATTAAGCATTGCTGATACATCTCTATCAACAGAAACCATGGGGTTGGGGGTGTGCTCAGAACCCCTGCAAGAAAGCCCAGGATACGCTTCTGCATAGATACAGTTTCTCACAGCCCTGAGAAACCCTTTCAGACATTTTCATAAGCCTGGGTCCTATATGAGCATGTAATTCTAGCTTACACATAAATAAATAACATCAGTGCTAACAGTACGTGCATTTTTGTTGTGAGGTAAACTTGTCCTAAATGCCTATTGCTATACATTTTTAATTCCCTTCAGAATAAATAGAAGCTTTTCTTTACAAAGTGGCTAATGAAAGATAAAGCCCTTTTCTTTTGTTTTTCTATCTGATGAGAAAAAATGTCTACATCTTTTTTAAGGTTTGAGAACATAGGAGACCCGATGTTCATTCCCCAAAGCAGATTTGAATTTTCTAGTTTTACTTTTTAATGTTTAAATGTTAGCATATTGTATCAACCAAAATAAGACTATGATTATAAAAACTATAATTCACAATAAACCTGCATTATATGATCATTTGGAGTTAGCCTTGGTTTAGTGTAAAAATCACAGCAAAACACAGGCAGACCAGAATCGAGCTTCTGGCTCCATTAATTGATAGTGTTGTGACTTCTGGAAGTCGCTTAAATTTTTTGAGCCTTTGCTCTCATCTGTTTAATGGGGATGATGATCCAAAATCATAGGGTGGTAAAATAAGATAGTGAGATAATGTGTTTGCCATAACAAAGGTATTAGAAAAATACTACCCTTTTCTCACCTCTCCTTCTTAATCAAGTTGAAAGCACAGGGTAAGAATTTGATGAATCCTTCATTGAAAAAGAAAAATCAAGACCTCACGATTTTATCCTAGGCCTTCTGTTTTCCTTACTGTATACACCTTCCTGAGCCATCTGGATCTCTTTGTTGGCCACAGTTACCACCTCTATGCTGATGGCCCCCTGGTCCAAATCACTTTCCTGTGCTCCAGACCCTTTTATCTATATGCTTTTTAGTAATCTCACATACATGCCCTGTTAAACTCTACATTTTCTAAACTGAGTTTAGCATCGCCCTCCTGCCATTAAAAAAATGCAATAACAATCAAACAATTGCATTCTCTTGCTCTGTTTCCTATCACATGTACCTAAGCTACAAATGTGGGTTATAGCCTGGACTCTTCTCTAACTTTTTCACAACCAATTGCCAAGTCTTGCCCCTTCTACTTCTGAAGTATCTTTGAGATCCATCAACAATTCTCCATTCTTACTGCCACCACCCTACCTCAGGCCACTGTCATCTTTTGCCTGAATTTTTGCAACCAACTTTCAACTGGTCTCTCTGTCTATAGTCATGCCTCTCTCCAATCTGTTGCTCATTTTACAGCCAGAAAAACCTTTCTAAATATACATCATATTGCATCTCTTCTGTGCTTAAAACCCACACTTACCATCCTTCTAATGGTTTAGTCAATGCATCCTTAATATACTTTATTTACAATGGAGTTCACTCCCTAGGCCCCCTTGAAAACTCAAGTATTTGTTGTAGTGTTGCAGCTAACAGCTCTCAATTCTGTCCCTCCCTGGGACTTTCCCTCAGCTGAAGAGAACCTACATGCATAAGGTCATACCCTCCCCAGAGCAGCTGGTATCCAGTGACAGCCCCATTCAGAGGCATAAAATTCCAACCCCCTGAATCCAATCAGAGACAACTCTGAAGGTCCATCCCAATTTCAGAGCTCCCTGGGGGATTGGCTAAAGACTTTGCAGTGACCATATAACAACCCAACTTCTTCCACGCACAGGGAGAGAGAGAAGTTGGGCAGTGGAACGCCCTCACTGACTCACAGGGGTTGATATTGAAACCTCTCCCCAGTAAACTTCCTGCATGAAGACCTCAGCATTGGAGCCAATTTCCAAGAGAAGCCAATATTTGGCACAAGACTCTCCTGTGGACTATTTAGCATTTTGGCCTCATACTGCATGACTTCTTCCCGTTGCACTCTATTTTTTATCTGGTCTCACCTAATTTCAGTTCTTCAACTATATAGTGCTCTATCTTTGAGCCTTGGCACTTGTCCTTTCCTCTGAGCTCTCTCCTCCCTCCTTCTTTTGGTCTTTGTTTAAGTGTCACTTCTTTCAGGAGGCTTTTCTGATCCAGATTCTAGTTAAGTGCATTTCCTTTGTGTTCGCCTGGTATTGGGTTGGCCAAAAAGTTCATTCGGGTTTTTCTGTATGCTCTTATGGAATGAACTTTTTGGCCAACCCAATATTTCCTTCCTTACAGCATTCATCACTTCCACGTTGTGTTGTTACAGCCCATGACCACATCTAGTCCGTATTGTTGACTGGCTATAGGTTCTGTGAGGAAAGGGAATTTTCACCATTTTATCCCAGCACATTTTATGTTAGTCTCTCAAACATTACTTAATCAGTAAAGAACAAGGTAATTACATATACATATATTCTTAAAAGTCTGCAAGCAGGCTAACTTTTTTCCCCTAATAAGTAATCCTTAAAACAGTTTCCTTTACCTGTCAGAGACAAGGATACCATCTATTTTGGCAAAGGCGGAGAAGCCCTTTGGGATGGACAAACTTGGCCACGTGGTCTTCTCTTTTCCCCAGATCCCACCTGCCAGAGCTAGAGCTGAGCCACATGATAGGCCCTTAGTAACAAGAGTGAGTGTCCAGCCAGTGTGAAGGCAACCAGACACTCAGCCTATCAACCATGGGCCTGGAGGTTTTCACACTCCCTGGAGAGCAAAGAATTGTCCAACTACTTTCTAGTTTAGCAATTGATGTGTTAAGTTTCTCAGTCAGTATTTAGTAGCGATTTGCATGTATTTTTAGTTTGACCTACATGATCTCATTTAAAATCCTTTCTAAACTTGACTTAAAGCCAATTTTTCACTTCAGATTTTTTTCCTTCTCTTCTGTCCCAAAGATACATATTTAGATGATCTTTGGTTTTAAACTACAACTGTTTGGTCAGCCTGTTAACAAACACTGGTGGTGGTTTCAGCTGCAGCCTCTTATGATTCTACATCATTAAAAACAATGTGATTATAAACAAATCAAACCTGCACTGGATCTCTCTAGAATCTGACCATTGTGTGCTTCTATCAAGTTCCTAAGCTTGATGAAAAAAACTATATGGTCTCTCTGTTTACCACATCTGGTCTCTATGAAGCATTGTGCTACAGGGGTGGGAAGAGTCTTTAGCAGACAAATATTGACCAGGGGCTGACAGGAAAGATGAAGGTGCCAACAGGTAGATTTCTTTTTCTTTTCCTCCTCTTACAGACAGTTCCAAAGCATAGTGCTGTATATAGCCTATCCAGAGACATCCCACATGGCTGAGTGACCAGTTGGTGGTCACTTGGTGAAGCAGGCCACAGCCATAGTGTACCACCTGACTTAACTCCCCTATCCTCCCAACTCACTGCCGTCTCTCTCTCAGTTGCTCTTCTTTGATTCCATCATGGCCTCAGGCTGTTTTCTAGTCAACCTTGGCTAAGATTAGAGCATAATCCCTTACCTACTGCTTGACGAAATAATTATGAAACACTGTAAATTCCAACCAACACTCCTAACTCCAGCTTAATACTTCTTTTTAGGCTTTATTGTCACTAAGAAAATAGTAGCTATAAGCAAGAGAAAAATCAGGAAGGCTTAATTGAAAAGCAGTAACAATGGTTTTCATTGGTAAGTTTATTGGAGATTTCTAGTTTCTGGTTTGTTTTCTTTTTTTTGTATATTTCTATTTTCATTTTTTTCTGAAGTGCAGGTATTTATGTAGTTAAAGGACTATTAAAAGAAAGCAAATAAAAATATTTTATTTTAAAATATTATAGCTATTATTTTTTTAATCTACTTTTAAGTATTAGTCTAAATTCTCCAGAAAGTGGGCAGAGAGAGAACGTACCTCAACACAATAAAGGCTGTATATGACAAACCCTCAGCTAACATCATACTTAACAGTGAAAAGCTGAAAGCATTTCCTCTAAGGTCAGGAAAAAGACAAGGATGACCACTCTTACCAATTTTATCCCACATAGTTTTGGAAGTCCTAGCCACAGCAATTAGAGGAGAAAAAGAAATAAAAAGAATACAAATTGGGGCTTCCCTGGTGGCGCAGTGGTTGAGAGTCCGCCTGCCAATGCAGGGGACACGGGTTCATGCCCCGGTCTGGGAAGATCCCACATGCCGTGGAGCGGCTAGGCCCGTGAGCCATGTCTGCTGAGCCTGCACGTCCGGAGCCTGTGCTCCACAACGGGAGAGGCCGCAACAGTGAGAGGCCCACGTACCACAAAAAAAAGAAAAAGGAAAAGAAAAAGAATACAAATTGGAAAGGAAGAAATAAAACTGTCACTGTGGATGATATGATACTATACATAGAAAATCCTAAAGATGACACCAGAAAATTACTAGAGCTCATCAATGAATTTGGTTAAGTTGCAGGATACAAAATTAATATACAAAAGTCTGTTGTGTTTCTATACACTAACAATGAACTACCAGAAAAAGAAATTAAGGAAACAATCCCATTTACCATAACATCAAAAAGAATAAAATATCTAGGAATAAATTTACCTAAGGAGGCAAAAACCTGTACTCAGAAAACATCTAAGATGCTGATGAAAAAAATTAAAGACAACACAAAAAGATGGAAAGATACACTGTGTTCTTGGATTGGAAGAATCAATATTGTTAAAATGATCATACTACCCAAGGCAATCGACAGATTCAATGCAATCCCTATCAAATTACCAATGGTATTTTTCACAGAACTAGAACTAATAATTTTTAAATTTGTATGGAAACACAAAATAACCTGAAGAGCCAAAACAGTCTTGAGAAAGAAGAACAGAGCTGGAGGAATCACGTTCCCTGACTTCAGACTATACTACAAAACTACAGTAAGCAAAACAGTAAGGTATTTGCACAGAAACAGACACATAGATCAGTGGAACAGGACAGAAAGCCCAGAAATAAACCCACACACTTATGGTCAATTAATCTATGACAAAGGAGGCAAGAATATACCATGGAGAAAAGACAGTCTCTTCAACAAGAGGTGCTGGGAAAACTGAACAGCTACTGTTCAGCTACTGAACAGTTCTAATTAAATTAGAACATTCTCTAACACCATATACAAAAATAAACTCAAAATGGATTAAAGACCAGAATGTAAGACTGGATAGTATAAAACTCCTAGAGGAAAACATAGGAAGAACACTCTTTGACATAAATTGCAGCAATATTTTTTTGGATTCATCTCCTAAAGTAAAGGAAATAAAAGCAAAAAAAAAAAAAAAAAAGAGGGGGACCTAATTAAACTTAAAAGCTTTTGCACAGCAAAGGAAACTACTGATAAAATGAAAAGACAACCTGCCAAATGGGAGAAAATATTTGCAAATGATATGACCAATAAGGGATTAATATCCAACATATATAAACACCTCATACAACTCAACATAAAAAAAGAAACCTGATTATAAATGGGCAGAAGAACTGAATAGATAATTTTCCAAAGAGGAAATGCAGATGGCCAACAGGCACATTGAAAAGATGCTCAGTGTCACTAATCATCGGAGAAATGTAAATCAAAACACAATGAGGTATCATTTCACACCTGTCAGAATGGCTGTCATAAAAAAGAAAACAAATAACAAATGTTGGCAAGGGTGTGGAGAAAAGGGGACCCTTGTACACTGCTGGTGGGAATATAAGTTGGTGCAGCCACTGGGGAAAACACTATGGAGGTTTCTCAAAAAACTAAAAATAGAACTTATCATATGATCCAGCAATTCCACCTTTGGGTATATACCCCCCCAAAAAACCCCAAAAAACCACACTAATTTGAAAGATACATGCACCCCAATTTTCATAGCAGCATTATTTACAAATGCCAAGATATGGAAGCAACCTAAGTGTCCATCAAAAGATGAATGGATAAACAAGAGGTGATGTATATATTTATTGATACAATGGAATATTACTCAGCCTTAAAATAGAATAAAATTTTGCCATTGTCAGCAACATTGATGGACCTGGAGGGCATTATGCTAAGTGAAATAAGTCAGAGAAAGGCAAATACTGTAGAACATCACTTACACGTGGAATCTTAAAAATACAACAAACAGGTGAATATAAAAAAAAAAGAAGCAGAACACAGATATAGAGAAAAAACTAGTGGTTACTAGCGGGGAAAGGGAGCGGGGGGCAATATAGGAGTAAGAGAGTAAAAGTACAGACTTATGTATAAAATGAACTATAAGGATATATTGTACAACACGGGGAATAAAACCAGCATTTTATAACTTTAAATGGAGCATAACCTTTAAAAATCGTGAGTCACTATATTGTACACCTGTAACATATATTATACAACAACTACATTTCAATAAAAAAATAATGATTAAAAATAATAGTATAGGGCTATTAAGTAGCCGATACTTGAATTATTTCTAGACTTTAGTTCCAGAGTCCACGCTCAATAAATACTTGTTGAATTAAGGAATCAATAAAACAATGAATGAATTTTTTTAAAAGTTCTTTCATCTTAGAAGTGTTATTCTGAAACCTCAGGCAGCTTTAACTTGTATCCAGTGAAGGAAAAACAAGCAAATGAAATACTTCTTTGATCAGAGTGCTCCACAAAGACTTAATATTCAGCTACTAATTTTGCAAAATTGGGTAAGGGATAGGAAAATCCTTAGGAAGAACTAACTGTTCACTGCTTAAAACTCATATTGTGTTACCACTTGCTATCCTTTTTTAAAAGTGTGTTATAATCTTTCTGAAATTTTAAAATGCATTAGTGTTTCCACATTTTTGTAGTTGATGTTTTCTGTGTCTAATAGAAGTACACAAGTCTTCAAGTTGAGATGATTCCAGTTTTGCTTTTCTTGCAGGCAAACACTTGAGGTATTTCCCTGCAGAATTTAAGACTGGGATTCCCCAAAGCAATTTCTTCCAGTTAATTGCTCCACTGTGATCTAAAAGATTTTTCTCTCCACTGCTGCTAGAATCTTGATGTAATCAGATAGTGAAGCAAGAGGTACTGACAACCGAGGCCGAGTGATGGCCTCAGCCTTGTCTTGGCACCTTTGTATGAAACAGGCTCTAACTACCAGCTGACAAAGAAGTCAGAGAGGTTGCTGCCACCAGAAAGCCCTTCCTGGAGTTAAAAATCTCAGGTCAGTAGTCTCCAAGAGCTTTGGAAGCTACATTGAGATTTCAGTTTCTTCTACACTCATCCCCCAAAACACACACTTTTTTGCACCCCCAAAAAGTAATATAAAAGGTATATACATATATGTGTGTATGTATAGAACATACACACACTAATCAAAATACATCCTAGTACCACATACATCCTAGTTCATTGTCCTGGGGATAGGGTATAAGAACATTTTTCTTAGAAGAAAGGACTATATATTTTAAAAGACATCCCCACAGAACTTTATTTTTGTAACATGCTTTCATTATTTTTCTGAGGTAGAAAGGACACTGTAAAGAACCAATAAAATTGCTAGCTTCCACATTGGTTTAATGTCTGCAGATGGAATTAAAAACACTTTAATGTGCCCTCCAGTGCAATGTTACCACTTCCTGGCCATGTTTAAATTGGGTTTAAGTGCTTCGATGTCTGCCAATAGCAATATCCATGTTAAACAGTGATTGTGAGGCACGTAAAATGGTTCACCAATGTTTTTGTCTGAAGTCTCCCATGCTGTCTTTATAGAGAGGAACTAAGTACAAGATATTGGATATTTTCTGTGCACAATGGATGAAATATTTAAATATAGTTGTTGTTGGGAAGGTGTAACATTCAGATGTCTTAACTGCTCTGTATTTTTCTCTTTTATTTGTACACAACTATGGTGAGCTTCACTTTGCAGTAGAACACATCTCAGTTTCCTTTTATTTCATGGCTAATTGGTAGAAAGGAAAGGGCAGATGTGAATCCATCTCCCTACTTAATCCTTAGAGCATCATAAAAATGAAAACTTCTCAGTCTTACTTTGTAGTCCCTTTGATCCAAGAAGTAAAATAATTGCACACATTAACTCACTCCTCCACAAGTGGTTAAAAGGTATGAGCATCATTTGTTTAGAAATCAAGCTCTAAATATTTAATAACAGATTCAAAGATGTCTCATCAGTTTAGTGATGCTATTCTCTAACTGAAGTACAATATTTACCTATGAAAAATGGGACTGATTTATTGTCTTATTTCTTGTGTTTATAAAAAAAATCAAGCAACTATTCATTGGTTCTTGACTCTGTTCCGTATGCTAAGAAAATGAAATGTTGATTTTTCTCTTCTCTACTTCTTTATGTTCCAATCGTCCTCTTTCTATGTCTAGGTTTATTAAATTCACTAGTAAAATAAAACATCTTGCTCAGTTCTGATAGTATGTGTGACCAGAATCATTCTTTAAAGCATGTTCATACTGAGACTAGCTCTTCTTACTCTAAGTGAATCTTATTTTCCCAATGATTTTTTTTGTTTCCAAGAAGACACAAGAGCTTTGGGATGCACTGCTAAGAGTAGAATAATTAAATTCATCTTACAAAGTAAGCTTTGTACTCACTATTCCTTAAGATAATAGAAACAGTTAAAACTAATACAAATATGAGAAACACATACTGTAGAAAAATTATCCTTTTTTAAACTTCATACAATTTGTGGTTTATTTATTCGCAGGTTTAAGGTATTATTCTTTTTCCAAGATAAAATTATTTGATAAATGTTTTGAAAATTTATGAGTACATCCAAATACTAAATGGAAAAAAAAAAAGCAGCAGTTCTAATATCTTTGTGTTTGGAGATACCTGATGAATAAGTGGGCAGCTTTTCTCACTCACTGTCTGTGTCCTTAAATGCAATTCCACGCAACCTAGATGCCACTGGGGCACTAGAGATCCATGTCAGGTACAGCATTGCTATATTTTGTTATTTTTTCCCTTTTCCGCTTTACCGTAAAACAATTACCTTTCACATATAAAGCTCTCATTAAATGTAAACCAGTTAGAATGATTACCAACATGACCTTAAAGGAGTATCCAAGCAGACAGTGAGGCCTGTATCCTGAAAGCATCCTCACCTGGCAACCGGCCCACTCTCTGCACTGACCTGATGGAGCTTCTGATCCAAAAACTCATACTATGGGGTCAAGTCTGCCTCAAGGTTAAAGCCTCAATATAGTATTCCAAACTTTTAAATAACCTCTTTGCTCCGTGTCCATTTCACCTGCTTTATGTCTAAACTGATTATAAAGTTCATTCACCGGAATGAACCTTGTTCTACAAAACCTTACCATTATATTCCCTGGACTATAATGTACATCAGTTCTACCAGCTGTTCTTTAGTTGGAACCCTAGTTTCCATTATTCTTCTTTTGGTAAGAATGCCAGGCTTCACTTTGGGCAAATAACCTCTCCTCATTTTTGTGCAGTCAAGGCATCTTGTCAAGAGGAAGAGTGAATGACTCAGGTTGGGCCAACTGGGTTTTCTCTCTTTAAATTTGGAACCTTGAGCAGGTTGAACACAAGGACAGAAAAAGTAGTCAGAGTCTGTTCATTTTGGAAATGGTACTCTGATGGTACCAAAGTGGTATTTTGGCACTTTAGAGCCTTGTTCATAGCTTTTTCTCTGAGTCCTCTTTCTTTAGCCTTCCTGTGAATTTTGAACTACAAAATATCCTTATAATACATTATTTTCTCTTGAAGTTAGCCATAGCTGATTTTGTTGCTTATAACCAAAAGCTTCTAGCTGAAATATGCTGCTTTCTTGAGTGTAAGTCTGAACTGCATCTATATTCCTTATGGATTTCATCAACATAATTATTTCTGAATGTATACTTTTGGGAAAAGTTTGACAGTTTTAGAAATGGTTTCAGAGAGGACAGGATACCGGCTTGCATTTTAGGCCTAGTTAAAGATAAGAGTAAATTAAAATATAAGATTCCTGGTCGTGTAATAAGTATTTGTTTGGGTGCCTATGAAGAGCACATTTCTATGTTGGATTAAGAAGGGGATATAAAATAAGAAAAGATCCATATATCCATACTGAAGGAAGGTTTAATTTAACAGTCTAATGAGGTTGTATTAGACATAATTACAGAAAGTTAAACAAAAATGTAAAATATCTTAAATAAAAATTAAACCACAATACAAAAAATGTCATAAGGCAATCACAGGATTCATTCCCAAATGAGAGATAGAGACAAGTGCTATGATGTCAGAGGAAGGCGAGACACCTATGCTTTGAGGGATCTAAGAAAGTTTCATAGAGGCCTGGAGGAGATTGGGTTGAACTGGGCCAAGAAGGATGGGGTAACCAGTAGAGGAGTATTGTTAATTCAAGGGTATCCCTCAACTCTGCAAAGCATGCCAAACAAACCACAAGAGAGGACAGCAGCAGAGGATACATAATAATTCCCAAACTGGCCTCTGGCACACTGACACCTCACTCCTTTTACATCCTCCAACTCAACTCTCACATTAGCTTTCCGACTTTCTGTTCGCTCAGATCATCTGACTTGGCAACCCCTCTGATCAAATCTCAGGGCCCTTGATTCCCCCTCCACCCCCATTTTACTCGAAGGTTGAAAATTGCCTCCTTCCTCCAATATTGATTTTGGAGTGTCCTCTTGGTGATGCCCTTCTTCCAACTGGCTCCTCTCCTGATAGAAAACTGTCCTTTTGAGGAGCACCTCCTGGGTTCATGCCAAGCTTCTCTCCTTTACAGTCCCCATAGGCTGTACTCAAAAACTGTGAGGAGGTGGAGAGGCTGAGGGAAAGAGACTCCAGAGTGATAAAGTACAGGCAAAATAGCATGAGGCCAAGGGCAGAGGTAGAAAAGTTTATGATGTATTCAGGGGAACAGCTCTGACTGACTGAGGTGACAGGATTGAATGGGAGAATTGTGAAAAATTAAAATGATATAACGGGTTGGAGTTGACAACAGTGATGGAACCAGAATAATCAGTATGGATTTTATCTGTAGATAATGGGAACACACCAATTGTTTTTAAGCAGCACCATCTATATAAACATTGACTGGATTTTAGAAAGATTAATTTGGGAAGGTTATACCGCTAGATTGAAAACAAGATACTCTTGCAATAATCTAGATATGAAGAGATGAGTCCTTGGCTAGATGGTGACAGCAGATATGGAAATAAGTGACTGACATGAGAGGCATAATAATGTTCCTAAGACCCCAAATGGTTTTTATCATGCTGGGCTTATGCAGAATAAATTACCAGTGATTATTCTACAGACTTCAGAGCAAGCCATGATAATAAGAAAAAAATGATTCTTACTATTTTATCCAGATTGGTTGTCAACAATAGACTGATCTTCAAAATTCTTCTCCCTGAGAGGCACAGACATAGAATAATAAGTATTGTTACCAAAATGGTGGCCTAGGAGACCCCAGCCTCCATCCTCCCACAAAGATCAACCATGAGACAACTATCCATGAACAAAAACAGCTTTGGGAGAGCTCAGGAGCCCACTTCAGAAACTCCAGCAACACAGTAGAACAAAACACCTGAGAACACAAAATTGGAAGGAAGAACAGCTTTATTTTGTCTGTATTATTCCAAGCCCCAGGCTGGCATTGTTCAGCACCAAGAGGGAACACCCCAGGTAGAAAGATTTTCCTTCCCTGGGAAAGGGAGAATGGGGTGAGCGACCCACTTCCCCAGCCTTTTGGGGCACTGCATGAAGGACCCGCTTTTAGTTTCATGGAAGAGACCAGTATAGCTGAGATGTATGGAGATGGCTAGAAACAAGGAAGGAGAGCCGGGGCTATCAATGTCAGCCCTGTAACGGGAAAAACCACGGCTCCCAGTGACCTGCCCTGGAGAGGACCCTTGTAGCTTTTGCCACTGAAGAAACCAATGGCTAGCATAGGCACTGCAGACCTCCTGCAGATTTCACTAGTTTTTGTCCCACAGGTATTAGCATCTGCATACACCTACTGCCTGACTCCCTTCCTGTTTCCTCTTCCCTGACGCTGCTAGAGCCCAGGATCCTCCCCAGCAGCCATCCTAGGCTTCTGCATCTGTGCGAGTGCAGGATGCCAGCCTAGACCCCCCACAGCTGAGTTCCACCATCATGCCCTCACTCGAGGCTAGCCTCTAGCTGGGCTCCTGCACCTCGCTGGCCTGATGCTTGTCAGAGTCTGTGTTTGTCTCTGTGGTGAGACCCTGTAGCCACGGAAGTGCATACCAACAGCCAAGGCCACCAGAGCTGTGTGTGGGCTCGGCTTTGGTCTTAACTCCTATTACTGGCCTGCAGCACCGTGCTCAGCCGCGGCTAGCCTACCCAGTCAGGCACCTGCATGATCCCTGCCCAAATCCTGCCACCGGCCTTCACTGCTGTGCAAGTGCCTGGGGTGAAATCCTGCAGTCACAGGAGTGCACACAGATAGCCAGGGCCCCCACAGCTGCCAGAAAGCCCCTAGCGACCCTGGCTCTTGAGGCTGACCCTGGTCCCACCACTATGCGCAAGTCTGCCACCAGTCCTACTACTAGCCAGGTTCTTGCAGCTAGGCTCCGCAGCTGCGTGTGTACACACCACCTGTTCCAGCCACCACCACTGATTGCCATAGTCCCTCACTGCTGGACCTATAGGTGCTGCCGAGGACCCTGACAGTCCTAGCAAACACTGCAGACTCCCCACAGTGCTCATCAAGGACCACAAATTTGTCAAAGCTGTGGAACGTAGCAGCCTGAGCTGATAAGACATCACATCCCCCCATACTTGAAGCTGCCACATGCTCCAGCACTTGGTGCCCTGCACCTCTAGACCTGGGGTCACAGCATGCTCCAGCATGCCTCCACTTACAGGTAAAGGTCTTTTCTTACTGAAGTTAAATCCATAAAGTCTGAAAGAAATGATTTCTTCAAATGCACAGACACGCACACAAAGCTATAGGGATCACAATGAATCAAGGAAACATGACACCACCAAAGGAGTACAGTAAACTCAGGAATTGACACCAAAAGAATGGAGATAGATGAATTGCCGGACAAAGATTTCAAAATGAAAACTAAGCCCAGAGCTTCCCTGGTGGCACAGTGGTTGAGAGTCTGCCTGCCAATGTAGAGGACAGGGGTTCGTGCCCCGGTCCAGGAAAGTCCCACATGCCGCGGAGGGGCTGGGCCCGTGAGCCATGGCCGCTGGGCCAGCGCGTCCAGAGCTTGTGCGTCCGGAGCCTGTGCTCCACAACGGGAGAGGCCACAACAGTGAAAGGCCCGCATACCACAAAAAAAAAAAAAAAAAAACTAAGCCCAAATTTACCAGAAGCAGGGATATAACAAAGATCAGAGAAGAAATAAACAAAATAGAGAACAGGAAAACAATAGAAAAGATCAAAAAAAAATAAGAGTTGTTTTTTGGAAAGAAACAAAATTGACAAACCTTTAGCTAAAAAAAGGAGAGAAAGGACTCAAGTAAAATTATGAGTGAAAGCATAGACATTACAACTGATATCACAAAAAAAACCACAAAGAATAATTATACGCCAAAAATTTGGACAGTTTGTAAGACATGGATAAATACCCAGACACATACAACCTACCAAGTCTGAATTATGAAGAAATAGAAAATCTGAATAGACCAATAACAAGTAAGAAATTGAATCAGTAGTCAAAACCCTTCCAACAAAGCAAAGCCCAGGACCAGATGGCTTCACTGGTGAATTCTACTAAACACTTAAAGAAGAATTAATACCAATTCTTCTCAACTCTTCCAAAAAATGAAAGAGGCAGGAACACTCACAACCTCATTTTTACAAGGCCAACATTACCCTAATACCAAAGCCAGATAAAGGTACTACAAGAATAGAAAGGTTGGGCTTCCCTGGTGGCACAGTGGTTGAGAGTCTGCCTGCCGATGCAGGGGACACGGGTTCGTGCCCCGGTCCAGGAAGATCCCACGTGCCACGGAGCGGCTAGGCCCATGAGCCATGGCCGCTAAGCCTGCACATCCGAAGCCTTGCTCCGCAACTGGAGAGGCCACAACAGTGAGAGGCCTGGGTACCGCAAAAAAAAAAAAAAAGAATAGAAAGGTAAGGCCACTATCCCTGATAAATATAGGTGCAAAAATTCTGAACAAAATACTACCAAACTGAATTCAAGAGCACTTTAAAAGAGTAGTACAACATAAGTAAGTGAGATTTATCCCTGGGATGCAAGGATGGTCCAACATTCACAAATCAATAAATGGGATATATCACATTAATAGAATGAAAAGCAAAAATCATATGATTATCTCAATAGATGCAGAAAAAACATTTGACAAAATTCAACATCCTTTCATGATAAAATCTCAACAAATTGGGTATAGAAGGAACATAACTAAACATAATAAAGGCCACATATTATAAATCCATAGGTAACATCATAACATTGAAAGATTAAAGGTTTTCCTCTAATATCAGGAACAAAACAGGGATGCCCAGTCTCATCACTCCTATTATAGTATTAGAAGTCCTAGTCAGAGCAGTTAGACAAGAAGAAGAAAGAAAAGGCATCCAAATCCAAAAGGAAGAAATAAAATTGTTCTGTTTGCTGATGACATGATCTTGTATATAGAAAATCCTGGACTTCACCAAAAATCTGTTGGAACTAAAAAAGAGTTTAGTAATGCAGGATACAAAAATCAATGTACAAAAATTACTTGTATTTCTATACATTAAAAATGAACTATCTGAAGAAAAAATAAAACTCCAATATCATCAAAAATGATACTTAGGAATAAAATTTTTTTTTTTTTTCATACGTGGGCCTCTCACTGTTGTGGCCTCTCCCGTTGCGGAGCACAGGCTCTGGAAGCACAGGCTCAGTGGCCATGGCTCACGGGACCAGCCGCTCTGCAGCATGTGGGATCTTCCCAGACCGGGGCATGAACCCGCGTCCCCTGCATCGGCAGGCGGACTCCCAATCACTGCACCACCAGGGAAGCCCACTTAGGAATAAATTTAACCAAGGAAGTGAAAAATCTATACACTGAAAATGACAAGACATTGATGAAAGAAATTGAAGACTCAAATCAATGGAAAGATATCCATGTTCATAGATCAAAAGAGTTAAAACTATTAAAATAGTTTTACTTCCCAAAGCCATCTATAGATTCAATGCATTTCCATCAAAATTTCAATGGCATTTTTCACAGAAATAGAAAGAATAATCCTATAATTCATATGAAACCACAGAAGACCCCAAACAGATAAAACAATCTTGAGAAAGAGCAGAGCTGGAGGCAGCACTATACTACAAAATTATAGTAATCAAAAGAGAATTATATTGTCTTAAAAAAGACACACAGACCAATGGAATGGAATCGAGAGCCCAGAAATAAGCCCATGCACATATGGTCAACTGATATTTGACAATGGAGCCAAGGATACTGAAAGGAGAAAGGATAGTCTCTTCAATAACTGGTGCTGAGAAAACTGGGTATTCACTTGCAAAAGAATGAAATTGAATCCCTATCTTACACGACTTACATAATTGTCTTGAAATGGATTAAGGACTTAAATATAAGACCTGTAATCATAAAACTCCTGAAAGAAAATATAGGAGGTAAGCCCCTTGACATAGGTTTTGGCAGTAATTTTTTGGACATGACATCAAAAGCAGAAGCAACAAAAACGTAAATCAGAAAGTAGGAGTACATCAAACTAAAAGCCTTCTGCACAGCAAAAGAAACAATCAACAAAATGCAAAGGTAACCTACAGAATGAGAGAAAATACTTGCAAACTATGAATCTGATAAACAGTTAATATCCAAAATATGTAAGGAACTAATAATTCAATGACAAAAAAATCCCCAAAACATCTGATTTAAAAATGGGCAGAGGATTTGGACAGATATTTTTCTAAAAAACACATGAATGACAAACAAGTATGTGAAAAGTTGGTTAACATCACTAATCATTAGGAAAATGCAATGTAAACCACAATAAGATATCACCTCATAACTGTTAGAATGGCTATCATCAAAAAGAAAAGAAAAAATTAATTCTGATGAGGATGTGAAGAAAAGGGAATACTGTTGCCTTGCTGGGTGGGAATGTAAATTGGTGCAGCCCCTCTGGAAAACATTATTGAGGTTTCTCAAAAAAATTAGAGGTAAAACTCACATATGATCCAGCAAATTCACTTCTGGGTATATCTCCAAAGGAAATGAAATCACTATCTCAAAGAGATATGTGTACTTCCATGTTTAATGCAGCACTATTCACAACAGCCAAGACATGGAAACAACCTAAGTGTCAACTGATGGATGAATGGATAAAGAAAACGTGGCAAATATATCTATAGCAGAATATTATACAGCCATAAAAAGAAGGAACCCTGCCATTTACAACAGCATAGATGGACCTTGAAAGCATTATGCTAAGTGAAATGAATCAGAGAGAGAAAGACAAATACTGTATAATCTCGTATGTGAAATCTGAAAACGCTGAACTCATAGAAATTAGAATGGTGGTTGCCAAGGGATGAGGGGTAGGGGAAATGAGAAGATGTTGGTCAAATGCTACAAACTTTCAGTTAAAAGATGAAAAGTTCTGGTGATCTAATGTACAGTGTGGCAATTATAGTTAATGATACAATATTCCATACTTAAAGGTTGCTATGAGAGTAGAGTTTTAATATTCTCACCATAAAAACAACTACAAAATGGTAATCATGTGAGGTAAAGGATGTGTTTACTAACCTTATCTGGTAAACATTTCTCAGTACACACACACACACACACACACACACACACACATATCAAAACGCCTCACTGTCCACCTAAATTTACTCATGGTTATATGTCAATTATATTTTAGTATAGCTGAGAAAAAAGAATAATCAGTACTGTAATATTATAGTAACTCACATTCTAAAGTCTACTTAATGAAGTTTTCTTCCAGACAGCAATATTTTCTCCAATTTTAATATAGTTTGAAGCATTTTCTTATAAGCCTTGGCCTCTGTAGAGGGCAGTTTGGTATTACTTTTTAATGATTAAGAATACATAGCCTTCAAGTATCTTCAGGAATGTGATATGAATTGGGTAGGATGCTACTTACCTAGTCATGTTGTAGTTTTGATTCAAGCTTTTCCAGATCCATTGTTGGAGGCAAGGAAAGTACATAAGTCTCTGAAGTGAGCCCTGGAAAACAAGGTATGATTCACGTTGCTGCCATATTCAGAAAGACAAATGCCATATCATTTTCTATGAATCATTTCAATTGTTTCTGAGCAGGTGACACATGGCAAATAAGCCTTACTCCATAGGAGAGGCCTGTGTTTGCTCCTCTGTGTGCTGGTATCACCGTCTTCCACTTCTCACTTACTGTGGCATAGACACAAATGCGGCCAGGGCAAGTGCTTTGCTGAATTAATCACTTAAAACTTTTTGTTTTGTGTTATTTTTAAAATAAACTAGAAAATATATTTTTTGTGCTGATAAAAGTAACTCATACTTCATTTTTTAAAAATGCAAGCTAAAGGTGAAATTCATAAAAGTACAAATATTCAGAAAGCACATCCAAATACCAACACTTAGAGACACTAATGTATGATGTATATGCTTCTACACATGTTTATGAATTTATACATACATGAACTTATAAGAGTTTTAAAGAGTTGAAAAATGGTTAAAATAAGTAGAAATGTTTTCAAACACACTCCCCTTTTTGGTATTTTCAAATACATACATATACACGCATTCCAATTGTGATTATAAGAAGAATACATGAATAGATATGGGAGGGTACTTATGATGAAAATTTTGAATCTCATAGGGGTCTGCCCCAGGACCAGAAGCTGATTTAGTAAATGTTTGTAACTGAAAGTTTCTATACACATTTTATTGAAAAGTGCTCCCCTAGGTGGATTAATATTTGGAAGCAAGCCTGTTGATAATTTTGTCTTTGCTACCACTAAGAAGCAGCACACAAAATCCCGCTTCACTCCTCTGTCCACTGGAGTCAAGTAAATTAAATAGTATAGCCTCCATACGTGGGAGCAAGGAGTGGGGACTTTTCACCAGCATCAGTGCCTTCACTGGTGAGAGAGAGAAAGAAAGAGAGAGAGGCATGCAGAGATAACAGAGACAAAAAAGACAGAGACAGAGAGACAAAGAAAATCAGAGAAAGCTCTATAAGACGAACCATCCACCTCACTAAAAATAACTCAATTTCGTTTCTTTTTATGGCTGAGTAATATTCCATTGAATATATGTGCCAAATCTTCTTTATCCATTCATCTGTTGATGGACACTTAGGCTGCTGCCATGTCCTGGCTATTGTAAATAGAGCTGCAATGAACATTTTGGTACATGACTCTTTTTGAATTATGGTTTTCTCAGGCTATATGCCCAGTAGTGGGATTGCTGGGTGGTATGGCAGTTCTATTTTTAGATTTTTAAGGAACCTCCATACCGTTCTCCATAGTGGCTGTATCAATTTACATTCCCACCAACAGTGCAAGTGGGTTCCCTTTTCTCCACACCCTCTCCAGCATTTATTGTTTGTAGATTTTTTGATGTTGATCATTCTGACCGGTGTGAGATGATATCTCATTGTAGCTTGTTTTTTTTTTTTTTTTTTTTTTTTTTTTGCGGTACGTGGGCCTCTCACCGTTTTGGCCTCTCCCGTCGCGGAGCACACGCTCCGGATGTGCAGGCTCAGCGGGCCCAGCTGCTCCGCGGCATGTGGGATCCTCCTGGACCGGGGCACGAACCTGTGTCCCCTGCATCGGCATGCAGACTCTCAACCACTGCGCCACCAGGGAAGCCCTCATTATAGTTTTGATTTGCGTTTTTCTCATGATTAATGATGTTGAGCATTCTTCCATGTGTTCATTGGCAATCTGTATATCTTCTTTGGAGAAATGTCTTTTTAGGTCTTCTGCCCATTTTTGGATTGGGTTGATTTTTTTTTGTTATTGAGCTGCATGAGCTGCTTGTAAATTTTGGAGATTAATCCTTTGTCAGTTGCTTCATTTGCAAATATTTTCTCCCATTCTGAGGGTTGTCTTTTGGTCTTGTTTATGGTTCCCTTTGCTGTGCAAATCTTTGAAGTTTCATTAGGTCCTCTTTATTTTTGTTTTTATTTCCATTTCTCTAGGAGGTGGGTCAAAAAGGATCTTGCTGTGATTTATGTTGTAGTGTTCTGCCTATGTTTTTCTCTAAGAGTTTGATAGTGTCTGGCCTTACATTTAGGTCTTTAATCCATTTTGAGTTTTTTTGCGTATGGTGTTCGGGAGTGTTCTAATTTCATACTTTTACATGTACCTGTCCAGTTTTCCCAGAACCACTTACTGAAGAGGCTGTCTTTTCTCCACTGTATATTCTTGCCTCCTTTATCAAAGATAAGGTGACCATATGTGCATGGGTTTATCTCTGGGCTTTCTATCCTGTTCCATTGATCTATATTTCTGTTTTTGTGCCAGTACCATACTCTCTTGATTACTGTAACCTTGTAGTATGGTCTGAAGCCAGGGAGCCTGATCCTTCCAGCTCCGTTTTTCTTTCTCAAGATTGCTTTGGCTATTCAGGGTCTTTTGTGTTTCCATACAAATTGTGAAATTTTTGGTTCTAGTTCTGTGAAAATTGCCATTGGTAGTTTGATAGGGATTGCATTGAATCTGTAGATTGCTTTGGGTAGTAGAGTCATTTTCACAATATTGATTCTTCCAGTCCAAGAACATGGTATATCTCTCTATCTATTTGTATCATCTTTAATTTCTTTCAACAGCGTTGTATAATTTTCTACATACAGGTGTTTTGTCTCCTTAGGTAGGTTTACCCCTAGATATTTTATTCTTTTTGTTGCAGTGGTAAATGGGAGTGTTTTCTTAATTTCACTGTCAGATTTTTCATCATTAGTGTATAGGAATGCTAGAGATTTCTGTGCATTAATTTTGTATCCTGCTACTTTACCAAATTCATTGATTAGCTCTAGTAGTTTTCTGGTAGCATCTTTAGGATTCTCTATGTATAGTATCATGTCATCTGCAAACAGTGACAGCTTTACTTCCTCTTTTCCAATTTGGATTCCTTTTATTTCTTTTTCTTCTCTGATTGCTGTGGCTAAAACTTCCCAAACTATGTTGAATAATATTGGTGAGAGTGGGCAACCTTGTCTTGTTCCTGATCTTAGTGGAAATGCTTTCAGTTTTTCACCATTGAGGATGATGTTGGCTGTGGGTTTGTCATATATGGCCTTTATTATATTGAGGAAAGTTCCCTCTATGCCTACTTTCTGCAGGGTTTTTATCATAAATGGTGTTGAATTTTGTCGAAAGCTTTCTCTACATCGATTGAGATGATCATATGGTTTTTCTCCTTCAATTTGTTAATATGGTGTATCACATTGATTGATTTGCATATATTGAAGAATCCTTGCATCTCTGGGATAAATCCCACCTGGTCATGGTGTATGATCCATTTAATGTGCTGTTGGATTCTGTTTGCTGGTATTTTGTTGAGGAATTTTGCATCTATGTTCATCAGTGATATTGGCCTGTAGTTTTCTTTCTTGGTGACATCTTTGTCTGGTTTTGGTATCAGGGTGATGGTGGCCTCGTAGAATGAGTTTGGGAGTGTTCCTCCCTCTGCTATATCTTGGAAGAGTTTGAGAAGGATAGGGGTGAGCTCTTCTCTAAATGTTTGATAGAATTCGCCTGTGAAGCCATCTGGTCCTGGGCTTTTGTTTGTTGGAAGATTTTTAATCACAGTTTTAATTTCAGTGCTTGTGATTGGTATGTTCATATTTTCTATTTCTTCCTGGTTCAGTCTCAGATGGTTGTGCATTTCTAAGAATCTGTCCATTTCTTCCAGGTTGTCCATTTTATTGGCATAGAGTTGCTTGTAGTAATCTCTCATGATCCTTTGTATGTCTGCAGTGTCAGTTGTTACTTCTCCTTTTTCATTTCTAATTCTATTGTGTTGAGTCTTCTCCCTTTTTTTCTTGATGAGTCTGGCTAATGGTTTATCAATTTCGTTTATCTTTTCAAAGAACCAACTTTTAGTTTTATTGATCTTTGCTATCATTTCCCTCATTTCTTTTTCATTTATTTCTGATCTGATCTTTATGATTTCTTTCCTTCTGCTAACTTTGGGGGTTTTTTGTTCTTCTTTCTCTAATGGCTTTAGGTGTAAGGTTAGGTTGTTTATTTGAGATGTTTCTTGTTTCTTAAGGTAGGATTGTATTGCTATAAACTCCCTCATAGAACTGCTTTTGCTGCATCCCATAGATGGGATCCCATAATGATCCCTTGATCATTATGTAGTGCCCTTCTTTGTTTCTTGTAATAGTATTTATTTTAAAGTCTATATTGTCTGATATGAGAATTGCTACTCCAGCTTTCTTTTGATTTCCATTTGTATGGAATATCTTTTTCCATTCCCTCACTTTCAGTCTGGATGTGTCCCTAGGTCTGAAGTGGGTCTCTTGTAGACAGCATATATACAGGTCTTGTGTTTGTATCCATTCAGCCAGTCTATGTCTTTTGGTTGGAGCATTTAATCCATTTACATTTAAGGTAATTATTGGTATGTATGTTCCTATTCCCATTTTCTTAATTGTTTTGGGTTTGTTATTGTAGGCCTTTTCCTTCTCTGGTGTTTCCTGCCTAGAGAAGTTCCTTTAGCATTTGTTGTAAAGCTGGTTTGGTGGTGCTGAGTTCTCTTAGCTTTTGCTTATCTGTAAAGGTTTTAATTTCTCCAACAAATCTGAATGAGATCCGTGCTGGGTAGAGTAATCTTGGTTGCAGATTTTTCTCCTTCATCACTTTAAATATGTCCTGCCACTCCCTTCTGGCTTGCGGAGTTTCTGCTGAAAGATCGGCTGTTAACCTTATGGGGATTCCCTTGTGTGTTATTTGTTTTTCCCTTGCTGCTTTTAATATTTTTTCTTTGTATTTAATTTTTGATAGTTTGATTAATATGTGTCTTGGCGTGTTTCTCCTTGGATTTATCCTGTATGGGACTCTCTGTGCTTCCTGGACTTGATTAACCATTTCCTTTCCCATATTAGGGAAGTTTTCAACTATAATCTCTTCAAATATTTTCTCAGTCCCTTTTTTTTCTCTTCTTCTTCTGGGACCCCTATAATTCGAATGTTGGTGCGTTTAATGTTGTCCCAGAGGTCTCTGAGACTGTCCTCAGTTCTTTTCATTGTTTTTTCTTTATTCTGCTCTGCAGTTGTTATTTCCACTATTTTATCTCCCAGGTCACTTATCCGTTCTTCTGCATCAGTTATTCTGCTATTGATCCCTTCTAGAGAATTTGTAATTTCATTTACTGTGTTGTTCATCACTGTTTGTTTGCTCTTTAAATCTTCTAGGTCCTTGTTAAACGTTTCTTGTATTTTCTCTATTCTATTTCCAAGATTTCGGATCATCTTTACTATCATTATTCTGAATTCTTTTTCAGGTAGACTGCCTATTTCCTCTTCATTTGTTTGGTCTGGTGGGTTTTTGCCTTGCTCCTCCATCTGCTGTGTTTCTCTGTTTTCTCATTTTGCTTAACTTACTGTGTTTGGGTTCTTCTTTTTGCAGGCTGCAGGTTCGTAGTTCCTGCTGTTTTTGGTGTCTGTCCCCAGTGGCGAAGGTTGGTTCAGTGGGTTGTGTAGGCTTCCTGGTGGAGGGGAGTAGTGCCTCTGTTCTGGTGGATGAGGCTGGATCTTGTCTTTCTGGTGGGCAGGTCCATGTCTGGTAGTGTGTTTTGGGGTGTCTGTGGCCTTATTATGATTTTAGGCAGCCTCTCTGCTAATGCGTGGGGTTGTGTTCCTGTCTTGCTAGTTGTTTGGCATAGGGCATCCAGCACTGTAGCTTGCTGGTCGTTGAGTGGAGCTGGGTCTTGATGTTGAGATGGAGATCTCTGGGAGATTTTCGCCGTTTGATATTATGCGGAGCTGGGAGGTCTCTTGTGGGCCAGTGTCCTGAAGTTGGCTCTCCCACGTCAGAGGCACACCCCTGACGCCTGGCTGGAGCACCAAGAGCCTATCATCCACACGGAAAAACAGAAAAAGGATAAACAAATATATCTTTGCTCCCAAAGTCCACCTCCTCAATTTGGGATGATTCGTTGTCTAGTCAGGTATTCTACAGATGCAGGGTACATCAAGTTGATTGTGGAGATTTAATCCGCTGCCCCTGAAGCTGCTGGAAGAGATTTCCCTTTCTCTTCTTTGTTCTCACAGCTCCCAGGGGCTCAGCTTTGGATTTGGCCCCGCCTCTGCGTGTAGGTCGCCTGAGGGCGTCTGTTCTTCGCTCAGACAGGACGGGGTTAAAGGAGCCGCTGATTCGCGGGCTCTGGCTCACTCAGGCCGGGAGGAGGGAGGGGCACGGAGTGCGGGGCGGGCCTGCGGCGGCAGAGGCCGGCGTGACGTTTCACAAGCCTGAGGCGCGCTGTGTGTTCTCCCGGGGAAGTTGTCCCTGGACCCCGGGACCCTGGCAGTGGCAGGCTGCACAGGCTCCCCGGAAGGGAGGTGTGGAGAGTGACCTGTGCTGGCACACAGGCTTCTTGGTGGCGGCAGCAGCAGCCTTAGCGTCTCACGCCCGTCTCTGGGGTCCGCGCTTTTAGCCGCGGCTCGCGCCCGTCTCTGGAGCTCCTTTAAGCAGCACTCTTAATCCCCTCTCCTCGCGCACCAGGAAACAGAGAGGCAAGAAAACGTCTCTTGCCTCTTCTGCAGCCCCAGACTTTTTCCCGGAATCCCTCCCGGCTAGCCGTGGCTCACTAGCCCCCTCAGGCTGTGTTCACTCCGCCAACCCCAGTCCTCTCCCGGTGCTCCGACCGAAGCCCGAGCCTCAGCTCGCAGCCCCGCCAGCCCTGGCGGGTGAGAGACAAGCCCCTCGGGCTGGTGAGTGCCAGTCGGCACCAATCCTCTGTGCGGGAATCTCTCCGCTGTGCCCTCCACACTCCTGTTGCTGTGCTCTCCTCCGCGGCTCCGAAGCTCCCCCCTCCGCCACCCACAGTCTCTGCCCGCGAAGGGGCTTCCTAGTGTGTGGAAACTTTTCCTCCTTCACAGCTCCCTCCCACTGGTGCAGGTCCCGGCCCTATTCTTTTGTCTGTTTTTTCTTTTGCCTTACCCAGGTACGTGGGGAGTTTCTTGCCTTTTGGGAGGTCTGAGGTCTTCTGCCAGCGTTCAGTAGGTGTTCTGTAGGAGTTGTTCCACATGTAGATATATTTCTGATGTATTTGTGGGGAGGAAGGTGATTTCCGCGTCTTACTCTTCCGCCATCTTGAAGCTCCTCCCCTATGAAGTCTTGAAGAAGAAAAACGGCAGAGAATCAGAGGTGCATCTTTTAATGCCAGCCATGGCTGGTTTCATCGGTTCAAGGCTAGAGCCAAACTTCACAACATAAAAGAAAGTGGTGCAGCAGCAAGTGCAGATACGGTATCTGCCTGGGAATTTTCTGAAATGCTTTGAGAAATAATTGATGAAGGCATGTATTCACACGAGCAGGTTTTTAATGTGGGTGAGACAGGACTGTACTGGAAGAGGATGCCAGACCAAAGTTACATCAGTAAGGAGGAAAAGTTGATGCCGGACTAGAAAGCAGCAAAGGATAGGCTAACTCTGTTGTTTGGTGGCAATGCTTCCAGAGATATGAAGCTGAAACTTCTCTTAGTTCTTCATTCAGTGAACCCAAGAGTACTTAAAAACAGCCAAGGGCTCTCTTCCCGGTGTGTGGAAGAGTAACTGCAAAGCCTGGGTTACACAGGCCATTTTCCAGAACTATTTTTCCACCACTTTATCCCCGAGGTACAGAAATATTGCTTGGAGAAGGATGCCCCATTCAATATTCTTTTGCTGCTCGACAGTGCTCCAGGCCACACCCCATTCATGGACAACTTTCATCCCAACGTCAAAGTACTGCATCTGCCACCAAATACTATGTTGCTCATCCAACCTATGGACCAGGGAGTTATAGCGACTTTTAAGAAATATTATTTACGTCAGACTTTTCATCAGGCAGTAGAGGTGAGTGATGAGTCAGGAACAGCCTTGCGACAATTTTGAAAGGCATATAACATCTACAAGGCCATAAAAAACATTGACTTTGCTTGACGTGAGGTTACAGCCATCACCATGAATGGGGTTTGGAAGAAGGTTTGCCTGCAGTCTATTCATAATTTTCGTGGATTTGCAAAGGTGGATAAGGAGTCCAAAGAGGTCTTCAGCAACTTAGTGACCCTCAGCGAGAAGCTGGAGCTAGATCAGCAAGGGGACGACTTCATTGAACTCCTTGCTGTGCAACACAAGGAGCTTACTAATGAAGACCTGATGGAACTGGAAGCCCAGAGAAAGGATGAAGAGAGACAAGAGGAAGAAGAAGTAACTGAAGAACCGAAGAGATTCACAACGCAGGAAATGGCAAGGGGATTTTGTTTATTTGAGGGGGCACTGTTAGTTTTTGAGGCACAGGACCCAAACTAGGCCGGTACACAAAGGTTGCAGCAGTCGTTCAGAATGCAATCCAGTGCTACCGTGTCATCTATGACGAGGAAAAAAGAGCTACTACCCAGACATCAGTGGATCGTTTTTTCAAGAGGGTAGATAGAATTGAATCCAGCAAGGAAGCGGAACCTGTGCCATCACCGTCAGCTGTGAGTGAAATTGCAGCTCGCCCTCCGTCTCCTATTGCTGACTACCCTTCAGCTCTACCACCTCCCACCTCCTTTCCCTCTTCCAGTCAGTAACTCTTCCTGCCGGTTCACTCAATGTCAGCCCCTGTATGCCAGCTGTTGTTCTGTACTACTGTACTTTTCAAGGTACTGTACTGCAAGATTTAAAATGTTTTCTTTATTTTTGTGTTTGTTTTTTATGTATTATTTGTGTGAAAACTATTATAAACCTATTACAGTACAGTACTATATAGCTGACTGTGTTAGCTGGGTACCTAGGCTAACTTTGTTGGACTTAAAAGCAAACTGGACTTACGAACACACTCTCAGAACAGAACTCATTCATATGTAGGGGACTTACTGTATTTTTTTCCTTCTTTTTGTGTTTCTGTGTTTTTCCAGTTTCTACAAAGAACATGTTATTTTTGCAATCTGAGGAGTGAATACTAGATTTTAAGGAAATAATAAATGTGTATTTCTATAGTGCAATGTGTTCCCCCAATAAATCAGGCAACGCAGACCCCTTTGAAGTGACCAGCCTGGTGCAATGTGGTTAAGCAGCCTACCTGTGCTGACCAGACTACACAGAACTGGTCTGTGATCAGTGACTAGGGAATGTATACTCAGACTTAGTTCACAGTTGTTGTCATTTTAGTTTATACCAAATTAGCAGCAAGTGGTGCAAAGATTAAAAACCAGATACAGACACGAATGAGTGAGTGGATGCAGCTCCCCAGAGCCCTCCCCCCTTCAGAGGAACACCCAAAGAGAGCTAGCTATAAGTAGAGTGAGCAAGCTGTAAGGTCGCAGGAATCCAGAGCTGTAGGCGGGCTGTCTTTCATATCTTCGGAGGCCACGTCACAGTTTAAGACTTACCTACTACAAACAGGGCATGACTTGCTGTCCACAAGTTCACTTTCTGGATCCGTTTCTTACCATTAATCCTGCAGGGGGAGGCTTTTACAGTGATATCTATGCCACCTGTAGTTGTCTACGGAGGTGTCCCTGACCCGTTTTCCCTCACTGTTCTAGCTTGCTTGTTCCATACCTTACTTTTCTTTTCTTAGTTCTCCTGACTCTTCAGGCTACTTAAGTGGGACCACGACGAGAGGCCTATTTTAAGTATAGATCCCAATACTGTGTTAGTACTTCATAAAGATGAAACAAAATCCCCAGAAAGCTGAGTACTGCTCAGGGCTGTTCTAACAACTTGCGGTGAGGAGGAGAATCCAGGCACATGACATTTATAACAGAACCACGCCAAGCCTCAGCCCCCTCCCTACCCCCAAAGCTCCTTTCTGCCATATTGCTCAGAATGAACTCGGATTGTTGTGATTTTTTTTTTAACTACAAATGAGGGGAGTGAAGGATAATGAAGAAAAGAAGGGGACAAGAAGAAATTCGTTATAAATATTAATTGAGGGATAAATTAGATGAATAGATCATGCAGGATCTGGTGTAATTATGCCCAACTACTACTAGCTATTGTTACTGTTGTTATTATTATTAAAGACTGAAACTGTTTTCTGTTTTGTTCACTCCTTTTTTCCCCCAGTGCCTAGAATAGTATCTAACAAAGACGGCAGTCAATAAATATCTATTGAATTAGTTATCCTACCAAAAAATCATCGGTTATTTCTTTTCCTTGTACATTTCATATCAGAGAATGTAAGACCTTATTAGTGAGTTAGTGAAAATACTGTGTCCATTGGAGGTTCACAAGAGACTCAGTGATTATTTTGCTATTAGAGCATTTAACATCTTAATCTTTTATTCTTCTTTAGTTTCTTTACTATACTTCTGAGGTAATTTTCATATCCTTTCATTTCAATAAAACCACTTAAAATATCTCAACAGTAAAGTATTAGAAGAGACTAAGTGTTTCACTACCATATTTGTAGGATGAAACAGTAGCAGAAGTTTTATTCTTCTTATAGAGCAGTTACAGAGCAAAAAGTATGGTACTTCTCTCCAACACTTTTCTTTTACTATTCAACTAACTGCTTGCACTCACTTAATCCCAAGAGACATATTAATAGACTCAATATGTGTTGGTGTAAATAATATCCTATTAGACTCAATATGTCTTGATGTGAATAATATCTACTGTGGCCCAGAACATTCCAATGGGTACAAAAATGAATCACAATTTCCATAAAATAAATATAAAAAGTAAAAATAAAATTTCTATTCAAGTATGTCCCTGTCTCCCTATTCTAAGAAAAGATAGTGTTCCTCTTAATAAAAAGCAAAACAACAGCTATAATGACAATAGGCTGATACTGGATTTCTAAAATACTAACCTAGCTGTGTATATTAATATTCAGTTATATTGAACCAGTAAGTTATATTTGCTAAGGCTCAGATAGACATTGAAATACAATTTTAAATGGTCTACTATTTTACTGTATTGTATTAACTAAAGAATATGGATAACTTGTGCTATATTTGCCATCAGATACACTGGGCACAGGGAGAGTAAAACATTTCCATGAGATTTATATCCAAACAGTAAGTGGGTTCATAGGGTTTTTTTTCCCATTCAAGTACACATCTTTTCTATTCATTTAAAATTAATCTCACTTTTCATTCCTACTAAGCTAAGCCCATAAGCCCCCAAAGATCTCTTATACTTATTGGATCTAGATCTGCTATTGAGAATCTTTCTCTCTGCTGGATATTCCATCTCTAGGAACCACACTTTGTTGACGGGTCAGTTATCCATACTTTCTCATTGCTATTTTAGCATAAATTTCATAAAATTTCTTCCCAATTAGAATGAAAAGTTGGGCACAGAGCATGAAACATCAAGCCTGCCTGAAGTATCAGGGGTAGCAGCAGGACTGGGCGCCGGAGGAAGAAGTACCAAGCGGGAAGGAAGGGGAACAATGACTAAGGAAATCAGAGGGAAATATGCAAATACAACACCGTTCACTTTTACATAGCAGTGTTACAGAGATTGGGCTTGATTCAAACAATAAACAAAGCAAAATTCTCAAGGAAGAAATTAAATCAAGTTTGTGGAAGCTTTCTAAATAAAAAGTCACCTTATTCTTTTCCTGACTCAGACTAGACTAGTTAATTTGTGAAGCGTGAAACCTGACTGCATTTTGGAGCCTGAAAACTCTTTATTTCATTGACCAGTAGATGGAGCCATTATATAAAGAATTTTTAAAACTTGACAGCCAAAATGGAACCACACATTCTCTCTTTATTATTATTTTAGACCATTTTATGCAATCTGAGTAGGCTGAATATCATTTTGTTCTTAACAATGGAAAGGAGGTAACATGTTTTAACCTCCCATATGCAGAGAAATAATTTATTATTATTATTATTTTCCAAGTTTTTTTTTTAATATACTGCTCACTATTATCTATACCTAAGAACAGGAGACAAAATAGAGAAATTAAATGTCATATTCAACTAAGTAAGGTCACACATTCAGTAAGTAGCAGAGACTGAGTGAGACTCGAAGGAGAGCTTCCTAACTCATAGCTCAGGCACAGTCTACTGGATCTCCCAGCTGGCACTCCAGCTTATACCAATCAACACACACTTGAAACAAGCTAGGACACTGAGGGAACCAGTGCTTTTCTTATGGGCCAGTTTTAGGAGGAAACACTGAGAGTCATGTGCAAAGAATATAGCATCCAAGGGTTAAAGTTCAGATCAACTTCTACTGGTTTTCAAACTTAGCTGTGCATTAGAATCACCTGTGGAGTTCTTAACATTCCCAGCACCCAAGCTGCACTCCAGACTAATTAAAGCAGAATCTCTGGGTTGGGACCTAGACATTTGTTTTAAAGTCCCCAGGTGATTGCAACGTGCAGTGAAGTTTGAGAAGAAGGGATCTTTACCAGTGCGTTTCCATCTGTAATGTGTACACCAATTACCGGGTATCTGAAGCATCCCTGCTCTAATTGTGGTCACTGGATGAAAAGCCTCAGCATCATCTGGGAACTTGTTAGTAATGCAGATTTGGGGCCCCACCTTAGATCTAGTGAATCAGAAACTGGTCGTGCAACTCAGTGATCTGTGGTGATCTGACACGTACTAACATCTGAGAATCACTGGTCTAACTTGGGACCAATCTTCTTCTTTTTTCATTCCTGACAGGTGGAGACTCAATCTCCCAAAGGGATGGAACTCCTTCACTACCTCATTGACATTTTTACCATTGAAACTGATCCATTTTTTGTTTTTCACCAGAATTGCTAAACACATAGACACATCCTGTTACTCACTTTTTCTTTCAATGCCTGCTCCCTTGACGTCTAAGATATTAATGTTTGGAGGAAAGGGTCAAAAAAAAAAAAAAAAAAAGAGCTAGCAAACAAAGCAAGAAAGGACTAGAGAGAGAAGTTCCAAGAGTTTGTTGGTGCACTGAACTCTGATTAATCTTCCACTCTAAAGATTCTCAATCCATCTAATTGTATACTTTGCATATAATTGATGCTAGCAATAAAATTTCCATCATCTGCAAGACATCCAGGATATTCAGAAGATAACCATGATCTTAAGAAGCAACTCAACATTTAACCAAACTCTTGTTTTGTTTATTGCTGAGGTTTTGGGTGGCTTTTTTGACTACCACTCCCTGAAACAAATGAGAGATGTGGTCTCTGGAATCAGAGAAATCTGGATTTGAACTCTCGTATTATCCTTTTCGTGATGTATAGCCATGAGCAAGTTACCTAAGTTTATGTCCTCATCTCTGACATGTGACTATCAATTTATGGGTTACTCTAAGATAGGAGAGACTGAATAGAAATTTTCCACTCTGTTCTTGACGCACGAGAGATGGCAGTGGTGTGCTGGAGCCAGCTTGGACTGGCTGGAGGGGCCCGTGGTGCCCATCTCTTCCCACCTGTTTACAAAGTCCGTTGTGGACATCTCATTACCCAGCTTCTCCTTTAAATTTTTTTTATAATCTTGTTCACCCTGACTGCTATCACTGACGTGGGCAGATGCAATATTAAATAATTGCGAACAACTGCAGGGTAAACTCTTTGCACTGGCTGAGCTCTGAAGCAGGCCAAATAAGACAGCCATGCAAGTGGATTTACTAGGGAACTGCCACGCAATTTTCTGGTAATGGCTTTTGGGGAGCTCCAAATCTGTTCTCTCCTCCAGTGTCTCTACGCTGTAGGTTTTCACTGTGATTGTAGGACTGTTGATTTTCAAAGGCTACTATGAAGTTTGCTGTTCTTACTGAGACATAGCCATTTTTCTTGAATAAATGTTCCTTTGGTTAATTTTGGTTAATTTTCAAAGTTCTGAAAAAGTTGATTTTGACAATTTTGCTTGTGCTCCTGTTCATTCATGGAGAACTGGATTTTCAGAAGTCCTTACTCTGACATATCCACTGATGTCCTGAAAGCCCAATTTAAATATAGGCAGAAAATGCAAGCATATACTTCATGAAAGAGGATGTTCAATTTGGCTCCTTAAGTTTCTATTCTTACACTATCTACTCTGCTGTGTGCTGGAAAGGTGAATTTCGTGACAGGTGTTTAATGGTCATATTAAGCCTTAACATACTTTTCACTGATTCGTGCAACATAGCTCTTGCATGTACTATTCCTCGAAAATTTTTTGCACTAAATGACTGATACTTTTAGTTGTGTGCCAACTTTGCAGCATTGTGTAATGCTGCTCACTTTCTCTTTCTTAATACTCTCTTGGTTCTCCTTAAAACTCTCTGTTTCACGTCTCAGCCTGCATATGCTCTTCCTGGTTCGTTTAGTCTGTCTTTAGATACTACCATCCCTGCAAAGCAATGACTCCTGGATATGTGTCTCTAACCCTGATGTCTTCATTGAACTACAGGCTATTATATTCAATTGCCTTCAGGACTTTTTTCTTTGACCTATAGTACCTCAAATTCAACACACTCAAAACTAACTCTTACTCACTTTTCAATACTCAGCTCTAGCCTACCCTGGCTAGATTTAACTCGTCTTCATCATGTTCGCATGGTACAATATGGAAGTAAAGCATCGTACTATCATTGTGGACTGATTCTTCCAAGATACAGTAGATGCTCAATATTATTTTATAGAATTTATTACTGAATCCTAAATTGAGAGATACTTCAGAAAATGCATAATAAATTGTTGCCCTTTTAAGTTTCTGCCACATCTTTATGTATTTTGGATCTAATGAGTGCCAGTCTCTGATAGATGAAGAAGGCTCAGAGAATAGAGTACCTTGTTCAAGTTTATAGTCACATTGTTAGTAAGTGACAGAAAGATTTAAACTCATGATATTATGTAATAGGCTGCTGCTGTGTATATGTGTGGCTATCTATATATTTTGGCAATCCTTAAAGGCATAAGATGATATTGCACTCTGAAAAGCAGAGCTTAGATTTCTTTAAGTGCTTTCAAAGTCATGTCTAATTTTCTTTATTGATCTTGTAAAGAGGAAGAGATTTGTTCGTCTTAGCTCTGCAGATGACAGATACAGGGGAGAAAAAAAGAGAGTTCTCTTACTCTTGAAGGAGATAACTAGACAGGAAGAAATGCCAATGGGAAAAAAATGCCAACGCCTGCCATTTTAAGCTGCCAGAATGATTCCCTAGCTTTGTTCGGGTCAATGGGCTTTGCTTTTCTATAGAAGCATTGGCTTCTTAAGACCAAACTAATCATGCCCGTTATAGCTCTTGGCATGAGAGTTAAGTGAAGTTTCAGCTTTATTTCAAAGGAAAAAAATATGCTTACCCACATTCACTTCTTGCCTGCAGTCATTCTTCGGATTTCTCATATAGTATCATGAAGCTAAAGTAGATCGTTTCCTTTGTTCTCCCTGGCTCCCTCCCAGATCACTTTCTGCCCATAACCCGGCTCTACACTCGGTATTCTGGCCGAGGTTTGTAGGAGGCAGACCCATTTACCTATCAAATAAACAGACTGTGTGATTCCTTAGAGATAAACATCTTTTCTTTTAGTTGCAAGTGTCAGGGCCAAATTAGATGACTCTAAACCAATTTTCAATCTTTGTGGGTCGAAATGAGATGGGTAGGGAAAGATGAATTTATAAAAAAAAAAAAAATTAGGCAGGAAAATGAAGCATGGAGAAATTCTTTTCCCACCTGTTTCCCCCAATTCTTCTCTTAACAGAACTGATTTTATTGAAGGCATCAACTAGAACCAATATATCAAGACAGGCTGAGTTGTTTAGGGAGATTACAAGAAAATTCTATCTTTACTGTTTTCTTAAAGGGAGTCAAAAGGAGATATTGATATTTAGGAGTTTGGTAGTTGTGAATTTCACAGGATTTTTAAGAAAAAAAATGTTTTCTGTGGAGCTTTGATACCTATGTCTCATTCATCGTATTTTATTACAAAATTAGTTCTTAATTTCCAGGATTGGGAAGAACATCAGGGACAATAGTAATATCCTAGCTTCAAACAGAAGCACACATTTTAACTATAAATTTTAATCTTTTCTCATTAAATATTTGGCCTGAACTGCCAAAGTGAAATAACTATTCTGTATTCTTGATTTCTAAATCACATATTTGTAGGAGTGAGAAGTAAAATACCTACTAGGGCTGAAAACTTAGCTCCAGAGTGATTTTCTCTGGCAAAACAGCTATAAATGATTAGAATGAATGGCTAGAGTATTTCTACAGTTACAAAATTTGCAGTAAAAGAATCTGAACAACCTCAAGTCACTGTCTTTAAGTTATGAACCAAAATTATGAAGCTTTTGAGAGTGGAATGTCCTGATACTCTTTCAAAGTATCATAAAAGAAAATAGTATGTAACATAATAATAGAAGAAATAGTAAAATATAATTTAACTCATATATACATGACTTATAATAAATGATAAATTAATATAATATTACTCTCTGATATTTATAATCATTCAGTTGTCATCGTTTTTGTCTCTCCTCAAATAAAATCTCCACGAGGGAAGGGATTTGTCTGTTTTACGTTGTCTGGAACAGGGACTGGCAGATTGAAGGTGCTCGGTAGATATTCACTGAATGAATGAACAATTCACATATGACAGTTAGCTCTTTTTGAACATAAACTGAATTTTGCTAAGTTTGACTCCCTTGAAAGTAATTAGGAGTCACAAAAGCTTTTAATTCATGGATTTGTTTCCATAGGCTGAGGTGGAAGTGAAGGTGTCAGCAGCTCTAAAACTCTGCAGAAAGACAAAAAGTAGATGGGGTTTGCGTGACGTTTTGGGGAAGGTTGGAAAAGTTCACTTTTTTGTTGTCTTAATTTGTCAGGAGTCTTTCCCAGACCTTGTCTTTGAATTGCGTTCTTTTCCCTCAATACTTTACAGCGGTTTTCTTTGGTAGTTCTCTTTTCAATTTTGCCAGGGGTCTAATGCAGTTAAAATCAATTTTATTTTAAATTCCCTAAGGTTATGAAATAGTTTGTTATGTGTTGAAGTATTCCCATTGGTGTCACCTGCTAATTTGTACGGTATGTTGCCTTTTCAGACTGGTTGCTTTCACTTCGTAATACGGTTTGTCTTCGCTTTTAATTATTTTGATAGGCCCATAAAGATATCCCAAGGTGTTGCTAGTCACCTAGTGGAAATTAACTAAATAGAAGTCATATTGTCTTGTATGAATTACAATCAAAACTAGCACATGCCAGCAAATATAGCCTCTGGAACAGGAGTAATTTTTCCTCAATTCCACTAGGTTTTCAAAATTGTTAACAAGCTCTGAATCATTTCTATATACTTATTGCCTATAGTTTTATCTATGACGTTTTTGCCTTTAAACTGCTTATGAAAATATATATTAAATATTTGAGAATCAAGTTAAAGCACATGACACAGACATGACACATGCCTCCTAAATCTCTTAAAATTGGCTTTCTTTTCTGGGATGGATTAATTGTTAATGTAGGTACCTAATTATACAACTCTTAGAATAATAAAGTGTAGCATGTTTGCTCTGTTGCTTGTTTACAGCTCTCAATTATTCATGTTTCTCTTCCTGTGTGCATTAAATGTAGTTGCAGCAAAGGTCTCCTCTGCTCTAATCAGTATGCAACTTTTCCCTCCCTTGAGAGAGATTACCGTGTACTCTGCAGCTCATTTTGCCTGGATTATGGTATAATATTATCTACAGCAAGGAAGAATTGAGCTGTTCTGTTGTAGGAACTTCATGTGATTGCCAATCAGGTTGAGGTGATGGTACTGTTGAGGGACTATAATTTTATTCTGCAGAGTGACTATCACAACTGCCAGTACAGAGATTCCCTAGGAATATTTTATACCTTTCTACACGCCATTATACTAACACACAAGGTAGAAATAGTGGCCCAGCTCAACAGCAATTCTTTTTAGTATATCTTGTTTAAAGACAAATAACAGGACTGGATGCTCACAGCTGAACTAAAATAGAGGTTTGGATTGACTATTTAGTTAATATGGGAACTTCTACCTCCAAATACTCTCCTGGAAAAAGCTAAACCTTTGTAAATACAGTATGCATGTTTTCTCATTTTAGCATGTTGTTTGCATTCATAAATCTAAAAAAATAGTTCAATTTAAAAATATTTTGGTGCACTGAATGCTCACTACCTACCAACTGGGGGCATGAGACTCTCTGGGATACTATATTCACACTTACCCATATAAAATAGAAATATCATCATTTAACATTTATGGAGACTGCATTGTGCCCCTGTATGATGGAGAGGTAGCTTGGGCTCATACTTTTAGCAGCGAAGTGACTGTCGCACTAACTACTATTAGAAATATAAATTCTTGATTCTGTGTTGTCAGGCACTGTTCTAATTGCTTCATGTGAATTTTCTCATTCTACCCTTATAACCATATGGCAGCGTAGTACTATTATCTACATTTTACGGATGAGAAAGCTGAGGCACATGTTAAGTAATGTATTAAGGAAATTTGAAGAGTCCTGGCTTAACTGGTATCCAAATACAATTCTGGATCTAGAACCCAAGCCCTCGCCATTATGTATGCTATCTTACCTCTCAACACTATCACACAAAAAAGATACACGCTGTCATTGTGTGGCTAAATGTTTATATATTTTCACTTCCTGACTCAATTTTCTTCTCCTGCACAAACTCTATTGTAGATTTCAATGAATTCCTTTGGAATTCTGTAGTCTTTATCCCTATCTTTCTTACCCTGGAAAACTTCTCATGGAAGACACTTGAAGCTGTCCATTTTTCAATAAAAAGAAAAGAGTTATCAGTAGCTACAACTTATTTAGGGAGGCACTGAATTGATCTCCTTAAAGATTATTTTCACAAAAACAGAAGATACATGCCAACATGATTTAATTTTTTTGATGACTTTTATTTTTAGATTCTATTACAATGTGTAAGTCTCAAGTATAACTACAATATAATTTATGACAAACATTTTGAGCATTCATAGATATATGAAACTTGTAAAGAATTCTATGTAAACAGCATTATTATATTCACGGCTATTCACTGAATTTTATGAAGCAGTTCTTGATTATTTTCCTCAAGAATATAACATAATAAACCGCAGATATTAACAGAAATTGATGGCCTCTATATATAGGTCCTAAACCCAAGCCAATTACTTGGGCATTCTAATTTAGCTGGCCCTTTTTCATCACTCCCAGTAACATTTCTCTGAAATTGCTATTTAGAACTGCTTTATTTACATATGCATTTTATCTTAACTCTTTTTAACAAAGCTATTAAAATTCTATGAAATCATGCTGAACATTTTTTGGTTGAGGTTTTCAACAATCAGCATTTAGAAACAGCCCACAAATCACTTATATCTTTTGCAAACTATGTAACAGTCAAAAAGGTAAAGTGAGATTCACCCACTTTTATTCAAATTGTATGAATGGATTTGTATTCAAATCTGTTCACTTCAGTTTTATTCCAATTTAAATTTTACAGTGTAACTGCCATTCTATATCATTAGGTTAAATGAGTTCAATGATTGTGTGACTTAAATATTAGCATGACAGTGCTTTCTGAGGGTGGTATCTTATAATCAGTACCAAACGGTAATCTACATGAAAAGAGAAGTCTAATTTTCCTTCAAGCTTGTACTGTATTAAATGAGCTCTTGGTTCCAAATATTATTAGTAATTGATAAAAAGTCACAACTAGACATTCCTGGGAAAACATACATATACAAAACCTAAGCATGTTATATTGAAAAAAAATTATAGTTCAGCATGAAATAGGTTCAGCATGAAACAGAAGTGTGACTTTGTAAGTTTTTTTTTTGAAATGCTAAGAAGAAATTGTGTTGAGGAACCAGTTGCCAATATTTTCTTCACATAAAAATCAGGCAATGTAAAAACATTAGTAGTAAATCACACATAAACCTACCCACTATACATCTTTTCACACTGTATTATATAAATATGCAAAGTGCAGTTATATTTATATAGATTTAAAATGATGAGGATAAACTGCATTCAAATTAAGTTAGTATTAATTTCTTAATTTAATGTATTAAAATATCTTACAAATGTTAATATATTTTGTATGGTTCTCTAATTAAATTGTCAAAACCTATTTTCAACAGACTTAGCAGGGATGTGATGCAATGCTCCACATAGTCTAGGAAAACACTGCGTGGTATCTTATATATTAAATAAAAAAGAGGCTCAAATAATGTAAGATGAGTGATTGAATTTAGGTGTAAAGAATCTTTGGCCCTAGGTTTAATTTCATATGTGCCTTAGGACAAATATCTAGATGTGATAATCTCCTTCACAGATGCTGAAAACATTCTAGATAGTTCTGTGGAAATTTCGCTTTCTTGGTTTTTATCTGTCTTTCTCATTTCTGTGTTTCTTTGCCTCTCTGCCTCTCATTCGCTACCTATACTTCTTCATCTCTACAGGTATGCTTAAATCTCCTTTATTTTTAACTAGCCAGAACAACAAAAAAATTACTTTAAGTACTTAAGATAGAAATATATTTATGTTCTTTTTTCATTTAAGAAAGCAAATGAATGAAATATTGTTGCATATATTTGCTTTGAAAACTCCCACAAAATCTTCTAAATAAAATTCTTACTACTTATGTAACTCGATTTTTGTGTGTGCATGAATAACTCGATAGAAGAAAGATCTCATATTCCTGGAATAAACTCATAAAAAATAATCATGGCTGTTTCTTTTCAAGCCACTATTAACAAGGATTTTTAAAAAACTAGATTCATAATCCTTGGTGGAAGGACAACAGCTAAAGCAAAATGAATGTGTGCTTGGTAAACTATAAGCTCAGGATATGCTATTGATTGATACATAATATACCTCATAATCATAGAATTTTATGGAGAAAGTGACATCTTTCTCATTTTGTAGATGAAAGCATAAAAGTTCAAGAGGATGAATGCTATTTCATCCTTTTCACACAAGTCTGTGTTGAAAGCATGCCATACACACTTAGGATGGTGTGCAGGAGACACAGTTAATACTGTGCCCAAGTCATTATCTGCTCAAACATGTTCCATGGTATCAAATATCTACCTGCATATCTGGAAGCACTCCATGGAAGAGAAATATCAACTTTCCTTAGTGCTAAAGCATAACTCAACAATACTGAATCAGAAAGCAGAAGACGGTGACAAAAATGACTAAGAGTTGGGTTATTATTGGTATTTTGGGGCAGCACAGTCCAGTGTTACACTGTATACATAAAAGTGAATAAAGCTTTCTCCAGTTGCTTCTTTTCTCAATTACCTTCATTTTTTTCTTTCGAGGAATGTGATACATACTGAAAATAATTTTTTCATGTTCCACAGTTATTGTATGAACAAAGAAGGATATAGAAAAAGGCAGTCTATGAAGCACAATACTCTAAAGGTAACTCTTATCCTAGTTGGTATATGAGTCAAGATGAATAAAAAGCATTTGTTGAACTGACGAGCCTACATGTTTTTAATCCCATGGCATTTAATAGGCACATATAAACTGGTTTTGATGCAATATGAATAAATTTAAGCACCTCAAAATATAGAATGACCACTGTAGATGGATAAAAGAGTCTTGCCCCCTAATAATAACAAGATGTTTTAACTAAACATTCATTACTAGTATTCATTCCTTCCATCAGGGCACTTCATGGCAAAGCCAAGGGAAAATACTTTTGTAGATATCCAAATGATAGATATTTGCGCGCACGCGCGCGTGTGTTTGTATTTGTGTGGGAAACATGAATGTTTACAATCCTGTGAAAAGATGACAAGGCAGATGTGAACATTTTCTACATGGTCTTCTGATTTATTAAAAGTAAATAAAATTAAATCACCTTTGTTTGCTGTAACCAATAATCCCTGTACAGTTACTCTTAAGAATTCTTATAGATTCATTTACCAATGCAAAAATAGCCACTGTTAATGCTGCTCACCTATGTTAGAGAATCAGAGCTAGCGACTGCACTGACTTTGAGACTATTTTGATAAAAAGAGTTTTGGCATAGACCTCCTTAAAAGAGTCTTATTAACACAAATATATCACCTTCGCAGGCTGTAAACAATATATCAAAGTGAAGCTCTATTTTTTGCCTTCCTTGCCATCTTTTCCTTTGTCCTCCTTTTCTGTTTTGTCTTTTTCATATTTCTCTTTGTCTGGTTTTGTTACACTATCATATGAAGGTGGAGAGATGGTGGATGGAGTTCCATCTGTTTTTTCTGGACTTGAGTTCTCATTAACGTTATCAAAAACCATATCTTCTTTATTGGGCAAATCATCATCTCTGTCACCATCTTTTACGTATATACTTGATATGTTCTTGACATTTTGCCGTAAGCGATAACGTCTGTAAGCACGCTGAATGACAGTAGCAGACACATCTTCCTGTTTTCGTTTTAGTGTAGTTGTGATGGGTTCATAGGACACTTTAGAAGGATTTGCAGACATGAACCTTTCTTCCATCTGTGAACGAAGAGAGTCCATCTCTCCACTTTCACCCAAAACACGCTTTGTAAAAGCAAATAAGATGTCGAGACAATGGATCCGGTCCCCACTGACCATGGGCAGATCCATGGCAATGAGCTGGACTTTGTTTGGTTTTGCTACGAGAAGAGGAGGATCCAGGGCAGCTGCAAAATCAGAGAGTTTGCTATATTCTATAAATTGGGTGGCATCGGGATCAAACTTCTCCCAAACCTCGTAGAACATCTCAAAGTCATCCTCACTCAGCGGCTCAGTACTTTCTTCAGTGGCAACACTGAAGTTCTCCAGAATGACAGCGATGTACATGTTCACCACGACCAGGAATGATATGATGATGTAACTGACAAAATAGAATATCCCCACAGATGGGTTCCCACAGTCTCCTTCAACTGAGCTTCCAGGATGAACTTTCCTGGGGTCACAATCAGGTGGTGCACTGTTGAGAATAGGTGCTAGCAATCCATCCCAGCCAGCAGAGGTGGTAATCTGGAACAGGCAGATCATGCTGTTGCCAAAGGTCTCAAAGTTGAACATGTCATTAATTCCAGCTTCCTTTTTAACGTAGGCAAAGTTGGACATTCCAAAGATGGCGTAAATGAACATGACCAGAAAGAGCAGGAGGCCGATGTTAAACAACGCAGGAAGGGACATCATCAAAGCAAAGAGCAGCGTGCGGATCCCCTTGGCCCCTTTGATCAGACGCAGGATTCGGCCAATCCTGGCAAGACGGATCACTCGGAACAGGGTAGGGGACACAAAATACCTTTCTATCAAATCTGCTAGAAACATACCTGGTGAAGAGGGAAGGAATACAAAGAAAATACTTAAATATCCATGCTACAGAAAATCATGACTCTAAATAGTTTTATGTGCCATCTTACCTCTTATGATTTCAGGATTGTCATTTTACATTGCAAGCAATTTCGTAACAACCCAAGGATCAAGCAATCCCACAGGAAAATGGTTAGAATTACTATTGTGAAATTTTCTCTCCCTTACTAAGTTTGTAGATCTTATTTTTTTCCTCCACAACGATTTTTTTAATTGTTAAGGGTAGAAAAATTAAAGCTACACAGTAAAATGCTAAAAAGAAAATATAAATCACCTGAAATATCAACCAACCATTTACTACTGTTAATATTTTGTTGAGGACCACTCCATTTTTCTATGCAAGCACACAAACATTTACAAATGTAATCATGATATAGGAGCTTTTTTATGTCATCTGTTTTAGCTACTTCATCATATGTTATGGACATATTTTCATATAAATGACAACAGAATAATTCCTTATAGTTGTATAATGTTCTGTCCAAATAACCATATATTGAAGAATTTTATGTTGTTTCCAATTGTTTTGGCTGAGACAAATATCCAAGCAGGTATATTTTCTTTTAGTTGCATGGGCATTTTTTTTTTTTTTTTTTTTTTGTGCGGGCCTCTCACTGTTGTGGCCTCTCCGGTGGCAGAGCACAGGCTCCGGACGCGCAGGCCCAGCGGCCATGGCTCACGGGCCATGGGCATATTTTGATAATAAAAGAAGGTAGGTCAAACAGTATATTTAAAATTTTGTTATATATTGCAAGTCTATCTCCAGAAAGTCTGCACAAATTAACACTCCTAATGATAGTCTATGAAAGTGCTCACACTCCACATGCTCACCAGTGTTGTCATTTTTCTTTATAATTTTACCCATAAAACTTTGTGATGTTTAAAACATCTCATTATTATAGTTTATTTGCATTTCTTTTGGGAAAAAATAATCCAAAAATTTTTTATTATTTATTGGACATTTTGTATACTTGTTGACTATTTTCAACTTTCTCTTTTTGGCCTAGTCTAGTCCTTTGCCCATTTTTCTATTGGGAGATTTACTATTTTCTTACTGATTTATGAGGACTATTTTTCTATTACAAGTGCTAATTCTTTGTTGGCCTTAAATGTTACATTAACAATAGCCCTGTTTTTAATTTGTCTTTCAACTTTTTTTTTTTTAATTTGGTGGTGGTAGTGAGTTTTCCTCCATAGAATATTTTGATTTTTATGTAGTCATATCTATTATATTTTCTTCATGGAGTCAAGTTTGTCATGAATAGAAAGGACTATTCAAGCTTATGGTTATAAATCTATTTCTACTAGAATTCATTTTTTAATACATTAATTTTTACACATCAATTAATAAATCTTGATCCATGAGATCTTTTAACTGAGTAACTTAGTAATTCTCTATATATTGATGTTTAATTTTGGATTATTCATTTGAATCCATTGAGCTTCTTAGTAAACACTGTTTTACTTCATCAATGTAATAATAATCTTAATATCTAGCAATGTAAGTCACCCCTCATTACTCTAATTTTTCTTCCAGGTGAATTTTAGAATCATTAGATTTATATCACCAATTTATTATCCCCACTACACAAAAAGACGCTCATATTCTCATTGGGATAACACTGGAATTATAGATTAATCTCTTAAAAAAATGGTCATGATTACAGGGGGACCCTTCTTATCCAAGTACAAGAAAAACCTTTCAATTATTTTAAACCTTCTTTTGTTTCTGTTAGTTTTCCTCATAGAAGCCTTATACATTTCTTGTTAAAGTTGTTACTAGGTATTTTACTTTATTTTTATTGGAATTGTGAATGAAATTTTTCTTTAGGCATATTTTCTAATTTTTTGCTCCACATATAAAACAATTACTAACATTGGTATGTACAATTTAAAATTTGCACCTTCTGAATTCTAATTGAATCCATATTTTTCAGTTGATTCTCTTGCATTTTTAGAGTGCCATAATAAGATCTGAAAATGAAAATTTGCTCCATTGTTCAAATATACGTACCTCTCTGTTTTCTTATCTAATTGTATCAGCCAACACTGTTACAAATAGAGGTGATAGAGGGATACACTTTTCTTCTTCCTAAGTTAACTGGAATGCTTCCACCATTTTGCTTGTTGTATGTGATTCCTACCTAAATTTTAATTTGTGTTTTTTATATATTAACTTTAATCTCACCTCTGGTAATAATACTCCTTTTTCAAAAATTGATTTTGAATCCCTATTCTAACTTATACTATTCAATATGGCAGTTTTAGGTTATGTGACTTTTAACCTTTCTTGTCCTGCCTGTTTCAGTACCTCCAAATTGAGTTTGTATTAAATAATCTCTACAATCTCTGTCTAAAATTCATAATTATGAAAATAAATGCAATCCTAAACTACTGGGCAAGGCATGTACAAATAATAAAAAAAAAAATAGGATAGAAAAAACAGCTATGGTAATGAAATGAGAGGAAGTATAAAATCAAATACTGTGATTCACAGATATGACTGGGGTTGGTTGAGAAATGATTACAAACTTGACAAGTATGAAGCCATAAGAAATGAAGCTGGCATTTCTTCAGACCTTAACTTTTTACTTTGAGTTCAGGAATAATTTTCACAAAGAGTCACCAATATTCTGGCTAGTTATATTATCATTAATCAAAGGATAGTTCTCATATGTGTAAAAACCGGAAGTGATTTCAGATTCTACATTGGTCTTCTAAGACATACCTACCTATAGACCCAGCTGCTACCTTTGTGAAGGGTAATCTTGGAAATCAAATATCAAGGAGTTTTATGTGCTTCCAACAAACAGAATATGTGTGGCTTTGAGGCTTGTTGTGTGAACCTAGGAATTCTGACACAGAGGTATTTGTTTTTTTTAGTTTTGTTTTTAAGGTTCCTTCACTCTTTCAGTGTTACTAACTTACTCAAAAGTAAGTTTACACTCAAGAATTCAGAAACTTCTCTGAGTATGTGTGATGTTTAGTTTGATTCAAAATGGAAATCTGATTAATAAATGCTCTTACCTACAATGGAGAGAATCACAACCACAAAATCAAAAATGTTCCATCCTACAGTGAAGTAGTAGCATCTGAGGGAGATCAGTTTCAGCACACATTCTCCAGTGAAAAGGATAACAAAAACTACATTGATCCAATATAAAACGTCAGTCATGTATGCACTTTGTCCCTCTTTTTCTACCATCATGGTTACCATGTTGAGGCAGATAAGAACCATGATGGCTATATCAAAAGCTTGGTTTGTTACTAGGTCAAATATACATCCTTGGAATTTGTTCTGCAAAGAAACAAAAATAATAGGAAATGTACAGTAAATTTTGCAAGTAGTATCCATAAATCATTACATTAGTAAAAAAATTTTTTTTAAGGTATCAGTCTTCAAAACTTGCATAAATTATCCCTGGTCATAGGTTCTTGCTTTGTACAAGAAATATTATTAAATCATAGAGTACATGAAAACTTTTTGTTGCTGTTGACTTTTAGTATACCAAGTCTTCAGCGAGCCTTGTAAACTAACATTTGCTTTTAAGCATATCCACCCCTAGTATGTTATACAGGAGTTGCCAGGATCACAAGGTAAGTTTAACTAAGAAAACCTCAGCTCTACTACCTCGAGTATTTCAAGGTAATAAAATGACATCTCTAAATTTCTACTTTGTCACGTTATTTTGACTAATGTGTTGGCACTGTCTTGTACTGATATTACTGCTATAATATCAGATCTATATTTTCCTATCTCTTCCATGTATAGAATATACATTTCCAAACATACCCATGCTTAACACATCACCTTTCTTGTCAGTCTCACTGATAGTATTATGCTTTCCAGGAAACCCAATTTCAAAATCACTTTATTAGTTGCATAGGCAAGTTTTAAGGCACTGTATTCAAAGTCAAGTAGTGTACTGAAAAAATTAAATACCAGAGCTTTAAATTCATACATTATGATTCAGTAGGGTCTGGGTGAAACCTGGCCATGTGTCCATTTAAAAAGTGCTGGGTAATCCTCATGTAGCCAGCTGGTACTAAGTGGATTCCCATCTTTAGGACGCTCTGTCTGCAGCCATGACTTTTGGTAAGGTGTGTTATGTTGAAAAGAAATTGAAAAACATGTAATGCATTTAAAATTATTTTAATTGTTAGAGGAATACAAACTATTCTTTAACTGCTAAGACTCACTATTTACATCTGAGCCTATTCTGGTCTTTCTTTGACCCTATGGTAAGATAAAGTTTAGATTCATGACCAGTCCAACTGCTTCTCTGGCTATTTGTTGTAATATCAGAGATCTACAAGGTTAGTTTCACCTGACTGATAGTCAGCCATCATTACATCATAAAGCCATCAAGAAAATCAAATTTCAATCAAAAGTACATTTTATTTTGATTCTCTACAGGCCATTTGTACTAATAGTAAGTTGTATAGCTAAGGTAGAGATAAAAGCATATATAGGGGCTTCCCTGGTGGGGCAGTGGTTAAGAGTCCGTCTGCCAATGCAGAGGACACGGGTTCGTGCCCCGGTCCAGGAGGATCCCACATGCCGCGGAGCGGCTGGGCCCGTGAGCCATGGCTGCTGAGCCTGCGCGTCCGGAGCCTGTGCTCCGCAATGGGAGAGGCCACAACAGTGAGAGGCCCGTGTACCGCAAAAAAAAAAAAAAAAAAAAAAAAAAGCATATATAATTATTTTCCATTTTTATAGAAAAAGAAATTATATGAAGGCATATTACGACCTGTGATAGTATTCAAAATACATATGTTCAGTTTTATAAGAATTTTTCTTCAAAATATTAAAATATATGCATTCATGTTTAAGAAATAATTATATATTAAAGATGAATTGAAAATAATTTTAAAATTTACATGCTAAATATAAATTTTTTTTTTTTACCCCCGGACGAGGTATTGGCTTTTGAGGTTTCTTGGATCCCAGCTTTTTCATTGCATTATAATATTTCTTCTGTTCTTCTGTCATAAAGATATCTTGACCTCCAAGGTAAAGAAATAAAAAATAAATCTAGTTAAAACCAGAATCATTGTCTAGATCTTCCTTCAGATCATTATTCAGGTTAAAAATGTATTCATATAGAAATGAAGCGTCTTCTCGCTTCAGTAGCACATATATTAAAATTGGAACCATACAGAGATTAGCATGGCTCCTGATCTAGGATGACATGCAAATCTGTGAAGCGTTCCGTAGTTTTGGTGACAGATGGTGACAGACGGTAACTAGACTTTTATGGTAATCATTTCACAATGTATGCAAATATCGAATCATTATGTTGTATACCTGGAACTAATATACTGTTATATATCAATTACACTTCGATTTAAAGAAATGAAATGCCTTTTATTATGTGCAAGGTAGCTATAAATCAAACCTGTCTTAAAGAATTACCTACGTGTAGGCACAGACTCTCCGTACGTAATGCAGTATGCATAATACACAAAATATATGGATTACATGCAATAATGATTGGCTCAGTTATCTTTTAGTAGCCTAACCTGCTATCTCATTTTATCTGCTACTTGTCTCACCAGGCATTTCATTGCTAAATAACAAATATATCAGTAGTGAATGATAATTTGGCTAATGTTTACCTATTAGCCATACTGACTCATAAAGAGTAGGAAGTAGGGGCCAAAAGTGGTAGCTAAAATAGTATTATTTTTATATTCACTTGCATTCATTTTAATATATCATATTCCCTTAGCAGAATAAATGAATATACTATATACATGTATAGCACATATCCATAAATACTGCATATACACACACACATATATTTGGCATACATAGAATAAATTTATTTATTTATTTATTAAAAAAAAAAAAAACTCTTTAGTTACCTCTTTAATTCCAAACAAGGAATTTCAACATAAACACTTTATTGGGTGTAAACATTACATGTAATAGAGTTTTAGATGTTGAGAAAATTACCAGTAATCCAGGGTTTCTGACTTGAAGGATTTTCTAATTGAATATACAACATTTAAGATTCAACAGTAAATAAATTAACATCTAAATAAAGTTTTTGTTCCTTTCTACACTGTATAAGTCTAAATCTCACAAAGGAGGCCTAGAAACTTTGCCTATTCTTTTAGACTCCGTTAATTTCTTAAAATTATCTATAATTTATACAGATTCACGCATATTCCTCATCAGTCCACAATATAAACTTTTTAGTTATGGCATAAATTAGTACAATCCATGTAACTAGGAAGTTATTTTGGGGAATTTACAGTTCCGAAATCCTGACTTAACTTGTAGGGTCCTGGAGCTAAGGTGATCTGTTTATGGTTTCCCTTTGTTTTTTCTGGATTGCATTTTCTTATCAAATACCTAACGATAACCAGGCTTCCCCTTCTGTCTTATGTGTTTTAATTTACATCTCCTCTAATTGATAGGAAGTCTTTGTGCAATTTTGGCATTCATCTATCTGATCTATTGATGCGTGAGACAGAACTTTCATGCCAATGTTAAGAGAAGCCCAGACCCTTTATTCCTCAGTGATGAGGGTTGACTATCACAGCAGGTCAAGAACTTACAAGAAGCTAGGAAAACACTGGGAAGATAACTCTGAATTAGAGGTAAAAACCAAAGTAGCAGGTTTTGTCTTCCCTTGATGATACCCTGGTTGTCAACATAATGAAGGATGGGATGAAGCTAATAGGAGATAACAAAATGCTCCAGTAGAGAAACTTGTGTTGTGATTTTATTTAACTGTAGCTTATACAGACCTTGGAAAGTGCATCCCATTACTAAAGAATGGACTTGATGGGGAGGGGGAAGGGTAAGCTGTGACAAAGTGAGAGAGTGGCATGGACATATATACACTACCAAATGTAAAATAGATAGCTACTGGGAAGCAGCCGCATAGCACAGGGAGATCAGCTTGGTGCTTTGTGACCACCTAGAGGAGTAGGATAGGGAGGGTGTGAGGGAGGGAGACGCAAGAGGGAAGAGATATGGGAACATATGTATATGTGTGACTGATTCACTTTGTTATAAAGCAGAAACTAACACATCATTGTAAAGCAGTTATACTCCAATAAAGATGTAAAAAAAAAAAATTTAATATTTAAAAAAAAAAAAAAGCTAGATGGCAGACATTCTGTAAGTCAGGCTGGTCTTTACACTCTGTCAAGGCTGTATTATATAGTAGTTAAGAAGACCCCAGTTCTGGTGTAAGATCATCTTCGTTCAATCCCCATCTCTGTTGCCCTTGGGTAAGTTTTTTAATTTCTTTAAGGTTATATCATCTCATTATTACAAGAGTACCTCATTGGTTTGTTGTGAGGATCAATTAAGATACTGTATTTCAAACACTCAGTAATTATTTATAACTTCCGTTGTTGTTATTAACCTTCCAAACAGTTATAGTTACTGAAAAGGGTTGACGTTACTTAGAAGTTACTCCTATGTACCCAGGTCTGTACTAGTCATTTGTGTAAATACATTGCATACATTTCCCTTTTATAAATTGAACTCATTAATAACTTATGTTCTAATTTTCAGAAGCATATTTTCTGATGAACTATTAAAAACCCAATTATCACATGGATTTGCTAACGATGAAAACAGTGTGTGTAAGAATGATGGATAGTTGGCAAACTAGTAAAGTGGGGCTGGTGATTAGAAAGAGGTATGGGAATTTGGCAGGGTCCTAAACTGAGACCAAAGTGTTGAAGTTAAAAAGCATTAAGAGGCAACATTGCATTGTGGAAAAAATAGGCTTTGCAGTCAAACAGAACTTTGGATCCTGACTACCAATGACCTACTACGTGATTTGAAACAAGTTGTTTATCTTCTCTAGGCCTCGGTTTATACACTTGTATAGAGATACCACTTTCATTTGTTTGTTCCATGGATTAGATGAATTCATATAGAGGCCTCTAGCAGGAGACCTCCTCTGTAGTAGATTATTAATTGACGTGTTGGTCCTGTCTTCTTTCATTCTCTTAGTAGGTTGTAAAGAAACCCTAAACCATTCAGAAAGGGTCAGAAGATAAAAAGCAGCTTAGAATGCAAGGGAAACACTGGAAGAATGGTAGGGGATAACTGTAGCTGTCACTGCTTTGAAATTAGTAACTTTTGCCTGACGTTACTGGTAATGATGTCTACCCAACCCATCTTCCTGCAGTGGCAATTCTTGTTGTAAGAATAACATTCAAGAGCAAGGGGATCAAAGCAATTAGGGCTGTGGCTGTCCCGTCATGTCATACTGCTCTTTCTAGATCCACTATAATTTATTATATACAGGGAATGCTGGAGAACCATATGTATGTGCTTATATATCACATATACAAGTATGTAATGACTAAAGTAGGAAAAATAAATAGGAAATTAGGGTATAATTTGTGAAATTATTTTCAAGATTTATTAATTGTTCAAGATCCTCTGCCTAAAGGCATGAATATATGATAATATGAATATATGATAATGCTAGCTAAGTTTGACTGTTAGATGTAAAATGTAAGAATGGAACATGGAATTTTAAAAATTCTTTGAAAAATAAACCCCTGTTATTTGGAAATATAAGCATCAATAATATTTAATATTTGCTACATCTTCTTTCACCTGAGAATAGTCAATCACGGCCACTGATGACATTTCACTGCATGTACACCTGTCTTTTCTTAGATGCTAAGCCAGTATCTGAAATCACTTCCTCCTGGTATTCCAGCACTCACCCTTCAAAGGTCTCTTTTCCTGTGGGTGGTGCTACAGCCACTGTAACTCTGTTAACTTTGAGAAAACTGAGACTTCTTAGACATTTTTTTCTCCTGCAAATCACAAACAACACTGTAGACCTCACCCCCTAAAATCTCTTAACTGAATGAATCCCCTATTCTCTATTGCTGCAAATGACGAATCTGGAGAATTAAGTGTGGTCTAGGTGGCAGGTAAAGCAGGGTCTGACCTAGTCTTTGGTCTTTCCCCAGTCATTCTCTGCATCATTGTTAGCTTAAATTTTTAATTAAAGCTGAGTTTTCATAATCTCTGGGAAAAGAGACTCTGGAGTTAGATGCATAATGAAGCTACTTCTTAGCTATCAGACCATGTGCAAGTCACACAATCCCTCTGAAAGGTGAAGTGGGGATACTGTGCTCTGTAGACTTATAAAATGTGACGAAGATTACTGTGTAAAGTACTTTACACACGATCAGACATGTCATCAAATCTCAATAGATGTCTACGTCCTGTTTATACGTTCTTCCGTACTCAAAATACCTCAATGACACATCAGATCCTACTGAAAAATATCTGACATGACTTTTCAGATCTGCTCTCAAGCAAATAAAGACCTCAATCTTTTCTATTTCTCTTCTCAAAACTCCATCCAAAGTGGATGGACTGGTATTTCTCCTGCACTGCACCTCCTTTGCCAGCATGGTGCATGTGCTCACACACTTCTCTGACCCTTCATGTGGCTTACTTATCCTTCTGCCTGCCACTTGCTTTGTGTCTTTTCATCCATCTTCCAAGGCCTGCTCAATTGTCACATATATCATAAAACTTTCTATAGCTGTATCTAGTTTTCCTCTGACTGCCCATTTACATTTTTTGTTGTTAATTTTCTTAACTGCATTTATCACTATGTCATATTATAGTATTTGGGGGTACAGCATAGGAAAGGGCCTAAGTAATATACAAGGTACATGGGATCAACTATTAAAACCCTAACACTTAACCAGGTGCATAATCGTGGGTAAGTCACTCAAAATCTCTGTGCCTTTCCTCATTTATCAGACAAAGTCTATAATAATAATTCCTCTCATGGTTGATGTTAAGGATTAAACTGTGTCCAATCCCCCTCCCCACCCCGTCCAAAAAAAAAAAAGGAGATATGTTTAAGTCCTAACCCCTCGTACCTCAGAAAGACCTTATTTGGAAATAGTGTCATTGAAGATGTAATTAAAATAAGGTCATACTGGAGTAGGGTGGGCCCTTAATCCAATATGACTGGTGCCCCTATAAGGAGAGGAGAGAGACAGAAAGAGAGAGAATGTCATGTGACCACAGAGGCTGAGACTGAAGTTACGCTGCCATAAGCCAAGGAATACTTGAGCTACCAGAAGCTGGAAGATGCAAAGAAGGATCCTCCTCTAGAGACTCTGAGGAAAACATGGCCCTACCAACACTTTGATTTTGGACTTCTAGCTTCCAGAACTGTGAAAGAATCAACTTCTGATGTTCGAAACCACCCGGTGTGTGGTACTTTGCTGTGGCAGCCCTAAGACTGATACAGTTGATGTGAACATTAATGAAACAAAAATCTCATTGTGTTTGACCTGCAAATCTTAACTTTAATTACCTGTGTCATTTCTTCTGCTATAATAAACTCCTTGAGCTCAGGAAAGTATCTTCTGTTGTTCTCTTTAAGTACCAACCCAATACATACCACACAGAACAGTGGCTCAGAACAGAATACAGTAACTACTTATGGAAAATGTTTTGAGTAAATAATTAGTTCGTTGAATTTTCTTAATCAATCCCCTACAGGGAACATTGGAAAATAAAACTGAATAGTTGATGTATTTCTTAAAAATAATTATGACTTAGGAGATGATTATTTTCTGTGCAGAGATGAATGAGATTAAGCATATCCATCATTGTATAGTAACCAATTACTTGGAAAATTAATGAAATTCTAATGAACTAATTACTAACTGATATCAAATTAAATTTAACATTTTATTTTTGGGAAAATAATTGTTAATTTCTTTCAGTGCAATGACAAAAACTTGAAATACTTATCTTCTTTTTCTGTTGGTTGAAGTTATCTATGATGACCCCAATGAACAAGTTCAAGGTGAAGAATGACCCAAAGATGATGAAGATGACAAAATAAATATACATGTAGAGGCTGTATTCATATATGGGCTGCCTGTCTACCTATAAAATTAACAAAAGTTAGCAGTATGTTGACAATAAAATTCATCATTTTCTTTTTCACATGGTTTGACAAGGTAATTCAAACAGTGCTATCCTAGGTAAACGTGGTTTTTCAGAAGCCATAGTGTTGACAAGGTTCAACATAATCATTCTTAAAAATTTATTCAACACTAAATAAGTATTTATTACATGCTTACTATGAATATAATCTTCAAATTACTACAAAGGGCTTATCCACTGTAGTACTTATTCTCAGGTTGTAGGACAATTTAGTAAGTAAAGGACCTAATGCATAATTTTTATTTCCAGAAAAAAATAAAAGAGATATCACACTTATATAAATCTTTTTTTTTTCATTTGATTACAACGTCTTCTGTGGCTTTTGTGACAATATGAAATAGTCAGCAGTCTTCAAACTTTCTTAGTGTGTGACTAATTTCGCATAAACTCTTTCAAGGAACTTTAAAATATAAAAGCAGTAAAAACTATGAATAAAATATGTTATTTCCTTTTTATTTTGATAAACAAATATTTACTGAGCACTTATTATTGCCAGGCTGTGCTAAGCGCTCTACTTAACATTTTCTAGTTGGATCCTCACTCAGAACAATCCCATGACGTAGGCAGTGAATTACTTTCTTTTCATAAATCAATAAACAGGCTCAGAGAGATAAAGTAATTTGCTCGAAGTCATATGCAAGCTTGTCTGATATGGGACAGCCAGAATTTAAGCCAAGCTCTGTTTCCAAATGCTGCACAGGTAACCACTAGACTACCACCAGGTGGGTGTTCTTCAGTATGTGTGCATATACCAAGGGCTCCTTGGAGCTGCTGTTTGAAAACAGCCTAACTAAACTAAGGAACTTTTCAAAATTGTAGAGTTTAGTGTTATGTTTACCAATACTTACGTTAACAGAATCAACTGCTGCATACATAATAACCATCCATCCTTTAAATGTTGCCTGTAAATATAAAATTTATAGAATCTGAACCTCATACTTTAAAATAGTCACAAGTGAGTTTAGTGTGTCTAATGTTATAGCATTTATTAATTAATACTAAATTAGTGAGTTTTACTATACAGTCGTCCCTCGGTATCTGCAGGGGATTGGTTCCAGGGCCCCCCTGAAGATACCAAAATCTGCCCATGCTCAAGTCCCTTGCATTAGGCAGATGCGAACCCACGGAAAAGGAGAGCCCACTGTATTTCAAAATACCAATTTAACATAAGATGCTGTGTCAAGGGAAAAAAGGGGAGGGACACATCACAAAGTCACATCCTAAATCTGACTCCTAGTTAATTATTGCCAGGTTGTCACAACTGCCTGTGAGTTTTGTACATGAACTTTAATTTTTTCCAGAGTGGGGAGGAGAATTTTATGAATAACAAAGGAAACAATTTTTTTCCATATCTTAAGGATTCTCCATACTCGTGGGAAGTCCTTCTCATTTCCCTGTAGTGTAAAAGTGCAGTCCAAAACATGACTATTCGTTTTTGGACGCAGTATTCAGATGGCACAGTGGCAGGGGGTCAGGTGACTCCAAAAAGGTGGATTAATAACTCTAAAATGCAACAGAACCCATGTTCTGTTTTCATGTTTATAGGCACATGTTCTAAAAAGACCAACTCTATTTTTAAAGTCACAAAGTACTTTATCTTTAATTTTTAGTTAATAATTATATAAATAATGACAGCTCCTCCATCCAGTGTGCACCAAAATGTCAAGCATTCATAAAAGGGCTCACTTACAACTTGAAGCAGAGACAGGTAACCAAGTCCAACATTATCAAAGTTCACTTTCAGGTTCTTCCATCGCACATTTTGACTAACATTCATAAGTGCAAAACACTCAGAACGATTTTCAACTTCACTTGTAGGAAACGGTGACCCATCTGTGGTGTTAACACACTGATAGAACTTGCCAGCAAACAAATTTACTCCCATGATGCTAAATATTAGCCAGAATATAAGACACACAAGTAGCACATTCATGATGGAAGGGATTGCACCTATGAGTGCATTCACGACCACCTAGCGTTCAAAAGAAAGAACGATTAGGATTAGTATGAATGTTAAATGGGCAACATTAATGAAACTCAATACAGAATCAAAGAAGTTAGAAAAGCCACCCTTACATGTTTAAGACATAAATCAACCAACACGTACTTATTGAAGGCCTACTGTGTGCTCATCAGGACAAAATAAGACAGGAGCCCCTTGATCAATGAGTTTACAAAAGTACATGAGGATCACACAGTGAAACTACTAGCAACAATACAGAACAAATCACTAAGATTATATGACAGCTTAAATAAATGAAAAAAATAAATAAAAAGAATAAACCAAAAACCTGATATATGTAAGGTGAAGCCATAAAATCTGCATGCTCTAGAAAAGAAAGAAATTTATAAATGTAAACAATTAAAATAAAATGTACATTTAATGGTTCATAGTCCTAGAATTACCAGTGCTAAAATTCTCCCATATAGCGAAACTACTAGTACGTATAAGCTGGAGTTAAGATTGGGAATCTTTTCACGGTCTGAATGCCGTAGATTTAACTGGTTCTGCTAGTTGTGTGATATGTAAACTTAATTAAGACCTTGGGACCTCTGTTTCCTCATCTACAGAATGAGAGCAATCTTTTCAAATTTATTATTCTAACTCTAAAAACACTTTATACATAAGCCCTTGGCTAAATATAGATAGTGCTGGCCTCAATTAAAAACAAAAAATACAGAATAGTTTATCTTTAATACTCCGTTTATTTCTGCTTTTCAGCATTTCCACTACTGTTGATCACCAGTGCCTCTTGCCACCCACTGTTCCTTCATGGCGACCACTGTAGCATTTATCACCCTCCAGATTTTCTAAATTACCTCATCTTTCCAAACTTACTATCTTCTTACAGTTGACTTCTACTCTGAATTTGAGTGCAAAGGTGTTAAAGAATAACTTGTTAAGTAAAGAGCACGTGCTCCCTTTTTTCTTGCAATGTATCAAGCAGGATCCCTGACTACTTTTGAGATTGTCTAGAGCAGGAGTTGTCAAACATTTTCTTAAATATTTTTAGGTTTTGCAGATTATATGATTTCTGTTACCACTATTCCATTCTGCTATTGCAGCGAGAGATCATATATAAACAAATGGGCATGGCTGTGATCCAATGAAACTTCCTTTACAAAACAGGCATCCAGCCTGTAGGCTTTGGTTGTTGACACTTGGTCAAGAACAACAGTTATTACCCTGGGGCTCATGGGTAGACATGGACCTATAGAGGTTCCATGGGGGCATGAAATCATATGAAGAACATTATTATGGCTATGCTTTCTTTACGGAGAAATGATTTCTACTTTTATGAGATTCTTACAACGTACATGACCCCCAAAGGGTTAGGAAGAACAGAATTAGAGAGTAGAATTCCAAGTGGTCAGCTCTTATTCAAGCCTACATTTTCATCCTCATTTCCTGCTACCCTCCCCCTATGCTCATAACCTAGGCACGCTGATTCTTATAGTCACTGCTCAAACACCCCTTGCCTAGTCAACTCTGTCCTCTACCATCTCTGCCTGGAATGCCCACCTGCCTGTGACTTGGGGCCCATTCTTTCAGTCATGGCTGCGAGGTCACCTCCATATGAAGCCCCTCCCAGACCTCCCCAGGCAGCCACTTTCATCTCTACTCCCATAGCACTGTGTGCCTACTGTTTTATAGCAGATGTCACAGAATAACTACTATTCCCCTCTCTGTCTCTCCATGACCGCTGTCCTGGCTCACTCTTGGGGGACTGGGGTCTATTTACCATTGTACTCTTTTTATAGTACAAAATTTGACACACAGTTTTGGTGCTGAAAGAATGTGCGTAATGATGAGTCTCTGAGGGAGATGGATACATATAGTTCTGATGAGAAGCCATCTGGAAAAGTCAGTAAGTTCAAGAACCTCAAGCCTTTTTAAAGGAAGCTAACTACAAAATGCCTCCAATCATATTTCATTTATTCTTTAAAACGACCCTGCAATTTGAAGAAACATCCCTGTTTCGCACGGCTAATAAACGTAACTAAGTAGACATACTTGCCCCTCCAAATATATTAAAACATTCTCCTGCATCCAATTCACCTGTATATTAGATAAACAACAGAGAGCAAACAGGGTAAAATAATGGAGTGGCTTAATCACTGAGGGATGTATTAATATCTTGATGGGGAAAGTATATTACTTGATCATGAGAATGTAGTACACGCTCTGCTTGAGTCCAGGGATCAGTCATAAGTTCTGAATAGATCGCAACATTCTACTAATGCTCAAAAAGAAAAATTAATGTCAACTCCAATACTACTGTTCTGTATAAAATGAAACTTGTAATTTCAATTCTTACATGACCAAAAGTACTTGACTTTTACTTATGAAAAAAAATCTTTGCATAATCATGATCTTTCATGTATTTACATGGGGGCCAACATACACCGGATACACTAACAAGTAGAGGTTACAGTCATAATTAGGTTACACTCATAATGTAATGAAGATCTGCTAGACTAAAACACATCTAACATTCATTCACCTGAGGCTTCAGATTTCTGAGCCCCATTCCAGAGTTTATTACTCAGTATATCTGGGGTGGAACCTGGGAGTTTGCATTTCTAGTAAGTTTTCAGATGATGCTGACCACATTTAAGAGATGCAGTAAGCAAATTGTTCAGAGACTACAGTTAGAGAGGCAGTCGGATAAATAAATAAGTACGATGCAATATAATGAGGATGTTATGTGTCTGAACATATTAGGAAGGATGCTCAATTATACCTGGTGGTGGACAAACAAGGCACATTTAAACTGAGGCTTAAAGGATGAGTAGGTATTTACTATATTGATGAGTTAGGATTGAGATAGGGCAGGGAGAGACATTCCTGGCCAAGAGAATGGAGGAATGAGAAAGCAGGAATATATCTGGAGAAAAAGAAATTCAAGGAGAGAAGCACCAAATGAGGATATAGATTCATTAGAGAAAATAAAGCATGGATTTTATGAAGAAGTTGCTGGTTTAATACAGCCCTAAAGCTAAGTTGCTGGTAGTCATTATTTATCTCACCTGTTTGTTTCTGCAAAATGAATCTCTTTTCAGGTACTATGCTGCCTACTGCAAATTAAGTAAAATCAGAGCTTTAGTTTTCTCAAATATAATTTGGAGCTATTTCCACTTTCACTGAGCCATGTATTTAAAGAATGAAATTAAAAGTGATGCCTGATGCTACTTCACTTCTCTGTCTTTTCTTATGCCCCACACCCAGGGTAGTTCCTTAAATTGTTTGAGCAGCACCTGATAAAGGCAAGTCCTTCGTGACTTGTATATGAGAGATACTGTCAGGACTAAGAGTGTCCCCTTCACCTGAGTTTCCTAGCATAGGAAAGATTGTCATTTAGGAAGGGAAAAGTCACTTATTTGAATCACTGCCTCACAATATAATATGGAGGCATTACTGTATTTGATTTAGTCTTTGTTAATCAATAGGCATTGAAATACTGCATCTATATGCACATGTATACACACTTATATACATAAACAGCCCATATATACGCACATGTGTGTAAATATAAACAGTCCATAATTCCTACATACCCATTTTTTCATATCTTACACTCCATTAGGAAATATGAATATTATATTAGAAGTTTAGTATTTTCTTACCCTCATTCCTTCAAATCTAGATAAAGCTCTCAGAGGTCTTAAGGCTCTAAGTGTCCGAAGGGATTTAATGGGGCCAAGGTCTGAGTAGCCAAGAGTGTTTGCGACCAAAGTAACCAAAGAAACCTAAAAAAGAAGAAAAATTTCATTAATCATTTCAATGAAATAATAAAGCATGAAGAGAAAAAGTCAATTTCAAAGATCACTAAGAGCAGTTCAACAAGAACAATATGATTTTATACATAAAGTTATTACTTATTGTCTAAAAATTGGATAAGATAGATGCTTTTTAAAGGAAATAGATTTAAAGGAAAGTTAACCTAAATAAGATGAAATAATAGAAGGAAAGTAAGTTATTTCTTATATCTGAATAAAAAAATCACACATGCTTTTCACACTTCTGTAGTCAATGGTTTTGTACTTGCTTATTAATCCTGAACATTTAAGTAAAGCAACTATCAAAATTTCAATTGGAATAAAGCCCAGGGCATAACAAAGTGTGTGATTCTGAAGCTAAGTTAAAAGAGTGTGGCAATCACTCAACCAAATCTAAGTCCCAGTATAGACCTTTTTCAAAAGCACTCTGAAGACTTATGACTTTGAGATGAGGCAAATTCCCCAGAAGATTATTCTGACCTACAGTTTCTCAGAATTGGCACCAAAGATCTTCCTATCAATAATTAGTGGGAAAAATCTCAATTGTACTGAAGAGAGCACACGAGCAGGTGATCTCACTGGCTTCACAAACAACATAGACACATAAGAACTTCGTCATATTAGACGGACCCTCCACAATCACCATCACCAGTATCCAACAGAAATTTGTGTTCTTATCGTAAGTTATCTCAGAAGAAAGAACATGGACAGAAGTAAAATCAATACATGTTTTGGTAAGGACCAATGAGCTCTTCAATGACCCAAGATCTGGATCGGTAAATGTATTCAGTTTTTGAATAAGTTCCATTTAAAATATCCATTGTTTCACACTGCGTGCAGCAGGAGGCAATGCCTAAGAACAATGTCCGCAATGCAGTTCATTGGAATTAAGTAATGACTGAAAGATTGAAGTTTCCCAGGAAAGATCAGGAGCAACAGGAGAGTCAAGTTCCTTATGTTTAACTATTGAAGAAGTAGAAAAATTTATTGCTTGCAAGTTCACTACTGCTGCTATCAGAAACACAGTGAACTGATTTTTGAATCAGGATGTGTTGAAGTGTTTTGCTCTCATACAGTTACTTCTAAATGTCTCACTAAATGTAACATAATTCTTTGTTTTTAGGTCCTCATGCTATGTATTCAGAATTACTAACTAATCCTCAGTATCACTCTTAAATTCACCCAGTCATTCAGGTCCATTATTTCCCACTTAAGTATGCTTTAAAAAATGTGTATTTTTTAATCAGAATAATAAATGTTCCTTTTTAATCAGAAAAAAATAAAGGTTTAAAATGTCTATGATAATTTGAATAACCCCTAAGGAAATGGTTAACCTGATCGCCAAACCATTGTTAAATGAGTGTTATTATATTGAATATATGTAGTCTGTAACTGAGAACATATGTATATGCATATATTTATCTATTTATGTATACATATGTATGTGCATGATATATGCCCCTACTGATGAATAATGCTCAATCAAATAAGTTTCAACTAAGCAGGAAGCTTGCAGAAATCAAACAAATCCATCCTCTGAATATCAAATCAAAAGAATATCAAATCAGGTTCTGAAACCTGAATATGTACCAGAATCATCTGGAGATCTTATTACAAGAATTTTCTGCGTCCCAACACCAGAGTTTCTGATTTAGTAGCACTTGAGTTTGACCTGAGAGTTGGACCTGAGAGTTGGACCTGAGTATCTATAACAAGTTCCCACCCACATGTGCCAATGCTGTTGGTTCAGGGATCACACTGTGAGAGCAACTGTGCTAGATAAATTTCTCAATTTTTGAGAAATAAAAAAAATCTCAGCTCCTCCCCAAAATCCACATGCCTAGATTTGCACCTCTATCAGCAAGACAATTGAGTGGAGTTTTGCTCTCTCTGTTGCATTATGAAAACATTATATATATATAATTATATGCATTATGTGTATATATATATATATATATATATACACACAAACACACACACATATATAATTTATTTAGTTAGTTTTTTCAAAATGTTAAATATTTCAAATTGAAGCTATATAACTTCCCTGAATTCTGCATATTACATACCCCTAAATATTGAGAAGCACTACTTCAGATTTTCAAATACAAAAAAATTTCATTATTAAATAGCCATAACTCTTTCTTAACTAAAAATAAATTCAACTCTACTTGTAAATGTTTTTTTTAATCTGAGATGAAAAGAACACTGACAATATTTTTTAAAGTTTCTGAATCTCATATATTTTATAATTTTTAAAAGATGCAATCATATTTACAGGTTAAGAGAAAAGAAATAGCCTACATTCCTTCTATTATTTCTTATTTTGGTTAACCTTTAAAACTATTGTATTACAAAAGTGTTCATCTTACCATTCATTTTCCTAGGCATTAACTATGTAACTTATATGAGAAAAAGGTGAATCAAAAAATAATCAAACATGAAATCATTAACATACAGTATCAAAAATTAAATATCTCATAGAGGAAGTCTGAGAGAACATAGGAGATATAATGTATAGCTATGCCTGCCTTGGAAAAAAAATTTTTTTGCATATCACCTATCTAAATATGATAATATTTAACATTAGTGAAGGTTTTTGAGAACACTTATTTGTAAGAATAAATCCCCTTTTAAAATTTACTCAAAAGTACCTACATCGACAATTAAGAAATCCAGCCAACACCAGGCATTGGTGAAATAGGTTTTATAACCATATGCTATCCATTTTAGAAGCATTTCCAGAATAAAGATGTAAGTGAATATCTTGTCAGCATACTCGAGGATAATCTTAATGGTCTTTTTCTTTTCAATATATATATCTTCAAAAGCCTGTGAAAATAATATTCAGATTTAAATTTGGTACAACTTAAAGCTTATGATTCATGACAAAAACAGGAAATGAAATTCTGATAAAAAGAACACTGAGATATAATACTATTACAGGCCAGCTGTCTTTCTTCTGGTTTACAGTTACTGTGTAACACTTAGTTCTAGCCTTTGCACCAGTGCAGGGGGCTGATCACCAGAGGTCAAGAGAAAGAGAGTACAAAAGAATGAAATTATTTATAGTCCCCTAAAAGAATCATGATCTCTGACACATTCAGGGATTTCCACTCATCTGACTCCCCTTTTATCTTCCTTCAAATTAGGTAAGTCCTAGTAATTTAAGACATGATTCCAGGGTCAGCCCCTTTTATAAATCTCTCTAACCCTGCACTCTACTTCGACACAGAAGTAGGATTTAAGCTCTCTCCTTCAGCTCTTATGTGTTTGTACATTCCCAGTGCCTAGCACTGTGTCAAGAACACAGCAGGAAAGGTTTGCTAAATGAATGAATGCAGTAGCTTAATAGGGCTATAGAACACAGACGATGGTTTCTTCCTTTGAATTTTGCACCAATACTTCATCATTCATTAAAAGTTTCAGCTCTACAAATCACTGTTATATTTATTCCATCAATGTGACATCTTTTAACACTTTCCAAGAAATTTTAGTAAGTGATAGACGATGGTACTGTGGTCATAGCCACAAGGCCCGTGGGAAATAATCTGAATGGACTTAAAGAAGTGATCTCACTGAAGCCACTGAAAATGACTGCTGACCTAAACAGGTCTAAAGTATTATATTTTTCTCTTTCAAGTTTAAACAATATTCACTTTGTTGGAGAAAATGAAAGCAAAAGGACCTGTATCCTTGGTGGTAACACTGGACTACCTGTCCATAGTCATGGGCTTGTGCCATTCTTATTCTTCTTATTCCAAGTTCTTATATCAATACTTTAAAAATGAACCTTAGTACTTTTGGAGAAATGTAATCCTCAATATTGAAGAAAACAGAGAAGTTGGAACAGAGAGAATGGACAGATCCATGAAGATGCTGAGAGAAGGTTCTAGCAGCTAGCAGAGGTTATGAAAGACAATGGAACTGAAAGGCAAGAACTGAAGTGCAGCCCTCAGGACTCTTCTGCTTCCCTTCTCCGAGTTCTGGAGGAACATCTACCATCCTGAAATCCCAAGCCGACAACACTTCCTGCTCCAGAGCTTAATCATGCATATACTTCACTTACAAACACATTCCAATTCTGTATCACTTGTGCCTCTCACTTCCCTAATGCTCTCTGAGCTCCTTGAGAAAAGTACCTGGATCTTATCCAACTTTGCATTCAGGGCAGCAAGAATAATGCCAGGTATGGAGTAAATATTTACTGAGCTAACTAAAATTTTGTCCTTAGGACTGATCAGAGGGATTAATTTTTAAGTAAAATCATTTGCCATGATATTTTTATCTTCAACTCATCTATTAAAAATAATGACTTAATTGATCTAAGCCTTAGATGTCAGATCACTTACCAGAGCACCACTGCTAAGCAAGATCATGAGGACAATGAAGCTTTCAAACCAACTGTGCTCAACTATCCTATAGCAGGTCTTCCTGATGTTCCACCAGATTTTTCCTTTCCCTGATTCTGTGTTAACTTGGCAGCATGGGAGCCTCTGCACACAACCTGGCAAGAAAGACAGGCATGTAAAATCTGGATATTCAGAATACATAAAATACTTAACATACATTATTTAATGCAAAGTGCTCCCTACGATAGTTCCTCAACCAAATAATTTCTAACGCTTACACCTGAAGCTTCAAATAGTTTCAACTTGGATGCTGCCTTTTCTCATCTCTTAACGCTCCTTGGTGTTTTCTTAATACTTGTATCAGTAATTTCTAACTTGGGATGTATTCGTGTTTTCTGTTCTTCCCTACTTTCTCATCAATCTCCTCTACAGTGTTTAAACCACATATTGTTCTTTTTATGATTGCAGCCCTAATGTAATCCTAATACACAATGAGCAGTAAATAATTATTGGTTAACGAATGAAAATCTCAAGACAAAAATGTATTTCATGGCCTTCTTGATATGAATTTAGTCTACAGTCTGGTGCTGCTTCAACTCCTCTATAAAAAACCCTTTGAGAAACAGCATTCTATGTAATACTTTAAAAATTAGTAGAAGGTCTTATAATTCAGTTCAAAAGAAACAGATCTTGATTACAAGAAACAAATGAAACTGTTTCAAGTACTATAAGTTAAAAACAAATCTGACTCTGGAATCCCAGATGTAAAACACACTGCCATAAAAAACTGAAGAATATTTTATTTAAAGTTGTTTAGGTTAATTCATTCATATCCCCATCAAAGATTTATTGATTAACCTTTTTACTCAGCTGTGTACATAGTTTCTTTTCCTCAAGATATCTATTACTGTTTTTTGGTTAGGCGGCTAGATATAGAAATAAATGACTATAACTGGATAATGCAACTAAAATGACAGATATGCTGGGGTTATGTTTGATAGCTTGGAAGAAATTCACCTAACCTGGCTTATTTGTTGAGAAAGTGAGGTCAGAGGAGGTTTTCTAGAAGAGGTGGGACCTGAACTGAATCAAAGTAGTAGCCAAAAAGAGTGGAGTGGAATTCCAGGCCAAGAGGCAGCAAAATGTGCCGTGTACAGGACTTACAAGTAGTTCAGAATTTTGATGAAAGCAAAGTGTACAGAAAAGGCATGGATGAGAGATAAGGAAGAGAAACTGGTCAGATTATGGAAAGCATTTTCTCCCACCTTAAGGAGTTTGGCTATATCCTAAATCCTAACGAGGAGTAAGTGAAGGGTTGTAAGCAGAAAATTACATAGGAAGATTGTAATTTAAATAGATGTCTCGGGCTTCCCTGGTGGCACAGTGGTTAAGAATCCGCCTGCCAATGCAGGGGACACGGGTTCGAGCCCTGGTCCAGGAAGATCCCACATGCCGCGGAGCAATTAAGCCTGTGTGCCACAAGTACTGAGCCTGCACTCTAGAACCTGTGAACCACAACTACTGAGTCCGCACGCCACAACTACTGAAGCCCACACGTAGAGCCCATTCTCCGCAACAAGAGAAGCCACTGCAATGAGAAGCCCACGCACACTGCAACAAAGAGTAGCCCCCGCTTGTTGCAACTAGAGAAAGGCTGTGCGTAGCAACGAAGACCCAACGCAGCCAAAAATAATTTAAAAAAAATAAAATTAAATTAAAAAATAAAATAAATTTATAAAAAAAATAATAAAATAAATAGATGTCTCCAGCAACTGTGGAGGATAAGTTGGAAGAGAAGAAGAAGGAGGGGTGGGGAGCAAAGAAAGACCCAGAGCTAGAAAACCATTTAGGGTCTGGTTCAGTATCCCCAACAAGAAGGATAGATTTGGGCAGCTCTGGTTAGGAACGAGAGCAATAACAGAGTCAAGACATATTTTGGCCGGTAAAATCAACACATTTGCTGACTGATGGGATATGGGATGTAAGAGGAAGGGAGAAGCCCAGACAACTGGGTAGATATCAGTAATGAAATGAAGACCACAGGAACAGGAGCTGCTTGGGGTGGTAATGAGTTTGAGATGCCAGTGAAACCTCTAAATACAGACATCCTGTAGATATTTGGAGGTGTGAATCTGAAGCTCAGGGGAAAAGTCTGGGCTGGAAAAGAATGTGTAGGAATCATTAGCACATATGTGTCAGCTGAGATTAGGACAGTTGTTGAGGTCACACACAAAAAAGTATTTAGGATGAGGAGAGAAAAGGGTCAAGTCTGGAACATTCTGGGACAGCAATATTAAGAGACAGAATTCAGTGGTATGCTGGAGCCAACTCATACTGGTTCTTGACAACTTATTGTTAAATTGCCAGGAAATTTTGCTAGCCTGTTGTTAAATGCAGCTGTTATAAAAAATTAAATTGTATAAACTTAAAAGTATAACTTACTTTAAAAAGGTAATAAATACTAAAAATATATTACTCTACATTTTACTATTATCTATGCTCTTGAATATATTTAAGCATTCTACCTGGTTGGTAGAATATGTTATACTGTTGGGCTACTACGTATCTCTTCCCAACTCTACATGCAGCAAAGTCACACCAGTAGTTTGAGATTAGCCATGGTGGGAATCTTTACAAAAGTCATCAAATGCTATAAATTCAGGCTTGTTGATTTTCTAGAGTAGAATTAAGAAAGTGATGGAGAAAATGTTAATAAAGCAAAAAGTATGCCATATTGGTAGCCATTACACTGTGAATAGCACAAAAAATTGAGGAAATATTCTTTCATTATTCGAATTCTATTATCTGATTCAGCAAATATTTGTTCACATCATTGATGAATGGGTCAAGTTTTGACACACAGCCTTTTTGTTTCACTCTCACCTTACTGATCAACATAAATGAAAATACCAACCAACCTTCAGGTTAAAACTATACTTGTTCATCAGTTGCAACCACTGTTGTTTATAAATACAAAATTTTGGCAACATTCAACAAAAGCATTCTGTGGGAACCAATTAGCTATGTGAATGTTCAATGAAGGATGTTGATTATATTACTGCCTGTAAATTGTGTACCACATATCCTTTATATCAGTAAAATATGTGGTAAACTGATGGATGTATGCATACTTTCTTTTTCTTGGAGAACTGGTTGTTAAACATTTACCTGTCCACCACTGGGAAAGGTGGAAGATGAGAAAACCCTGAAGGAGGTGACAAAGTTGGGGTGGGGAAAATGTACAAGAGGCTGCAATAAAAGAAAAGTCAGGGAAGAGTTCCATGAAGGACTGGTGAACACAGCTATGACCAAGAGAGGCTCAGAGAGATAATGATTGAAATTAAAAAAAAAATTAAAGTTGATTAAAAAATAAATCATCAAAATTACTTAAAAAAGGAAGAATTTAAAAAGAGAAACTACAGTGAATTCTTCTCTTAAAAATTTTAGATCAAAAACCTCGTTTGGAGGGAATGTAGAAGGTGGGAAAGCAAGAATGAACAGTACTTTTTAGAGACTTGTTTTAGAAGTTTGCAAGTTAGGCACTGTAAAAATAATTTACTTGTCTATGAAACAATATATTTCATTAAAAGTATTGAGCCTATCAAGTAATAACTTCATATAATCATAAGCTGTCTGTCCTGAAACAACAAAGGTAGAATTCTCTTGATGAAATACATTTTTTGGACAATGTCTTGTTATGGCTTCTTTTATGATTCTGTAGCGAAATTAATTCATTGATCCTTAATACGAGGTATCTCCTAGTACTTTAATTTCCAGTTTTATAGAAATGTAGCAAGTTATGTTTTTCTCTCAAGTCTGACATTTTTGCTAACAATTTTATGTGTTCTTGTCCTTTCTCTCTGAAAACTTCTAAGTTCCCAGAAGGCTGAACTGTGCCTGTTACGCCCTTTCTTTCTGCTCACAGTACTTACTACAATCCTCTACATAGATTCACATGCTGGGATAGTTGACTTAAAAGACATAACCCCCCCAAAAAGAGTTCTAAAATAATCTAAGCATTAGTCATGATCTGAAGGGTTATGTCTTTGTGAATTCTAGAATTTACACAAAATTTGGATGAAACAGAAAAAAAAAAAAAACACAACAACAGGGTGAAAGGAAAATATACACATGGCTTCATTTATCCAATGTTAATTACAGTTCACATGACCTCAGATCCGAAAGAATTTATCTTCATTGTATCTAAAACAATTACTTTATATCTCAAATGCATTTAGTAAAGAAAGAATATTTTATAAAATGATATGAAAAAATAGTAAAAGGTAAGGTCAAAAATTGACACCAGATCATCTTTTTCAGGGCAAAAGAAAACACCAGATAGAGTGGAAAAATTTAAGATGGAATTTTTTTTTATTAACTTAATGCTTGAGACTTTAGAATTTATTTTAAAAACAAAGATCTTGTGCAGAACAGAATCTATCTGCATCAAGTATAATTACCAGAGGAGAAAGTTATCTCTTTGGTTAAGAAGATTTTACTATTTGGGATTTCTTTTTGTAGGTCTTAAGGTGGAAGAGAAATATTATTCTTATGATTGAGGCAGGAAAAGGCACTATATACTCTAATTAGAAAAGTAAGTAAACTTTTTATCTGAGATGAAGGTTCATAAGTATTGTCCTCAGGATTTATCACACCTCAGAGAGTTTCTCTCTTATTTTGAGCAGGAGAATAGGACCACTGCCTGTCTAGCTTTTATGCAAAGGCATATCCCAAGAGATTTCCAACCTAGCTGGTTAGCAACATTATATCACACCTTCTTTTTTAAAAGGACTATTAATTAAATGTAAATACAGCACAGAATGTCTCAAACATTTTAAAATAGGTCCCCATGGGTAAATGCTATTTCTTTTGGGTGGTTTCATTAATTTGCTCTTGTGATCCATTAAATAAAATCTCTATTGTGTTTCATCATGTTAAACTAATGCTTTCAAATAAAAAAGAAACCACAGGCCTCTTCTAAGTTTAGCCATTAATAAAAATATAACAGCATGATCTGCATAATTAATATAAAAATTTATTAGGAAAACATGTCTTTAAACACTTCTTAAAAACTTCTAAATCCTTTAAAACAAGTTTTTTGTCCACATTTTCTTTCCAAAAAAAGAAAAATATAGGCACAAAGGAGTTGGTTATTGTGTTACTAAACTTAGAATTAGTTATTTTATAGGAAGTGGAACTCAGAACATTTTGGGGGAAAGTTGAGTTAGCTCCTCCTACTAAATTAATAGAAAATACATTATTTTAAGGAAAAGAGTGTATCCTTCTCACACCCTAATCTTGATTTTGTGAGTTACTAATTGTATAATCCAAAAGGAGTATAATATAAAACCAAGCAGAATCAGAGTCATGTCATGTTCATAATTATACAGATTGCAAAGACAGGTAGAATTAAGGACAGTGAAGAGCAGTACCAGATCTGGGGAAGGTACCTGAAGTCTTGAATGACAAAGCTAATGAAACAGAACTAAGGAAAAACACAGAATAAGAGGGAGGAGAAAAAGGTGAAGAGGAACAAGATGCAAATGAATAAAGTGATAGTTATGAAGTTAAAAAGGATCAGTGGATGTGAGGCTATGAACAACAAAATCATTTTAGCATTCGTCTTCACTGAAACACAACTATTCTGATTTAACTCTCCCACTTCCTTTGATTTTTCTGCTGCCCTTCAGGTAACAAAAACCTCTAGAGGCCAAATGCTACTGTAAATTGGCACTGGTTCTAGCGTAACACTTTTCAACCAATCACGACTTGGTAAGGGTCATTTCCACTATGAGTAAACAAGTTCCCAATTTTCCATCCTGTCAAGCCTACTCATTTTGAACTCTTCATGTGGAAACCATCTATTTCCAGTTTCTTGAGGCCTCAAGCTTGGTGTCATCTTTGACTCTTCTAAAGAGAAGAAAGCTTTAACACCCAATATCGAATCCACCAGCAAATCCCTTCAGCTTTAACTTGAAAATATACTCAGAATCTCAAACTCTCACCATCCCCAATACTCCCACAGTAGTCTATGCTCCCATCATCTCTCACCTGGATTACCGCAGGGACATCCAAAAGGTTTCCCAGCTTCTGCCCTTGCTATCCACCTATCTGCTCTTAAGATGGCATTTTGTAAGACTTCTAAATGAGATTATGTTTTTCAGTCCTCTTGAGATCTGGCCTCTACTGTGTCTCTAACCTCAACTTCTACCACCCTTTCCACCTCTCAATCTGTTCTACTCATACCGGCCTCTTGATTTTGTTTTCAAATGTGCATATCGCCACTTCAGGGCATGTGCCTTCATTACTCTGCTTAAAATACTCTTCCTTCATATATTTGCATGGTCCAATGTTATCTTTTTAGAAAGGCCTTCTCTGACCACTCTGTTTCTATGAGAGTAGGCTTCTACCCCTCAGTCTTAGTACTCCCATTTTCACTTTACTTCTCCATAGCATGTATCACTTATCGGACCTACTAAATATTTATCTATTTATTTGGGTAAGAAACATTGTTTTGTTTTCCCTGCTCTATCTCTGTCTAGTGCTCAGGTCTGGGCCTGGCAGACAGAAGGTATTAAACGATTATTCGTTGATTGGATAAAAGAATGATTAAGTGGATAAAGGGTTGAAGGGCTCAGAAAATTGGTTGCCCTGTTTAATTTATCAGGCTGAGCCTCTTAGCCCAGCAGGTCCGGTGAGTATAAAGTCTCGAGTGGAGCACAGCTGCTCAAAGTGATATGACTCAGAGATGTGTGTTTGCCAATATATTTTCTTGTCATTTAAAAAAATATATTTATCTGTTTATTTACATTTTTATTGAGAACATACATACAGTATACTACACATATTTTAAGTATACAGATTGATATTCTCATGTAACAGCCATGTAGGTCATGATATAACATTTCCAAGCACCCAGAAATCACCCTCATGCCCTTTCCCAATCAGTACCCGCTAAAAGTAACCACTAGTCTGACTTCTACCTTTGTAGATTGATTTTGCCTATTCTTCTCCTATTTTGCCCATTTCTTCCAGCTTTACTGAGGTATAATTGACAATTAGAAATTGTATATATTTAAGGTGTACAACTTGATGATTTGATATAGGTTTATACTGTGAAATAATCACCACGATCAAGTTAATTGAATTGCCAACACCTCACGTAGTTACCAATTTCTTCTCTTTGGGTGCGTTGAGAACATTGAAGATCTACCCTCAGCAAATCTCAAGTACACAACACGGTATTGTTAACTACACTCATATTGTTGTCCATTAGATTTCCAGAATGCATTCATCTTGTACAACTGAAACTTTGGTTCTCAGTAAATTTTCAGTGGTCAAGACCACAATTCACTGAAAATGTGTTTCTATAATATCTCTTATATACTAGACTCAAATTAGAAGTTATGAATAATCTCCAAGTCATTATATAAGTATTCTCATTGGTATTTTATGGGATTAAAATAACTTTTGTAAAGTTTGATCTCAGTAAGATAGCACCTACAGTCTGAAATAGCTTAGCATTAATACTTTCTGCAGAGGGTTTAAGGTTTTCTAAAGCCCTTTTCTGATATAGAGCCATAATTTGTTTGATAAGCCCAACTTCTTTCTGGTTATCCTAGAATTTTAAGTCAGGGTCATTCATAAAATGTGTGGAAGAAATCTTGGTAGCATCCATACAAATTTAAGTTTACATGGTACTAGTCAATTTAATTTCATCGTGATGCTGAAATACATGATGATACTCTTAAATGCCTTTAACATGAACACTTCTAAAGAAAACTCCATGTGTTTTGCTTATGGTACTAATTTGAGCTAACACAAATTTCTATTAATTGGGTGTCACACTTTTTTGCTTCTCACACACACAAAAAATGACATTTGGCTTTTATTTAAAGAGAATTCATGCATCCATTGTAGTTTGCAGATATCTTTATTTGCCGGTCATTTTGTTTACTGCATGAGTGTTATAGGAGACTGGTTGAGAAAATCTTGAAGAATGAAAGCGAGTCAGTGATTTCCACAAAAAACCACAAACGCTGAGAGTTTAAGCCCATGAGTAGATTGCGAGCCATTTAGCATCAAGGCTACCATTGCTTCTAGATAAGACTGTTAACAAAATACTTTAAAAACAGTAAGGAAACTAGAAGGAGATGAAAGACAGTACTGTGCTAATTAATTTATTAATGCTATCTCATTTAATCTCTCAACATCCCTATGATATGGATGTAAAATGTACCCATTTTACAGATAAGGCGTCTGAGGTACAAGATTAAAATGTGCTCAAGGTCTCACAGAGAGTTAGCAGTAGGCCAATTAGAACTCATATTTATCATGCTCCAAAGCTTGTATAATAGATTATCGTATTACATTGCAACCCTACCAAAAAAGGTTTGCATTTTTACTTAGATGACACAATACTTGCTTAGAAAACTGCATACTTTCCCAAGTCAAGTTCAAAGTTACTGCTTTGAATAAAATCCCTGAAAAATTCCAGGAGTAGTAAGACGTTCAGTAAGATAGAAAGTGAAACGGAATGAAGAGAGGCACTGTTATAAAATAAGACACTGAGGCCAAATGTAAAGGGCCTTACATGCCAAGTTAAGGACTTCAGGTTTTATCCTACCAATGGTTCTCAAATTTTAGTGTGCATCAGAATCCCCTGAAGGACTCGGACCCTATCTCCAGAGTTTCTGATCAACTTGTGTGTTTTGTGATCAACTTGTGGCTAGAAAGGGAGAGGTTAGGACTGACTTAAAGTCTAGCTTGAGAGGCAAGATAGATCATGACGTCACTAAATGTGATAGAGACTGGAAGAAGCTGTAGATTACATGTGGAAACCCCACTGAAGTTTGTTTTGAACTTATTCAACTGTTGTTTAAAGACAACAGATGGAGATGAGCAATGGGGAGCTGTAGGCAGATCTGGAACTTGAATGAAGTCAGGGGTAAAGATAAAGATTTAAGAGCAACAGTACAGAAATGGTTGCTTACACCACAGACATGGATGAAACCACTTAGGGCTAGAGAATAAGAAAAGTAGATAACCAAGCATCAAAACGTGGGGAAACGTCATTATTTAAGGTTTGTGCATAAAAAATAGTCACTAAAAGAAATAGGGGAAGAAACTCAGAATTCGCAGTGATGTAAAAGAAGAACAAAAGTAGAGTGTGGCCTCTGAAACCAAGGGAAGGAAGAAGTTTGAGACAGACTATGGTCAACTGTCTCAAATGGTTTCCTGACTGAGTAGCTCCAGCTTTTGATGAAAAGGACAACAGTACCATCTACCCCATTAATTTGTTTACTGGTTCCATGGAACTGAGAACATGAATTAAGGACCTAAAGGAGAATATGAACATCTTTCAGTAAGTAGAGTGCTATATAGTATAACAGCGTCACCGTCATAAATTACTGTTAGTAGCATATCATAAGTGTGGAAACTGAAGCTTAGAAAGCTCCAGCAACTTGCCCTTAGTCACAGAGCCATGACTGAATCAGCATGGAATAGAGTCTTCTGACTTTTTACTCATCAACCCCCAGTAAGTATTAGGTTTTAAGACCAAAGCCAAAACACTAATAAATGGCTGCTAACTGAGGTCTCAATTTTTCTCTTACCATCTGTAAAACAGGCCTCTGGCTCATCTGAATTTACAGGCTCAGCCTCTGCTTCCTCTCCTTCTCCTGGCACAGGGTTATCAACTGTGCTGCACTCAGAGGAACTCGATCCGTTCAGCCTCTAAAAAGAAATTCATCACCCCACCAGAGCGTTCATTTAGGGTTCATTCAAATCTTGCATTAAAACCATATTTGATAATCAGAGTCATGCAAAGTGTTATGAAAAGAGATTAACAGTATGATGGCCATAAAAACATATAAACATACATTGAGGTCAGGTCACCTTACAATGCATCTGTGCTTGATCTTTCTATCTACACATCCTGTGAAAAATACATTTCCTTATTTTTCGTATGCTAACAAGTTATGGACAGAATTAGTCTTAAGGTAATATTTTTATGTAAACTATAACATCTGCAAAGTATTGGCCACATTTTTATTTTGTTTTATGTTTAATATAAATTTGTATACACCAATAATTACTATTTTAGAACAACCAAGACCCTGACAGAAATAATATACAAGTGCCAAATTGCCAACACCTGATAACTGAAAGGTCAGATCTGACAACTGGCAGAAAAAGCTTGTTGGTGCTTAAAATTTTTAAAAAGAATAAAATCAGTGTAAAATGAAATCCAAACATATTTTTTTCTATTAACGCTTGGATTTGAGAATATGTATCAGGATGATATAGATAGAAGGCCTTTCATCAAAACAAAAAAAGTCAAATTCTGTATTGGAATCAAAATGTCAAAGACCACAGTAATTATCTTATCCAATACCACCTATTTCAGTGATAGAATTTCAGGATACAGTAGAAGAGATCATAAATCTTATTTATAATGTCAAGAGATAGTGGCTACTAAAGTGAGCACCACATGCAAACTCTGAAACAAAGACTCCATGAAATTGAACATGGCAGACCAACACATGAGAGGAATGAACTCATTGTCATTATGATCATAAAACTGATCATAACACAAATTTTCCCCACCCAGAACTTTGTGATCAAACATGATGTTTACAAACACACACATACACAGAAAGTTTTAGATAAAATACATACAGCAATTGTAGCAAAACTGTGTCAAATTTTCCTAATATTATTTTATAAGGGGTAGAGCAGCACATCAATGGAAGAGTTCAATTTTCATTCTCATTTGCTAAACGACATGTGAATATTGAAAACTACTAGTTATTATAGCATGTACTCTTAATAAGATTACAGCTTTACTTGTTTTTTTAAGAATAATTCAAACAAATGTAAGTGCTAAAAATGAGGAAATACTTATTTCATTTAAATTGATTCTTCAATCTATTGATTTGCATTAAGATCATAGGCCCAAACTAAAATATTAACTTTTAGAGAATGACTTCAGAAGCTAAAAGTATCCTTTATGGGTACCACATTAAATTCTCAGTACTATTATTATCACACAGTATTCAATATCAGTAAAAAAGGCATTGATAAGAATTGAACATAAGGAATGATGTAAGCAAAGTGGTTTGTATAACTGAGGTAAAGAATTATGAACACTATTAAATTACTACTTCTAATCTACATTGGCATAGCAGTATTATTCCCACATAGTCGAAGAGTTTTAGAATATTACGTTATTAACAGTATCAATATGAAATTTCACTTAAGAAGCAGGTTAAACTGATTGAATTAATCTAAAATTACTTAAAAAAACAAATAAAAATTAATTGTAAGACAATATCCTGTAAGACTTAAGGTTTTAAAATATATATTACTCCAGGAAACAATGGGGAAACTTATAATTATTAATGTGTCCTATTGTGCCAATTACCACAAAAACCCATTTTAAGTACCATATCTAAAAGACTACAATTATTTGATGTCTTCAATTCCTGACCTTTCAGTTGCAAGTGAACTGTCACTAGGGAATTGAAGGACAAGGCACTATGATTCTGTGGAGATGAGACCAAACATTTCCATGCTGAAAAGAAGTTATTGGCTTGGACCTTGAGGAAAAGCAGTGGGTGAAATAGCTGATAGAATACAAAGCTCCTCCCTGCTATTAGCCAAAATGCTGACAACTAGGATATAGTTATAATGATTTTTCTCTCACCTTGTAACAACTTTTAAATAAAATGTTTCAAATCTGCAGAACCCTGATGTATGTTAAATTAATGAAAGCATCTTCAACCTCAACATTTGGTTTTCTCACTCTTTAAAAGAGCATTAACAAAGCTGACTTACACCAAGTTAATTTATAAGTAAAAATTAAGATGATTTTATGACGTGTATTCTTGCCATTGAAGGCTTCCCCCCCCATAACTTTTATGGCAATATTTTGTCAATTAAATTCGGAGTTTGGCTCGGATCTTACATCATAAATGACAGTTATTCAAAATTATTCCTCACTGGAACAGAAATTATCAAAATATTTAATATGAACTATAATTTGTATCACAAGCCAAATTCAATGTTTAGAATGTTTTTAGGAATTCAATGTTTTCCTGGGAATGCATTAAGTATTCACAAGTAGCTATTTCAGTACTGTATATAATGTTAAATATTTATGGGCATGTCCTAGCAATATAGACAGTTTAGTTTTAATCTATTCAGCTTTTAAACTTCATACCTACTAAAGCAGAAGTTTCTTTAACACGGTCCAAAAAGGACATTTTTAAATAGAAAGGCTAACATGTATTACAAAGGTTTTCTCTTGAAGGTAAATTCTTTTAAATCTCATAGTAGGCATTGCTAGATTTAACTATTGAATCTTCTTTTATTCTTATTTAGTATACAGTAAAGATCAAGTCAATCATTTGTATCATTTTATATAATTAATTATATGATTATTTTCATTTCTGTATACTCATTTACTATTTAGTTTTCTTGTGATTTTGGAAATGGAAGAATAGTTATACTATACTAAGAGCAGTGAAATAAATACTTCAGTATGAAAAAGTTCCCTTCTGGTTTCATAAATAGGTCATTTTAAAATTTCACATCGATTTTATTTTTAGTAAAATGTGAAATATACTTCTTGTCTATTACTTCTTTGCTTGTCAACAAAGATAATTCTTAATCTGTCGTGGTCTACATATTAATAGAAATAAGTGTAAAAATAGGACCATAAAGGTAGACTCACTAGTATAGTATAGAATAGGAAATATGCTATAGTTAGCATTCCTGACTTTTTATTAAATAATATGGTATTGACTGTAGGTACTTTCTAATTTTTTTATTTCTTTCCTTTAAATAAAACCTATACACTTGATTCAAAAATTTCAAATGTACAATAGCATGTGATGAAAAATACAAGTCCCCTCCACTCTCGCCCTGATTCTATTTCCTTTAGGTAATTACTATACTATATATATGTACTTTTTGACATGTGTTTCTATATTCTTCAATAAGCATCCATAAAACACTGAAGTAGTTTTGAAACATCCTACTCTTGATTATAAACTTATGTAGCTATTTCACTATTGAAAATATGATCAAATTAAAGCTTAATTATTCTTCATGGATCTCCTTTTGTCTTGAAGGTGTGTTTTCTGCAACACTGCATATAGTTAGAAACTCTGTTAAATATAGGTGTCATATGAAAAACTGCCCTAGGCTGGTCACTTACAAATTTGTTACTGTCATTTCCTGAAATAGGCGATCTCATTGTAAGCCTATTTGATGCTAGTATAGGATGGTGGTTAATGCTAGTTGGTCATTTATTTCGAGAGGTATGAAGTAGGATTGTCTAATAACGTGACAATCTGGCACTCAAAATCAAAAACACTATCAACATATAGCAGCACTGTAGAAAACACAGAACTCCACAAAAGCCTTATTCAAAGAGGATGGTTGGTGTTGAAAACATCCGAAAGATGTCATGTTTAAAGTACATGCTATAAGGCTGTTTGCTTCACACAACACAAGAAAGGTATTCTTTGAGTAGCAGAGTCTAGAATAGTTATTTCACCTGAACGTCCAAACAAAAAAACCCAAAGGACAGCAAGATTGAAAGAAGCAAATCAAAAGGAAAGGATGGGCATATAAGGGCAGAAAAATTATGGGAGACATTAGTGATACACTAAGCTCCACTGTATGTCAATAAACAAGAAAGACTTCTATTAGATTCAAATCAATATCACCCATCTTTTAATTTTATAGCCTAATTTTACAATTGATATCTATAATGAGGGCTCTGAATCTATAATGAGGAATGAAATGGTAAAGTTTAGAATAAAGGATCAAAGAACATTTACAGAGGAATTCCACAGATAGCTACTATGCTTGTTTTTCCAAGTTTACCGTTCTATTATGGGATAACTTGAATTTTAAAGCCAAAATATGCTTTCCTCTCCCTTGCAATTGTTAGGCTCTTTTTTTGCCTTCTGAAGAAATGCAAACACTACCCCTTTCAGCCTTTTAAAACTAAAGATTACCTATGGTATTACCATTTGTGGGTTTTTTTTTTTTTTATTTTGAGAGTAATGATATTTCGTTTCTTTACATGATTTGGCTTCTGGGCCCCTCAAAGTCCCTCAAATCCTTTTCCAGTCTCTCTGGAATTCTGCTTTCTCTCAAAATTATTTTTAAAAGGCAAATACCATATGCTAACACATATATATGGAATCTAAAAAAAAAAAAAAAGTGGTTAAGAAGAACCTAGGGGCAGGACAGGAATAAAGACTCAGACATAGAGAATGGACTTGAGGACATGGGGAGGGGTAAGGGTAATCTGGGACAAAGTGAAAGAGTGGCATGGACCTATATATACTACCAAATGTAAAATAGATAGCTAGTGGGAAGCAGCCGCATAGCACAGGGAGATCAGCTCGGTGCTTTGTGACCACCTAGAGGGGTGGGATAGGGAGGGTGGGAGGGAGACGCAAGAGGGAGGGGATATGGGGATACATGTATACATACAGCTGATTCACTTTGTTATACAGCAGCAACTAACACAACATTGTAAAGCAATTATACTCCAATAAAGATGTTAAAAAAAAAAAAAGGCAATGACCAAAGTTAAAAAGTACTCCAGATACACTTCATCAATGGAAAATTAAATATTTTTTCCTCTCTGTGATCTAGATTTTCATTTCACTTCCATTTAAATTAGCAGAAAATAGTTTATTTACTAGTTACAGTAAATTCTTTTTTCACATTATGGGCAACTAAAACTCCAGCACTTTTTCATATAAAGGGCAAGAAAATGGAGTTTTTCCTTTCCTAGTGTTTTGTTTATCGCTACTAGAGAAGCTGTGTAGGCTTTTTGGGAATAGTTGTTCGTTCAGCAGGAAATCTACTTAACAACTCCATCACATGGTCAGATGGTTTGTAGTATTAGTTGATGGAGAAATAATGAGGTCAAATCACAGTCACCACCAGCGAAATTCAAAATAAAGCAAATAGTTCACTGAAAGTTCCTAGTTTTCCCAGAATCTTCTAGCTAGGGTACTTTCTATTCAATAACAGGACAATTTACGGGGCTGAAAGATCAAGATCAAGATCTTGCGTATGAAAACAAACAAACAAATGCAGCAAAATTGGGCCATATAAGATCTGACCGGCTATAGATTTCTCAGCCAGATCCTACAGTATCATCAACTTCTTTCTAATGGAAAGGCAAATGGCATTCACCAGTAAGGTCTTGAAAGGTAAAGCAACCCCCGTTATTCAAAGGCTTTGTGCACTAACACAGAACTGCTATTTGCAGAGGATAGTTATTTAAAAAGCTGGAATACAGTGGGCCAAATCAGAAGAAATACCTTAAAAACTTTAGGAACGAACACTTAAACAGTTCTACTTTTGCGGCCTGCTAGGAAACTCCAAGTAGGTAAATACGGATTGGAACACAAGCAAACATGACAGGAAAATGTGAGGTAAAAGCATATACTCTATGACACAAGGTCACTCAATATTATTTATAATAAAAAAGGAAATGACAAAAAACAAACTACCTGTACATCTGAGTGATTAATGGTATTCCCTAAAACTACCCATAATGAGGAAGAACAAGGAAAGAAATTCCAATTGCAACAATTCCAATTGGAACGTTCCAATAGTTTCTAAATACCGGGGCTTCTAATACTGCAAACACAATGTAAAATAAAATTTGGCACAGATAAAATATATTTTTCCTAACCTTTATGTAGGTAGCTTCTGACAAAGAAAAGTATTGTATTTCAAGTCAATTTTTTGCAACTGAATTTTTGTTTATCTGGAGAACAACCACTCCTTAATATGTACCTCAAGTTTTCTAACAGTAGTTTGGTAAAAAAAAAAAAAAAAAAAAAAAAGTAATAATAATTTAGGAATTAAGCACACACACACATACACACACATATATATTTCTAGAAACAGTTTTCTCAAAAATTGTGTTTTAGCTGTACATATATAGATTCTATTGTATATGTGTACATCTTTACTTAGGTTCTAGGGGAAGGAAATTTACTGCATTTTGGAATAAAATGGTTCTCTAAAATATTGCCTGTAAATCACCATCAATTTGAAATAGAAAAATATGTCTTTTACCTAGGAGCACCTTTAAAATTAACTGCAAGTAAACTAGAACAATTATATGTTTCTTTTTAAATTTGAAACTCCTATCATTACTATTCCTAGAGTGTATCAATTTTAGGATAGAGTTTTGCTTCCATCATTGCAAACGGAAAACAATAATACAAACATCCTAACAATGACAGAGAAATTGAAAATATGAACTGCATTAAATATAAAAAAGGCAAGATTCTTATTAATGTGGATTTTTTTCCTTCCAAGGAATTTTAGAGTTCATTCATTCAACAGGTTATACTAAAATTAAAACAAGATATTATATCTGAGTAGTATATTTCTTTTATACGTGTTAGCCAGATACAGCAATCCATATTAATCTTTCTAATTTTAGGGACAGTGTTTCATGTCTTATTGACAGGTTTAGTGTTCACTTCGTAATATGTTCCATTTAAACCTCTTATCTTTCTTGAGGCTACATGTATATCTATCTCCTCATGAAATATATTCAGTCATCCCTCGGTATCCTGGGAGGTTGGCTGCAGGGCCCCAGCAGATACCAAAATCTGCAAATGCTCAAGTCGCTTATATAAACAGGTGTAGTATTTGCATATAACATATGCACATCCTTCCATTCTCCCTTATACTTTAAATCATCTCTAGATTACTCATAATACCTAATACGATGTGAATGCTATGTAAATAGTTGTAAATAGAACGTATATGCATGTAAATAGTTGCTGGTGTACAGCAAATTCATGTTGTGGTTTTTGGAACTTTCTGGAATTTTTCCCCAAATATTTTCAATCCCGATTAGTTGAAACTGCTCATGAAGGATACATGGATACAGAGGGCCAAATGTACATAATCAGAAACTTAGTCCCATCAGTGTGTAAATCTGCTCTGGAATCAAATTAATCATTTCAGGCATTTACAACTCATTCCTTCATAGGCAGAGCCCAGTAAATTATTAATTGATTCATTTTATATACTGCCAAATAAAAATCAAATATTACTGAATTAATTAAAGAAATAAAGTCCTAGTTATCATTGTGCTTAAAATAATTTCAAAACATACTCAAAGTCTGGCCTAGAAGCTGGGTACTTTGGCTCTGTCTCCAACTTTCTACATGTGTACTCAGAAACTGTATGAGTCTCAATTTCCTTACCTGTGAATATACGACTAACACTAGAAAGGTCCTTTCCTGTTACAAGAATTTTATGTTTATGCCTGAAATATTTCTCCCACAAAAATTATTTCTTGAGTTTTAATTTACTGAATTTGAATGTGACAATTTTTATTTTTTCCCCCCCGGCTTTACTGAGATGTAATTGACATACAGCGTTGTGTAAGTTTAAGGTAAACAATGTGACAATTAGATACATGTATATATTGTGAAATGTTTACCACAATAAGGTTAGTTAATATGTCCTTCACCTCACATAATTACCATTTCCTTGTTGTTATTATGGTGAGAATATTAAAACTCTACTCTCATTGCAATAAACCTGACAATTTAGTATGACATACATCTATATATATACAGGTGACCCTTGAACATCATGGGGGTCAGGGCACGACCCTCTGTGAGGTCTAAAATCTGATTATAACTCGTAGTCAGCCCTCCGCATCCACCGTTCCTCAGCACCCTCTGTTCCACATCCGTGGATTCAACCAACCACAGATAGTGTAGTACTGTATTCTTTACTACTGAAAAAATCCCAGTATTAGTGGAACCACGCAGTTCAAACCCCTGTTGTTCAAGGGTCAACTGTATAGCTTAAATTAGGAGGGGAAGTTGATAGAGGTTTTTTAATTAAATGCTGCTTCAGTGGCTTCTGTTACATACTAACTTTTATAATCCAGCCAATAAAATTTATAGATCATGCACTTGAAATCACCTAAGGACATGAGAGATGTATCAAGGAATTAAGCAATAGAGTAACAAAAAACAATGGAATTGCCCCAGTGACATGCTGTGATGTCAATTTATCTATGGAAAAATTGCATATGTTTTAACTTTCTTGCAATGGGTCAGGCAGAGAGATTCTGTAGCTGAACAGCATGCATGACACTGAAAAAAAATATCATATACATATGTATGATTTTTTTTTTTAGGTAACCTGTGTAAAAGTGGTCACATATGTTTGTGCCTGGTTAAAAGCACAGAGCTGCATCTTGATGGATCCAGTTTGTTTTTACCCCTGTGAGAAGTAAGAAGGTCAGGTACTGAAGTCTGTAAATGCAGCATGATGGAACAGTTTAATCAACAGATTTGAAATGTTTAAAGACATATACCTGTAAGTAGAAATTAGTTATATTTGACAATGCATGCTATATGCTCAACGCAAAGCAATATATTTGAAACACAGTAATAAGATTAAATATCATTCAACACAGATTTAGAAATAATGAACTAAACAGTAATATAGTTCTGTTATTTAGGAGATGAATTTAAACACTATTGATAGAATGTGCGACGGCAATCTTTTGCATTCTGCTTGCTCTTCATAACAAACATTTTAAAATAAGTGATCCTCAATATTGGAATGAGGTGAGAGTTGAGAGTATGTGGTTTTTGAAGCATCTTCTAAAAGTAGCATTTCTTGATTTACTTTTAATTTTGATATTTCAAACAGCATTACAGGAAAGGAATGTTTTCAAATTTACCAAAATATAAAAATTAAGAAACATTGATTTAAATGTCAGACCAAAATGTCACTGCTTTTAGACACAAGAACAAATCCAATAAAGATGAAAATAATTTCAAATAGTTTGGAACCAATCTGCAAAAAAGAAATTATCTAAGTAAAATTCTGTAGGGTGCTTTGTTTTGTTTTTGCAAGAATCTATGCATAAAAGATAGGATCAAATGTCAGCTTCCCCCAAAGGTATAATTGAAACTAATCCCTAAATCTTGCCAAATCAAAAGCATTTCTGGAGAAGATTATTATATTTTCTAAAATGCAGTAAAGAGAAGAAATCTAAACTGCCTGCAACTGCCTCTTTGCGGAAAAAACTTTATAAAAAATCTAAGGAGAGATAGACCTAATAACAATGTAATTAAAACCACCATATATTAAAAATAAATATTTAACGTTGATGACTACAAATATTTAAACAACTTTTTATAAAATCAATAAAAGGAATGAATTTAATAACAAGTAAGCACATTTAAGTTTCTCCAAAGATGATGGCTTTCAAAAATTGAACACTGAATAGATGAATAGGTGGATGGATAAAATGAATGAGTGAATCAGATGAACAACATGAATGTTTGTTCCTCTGCCTGGGATTTCCTTCTCCACCACATTCACACAATGAAATGATCTCCATCCGTTAGGGTCTAGCTTAGGTGCCACCTTCTTTCATGTGCCTTCGACCTGATATAATCCTTTACTTAATACATCCTCAATGGACTGGTTTATTATTCTCTTATGGACTGTACTTTGCTCTGCTCTGTTATATTATCAAAGTAAACTATAAGCTAATAAATTAACATTAAGGAGGATTAGACACTGAACACGAATCAGCAAATGCACAATACCATTAGAACTGAAAATCTGATCCTGAATTGCAACATTACAGAGATATAACAGAAAATAATTATATTCCTATCCACTCTCTTGCCTTTCTATGATATGTATTATGGTGGTTAAAGCTTGGAGCTCAAATTTTTAAAGAACCCTAGAAACATCAGTGACTAACCAGTATCATTTCTTAATCTTTTAGCATCTTAGTAAATATAGATTCATATTACCCACTTTCCTGGGTTGTTTTAAGGAGGAAAGTTATATAGCTTATATGAAAGTGGCTAATGTATACATTTTCTCCTTGGTCTCTTTGGTGCTTTCTTGTGTCCACTTCTCAAGTGCTGAGTTGATCACTTGTCCTCTTCCTTTCTATGGTCCCTGTACTGCAGTGGATGCTGTGGTGCACTGTCCCAGTCCCCCTTTCAGACAAGCCACTCATTCTTCCACCTGCTAGGAGTGTTGGCAGCTGAAGGCTCACAGCTGAGTCCCTCTCTGGGAATTGAAATACAGAAGGAAGCTGCCTTACTCAAGGTTACATCCCCTCCCCTGGCCTGGAAGAGTGAAGGGAGAGCCTGTATCCAGTGACGGACTGGTGCGGAGCACACAAAGTCCTGACCCCTTGCTTCAACTTGGGACTACTCCAAAGGGTCATTCCAGTGCCAGAGGTGCCTACAGGGTCAGCTGAGGCCTCTGCTGCAACTGCAGAGCATTTCAGCTTCTCCCTCTGTGCAATCATCTCGCTTCCCTCACTTCTTACAGGTGTTAGGTGCTGAACCCGAGAACACTACTCAGAGTTGGTTTCCCAGGGAACCTGACCTCAAAATTAACATACAAAATTCCAACCTGTCTACAACTCTGACTTATCTTCTTAAAACCTCCAAATACCTACTGCTCACCATCACTTAGCTACCTTGCACATAGCTCACAATTAAGATGTCCCCAAATTAAACTCTGTCTCTATCTTACCCCCCAAGTTTTCTTCCCTCCCCCGACCCCGTGTATTTTTAATAGCATCAATATCCATCCAAGTCGTCTACGCCAAAACTTTTGATTATGAGTTAATTTGTATCTCCCAAAACAGATATGTTGAAGTCCTAATGCTTGGTACCTCTGAATACGACCTTATGTGGAAATAGGGTCTTTGCAGATGTAGTCAAATTGAGAGGAATTCACTAGGGTGGGCCCTAATCTAACATAATTAGTGTCTTTATAAAATGAAAAGACAGAGATAGATAGGGAGAACTCCATGTGACAACAGAAGCGAAGATCAGAGTGAGGCAGCTGCTACACATGGGAGGCCAAGGATGAAGTACCACCACCAGAAGCTAGGAAAAGGCGAGGCAGGGTCCTCGCTAGAGCCTGCAGAGAGCATGGCCCTGCCTACACCTCCATTTCAGACTTACAGCCTCTAGAACTATCTAAGGATACAGTTCTGTTGTATAAGGCCCCAAGTTTGTGATACTGTTATGACAGCCACAGGAAATGAATATACCCCTTGAAACAGCTCACAACTCACATATCCAGACCCTGAGCCCTTATTTTTGAACTTGCCGTGTCTTACCATTATCCCACACACCACCATCACTCCCTTAGACTGAGCCCTCATCAAGTGTGCTTGGGATGGCTTCAATAGCCTTTCATCCTCTCCCCTTTATTACACCCCCAACCAAACTTTCTCTAAAAGTAGAGGTTTGAGGGGCTTCCCTGGTGGCGCAGTGGTTGAGAGTCCGCCTGCCGATGCAGGGGACACGGGTTCGTGCCCCGGTCCGGGAAGACCCCACATGCCGCGGAGCGGCTGGGCCCGTGAGCCATGGCCGCTGAGCCTGCGCGTCCGGAGCCTGTGCTCCGCAACGGGAGAGGCCACAACAGTGAGAGGCCCACGAACTGCAAAAAAAAAAAAAAAAAAAAAAAAAGTAGAGGTTTGCTAACAACAAAGTATAACAAAATAAGACAAAGTTTCCTCTTTCTGGTAAATAAAAAGAAACCTATTTCAATCTCTTGCCCATGGTAAGTCAAGCCATTTACTCTCTGGCTCCAATTTACCTCTGTCACTTACTACTTCCCAGCAGGCCATCCTCATGTGTATTTCATGGGCTTTTGTGCATCTGGATGCTTCCACATGCTGGGCCCATTACATCTACCAGAAGGGTGTCTCTGTCTCTCTCCGTCTCTGTCTCCCTCCCTTCCTCCCCCTCTCTTTCATTCTCTCTTTCCTGATGAATTGTCTTTTTACCATAAAACCCTCTTCAAGTGCATTCTCCACTGTGAAGTATTCCAGTTTATTTTCAAGATTATTAACCACATCTTTATCCTGCTTCAATATTTTTTCTAAAAATCTGTTTTAATTCTTTTTTATATGTTTAATTATAATTTCTGATTTCCATACATGTTTCTCTTCTAAAGCAGGGACCTTGCTTTACTCTTTATCACTTAAGACAGTGCCAGAGAGCAAGAAGACCCTGAGCCTACGTCTACTGAGGAAATGAGTACACCGATGACATCTTTCTAGTGTCCAGCAGGCAGAAGGCAAAAAGCACGTGCTTAGGAAATGTGAATTGAAAAAATGAATAGCGACAATTTACTGAACATGTACTCAGGTATTCCTTCACAATTTTTTTCTCTCACAATGATCAAAGTGAATGGACTTTGCTTCCTTTAAGAATAAAAATTTTGCATAACTGTGTTTGCAGTGTTTTAAATGACACTCCGTTGAAGGTGAGAAGTTTGATTATGTAAAATTTGAAGGTTTCATTGGTTTCCTTTCTTCAAGGACCTCAGCTAGCTCCATCACAACTTGGAGACAGTGTTTCAAAATACTAAAGAGCTACTAAGTAAAGCTGAGTAAAGTTTTTGTGTTTGACTGGAGGAGGAATGAATAGGGGATCTTTCTGTGCAGGAAAACTTTACACAGGATGTTTTCCTTTCTGCTGAGTACACAACAGGAGCCAATTCACTTAAGCCTTGATAATAGATACATTTGTCAAAAGAGCAGTAAAGAAGATTTGGGGTATTAGATTCAGAGCGAGTAGCTTCTCTGAAAGCTGTCAGAGTTTAACCACTCCAAAATCACATGAGGCTGTTATGTTTTAAAATATTTGGAGAAGTAAACTGGATAAATTTAACGTTTTTCCCCCAAATTTACATACAGTTTCAAATCAACGTCACAATTCTGTAAAATGGCTCTTTTTTTTATCTTTAAAGCAAAGAAATAAGTAATCTGTAATAACTGAAAACAAAGGGTCTCTTTAACTCTCCAAGAAAGACCTCTCCATTTTAAAAAATTTATTAATTTAGTTTTTTAGAACTTTCAATTTTGAGATTTGGCATGATTTTAAAAAGAGAAAAAAACTACACTTCTTAAGAATTTAGTTAAGCCAGATCACATTGAATCACTGCAGCTGGGTGAAAAAAAATTTTTCTTTTTTTTCTCTAAGCAGCTGTTAGCACAGTGCCTGGAGCATAGCAGATCTCAATAAATATTTATTGAATGAATGGGTGCATTTCATGCTTCATTTGAGGCTCATAATAATGAAGCACTTCATCGTTAATGGTGAAAATCTGCAGCGTGTTAATGTTTGCCTAGGGCTTAGAGGGCTGCCTCAGGTGGAGGCTGATTCTGAGAAGGGCCATCAGTTTATAGAGTGTATTCTGAGAAGCAGTGACAGGAGTCTTACTCTCATGGGTCCCCTTGAGATGACAGTATGTCTTTCTCGATTCTGAGACAGACTCTATCTTCAGAGAAACGCTGACGTTCTATTGCCAATTACTGCCTCAAAACTCTTTTAGATATTTACTCAACACCTTATTTGAACTCATCTCTTTGGTCATTTGCTGGTAAGGCGTTTGATTACAAAATATTTTGACTTCAATCTGGAGTGTATATCTAACTGTCTATCAGAACACGGAAACCTGCCTATCTGAGAGCCGACACTAGAAGAGGACAGAAAGTCTCCATAAAATACAATGGGAAAAAAAGTATGCTAGGACATGAAAGAGGGTGGATTTGTTTTTTTGGATGCGGAAAGGGAAAGAGGAAAAGGTGTCAAAGGTCAAAGATATTCTTTCCCCCTATTCAAAATGCAGATTCTTAAACAGGTAAAAGTGGAAAATACCCCAGCCCCTGAATAAAGAAAATGATTTCTCAGAAACCTGGATCAAAATAAACCACGGATGAATTTAGGTTCACTTCCTATGCAAACTCAATTCAGCACAGTGGCCCCTGGGAACCCTGCTGGTAAGGATTCTGAGGTTGCATCCAGACTTAGGCAGAGAGAGTTTGGAGGAATCAGACCAGAACAGGCGTTTGTAACAAGCTCCTGTGTTTGTCTTTACACACTAAAATTTAACCTGTAGCAAATAGCTATTTACAGTGTGTACATGACTACTAATCATACCCATGATAATTGTTAATTGGGCACTTATTTTCCAACAGGCACTTGTTTACCTAAATCATTCAATCTTTATTACAATTCTATGTTGCATACAAGTAAACTAGAAAAAAACAGAGGTTTTTTTTTAAATTGCTCAAGATCATGGAGTTATTAGCAAACATGAAATACAGGATCTAAGGCAAGTATTCTATCTCCAGAGGATGCATTCTTCATCATACTCGAAGGTAGTGCTTAAGACTTAAATAACTTACATATATTCAATTGGGCATTATTTTCCATTGGATAATCATGATTTGCCTCTTTGGGCAAGGTTCATCAAGAACATAGAATCATTATTTCAAAGATATCTGAGGCGTGAAAAATAAGAAAGTTACACAGCAGTTAAAAAATTGGGAACTCAAGTAAGAGCTGAAGATTAGGGGAATTAGAGCAGGGAGGTTAGCCTGGAAGGGCGTCAGAAGCACTTTAGGTGAATAAGGAAACTGTGGTCCTTATAATTGTGGTGAATAATGATAGTGGTCCAAATTGAAAAATAAAACCAACAAGTCATAACTAGGATCATTTAAATCTCAAGCTACTGGAGAGACAGGCTCTAGACACAGGGTGTCACAGTTGGCAACAGCTTAATATTATCTAACAAATTTCCTGTAGAGCTTGAAATTTCATTACTTCTCAAGTCCAGTATATAGTCAAGTAGGTTTGAATGTACTCAAGATGACACATTTTGAGATATGCCATGGAAAATGTCTTATGAAGAAGGATAAGCTTTCAAAATCCATAATTTAAAATCTGAACTTTTAGAGGCTAATAATGATGATGAATTCAATAATAAACACAACACCTAACACTTTTTTAGGGCTTACCAAGTCAAATACTGTGCTAAATGATTTAAAGAGACTAGCTTATGTATTCCTTATTACAACCTATGAAGTAGCCTCAAGCTCCTGAATATTATACCATGTAAACCACAGATGAATTAGAAAAAGTGTATTTTTCCTCCTGTAGTTATGACTATAATGTCATGAACAAAAACCAATGATAATTAAGAATATTAAAATGTTACCAGCAAATGGTCTTTGGATAACACAGTTTAAGTGCACTAAATTTCATGCTTTTTAGGAAGGATTTATGGGCTAGGTGGCAGAGTAACTTTATGGATGGTTAAAATAGTCTATTTCAGTAACCAAATAGTTTATAGACTAAATCATTAATTATAAAAGACTGCTGGATACTATGACATCACAAACTTCCTCTGGATACTACAGGGTATGTAAATTCTTCAGAAGCATGGCTCAGTATCCCAGGGGAGACAAACTGGGTATTAACCCCAATAGGAATGTGGGTTTTATCCCTGAAATAGACAAAGACAGGAGAAGGAAGGTAGACTTATGAATAACAAGACTGGGATTCTTGTCTTGGCTCTGCCTTGAACCAGCTTTATAACTATAGATAAAGTTGCTTCCTCTTAATGGCTTTCTCAGTTAGGAAATGAGGTGCTAAATGGGGCAGGTCTATTATAGTCCCTTTACAATGATATAATTCAACATACTAAGAATATGATTTTTGCCAGCGACTAAGGAGATCCATGTAGGGAGAGCCACAGGCTTTGAGAAAAGAAAAAACGACCAGGTAAGAAATGATTCCTCCCAAATATTAAGAGGAAAGCAGTATTTGGTAAACTCAACCAAGCTACCAAAGTGCTTTAACACCCAGAATCTCAAACTTATTCAGAAAGTCTGCCAGGCAGTTAGGGTTTTACAATTCTAGTCTTTGTAGGCAGAAAAGTGGGTAATTGAATTAGTTTTCATTTTCACATGAGACTAGCCCCAGATTACTGTTCCTGAGCGGGGTATGTGAAATCTAATTTTCTATCTTCAAGCCAAATCAACCACACCTTTTGAATTTTGGATTACTTCTTCTGTGTAAAGACTTTTTTAAATAAAAAATAAAATATTTGATTCCTTACTTTGTGATCTTGGAAATAATTTTTTTGGCTATGTAAAATATATATGTTCATAATTTATTTAATTATTCATTCAATAAGTAAGTATTGAGCATTTACTCTGCACCTAGTACTGGTCGTATGGTGTGCATACACACACACACACACACACACACACACACACACACACACACAGCTGTGTATCTTTGTTCCAAAATCCACTATAAATTCATGGAGGATAGTTCTTGATATAAGGTTAAGAAGATAGAAGATGTTTGGGAAATACCTGTCAAATACTTTCAAATATGACCTAAAGAAAGGAAAAATATTTTAAAGTGATATCTTAAAACTTTAAAGAGATGTCATAAAAAATGCTTTGTGATAAAACTCACTTATGATTATTATATTCCATATTAATAAAAATACAGCTCAATAATGCTTTGAATATATGCAACCAGGTGTGGGGAAGGAGGATACAAAAAAAGTTTTAATAAAAGTTTCCCGTTTTCAATGAGTTTACAGTACCATTTGGTGCATACAATAATTTCTCAAAAAAATTAAGATACAAGGCTAAATAATAAATCTAGGAAAAGGCATAGAATTGTGTGGGGTTCAAAATGAGATCATATCTGTTTGAAGAGAAACTAGGAATGATGCAACAGCTACCACTTCTGAGCACTCTGAGTACTGTTCCAAGCATCCTACATGTGTTAATTCATTTAACCCTCACCTAACCCTATGCTGTAAGGGCTAATAATTTTACACGCGAGGAAGCTGAGGGCTATGACTTGAAGTACGTGTTTAGGATTTTGACTGAAGAAGGAAACCCCAAGCAAAATCATGCAGGTTGTGAGTGTATGTGGCCCAGAAGGAAACCGGCTTGGTTCAGGCACAGGAGCCCTAGCAAGCCCAGGAGAGACAGCTGGTCAGGGCCATGGTGTGAAGGCTTTATGTATGGTCCACAATTCAAATCTACGTTGGGGATCAAGGATACTTCAAAGGAGAAGTATGATTAGGATTGAACCTAAGTAAAATTAATCAAACAAGTGGATTAGAGTAGATGGAAAATGGAGGCAGAGACACCAGTGGGGAATTCACGTGGAATGGTTTCGGTAAGAAGTAGAGAGGGCAAAGGCAAAGGTGACGAACAGGAGCTGTGGATTCAACAGACACTGTGAAAGGAGATGGTATATGACTTTACAACTGATAACAAACAGGGAATAAAGGAAGGGAAGACTTAAAGATACCTGGTACTTTCAAATTTTGCTAAATGGATTATATCAGTTATGAAGAATCAGTAAGTAAAACCTTACCATATGAACCTTCAGGAAGCTACAGTATAAATTCACATACACACAAACTACTCATTAGCATGCAATATTAGAATAAACTTAGGACAGCAAAGAATCTGAAATTTTAACTCATTTCGTACTAGTTAATAACATGAAACAAAATGCGTATAAAACAATCTTACCCCTTTGCTGTATTCACTATCTGAATCACTGCTAAGTTCCTCAGTATTCATAATTTCCAAATCAGATTCCCCGGGTGCAATTGGCACTGTCACTGTGAGGCTGGCATTATGAATAAATGATTGACAATCACTTTCTTCCACCAAGTATTTGTCCATGCTGTTTCCAAAACCACTGGTTTTATCTTTTTCTTTGTGAAAATTGTGATCCTTGCTCATTTCAGCAAGTGTGTGGTTAGAGATGTAGTTTTCCTTCTTATAATTTAGATCTTCTGTTCGTCTTATCTCTTTGGAAATCTTTGGCTTTGTGGAAAATGCTTTTAGAAAAAATTCACGTAAGGTTTGTTTCACATAATTTATTCCCTTCTTAATTCTAGCCACTGCAGTCTGGAGGTTGTTTGCATCAGTGTCTTCTTCAATTGCTGTAAGATTGTCTGAACTAAATGAGCTCAATAATAAAGCAAGAAATAGGTTGAGGACCTATGTCAGGGTGGGGATAGGGTGTGGAGAAAAAGGGAGACAGGAAATAAAAACGAAAATAAGTGCAGTTTTCTGAAATACAGGCCAAAATCCAAACCAGCAACGAAGAGCCCTGCACTTCTTCACCCATAGATAAGAACATATGATAGGTGTAGAGGAGAAGCTAGAGTCCTCATCAGTCTCTCCATGTCTGAGCTTCTGTGAGCTCTGGGGAACAGAGGTCAGCCATACCCTTAAAGGGTATGAGGAGCAAAGAGAATGCTCCCTCACCATTACCAGGATGTCATTCCTAAGTTCCTTTCTACAGCAGGAATCCCTTGTCCAAATTCCCTTTTATGGGTCTAAATAGCTCTTCTAACACTACCTTTAATTGATATTTGTTACCTGTGAGAAACAAGTAGAACAAGAAAATTGTGACTAGTGTCTATTGTGAAGGTTACTTAAGCCAAGATCTGTGTTCACTTTTCCCAGGAGATAAATGTCACTTATTACAACAAATGGAACACATAATACTTGCAGAGCGCCTGTAATAAAATATTCTGTCCGAGATTTTTGCCAACTTGCAACTTAATGAGGCTTTTTTTTTTTGGTTGCACTGTGTGTTATGCGGGATCTTAGTTCCCTGGCTAGGGATCAAACCCGCGGCCCCTGCAGTGGAAGCATGGAGTCCTAACCACTGGACTGCCAGGGACGTCCCTTAATGAAGCTTTTAAAGCAAAGAAAAAGACCTGCCCATTGAACCCAATTCAAATGAGACAATGGCATTATGATTGGGTGGCTTCACTGCCAATCATTTTCGCCCCGGACAACTCCAGGTCAAGACACCTCCAACTTGAAGCAAAGTTCTGTTTGTGTGCAAACTATTTCTGTTTTTCCTCCTGGAAGTAAGGGTCCAGGTGAACTGAACATTGTGGAAAAAAAAAAAAGAATTCTTACAGAGGGCTAAAAATATGTAAATCATATTTTAAAAGTGTTTTGTATAAAAAACAAAAAGATAATTGAAATAAACTTTCATTTAAGTCTCTTCATGGCCAAAATCTACCTCACATTTAAACAATAAAAATTAGACCAAACTGAGGAAAAGGGACTCACCCCTGATTTTGGTCACACCTAAAACAATTTCTCAGAAATGTAAGTAGAAAAGCACAAGTTAAAAATGTCTGTGTTGGGCTTCCCTGGCGCAGTAGTTGAGAATCTGCCTGCCAATGCAGGGGACATGGATTCGAGCCCTGGTCTGGGAAGATTCCACATGCCGCAGAGCAATTAGGCCCGTGAGCCACAACTACTGAGCCTGCGCGTCTGGAGCTTGTGCTCTGCAACAAGAGAGGCTGCGACAGTGAGAGGCCCACGCACCGCAATGAAGAGTGGCCCTCGCTCGCCACAACTAGAGAAAGCCCACACACAAAAATGAAGACCCAACACAGCCAAAAAAAAAAAAAAAAAAAAAAAAATGTCTGTGTTAATATGTCTAGTTTAAGAGAAGAATCTGAGAGGGAGGGGAAAAAGAAAAGCATAGAAAACAATTTGATGAACCATTAAGGAATTCAGAATTGGTTATTTTCATTTTGGTTTTTATTGTCAATGAAAAATATATTTCACTATGAAATGCATGTTTGTTTATGTGTATGTTTTAATAGGAATGTTGATGGGAAGCCAAGGGCTCATTTTACCCTTTAGTCTCCCTAATCAATGCAAATGTTAATAGATTTCTTTTTTTCCTTCAAATTTTTAATTAGATTTCATTTTTCCAGCTTTACTGAGATAATTGTCATACAACACTGTGTAAGTTTAAAGTGTACAACATGTTGATTTGATATCCTTATATATTAGGGAATACCTCCATCATGTCTCATAATTACCATTATTTTCTTGTGGTGAGAACATTTAAGTCTACTCTCTTAGCAACTTTCAAGTTGGCATGTGGGCTGCAAGGACAAAAAAAATGAGCAACTTATATTCAAGCCAGTGGGGAGTGAAGGTACTAACCATATGGCTATTATCACAGACAACCTCCTGGGATACCTGATGAAGAGTCTGATGCTAGGTTGACCAACTAAACCAAACCAACATGGTGGCTTTGAAAATTGAATTGAGTCATTGAAGAGCATCTTATCCCAATTATCTCCTGCCTCTAAGCTTGAAAATTCCTACCAACAGGTACGTATAAGAAAGGAGGAAACAAACAGTGAAGGCATACAAGCTAGGAAAACACTAATGGAGAAGCAGATCACTTGTAAAAGAGATGCTATAGAGCAGTGGTGGGCAAATTTTTCTGTAAAAGGGCCCGATAATAAATTATTTAGGTTTTGTAGGACAAAGAATCTCTATGGACACTACTCAGACCTGTCTGTAGAGTAAAACAGCCAAAGACAATATGTAAATGAATGAGCATGTCCGTGTTTCAATAAATTTTGCTTATGGAAACTGAAATTTGAATTTCATATAATTTCCATGTGCCAAAAAATATTTTTCTTTATATTTTTTTAACAATTTAAAAATGTAAAAAACATTTCAGTTTTGCAGGGCCATGCAAAAACAAGCAGTGTGTGGGATTTGGCCCATGGGCCATATTGTTTGCTGATACTTGTTATAGGTGCTAGTCTTATATGTGACTTTAACAGAGCAGGACTAGTCCTTCCATTTGCCTTGTTCCACTATAACTTCAGTTTTGTTATTGTTAATTTAATCATATTCTGTTTACTAGTATAGCTTCACGTTGGAATCAACACTTAAGAGACATGAAAACCACAGATGTAATTCATATGACATCACTATCAAAATGAAAGAATAAAATAGAACACTTTCCATTAAAATAAATATTGTGAAAAATATAAATATAGGTTATCTGGCACAGAAATGTAGACAATATTTCATTTTCTTTTCTGTTCTTCACTGAATTAAAATAGTCAATATTCCATTATAATTAACAGTTTTAGATCTAATTAATTCTATAATTATAAAAGTAACTGATCATATCATCATGTAACAATTTTCTATGGAGAATTTTAAATGTATGAACAACAGATTACATACCACCAGGTTTCCAATGACCATGACCATCATGTAAACAATAAGGCACATGGCTTGACCAGCGACCTCCATGCAGTCCCACATGGTCTCTATCCACTCTCCACACAGCACTCGGAACACAATCAGGAAGGAGTGGAAGAAGTCATTCATGTGCCAGCGTGGGAGTGTGCAGTCTTCATTGATCTTACAGACACATTCTTTGTAGCTCTTACCAAAGAGCTGCATGCCAACCACGGCAAAAATGAAGACGATGATGGCCAACACCAAGGTGAGGTTACCCAGAGCCCCCACTGAGTTACCAATGATCTTGATCAGCATGTTCAGTGTTGGCCAAGATTTTGCCAACTTGAAAACTCGGAGCTAAAAGTCAACACAAAGCTTAATATTAATTTTTATGAAAAAGTTCTCAATGTTTCCAATCTTGAATTTTGTTCCAAAATTTAGTTCTAAAATATTGTCATTATTACCTAGCTAAAATCGATTATTTCTACTTTTCATTTTCATCTACTCTCAATATTCCTGTTATTTTGTTATACTTGCCACCATATAATTACCACACAAATTTTGAAGGAACTGTAATTTTAGTTCAGGATTGTTATAGAACCTCTATCAGATATTATACCCTTTAAATTGAAAATTTATCCTTAATTCTATTTTCTGATACTTTCATAATTTTTTTCATGCTGACATAGGGAGAAAGCCTAACATGTTAGAGGAAAAAAGCATTAGAAAGTCTTTACTTTTTAATATTTTTGATATCAGAGAACAATTCTGAGGGTATAATCTTTAATTATCAAATACACAAAGTAATGAACATATTATAATGGTTGAAATTCTATAAACCATAAGCTTATTGCGATATAAATCATTGCCCTACCATTATACTAGCATACAACTGAGTATGTCTTCAAGATCCTAAAATTAAGATATCTCTGTGATTTTGAGCTCTAAGTACATGTTACTGAATGGGCTTTATTTTATTAGATATTGAGACCTAATCTTGTCTTTTGATTCAAACCTCCAAAAGTTTTAAATGATAATAATGCAAAACCAAAGAAACACCCCTTTATATATAGAATATAATGGTAAGGTTGGTCTATATTTACCAGTCTGAATGATCGTAGAACTGACAATCCTTCCACATCTGCTAGAAAAAGCTCCACTAAGCTTAAAGTCACAATAAGACTGTCAAAAATATTCCATCCTACTTGGAAGTACTCATATGGATCCATGGCAATTAGTTTTAAAACCATTTCAGCTGCAAAGATGCCAGTAAAGACCTACATGAAAAATATAATATTTTTCTAGTATTATTAGAAGGTATGGAATCAAGCTAACGATAATAATGACTATATGTTTAGCATTTACTGTGTTTCAGACAATGTGCTAGATACTTTATAAACATTATTATTTCATTCAATCCTACAAACCAAGTATCACTAGTCCTATAGCTCTAATACAAGCATCGAAGGGTCATGAAGCTCTAACTCACCTATCAGCTCTCATCACCTTTAGATAGCATCATAGAAAAGCACACTAAAATTTCAGATAAATAAAACCTTTGAAAATTAACACAGGCAATCTTTGCAAAACAAGTTTTGTGCGTCAACAAGTTATTCTGGAAGATAATATAAAGGAAACAGACTGATACAAAAATTTTGAACCAGGCTTTTCTCCTGATCTGACTACTCTTAAGGTAATAAGGAACAAACTGACTCACTCTTTAAAGATTTATCAGTAAAGGAAAAAGTATTTAATTGATACAGTAGCAGGTAAAGTAAGACTGCCAAAGCTTTGACACAAAAGTGCATCACAAAACATCATTAATTCATGACATGGCATCTAAGGACTCATTTAAAAAGGCAACAGTGAAAGACTTATGAATCATTCGGGTACAATTTGATTCAAAGAAACTAAGCAAAGAAGGTTCAAAGGGAAATAGTTAGCTCTATAACTGCGTGAGTCATTTTTAAAATAATGCAGCATCAGGAAGACTAGCAGGGACCACCCAGACTTGGGATCGTAGTTATAGACAAGAAACATGGTGAGTCTCTTTTGGATTCACAGTGATGCAGTCAACTCAGTAAGAAGGTACTGATTTTCATAATCTGGACCTCTACCAACAATTAGAAACTAGACAGTCCTGCCTTTTTCCAGTGAGGAATAGAAAGAAAGAAGAATGCTAACTTAGAGCACATGAGTTTTAAACATCCTGCCTGGGAACATTCATAAGAAATTTTAGAGAGACGATCAACTCAGAAACACTCTTTGACTTCAAAGATCGATTGGTTTGGGACCACGGCAAAAGTAAAATTATCTTATACAGACATTTGCAAAGACATCCAGAGTTTTTTATGATTTATGAAGAGTCATAAGTTGGGACCTTTTGGCTGTGAAATAGTACTTCTGCCTGGTTCATGCAGATTGTTGGAAACTAGCCCTTTCTATTTGCCGTAAGGCAGTAATTAACTTGAGTGTGATCAACACTGCACATTAAAGAGCATCAACTTTCTTACTAGAATCCTTCTAGTCTGCCCTTATGTCTTCTGTGTCTAGTTTAATCATTCTAGTTTCTAAATATTCTTGTTCTTAAGGCTTGTTTCTGCTGATTCATTGAAAGCATGATGGTGATGATGACAATAGGTTTGATTTGTTGAGTACTTACTATATGCCAGGATGATGAGTAGAAAGTTTTTATTCCTCTCAATAATATGATATATAAAATATTATTATCGTTATATTAACGAATTATTATTTTATAAAGTATAATTATATAAATGAGAAAATTAAAGATTATAGATATTAAAACATTTTCCCAAGGTCATATAACCAGTAAGAGGCAAAACCAAGATTCAAACTCAGGACTTTGGGCCTCCAAAGGTCTAGATTCTTTACCTATTATGTCAAAACAAAGTATCCATAGCTTTTCTGAAAACATGTAGGGTATGTACTTACAAGGAAGCTGCAGTGTAATTATAAAATGGGTAAGGAAGTATCAAATTTTCAAAGTGTTGCTGCTAAGAGACACGCCAGCAGAAAAACAGAACACACTATCAACTCCCAAGATGTGACTCGTTATGGAAATATATTGTTACTTATAGGCCTCAATATTACTGCAAAATTATTTAAAAATAGTAACTATCACCAGAAACTTGACTCTGTACAATGATTCATACTGTGAATTCTGGAGATGCCTAATTACCTAGCTAAATATCCATCTGACTTCAAAAAAAGAAACGACAATCATGACAAACAAAGAGAGCAGCTCTGGGAACATAACTCACATTAAGAGACTTACCAAATTTCCCACAGTGAGCACGTTTTTGAATTCATCAGTCATTGGGTGATGTTCCATAGCCATGAACAGAGTGTTTAAAACTATGCAAATGGTAATAGCAAGATCTACAAAAGGATCCATTACAATAAAATAGATAAGTCTTTTGAATTTTATCCAATATGGAGAGCAATTCCAGATCAAGAATGTGTGTGCAAATCTGTACCACCAAGGTGGACATTTTTGTCTGGACTCCTCGAGTTCTGGGAGAAAAAACAACAGAGAACACCAAGTCAATCATTTGCATATTGTACACTTTTTATTCCTCACCAGATACAAATCAGCAGTATACTCTAACACTGAAACAAGTCTTCTGTTTAGACTTTGCAAATTTAACAGTACTGTTTCTATGAAAGCATAGCATGTTACATACGAATCTTAGATCACACATTCATTTACTAGATCAACCAAGGAGAAGGCAGTGAAATTAATGAATGAGAGCAGATATGGATATCTCTGAGAGAAACATATACTTAACATATGACAGTAAACAAGAGAAATGATGTTTTCTTAATGGAGATATGTATATTTTTAAGATCAATGTATGTATACCAGTATACATACTTTCCCCTGTGTCCTTAACCCATTACAACAATAATACACTTCTACTCTCTCCAGGAAAAGCTCTTGCTAGTTCACAGGTGAAAACAATCCCAGAACCAAGAGACTGGAAATAATTTATAGAGTGACTCATGCAATAGGCACTAAACACCATTAGCCCATTTAGTTCTCATCATAAATTTAGGAGGTGGGTGAAAACTTTGACTGGGCCTATCATGGGTATGTCGGGGGATGAGGTGGTAGCCCATGGACAAGGTAAGACCTGGGGCACATTGTGGGGAGAGAAGGTGGGAGCCAACACATTTTTTAAATTGCCATCCTTTGACCGGCCACTACTATTCACATCATATTCTCTGAACTGCTTTCTCTAATTCCTTTGGATCACAATCTTAACAGATGTCATGTCACATATTACCATTTTGCAATTTTATAGAAGGTGCTCAGAGGCAGCACTGTATAAACACCTGGAAGTTTGTATTATTTTCTCACATTTTAGAAAGATGATCAATTCCAAGAGACTAGGTAAAGTTTCGAAGAATACATAGTGAGAGAACCACACAGGCCTGGGTTAACCTCCCTTTCTTCATTTAGTACCATAAAGCTATCTATCTTTGAAAGGCATATCACCCAAAGCCTGTCTTTAATCACAAATAACTTTATCCACTTTTTAAGCACATAAAGACAATTCCTTTAGTGTCCATTGGTTAGCCTTACCATTGTTTATAACCATTTTATATTCTTTGAATTCTTTCTAAGAACTTCCTATATCTATTTAAGGCTGACTAGGACTTACCTGAATTTTGTTAAAAATCTGTATGGTAAAGAGAATATTATTCCATACCTTCTACAGTGTTTGTTAATATGCTTGCCCTACTCATTGCCCTTTGTCTGAGATTGGGATCATTCAACATATCCTCAGAAAGGAGGTAAGAACTGGAACGTCTTTTCTTGTGTATTTGATTGTTTGTACCCTGAAAAAAAAAAGATGATTAATTACAGTTTTAAGAATGGAATTCTAATAAATTGTAGGTAGAAAATAAAATCTTGCTCACATAGTTGTAGTGAGTAATTAAAAGTAGAGTCTAGATTGTTGATTTGAATCATGGCTCTGCTACTTACAGGCTGTGTATCATAGGAGAGTTACTTAACCTGTCTCCGTTTCATCATTGGTAAAATAGGGATAATCATAGCACTTGCCTTACAGTCTTGCTATGAGTATTAAATGAATTAGTACTTAGGAAATAAAAAATAAAATGAGCTGCTTTCATTGTTAAATTCACTATCATTATCTATCTTTCAGGGTTTCCAATTTATTCAGATAGTTTTACTATGTAAGAATCGTACATGTAAACAGCTCAACAATTGTTGTAAGTGGCGTGTGCGTAAAGAGGTAGAACCTAGATTTCTAGGTTAAATTAAATTTCCGTAATTATCCTTTGTTAAGGTTCAGCAATAACAGAGGCAACTGTAATGATTGTTTCTCACTGCCAAGGAAGATCTCATGAACTGCTCTGAAGCTATGAGGATAAATGACTCAGTTGGAAAAGGACAATTAAGACTGATGGAAACTGTAGGAAAATGGAGAATATAAACTCCATCTAAAAGAGGTGACCACTCTCCAGCTCTAAAGGATTGCTGCTATGCAGGAATATGAGCTCAGTCTTACCAGGTATACCCATTTTCATGTGAAGATGTCTTATTTCTAAATCTTAGCAACTAATTCAAAGTTAAAACACTATGCCAGTTCAGTGCAGGCCAACAATACACACACACACACATATCTATACATACAAACAACTATACAAGTCTACATTTATCATCTATCTATCTAGATGTGTGTGGTATGCATGTACATGTGTATACACACAAACACACACACCATTCTACATATATATAGATATACAGATCTAGAGTTGTAAAGTTGTACAGTTGTTTAGATATAGTTATATTTGTGTATATATTAAAACACTGACAAGCAGGCAAAAATATATGTATGTGTGTATGTATGCATGTATGTGTATGTGCAAAGACACACACACATATCTGCAGGTGGCTTTATATAGAAATCTTTCTATAACCATGTTTTCTCTGATATACTCTCTAATTTACTGACTTTCCAGAAGCAGAGATTTCTTTTTCCCCCAAACAATCAGCTGTGTTGATTAAATAATTTGTTCTCCATGTAGACATGTCTCAGGTGTCAAGTTTATATTATTTCTCATGCAATTTTTTCATCTAAACTGTACATTATTCCACACTATTATGTTTTGCATTTCTATTGAATCTTAAAGTATCCACCAATTACTCAAGTTTTGTAGTTTTAGTTTCAGGATTTAGAGTGCTACTGATTTTTCTGTGGGTAAAAATAAAGTATTAAATGAAACATTTCATTTAAAAATAGGAACTAATCTCCAAATCTGATACACATTATATAATCTTTTACAGGTAATACACATTGTTGAAAAGCAAAACACAACAAAGATCTGATTCTATGGAAACTTAACATGCTCGTTTGATAAGGAAAAATACCTTCACAGAGGGCTGAAGCTGTATCATGCAAGCATAGAGGTCACAGGTGACCTAAAAGCACATGCATTCTTTCAAACCAAACGAAAATATGTGTGTGGCCATGGGTCTGATGGAACTTTATTCTCACTTGAAATACTACATTGTCTGCAACTGTGAATTTATGAATAGGTAGCCCAAGTTCAAAGTCAAAGCCTTGCTGATACTGAGTAATGCAGTGTAACATAGTGAGTGGCCTTAAGAGGTTACCTAGATACTCCATAAACCAGAAAGACTTTCAAGCCTCATCACACCCTTTTCTCAAACCACTCAATGATTCCTAAACTCTTGAAACTGTTGTTTTGGAAAGGTGTTTTGTTTTTGTCTTTATATATATACGTTTGCATTTCTGTATGTGTTTTGGATATTATATTTTTAATTCATAGATTCCAGATAAAAGAGTTTTGTTGTTTTTTAATAAAAACAGTAAGTTTCATTTATGTATGGGAAAAAGCACAGTTATTCTAAATTATTTCCAAGAAGCCTACCACACATTGGAGAGGAAGTATGGTGGTTAAAAGCACAAGCTTTGAAATAGAGGGTCTCTGTTTGAACTTTAGGACTATTAGCTGAGTGACCTTGCACAAACTGCTTTATTTCCCTGTGCCTCAGTTTCCCCATTTGTAAAACAGGGATAATAATATATCACCTCATAGGGCTGTTGTAAATACTAATGTGTCTGCTATTATTATTACTATTATTGATTATTAACAACTCAAATAAGATCCTTGCAATAAGGTATATATTAAGTAGTGACTCGAAAAAAATAGCAGTAGGTGACAAATAATCCAAATTTCCTTAGAGACATGGGACCTATTATCAACTAATAAGATCAGCATTATCAATGCACTTTGTGCTGATATATAGATCTTTTATAAATTATTTTCTAAGGGGATGATTCATAATCAAGTACAGTAACAGAAGATAAGTACCTTTTTTCAAAAATGGGGTTTTAAATATCTTGGAATTAGATACCTATAACAATAGTATGAGGACTATGTTAATCAGTTAAAGGTGTGTTTCTAACATAAAAGGTATTGCAAGATGCAGAGGCATTCACAGGACCAGAGAGAAGGCACCTCCAGCAGAGAGACTGACGGATGCAAGAGTAAGGGCCGAGCCATGCCTGAGGTATTTAAAACGTCCTTACACTGTCATCAGAAGTTGCCTTATCTATTATCACCTCTGGCAGAAGCTGTCCATTGGGGAGCATGAGGGCTGAGGGTCCATCCACCAAGGAGACCACACCATTGCAGTCCACGGCGCTGTGCATCTTCCTGTTCACCGGCAGCCCTGGGGGGGACCTACTGGCTTGGCTGATATTACTGCTGCGCCGCTCCCAAGGTCTGTGGGGCATGAACAGTGAGCCCCTTCTGCTCTCATTGTCCCCAAAGATGCTATGCTCGTCGTCAGCAAATTCAGTCTCAGATCCAATATCTTTTCCTCGACCTTTGAAACTAAAAAGACTTGTTCTGCTACTTCGCCTTGCAGAAAACAAGGAGCCATGAATGCTGAGTGGTGACTGCAGAAAAAATAAGAGATGACACGTATCTGCTGAAGCACCCCAAAACAGAAGTTCATTTCCCATAACTTCCACTGAGACCACTGGCTTGAGGGCAGGTGGCTCTGTACAGGTTTAAATGAAACTGCATATTCTTTGGAAGTATCTAATTGAATAAACATTAGTGCTTGCTATATACAGGACAAGGTGGTAGGCATAGTGAATAATGGAAAATGGGTATGACAGGGTCGTTACCTTAAAACTAGCTTGGACTGCTCTTGTCATATTTCTTTTTATTGATATCACATGTATTCAAGTTCTGTCTCCCCAACCAGATTATGAAATCTTTGAAGGCAGGGACTTTTATTTTGTATGTATCTGGAAGGGTCTTACAGACTTAAGTAGTAGAAGATAGAAATTTTAAATGATGATGTAGATAAAAAGGATAGGAATTCTGCGTGGGTAACTGAAGAGCAGATTGGGAAGAATGGAGAGGACAGAGGAATCTTTGTGGATGGGTGGCACCTAAGCTAATGGATAAAGAATGGGTGGTCCTATGCCAGGAGGCAAACAAGGAAGAAAATCATCCCACTTAGAGGAAACCATGTGTAACAAGTAATAAAGGAATGAAAATATAGGGCATGTAGGTGAGAGTAAACAATCATGGGGGACTGAGGGTACATGAAGGTTGAGAAAGGTAGGACTGAGGTGAAGCCAGTCCATGGCATTGACAAGATGTGGGTCTTGTTCTGTAGTCAGTGGCTACAACAATTCACTCCTCTCCTGAGGTCCCTTCCCTCAGAACACTTTGCTCTATGATGCCACCTCTGGTGATATGCATGTGATGGTGTCAGTGGTACCTGGTTAGGGGTAGAAAATCTCTTTTCATGTGCTCGCCTATGACCTTCAACACCAAGGTGGAAACTTTTTCTCCTGATGCTCTCCTCGGATTCCGATTTGGACAATTTCTCATCATCTCCCTTTTCTTCCCCAATGGAGAGTTTCTTTTGATTATTTTTCTTTCTTCTGTTTCTTCTTTCTTTAGCACTTTTAGAGCTCATTTTGGATGTTTCGGAAGAACTCTCGGAGAGGCCCATTATCCGGCTTCTCTCGATGCTTGTATATTCAGCTGCTGCCATTGCTATTGCCTGTTGCACCAAGAGGTTACACACACAGTGAGTCATTTCCAAAGTCTGGGAAACCCTATTATGGGGCACCTGTTTACTACAAATTCAGTTACACGGTTCATGTAATCACGTCCCTTGTAAGGGAAGTAATGTCGTTTTCTTTGCACTCTGAATAGAGAGCTTACAAAATATATGCTTATTGCTTCTCCTGCATTGTAATAAAGCCATACTGTGCCTTGGAGTTAAACTGTTACATACTATTACTATATAGTAAAGCAATTTAAGTAGTATATGTGGAATTTTAAATTGTATACGTACAAGTTTTAATTTTAGGTAATTCTGGGTCATAAAACACATAAACCATGTAAAAGTTTTAATTTTAGGTAATTCTGGGTCATAAAACACATAAACCATGTGATAATTCATTTGTATATCTTGTTCGGGTAATTAACTCAATATTATCAATAAATTCAGGTACAGCTATACTTTAATGAAGAATGAATTATTTGCAAATAAAATAAATTATTACAGAATAATATCTCAAGAAAATGAAAGAGCCTTTTAGGGGTTCTCTAGGAAATTCCTGGGATAGCCTAGTGCTACCCCTTTTATAAAAATTAAATTTTTATTATTAAAATAAAATAATCCTTGTAAAAATTTGGAAAATAAAGATATTGTGAATAAAAAACAAAAATCAGTCAGAAACCTACATCCTAGCAATAATTGGTGTTAACATTTCTTCCACTCTTTATATATATAATTTTTAAATTGTTTGTATCCTATATTCTATTTTGTATTCTACAACTTAATATATTGTTATATTAATACCTTTTCCTGTCATAATATTCTTAAAACACATCATCTTATGGCCGAGTAACACTCCACGACACAAACATATCATAGTCCTCTTAACCATTTTCTAATTTTTGGAAATTTAAATGCTTTCTGATTTTTAATATTATTAAAATACTGTCCTGAACATCTGTCTGCTTCAAAGTTTCTCTGCATCACAGATTACTACCCTCCCCCAAATAGGTTAGATTGCTTGAAGAGATTTGCTAGGTCAAATCATCAAACACGTGTGGAATATTTGAAATTTTGGTTCTCTTAGTACAAGCCTCCTCAAACTTTTCCACTGAAGTACCCCTTTGGAGGCAGGAGTAAGGAGAAATCCTCAAGAATTTGTGACTTAACCTAAAGTGGCCACAATCATAAGTATGATTTTCTTAACATCTCACACGTTATCTTAAAAACCTTGCAACATTAATCAAAACTGATGAACATTTTGCTTTCTACCCCACAGAGTATCTAACTTTAACATCAAATAATTTTCCCTAAACATTTGTGTACAATTGTTACTCTGGGGAAATACATCATATACGTTCTGGGACTTTGCATAATGCCATACACACAGAGAAATTGTGAGTAACAGGTTTAGGAGGAAGAGTTTAGAACATTCTCCTTGCTGGAGTGAGCTGATTATGTGGGAAGGTGGAATGGGGCAGATGTCAGTTCTAACTCAATCCAGAATTGCTTCCTTTGACCACACCAGAATGAAAATTCAGTTTTCATTTATAAAAATGAAAGGAAACCAGGAAGGAAAATCTCCCTGGGGAAGGCTGAGCATAGGCCACAGGGCTTCTGCTGTTTCCGCTGCTTTTCTACTTGTAGGAAGAATTTTAAATCAAATAACAATACCTCAGCTTCCTCTTGCTCTTTTTTAAGTCGATCTAACATCTGTTGAAATTCCAACTCTTTCTGCCTAGCTTCCTCGATGTTTGCCTGGTTCTGTTCTTCATAGGCCATGGCAACCACTGCCAGGATCAAGTTTATTAGATAAAAGGATCCCAGGAAAATCACCACAACAAAGAAGATCATGTAGGTTTTCCCAGCAGCACGCAGTGTCTAGGGAAAAATGGTAATTATTATTTTAATAACACAAAGGGTTTTTTCGGTAAATCATTTCAACTTGAATGGCATATTAGGTACGTAAATCGTACAGTTCTGTATACTCTCATGTTATCAAAAACATAAAGGAATAAAATTGTATCTTCATCGAAAACAATCAGTATTAAAATACACACTTTTTCGGTACAAAAGATATAGCAATTAATTAAGCTTGTACTGAAATTAAGTGTGATTCTTGACTATTAGTAAGCATAATAATAACCCTGGATCTTTTCTCCCCTAATCTGAAAATTACTCAAAAACTAGCTGCTTTACTCATTTTCAAATTATAGGACTAGATAATTTCCATAGTATCATTTACTGATAAAGTTATATCTTTAAGAAGTATTAATGATTATGTTAACACAAGGTAGATAGCCTTATTGTATGAATTTATGCATTCATCTTTTATGTATTTTTAATTAACATTTATTAAAATTTTTAAAATGTAATACATGGTAAAAAATTCAAATGGTACAAACAGATATTAAATGAAAAATAAGTCTCTCTATTCTATCTCTGATGCGTGGTAACTCAACAATTGCCTTTTCTATCAGTTACTGTTCTTACTGATTTCTTCTTTTGGATAAATTCTTTGTAGTGGAATTCTTAGGTCAACAGGTATATTCGTTTTAATTTTCATAGAAATTGCCATGATATCTTCTCCAGTGGTTCCCAGAAATGTGTGAGAAAGTCTACCTCCCCAAATCTAGTCAGACAGTATTTCTCCTTTGATCAACTTTTTGATTTTGGTCATTCTGACAGGTGAAAAGTTATATGTCACTCCAGTTTTAATTTGCAGTAAAGGTGAGTATCTTTTTGCATACTTAAAAAGTCGCTTGTATTTCTTTTTTTTCCTGTGAAGTAAGATTTTTATATAATTTCTACATTCATTTATAATATTCTCAGAAATTAAACAGACATAAAACAGGCCAAAAGAAGAATCTGTAGCAATTTGAGAAGTGATTCATTATTTTTTATAATATAGAATAATCATTTTTGATCTCCTTCCTCTTGGGGTTGGGTACTGATAACATATAGGTGAAAAGATAGAGCCACAATCCCAAGAGGATCACATGTAAGTTAAAGAGGAGATGTTCGCATGAATGAAGAATTCCAGTACAAGAGATGGATGCTATAAACTGAAGAACAAAGGGCATGGAGGTGTAGAAGAAGGAACAAGTGAGTTGAGAGAGAAAAACTCAGAGACATGAATTGAGTCTTCCATTGTCATATTAGTTTGCTCAGGCTGCCATAACAAAATGCTATAAATTGGGTAACTTAAACAACAGAAATTTATTTTCTCAGTCCTAGGGGATTGAAATCCAAGATCAAAGTATTGGCAGGTTTGGTTTCTCCTGTGGTCTCTCCCCTTGGCTTGTGGATGGCTACCTTCTCACTGAGTCCTCACAAGGTATTTTCTCTGTGTGTGTGTGTATCTCTACTCATATCCTAATGTTTCCTTCTTATAAGGACATCAGATAGGTTTAGGACCCACCCTAATAGCCTCATTTTAGTTACCGCTTTAAAGGCCCTAACTCTAAATATAGTCATTCTAAGGTACTGGGAGTTAGGACTTCAACATATGAATTTGGGGGAGATACTATTCAGTCCAGAACAACTGTACATGGGAGTGCACAAAATAAAGAACAGTGAGCACAGGAGAGCCTGGTGTTTAGGGCACTGCAGGCAGGGAGGCAAGTGTGGAAAGCATAGCGTGTGTAGGAGTGCTGTGAGAGAACATTACAGTATATTTCTTGCTATTTACCTAGGACCCCGTGGGATGCTATATTCAGAAAGAGGGAAAGAGATCTAGAGATCAAAAAGCCCAGAAGAGTAAGAAAATAATTTATGATTTAAGAACTATCCATTCTAATAGTGCTGGAAATAGAACATGTCTAATTTTAGTACTAAGACAATAGAGTTTTCTCCATTCTAAATGTAATAAAACATCTCATATATAAGGCTGGTAAGGAACATACATCAGATTTTTGTGCAATGAATGTTTCTCTTGGCACTCACCTGTTGGTAAAGGTTTTCCCAGTAATCCTGGGTCATTAGCCGAAACAAGGCTAAGAAGGCCCAACTGAAAGTATCGAAGCTCGTGTAGCCATAATCGGGGTTCTTGCCAACCTTCACACAGGTGTACCCTTCTGGACACTGACTACATGTGAAAAAGGATATCACAAGTCAGAGTACCTTCAGGATGCAAGCTAAAGGGTACTACAGAGAAGTCGGAAACTCAAGGTTTCCTTTCCAGGGGGACAATATTGAATAATGATTAAGAACACATTATTTGGAGTCAGCAAGAACTGGGTTTGAATCCCATCCTTACTTTTTACTAGTTGTTGACTTTGTCAAATTACTTAAAATTCTCCAAGGCCGGGTTCCTTCTTTCTGTGAGACAAGATAATAATACCTACCTCCAAAGGTTAAAAGTTGAAGGAAATATATATATATATAAAATATATTATTTATATATAAATATATTTATATATTTAATATATATTATATTATATTAAATATATATAATATAATATATATTATTTGTATATAAATATATTATCATATATTAATTATATATAAATATATATTATATAATATATAATAATATATATTATTTATATATATAAATGTATATATTATTATATATAAATATATATTTATATATACATAAATGTATATATTATGTATATATAAATATATATATTTATATATATAGTCTTATATATTTTCCTTCAACCTCCAAAGGTTAGGACTGTTATTAAGTTTAAAGAAGAGAATGTATGCAAATTACCTAGCCTAGTTCCTGCACATAGAAAGCATTTAATAAATGGTAGCTGCTATTAGTATCATCATCAACATCAATCATTAAGACTTGGAAACTTTCACCAGATGTCATATAGTAGTTCTTGTACCCAGAAAGATTGATATATAGGTCTCAAATAAAATTGTCACCCCAAATTATTCTTGGGGTGAATTAGAATCAAGAACAGTCAATAGATAACAATTGTGTAAGTACATAGAGATTTCTAGTTAAAGACTTTTTTTCTCTTTAAAGTTAGTGGATTGGTATCCATGATGTCAAATAAACACAGTGTTCTGAGGTGTCTTTAGGAGCAGCAACCTTATCTTGTTTGTTTTTATGTTCCCACTGTACCCAGAGCCTCCTCCTGGGCAGGGGGCAGTGCAAGAACAAAGGCCCTGCAGCAGAAATAAAGTCGGGTGTGTGGGAGAAAGAACAAAATGGGTACTTACATAAACACAACATTCTTAAAATATCTTTAACCCAGTCCATGGGATCCTTTTGTTTAGAGTGGCCAAACTGTCACTGCATTCTGTCACCTATGAACCATACTTGATGGGAGAATGAGTATAATTTGGGGATGGAAAGAAAAGTTGATTTTGTCACTCTTCTTCCCAGAAAGAAGAAAGGCTGGAAATTATCCATCCAACTTTTGGTGGGGTTTTTTGGAAGTAATTTTTTTCTACTTTCTTAGGATGTATATGATTTGTATCTTGTTTTAATTCAAGCACTACCTCGAAGTATTGCTTTCAAATGTATGGTATGCATTAACCATGAAAGTTTTAAACTCTGGACTCACTGTGGGACAGAATGAGTCAAAAAATGCCATGAAATATATGAAAATAATATAGAATCAAAGGTTCTTATTAGCAAACTGATTGAGTTTGATTTTTCTTTTTTCCCCCAGCCTTTGGACTAAACTGAAAACAAATATTACGTACCCTGAATCGGTGCTGAAACCACAAAGGAGAGCATCTTTGGATCCCTCCAAGTAATAAAAATATTCTGTTCAGGAAGAAATTGAACAATATAACATTATGGAGTGTAAGCTTTAAGAGTGACACAGCAGGTCAGTTAATTAATATAGATATATTTACAAACATATTCAGGCCCAGTGCCAGGCAATAGGCATTCACTTATTTATTGTATTCTTATATATTTTCCTTCAAATATTTGTCGATAACCTCTTATGGGCCAGGCAGTGAATATGATGACAAACATGATAAATAAGATCATCAATTTTATGAAGCTTTCTTTATGTTTAGGTAAGGGTGGAGGTTGGGGATAGAGAAAGACACTTAACAAGTAAATAAGTAAATATACAAGGTATTTTCACATAGGGATAAATGCCCTAAAGAAAATAAATTAAGACAATGTGACAAAATGTGGTCAGGGAAGTCTTTTCTAAAGAGATGACATTCGAGCTGGAACCTAAATGCTACAGAGAAGACAGCCATTCGAGGACCCTCGTGAGACATCTTGACAGAGTGAAGAGCAAAGAGCAAAACCCCAAGGTAGAAATGAAGTTGGTATATGGAAACAAAAAAGCAAAATGGCCAGCCCAGTTATAGTGCAGTGAGTGAGGAGGACTGTGGTGTCAGAGGTAGGCCGGGGCCACGTAGCAAGGCTTTGCATGCCATGGAAAGGAGTTTGGATTGTAAGTGTGATAGGAAGTAATAGAAGTAGGAAGTAGAGATGTGAGACAATAATTAACATTTCTGAATGTTGCTGTGGCTGCTTTGTGGACTATGGACTATAGGAGGGCAAGTGTGGAAGCAGGGATACAAGCTAAGTGACTACAGTGACAGGTGACATGGCTATGATTCAGAGAGTAGCCATGGATACAGAGAGAAGGGGATAGAATCAAGCTGACGGGATGTGTTGACGGAGTGCATGTGGGGTATGTGGAAGAGAGGAGACACAAGGATGTACCAGCTGGTCAAGAGTGGTACCAGTTACTGGGATAAGGAAGAGTGGGGCACAGAATGGCCTGAAGGACAACCAGGAGCTCCGTTTTAGCTGTGCTCCACGTGAGATGATTATTAGGTATTAAATTATATTTGTCAAGTAAGTGACTGGATTGATATGAGTCTTGAGGTCAGTGAAGGTATCAACTATGGAGATACAAAGATGGGCGTCATCGTCAGGCCATGGGACCTGATGAGTTAACCCAGAGAGAAAGTGGAGCTGGGGAAGGGGAGGGAAAGAGAAGGAAAAGAGCCCCCAGCTCAGCCCCAAGTATTCCAGAAGGGGTACAGTTGGCAAGGCAACACTATTAAGTGAAGGAAATTTATTTTCTGAAATTCTCTCATTGTTTACTCACCAATCAACGTCTATTTAGGACTTACTAAGTTCTGGATGTTGAGGATACAGAACTGAAATAAATGTACATTTTCCCCTTTCATGGTACCCTCTGTGCCCATTTTCAGGTGTAAAGGAACTCATAACTCTTCCTTTATTTACTATAATGACTTATTCTTAATACAGGGGGCTGATCCAAACCTATACAGTAAAGGTATAAAGGACAAAAAGAATTTTTTTAATAAGAGCCCAACTTCCTATCTGGCTCAAGTCAAAATAAATAAAGATGTAATTTCTAGGAGGCTCTGGAGTAATAGCAGAACGAAGACTTTGAAGTCAGATGTACTTGGATTTGAATATTGTTTCTACCCCTTCCTATGTAGGTAAATTACTTTATCACTTTAAGATTTAGCTTCTGCATCTGTAAAATGTGGATAAGAACACCTACTTTGTAGAGCTGTTGAATTAGTACTAATAGGCTATGGCATGTAAAACACTTAACACAGTGACCCACGCTTTCTACATCAATGCTAAAAGAGCAGCAGCTCTTATTAAACAACTTCAGATAAGACTAACTGACTTATATGCCATCGTTTGGTCTTATGTAGAAGATACAAATATTAGAAGACACAAATAAACCAATAAGGCCTCTTAGTTTCGGGTGAAAACTCTCAGTGTTCATTTTTGCAGAAAATCCTGTGCCTTGGGGAGGGTAGGCATGGCAGAATGAGGATGGAGGAGGTGATCATGCAACGTTTTATACATAAACCTCTGAGATATTTTTATTATGGAAGGATTACTTTAGAGTTATCCTTTAAAGAAATACCAGTTCACATTTACCAATCACTGAGGAGCTGCTTTATAAAAGTAGGCTCTAGAGCTGCCTGTACGGGCATGTTGCAGGGCTAACATAGTCAATTCAACACACGAGTGGTGAAAGGTGAAGCAATGGGAGTAGCTCACTCTGGTCTTGTAGAACACTTGAAAATAATTCCCAAACAAATAAACAGTAAATTATTAGGATAATTAGCCTCAAGAGAATTTAAGGTTAACATGTAAAGGGAAAATGTAATACCAAGAGAAGAATTCCTCTTTTGCACTGCCAGCCAATGATCCCACCTCACATTTTTCTGTGGAAATAAAAGCCACTGGGCTTGACTTAATCCTCCTCTGATTACGCTGGAGCCTGCTCTTCCATCTTTCCTCCTGCTTCTATGGTGGAGATGTCTCTCCCCTTCGCTCTCCCACTTTCTCAAGGACTTGCTCTCCCCCGCTCTCCTGAATTATTAATCCATATTTTACTACTCATTCATTTCTAGCACTAGAAAAACATCCCTATCAAAATCCATCTTTTAAAAAAATGCCGGCCATTGCCCCTGTTATTCTGATTCCCTTACAGCCAAATTTCTTGGAAGAATTGTCTACACATACTGTCTTCTCTTCTTTCTGACATCTTATTCACCCGTCACCACCTTCATCCAACCTTGTGTCCTACCGCTCTACTAAAATTTGCTCATGAAATTCTCTAATGACTTCCATGTTGTTTAAGCTAATATACATTTCTCTATCCTCATCATCCTTGATCTAGATCTTAATCCTTGATCTTGCAGCGTCATTCAACACAAGCACTCCCTTTTCTCAACATACTTTTTTCTCTTGATTTTCCTCTTATATCTTTGCTTCTTGCTTTACTGGCCACTTTTTCTCTGCATCTTTTTTGGGGTCCTCCTTTCTACCTGCCTTCTAGACATTAGGGTTGTGGAGATGAGCATCTTCTAAACACCAAATTTGCTTTAAACACCAGGTTTCCCATTGTCTACCTACTTATAAACATGAGGATTTTCAGAAGGATGTGTGTATGCGTGTACATATCTTTTCCCTTTGCTGATTACTTCGAAGTGTATATCTCCAAACTAGGCATTTCCTCTGATCTCTATGCTTAAATCTCCAATTGTCTACTTTCTATCTCCACTTGGATATCCCAATGACATCTCAATTTTAACTGGTTAATAGTGACTTTCTCCTACAAACCTGCCCACTCTTCCCTCACTTCCCATTGCCACCTATCCAGTTACTGTGCCAGAAACGTAGATGAGATTCCCCAAGCCCTTCTCTCCTCTCTAATTCATCAGTGAGTTCTATAGGTGTCATTTTGAACTCACATTTTTCACTTTCTGCCGCCACTCTAGATGAAACCACAACCTTGTCTTGTTTGGAATGATAGAAGCATCATCCTAACTGGTCTTCCTTTTTCTAATCTACCATCTATCTTACCCAATCAGCTCCCCGTATGGTAAAGTGATTAAAACCACTGCATTTAAAATAAAATCCAAACTCCTTTCCATGGGCTGAGACATTCTTCATGATATGACCCCTGCCTTTTTCTCTAACTTTCTCTGTTGCCATTCTGCCTCTCCTTTGCTAAAGTCTAACCACACTGCTATTCTCCCATTCCTTAAACACATGATACTCTTTCTTGTCTCAGGGCTTTTCCACAAGCTCTTCCTTATAATTCAAGGAACAGCCCCCATTTACACCTACACTATTTTATGGCTTCTTATTATCCTTTAGATCTCTGCTTAAATGCCACCTCCTCAGAGAGGGCTTCTCATTTAGTTGGTATCTCAGCCCCTGAGATTTATTTTCTTCACATAGCATTTGTTATAACTTGCAATATTTTTTGTCTGTTCCCCTCCTTTTACTCTTTCATTCTCCCTAGAAGATAAGCTCTGTGGATGCAGAGGCTGAGGTTATCATACTCACTGCTACAGGTCCAGAAACTTGTACAATGCTTACAATGAATACTTGAATAAATACTGCAGTGAGACTGGGCTTCTATGACACAGAAAACAGGTAGGAAACCAAACTCGGACTGAACACAATCATCTCTGCTGTGAAACTATATTTCAGAAGAAAATCAAGAATAATGTATAGAGTTGAGGGAGAAGATTGTGGTATAAAACTTCATTGTTAGCTAAGCTGTCATTCACTCATGTGTGAACCCAATATGAAGATATACTGCAAGATCCAAGAGCTTTTTCTACGCCTTTTGAAAAAAATTGCTTGAAGCAATTCCAGAAAGTCAAAAAAAAAAAAAAATCACTCAACGTATGAACTCAGGAATGAGACCAAGATTCAGAATAAAAGGACTGGTAATGATCCTAGTTAAAAAAAAGTCAAGTTTAAGTAAGTGCTGTATGTAAACTGATTCATAAAACAAAGTACAAATGTCAGCAATTACCTGTAAGCTCTATAACTTGCATGGTATATAAATTAAGAAATAAAATCCTTTGGAAACTAGAAATAAAATTTAAGATCATATTAATAAAAATCAGAAGCTGAAAAAATAAAGTAAAGAAAAGAAAAGGAAAATATGCTACATTCCTCATCAAATGCTGGTAGTAAAAAAAATATACATTAAAAATTTTACTTTGAAACCCTTCAGTTTTCTTGTTTTAGGCTTCCTTTTTTTCAGTTTTCTTTATTTACAGTCTTTTACTATATTAGCTAGGTTTTATTTGCCTTTATATTACTCAGTGAGTAGGAAAAAACACATTGAGTAAAGTAAAAAAAAAAATAATGATGTATACGACTCTTTATTATTTAAGGAGAATTAACACCTGACCTTTACTCCCTGATCTCCTTCTATCAAAGGCACTTGCATGTCCACCTTACCTCTGGATCTAATTATTAAGGTTTATGGGTTCACGTGGGCAACATCTTACAGACACACTGCAGGTGTTAGACAGAAATTACAATCTTGCTAGATTTCATTCTCACCCAAACTCATCAGCTCTGGTGAGAGAAACTGTGTTAGGGGATAACTATTTAGAAAACATGCCGTTTATGCTTTCTGTAGGATACTCTAAAATACACTTGTGAATTAAGTAGACTTCTGAGACTGTGCGTACAGATCATCGTAAATGGTATCTACAGAACTAGTTCTGATGAATTAAACTATGATGGTCATTAGCTAGATTGAGGGCAGCCATTAGAAAGAGCTGTAAAACTCATCATTGGTTATAGTATGAGGATAGTGTTGATAAAGCTGAATAAACTGTTCTGCTTATACAAATCTTTAGAAATACTATTGAGACAAACATTTTAATATGTGATAATATTATCATTATAACATGATTAACATGACTGTACAATGTTATAGTTATAAGAAAAATACAAGGGTAAAAATATAATTATATTACTATATAATAAATTATACTATAAAATAAACATAAGTATAAATTACTCAATAAAACTATAGTATATAAATATATAACTTATGAAATTTAATGGTCAATATCATTAATTCATAGCTAAATTTATTTTTCTAGAGCAAACTTATTCTTTTTTATCTTACAGAAATTGAGAATTATGCAACTATCCCATGTTCTTAATACCAGAACCGCTAGAAAGCTTAGATCCAGGGAAATTTATGAAAATATAACATGATCCAAATTCACATTGCAGCAACTTTCTCTATATTTGAGTGATTTTGAAATAATTAAAATGAAAGCAACATTCCATTGCCAGAAGAGAACAATGCTCTTAGCCTTATTTCAACCTATTAATAACTACAAGGGCATTCTTACTTCCATAGTCTTCTTCATCGAGAGTATTAAATATGCTTTCTATTGTTTCATTATTTTCAAGCGGAGTCCGCACACATTTTTGCTTCAGGTTGCCCATAAAGAGCTGCAGTCCAATCAGTGCAAACACGCTCAGACAGAACACAGTCAGGATCATGACGTCAGAAAGCTTCTTCACAGACTGGATCAGGGCCCCTACGATGGTCTTCAGGCCTGAATACGAGGAGGAGAAATAGGTGTTCAAAATGAAATAAAGCCTCTGAATGAGAAACGAAAACAAAACACAAGCTTTCCTAGAAATGCATGCATTTTATCAAACCAATGATCTTAAATAACCTAGTTGGAAAAAAGTCTACCAGCTCAAAAGGGTGGACTTGCTGTTTTATATATTTTGTTTCTGTATATTACAGCAAGTGATTAAAAACTTGAAATATTTCCAGAGAATAACCAAACTGTCAAAATGAATAATTTGGTTGCTCAAACCATATCCACACTCACTTGAAAAAATAATTTTTAAAAAGTGTCAATTCAGTGAATGTTTGTCAGACAAAACATCTCTTTATAACGACACCAAAACAGAAAAGAGGCTGAATTGCAGCACACAGTGACAACTTACTAAATTTCAGTTAAGAAATGGTTTGTTGAGGAAAGAAAAAAACATTATGTCATGCAATCCTCCCCATGCTGATATTCTGTATCTCTTTTCTTAACCATATGAAAAGGAATAAAACAAATTGAAATTTTCATTCCTGGATAAGCAAAATGGAAAATGAACTGTTAGACAGGAGGGAAAATTTCAAGTTGAGATGTGAACCAAATGGCCATCTTCATCGCCTAAGACTCATGCAACTGATTAAACTCAAAGGCTGACTTTTAATAACGATTGTGAAAAACGTAAGAGATCAAATTTAATTAAAATTGTGTAAGAGAAAGTTTTTCTTGTTTTTCCTTGAAAAGATCAAAGTCAGCCCCGGTGTTTAACCCCACTCTCACCTGGAATGACTGAAATTGTTTTCAAAGCTCGGAGAACTCTGAATGTTCTCAACGCTGAGACATTGCCCAGGTCCACAAACTCTGTCACATATCTGTAATAGGGGAGTTTATACACAAACACGGTAACAACACACACACACAAACAAAGAACAACTCCCAAAATAGTTGGAGTTATGAGTGGCCTAATGCTTCACACCAATTACTTCTTACCTGGGATTACAGAAATAGTTTTCAAAGCTCTCAACACTCTGAAAGTTCGAAGAGCTGAAACATTGCCTAGATTTACAAATTCTGTTAAATACCTGTAGAATTAAATCAGAGTTATTCAGAATTTAGATAGAGTCTATGATACTTACCTGTGCCTTTAGTCAAGGTGTTTCCTACGCTTGGAACCTCTTATTTAAATTTACAGTTCTGCAAGTCTTTTGCTTCTATCATTACTAATTTAATTTGATTTGATTTGAGTCATTTGATGTGAGCAAAATACAAACGTATTATTAAAATGGTTTCATACACATAAATGCCTAACTAAACAATTAAATGCTTCAATTACTAAACTTCAATATTATGGTAATATAGATATTTAATATTCTATAAAATACCAGCAGCAAACCTAGACAACTGTATGCTAATTCAAAGAAGCCAGACACTAAAAGGTCATATATTGTATGATTCCATTCACGTGAAATGTCTAGAATAGGCAAATCCACAGAGACAGAACACAGTTGAGTGGTTTCCAGGGACTGGCGGCGGGGGGAGAAGGGAATGGAAGTGACTGCTCTCTGGGGTGACGAAAATATTCTGGAATTAGAAAGTGATGATGGTTGCACAACTTTGTGAACATACTACAGAACACTGAATTTTATACTTTAAAAATGGTAAAGCTTATGGCACATAAATTTAAAAAAGGAGACCCCTGAGAAGATGCAGCCTTCTTTGACACAGTGTTGTCTTAGCAGGTGGTGGGTGGCAGTACAGCAGTCTTATATGACCACAAAAAGCCAGCCTGAAGGACAGAGGTGGGGCAGGTGTGCGGGAATTGGAGACTAGAAATCCCAAGACCCTTCTGTATTGTCTAAATCCCTCCAATGAACACGTATTACTTTTACAATTCAAAATGACAGAGGGAAAATACTGTATATAGGTTTGAGATTTAAAAAATAAAGAAGTGTTTCTGACAAATATATTTAGGAAAAGAGCAATATGAATAAATTAAAATTATATCTTAATGTGATACTTTTCCCTTGAAAATAAACTGTGGATGCCTATGTAATGCATACACAATGCATTGATGTCAGGTTTAGTACGCAGTGACAGCCCTTATAAAAAGGTTTATTTCTATATTTTAATATACTTATTAGCTTTTGAATAATATAGGTTAATTTAAAAAAAGAGCACCGTACTTATAATAAATGTCTGAGTTTTTTCTTATAGGTTTTACCAGATTTTAAATAAGAACTTGGAAAAAGTGTGACCCTAACTGGCACTACATATATTATCTATCCAAGTACTGAGCATGGAAGAAGACCATCTATCTTAATGATGTCACACATTTTTGAGTAGAAAATGCTCTAACTGAAAAAATATTAATATTTTTTTGATGACTAACTTTCATACAGTATCCTTTAAATGCAATCATTATATGCAGGAAAAGTCAAACCCCAAAAGTCTGTTCTTACTGGAATACTGTGCTGTCTGAGACTTTCATGAGTTTGGCATTTCAAAAAACTGAAAGTACTTACGCAAAAACAATGACAATAAAATCAAGCCAGTTCCAAGGGTCACGAAGGAAAGTGAATTCTCCTACACAGAAGCCTCTTGAAAGGATTTTTACAAGTGATTCAAAAGTATATATTCCAGTAAAAGTGTACCTAGGCACAAGGATCCATTGGGATATTAAGTGTGAAAAGAATACAATACCATGTGAATCTTTATAATTAATTTTTTCTGATCAACCAAAGGAAGGCATCTATTGGAGTATGGCTGTTGGTTTATGGACCCATTCTAACTATTAGAATAAACTACACTAAAGGTCCTTCCAGAAAATCTTAAAATGTACATATCAGAAACACTCTCAGAAAGTAGAGGTATTTAAAAATTGCTAAGAACACAGGTATTAGGTCTGCCTAGAAAATTCCTGCATTGTTCCTATCAGAAATATACCCAAGGACAAGAGATATGTGGCATGTCTAAGAACAAAGCAGGGCATCTGATAAGGTCTTTTTTCTAGAAAAGACTGTAGCACGTATTATTCTATTCTAATATTAGCAGGTTAACATTGTAGGGGAGAGAAAAATAATTGAAAGAAAAGCAACTATGTAACATGGGAAGATAAACACCACAATATTTATAGATGCAATAACTTCCTGGTATAAAAAGGAAAGGATAAAAATGACCATACTAAGACTACATTAAAATGTACTTAAACCCACTTACTCTACATTCTTGGTCCAATCTGGAGGGTTACTCATGGTCATAAATATGCAATTCGTCAGAATAGTGCACATGATAAGCATGCTGAATGCGGTAGCTTAGAATCAAGGAATATGATAAAAGACCACGGTAGGAACTTTGAATATTTGATAAAGACATTTGTTGAAATGCTAACAATTTTTCCTTAAAAAAAAATTCTAAGCACGTCTATAGACTTAAAAAAAATCTCTTTGAACAAGGCAGTAATAGACAAAAGCAATTTTTCCTAAAATACTAAAATTGCCATTCTCCCAATCTACTCACAGATCTACACCAAATTATATTGAGATTGGTAAACCAGAGTCTTTTCAGGTACAAAAGGACTAAAATCTATATTTTTAAAAAAATAACAAAAAACTGCATTTTAAAGAACCATTGTAAGTAAGCATTTTAAAAAGGATATGAGTGTACTAAAATCTTAATAGATATTCTTCTGAGAGGACTGAAAGGAGAGAGGATGTACAAAGCAGGTGTGGCATTGAAACGGAAGATTGCTTTCCCTTTGTTCAAAACTATGAAAGTCTGCAGGAGTAAAAAGAAAACAGTATGAATCGAGACTCCAAAATTTCAATGTAGTAGATTAATATCTGCAATTTACCTCTCCATGTGGTAGGGTCATATTAAAGAAACACTGCCATCAGACTCAAGCAATGCAGCTCTTCACGTCATGTTGGCCAATGAACTCCAAGTCCATTGTCCATTTCATCAGTAAAGTAAGAAGTGAGCCATTTATGAGCATGTATAATTTAGAGCTTTCAAAATACAGTTTTCACTTTTTCATATCCCTTCAACACCCAAATCAGTAACAATAACTTGTGGCCACTGTAAATATTTTAAAATACAACTTAGTTCTTTCATTACATTGCATTTTATGCAAACCAAATAGATACTAGCTATCCTTGATTTTTATCATATCACTGACAGAATTTTAATACTTCTTGGCTATTGTCAGGTTTAGTAGCAAATGTACCAAAATATGAGTTTTCAAAAGTATTTTCATAAATTTAAGGAATATTAGAGTTGAAAGAATCCTACTACTCAGTATGATTTTCCTATTTTAGATGTTAATACCAATAACAGCTAAAATAAAAGAACATAAAGGACTTGCTTGCTACTATCCATGGCAATTTTTTGAAATAATACGAATAGAACCAAACATTTAAGAAATATGTCATGTAACCTTTGCATAATGAGTGACAGTTTCCATGTCTTTGGTATTTAGTTGAAAAATTTGAAACCCAAACAAACAAACAGCAATAACAACAAAACATTAAAACAACCGAAGGAGTTGGCTTGGAAATCAGAAAGACCAAGTTCAAATCCTTGTCTTATTTTTCTGTGGTTGGCAAACAAATTCCTTGTGTTATCTAGAAGACACTAATTTGGTCTTTTTTTTGTTGATTCTGAATTTTATATAAGTTTATAAGGGAGCTTTTGGTAATGAATATTTTTCACCAAACTGGAGATGTAACTTCGGGTAATCTTGCTTTTGTATGTGGCAGAGCCCCCAAGAAAACAAACAGAATCTATTATTTTCAGATGCCCTTTTATATTCCTGGTCCCTTGTACTATACCAGTTATGTATAGTAAATTAAACATAATTTAACATAAAGTTCACTTTTGCATTGAAAATTAGTTTTAAAATTAATATCTCACCTTTGAGTACAACTATTGTTTTCTTAAATCTCAATACACTGTGCTTTTTAAAATTCGTTCAGCCATTATATTCTACAATTGTGCAGTGAGCAACTATGGCATAAGAGGCAATGAAAGGGATTTGAACATAAATGAGGCATGAGTTTTGCATTCAAGGAGCTTCCTAGAAAAGTGATAAGAACACAATAACTCTAATACAAGGCAAGATGTGACAGGTAGCATACAGAGAAATACAAATGGCAGAGCATGAGAGTAAAGAGGGGGCGTGGTCACATGTCTGTCAGAATAATCAGGGGACTTCATGAACCAGAGGTCATCTGAGCTAATGTGAAAATCATATTACTGCCTCAACTTGGCAAGATAAAATTACCTTGTACTTGATATTTAAAAAAAAAGAACCGGTTTACTATTTTTAAATTCAGATTCCCAATTTTCATTTTCATTAAAAACTTCTTTAGGATTATCTAGGTTTATAAACAAGCAGGAGTTAATTACAGGTGGGAAAAATAGATATGCCTATGAAATTTTGGGTAGCAGAATGAGTCTCTTTAGCAAAGTCTAAAATCCTACTAGGAAATGCATAGATGTCAAGGTCTGAATAAATTTTTTTTAATATTGCTCACTTATTTAATAATTTATTGAACATAAAATTAGAGAATTAAGGTACTTAAAGAGTATAAGCGTTGGAGTTGGACAGATAGGATTCTAAATACCTGATCTACCATTTCACAACTTGAGAGCTAGCACTTCATGTCTGTGAAGCTTTTAAGTTCTGGTGTATTGTAAATTCTTAGTAAATGGTAGGAACAGCTGCTGATATTTTGGGCAACATATAAGGCACCAATGATATGAAGATAATAAGACATTGTACCTGTCCTCTTAATACCCACAGCAGAGGGTGATTGGTAATGTATTCTTTCTTAAAGACACAAACTTTCATCTATAATAAAGGCACTGCATAAAACTATTCAAAAGCACTTAATATATTCATCACACATGAAAATGAAGCCCTAACTTCTATCATTAGTTTATTAAGTGTCCTTTTTTTTAACAAAGCATTGATAATTACGCTCAAATATAAGTTAAAATCTGAACCCAGGTCAAATCAGGAGTCATTTAGATTTTTAATCCAAGCAGTGATTATAATGTAGCAGAAATAAAGTTCTTGTCAATGAGTGTGAATAACCCGAAACATTAAGGAATCAATCCACACAGAAGTCAATCCTGAAGTTGCAAGTGGAAGTCAAAACTACTTTAATCAAGAATGATTGAAGGGTAAGGACATGGCACAAAAAGCTGATCATTTAAAGCTCGAAACCAAAAAATTAAAATAAAAAGACTCGGTAATCCCTGTGGGTATTTATTCATCTGTTAATAGAGGACTGTGAAAAATAGATCACTTCGTTTGACCTAGCTCTACCCAAGTACACTGATGCAGATGTGCGTTAGGCTTTTAATGTGGTTGGCGTCATATTTGAAAGGAGCTGGGGCCAAGGTGAGGGGTTGGAGTCCCACCCCTAAATATTCTCCATTAAAGTTGTCTACCACATACCCAAAATGATTCCAATAGTTAATCCTCCATCCAAATACAAACATTTTCTCCTTACCTCCCAAGTCACTTTAAGCCAATATTAGTTTATATCTCTGAATTGGGATTTATTTCAGAAAGATTCCTTTCCTCCTTCAGGGGTTCCTGGTTAAGTAACATCCAGGCCCCCTTGAGAAATGGGAAATGCAGGAGGTATCCATGAAGAGCCAGGCATTTTTCAGGATGAAGTAGTAAGTAAAATGAGAAAGTACTTTTTATATTGCCGGTTTCATTATTTACCCATTCATTCTTCCATTCATTTTTGTAAAGCTGTGAGCATGGTGATTGCTATACAACAGAAATTAAACTAAGAGATGTTATACAACAGAATATTTCAGTAGGGAGTCAAATCAACTTGAACTAAAAAATTTGTGACAAAACTTACTAGCATGTAGCATTTTGTAAGTTACTTATTTTCCCCAGGTCCTTTGTTACTTCCTGTCTTACCAAGTTATAGTAAATATGTGTGTTAATTTGTATAAAAAGTCTAGTGCCTGACGCAGAGATCCAGAATACATGTTAACATTCTTCCTTCCTGTGTCAGAATACTGATTGGTTAATTGGAATGCTGGGTAGTATCTCAAAGCCTTCTCAGGTATTCTGCTTTCTCCTTCTGTGCTGTCAGCTTGCTGAGATGCTGGCTTTAATGTGAAGCAAAATATTACATATTGCTATTCAGAGCAATTATCCCAAAGAAGATGTGTTTCTACCATCAAAATTAACTTCATCACATTTTCTATCTATTTCTTAAGACATTTCAGTGCCCTTTATTTTATTTGCTAGATGTGTTATCAATAAATAATCTCTTTTATTTACATCTTAAGTCAAAATAGTTCTTTTTAATGGACTTTATCCTGCCTTTCTTGACCTCTTAAAGATAACTCTGCAGTTGCCATGCAGCAAGGCATTGTTGGAGAAAGTTATGGAACCTGCTGGTCTAATCCTTTACTGTCTCCTCTTTGTCAAGTTCAATCTGGTTGTATCTGCTACTGTCTCAGAAATGACTGTAATCCCCTTCTCATTTTCTTGGTAGAATAACCTTTGTAGCAGTGTTTCAAACTCTCCCCTTAATGCAATCAACACCTTCTCAGCTCTGCTGCTCTCAAGATTGACTCGCAAAGGACAATTTCCACTCCTGTAGTATGGAAAATATTGATATGATTTAACATGCATTTCCTCAGATGTGCCTACCTTTACTTCAACATATCAGGACTCAAATTCATCCTCCTATTTGCCCTTCAGGGCTCACACAGTAAGGCTTCACTCCATTTTTCTAATGCAAATACAAGCTGACCTGTGGTTTATCCCTTGTCTGTTAACATCAGCAACTAGCTACTTACTCGACCCTCTGTATTTTTCTCTGAGAATAATTTTTCTCCACTTTCAAACGTGCTATTTATACCCTACATTGAAACGGTTTTCAATTTATTCATTGCCTCAAGTGACCATCTTTCTGGTGGAAATTTCTCAAATTTTTCAGCATGCATCAACTGCCACCCACTTCCTCTTTTTACTTGCTATCCACCACTATCTTGCTTTTATTTCCATCACCTAACACAAACTGCTTCCAAAAAGTTACCAACTCATCCTCCTTGTTCATTCCAATAGCCTTTCTCCAGCCTCAACTTTCTGGATAATTTTATGAGATACTCTCTTCCCTTTTTTTTTCTGATTATAGTCTCTTGCCTCTCTGACCATCTCAGGCTCTTTCTCTCCAACCCCCTAAATGAGTGGCTCTCTAAATCCCATTATTAGTTGAGTGATTTTATATATTCCCATGGATTCACCTGTCACCTCCGTGCAAATGCATTCTGGACATATCCCCAGGTCTTACTTCTCAAACTGACAATTATTTTGTTCCTACCAGGATGCACTTATGTTATGTTCCAAAAGGCAGAACATTATACGAAACGCTATTAAATTTAAAAAAATCAAAATAGTATGCCAGTGACAGAACCAGTTTTGATGAAAAATTAGTAAAAGTACATATTCTGAAAGAGCCTACATATGTATTTAACTAAACATTTTTGTCATGACGTGGCTTTTCACCAAATTCTACTTAATCTCAATTTAAAATATCTTTCTGTACAAAAGAGGTAAACAGAGACCACGCCATTGCAGGCACAACAAACTCACTTTTTTGTCTGCATAGTAAGGGTCCAGGTCCTCCAGGGGCTCCGAAACCATGCCCTGAGGGATGTCCCCATAGATGAAGGGCAGCTGTTTGCCGGCTTCCAAGTCACTGCTTGGCTTTGGCCCTTCTTCGTCATCGTCTTTCTTTTCTTCTTTGGGTTCCTTTGTTTTTCCTTCAGCAATACGTTGTTCAATGAGGGCAAGAGACTGTTTTGTGAAGTAGACAAAGCTCTGAGGTCCTGGGGGAGGCAACATTGCCATCTTTTCATCCTGTATATTTTATTTCCCCTTCAGCTCCTTACATAAGAGGCCTAAGTAGAAACAAACAAAGCCTTAAGTGGTTGCCAGCCAGGGACGGCACTTGAAAAAAATAATAATAGTAATAGTAATAATAAAACAGATTTTGGTTTCAACTACAAGAAGCACTGTGTTCATAGAATTATCATCATGTTGAATGAGCACTTATTAAGTGACTACTACGTACATGACTTATTTTCCATGCTCTCTTATGCTCTTTATTTAAGAATTTGAACTTAACACTTCACAGATCTTAAAGTGATAACGTAATGAAAAATATGTTTAATTCCCTTTATTTTTCATCTGTATTTACTCTTAGTGCAATTCAATTCAACTTTCCTTGTTTAAAAGTCTTTATGACAGTGCTTCTGACAGCACTACTCTCCAGGTTCCCTTCTTGCCTCTCTCGTCACCTGATCCTCTTCTGTCTGACATCTCATTAATATACTCACACCCTCTGCTTCTCTTTCTTGAGGAAACTCATCTCTGTGAAGTGAGGTGGTGGAAGATTGTTTTACTCTATTTTACACATTTAGATTTTCTTACAATAAATACATATACCTTTATGAATCCGAAAAAAATATATTTCCATTTTGAATTAAAAACAATTTAGGCAAACGTTTCAGAAGAACAAAGAAGATAAAAGGAATTTGGGAAAGGTTTGGGATAGATTCAATTTAAAAAGTGAAAACACTATAATAGGCATTCAAATTATGACTTCCCTAATTAACTTACATGTGTATACAAAACATTACAAGAACTACAGGAAAGAAAAATACAAAATAAAAAATGCAAACTTCTATATATTATTATTTTGGAATGTTCTAAATAAAAGAGCATAAAAAATAACTGTTCCTATTTTTAAAATAACAGACTTATTATTTCAATGAGTCAAGATAACTTCATAATTCCTCCACTGGAAAATAAAAATGAGTCCTTCTGCATTAGGATTGCCTGAGAGGTGGGACACACCAACTTCTAGTATGTCAACCCACTGTGAACAACTTGAAAGGTTGTATATTAAGTGATATCATGACACACAGAGGGAGGATAAGCTAAGAGAAGCCACGGTCTGTTCTTTTATTTTCCAATGCGAAACATAAAAATTAAGCAAATCACAATAGTGACAACACAGGTTATATAGATTCAGAAAAAGTAGTGAAAAGAAGCTGAAACTAATTTATTCTTTTACAGATTTTTCCTATTCCCATGTCAAACAAAATTTACTTCAATTATGTTTAGAGCAAAATGGATGACTTTTCCCCTTAGTTATTTGGGTATGGTATGAGAATAACCCTTATCAGAAATCTATGTATTTTTTTAAGGTGGAAAACCAGCTTAAAAACAACAGAAACTCATTTTGCAATGTAAAATTATAGAAAGGATTATAATGCAAATTTAGCTTTTCTGAAAAAAATGCATTTTTATGTTTTTATCACATAAATGAGTCTGGTTTTTGCCATGGTATGTATCAACATATTTCTTTTTAAATCTGCTAAGCCATATTCATTTAAAATGTTTTTACCAAATAGTTAATCTGGGCACGTTCCTATATCAGATATTTAAAGCTGTGAGAGTAAGGAGAAAACACAGTTTTTGTCATTAAGGACCTTACATTCTAAAAAGGAATACCAATCATACCAAATCATACAGCAAAGACAAGCCTGGTTTGGCCATACTACAGGAGAATACAATCAGCTTAAATAACTCACAGCCTTCTTTTATACCTTCCTTGATGTAGACACGGAGAAAGAGATATAGGCATGTGCCAGGAGAGAGGGTACCATAGGTAACAGGAAGTGGCAAGTTCCTGCGATTTAAGTACAAAATTTCAAACATTACTGACATAAATTCCAGGACTGTTTTAGGAGCCTCTCCAAACATGGAGAACTCAAAACATCTTATAAATAGTAGATATATAGCAATAGTTCATGGGAGAAAATTTGCTGAAAGCCATGCAATGGCATATTTGGAAATAAGAACACATCTCTACCTATGGGTTCAGAATTATGGAATTTTATAATTATGAAAAAGAAGAGCGAAGTCAGTCCATTCTGCTGGCCACAAGCTGCTAAAATTGTTGCTTTTGAACAAAATTCATATAGTTAATTGACTATGTGTCTGCTGGTTTGCCCTGGGTTTTAAAGTATTTGACTAAGATTATTTATTCTGTTATTTCTATAAATTCAAACCAGTAAGAAGAGGTATATATTTTGATGGAAACGAAAGTTGAGAAGAATTTCGAAGAATGTAGTGAAAAATAAGGGACACTGCATGTGCACATTCAAAAGCAGGATAGAGTGACTCATGAAAGAATGAATCATGACTCAGCATTCCACTACTAGGTAAGTACTCAATAGAATTGAAAACATGTCCCCGCCAAACTTGTACCTGAGTGTTCATAGCAGCATTACTCTTAATAGCCAAAAAGTGGAAACAATCCAAATGTCTGTCGACTGACAAAATGGGGCGTATCCACACAACGGAATACGACAATAAAAATAAATAAAATACAGATACATGTTACAACATGGATGAACTCTGAAAACCCCGTGAAGGTGGCCAGACCCAAAAGGTCACATACTGGATGATTCCATCTGTATGAAATGCCCAGAACAGGCATACCCTCAGAGACAAAAAGTACATTGCTATTGCCAGAGGCTGGGGGGAGGGGCTAGTGAGGAGAGACCATTAATGGTTATGGGGTTAATGGTTAATAGGAATGAAGTTTCTTGGGGAGGTGATAAAAAGTTCTAAAATTAGATAATGGCAATGATTGCACAACTCTGTGAATATGCTATAAACTACTGACTTTACACTTTAAAGGATGATTTTTATGGTATGTGAGCTACACCTCAATAAAATTATTATAAATGCTTTCTAAAAAAACTGAATCATGAAATCTGTGAAAATTGCCCTGAGCTGAGAAGAGAGGTTTAGGAAAATGGAAACAAATGCACATACTCAACACCATTCACTGTATAAGTCTCTGTAGTCTCAGTATAAACATGGGATTGCTCTTGGTGTAAGATTAATTCAGGAGAAGCTAAGGTTTAGTTCTAGCCCTTGAAGGCCAAGCCTGGTACAGGTTTTAAAACTGTGGTCACAAATCAATCTGAGAAGCAAGGCGGTGAGTGTAGTTGCCACTTGGGCTTAGGAGATTCCTCAACACTTTTGGAAATCACAAAGGCGAGGAGGGGTTACTTGTGTCAACTGACTTTCAGTGTACACATACATGGTCTCCTGCGGGAAGAGATGGCTGAAGAACTGGTATTTTTGTACATCTTACATTCAAATGAAGGTGTCACCTCTTTCAAGAATTATTTGACAGAAATCCAGGTAAGTAGATGTCATGAACTCAGATGTCCAGTCACCAGCTCCACTCTTTCAATATTCTTATTCTCTTTTTCCCTCTTTTTCTTCTCCTTGCCCATGCACATTCTCAATATACAGTTTCTGAGTCACTACAGTATATGAAAATAGCAAGGATGGTGGGTGATTCAAGTCAGTGGTACCACTGGGACATATTTTCCTCAGGCTAAATTGAAGGAAGACACTAAGCACCTGCTTAACATCAGGGCCTTGAAAAGTTAAGTTGAAGAGACTCCGGTCAGATTCCATAATCATCCTCTAGTTTGGAAGGTAGAGGGGAGATCACTGCCTCCTGTCTGGATGATGGGAAAAAATAATGTGTACCAAATTTTGAGGGTAATTTTGCAATATCTATCAAAAGCCTCAAATATGTTGATTCATTTTTATGGCCAAATAACCTCCCTTCTAGGAATGTAACCAAAAGCAATAATCTCAGATGTCCTCAAACATTTATGAAGATGCTTACTGCAATGTTTTTATAATATTGAAAAATTGTAATCAATCCAAAAGTCTAACAGTCAGGGTTTCATTAAATGAAAATAAACATACAATGAAAAACTGAGTGGCATTTCAAGAGTGCTTTTAAAGACTATTTAATAAATTTTTAAAATCTTATAAAGGATAATTAATAGAATACAGGGTACATGTACACAAACATATATTTATATTCATCTTAATTTTTGAAAATGTATAGAAAGGAACTCTGAAATTAAATACACTATATATTTGATGAAGGTCATTCCTAGCTGAGGGCTTATGAGTTATTTTTATTAATTTATTTATACTTATTTTTCAAATTTTAACAATAAAAATGTCATGCTTTTTTATCCAAAAAAAGGTACTTTAAAAAGAAGCACTTAAATTTATTTGACCGGATTTAATATATTTAATGAAATCAGCCTCTGTTTATTCTTTCCATGTTTAGTTTACAATTCTGAAAATTACTATGTTTCCACTTATTAATCACTATGACTGCATCTTCTTCAGAGTAAGATCACAATATTGCACATGAAGACAATATTTTTGTGTTCTCATGACTATTTTGCCGACCTACCATTAATCTCATAATAGAAGATACTTAACTTCTGAAAATAAAAACTGAAGGTATTATCCTTGTATCTAGGATTTCTTACATTTATAATAGGTATGAAAATATTTATTCTGAACTCTTATTTTCTAGCTATTATCTATGTATGTATGCATTTCTCTCTCTCTCTCTCTCTCTCTCTCTCTGTCTATCATCTACCTATTTTTATCTCATACATCTTTTCCAGTCAAAGCAATGTCAGCTTCCAGTTCATGATAATGGTCTTGACCCATGTGTTTACCACCCCTTGGCTTCCAAATTCCCACTGCACTGAAAACAAAGATGCACAGTAGGGAACAGTTTCATGACATCATTGAACACCAAAAAAGACACTAAACAGCTTTCACAAATCTGAAGAAGAGATAGCAGATGGGGTTACCCCAGTGAAGAGATCAGAGCAGAAGGCACAGCCTAAAACACTCATCTGAGAATGTCAGAACAGAGAAAGAAACACTTCTTCCCAGCACAGAAGTCACAGAGTTGGCACACAGGGCAAGTATGTCAGAAAACAAACTGACTAGCCCAGGGATTGTCGATTTAACAACTTGCAGGTCACATTTCCCACTACTCCCTCTATATTCAAGTATAAAGCAGCAGAATTTATCGCCAGGCTAAAACCAAAAAGTTAATCTCTGAATTAACTGAGATAAGACCCCTAGGGTGTCCATTTCCATTTTAGCTGAAAGCAGAGTGGAGACTGGGGAAAGGTGGACTCTTCTTGCCCATACATCCTAAAAGGAAGCCAGCCTATCAACACACAAGACACACACAGAGAGCTTGCCATCATCCCTCTCTTTCAAGGGAGTATTTGTTTGGAAAACAGGCCTACATAAAGGCAGGAGAAATCCTGACCAACAACAGCATAACCTTTCATTTATAACTATTAATAGATAATTAAGGATAAATTGGTAATCAAAGACTACCAAACATGAAACTGAAGGACTAAGACGAACAGACCAAACTCCTAACTCTAGAAGAAAGGAAAAAGCAAACATAGGGGCATATTAAGAGTTTAAAATTAGTATTTCCAGAGAAACCTGAGAGGATAGAGAATCTATTACAGAAAAGAATAGGCTACAAAAAAAAAAAAAAAAAAAAAGGTATCAAAACAACAAAAATTCCTAATAATTAGAGGCATGATGGTCAAAATAAAAATTTCAATAGAATGTTTGCTGAAAAGAACTAGAAGTCAGAATTTTAGTTACCTTTCAAGGGTAGTTTACCAGGAAGGGGCATAAGTGAGCATTCTAAGGTGTGGAAATGTTCTGTATCTTGATCTGTGTGATGGTCACATGGGTACGTACATATGTAAAAATTAATGGAGTTCTATACTTTGGATTTGTGTCAAAAAATTCTCCTAAAAAGTAGTGCAAAAGAGCAAAGGAAAGCTCAAAATAAAATTCAGGAGATACAGAATAATCCAGGGAGTCCCAACATCAGTCTCATTTGAGCTTCCAAAAGAGGGAGCAGCAAACGGAAAAGAGAAAATAATAATTTTAAAAAGATAGAAGAAAATTAATCAAGAGTCATCAGGCTGAAAATACAAAAGAGGTTCAATTAAAAAGGTCGATTCTAGTGAAAATTTAGAATTCCAATAAGAAAGACAAGATTTTGAAAAAAATCCATATATTAGATCCATTGTTTTCTCTTTAGGGTAAATTGGAGACAATCTGAAATTTATTTTATTAATATCTTCCTTTCAAGGGACCAAGGTGTCACACTGCAAACTCCCACAGGGTAAGGAATGTCTCTTCTACTTTCTTTGCTTAGATGAATACAGAAAGCTTTATTAGGTGACACCTATGGTTGGCTTGCTGAATGTATGATTTCCAATGGTATCAATTTTCATTGAATCTCACACCAATTCTTCCATAACTAGGTATGGATACTGGCATCATGTTAAACAATATCAAGAACCCATATTATAAAATTAATGAGTCTTATTCCCTACTATTTTCTTAAATACTACTATTTTAAAAGCTCTTTTCACTTAGGTAACAGTAAAAAGGCAGCTAAGGACTTCCCTGGTGGTGCAGTGGTTAAGAATCTGCCTGCCGATGCAAGGGACACGGGTTCGATCCCTGTTTCAGGAAGATCCCACATGTTGCAGAGCAGCTAAGCCCTGGAGCCGCAACTACTGAGCCTGCACTCTAGAGCCCACGCGCCACAACTACTGAGCCCATGTGCCACAACAACTGAAGCCCGCACGCCTACAGCCCATGCTCCACAACAAGAGAAGCCACCGCAATGAGAAGCCCACGTGCCGCAACGAAGAGTAGCCCCTCTCGCTGCAACTAGAGAGAGCCCGCACACAGCAACAAAGACCCAATGCAGCCAAAAAAAAAAAAAGGCAGCTAAGTGTCATTTTCCCCTATTGCTGCCAAAAAATGTATGTCAGAATGAAGGTATACTCTGTTTTGGTTCCCAACCTGGGTGTATAAAAGAATCATCTGCATAACTTAAAAACTACAGCTGCCAGGGCTTATCCAAGTAATGCTGAAATAAAATTTTTGAGGGAGGGTTTATCTACTTTAAAAAAGCATAAAATATTGATGTGATTCCCCTTTTAAGAACCATTTTTAAAGTAACAAATGCAGTAAATCAAAAACAGCAGATGAATACATATAAATTAATGACCAGGTTTTATTATTCAATAAGATAAATCAAATGCAATTCAAAGCACACAAAAGTTTTGGATTTTGTTTTATTTGAAGAGTATGCAGTAGGAATGTAAAATATGACAGTTTAAAGTCTCCATTTTAAAATTGAAAAGATAAACATAAATTCCATTCAATAAAAACAACACATTTTTTGAACTCTGAATCTATATTATGCTCAGTTAAAGAAAGAAGATTTGGAATGAGGGGAAAAAAGGAGGAAATGAAAAAGGTTGAACGAGAGAAGGAAGATGATAAACAAACAGGAAAGGAGAGTGTAATAGGGTAAAAGGGAGAGAGACTAACAAAAATACCCTTGGTCCCTTAGCTCCCTTCCGGCTACAAAGTCCAAGACAACAAAAAAACAAAGCAAGTTCTTCACCATATTAATTTTTATTTTTAATTCTCAACATTTTAAGCATCATTCATGTCCTATTACTTCATCTCTATTAAGACAGGAACCCCAAATATCAAATTATTATGTTGTACACCTGAAATTAATATAATGTTATATGTCAATTATTCCTCAATTTAAAAAAAGCTGATCTTTCAACTTTTAGGAATAAATTACAGCGCTGCAAAAAAAGAAGACAAAGATATTAAAAGAAACATGTTTATCAGCTTAAGAACTAAAGGTATGTATTAATTTATGAATGCTAAATATTTAGCAATGTACACACTTTAAAAATTTTTTTTTCATTTTACATAAGTTTCTCCAGTTTCTCTTCAAATCTGAGTTTCTGCAAGACATTGAAAATATGGCTCAATTTCCAAAAATGTAAAATGGACAAAATCCTTCATAATATATACCATGAAGTGCACTTGTATTCAATACAGAAAAACTCAAACTAGTTTCAGTAGCACACAGATCAGTCATCATCTTGACCTTTCCCATCACAATCCATGTTCCACATTTTATACCTATTGACCCTTTACAGATGACTTAATTTCTCTGAGCCTCAGTTTCCTAGTTTGAAAATGGCGTTAATAATCACTGCCTCCAAGAGTGGTTAGGGTTGGCATGGTTAAGTGTATATAAAGCGTTTAGGAGAATTTTACACATAGTAACCATATATGGTGCCGTTAATATTATTAACTTGTCTCATGTTTCCATTTGAATTCCTTGCTTTGGTCATTTACATCATACATTTGTAATTAAGATCTACTAATTAAAATAAACTTGAGGATATTTCAATTTATAGAAATTTATTAGCCTTTTAAACAAGAAACATAGTTCACATATATGTATAACACAAGCAGAGATTTGATTTAGAGACATGATTCAAGTGCAAGTTCAGGAGCCAGAAATCCTAGAGTTTGAATCCTGGGTTTACTAGTTACTAGTTATGTGATCTTGTATATCCAAGTTATGCAACCTATCTGAGCCTAAAAGACACTGAAGCATTTACAACAGAACCAGTTACTTTGTAAAACATAATGTTAAACACTACAAATATCCCCAGAATGAATCTTCATTGCTCAGAGATTTAGACGGCTGCTGAGTTTCCTTTGTCTAAGTAAATTCCCATTATTTTGCCTTTGCTGCCTTGAACTTTATATCAACATTTGTGAGATAATTTTTTATTTAGATGAAATTATGTGGTTCAAGAGTTATCATTAAGATGTTTTTTTCTTTTTTTTAATTGAAGTGGTATTTCTGTACAGGCTCAAAAGGAAGTGAATTCTACCACTTGGTTCATCTTCTGAGAAGCATTTAAGTATCATTAATGGAGTCTCTGAACAGAGTACAGGAATGATCCTTTCCTTCAAGCAAAGAAATATCAGTCTCTAGGAAGCTTTAGGGACGCTGGGTACCTTCTATGGTTCTGAACATACTGTTCCAAAAACTGTATTCTTGTAGTCATGTATCAGCAGCAGCCATGACAAAGCTGCTTTGGGGGATTCCTTTAGTCCTCAGGGTCCTATGAAGCCCCTCACATAGGGATAATCTCTGAGAGTGAGATGGGTGTGGGTTCCCCTAGATGTTTACAGTCCAAACTGGGAATCTCCCAGAAATCAATGAAGTGAACCCCAACACCAGTTTTTACTTAAATGTGGAAAAGGGAAAAAACGTGGTCTGTGCCCATTATCTTATGCTGGTAAAGGTCCCAGTGGCCTCTGTTACCTTAGCCCCACGGCAGGTGCCTAATACTGGAACTCTAAATGGCAGTTCCCAATTGATTTATTAATGCCAGAGTGTCAACTCTATTGTGGTTCATGTAGGATATGTGTATATCATGTCCAAATAATTTTGTAACAAGAAATGGGCTTTTGTAATGATTATCAGCATACTTTGTCTTACCCATGTAATATATATTTAAAATTAGAATTATTCTCTTAAAATATTTCCTATGGAATACTTTAGCAGTTAGTTTCATTTGACAAGTTTCAACATTTCTTGTAGAGATCAGGTAATATTTGAATTTCTTATTTCTTTGTGATTGGACAATTAAAGATATGATATTTCCTCATTTCAAGGAGCAGGAGAATAATTACATGTTCATAATTCTATAATAAACTCAGGCTCTGTTTTATATTCCATCACTGAGTCTCTTACCTATAGCTTACTTAAATTTATATAAAATTAAAATAGATCCAATAAACCATTTTGAAGATCTGCCAAAATCTGAATCAACTTTGGTCAAATCTAAATTATTTCAGACAGTGGGCAAATGTAAAAAAAGTAAAATAGGATGTTATATTGATCTCACTGTTGTCAAATGAAAAATTGCTTTGAAAATGTCACTTGTCTGGAAACAGACAGTGATATTTTCTCACAGGTAAAATTTTAGCTGGAGTACCATTCATATTTTTTTTTTTTTTTTTTTTTTGCAGTACGCGGGCCTCTCACTGCTGCGGCCCCTCCCGCTGCGGAGCACAGGCTCTGGACTCGCAGGCTCCGCGGCATGTGGGATCTTCCCGGACCGGGGCACGAACCTGTATCCCCTGCATCGGCAGGCGGACCCCCAACCACCGCGCCACCAGGGAAGCCCTCGAGTACCATTCATTTTTAAAGCCTTCTCAAGGCACCATGGAGTCCATACACAAGCATTTTAAAGGGCAATTTAAAATAAATCATACCTCACATCAACAGTGATAACTCATGTTGATGATATGTTCTCTTGATATATGATGAGAATGGTGCTTTACTTGTATAGTCGTCCTCCCCAAAATTCAAAACTTTGATCCTAATCATGAGAAAAACATCAGAAAACCCCAAGTCAGGGACACTCTACAAAATACCTGACCAGTACTCCTTCAAATCATCAGTTATCAAAAACAAGGCAAGTCTGAGGAACTGTGACAGCCTATAGATGTCTAAGGAGACATGATGGCTAAATGTAATCCTGGTATCCTGGGCAGGATCTTGGATGAGAAAAAAAGACAGTGGGGAAAACCTAGGGCAATCTGAGTAAAGTATTATTACTTAATAATAATAATGTATCATTATGGTTTCATTAATTGCAAGATATATACCATAAAAATGTAAATTGTTATTAATAGGGGAAACTGGGAGTACACGGGAACTCTGTACTACCTGCATAATTTTTCATAAACCTAAAACAATTCCAAGATAAAAAGTTCATTTAAAAAAAAAGAGACAACACAGGTGTAAAATTACACTAATATTATGTAAAGTTAACAATGTATCAGTAATTTTATTTTACCAAGTAAATACATTGCCATTATTTAGAATGTACCTAAGTGATAACAGACCTACAAAACTGAGCTACTTTAATTTAAATGGGTTATAATTAATACATAAAAATATTTTGCATAGTAAAAAATAGCATCGCTTTGATAAACAGGAGATCCATTAGAAATGCTGAACAATTTTTAAGTTATTATGGTTGGGAGGGTAATTTTTATAAACGTGCCCTCTTGGGTAAGGAATAAGCTTACAACTTATAAACATAGAATTAGACTGGAGTCACAATGTCTGAGTCCTAATTATACTTGAGATCATTATGACTAAGTAGGCTAAAATATTCATCTATAAGGGATTCATACGTGTTTTCTTTTAGAATAAGGGTAATTTAGCTCACTCGGTAGTGTTAAGCATACCAAGTATTTTTTAAGTTGTTAAATTAATGCATTATTATATGTCTGTCATGATGATGCAGTTAAGCTATAAAAGGCTCTCTTTTGGTTTCTGTATTACTTTAGAAACTGTGGGGTAACACTGCGATGAAGGAAATCTATCTGACTCAGAAATTCTCATTTTACTGACTTCTAAACACCTGATAATAGTCAGGGATACGCTTAATTAACCATTTCTTATAACGAAAGTCCTCTGTTGCCACCATAGCATTTTAAGACCCTCATCTATGTTCAGTGACATCCCCTTTACAATTTTTCTACTCATAAAATCTAAAATCCCATGATAAAAGAGAAAGTCATCATCAGGAGATGCGAGAGGCAACCTTTACTTCCAGTACGAACTGTTATGATATAAGCTCTCTTTTATCAGAACTACAGAACTTCAGATGAGTCTGGAAGTTCTGCTCTACATCTTGGCACCAAAGGAAACACCTGGATCCTTCCTATACCCAGCTGCAGTACATGAGAGGAATACCTAGATCATACAAATCCTATCTGTCAGCGACAAGGAAGATGAAGCTGAAACACTCAAAGATAAGAGGAAGTGTACATTAATCATCCAGTAGCTCTACTATTTAGATAAGAAAGTGAAAGCTGCTGGAGGACTGAATCTGGAGAGTATAGGGAAAAAAACAGTAACTAAACCAGGTTTGAGTCCATTCCTGGCTGCTCCCTGAATTGTAATTAGAAGGCCTCTCAATAGACGTTCATTTTGCTGATACGTGAACACCTGATAACATCACTGGAGGAAGGCAATAGACACATATGCCCTGGCTGTACAAATTTTATTCCATTCATGGCAGGATGACCATGGCACTTATGTTGCGAAGCAAGATTTTTTGTCAAGAATAAATGCTACATCACATCAGACACCAAGACATAAATTGGGACTGTTCTGGGCAAGCTTCGATATGTGCTCATCCTACTTTTGAGACAGCCTAGAAGTTATCAAGAAGGACCTAAGATCCTTACAAGGCATTCCTTTGTAATACTTTCCTTTTTATGGGAGCACATAAGACTAACTGTCTTGATCATTATTTGTCTAGGTGTACCACAGCTACTGTGTGCTTTGCTGAAAGACAGACGTTATGGCTGCACAGCAGTACCAAAATAAACATAGGCAGAACTTAAATCTTAAATCCTTAAGATTTAATCATAATGACATTGCTACTCTTTGGGAATCCTACATCTTGCTTAAATGACATCCCAGGGAGTCTTCTAGGCTGGGACCTCAGATAACTAAAGATTCCCAGCTTCAGGTGCAGGCTGGAAGCACCATGGGTTATATTCAAATACTGCTTGGCATTGCATTTAATATGCAATAAAAGGTCTATAGAAACCCTTTGACTAATCTTTTAATTTGCTGTCTTATATATCTGTCTAATTTTCATCAAAATAAATACATAATTTTAGCTCTAATTTGGGCAGAACCTCTAACACTTCCTATCAGTTTATCATTTTTGAAAATTGTACGAATTTTCAAATTGTCAATTGTTCTACCTCTGTTGCTTTATCTTCCTCTTTGCCAGGTCACGGTTCAGTAAAACCAGTGGTTGTAATCCATTATGTTTAGGGATTTAGGTGATGGCCATATTATTTGTTTCGTTACCTGAAATTTAAAAATTAACCAAAAATTTTTCACTTAAGTAGGCAGTAAGGAGACTAGAATTAAGACAGCCTTTATGAATCTATATGCAATCCTCTATTTCCTCAATTTGCTTTGAACTTTATATAATTTCTTACAATGTCATCAGTAGTCACTAAATATAGTACACTTTACCATTTAATTGCCTATCTTCATTGTGGATTTATCTTGTGCATATCCTAGTAATTCCCCACATCTAGCTGGTACTAAGGAGCCTTCCCTTACAAGATGGGTTAGATGAACTAATATGTGTCATCATTGAACTACAGCCCATAAATATATAGCTTCACTTGACTGATTGTTAGAATTAGGTGTCTCTAGGAATCTTTAAGATTATATGATCCTAGAGAGCAGTGTATCCTTAGTCTGTAATTGTGCTTAGAACAAAGTAGACCTGCCACTTGGTTTTGTAGTCTCGTGGTCACTGACAATCCAGAACATTAGAAGGTATAAAAATATCCTTCTAGAGTGAACAGTTCTGTGTTTTTACCCCATTGCTGGTTGAATGGTTTGTTTAGTTTGGAGAAATTCATGGAACTATATATTTAGGATATATGTACTTTTCTGTAAGTATATTGTACTTCATGGAAAGTTTAAAAAGATGAATGTGAAATTTAAAAACTTTTTTCAGAAAACACAAACTGAGAGAATTCATCACCATATGAAAATATACATTAAACATTAAAGGAAGTTCCTAGGCAGCAGGAAAAGATCCTAAGGGAAGAAGAGTGGAAATACAGAGAGAAATGAAGAACATCGGAATGGGTATGTGTCTGTGTATATAAAAAGAAAAACTGACTCTACAAAAATGAATGACTATACAAAGCAATAATAATTCTATATCATGGATTTTAAGACGATGTAGAATAAAATGCATGAATGAATTCCAGTTTATATATTTTCTTGAATCCATCATTATACAAACTAGATTTCCTTTAATCTTATTTAATTTTTACTTATTTCAGCCTGTAACATTTGAGTTTTATTATTAAGGTAATTGTTCTCAGGTTTCAAAAAAAGAAGATGGAATTTTCTTCTCTGTTATGTAGAAAACACTGTCCATGAAGACCTTAGTGCATACTGTTGTATAAATATTACTATTTTCAAAGTAGCCTTATTTTGAAAGAGCCTTCAATAACTGAAAATTAGAAAATGAATCTTAAATGAGCAGCCATCAGTTAAAGTATTTTCAACATGATTATTTGTATTAAAATTTATTTTTAAATGCCATCACAATAAACTGTCAGCAGAATTAACAGGATGTGCTTTGGGGATTTTTCTTTATTAAGCTACAAAAGACTAAAGCAAGAAGACCTAAATATTACGAATTCCTTATTGGTCAAATTATTAAGACAAACTGAAGGTAATCCTGATTTTAAGATCACCTCCCAACAGGTTATACAATTAATAATTGTTACATGTGTGAAATCATATGATGTTAATATTCCTTTAATATGTCCATTCCATTTTACTTACTGTTCAACAAATATTTTTTAAACTGATTACTAAGTGTCAGACACAATACCAGGTTCTGGGGACACAAGTACAAAATAGGCAGCCTTGGTCCTTGTCCTCTGGGACCTACAGTCTATTGGGGAATATGGGAAGGCAAACAATTGCAATCCATCTATCATATGACAGTAATGAGAATATATGGAAAAGGCACCTGACCTGGACTCTGGAAGGAAGATTTTGGTCGAGGAGGGAAGATCAGTAGAGGTTGGGTGGTCTGTACTATGACTTGTAGCCCCGATAAGTCCTCTGCCTTGGCACTCTTTATTTGTAAGACTGTTAAGTGCCTACTATGGTCCAGGAGCTGTCTTTGTCATTTTTTAGGTTTGTCCCTAGCCTGATCGTCTTCTCCACACTCAGCTTTTCTAAGCAATAAAAAAAATCATCTCTGGGGCTTCCCTGGTGGCGCAGTGGTTGAGAGTCCGCCTGCCGATGCAGGGGACACGGGTTCGTGCCCCGGTCCGGGAGGATCCCACATGCCGCGGAGCGGCTGGGCCCGTGAGCCATGGCCGCTGAGCCTGCGCGTCTGGAGCCTGTGCTCCGCAACAGGAGAGGCCACGGCGGTGAGAGGCCCGCGTACCGCAAAAAAAAAAAAAAAAAAAAAAAAAAAAATCATCTCTGGCTTTGTCCTTCCATGGACTCTGAAATGTATAACTTCATAAGCTCTTTAGAGTCTATTCCTGGATTTATCTAATCTCAGGCTATTCTAACTTAAATTTTTTAAAAGTTTGCACAAAGCTTGTAAAGATTAAATCATAATTTAGCTGTACTGTGCATAATATCAACCATCACTGCATTCCATAAATTTTTTGTTTTAACCTCAGGTTTGGAGAGTTAATCTCCCCAGATCATGCCCATCATCACCACTGGCCATGCAAAGCCTCTATTATTATTTTTTTCTTTATTCAGCCCGGTATGCCAGTCCTGTTTCCTCCAGCCCCTTCCCATTCCCATTCTCATCCATACGCAACCATCCTAATGAGTTTACTGTGCATCTTTGTGTTATGTTTTCTTAAAAATTGAATATTACCTTGGATGCAAGTATCTTAAATTTTTATAAATTTTGTGTTATACACCTCATTCCATTTCTATTTATTTTAAACTAAGCACTATGATTATAAGATCCATCTGTGTTACAATAAGTACATCTAATATGTGCTTCTAACTACTTCTAATATTCCAATGTATATTATCAGACATTTTACCTATCTACTCTCTTAGTGAGAACACTTGGGTGCCATCTAGGCCCCCCTACCTCTCTGGGGACCCAGAGACAGATCCAGGTTATTTAATCCTGTAGCCTATACAATTTCTTAGCAGGAGGATTGAGGGAAAAATGCGAATTACAAATACAAATTAGATACAGAAATTAAATGTATTTCCATTAAAAAAAAAACTAACCAATACCACAAACACCATAAATTCCAAAATTTAATGAATTAACTCCCTAGTACACCTCTTTTAATACTTTTCCTCCATTTTTGGCTTCATTCTGGTTGACCATCTCTACACAGGGTAACAATTTTTTAATGAGGGAAACAGAGGCAATTTAGTCTTTCCTTTAGTATAACTAATTGGAATGTGTCTTGGTAATGGCATGTCCATTTTTAGTATTACTGTCAGATTTGGGAAAACCTCCACCAAGTTCCTTTCATATTTGAGCTTTAAGATACGAGAGCATTTGCGTGTCCTTGTTCAACGGCTAATCTTATATACTCTGAATTGACAACACTCGCTAACCACTTTGTCATCGATGTCCTCAACGTAGTGATATACAATGAATTTCATGTTATCTCATGTGTTCGGGTATTTCATGGCCAACCGGCAAGAAATTTAAGTATTTTTTCCCCAACGTATTTATATGATTCACTCTTCTTTAACTGGATTATCAAACAATCCAAGAGACTATTTAATACTTCTATTAGAAATTCACCTCTTCCTTTTAGTGAAATACTGTTTCTTACTTTTGCTTCTGATATGACAAAATGCTTGCTATATTTCATTGTTCAATGTTAATATATAATGATTTCCTTGCTTTTTACAATTTTTGTTTCATATTCCACTAATTTAATATCTAAATTTTCTCAGTACTTTAATACAAAAAGTTAAAGATGAAAAACAAAGTGCCTTTCATATATATACATATATTATATATAGTTAATGTGTCATTTTTAACTTAGAGTATTCTTATATATCTTTCTAAATTGCAATTAAACTGTCATATTTGAGCTTTATTGTGTTTGTGGATAAATATCTTGTACCTCATTTGTAACTGGGTTTCTCAAGAAACCCAAAATATATATTAAGGATATATTTTGGAATTTCTTCGTACCTATTTCATGTAATTTGGGAAGCTTTATAATAGGCAGGGTAAATAAAATTCCAAGTTGGCATCTGTGTATCAAATATGACATCTATGAAATGTGACCAGTAAAAAACAAAAACATTTAACTGTTGAAAAATACCAAAGTAATCACAATTTCAGTTACTGGGAAGCTCCTCTGGCAAGATTAAAGAGCTGAACATGGCACCTATTCTATATACTTAGTGTTTTTATAAGAGTGTGTGTGATAAATGTACATGGAAGTAAACCCCATAAATAAACTCAAATTAAATGTATCTCCAACTCAACTCCTCTTTGCTACAAACCAGATATGGTCATGGCTACTCCAACACTACTTGATAGCAGGGAAAATCATGGTAATATCGATAGTTAAAATATCTTACTTTTGTAAATCTTACCAAAATAGGTAACATGTGAAAACATTGCTAAAGCTCCTCCTAGATTAAACTTGATTATTTCCTCATTAAACTCACTTCTGTCACCACCACAAAATAACGTTGTCATGAACAACTTTGTATGCGTCCCTTTAGGGAGCTGTGTAAGAATTCTTTGGCAATCTCCCGAGGTAGGGAGCATAATTGTTGGGTCCTAGGGTACATATATACATAATTGGACTAAGTAATGCCAATTTCCTCTCCAGAATGGCTGCACTTTTCTATTCTCCTACCAGAGAAGGTTCTATATCTCTACATCCACACCAACATATGGCATTATTCAGTTTTTTAACTTTTATCAGGCTAAGAGGTGAAAAACCTATCACTTTTCAAACTGAGTTACCATTGCTCTGGTCAATAATGACGTTGAGCATCTCTTTGTATGCCTACTCACTTTCTGGGTTTCTTCTTATGTGAATTCTTTGTTCTTATCCTTTTTCCAATTTTTCTATTATGATTGTTGTCTTTTACTGGTTGATTAGCAGGTGTTCCCATATAAACTAGACTGTAATACCTCAGTTTCAGAATTGCAAGTATCTTCTATTCTATCATTAATTTTGTCAGTGGTATCTTTTCTTCATTGAACAGGTATCTTTAATTGGCCTTATTTTAATGTTCTGAAAGTCTTGCTTCATATAGGCTTCTTCACCTCTCCTCCTACAAAGATTTCTTATAGTATGTTTTCATCCATATTGAGACATGTCCTCTCCTTTTCTCTCTACTTGAGGTTAACTTACCTATACATGATCGTTTAGTCTTCTACTTTATCAATTTTTCCAAAAAGCCAATTGACACACTGAATAATTTATGAAGGATTTATACCTTTATAATATTTGTCTTCCCATCTGAAGAGGTTAGATAATTTTATATGTCCCTTATTAGAGTTTAAATTTTTCTATGTAAGGATTTGTATATTACTACTTAAATTAATGAATTAATTCTAGACACTGTATAGATTTATGTTGCTATTGTAAATGAGGTCCTATTTTAAAAACACATACATTCTAGTTGGTAATTGCTACTGATTGGACTTTATATCCTGTGATCTTTAATTTTCATTTCTAATAGTTTGTCAATTATGCTTTCTGAATAGATGATCATATCTTCTGGAAATAATGACAATTTTTTCTCCTTTTATTTCTTTTTCTTTTCTTGGAGCACCAATATAGAGTATGAATAACCACTTTATGTCAGATACTGCATAAGATCTGGGAATTCAATGATAAAAAAGACAAAATGCCATGCCCTCAACTTTAACTGCTTCTTTTTAATATAACTTACTTTTAGTGCATTACCTTTCACACTTATGTTATCTTTTCATAATATACTACTTCATAGTTCACTTATCAAATTAGAGAATAGGCATAGTTGGGTATAAATCACTTGGGAATTCTCTGAACTACAGAATGATAACTTCACAAATTAGAAAAGCACCACAAATTATCTATTACCTTGGGGAGGAGGGACATCCATTGCCACCAGATGACTTAAACTCAAATGTAAAATGATACTTTATTTAATCGTTATACTACTTGAGGTAAAATGCCTTCCTTTGCTTCAAGTATATAAGGTATATCTATTCTAACCATTCAGTCACTCAATGTCTGACTGCACATACCTGATCAATCTTGCATAATAAGATATTAATCTGCTTCATTTTTAAACCCCAAAGCAAATTATAGGTGTGTCTATGCATATGTGTGTATATGTATATATATTTATATTTATATCCAGCAGCCAATCTTCCTTCTTAACTGGGGTGAACAAGGATCTCCCCTTGGGAGCAGTGGTGATGGAACTCGAGCCCTACCTCTTGCTGTGGAAATCTAAGGTGAATTATCCTTCCCTTCTACTCTTGTTAGTATGGCAAGGCCGCATCTCCTAAACTAATCCGAATGGATTAACTTTCCCTTTACTTGGATCCTGGAATGAGTGAAGCCAAAATGAAGAAAGGTCTAGTTGGAATTCCTTTGTGCAACTACAGTAGAGTCCAATTCCGGCAGAATCATCCAGCAGTTCTGTCCTGGCCAGATGAGTCTGCCGAACAGCCTCTAGCCCTCCTGCTGGTCTGCTCATTTCCCCAGTCAGCTCGTCCAGATACCCAAAGCCTTCCAGTGACTGTGTGAGGATCCAGAATCTTTCAATAAATCTCCCTTTGGCTTGAGATAGCCAACGTTTATTTCTCTTGCTGTCAACCAATATTCTTGTTTAATAAGGGAAAATTACTTCTTACTCACTGTGTGGAAACTAGGTTATGATAAGAACAGGCTAATTTTAGACAGGGCAGTTTTGCTAAGTGATTAAAATACTTCAAAATTAAATTTTCTTTTAAAGTTACATTTTTAATACATTTCAAAATAAAATATTTGTAGTTTTTCATCCTCAGGAAAGTCTGGGACATACAGGAATATTGTGATTATGAGAAATATAAAGACTAATAATCAAGTAATTTAAATAATCATAAGAATGCTATATTATTTGATCTTGGCCTAAATTAGTGGTTCTCTCAACATGGCAATTCTTCCCTACTCACCTCTCAGGGTTCCCAAAGTTAGGAAATAAAAAAATCACAACATTCAGTTAAATTTAAATTATTTCTAATTGCCTATGCACATTTTGAGATAAATAAAACATATATACAGAGCATACTTATTCTAAAACGTCATTCATTGTTTATTGGAAATAACTGATCAGTATCTAAACTATATATATATATCTTTCCTGAATATCTGATGATTTGGCTTTCATTAACAGCCCCTTGTTTTGCAGAATTTTCTCCTAAAATTTCTTGCAGTTAGAGTCTATGTTCCATTTACACTGTAACACAGCTGCCATAGTGGTCACATCCACTTATTTCATTCTTTTGTCCACTGAACATTCATTAATGAGAAAACATGGTCAATATTAGCCTTACAAGCTGGGATACTGAACACATATGTATATAAAGTTAGAAACAGCAAGGCTCAGAGTTGTTATCTTTCATGACATAACTTGCTTTTGTATTTTTCAGGACTAAGTTGTATCTCTTGATCTACAACTTGTTAAAATGTTGCCTACTGACAAGAGCAATGTCATGAATTTTTATTCTCTTCTTTGACTACACATGACTTCAATTATTCCCATTCTGGAAGAGTATTTAGCAATATTCCTATACAAGAATCAAATTCTTCAAGAGGTAGAATCCATTTCAAAATACAGTCATGAAAACTGTTGTAAAAATCATTCACTTCAAATGGATTTTTTCCCCACGTGTTCCTAAGTAATGTTGTCCCTTTTAAAAACAGCCTTGGCATTTAATGAGTAACATTTTCACTCATTTTTTTCATTCAGTAAGTTCTTTAAAGCAGTGGAGTACTTCAATAATACTTTCTACTCTTCTTTCAAACAGCATAATCCTACTGTAAAGAGAAATTGAAAATCATAAACAGGGAATAAGTAGGCTTCACACAATGAGCTATTTAAAAAGTCAGCAAGAATTTGTGGGGCCTTTTCAGAATTAATGTATGATTTCGGTGCTTCAATAGTCAAGGATTCTCTCCACCTCATTTGTTAGAGAGCCACTAACTTTTAGAATGCAAGAGAACTGAAGAATAATGAATGCAAACAAAAACACAAAAATCCTCTAATCATTCTGTTCGAACAGAATCCTAAAATAAGAAAACAATTTCATGACAATTACTTTGCTTTCAATATAAAGGACACCAGATGTTGTTCATCATGTACAATACGGCAGAATAGCTAACACCACCCAGAGGCTCATTTATACTTTGCTTCAACTTTGAATAAACAACACACCTTTAGGTAAACATTCACCAAATTATATTTGTATTGTCTCCACGAAAAGAAGTACAGGGTTTTTTTGTTGTTTTTTTTAAAACATCTTTATTGGAATATAATTGCTTTACAATGGTGTATCAGTTTCTGCTTCAGAAGTACAGTTTTTATGATTAACTCCTAACTCAATAAGAGGGAGGAGTGTTTGTTATGGACATCTGGTAGGAAAAGTCTAGGAAGGCTGCTAACAGGAAAGCCTCCTACAGCAAAGAATTATATGGCCCAAATGTCAACCTTGCTGAGTTGAGAAACCTATGCTTAACCCACAATTTCATCTGTAGGCCTCTCTGATTTAGCCCTGACCAGGGTTCTCAGGAACTTACTTGCTAATTTGGCTCTAATTGATTTTTACATTATCTATTTGCTGTTTACATTGTAAACCCCGAGCAGATGGCTCAGTTTTTAGTTCTCTATCTCCTGAAGGGTATTATAGGCTGTCAATAAATCCAAAGCCTCCACCATTTTCATTTATAATCATTACATTGTCATTACCTTTGGTCCAACCTTTGGTACTCCTATTGTAGTACTCTCTATAGAGAATATCTGTGCAGAGCTATAGACCCTAGACACTGACACTAATTCACTTGGGAAATATTCACCATTTCCATTATATTTAAAGGAACTATGTCCTTGAAAAAATAAAGTAGAGAGAAAGGGGGCTGGAGAAGAAGGTAGATGCAATGACTGTGAATTGATTTAAGCAGGAAAATGATCAAATCTGTATTTTGTAAAGCTCAGGTCTCCCACTGTGCAGAGGGTGAATTTACGACACAGAGATCAGCTGGCAAATGAATGTGAAACTGTAGCATATCATGATATAGAGGTGTGGTCATATTTGAGAGATAATGAAAAGTTAGAATTGACACTGGAATGTGGGACCCTAGGAAAGAGATGTGAATCAAGGACCACTTTCAGGTATCTGACTTGGTCAACCAAGAAATGCTCTCATAATTTCCTATGGTAGGAAAACTAGGAGGATGAGGCTTAAACAAGGGAGGAAAAATGATGGTTCCAGTTTTGGTCATCATGTGTCTGAGATGCCTGGAGACATAAAGTATACAGGTCCAATAAATAGTCAGCCATGTTGTTCTAGAACTCAATCCATTAGCCTGGGTTGGAAATAGTAACTTTGGAGTCACCAGCACAAAAAACTATTTGACACTGACCAGGAAAATTTCTACTCTTAACAGGTTAATAGCCTTTAAGACTTATATGCAAATTACCATAATTCAAGGGATGATATAATTACTTGAATGGAAGTATTTCAAAAGTACTTTAGAAACACAAGGAAGTAGAAGTGGGTTGGAGCTAGTACAAGAAAGATAAGTCAGAATTCTGCAGAAGTACATGGTTGAATGTGTATTTCTCAAGGCTGGACTGTCTGAGCCAGGATACCTTCTTTTTAATCCTGACTTCAAGACTTAGAAGCTGTGTCACCTTGGTCAAATTACTTAATTGGGCATTTCAATTTACTCATCTGTAAGATGAGTATGAAAAGGATGATGGAGAATTAAACGAATCAACAAATATAAACTCTTCAGAACTGTATCTGAAACAGTATGACCTTAATAAATGCCTATGATGACTGCTGTTATTATCACTATTAATCAGGCAGAGGGAACAAAGTGAACCAGGGCATTGATGCATCAAAACATGCAGAACAAGTTAAGGAAATGAAGAGAGGTCTATGGAGTACTTGGTAGCCCTAAACCCAGGAATAGACGGTATGAACCAGAACTTGCTAGCAGCAGAGTAGTGGTGACAGGCATTCCCCTTCTAAGGGAATCTTTCCAGCAATTTTTATGCATCATGTAGTAGGAAGAGTACTAGTAGGAACCTTAAGAAACCTATATTTCTGTCCTGGCTCTTACTCTTGTCACTTATGAGACCCTGAGCAGGTCACTCAGCTTACCCTGGTGCCAGTTATCCCACCTAGAAAACACAGAATTTAGATGGTGATCTCTAAGTTCTTTTCTGGTCTAAAAAGTTAATTTAAATAGCTTTTCTGAACCAGTAATACTACCAGAATATGTTTAACTTGTTCTGAATAAAGAGCACAGTGTCTATAAATGATTATTTCATAAACCCTTCAGTATTACTTGCTAGTGAGACTGCTTTTTGAAAAAATAAAAAAAACCCAAATGGGTCCATTATTTGGAACAAAAGAGGAAATGTATGTGTTCTAATATTCATTCTCACTTTTTTTCTTTTCACGAGAATCCCGGGTTATCTGCCCAACTGAAAAACCATATTTACTCAGTTTTCCTCATAGGTAGGGGTGTGACTAGTTTTGACTAAATAAAGGTAAGAAATGTTAATGGAACTTCCTTGCAGATGCCTGGAAAGGGAGAAGTTGCATCTTCCCTTCTTTCTGTTGCCTTGAATTTGGATATTAGCACTCCAACAACCGTCCTGGACTATAATGTGAACTTCTGGTTGGAAGTCAGAAGTAACAGAGCAGGACGAAGGATCTGGGTGGATATCCACTGACTTTGTGCAGCCACTGGACCAGTCCTGGATGTCTATCTTGGCCTTCCATTGAGCGAAAGCATAACAACTTGAAAGTTTGAGCTACTGTGTTCAGGTCGCTATTATTAGCAGCTGAATCTAATTCCAAATGACACGAAAGCAATATCGAATACCTATTCAATCAAGTGATATTAATTTGATTCATAAACTGATTAATGCTGAATGAAATTATTCTTAATAACATCATATACAACACTGAAACACATTTTACATGCTTCTGTTCTTTTACATTTATCAAACTTTATTTAATTTTTCATAATTATTCCTAACTTTTAAAAATTATCTTAGTGTTTGACATGTTACCACACAGGTTGGTTTCCTCAAAAAGCACAGTTCTTATGAAATGCAGAGGGCTATAAAACCAATCGCATAATTGAATAACTTTAATACCATAATTAATACTATTTTTCCAAAGAGAAGACGAAGCACAGAGCAACTAGATCTTAGGTGCCATTTGAGAGGAAGTTCAAGGTACAGCAACATATCAGTTTCACTTATAAGAAAATCTCAAGGACTATACCCATGAATCCAGAGGTAATATTTTAATAAGGTGCCAAAAATTATAGTGCATACAGACCTTGGTTCAAATGGTCTGCATGCAAATAGCTATATTAAAACATTTTTTCCTAATTGAAGTTTTCCAAGACCAACAGTGCTAAAACCTATTTTATAGCTTAGAAATAAAAAGCCAATTTGAATACTTTAAGAAGACTACATTAATTACTATCTACTGAGGCTCAACAATTACTAATCATCTTGATTTAATATGCAAATCTCAGATGGCAATGATCAGACTCATTATTCTGAAAGGAACAGGGTGCAGCAAAGCCAACATTAAAATTTAACCACTACAGACTTTTAGGATGCAGCAAATACTTAAAAATGCACCTCACCTTAACAGGGCAAAATACTATTTAGTGCCTTGAACACATTCTGCTTTTCCATGACTACATTTAGGATAATCAAAAAACCCTATATCGTACATATTCCAGGCATGAATTATCCTGGTTTGTGTTGGGTTTGTTTTGAGGCTTACTGTTTGGGGACATGGTGTTTTTAAGGCTGTGACAATTAAAATTCTGTAATGGGAACAGGTGTGAAGTTTTCATTTGCGAACCAACCATTGTAAACAGAGTGGGAAACATGGGTAAGATTCTAGAGAAGTTCTCACAGTTTTTGGCCATGACCCACAGTGCAAACTATGTTGTACACTGTGGCTGAGTATACACATGTTCACTTATATTAAAACAAAGTTTCACAAACAATATATATTCCTACTGTTAAGTAATACTCACGGGAGGTTCTCTCTTCTAGTCTACTGCTCACTGTCTTTGTGTACGTGTGTGTGTTAAATCTACACACTACAACTCACTAATCCCATTTAAAAATACTACTCTACAGTGACTGGAGCTTAGAGGAAATCTAAGTCAGACCTCTCAGTTCGCAAATATGGAAACTGAAGTGTCATCTAGAGGGTGACTTTGTCCAAGATGACAGAGCTGTGTAAAGCAGAGTCAGGACGAGGACGAAGGTCTGCTCATCCCCAATGTAGAAAGAAAAGATAACGTTAGATAAGGGATGTTCATGTTTTTAAAAGTTCAAAATGTAGAAGTTTATGGCTTAGAGCATGTACCCGTCACAGAGGTCTTGGCATCTGAATCACCGGTTTTTAACTGATGACTCATTTGGCTTTGTTCAGCAGGCTTGAGTCTAGAAACTCAATCAGCAAGTAGTTGATCTAGTAAACTGCCTTTGTAATTAAATAAAACAATCTCCAGAAACTTCATTGAGGAATGTCTACCCATCAGTAACACCTAGAAGCTACAATTTGTTGGGGAGCTTATGTCACATTTCTGTCACACTGCTCTTTGAAAATCAAATTTAAAATGACAGGCAGGTTGCTTTTAACTTCCTTAAAGGCATGCACAAGTAATTGCAAACTCTCTGATACTTAATGTGTCAAAGAAAAGGCTCATTTCGTAGGCAGTAATCTTTTATTGATAGGAACATAATTTGGGAATTTCTAAATTTGTAATTTGGACTTTAATTAAAGATTAGTAAATATGCAAAAATAGGTGAGGACAAGAGAATATTAAAGAAATACCTTGGGAAGGAAACATATTTTGTTGAAGTACAACAAATCTATTGGTCCTTGTATTTTTACAGGCCCCCACCCCTAAGTGTAATGAATTTATGAAGATGGAAGAGAAGCTTATTAAATCTATTACTTTTCATCCCAATATTTGATATCGAGTCTCTATATTTAAATAAAAAAGAAATATATTAACAACAAAATTGAGTCCCTTGCATCTAAGTGTCTACTCAATAAGTATTGGTTAATGAATTGTAAATTCACCACTGCAACGAAGAAACTTGATGTTAGTATAAAAATCATCTTAAGATGACTTTTATTCAAATAACGTCTATATAATAATATGGCAAACATTTTAAATGAGAACGTTAGTGAGGAATATAAGTACATACAACATCTCTTATGATATTTCTTTTTGAAACTAAAGTCCACTGTCTAGAGAGGTAGCATATTACAGCTAGCAAATCATAAGCACTCTTGTGACAAAATCACAGGTCCAAATGTTGGCTTCACACTGTCGTATAAAGAGCAAGTAACTTATTCTCTCAGATACTCAGGAATTCTACATCCCATATCAGTGGTGAGGAACTTATCTGGCTAATCTGTTAGGAAGAAGGCATGAGATAAGCATGTCGACAAACTGGTTAGTTTTATTCTACAGCATTACAGCAAAAAGAGAGAGAGGAAGAGAGGAAGAAAGGAAGGAAGGAAAGAAGGGAGGGAGGGAGGGAAGGAGGGAGGAAGCGAGGGAAGGGAGGGAGGAAGAAAGGAAGGAAGGAAGCAAGCAAGCAAACAGGAAATCTGTCTCCTTAATGAAAATGAGTGAAAACAAAATTCCCCATTAATACAAACTGAAAAGAATGTACTTTTAGAAATTTTATAATTTATATCGACTGCATTTGACATGGGTTTTCTCCCAAGCTATACAATTTTAACACTGATATATATGACTTAAAAGCAAAGACATATGCATTTAACCAAATATTGTTTCCACATCTATTCCACCACGACCTCTCATTCAGTTTTATTTTCTTTCAACTAGTACTACTGATTCTTGGTTTTCTAAATTTTTTTTCTTCAGTATTTAAAAATTTTTTATTGCTATATAGTATTCCATCATATGAAAGGTTTACCGTTGTTTTTTAACATCTTTATTGGAGTATAATTGCTTTACAATGGTGTGTTAGTTTCTGCTGTATAACAAAATTAATCAGCTATATGTATACATATATCCCCATATCCCCTCCCTCTTGTGTCTCCCTCCCACCCCTCTAGGTGGTCACAAAGCACTGAGCTGATCTCCCTGAGCTATGCGGCTACTTCCCACTAGCTATCTATTTTACGTTTGGTAGTGTATATATGTCCATGCCACTCTCTCACTTCGTCCCAGCTTACCCTTCTCCCTCCCCATATCCTCAAGTCCGTTCTCTACGTCTAAATCTTTATTCCTGTCCTGCCCCTAGGTTCTTCAGAACCTTTTTTTTTTTAGATTCCACATATATGTGTTAGCATACGGTATTTGTTTTTCTCTTTCTGACTTACTTCACTCTGTATAACAGTCTCTAGGTCCATCCACCTCAGAACAAATAACTCAATTTCGTTTCTTTATATGGCTGAGTAATATTCCATTGTATATATGTGCCACATCTTCTTTATCCATTCATCTGTCAATGGACACTTAGGTTGCTTCCGTGTCCTGGCTATTGTAAATAGAGCTGCAATGAACACTGTGGTACATGACTCTGGTTTTCTAATTTTTATTTTATCAGGTTTCTAATGTTTTAGATTCAGTCCTCTCATCCCATTATGAAGTTTACTTCCTGATGTACAAAAGTATACCAAGAACATGGTTTTGTGTATTTGTTCTATATCTTATTTTTTTTTTTTTTTTTTTTTTTTTTTTTGTGGTACGTGGGCCTCTAACTGTTGTGGCCTCTCCTGTTGCGGAGCACAGGCTCCGGACACGCAGGCTCAGCGGCCATGGCTCACGGGCCCAGCCGCTCCGCAGCATGTGGGATCTTCCCGGACCGGGGCACAAACCCGTGTCCCCTGCATCGGCAGGCGGACTCTCAACCACTGCGCCACCAGGGAAGCCCTATATCTTATTTTTATATCAACATTTCTTCATATTTTTTGACAGACATTAATATGCCAACATATTTCTACAGAACTAATTTCTTTTGGAAACACCGCTTAATTGATAGTACCTTTTTCAGAGAAAAAAATTAAAAATACATTTCCAATTCAAGAGTAACACAGATTTATATAAAGATATGCTGAGTTACAATAGTTTATAATTTTCACAGCTCTTTCTCAGCTCTGAAATATAAAATGCAACTATCCTTTCCTTAATTTAATATAAATGGTGACATCAAGGTTTAGAGTTTAGTATTTGCAAAGTCATGTTGAAGGAGATATTGGAGCCATGACTAGAAGTCAAGTTTTGAGCTTTGAGTTCAGTGCCTTCCACCACTTCATTCTGCTTAAGATAGGTCATTTGGATAGTAAATGGAAGAATACGCAACAATAAACCTAAAGATATTTGCTCTCAAAAAAAAAAAAAAGTCAGTTTAGCCAATATGTCTAAATATGTACATGGGTCTCTCTTTTTTTAAGGCTCTCAGAAAGACACACTGACGAGAGTTCATGGGAATGAACGAGGTCTATCTGTGAATAAATTCTTAGTTCACCCTTGCTGTGGCAAAAATGGAACATCCAATTACAAAGTCTGAGAGGTTTCCTATAGTTAGTGGCTATTATGTTTCTTTTGCTCATGACACAATACAGAGGAAAAACTGGGAGAGGAATTGCTGTTTCATTTCTTTCTTATTTTCCTAATTGCCTTTTTTTTTCTAACAGTTTATATTTCAAGGAAGCCAAGCCATAATCATTTCATTAATAATATTAACCTGTCATTTCATTCAGAAAATATGAGGCAAGTTTTGATCTTAATTTTAAGAAAACTAGGAGATTCTGGTCTCTCTTTTATTGTTTTGTAAGCATACTTGCAGAATAATGAGGTCAATACACAGGAAATGTCTCAGACTTATTTCTCTGTGTGTTGCATAAATATCTATCAAAATAATAATTAATTGAGAGAAGACTGCGTATACTTTCCAAAAATCTTATCATGAAGATTCACTCCTTGACATTTGGGAAATTATGATGTCTTACAAATAGAAAAAAGAAGAGCAAATAAACATATATGAACACATATGTATATATATATAATATAATAATACATTATATTTACTTTAAAATAATTTAGAATTATTGGGTTATTTCAAGTTTGTGCAGGAAACACAAATGATTTAAATCAGAGGTGGGCCCAGTCTATTCAGTCAATGCCGTATGGAGATGTTTGTGTCTGGTCACTTGCTGATACACTGGGCCAATCATGACCCCTACAACACGCCAATAGGCAATTCCTGCAGTTAGTTTTCCTGCCTTTTCTTAAGATGATAATACATATAGGATCAAGTTTGCAATCCTTATCATTAAGAAAACATCCCAGATTCATTTTTACTAGGAAAATAACAATAATAATAAAGTGAGCATCTCCTACATGAATTTATACTATCGCTAAATTTTAAAGAATCTACATGTGCAACTGTAAAACATTATATAAATTAAAAATATGTACATATAAGATTGAAAATTTAAAGACAAGAATTTTAAAAAAAGTCTTCCAGCATCCTTCTTAGATGTGCATAATCCACTTGGAGACGGCAGATCACGCCTTTCCCATGTCCAAAGCATAATTTGACCAGCTCAGCTCAGGCCTCACATCCATCGCCAAAACTTCCCTGGAGAACCATGGCAAACACGTCCCATCTATTCCTACCTTTATACTGCAAAAATACTTACAGTGCACAGAGTACTTCTGGTTTTAAAACTAGCATTTTTTTCAGCATCAAGATTAATTGTAACATCTTCTGTGCTACACCTTTCTAGATGCTGTGAAATTAACTACATAATTTAGTGCAGGCGAAATCTGCACTAAATGTATATTTATATGAAATAATTATAAGACTATTTTTATTGGTGTGGTGAAAAAGAGAACACATAAAATTTTTTGTCATATCCTTTGCTGGTTTTAGAGGAGAAAATTACGTCTTTGGGATAACCCATTTAGAGTTATGATTGGTATTTTATTTTGAAACAAAAACAAGGAGTCTTTACATATGGAAACCCCAAGTTTTTAGGAGACATTACATATGTCAGTATTTTACAGAACTGGAAATGTTTGTGTTTCAAAAAAGAAGTTCCAGTTGATGCAAAATACATACCAGATACCTTTTCTGGGAAAGAAAAAATTTTAAATAAAATCTTGCTTTCTTTTCCCCCAAGAATTTTTCTATACATTTCAAAATCGGCCAAGAGAGAGCCTTTGGATTGAGGAACATAGTTATTGTATTAGGAACTATGAGTCAGACAAACCAGCTTTTGAAGTCCAGCTCTATCATTTTCTGGTTGTGTGTGATGGACTAGTGTCTCTACTTCTCTAAGATCAAGTTTGCTCACCTAAAAAGTGGAGACGACAATAGTGCCTTTCCTCATTATGTTATTGTGTGCATTACAATAGATACTGCAAATAAAGCCATCTATTTATATAGATGACTTTATAAGATAAAGTGATGAGGGGGTGCTGAACACAAGAACCACTCAATAAAATATTAAAGCTCAAATTGCTAAGGCTCAATTCTATGCTTATGTGGATAATCCGCTAGGGTCAAGGAGGAGTGCCTGAGAGTATACTATGTCTTTTCATGGAGAAATAAATGCTAAGTGTTCCTATATGGATCCAATCCATTGCATTAGCTTTAGTAGTATCATATTTCAATCAACCAAACTAAACTGGCACAGACACATACTTAATTGAAAAATTATTAACCACATCATATTATTTAGAATAAATGAAGCATCTTTAAAACCACATTTTGGTATATTTTTTACCTTTGCAAAGCTTTTTAGTATTATTATTTCATTTGAATCTAACAACATTGCACTGCTAAAAAGGATACCATTAACCATCACCTAGGAGTTAACAGAAGTGTGAAACATGAGAAACCACAAAGTAAAGCCTTTTGGTGAGAAGTTATCTTATGAAACTAAGGTTTATAATTTTTTACATTGGCTTAGAAAGGGGTCCTCCTAATCATCTATCATCAGAGTCATTCAACCTTATAAGAGTACTGGGCTTGGTCAAAAGAAACTAGAGAATAAACCTTAAGAAGATGTATCTGGGCTGTATACATAATCATCATACTAGCAATTCATCAGTATGTGGTAGACCTTCTGTCAAAGACAAAACAAAATTTCCTATTGCTTGGATTGTTTCCTCCACTGCCAATAATATCTAATTTATTTTGAAATTGCTTTTAGTGATCCCTTTCATGTGTGTTTTATGGAAAGCCACCTAAAATCCTTTGTGCAAGCAGGAAAAACTAATCAAGATAACAAACCCAGAGATGGAAATTTCCACTGCTGATGTCACAGCTGTGCCTTTAGATGAGAAAATCCAAACTACGTGGGAGGAGAAAGTCACTAAACATAAAATTCTCTGCGTCTGATGTGAACCAGGAGTGCAAGTCAGAAAGCCCTGAGTCATGCCCTTTGTTGTCTTGCCAAAGCAGCTTTTCCTCAAGGCTCCGAAAGAGAGCTCTGACCATGTTTCAGACCTCATAAAATTGATAAATTAGATTTGAGCTGATTGTATTGCAAATATTCCCCCAATTACTCCAAGAATTAAAATATCACAACTGTCATGTAAGACGGGCATCAAGTGCCCTAAATAGAGACCTCAGCTCTCATCCGTATAGAAGAATGGCCAGCAAGTTGCTGCTTGATAATACATATCTTGATTTAATAGTACCCAAAATTCTTTCATAGAATCTCTATTCTTAGGCTATCTTTAGGTCATTTCATGACAAAATTGGTACTGGGTTGTGGTGTACACAGCTTAGAAAATCGGCCAGTGATGAGAGCTTTTACAAAACTGTAAATGCCATCAGCAAAGAATATGATTTTTTTTTTTTTTTTTGCGGTACGCAGGCCTCCCACTGCTGTGGCCTCTCCCATTGCAGAGCACAGGCTCCGGACGCACAGGCTCAGCGGCCATGGCTCACGGGCCCATCCGCTCCACGGCATGTGGGATCTTCCCGGACCGGGGCACGAACCCATGTCCCCTGCAACGGCAGGCGGACTCTCAACCACTGCGCCACCAGGAAAACCCCAAGAATATGATTTTTGAGAGTAGGTAGAGTTTGGTTGTGCTATAGAAGAAAGCTAATATATACATAAAGCAGCTACTCTGTGTTAAGTACTGTGCTAGAAATGTAATCTTTTCAGAAACACTATGAATGTGTTATTACCCTCATTCCAATTCATGGAGACTTAGAGAACTTCTTTGATACTCCTAGAAAGGGGCAGAGGCAAGCTAAACTCAGTTCTCCCTGCTTTGAAAGTTTTCACTACATTGAGGTCAGTAGGCTCTTTAAAAGGTGAGGGGAAAAAAAGCTATGGAAAATGGGATACTGACTGACATAAAGGTGTAAGTTATAAGAAAACACACAATACAAATAGGTATTTCAAATCAATAGAGGAATTAAAAAACAATGAAACAAAATCCAAAGAAACAAAAAAAAAAACAAACAAACCCAGGTATATTTGCCAGAAGGTCCTGTTGAAGGTGAAAGTATTTGTTGCTTTCCTTCTTCCTGAGCTCCCAGAATTCCATGTTGCCGTGACTAGGAATGAGGATGATATCCTTGGTTACGTTTTCCCCTACTACCACCTCCTCCTAAAATAAAACTAACATTGCCTACCCTGTATTTTAAAGTTCTCACCCAAGAGAATATCTTCCAAAGATATAACTTTTTAGAAACAAGACTGTTTAAACACAGGTATTATGGATTAGACTTCCCAATATTACTGAAGAACAGCTAGACCTAGCACCCTCGCTAGGGAGTATTTTAAGTGCAGAATACACTTAAAATTGCCACCATGGAACACGTGATAAAGTCCTATGTCATTAGGTCTGCTTGTTGGGACTTATAGGCTTGGGAACTTCTGTCATCTGCCTTGAAACCACCAAGATGGAGAATTGTGTACTGAAATATCAGTAAGGAGCGTCTCATCTTCCTGCTCTTCTGAGCCTCTTGATTAACCTGTGCTGCTGTGGTAGATAATTTGTCTCACCACTTGTAAACAAACAAGGAAAGAAGCACCAGTGGTGCCCTGACACTTCCTCCCTCTTTCCTGCCTTAGCCAATTTCTCAAAAGGAAAACAGGGTTGGTCAGGGGATATGAAAATGGAACAGATCATCAGAAAATCTTCTCATTATTTAGGCCTATTCTTAATTCCAAAATTTAATACCAAAGATCATAAATCTTTTGCACGAAACTTTTCTCTTTTTTCCCCAAATGAATCCACCACGACTTGGCATTTCTCATAGATCTTTTCAGTCTTGCCTTTGGAAACTGGACACCTTTCATTCATCTCAACAAAGAGGATTTACTAAAACATTAAGGATACTTAATGTTTTAAAACAATTCAATACTGTATGTATTAGACATTTTAAAGTATACAATGCTTTGGCCGTGTCGACAACATAAAGATGGGCCTCTAGGGGCATTTCTACCTAATGAATGGGCGGTGCTCAGCTCAAGCTGGAAAACAATTTACCACCTGTTTGTGAAAGATATAGCTCAGCTGCTACCTTGACAACAAAACCAAGCACACTAGTGACCTGAGGGACTGCAGAGATACCTGCTATTGTTTGATACCGAAAGGAACTGGAAACTTACTAAACATGGTACAGGTGCAGAGAAAACTTATCATTTTCTCTCTATAGCATGGGTTCAGGTGGGAATCGAGCTCAATGTAAAGGGTATATAATATATAAATGCACACGATCAAGAATATGACTTCTAGGACTTCCCTGGTGGCGCTGTGGTTGAGAGTCCGCCTGCCGATGCAGGGGACGCAGGTTCGTGCCCCGGTCCGGGAAGATCCCACATGCCGCGGAGCGTCTGGGCCCGTGAGCCATGGCCGCTGAGCCTGTGCGTCCGGAGCCTGTGCTCCGCAACTGGAGAGGCTACAACAGTGAGAGGCCCGCGTACCGCAAAAAAAAAAAAAAAAAAAAAAAAAATGTTTTTATGTATTACGGTGACCCTGAATCAATAAGAATGGAACTTAGAGAACACAAACTAGAAGCATTAGTACTGCAAGTCTGTCTAAAATCTTTAGGCACTGGCCTACCACTCTCTCCACCCTCCTATCCGATTTGTCCTCTCCCACTTCTTAATCTCCTCTGGGATCTTATATTTTTGGAGTATTCTCTCGTTTCCACTGACACCTACAACTCCTGGATCAAAGCATAAAATATTTGAATCACGTCAAGTAACTGTTTAAGAATACAGATGAAAATATGTTCACAATATTGTCCTAAAAATCCAGGAGGTTCATGAATCATTGCTCTTAGAAAGCCTCTGACACCCGAGGGATCTATTTTCATGCACGTGATCACACTGGGAGATCAGCCTTCCTAGGGGATGATGTACCTTATGGACAAGTTGTATTTGTTTTTCCTGGCACAGTAAAGTGTTATGTAAGTGGACCCCCAATCGAGGTGAAAAGCCTTGAGTTCTGTGCATTTAGGGTGCCTCTCAACCAAGTGTTTCATAATTAACTAATTAATGCTCAAAACACACCTGGGGCACTGTGAGTACTATTCCATCATCCTTCCTGAGTTATAAACACATTAAGGCTTTATGTGAAGTCACCAATAAATGACAACACTGAAAATAAACCCAGGAATTACTGTCTTAAGTGCCTTGACTTGACTGGTAGACTATCCTCCCCTGACCCCACCCTTCACACGCATTTGAAGTTCATGTCCCAGAATTTAAGGGATACATTCTGATCTACAGCTTATATAATGAGGTCATGAGGAGACAGAAAAGGATGAACATTTTTTTTTAAAACTATAGGATAAGGTTGCCAGATAAAATATGCGGTACCCAGTTGAATTTGAATTTCAAATAGACCCAGGACCTACATAAGGAATTGGCAACTTTTCATGACCATGATCCAGAGGGACTAGGCCTTTTTCTTTCAGTATAATAAGATGGTGGTACTCAAATCAGGTGCACACGCAGGGAGAACCCATGGGGGAGAGATCGCCTACTTCCCAACTGTCATGCTGTGACTCTCAGAGAGGACACCAGGAAGCAGTCAACTCATGAGCCAATGGAAATCAGCTAAGATACCACCATGTGCAATTTATTTGTTGATTATCATATGGATTGTTTTTTTACAAACTAAGAACAGAAAGGCTTTCCACTGTAAAAACTTGAGAAACAGCTATTTTCCAGCCTATATACGTCCTTCAGGTTCAGCAAACTGGTATCTATTTTTCCTATACTCTTATATTACCCTGATCACTTAAATGACACTGTTAATCAGTAGCCAGTACTAGAAGTAACAAATATCATTCACTATCTAGGGATACAGAATAGACTCTTAATATCCAATCAACAAGTCCTACTGATTATTCCTCCTAAACCATCCCTAGATTCATTCCCTTTTACATCCCCACAGCTTTTCTCTTTATTCTTTACCTCTTATCTGCATTATCACAATAGTTTCCTAATGTCTAGGTTTCCAGTTTCTTTTCCTCTAATCTACAGGCTACACATTACTATCAAAGTGGTAAATAAAAACTGATGACTTCACTTCTCTACTTAAAAATCATCGATGGTTGGTTTATGAGATTAACTACAAAGGCCTTTCTTAAGTGACCCCAGCCTCATTCCATGAAATTCAGGCCCACCCACCTATTCAGAACTCTGGCGAAGTGGCTCTGGTCCAATGGAGCATTCCCATTCATCCTTCAGGAGCCAGTCCAAGGATTATTTCACCCAGGACCACTTTCCTTAAATCTCCAAAGTAGTTACTCTCATCATGATTTGACATCTTATTCATCTTTCAACTCCCAATGAGGCACATAGTAGGCAGACAACAAACATTGATTCAATGGTTATATACTTTTTTCTCTATTCCATACTCCAGAAAAGATTAGAAAAAGCTCAAAACTCAAGATCCCAATAAAAGAAAAATGTCACAAACTTATGTAATGAGTTCTCCACTTCTCTCTCATATTTATTACTTTCTATACAATCCATTTTATTTATTTCAATTTCTGCACTGAACCACATATTTTACTTACCTACTGAGTACCTTCCCCTCATCTCCCAGTTTTGGAATATTAAATGAAACATTCTCAATGGTCAGAGAGAATTAAAATATTGTCAATTCTGCAAATTATAATATCTCCACTACATTAAGTTAGGGCACAATTTTACTAAACACTCTAAGTAGACACTGAGGGCAGTACACTATAGGAGCCTAGAGTCATCATGTACATAAAAATGTTTCATAGTAACATGCTAGGTCTGCTATATTTTCAGTTGAAAGCCTTTCTACCAATGAATGGCTCATAGACTTGACTCTAACTTGCTATGCTATAGCTAAACTATGCTATAGCTAAACTATAGCTAAACTACCAAGAACATTTATACTAGTACATCTGTAAGGTTCCTTTCTGTACGAAGATTCTGATTCCATTTTTCCTACATGTATAATTTACAGGTAATTTGAGTGTTTTACATAACAGCAGACATTATTATACAGGCTAGTGAAGACAACTTTCCAGGCACTTCATATGCGTTCCTGTCTGGTTTTGTTTGTGACAACTTTCTCTGTGTATGTAATATCCCCACCACTTGGTCTCATGATAGTAGACATCCCTATATGTGCTTTAGAACCCTATAAATATGTGCACAAAACCCAAGAAAATCAGAGCTTCACTTTCTCATCTCTGCTGACTTTGAGGATTTGGAGATTTAAGAATATGAAGAGAAATCTTGATTTGGGGGAGAGGAATTAGTGTGTATAGAGGTGTGCTCAGGAATTCACTAATGAAACTTTAGAAATGACAATTACTTTCGATCTAGTTTTTAATTGTGCTTTCTATGATGCTAGACACAATGAATTGAGTGCTCAGGGATTCGTCTGTAAAGTGAGGAAGTTGGCTATAATTTTTGAGGATACTTTCAACTTAGTTATCTATGACTCCATGATTGTAAACACATGCTCTGTCAGTCATCTTGCAGTTGTCTGCTGATGGTCACCAGGGAAAAAGTGAAAGATTATTCGTCGTTTAAAAAGAACATTCTAGGGGCTTCCCTGGTGGCGCAGTGGTTGAGAGTCCGCCTTCCGATGCAGGGGACACGGGTTCGTGCCCCGGTTCGGGAAGATCCCACATGCCGCGGAGTGGCTGGTCCCGTGAGCCATGGCCGCTGAGCCTGCGCGCAACGGGAGAGGCCACAACAGTGAGAGGCCCGCGTACCGGGGGAAAAAAAAAAAAAAAAAAGAACATTCTAAATGCATGTATTACCTCAAGTACGTTAGTAGCAAGTATACTAATATAACATGGGCAGCATATTATTAACCAAAAGATGGTTATAACTAAGAGTAAAAAACAGGAATCTCTAGATTAGTCAGTCAATGCTATTTGATGGTGATATTTCTTTATAAAGCTAAATTTTCTTTAAATGTTATTTTAACATAAACTTATTTGGAAAGCTAAGAGGAATCTGCATGAACACAGACACAACAAAATTTTTTTTCTAAATAGATATTTAAGATGTGTATACCTAAAGTGAAAAAAAACCTAATTTGGGGACACAAAAAGCTTCCACTGGAAGAATTTTTTAAAAATAACTGAACTGTGAAATGCCTAAGAAATGAAGAACAACAATATAAAACAAAAACAGTGTGGGGGAATGAGCAAGTCAGAAATATTTCCTTTATAATGTTTTATCAACCACACAATTACTTTATGGTTCACAGAAAATCAGAACTGCATCAATCTTGTCACAAAAAAATGTCTCCCTGCAACTGAGCTGAGGAATTTAGAGCTGATACATGTCAAAGGTAAAAACATGTTTCTTTTTTCAAGCAGGAGAGATGGGTCACATGATGATGTTCTATTGCAATATCTTCATGGCTCCCTTGCCAAAGGGCTGATGTATATTTAATCACTTTATCTAATGGATGTGATTTCTCAAGTCACAGTTACCCATTAGGAAAGCTCTCTGGTTCAGCTGAGCACTCTGATTACATTTCCTGACTGTGGTTTCAGAAAGGCAGAGCTAGTGGAGAATTCCCTGGCTGACCCGTCTATCTTTGCAATAGACAAGCAAATACAACAGGATCATCTAAGTCATTAGGCTTGTGGAATGGGTAGAAAAACCACGTGGATTTACGATGTCCAAACCTTTTCTGCCAGGTGCCCATATGGTTAACTTTAATTACCAGAGAATCGATCTTTTGGTTTTTGATTTTTGTTTTCAAAATGCCTTATCCTTCTCGATTAGAATGGGAACAAATCTCATTGTGGAGTTTTAAACAATTACTATGAAGCACCTCATCAGCATAGCTGATACCACCTAAGAACATATTTATATGAAAATAATACAGTGACACTTAAAAAGTCTTTTATTCCAGTACAGTGTAATAATGCTTTTAATGTTGTAAGACACAGTAAAAAAAAAAGTATATAAATAAATGTATATTATATATATAGCCTAGCCCCATTATAACCGATATTATATTATTAAATTATATATGATATCTCCTATATCACAAATACTCTTGTCTACTGTCCTTCTTCTGCATGTTCTTAAGCAACATGTACAATGTTGAAACTATATTGACATAACTAGAAAAGAAACCTTATACCTGTAAGATGGGGGAAAACTGCTAACTTGGAATACTGGTACATTTCCTATTATAATTTCACAGATTATCAGTTTTACACAGTCCTACTTTAGATAACTTAATAGAAAATTTAAAATAGATAAATCCATACTGATTTAATGATGTACTTTTAAAGACTGTTCTACTCAACAAATATTTACATGGTTGACATGTGTATTCCTTTGCTCTGAGACAAGAAATAAAGCATCTAAAATATGATCTAAACAAGTGAAATTCAAAAAATGAAACACCATGGCAAATTAACGATGGTGATACATTTTTTAAAAAACCTACCATAAGGGCAGAGTACAGCAAGACTGAAACGAAGAAACCAACTAATGCCTTAGCAAGGGCCTTGTATATCCTACACTGAAGTAAAGGAGTATTTAGGAAAGCAATCCTCAACCACAAACTGTTAATCATTAACGGTTAATCATACATGTGTTGCTGGATGGATTTTAATGAATTCATTAACTGAATATATTGTAAGATATTCTCCTAGATCTTGTCAAGGTAGTTTTGCCCCCTCAATTATAATAATATAGTCAGACTTTCAAACGTAAAAAAAAGGAAGAAATTCCAAACAGAGGCTATTTTAGGAATCTGAGCTTTCCACCTGAAAGGGGGCTTCACGTTTCTGTACTGCTCTCTTCTGTCACCTCCATCAATTGAAAATTGGGTGTCATTTCTGTGCATGTGAGATGGGACACATTAGTGGTTTTCAATTTAGCAGTATCAGGGGTTGTTAGAAAAAGGAATTATTTTCTCTAAACCAAGATTTAAAACTGTTAAGGACCCTATCTTTCCATTTTATCTATTTTTCTTATTGAAGCACGGCAAGATTTCTTTTGGAAAAAAAGAAAAAACAGTTATGCTACAGAAAATGCTGGGAAGTATTTAGTTGGGTAGTACCAAGTAAGTTTGGATCAGTTATAATATTCATTCAATGTACAAGAGATCCTGCCTTTACAATGGGAAATTCAGTGATTTTCCCCTGCTTAAAAAAAAAAAAAACAAACAATCCTCTATAGCTGACCACGGCCTACAGCATAGTCTGCCATGGCTTTGGTTTGGCACAGAATGCTTTTCCTAGCCAGGTGCTGACAGCCTCTTTTCTTCCCCTATTTGCGTCTACATTCCAGCTACATCACTCTACATTTCATTTGCCAAAGGGCAGCGAGATTATTTTATGATCACTGCCTTCCCATGCTGCTCCCACTATCCAGTTTCAACTACCCAGATCATCTGATTACTTATCTTTTAATAATCAGCTCAGCACCTCTTATATGAAGAGATCTGATCTCATCGCCTACCTTTCTTCCCTCAAATATAAATTCAACTCTTCATCAGCTTCTCCTTCTCTCATCTCTCCTGTCTGACTTGGGCTCCCAACTACCACCTAGTGCAGATTTTTATCATATTTCTTATAATGCCTCATTTCTTTCATTAGTCTCCATGCCTGTCTTCTTCATCTAGACTCTAAGCTTCTTAGATAGGAAACTTGTCTTAGGCATCTTTTATCACTAGTGTATTGCATGGTATCTAGACATCATAGGAACCTGCTGAATGACTGATAAATGACAACTTCTCCTAACCCAAATATATGAAGAAGCAAGAATCTTGCCTTTAAGGTAATGTATACATCACACTGATTTGTAAGCAAATTTTAGTTACTATTCAACGAAATTACTTAAGAGTTTTCAAAATTTTGAGAGGATCTTCAAATATAATAATCAATAACTGTCATGTCATTGACTTTACATCAGAAACTTGAAAAAAATGTATGGCACTCTCAATTTTCCTTTTGCTCCTCATTAAAAAAATTAAAAAACATTCAGAAACGAAACAATTCCTATCCTTATATGTAGCCTGATGTGTGTAAGAAATATAAAATTCTGCTGTTATACTCTGTTTCTCATTTTAATGATACCAAAATAAAAACTACTGCCTATCTGCTTGGGTTTAATCAAAGCAGCATTCAAACAACCAAAAACAGTAAAGTTAAAAGCTTGATCTGATAGATGAGAAGGGAGACCAATATGGTGGACATCACCTAATTAAATGTAAAATTCTTCAATTCTGAATTATACTAGTCATGCATAGTCACAATTATACTAGTCACTCTTAAAAATTCATTAGGAATGTTTTCCCATTTCACCAGTGCTTAAGCACCCCCAAATTGCAAATACTTTACATGAAACACTTATTTGATTAAGGACAAATCCCCAAATGTCTGGATCTCTAGCAAAGTGATAACTTAATTGTTTCAGAAACTTAGGCACAGATGCAATAGTAGATTAGTGATTCATTCTAACTTAAATTTTGCCATTAACAATGCAGTTTATTTAAAAATTTGTAGGTAAGTAACAGGGCAAAGTTATACAGAAAATATTTTATTATTGTTAAATCTGACATACAATACCTTGAAGAAAGTTGTGCATATAACTAATTTAAGGTTATTAATATAGTTGAATATAAATAGCAAATTTTCATTGGTATAAAATTTAGAAAATACTGAAAAGCATAAAGATTAAAACAAAATGAATCTATTCAGAAAAAATTACTGACAATATTCTGAAGTATTTGCTTTGTGTTTTTACGCACATACATACAGCAAAAATGCTTTCCAGAAAGGCTGTAAAAATTTACGTTCCCTCTAGCAATATATAAGCATATATTTTCCATACCCAAACAATATTAAATATAGTAATTTAAAAAATGCTTCCCAATTTGATAGAAAAAAACATTTAAAAATGTGCATTCCATGGAACATTCCTGTTTCTTCTTTAATAAATCTGCTTATTCCCTTGGTCCTTTTTCTATGGGGGTTTTCATCATTTCCTTCTTTGATAAGGGTTTTGTTTGTTTGTTTGTTTTTGTGCGGTGCGGGCCTCTCACAGTTGTGGCCTCTCCCAGGCTCCGGACGCGCAGGCTCAGCGGCCACGGCTCACAGGCCCAGCCACTCCGCAGCATGTGGGATCTTCCCAGACCGGGGCATGAACCCGCATCCCCTGCATCAGCAGGCGGACTCTCAACCACTGCGCCACCAGGGAAGCCTGATAAGGGGTCTTTTTATGCTAAGGATATTGGTCCCTTTGCATAAAAGTTTCTATTTACTTATTTTTTGCCAGTTTGTCATCTTTTAATTTTTGTCTTTGGTAAACCTGGTTTTTGAAAATAGACTTACATAATTGCTATCTAAAAAACTATACAGTGACTTTATAATTAAAATGTTCACTTTTTATGCATACGTATTTTTTCCTAGTGTGATAGCAGAGTTTTATCTTCCAGATATATTTCTGGGAATCACAGGCCTAGGAATGAGCTATTCACACAGTCCCTGGAGTCAGGTCTGAGGCTGAGACAGGTTGCTCATTTTACCTCGACTGGATTCATCCAATTCAACCTTTGCCTCTCCTCTTTTCTCGGTGTTTGGGTCACGCACCTCCTCCGATCTTCTGTATAACCTTGTCTGCATTTGGAATTTTCTAGAGTGAAATTTCTTTAATTCAGATGACTCTATTCTAAATAAGGCTAATAATAATATTATATATTTTTATACACATTATGGTTTGCTAAACACTTTCACCTGCATCATTCATTCATTCAAGTTCATTCTAGACATATTTTTGAGGATACACTATTTGATTATAAGCTTCAGAGCAATTAGTAACTTCGAGAATAGAATACTTTTAAGTTGAATAGTTGGGTCAAAACTACAGGTTTATGACTCAGTATTTTCCCCTCAATAGTGTTCTTATATTTGTTTTTGAAGACTAAACACAGCCACAAAACTCAAAGGTATATATAATGAAAATTAATTCTCCCTCTCTCCCTTGTTTCCCAGCCACCTATACTCTTACCATAGTAGGAGGGAACCACTGGTACCAATCCCTTGTGTATCCATCTAACGTGTTTCTATAAACACATAAATACCTATTAATTTTTCTTTTCACACAAATAATACCCTGTATACACACTGCTTTATGTTTTGCATTTATCACTTAAAAGTATAACCTGGAAGTATTTCCATAATAGTATGTATAGAGGCACCACCTCTTTTTTCCAACAGTTTCATAAATTCCTATTGTATGAACATATCAAAAAATGTTTTAACATCTTTATTGGAGTATAATTGCTTTACAATGGTGTGCTAGTTTCTGCTTTATAACAAAGTGAATCAGCTATACGTATACGTATATCCCCATATCTCCTCCCTCTTGCGTCTCCCTCCCACCCTCCCTATCCCACCCCTCTAGGTGGTCACTAAGCACCAACCTGATCTCCCTGTGCTATGCGGCTGCTTCCCACTAGCTACCTATTTTACATTTGGCAGTGTATATATGTCCATGAATATGCCAAAATTATTTAGCCATTCCCCCTTGTAGAACATTTAGTTTTTTTCACAAAGCTATGATGATTATCCTCTCATATATAGCTTCACAATACAGAACTATATTTGTGAGACAAATGCCTGAAAGTGGAATTACTGGGTCATAATTGTATCTGTTTTTAATTTGGAAAAAGATAATATTGCCAAATTACTTTTCATAGAGGTTCTATCAATTCATACTCCCCACAATATGTCAGGAATTGTTTGCACATAACTTCAACACAGAGTTTTTAAAATTGTTTTCATCTTTGCCATTTTGAGAAGTGGGAAATGACAACTTCCTATTGTTTTATTTTGCATTTTCTCTTCTGAGTAAGGTTGGGGATCTTTTCCTATCCTTAGAAACCATTGGTTCTTCCTTTTCTGTGAGCTCTCTGTATACAGCCTTTGTCCGTTTTTATAATGGGCTATTGGTCTGTTCTTATTAATTTAGGAACTCTTAATATAATAAGGAAATTAGTTCTTTTTTGTGGAATAAGATGTAAATATTTTTAACAGTTTGCTACTTTTCATTTCTTTTGGTTTATGGTGATGTTTCCCCTTCAAAACATTTAGTTTTTATTAAACTGAATTCAGCAATGCTTTCTCTAATGGCTATTGTGCTTTACATTACCTTAGAAAAATTTTCTACTTTAAGATTTTGAAAAAATTCAACGTTTTCTTCTAGTAACATTTTTTCTTCCTGTGGTTTATATTTTAAATATTTGATTCATTTGAATGTATCCTGGGATTAAGTTGTGAGGTAGCAATCTGAATTTATCTTTATCCACATGGCTACCCAGCTGTCCCAATGATACCTATTAAGTAATATTTCCTCGCATCTACTTGACATGCCACCTTTATAATTCTCATATGTAATTATGTCTATTTCTGGACATTATATTTTCTTCCACTGCATTATGTATTATACCAATATTATACCATTTTAATTACTCTAGTTTATAAAATCATTTGATATCTAATGGGGTAAGTCCTGTCAGACATTACTCTGTATTTTGTATATTGTCCTCGCTAAGTAGACTCAGTTCATCTAATTTCAGAGTGAAAATCCTATTTTTATTTTCATTGGGATTACAGTAAATTTATAAGTTAACTTAAAAAGAACTGCTGTCTTTATATGCTATAACTCCTTTCCTTAATACCTTCTCTTTAGACCATAAACACAAAATATACCATCATAAGAAAACTGAGCTGAGCTGGCCACCCACTTTAAAGCCCCTAATGTTAAGTAGAGATACATCATCTATAAATTAAATATAATAATCAATAAATAAGCGATCAATTTAATTATTTTATGATTGCTGAAACCTTACCATTACATCCTTTATATTTAGCACCATGTTAATCATATTAATAAATTGTCAAAGTGATTATTATTTCTTAGAGCTGTATAATTTGGAGGATGACAAACACTTCAAACGAGTAGCCCAATATTCCACATCCCAAAATCACTCAAAGAGTTTTCATGACATTTTATAGCATCTGATCAACTGATACACAAAAAATTTTAAGGATTGTATGTGATAATTTTATACTAAGAGTAGCAGACAGATAGTTAGGGATTTATTTCTAGACTCTTTGATGAGGAAAATTATTGAAATATTGTGATCTGGGTCTTTCAGACAGCCTGTAATGATTATCTATGTTATACTTTAAGACAGAAGTTGTCTCTATGTATGGGCTTACAAAATACAGTACTCCTCAAATTTATAAGAAATTAAAGTTTATAACCTCAAAAAGTATATTACCTTGAGGGAAATAAGATGATTGTCAATGATTGCTGGCATATCTGAAATTTTTAAAAGAAAATTCATGTAGTCCCATTTACATGTGATGTATGAAGGAAAAAGGGAAAAGATTTCTTTGCTCACATTAAATTTTCTCTGTCAGTCAGAATTCTTGAGAGCACAAATCATCACAAACTTAGGTAACTTCTGGGGTCACTAAAGTATGGCTGCAGAAGAGGTCCTACCCCTTTTTATAAAGTGTTGTATAGTGAGTTCATTTGCACTCTGATTATGCATATACCCACCTCCCCCAAAACATCAACATGGTTTTGGAGAAAGGGCATAATACCTTTGATGCCAGGCAGGGTTAGGTTTTTTGACTTCCCTAATTATAACACATAAGTAGCCTTGTGACATTATGCAAATTCCTCATTCATGAAGAAGGGAAAGTAGCTGGTTATTAGGTAAAATAGAAACAGTTTCTGTGCCTACCACAGTGCCTAGGCTAAATATTAGCAATATTCATAGTTCTTAAATTTGTGGCTCCAGAGTGAGAGAGACCTGGGTTCAAATTCCATCTCTACTGCTTATTAGTTTGTGTCCTTGGGCAAGTTAATTAACCTCTCTAAAGCTTGGTTTCTGCATTGGAAAACAGGGCTGGAAATAATTATCCAATAAGGTCATTTTAAGGGAAAAAACGAGACACTGCATTTTAAACATGAAGCACATTTCTTAGTACACTTTAAGTGTACAATACATTCTAACCATTCATTTGGCTTATTTCCTGATAATGTTTTATGTGCACAAAAACTCGAACCGTTATTATGAATGATTTTTATCAACTTCCTTATCAATAGATTTTGCACACCTAACGTTCTTAAGAAAGGAGAATAAATTTGGTTACTTCATAATAGATAAAGCTTTGCATTTATCTACACACAGAAACTTTTCTTCTTCAGGATTGCTTTTTTTTTTTTAGGTCAAAGATATGTGTATTTGTAATTTTGAAAGATATTCCCAAATTGCTCTTCTTAGGGGTTGTACCTGGTTTTTTTTTTTAACTTTTTATTTCACACTGGAGTATAGCTGATGAACAATGTTTTGTTAGTTTCAGGTGTACAACAAAGTGATTCGGTTATACATATACATGTATCTATTCTTTTTTCAAATTCTTTTCCCAATTAGGTTGTTACAGAATATTGAACAGATGTCCCTGTGCAATACAGTAGGTCCTTGTTGGTCATTCATTTTAAATATAGCAGTGTGTACATGTCAATCTGAAACTCCCTAACTATCCCCCCCACCTTTCCCCCCTGGTAATCATAAATTCATTCTTCAAGTCTGTGAGTCTCCACTTTCAAGATATTTTAAAGATTAAAACTAAACTATGATCAACCAAAACGACAGTGCTTTCTACCAACAGATGGCGATATACGTCATACAGTCATCTAGTCCCTGCCTGACATAAGGCTCATTAGTCTGTCCATGCAGTGTACACAGAATGTGTGTATTGTTTTTAAAAGGTGATAAAAATTATTAAACCAATCAGACTTGTTAACTGAAAATATACTGAGAGTGTTAAAATATTTGATAACCAAAAAATTGGAATTTGATGAAAACCAATGTGGAAATAATAAAATAATTGAAAGTATATGAAAATAAGGAATGTGGCAAGTTCATAAAAGATGAATCATCTGACATTAGAAATGGTTCTTTAGGCCTGAGAAGGATCATGCAATAGGTTAAAAATGCTGAGGGTAGGCAATAACCAGCATGATACACAGAAACATTATTTAAAAAAAAAAATAGGGAAAAATTTCTAGCAGGGGTCAGAGGATTATTCTTCATTAGTAGTGGATGCTCCAGAACCTAATGCTAAAGCAGGAGAAGGCCAGGTATTCACTCAAGAAGGCAAAAATCCAAGCATAGTGACCGTTGCTGATAAAATATTCCTGGCAGGCCAGGAATGGTTCAATAGACTCAAAGCCCTGTAACTCAGTAACAGAACAAGTGAATAAAGTAGCACACATGCCAAGAGACTCTTTGGAATATTTGTGGACATTATCAAGAAAAGTTGTCAGTCTACTTATAAGACTTTTGGTGTAGACATTTTTTTAGAATGCATAATGGCAGGGAAAGGAGGTTTTATGATTCTAAAGAAACAGCTTATTAATGGAAATTCATCTAGGGATGGTAAAGAACCATGGAACGAATCACATGAACTCACAAACAAGTCCTTTGCAAACGAATATGTCCATCGAACTAATATGTTCATCAACAGAGGAACTTCCTGTGCTTCATACTTCTCTACTCCTTCTTAGAACTAGAGGCTATAATAATGGCAAGGCATTCAGTAGCCCTGACCTCAATCCAGGCTCCGGACGCGGACACGCAGGCTCAACGGCCATGGCTCACGGGCCCTGCCGCTCCGCGGCATGTGGGATCTTCCCGGACCGGGGCACGAACCTGTGTCCCCTGCATCGGCAGGTGGACTCTCAGCCACTGCGCCACCAGGGAAGCCCAAGTATGGCTATTTTTAAAGAGGGGTGAATTAAATGTATGATAATATCTCTTACTTTCTGCCACTTTTAAACAGGATTTTCAGACTCTCATAATAAATGTAAACAGGCTTAGAATAGTGAAGAAAATTCCAGATTAGATACTGGCCACTGAGTAACAAGTAAGTGGGGAGAAAATAATTCCCATCCTTCTTCAAATTTACATTCCAGTAGATATCTGACCAGAAGACTTGTATTCTGAGATAAGGTGAGTGTTTAGGCAAAAAGAGTATACAACAATTCAATGGCAAAGGGGCTTATTTACTTATGGGTTTTACTTCTTTCAGCTATTGTTCTAATTAATGCATTTAACTGTTTATAAACAAAAAGATGTTCATATATCATATTTTCATGACAATATAAACCGTACATAGTGACCTTGAGTTTCTATCAACAGTCACCATTTTTCATTTTCTGGTAGCTACCCAAGGGGAAAGGTGCTGCTATAGGACTTAACCTCCACAAGGACTGTCTAATGGAACAGAAATATTTGTGGTACAAACTCTAATCTTCAAACCTCAGTTCTCAGCAGCAAACTCTTCTAAAACACTTCTAACAAAATTGATTGAAAAATTAGTGTCTTCAGTAAGAATTAAGGGAAAGGGGAAAGGAGATTTTCGAACTTGCTCTTTATTAAAATGAATCTAAAATTCTAAATAGTAGAAGCCATTGATATACCAAACACCTAAGGAAACAAGACAGTCTTTTTTTCCCATTCATTTACTCGTCTGTTTATTCAATCAAGTAGTATTGAGCACCCACTCTGTGTAAAATATTGTGCTATGATTGGGGGGGTTATAACTGTAGCAAGACAAAATTCTTGCTCTATTTAATCATATCATCTAATACCTAGGATCAGAATATAAAGAGCTCCTGAATCTATTATCTAGTGAGTAAGGAATCAGAATTCCTAAACTACATAGGAAGGGACTAAACCCAAACGTTTTTCAATGATAAGATTGGTCAAAAGGATGAATGAACCCAATCAGAGACTAGGAGCATGTGAGTATATAATATTCTTTCTGCACCAGGGATCCCTATTTGTCGCTACTCTACTCTTTCAATAATTAAAGCATTTTAATCCTAGCATACAAGAAAGAACAAATGAGATGGGGGTTACTGAAAAGAAAGGTCAATGTTCAGAGTAAGGAATATTGAACTAAAAACCAAACCCCTGGGAGTGATGGGTGAAGGGAAGCTGGAGATTTAGACTCTATAATGTCTATAGGAATGGAAAAAAATAATCAGCAATGGATCACAGACCTAAACTTAAGAGCTAAGACTATAAAACTAAAGTAAGAAAACATGGGGTAAGACACTGGATTTGGCAATGATTTCTTGGATATGGCACCAAAAGTACAGGCAGCAAAAGAAAAAGAAAATTGGATTTCATAAAAATTAAAACTTTTGTGCGTCAAAGGACACTGTTGGAGAGTAAAAAGACAACCCAAGAACAGACAAAATATTTGCAAATCATGTATCTGATAAGGGATTAATATCCACAATATATTAAGGACTCTTAAACTCAACAAAAACAAACAGCCCTATTCTAAAATGAGCAAAGGACTTGAATACACATTTCTGCAAAGAAAATATACAAATGGTCAATATGCACATGAAAAAATATTCAACTTCACTAATCATTAGGAAATGCAAGTCAAAACCACAGGGAGAGCCAACTTCACACCCAGCAGGATGACCATTATTTAAAAAGAGAGAAAATAAATGTTAGCGAGGGTATAGAGAAATTGGAACCATTATGCAGTGCTGGTGGGAATATAAAATAGTGCAGCCACTGTGCAAAAGAGTATGGCAGTTCTTCAAAAAATTAATTATAGAATTATCTTATGATCTAGCAACTCCACTTGTGGGCATATACCCAAAAGAATTAAAAGCAGGGACTCAATGAGATATTTGTACAATGGTGTTCATCACAGCATTATCCATAACATACAAGCAACCCAAACATCCATCAGTGGAGGAATGGATAAATAAAATGTGGTATGTACATACAATGCATTACTATACAGCCTTAAAAAGGAAGGAAATTCTGATACATGCTATAACATCAATAAGCCTTAAAAATATTATGTGAGGTGAAATAAGCCAGACAAAAAAGGACAAATATTGAATATTTCTACTTACATGAGGTACCTGGAATAGTCAAATTCATAAAGAAAGAAAGTAGAATGCTGGTTACCAGGGACTGGGGGGAGTGGAAAGCATGAGGAATTATTATTCAATGGGTACAGAGTTTCAGTGTGGAATGATGAAAAAGTTCCGGAGATGGACGGTGGTGATGGTCGCAAACAATGTGAATGGACTTAATGCCCCTGAGTTGTACACTTAACAATGGCTGAAATGGTAAATTTTATGTTACGTATATTTTGCTGCAAAAAATTTTTTATTTTTTAATTTGCAAAAATTTGCTCAGAACTGTAGGGAGGAGAGTCAGGAAGATACCAAAGTCATGGCAGTTAACAGTGGGTCAACCTCAATGGGATTCAGATGTACTTCTCTGGTATCTATTTTGCCAGGCAAGACTCCTTTATATATATGCAGTATCATTATTTCTCGAGAAATAATTTGCACAATAGATATAAAAATTAATCAAAATATGCAAAATATTACTGTACTCTTGCCATGTTTTAATTTCCAGAATTTAAACATTTAAAGATACTCTCAATTGTAACCTCTGTCATATTAGCCCTTCTTTCCTCAAATGGCTTCCAAGAATCTAATCTATTGCAGATGAGAAAAGAACATAAAACATTTACATATAAATCACAAAAAATGACTGAAAGATGAATTTTATATGGAAATTAGGAGTTTCCCAATCATATATTTGGATTGTGTGGTACCCACGTCCAGAATGGGATCCAGTTTTTAAAGAAAGCACGCTTCATCCCCTCCCAAAGTCTGTCCCCTGCCAGTCACTGTAATGTTGACATCACACAGACCTCTAGGCAGACTTAGTAATCTTCTCCAAATTAAGAAAAGGTTCCCATCTTCTACCACTTTCCACCTTGCTCTCTGCACTTCAGTCACACTGACCTCCTTGATGTTCCGTAAACACATCAAATATGCCTTAGGGCTGTTGCCATCTCTGCTTCTTGTGACTAGAATAATTTTCCTGTCGCTTAGTAGTTGGCTCCCTCACTTCCTTACCTCCTTCAGGTCTCTGCTCAAATAGCACCTCTGAAAGGCTTTTCTAACCACCCTTAATAAACAATGCCTCCTTCCCTCAATTTTCTCTGTCCTGCTTTATTTTTTTTCACAGCGTATAGTATAATACAAGGTCAGGAAGTGGTGAACATTTGTTTACTTATTCATTATCTGTCTCAAAACTAGCAGGAAACCTCTACGTTTTGTTCAATGCTGCACGTACAGCGTCTACAGCAGTGCCCTGAATAGCTACTCAATAAATACTTGCTGAAGGGAGTGAACAAAGGAAGAGGGAAGGAAAGAAGGAATTACCATTTACTTTCAGAAAACATATAAATGCCGAGAATAGTGAGGCTGAGAGTTCTAGGAACAGACCTGGAGCAACTCAGCATCTCTTTACCACTACCCTTGGGATCTCTGCCAGGTCCTCCCTCCCCACAAACCTCAATGGCACTGATACAAACTTGGATTCGAACTCCTGACCCACACATTTTGGAGGCCAACCAGATAGGGCTTAATGATTGATCATGAGCTCAAGACAAAGCAGTTGGAAATTGTAGTTCAAACTTTTTTTTACTATCTGATTACCAGTCCACCTCTTAAGCAAATCTTTAGAGATGGATTTGGGCTTCAGCCTTTTTAATGCATCAACTTGAGTACATGTCAAAATATTTGGGCTCTTTTCTGCAAAGGAGGCTAAACATTGTCACCTAGAATTGATGAACCCACACTGGGGCAGAAAATAAGCAGAAATGCTATTCCTTCCCTAAGAAATAAGAAATATGAATTTACCTAGTAATGGTAAAAAGCTAGGCAAGAGAAGCATAAATTATTAAATTCTTGTTAACTTATTCCTCCTATATTCTTAGAAAGCATTCAGTTTCAGTGAAAAAGCTATTTTTCATAAAAGTCAAGCACCTGGTTGTATAGTATGTATCATTTATTCATGCAATATGTATCAAGAATGACTGCATGTATGGTACCCTGCAGGGGCGCCAATATGAACAAGTTATGGTCTCTACCCTTAAAACCTTAACAGCCTAGTAGACAAGCTGCCAATCCACAACCATTAGAACAGATTGAGACATACCGTAGAACTCAGGGGTCCAATTTCTCATGATTTTCATATCTCACTCAAAGAACAGTATCTAAGTAGATAATAGATATTAAAAGAACATCATCTGCCTTAGAAAATTATTATAAGTATCATGTAAAATAAATTATTTTTCCCCAAATGTTTTAAAACCCTTAAGAGTAAGCACCCTGAATCACTGATGTTAAAGAATCACTGTTATTGATATAAATCATTGATTCTTTGTTACAATAAGTACTGAGCTTTAGGTTAGGACATACGAACACTTTAGATGAACACTGTCTTCTTCTTTCCTTACCCTGCACAAGATCACTTTGCTTCCTCTCCTTCTCCATCCTCTAACACCCAGGATCTCATGGGTACAACTCCACTCCCTGTTTCTACTCCATTTCATAGCTCATAGCTGAATGAACCTGCCCGAGACATTTCACACACTTACCCTTTTCAATGACACTACCCCTCTTCTTTCAATTTTTGTCTGCCTTGGGAAAGTCCCCTTTCCTGTCTTTGATTCTCTCATAATAAAACTAAAAAAACCCAATACACTAATTGTGGCCAAGTCAAGTCAGAGTAATAAAGGGACACCCCTAGACCAAGAAAGCAAAGGTATTCAATGTCTAAAACAACCTCAGGAACACTTTAAATGTATAGATACATTTCATAATATCATACTGTCTTCAAACTTCTACCTAAATCTCAATTTCAGTTTAATACAAATGCACTGCCCAAGAATCAGTATTCAAGGGGAACATTTAACCAATATTCAACCTTTCTTTTTCTTGTTCTATAGTATTGTAATTACAGTTTGCTATGTTTAATTGCAAATGTATTCTTTCAGCTCCATTACGGGTTAAAAAGGCTTTTGTGGCATACCTGGTAACCAGGCGTACCTGTGTGGGATATTTACAAGTGTAATCTTGGGAAAAATAAGATTTTATTTCCATTAAAAGTAATATATATGTTATTCAAGTTTAGTAAACACGGTGAGTCTTTGTGAAGGTAAGGTAACTCCTGAGCCTTAGTGTTTACTCACCTCAGAGGGCGGTTGTGGGGATTTAAAAGGAGCATTTGCAAATCCCTTAATGCACTACTCGGCATAAATGAGACCCTCACATATGAAGCTGTTAAATTAATGTTAGTATCAGTAATATTAACAAGATGTAAACTGTGCTGTCTATATACTGTTACCAAATATCTAGCCAACATAATTGAACACCTCCTTATGTGTGAGACACTAAAATGGCTGCTGTGGATATATATTTTTTAATCTAATTTGTACAGCAACCCTGAGAAGTAGACACTACCAATTTTATAACAAAGTTGCATTTGAGAAGTGAAAGTATTTGACTAAGATCACATGTTCAGCAAGAGAGATAACTAGACAAACACGTTTTTCACTACCCAAATGTGAACACAAATTTATTCCTCTGTGCTTTTAACATGTTATAACAATATTTTACAATGATTCTGAACTATAGGAGGGACATAATATGAATTTTCGAAAGAGTTTCTCTGCACAGCCATGCCACAAACATTCATTCCTGAAAGTCTGTCAGACGATCTCATGGGATTATAAGAAGCTTGCTCCCAGCTGACCCCTGAGGATGCCATTTCTTTTCTCCCTACTTGAATTACCTTGAGCCAAGTTTGTCCAGGGTAACAAGAATATATATGTATTTCCATTTGTGTGGAAATCATCACTTCAACTTTGTAATACTTGTTCCATGAAAGGATCGCCTATGAAGATTGGTCCCATAAAATTTATCTAGAAGGAATGTTAACTTTATATCATCAGCCAGAGAAAGTGAAAGCATAATTTACCAATAAAATATTCTATTTATTCTATTTAAAATGTACATAGAGTTAGTAAATTATCCATACTCTAAGCCCTAAAGGAAGCACTGTCCATTGGACTTGAAAGAATAATCATTTAGTGGAGTTTAAGTCAATACATAAGGGAATATTTCATTATCATATAACATTTCTCTCACTTTCCCCTGTTTTATTTTCATGTATGGATTTGTATATCTACTGTTTACTTCTATTTACTCCTTTTTTGAACTTCTAAGTAATAGGCCCTGAAGAAGATGACATGTTTTTAATTACATTAGATTCTAAGATATATATTGTATGAGTGACTAATATAGTTGGCAAACATTACATCTAGTGAAATCACCCCTATTTTTAAAAAACAATCAGATGACACGGGAGTTTTGTTTGGCGTATAACACAAAGAAGATTTCATTAAACATCTACACAGAAATGTCTTTGTACTTATACTTTAATGCATCTATCTAATCTTACTAATTCTTCTTTAGAGGCTCAATTTTCCAATTATTTGTGTTAATACTCTGACCTAATAGTGGGGCAAAATTTGTATTACTGGTATATAGATCAAATGTTTTCAAAGATGAGATATAAGAGAGAAAGGGCAAGAAAAAGGCATTCATTGCAGGGCAGAGATGGTAGGTTAATGATACTGTAAGTGTACTCACTCCCTGTAAGACTGAACCATTTCCAAGTGAACAATCATAGGCGCAATTAAAGTTTTATCATATTTTAATAAATGATTCAGAGAGCTTTGTAAAAAATCCAAAGAGACATTTTAAAGAAAGTTGTGATCAATAATGGCAGTCTCTCAAACACCTGACACAACAAAAGGAAGTCATAAAATGAACAGCAATGAAATTACAATTAAAGTCATGGTATTTTTTTTTTTTTTTTTTGCGGTACGCGGGCCTCCCACCGCCGTGGCCTCTTCCGTCGCGGATCACAGGCTCCGGACGCGCAGGCTCAGCGGCCATGGCTCACGGGCCCAGCCGCTCCGCGGCATGTGGGATCTTCCCAGACTGGGGCATGAACCCGTGTCCCCTGCATCGGCAGGCAGACCCCCAACCACTGCGCCACCAGGGAAGCCCCATTCATGGTATATTTTAACAATAATAATATATGGTACTTTTGGCTCCCAGTTATATCAGTTTAAAAATCCAAAGGTATTCAATTTCCTGTATTTAAGAAGCAATGACAGAATTTTTTCATTTAAAATACAGTTGTTATTTTAAAGAGAAAAGAAAGAATTATTTTCTCAGTGGGGCTAAAAAGATATAAGATCATCCAATTCTATATACAACGTCTACTCAAATTTGTCTGTGGCCGATGAGGTTTATTGGCACTGTTCAAGGCATTCCTTCCTCCTTCCCCTCTTTCATGGTCTGGCATTTTTCCTCACCACTCAAGGGTTTCATTCCTCCAAACTTCATTTTACCTTTAGCTGCCAAGAGCTGATGGCTTTCCCTGTTGCCTAAAGCAGTTTCCTTCTAGCTACACAGAGAAGGAAGAGAAAGTTAAACCTTCAATGAAGAAATTTCATTTTGCAGAATGCAAAAGACACCAAAACTGTTCTCTCATATTCCACAAAAGTAATCTACCCACGTCTGTGAATGCTCTCCTAAAAATTCTCATATGAAAATCATTTTCATGCAATCTTAGACTATCCATTTCATTATGACCTTGCCATCTTAAACAGTAATCTAATCCTACAAAGTTCTCAAGAAGGAAGCCCTAATACCTCCATGTGAGAATGAATTAGCTAATGTGAGATGTGTAAAATGGAGGCCCAACTTCAATTAGTGCACAGATGTATTCCAACAGATTACAACAACCACGTTGTGCCACCATAATTGCAAAATTTAACCAAATCCCTGGTGACAATTCGTGAAATAGTTTAGTCCTTCAAAAAGAAACATGATTGCCAAATTCTTTACCAGAAATAAACAAATATGGTTAGACACTTGCTAGATAAAAATATCATTAATCAAAGCTGACTGCTTAACCAAAAGCTAAATTTTCAACCAAACAGTAATAGCAAAACTACTTATTTGTTTCATATATTTAAGTATAGTCTCAAAAAAGGAGGAGACTTACCGTCACACAAAGAGTGTGTGAGGAGATTGGTTCAAGACAGTAGAGTAGAAGGACGTGCTCTCACTCCCTCTTGCAAGAACACTGGAATCACAACTAACTGCTGAACAGTCATCGACAGGAAGACAGTTGGAACTCACCAAAAAAGATACCCCAAAGACAAAGTAGAAGCCACAATGAGACGGTAGGAGGGGCGCAATCACAATAAAATCAAATCCCATAACTGCTGGGTGGGTGACTCACAGACTGGAGAACACTTATACCACAGAAGTCCACCCACTGGAGTGAAGGTTCTGAGCCCCACGTCAGGCTTCCCAACCTGGGGGTCCAGCAACAGGAGGAGGAATTCCTAGAGAATCAGACTTTGAAGGCTAGTGGGATTCGATTGCAGGACTTCGACAGGACTTGGGGAAACAGAGACTCCACTCTTGGAGGGCACACACAAAGTAGTGTGTACATTGGGACCCAGGGGAAGGAACAGTGACACCATAGAGACTGAACCAGACCTACCTGCTAGTGTTGGTGGGGGTCTCCTGCAGAAGCAGGGGGTGGCTCTGTCTCACCGTGAGGACAAGGACACTGGCAGCAGAAGTTCTGGGAACTACTCCTTGGCGTGAGCCCTCCCAGAGTCTGCCATTTGCCCCACCAAAGAGCCCGGGTAGGCTCCAGTGTTGGGTCTCCTCAAGCCAAACAACCAACAGGGAGGGGACCCAGCCCCACCCATTAGCAGGCAAGTGGATTAAAGTTTTACTGAGCTCTGCCCAACAGAGCGACAGCTAGCTCTACCCACCACCAGTCCCTCCCATCAGGAAACTTCCACAAGCCTCTTAGATAGCCACATCTGCCAGAGGGCAGACAGCAGAAGCAAGAAGAACTACAATCCTGCAGCCTGTGGAACAAAAACCACATTCATAGAAAGATAGACAAGATGAAAAGGCAGAAGGCTTTGTACCAGATGAAGGAACAAGATAAAACCCCAGAAAAACAACTAAATGAAGTGTAGATAAGCAACCTTCCAGAAAAAGAATTCAGAATAATAATAGTGAAGGTGATCCAAGACCTTGGAAAAAGAATGGAGGCAAAGATCGAGAAGATGCAAGAAATGTTTAACAAAGACCTAGAAGAATTAAAGAACAAACAGAGATGAACAATAAAATAATTGAAATGAAAAATACACTAGAAAGAATCAATAGCAGAATAACTGAGGCAGAACGGATAAGTGACCTGGAAGACAGAATGGTGGAATTCACTGCTGCAGAACAGAATAAAGAAAAAAGAATGAAAAGAAATGAAGACAGCCTAAGACACCTCTGGGACAACATTAAATGCAACAACATTCGCATTATAGGGGTCCCAGAAGGAGAAGAGAGAGAGAAAGGACCCGAGAAAATATTTGAAGAGATTATAGTCGAAAACTTCCCTAACATGGGGAGGAAATAGCCACCCAAGTCCAGGAAGCACAGAGAGTCCCATACAGGATAAACCCAAGGAGAAACATGCCAAGACACATAGTAATTAAATTGGCAAAAATTAAAGACAAAGAAAAATTATTGAAAGCAGCAAGGGAAAAATGACGAATAACATACAAGGGAACTTCCGTAAGGTTACCAGCTGATTTTTCAGCAGAAACTCTACAAGCCAGAAGGGAGTGGCATGATATACTTAAAGTGATGAAAGGGAAAAACCTACAACCAAGATTACTCTACCCGGCATGGATCTCATTCAGATTCGGTGGAGAAATCAAAAGCTTTACAGACAAGCAAAAGCTAAGAGGATTCAAAACCACCAAACCAGCTCTACAACAAATGCTAAAGGAACTTCTCTAAGTGGGAAACACAAGAGAAGGAAAGGACCTACAAAAACAAACCCAAAACAATTAACAAAATGGTAATAGGAAAATACCTATCAATAATTACCTTAAATGTGAATGGATTAAATGCTCCAACCAAAAGACAAAGGCTTGCTGAATGGATACAAACACAAGACCCATATATATGCTGTCTATAAGAGACCCACTTCAGACCTAGGGACACACACAGACAAAGTGAGGGGATGGAAAAAGATATTCCATGCAAATAGAAATCAAAAGAAAACTGGAGTAGCAATACTCATATCAGATAAAATAGACTTTAAAATTAAGAATGTTGGGCTTCCCTGGTGGCGCAGTGGTTGAGAGTCTGCCTGCCGATGCAGGGGACACGGGTTCATGCCCTGGTCTGGGAAGATCCCACATGCCGCAGAGTGGCTGGGCCCGTGAGCCATGGCCGCTGAGCCTGCGCATCGGAGCCTGTGCTCCGCAACGGGAGAGGCCACAACAGTGAGAGGCCCGCGTATCGCAAAAAAAAAAAAAAAAAAAAATTAAGACTGTTATAAGAGACAACGAAGGACACTACATAATGATCAAGGGATCAATCCAAGAAGAAGATATAACAATTATAAATATATATGCATCCAACATAGGAGCACCTCAATATATAAGGCAACTGATAACAGCTATAAAAGAGGAAATCGACAGTGACACAATAATGGTGTGGGACTTTTTAACACCTCACTTACACCAATGGACAGATCATCAAAACAGAAAATTAATAAGGAAACACAAGCTTTAAATGACACAATAGACCAGATAGATTTAATTGATATTTATAGGACATTCCATCCAAAAACAGCACATTACACTTTCTTCTCAAGTGCACACAGAACATTCTTCAGGATAGATCATATCTTGGGTCACAAATCAAGCCTCAGTAAATTTAAGAAAATTGAAATCATATCAAGCATCTTTTCTGACCACAACACTATGAGATTAGAAATCAATTACAGGGAAAAAAACGTAAAAAACACAAACACATGGAGGCTAAAAAATATGTTACTAAATAACCAAGAGATCACTGAAGAAATCAAAGAGGAAATCAAAAAATAACTAGAGACAAATGACAATGAAAACACGACAGTCCAAAACCTATGGGATGGTGCAAAAGCAGTTCTAAGAGGGAAGTTTGTAGCTATACAAGCCTACCTCAAGAAACAAGAAAAATCTCAAATAAACAATCTAAACTTACACCTAAAGAAACTAGAGAAAGTAGAACAAACAAAACCCAAAGTTAACAGAAGGAAAGAAATCATAAAGATCAGAGCAGAAATAAATGAAATAGAAACAAAGAAAACAAGAGCAAAGATTAATAAAACTAAAAGCTGGTTCTTTGAGAAGATAAACATAATTGATAAACCATTAGCCAGACTCATCAAGAAAAAGAGGGAGAGGACTCAAATCAATAAAATTAGAAATGAAAAAGAAGTTACAACAGACACCACAGAAATACAAAGCACCCTAAGAGACTACTACAAGCAACTCTATGCCAATAAAATGGACAGCCTGGAAGAAATGGACAAATTCTTAGAAAGGTATAACCTTCCAAGACTGAACCAGGAAGAAATAGAAAATATGAACAGACCAATTACAAGTAATGAAATTGAAACTGTGATTAAAAGTCTTCCAACAAACAAAAGCCCAGGACCAGATGGCTTCAGAGGTGAATTCTGTCAAACATTTAGAGAAGAGCTAACACCCATCCTTCTCAAACTCTTCCAAAAAATTGCAGAGGAAGGAACACTCCCAAACTCATTCTATGAGGCCACCATCACCCTATGAGGATACCAAAACCAGACAAAGATACTACAAAAAAAGAAAATTACAGACCAATATAACTAATGAATATAGATGCAAAAATCCTCAACAAAATACTAGCAAACAGAATCGAACAACACATTAAAAGGATCATATACCATGATCAAGTGGGATTTATCCCAGGAATGCAAGGATTCTTCAATATACGAAATCAATCAATGTGATACACCATATTAACAAATTGAAGAATAAAAACCATAGATCATCTCAATAGATGCAGAAAAAGCTTTTGACAAAATTCAACACCCATTTATGATAAAAACTCTCCAGAAACAAGGCATAGAGGGAACCTCCCTCAACATAATAAAGGCCATATATGACAAACACAGAGCAAACATCATTGTCAATGGTGAAAAACTGAAAGCATTTCCTCTAAGATCAGGAACAAGACAAGGATGTACACTCTCACCACTATTATTCAACATAGTTTTGGAAGTCCTAGCCATGTCAATCAGAGAAGAAAAAGAAATAAAAGGAAGACAAATTGGAAAAGAAGAAGTAAAACTGTCAATGTTTGCAGGTGACATGATACTATACACAGAGAATCCTAAAGATGCCACCAGAAAACTACTAGAGCTAATCAATGAATTTGGTAAAGTTGCAGGATACAAAATTAATGCACAGAAATCTCTTGCATTCCTATACACTAGTGATGAAAAATATGAAAGAGAAATTAAGGAAACACTCCCATTTACCACCGCAAGGAAAAGAATAAAATACCTAGGAATAAACCTACCTAGGGAGATAAAAGACCTGTATACAGAAAACTATAAGACACTGATGAAAGAAATTAAAGATGATACCAACAGATGGAGAGATATACCATGTTCTTGGATTGGAAGAATCAATATTGTGAAAATGACTATACTACCCAAAGCAATCTACAGATTCAATGCAAGCCCTATCAAATTACCAATGGCATTTTTTACGGAACTAGAACAAAAATCTTAAAATTTGTATGGAGACACGAAAGACCCAGAACAGCCAAAGCAGTCTTGAAGGAAAAAAACGAAACTGGAGGAATCAGATTCCCTGACTTCAGACTATACTACAAAGCTACAGTAATCAAGACGATATGGTACTGGCACAAAAACAGAAACATAGATCAACGGAACAAGATAGAAAGCCCAGAGATAAACCCACGCACCTATGGTCAACTAATCTATGACAAAGGAGGCAAGGATATACAATGGAGAAAAGGTAGTCTCTTCAATAAGTGGTGCTGGGAAAACTGGACAGCTACATGTAAAAGAATGAAATTAGAACAATCCCTAACACCATACACAAAAATAAACTCAAAATGGATTGGAGACCTAAATGTAAGGCCAGACACTATAAAACTCTTAGAGGAAAACATAGGAAGAACACTCTTTGACATAAATCACAGCAAGACATTTTTTGATCCACCTCCTAGAGAAATGGAAATAAAAACAAAAATAAACAAATGGGACCTAATGAAACTTAAAAGCTTTTGCACAGCAAAGGAAACCATAAACAAGATGAAAAGACAACCCTCAGAATGGGAGAAAATATTTGCAAACGAATCAATGGACAAAGGATTAATCTCCAAATTATATAAACAGCTCATGCAGCTCAATATTAAAGAAACAAACAACCCAATCCAAAAATGGGCAGAAGTAAATAGACAATTCTCCAAAGAAGGCATACAGATGGCCAAGAAGCACATGAAAAGCTGCTCAACATCATTAATTATTAGAGAAACACAAATCAAAACTACAATGAGGTAACACCTCACACCAGTTAGAATGGGCATCATCAGAAAATCTACAAGCAACAAATGCTGGAGAGGGAGTGGAGAAAAGGGAACCCTCTTGCACTGTTGCTGGGAATGTAAATTGATACAGCCACTAAGGAGAACAGTATGGAGGTTCCTTAAAAAAATAAACATAGAATTACCATATGACCCAGCAATCCCACTACTGGGCATATACCCAGAGAAAACCATAATTCAAAAAGACACATGCACCCCAATGTTCATTGCAGCACTATTTACAATAGCCAGGTCATGGAAGCAACCTAAATGCCCATCAACAGACGAATGGATAAAGAAGACGTGGTACATATATACGATGGAATATTACTCAGCCATAAAAAGGAACGAAATTGGGTCATTTGTAGAGACGTGGATGGATCTAGAGACTGTCATACAGAGTGAAGTAAGTCAGAGAGAGAAAAACAAATATTGTATATTAACGCATATATGTGGAAGCTAGAAAAATGGTACACATGAAATGGTTTGCAGGGCAGAAGTTGAGACACAGATGTAGAGAACAAACGTATGGACACCAAGGGGGGAAAGCGGCAGGGGGTGGGGTGGTGGTGTGATGAATTGGGAGTTTGCAATTGACATGTATACACTGATGTGTATAAAATGGATGACTAATAGGAACCTGCTGTATGAAAAAATAAATTAAATTAAATTCAAAAAAAAAGAGTGTGTGTGTGTGTATACATTCTAGTGTAAGTATGATGCTATCATTCACCAACGTGAATTTTGAGCCCACTCCCCTTCCCCAATAATAGTGATGGACTTTCCTGTATTAGTCCACAGTGTCTCTCTGAGCCTTCCCTAGTGAACACTTTGCATTTGTGAGATAATCTGCCCCTTGAGTCTGGAGTAAACACCAATTCGGATCATGTTGGCACCTGTTGACCATACTTCCATCAACTGAGCCCACTCAAGTGGCCATATTTATTACAAAACATGATTTTAAATTTAGTGATTATTAAGCGACCCTCAAATTTTGGTAAAACATACAGATTTAAACCTAATAAGGTCATCATTGTATATTAGGAATCACTTACACTAAAGTCATAAAGTCATTGGCTTATGCACTCCAATGTTTCTTCAAAATACATTTTAATCCAGTTATGGTCACTGCCTTTCTAAGGGTGTGTTACAGTCTACTTCCCTTTGAATACCTTAATGCCTACACTGCTGAGAGATGGGAATACATCTCAGGATATTTTAACTTTACCTCCTCACAATCATAGTACTGAGTGTAAATACACCCAATGCTCAACAAATAAAAAAGAAATTGAATCCTAAAATTCGTAAGTTTGCAAGGTTAGTGCACTCTATGATGAAATAAGTCTTAATCTTCGTACTTAATTATTTACATAAATATCTAGGAAACTCCTACTGCTTCATTGTAGGTACTGTTATGGAAGCAGTGCCCGTTCATTTGGAGCACTCGATACACAAATCCACAAAATCCACAAAATACCCACATGCTGTAATAAGCACTATGGAGGAAGAAAACAAGGAAGCAAGACAGAACCTAACAGGTAACAGCTTACTTTTGACAAGGTGATCAAGAATGATCTCTGTGACGCAGAGACCTTTGAGCTGAAGTTTAAACTTTGCAAAGGAGCTAGGCATTTAAAGAGAGGAAGGAATAGTCCAGGCACTGGGAACACTTGAAGAGGCCTAGGGAGTGAAATTGTTTCATGTGTTTCAGGTACTAAAAGACCAGGGTGGGGACTTCCCTGGTAGCGCAGTGCTTAAGAATCCGCCTGCCAATGCCGAGGACACGGGTTCAAGCCCTGATCCTGGAAGATCCCACATGCCTCCCAGCAACTAAGCCGGTGCACCACAACTACCAAGCCTGCGCTCTAGAGCCCACGAGCTGCAACTACTGAGCCCATGTGCCACAACTACTGAAGCCTGCGTGTCTAGAGCCCGTGCTCTGCAACAAGAGAAGCCCCCGCATTGAGAAGCCCATGCACTGCAACAAAGAGCAACCCCCGCTCATCACAACTAGAGAAAGCCCACGCACAGCAATGAAGACCCACCACAGCCAAAAATAAATAAATTAAAAAAAAAAAAAAAAAGACCAGGGTGGCTGGAGCATATAAATGAGTGGGAGATGCACTCAGGGAGATTGTAGCGGAGGGCCAGATCAGAGAGTGAGCTGTAGGCTACCAGAAGGAATTTGTTATTAATCGTTTTGTGTTTCTGCATTTATTCCTTTTTTCTATGTAGTTATGAGCCACTGAATGTTCTTAAGGAGAGGCATAATGGCATTGCTTTGTATGAAGAGTGAATCACAAGGGAGCGAACTATGGAGGTAGGTTAATGTGAAGGCTGTAGCAGGAATCCAGGAAAATTATGATGATGCCACTAATTTGGTGGCAGGGTAGATATAGAAAACAAAGTGGAAGAGGTACAGCTGAGAAATATAATTGAACAGAGATGCGTTTGGGAGATAAGATTGAGAGATCTAAACATGGACTGATTAGGGATAAAATGCCGTGACGAGGAACAGAAAGCAATCAACACTTGGTGGATGGTGGAACCATTAATCCAGATGACAAAGACTGGGGAAAAGGATCTGAGACAAGAGTTTTAGGGAAAATCATAAATTATTACCACTATGATGTGAAGAATGACCCATTCATATTAATAAACTTTAAGTTCCTTTACAGGGTTAGAAAAATAACATATAATTCTTCCCAGTACTTCACACTCTCTCACATGTCTAACAGGAAGAGACATTAGGTAAATATTAATTTTTATTATTCATGAAAAATGCAAGATTCTGTTCTTTTTCCTTGCCACAGAGAAAGTTGGTTGGTCACATTAAATAAGGTGAATAGGACCCCAATGATTCCACCTCTGAATTTCTTACATTTTCTTTGCTGCCAAAACTCTTCTCAGCAACAGGTAGCAAAATCACAGAAGCACTACCACAGGAGGGCTCCCATGGTCTCTCCTGGTCCTGAGAGTCACAGAGGCAGGAGGATGCTCTTGGCAGAGAGCCAGACCTGACTCATCTTTCTTCCATAGAAGCATCAGGTACCCTGTAAGCCCTGCCCTGCACCATAGGAATCATGGCAAACCATATACTCGGCTTTTATAAGAATATGTCATGGTGTCCCACGATTGCACAATGGTTCACGTTCAAAAGGGGACCTCTAAATAAAGAGGTACTTTAAACAGCTACAAAATACAAAAACGTACCTTAAGCAAAACTACTGTCGGTTGCCTGATACAGGGCACATCCTTCATTACATCAAATGCCATATTTTGTCTAGCATTTTGTTGTAAATAAGCTGTTCTAGCAATCATGATCATTCCACACACAGGGCTCAGATAAGGCTTTCAGATAATAAAATTTGTTAAAGATCCTACTTAACATAGTTTCTAAAAAAGTGAATTCTAGTTTAAATTGTTTTAAATGATGGAAAAATAAGTTAAAGACTTTTCAATAAAATGGACTGTTTAATAATTGGACTTGGTTTGCAGATGATATATAGATAGGTTTTATTGACATTAAAGCAAAAATCATAAATATATATTTTAAATTACCAAAGAAAGACAATACCTTTCTCCTGCCCATAGAGAAGCATGAGAAATAGAAAAGAACATTGTGTTTCTGAAAAAACCTGAACCTTCTAGCACTGACTTCACACTCAACAACTGAAAATCCATCATTCTTTTAAAAGCCTATGTTGACTTGGTCTTTATCTTATTGAAATGAGCTTTTTAAAACCTCCCCTAAGCTTCTCTCACATAAAAATTGCTCTTAGCTTCAGAGGAGATATAAATTATTTTGAATATTGCAACTGTAATTAAAAAAACACTAAAATAATGAGAAATATGTTTGCTGTAATCACAAAAGTTGGCACTGAAGTTTCTAGTATGTTAATCTCGCTTTAATCTTTTGTCTTTAATAGAAGTGACGAAAACAACTATTTTCTTCTTAAACTAAATGACGGTTTCAGCTGAAGCCGATAAAAAGTTAAAATGATTCTGAATCTCATCTGAATTTCACTATAAAATGCACATTCGTTTGAAAAAAAACTGCGTCGAGAAATGGGGCTAAGCAGTCCCGTCAATCATTTGTGTTTGTGTGCTCCGAAGGGGTTCGGCGCATCCTCGCCGTCTCCACAGGTAGTGTCAGCTCTGTTGGTTCTGCACGCTCACATTTGCAGATGGGAAAAAGAACACATGCTTTTTGCTCGTAAAGAATACGACCTACCCCTGGAACCGAAACCCATCCAACGACTCAGCTAGCGTAGACAGAAAGAAATAATAGTAAACCATGAGGTGCAGCTAGCTGCCTTGCCTTTCCACATTTTCTGAACCTGAAATCCACACCGTCAAAACTGGCAAAGGACCGGTTGCCTTTCCAGCTCCTCTTTGTCCAGTCGCTGGCACCTCCTCGCCTAACTTCTCCCCTCTACTTTCCAGGTGGCATTAACACCGGTCGGCCAAAACACGACAGATGTGAAATCAGGCACAGGTGGGTGTGGCGGTCGAGGCGAGCACTGGCGAGAGACTGGCGGTTTCCCTCCCCGCCATACCGGAGGAACAAGAGAAAAGGCACTTACTTGCAACCTTGCCCGCCGACCATGCTCACCCAGTGCGCACGCAGAGTCTGGCGCCGGGTAGGGGGCGGGCTTCAGGGACCCTTCCTCGCTCCCGGCCTCTCTCCCGCGGCGTCCCCTCCGCTGCCGCTGCCACTGCCGCTGCCGCTCCCTCTTTCTCTGGGCTCCTGTTGCTCAGCGGACGCCTGCCACTACCCGCCGCTGGCACCCAGCCCCAGCCGGCCGAGCCCGCGGAATTGGAAACCAGACACCGGACGCAGCACTGCGGGCGAGGGCCAGCCCGGAGACTGCGCCCCTCCTTCCGGGGCGCGCCCAGGGAAGCAGCGGCCCCGCCCCGGTTCTCCGGCCCCTCCTCGCTCCCCGCCCTTTCCCCACCCTCGCTCCCCGCCGCCCTCCACTCCCGCAGGGGGCGCGGGGCGGGGACCCAGCCGGCGAGGTATTGGAGATGCTGCAGTCTCGCTACCGTGCGCTAGTAGAAGGCAGAGGAGGGGATGGCAAGACCGTGCACCCTCACCTACCCCATTGGGTGGGGCGCGCGCGTGTGTGTCCAGGAGCCAGAAGAGCCCTTCCCTTACCTCACTCCGCCCCCATCACCCCTTCCTCCCTTCCTGCTCAGCAGAATCTGCTGAGATTTCCGAGAAGTCACTTACTGCGGCTTGACGGGGAGCTGGAGAGAACTACGGGCAGAGGAGGTGGGGACCTATGGCAAAGGCCCAGCCATTGTCTCCTGGGCCCTGGGCTCCGAGGATTCAATACTGGGAATCGGTTCCTTCCCTGGGACTTTGCCCACGGAGGCTGGGTTGGTGGCGCGCTAGACCTGTCTCTAGGCTGCGATTTTTCTTTTCTTTTTTATGATAGATCGATCGGGTTGCCAAGTCTTCCAGGGAAGCAAAGAATGCATTTTCTTTCAAAGGCGGAGAGAGGAGCCCAAGTCGCCGTGGGTGGAGAGGGGGACCTGGGGCAGAGGGAACTTGCCTTCCCGGACCTGGGACCCGCTCATCTGGTTACACCATCAGTCATATAGGTTCTGACTTTCAGAGCTGGGTAGGAGCGACTGTGAAAAGAAATCTTTCTAAATCATTTTGTGCGATGTGTGTGCGCGCGCGCGTTTTCTACAGCAGCCTGCTGGGAGGAAGGGGATGAAAACAGGATAGAATTATCTTTCTCAAAGAGAAACAGGAAGTTTCCACCAAAGGGAAAAATCGAAGGATTAAGACGTTGAGGCAGGGTAGACTTCCGGATCCCGGCCTTATAAAATGGACAGATCACTTAGCTGTATAAATATGAATGATGGGCTTTTGCAGCTATAGTGTAATTTGCTTCCACTCCTATTATAGAAATGATACTTAGTGGTAAACACACAGGATACCAAGTCCCAGGGTTTACCTTTCTGGGCCGCTTATTGAGCTTCTGAGATTTGCCCTGGGGCTTTGGACCTTAACATTCTTGATTTGTAAGATGTGCTGTTGAAGGAAGGAAACTGTCAGTTTCTGAGGCTTTCCACTGAAGAGTGAACTGGGTCACTGGGACCTAATTCTCAATGCCATGTCATGGCCAAGTCACTTTCTCTTCCTTCATTGTTTGCAGACATAAGAAGAAGAATTAACTGTACTAGGAGACACAGCCTTTTTTATTAGATGCAGTAAAGCCACTGTCTTTTCTTACCACCTTGAAGTGGAGTCTCCCTTCAACTAAATTGTCTGATGCACAGTCACTGAGATGTAAGATGAGCTCAATCAACCCTTTCCCTTACAGCTCTCTCCATTTCATTAGGGAATAATCCATATGACATTCAGAATAATTAGAACCCACAGAATTTCAAATCCATGTTATTTTTTCCTTAAGAAGATAAATTAGAACATTAAGGCTCTAGCTGATTAAGACAAAGAAAAACTGATCAGTGCCTCTGAAATTATAAAATTTATTAATATGATTAACACAGATTTGATCAAATTCCAAAATAGTCAAAGCTTTAAACAAACAATCAAGAACAAATCAAAGTACCATATTATAAAATACAGTATAGAGTGAGTTTACTGGATTTGTTATTCCTAGAGATGGTGAAAAATGAAGACAAAAATAGAGTCAAGAGGAATTGGAAAATGATGGCGCCATATGGAATGATAGGAAATTAGAGTCACTTCTGGTGGTTAATATCATGTAGGACCACCCAGAAAACTTCACTTGGGATAGCGATGAGATACTAGGCTGGGTGATCCATTGGTTCGATGAAGTGTAGCAGGTTTTCTTAATGACCAAAATTTTTTCCCACCTGTGCGGTAGGAAAGGGATTTGGTATCCCTCTCCCCCTGCCACTAAGAAAATAATAAATAATATATACCATGCTTTGCCACTCTAAAAATCTGTTCAATATACCTAGGTTCTTATTAGGGGTCTTCAAAAATAAAACCTCCTTGGTTTGTCTGAGGGGTCCCTGGTGGGATTTTACCTGTGAATTCATTGGCAAAGCATGGTGTACATTATTCATTATTTTTTCTAATTCTCTTTCATCTCCCAACTATTTATTTACCATCCATCTATTTACTTTATGTACCATTTTCAGTCTTGCAAGAATTTGTAATCTGTTGCCTATAGTCTATGCTGTCTGTGTTTTTATTGCTCTTTTGGCAGTGCTGGGATTTTTTGTCTCTGTTTAAATTCAGAAAAAGACTCTCCAAGTCTCCTATTGAATATTACACTAAATACCCCTAAGAATTCACCAAACACTAAGTGATGGTGTCACATGTAGACATAAGTAGATAGTGCCATTGAGAAGATTAAAGCATAGGCTTGAATTATGGGAGGCAGAGAAGAACCCAGTTGAGCCAGCCAACAACCAATAAATTCTTGGACTATTCACAACTGATATTCTATGATTTGGGTAGAAAAAAGTAGGGATGTTTATACTTTGAAATTGACTAATATTATACTTCAAAACCAGAACAAGAATGAAGAATTTTGTTTTACTTAGTAGTAACATGGAAATCCACACATCTATCTTTTCCACAATTGCCACTCCAATTTTCAAAACTACAGAAGTTTCTGGAAAAGAGGTAGATAGGCAGTAATATGAGACAATAAACTAAGCAATACAGTACTGGCAGAGTTTTCTCATTAAATAGGATTAGAAATATCTATTTATCTTCTAACATCTGCTACATGGCAATGTTCTAATTTGAGGAAAAACAATTACACTGTTGTGAAAATGGAGGAATAGAGCTATGTTTTTGTGTATACATAGCTAAAATGTAGGGTTCAGGACTTCCCTGGTGGCACACTGCATAAGACTCCATGCTCCCAATGCAGGGGTCCTGGGTTCGATCCCTGGTCAGGGAACTAGCTCCCATGTGTATGCCACAACTAAGAGTCCGCATGCCACTACTAAGGAGCCCATGTGCTGCAACTAAGGAGCCCTGGAGCCATAACTAAGGAGCCTGTGTGCCTCAACTAAGGAACCCACCTGCCACAACTAAGACTTGGTGCAACCAAATAAATAAGTTTTTTTTTTTAAGTAGGGTTCAGAGACTTTCCTGGTGGTGCAGTGGTTAAGAATCCGCCTGCCAATGCGGGGGACACAGGTTCGAGCCCTGGTCCTGGAAGATCCCACTTGCCGCAGAGCAACTAAGCCCGTGTGTCACAACTACTGAGCCTGCGCTCTACAGCCCGTGAGCCACAACTACTGAGCCCGTGTGCCACAACTACTGAAGCCTGCGCGCCCTACAGCCCGTGCTCCAGCAAGAGAAGCTCTTGCTCCTACAGCAAGAGAAGCCACCGCAATGAGAAGCCTGTGCACCGCAACAAAGAGCAGCCCCTGATCCCCGCAACTAGAGAAAGCCCGCGTGCAGCAACAAAGACCCAATGCAGCCAAAAATTAATTAATTAATTAATTATTTTAAAGTAGTGTTCAAAAGTAGAGTTTCAAAGTAGGATTAAAAAGAACTAGAGCTATAATTAAAACATGGTGCAATAAACAAGGAAGATTATCAGACATAAGCTGAAGTGATAAGATGGACAAATTATGCATAATGAAACAACAGAAGAAAAGCAGTTTCCTAAAAATGTATCAACATCAGAGTGTTTACTGATCTAATTTGACATGGTCTTGGCCGTTGTGCCAGTAAACTCATGTAAAGAAAAATAAATGTGTTTTGTTTTGCATGTAGTAGATGCTCAGTAAATATATTGATTGATCAATTATTCATGAAGAATTCCTCTCACAAGGTCAAACAGCCCACGGATGGGTCCTTTACCGGAGCAATGCTTTTGTTGATGATGTGCTTTCTTTGGAATTGTTCTTGATCAAAACCACTGTTATCCAAGTCCCCTTCTTGCAGAAGCCTTAAACTAGACAAGGTTACACAATATATGAAACCTTTGCTTTTAGACATTGGGGCAACATGATATGCAAAACTGTGAACCCTGAGAGAAAGGAAATAAACAAGGTGAGTTGGTGATCGTCCCAGTTTACTACATGAAATTGGTTTTCAGACTGAAGCAAAGAAAGAGGAAAACCCCAAAAGAGCTCCACAACCTCCCTGAGTTGAGAAGACAGAAACTAGAGTTTAACAGGCTGAGGCAGCTGGAATCTGTGGGCTAGAGAACCAGAGAGAAGGGAACGGCATAGAGAGTATGCCAGGGACCTGCAGAGGAGACCCTCACCTTTTCTGGTTGATCCTGATGTGCCATTGTGTGAGAACAGACATACCTAAGGCCAGGGAAAGAACTAATGGCAAACAGCATGTCAAAAAATTCCTGGACCTCACGCAGGGCTAGAAATTGTATTCCCCCCAGCCAAAGTGGAAAGATCTCGTCACATGTGAGATATTGGTAGAATCCTTAAAAGGATATTGTCTTAGTAGTGGGGCTAAATTAACTTTAAAGTTGCTCTGGATTTACAGCAACAAAGCTTAAAAGCAAGACAAAAGAATCCAACCGGTTTCAACTTGCTTAATTGCTAACCAGAATAAAATTCAACATTTCTGAAGGACCTGAAAACATAAAATTATCACTGATTGGCATCCATTTAAAAAAAATTACCACACTTGCAAAGAAGGAAAATACGAACTATAGCCAGGAGACAAGTCGATTAAAAGTCATTTCTGGGAAAAAAAAAAAAAGTCATTTCTGGGAACAGACCCAGAAATGGCGAAGACGGTGGAATTAACAGATTAGGACATTAGATTGCATATTATGTGTGTTTTGAATGCCCAAGACAGTAGAGAAAAATCTGAGCACGATGAAGAGAGGGAAATAGAAGATATAAAAAACCCCAAAACTGAACTTCTAGATGTCAAAAATACAATATAAGAAATTGAAAATCCATGCTATTTAAAAGTAATACTCACTTGGAAGAATATTTAAGGAATACATATGCGTAAGGTCGGATCTTAACAAACGGCACCGCGAAACAGAGGAAAGCTTCAAGTGAGCTTTATTAGGGAGCGCTCCCGGGCGAGGTTCACCGGTCCGAGAGAAAGGGGCCAGAGAAGTCGCTCTCGGGCGAGGGTTGGGCAAGATTTTATAGGGGAAGAAGGGAAAGGGGTGTGGTGAATCTCCGAGGGCACAGGGTATTCCTTATTTGGTGGTCTTTTCGGGTATCCTGGGGGACCGTTAGTCCCGCCCCTCGAAAGGCGGGAAGGCTGGGCTGGGTTCAAAGTCCCCAGGTCAGTTCCTGGAACTGGGTGGTCCGGAATGTCTCCAGGGCAGTTTCTGGAACTGGGTGGTCCAGAGAATTTCGGTCTGATGCAACCTGTGAATCTGATTGTGTTCCCCTGCCTCGGGCCAGTTGGCCTTACAATATGTATACGCAAAATAGAAAAGTAATGACTCCTGTAATCCTGAATTTCATGTACGAACTGTTTTATTTAAGAGGTTGACCACTGTCTTTCCAGACTTTTATTTGTCTGTGTGAACAAATATAGTATTATTTGAAACAATAAAATAGTAATGCATAATTTTTTGCCGTTATAATAATTCAAAGTTGTGACCATATTTAACTTCGCAATAAGTATTTTAATATATTGGATTTACCTAACATATTATATTTATATTTATTAAGTTCACTCTCAAGGTTTAGAAATTTTTGTCCATTAAAGATATATAAAACAGGCCTTGAAGATAGTTCCAAAAGAAAAATTTAAAAATATTTCAGCAATTATCATTAGTGAAATCAAGATGTAACTTCCCAAGCTGCTACTTTAAAGGTGGTAACAGCTATTTAAATGTATTAACTCCGGTATCTTTACTAAATTGAAACTTCCATTATGCAACATTAAATGGAGTTTACATAAGTGGAGTTTATATAGGCATTTTTTTGGTGGTTGTTTTGATTGTTGTCAGAAGTAGACTGTTGGCAAATTCGAACATGTAGTCTAGGATGTGGTAATAACTGAATTTTGCCAGAGTACGAGATGTTAAAGCAAAGATGGGATGGGGTATTTGAGAAAGAAGAAACAATGGAATGAATGTTCCCAGTTCATGGATCAGAAGTTCTGAGTGATTTAGAAAGACCTAAGAGAGGGGTCAGCCTGGGGAGGTCTCCAGGAGCCCAGCACTCAAAGGGTCTGAGATACATTTGCAAGGACTTGTTTGCTATTTATAGACCCCCTGTTCTAAGCACTAAGTTTGTTGTTTAAAGATTCCCACACTGCAACTTTTTATCATGTAAATACTAATTAGTTAAGGTTTATCTTTGAAATCACAGATTTTCCAATGATCAGATTATCATTGTAGTGGGGAGTTTTGACAATTAAAAAAAAGGTTTACTTCGCTGTGTTTTAAGCAATTCAGTAAATAGACTCAAAATTTCCAGCAGTGAGGAAAGATCAAAAAAAAAAAAAAGGAAACCAGATTTTCTTTAAAACCGAATGTATTTGTGTTATGATGACTAGGATATGGTAAATTTTAAATCTGAATCCTGTTTAAGCAATGTCTAAAATAGCTACCTATTCCAAAAATATTTTGGGAGTGCATCATTATGTGAAAGGTAGTGAAGATAGACTGAATGGTAAATAATACTATGTTTTTTAAAATGGTCAGTATATTTTTATAAAAAATTCAGGAAAGTAGTTAGGTTTCACACTTAAAATTGTTTTTGTCCTTGCCAGTGAGATTAATAACACTTGTTTACTTTTTAATACGTAGTAGACATTGTTTTTAAAACTCTACTTGTTTAACCCATTTAATCCATACAACAACTCGTGGAAGTAAGTAGTATTATCATCCCCATTTTTGCAGGTAAGAACATTTAAATGTGAGAGGTTAATTAACTTTCCCAAGGTCACCCAGCTAATATGTGGAAGGGCCAAGGTGTCAGCCTAGGTAATCAGGCTCTGGAGTCTGTGCTTAAGCACCAAGTGATACTAATCCCACAGGGAAATGGCTATTCTATGTCTTATAAAGACAGTATACACATTAAGAAACATAAAATTACAATTAAGAAAAATTGGCCAGGATACATTATAATTATGAATTGAAAATAAAGTTGGTAATTGTAATGTAGAAGAACAATATAAACATAAAGTAAATCTCTCAGTAGTTCATTTATTTACAAATAAACATGTTAACTGGAATCAAACAAGTCAGAGAAGTTCAGTTGCATTGTATTATAGTGGAGAGAATACAGAAGCCATTTCCTGACCTACCAATTATGACTGTGTCGTTCATTGCACAAGTCTCCTAATCTCTGTGTATTTCACTTTTCTCCTCTCTAAATAGGAAGGCTTGTACTAATTATTTTTAAGATCCTTTCTTTGCTAACCTTTTAGATTTGTTTCTTTTAAATGAATATGTGTAGTTTTTCTAAGTCAAATTTAAATCGAATATTCTTTCATTGAAACATGTTACCTACTGGGTAATTGTTGTTTGTAAGCAGCATGTATTCAGTATTCATATTTTCTCTATGATGGCTACTTTTGGGAGATGTTATCAAAATGGCTAATTAGTGTCTATTGTTACAAGTTAAGAGAAATAATCAAATGAGGATTAATTGAATAAAAGCCATAGACTCAAATGTGAAGTTATCCTTACAGCACTGGATTATGACTCATTCCTTCAGAGGTACCTCAGTCAAATTCTAGCATGCTGCATACAGTGGACATTCTGTATATACTATTGATTTGCATACACAAACTGTTTCCTCCTCACGCACTCATTTTGATAAATGCTATATCTACTGCCACCTGGTGTTCAAAATATGTCAAGTGTTTTAGAAAGTCATAAAAATCTTTTACACTGTTTTCTTTTTCTTCTATTTTTGTTTTACTTTATTTTTTTAGGGAAGTTCTGGGTTTACAACAAATCTGAAAGGGAGGTACAGAGCTTTCTCACATACCCCCTGCCCCCATGCATGCCCAGCCTTCCACATTATCAACATCACTCACCCGAATGGTTTATTTTTTACCAAGGATGAACCTACATTAATGCATCATAATCGCTCAAAGTCCATAGTTTACCTTAGAGTTCACTCTTAGTGTTGTACATTCTATGGGATATTGGACAATTGTATAATTACATATGTCCGTCATTAAACTATCTTACAGAGTATTTTCACTGCCCTAAAATTTTTCTATGCTCTGCTTCTTCATCTCTTCCCTCTCCCCCTCCGCCCTTGGCAACCATTGATTTTTTATTGTCTCCATAGTTTTGCCTTTTCCAGAATGTCATATAGTTTGAATCATACAGTATTATGTACCTTTTCAGACTGGTTCTTTCACTTAATGATATGAATTTAAATTTTCTCCATGTCTTTTCATGGCTTGATAGCTCATTTCTTTTCAGCACTGAGTAATATTCCATTGTGTGGATGTACTTTGGTTTATTTATCTATTCATCTGCTGAAAGATATCTTGGTTGCTTCCAAGTTTTGGCAATTATTACTAAAACTGCTATAATGTCTGTGTGCAGGTTTTTGTGTGAACATAAATTTTCAGCTCTTTTGGGTAATATCAAGGAGGGCAATTGCTCAATCATATGCTAAGAGTAAGTGTTGTTTTGTAAGAACCTGCCAAACTGTCTTCCAAAGTGGCTGCACCATTTTGCATTTCCGCCAGCAATGAATGAGAGTTCCTGTTGTTCCACATTCTCATTAGCATTTGGTGTGGTCAGTATTACAGATTTTGGCCTTAATAGGTGTGTAGTGATATCTCATTGTTATTTTAATTTGCATTTTCCTGGTGCCATATTATGTAGAGCATCTTTTCATATTCTTATTAGACAGCTGTATATCTTCTTCAGTGAGGTAGCTGTTAAGGTCTTTGGCTCATTTTTAAATAGGGTTGTTTTTTTCTACCTGTTGCATTTTAAAAGTTCTTTGTACATTTTGGATAACAGTCCTTTATCAGATGATATGTCTTTTGCAAATATTTTCTTCCACTCTGTACTTATCTTCTAATTCTGTTGATATTATCTTTGGCAGAGTAGAAGTTTTTACTTTTAATGAAGTCCAGCTTATCAATTCTTTTTTTTCATGGACTGTGTCTTTGATATTGTATCCAAAAAGGCATCACCATACCCAAGGTCATCTGGGTTTTCTCCTATGTTATCTTCTAAAAGTTTTATAATTTTGCATTTTACATTTACGTCTGTAAACAACTTTGAGTTAATTTTTGTGAAGGGTGTAAGGTCTGTGTCTAGATTCATTTTTTTGCCTGTGAATGATCAGTTATTCCAGCATTGTTTATTGAAGAGATTACCTTTTTTTTTTTAAACATCTTTATTAGAGTATAGTTGCTTTACAACTATGTGTTGTTAGTGTGTTAGTGTGTGTTAGTTTCTGCTTTATAACAAAGTGAATCAGCTATACATATACATATGTTCCCACATCTCCTCCCTCCTGCATCTCCCTCCCTCCCACCCTCCCTATCCCACCCCTCCAGGTGGTCACAAAGCACCAAGTTGATCTCCCTGTGCTATGCGGCTGCCTCCCACTAGCTAGCTATCTTACGTTTGGTAGTGTATATATGTCCATGCCACTCTCTCGCCTCGTCACAGCTTACCCTTCTCCCTCCCTATATCCTCAAGTCCATTCTCTAGTAGGTCTGTGTCTTTTTTTTTTTAACATCTTTATTGGGGTATAATTGCTTTACAATGGTGTGTTAGTTTCTGCTTTATAACAAAGTGAATCAGTTATACATATACATATGTTCCCATATCTCTTCCCTCTTGCGTCTCCCTCCCTCCCACCCTCCCTATCCCACCCCTCCAGGCGGTCACAAAGCACCGAGCCTAGCCGATATCCCTGTGCCATGCGGCTGCTTCCCACTAGCTATCTACCTTACGTTTGTTAGTGTGTATATGTCCATGACTCTCTCTCGCCCTGTCACAGCTCACCCTTCCCCCTCCCCATAGTCTCAAGTCCATTCTCCAGTAAGTCTGTGTCTTTATTCCTGTTTCACCCCTAGGTTTTTCATGACTCTTTTTTTTTTTTAAATTCCATATATATGTGTTAGCATACGGTATTTGTCACTCTCTTTCTGACTTACTTCACTCTGTATGACAGACTCCAGGTCTATCCACCTCATTACAAATAGCTCAATTTCGTCTCTTTTTATGGCTGAGTAATATTCCATTGTATATATGTGCCACATCTTCTTTATCCATTCATCCGATGATGGACACTTAGGTTGTTTCCATCTCCGGGCTATTGTAAATAGAGCTGCAATGAACATTTTGGTACATGACTCTTTTTGAATTATGGTTTTCTCAGGGTATATGCCCAGTAGTGGGATTGCTGGGTCATATGGTAGTTCTATTTGTAGTTTTTTAAGGAACCTCCATACTGTGTGTTTGGTAATTTTTAAATTCTATTTGACATGTTTGTCTTTTAAGTGGAGTGTTTAGATCATTTACACTTTATGTAATTATTGATATGGTTGAATTTATATCAATGATATTGCTGTCTTACTATGCTTTCTATTTGTTCCATCTTTTGTTTGTCTGTATTTGTTTTTCAAGTTTTCATTCTTTTGAAAAATTATTTTAGCACTTTGAAAGTTTCCATTTGTCCCCTCTTTTGGCTTATTAACCTTCTCTTTGTTTTATATTTTTAAATGGTTATTCTATAATTTAAAATGTGCTTCTTTAACTTATCGAAGTCTAACTTCAAATAATATACCACTTCATGTATACAGTATAACACCTATTCCAAAATACTTCTATTTCTTTAATCTTGTCCTTTTTGCCATGTTGTTAGGCATTTTTTATACATGTTTACAAACAAATTATAAAAAACATACATTATTATCTTGCTTTATACAGTCAACTTAAAAATATTAAAGATGAGAAAAATATGTCTTTCATATTTATTCACATGTTTACAATTTCTAGTGCTTTTCATTCCATTGTTTAAATCCACATTTCAATCTGATATAATTTGCTTTCCACCTGAAGAACTTCCTTTGACCTTGTAGTGCAGCAACACTGGTGATAAATTTTCTTATCTTTTGTTTGTGTTAAAAAGTATTTATCTGATTCACTTTGTTATAAAGCAGAAACGAACACACCATTGTAAAGCAATTATACTCCAATAAATAAAAAGTATTTATCTTTGTTTTGGCAAGATTACACATATATAAGATTGTTAGATATTGGCCCATAGGTTACTGAGACTCTGTAATTTTTTTTCTCTCTAAATTTGCATAGTTTTTATTCCACATTTTCAAGTTCACTGATCTTTTCTACTGCAGTTTCTAATGTGCAGTTAAACCCATCTGGTTTATTTTTCATTTCAGATGATTTTTGTTCATCCCTAGGACTTCTATTAGGATAATTGTTTATAATTTTAATTTCTCTCCTTATTACTTCATGTGTTCCTTTATAACCTTGTCCATGGTTATAATATTCAGAATAGCTATTTTAATATCCTGTTCTGCTTATTTCATAATTAATATCATAACTGAATCTGTTTCTTTTTACTTCTGCTTAAGAGTCACATTTCCTGCTTATTCCATTTTCTGAAAGTTTTGATTGGTTACTGGACATTGTGGATTTTATAGTACTGAGTGCTGCATTTTACTGTATTCTTTAAGCATGGCATGCACTTAAATTCCTTTCAGATTTGTTTAGCCTTTGTGAGGCTTGTGTTAAAGTGTGTTTAAGTCAGGTCTGGAGCAGCCTTTGATAAAGGGCAGAGATCCTGAAACTTAGTTGTCTCAGGACCCATTCTGTCAGATTTCATAATCTTGTGCTGACTATTGTTCAATGTCTAAAAATATTTGTTTCCTACATTTTGTCAAGTTTTCTAGTTATATACAATGAGATGGCAATTCCCACATCCATCTTTTTTAAATATAGGCAGAAGATCCTGACTTTAATTTTAAGTAACCTTAAATAAAGCCCTCTTCCCCAGTGATTGTACCTCATATTAATGACAGCTTAGAATTTGATTTTTTCTCTCCCACATTAGCATATTTAATTTTCATCCATTAAATCAACACAGATCTCTTGAAGTAACTAAGATATGGAGACTATAACCATAACAGAGTAATGCTATAAACAAAACTTCCTACCACAGTCAGCAACATAGAATCTCCGGACCGCCTAGATGAGTTACTCTACTTTACAATTTCAAAGAGAAAAAGTTAATCATATACAGTTAACCTTATATAGGACTCAACTGATAACATAAGAGCCACTGACATAAAACAATATAAAGCAAAACAAAACATACAGAAATTATTTGAGTGCTGTCTTAAAAATACCTATAAATGCTTACTATAATAATAATAATTTATAGTCTAGTTAGGATAGTGTAACACATTTCCATCTTCTTGTTAAAGAAGATTTGTGTAAAAGAGTAGAGAGGCTTATATTTGTAGTGTATGACTTGGCCGTGGGGGCCATCCTCCCTCCCTCCACCAAGAGCAGCAATCAACTTCAACCAATTATGTTGATAATTCTGGCAAATTGAGGTGAATGCACAAAGGCTGTTATGTTGTAGGTTTAACACATAGTCTCTGATTGGGCAAAAAAAAAAAAAAAGTGCCCACTGTTTTTTTCATCTAAAATAATAAAAAAGTAACGTGATCATATTAGAGATTAATGATGGCTGTTCCAGGAAGGTGTTTAGAGCCTCCTGGCATTTCTTGTCATTGGTGTTAAGAAAATGGACTAGAGTGGATTCATATCCTACAAGCTGTTCCATTGGTAGCACATCAACACTTCATGCTGCCTCACAAGCACTTACCCAATTATAAGGTGACCTCATGACAAGCTGCTTTTGCTTCTTACATACTCTGCAGTGGGTGAACTGTTCTGGATTTTCATACTTGTGGTTTTAAAATATTTTATATTTCTGTTTAGCACTACAATTCTGATTATTGCTACAATTTGCTTGGGTTTTCAGTAGAAAACAATGCAGGTCAATGCAAGCTAATGCACATGCAATCGATGTCTTGAAAGCTTTTAATCATACTTTCTTCCTGTACAGATCAATCGGTAATGAAGGTATCCAGTTACCTTCCTTGGAGTGTGTTTGGGAATAGAATTAAGTGAAGAGATCTTGATATGGCTACCTGTTTATAACTGTGCATTATTCATGAGACTTTTCCTGTGTGTATCAAATGCTGCAGCAGCAGAGATCCTCAGCAGACCTTGGCTGGTTTTTCTTGGGTTGCACTGCAGTAGAATCTTTGTGTGCACTGGAAGGATGCAGTGCTTTCTTCTGCAGAAAGCAAGGTGAGGACAGGGAAATACGTTTAATAATTTAAGGTTCAGGAGAAAAACAGACATCTTAGAGATGATTCTTAGTCACTCTTTGGGATGTAAAAGAAAATAACTCAACACATCTCCTTTAATCAAACTGATGCTACTACTGCAGAGCCTTGCTTTTCCTAAATATGGCAGTGCTTCTCCTTGATCTAAAAGCTTCGCTCAGTTGAGAGAATGAATACTTTCCTTCACGATAACTGTCAAGCATGGTTGATAGAACAATTCGAAAGAAATAATTATTCAGCAAAAAAAAAAAAGATAGCTCTTTCATGTACTGAAACAGTATGATGTACCCAATGATCGAAAAACACTATTTTATGAGTTTATGATAGTTTCCTTCCAATTCACTTGTTTAGGATTATTGGAGAGAATCCTAAGCAAAAAGTGAAAGTCAGTGCAGGGTTGGAAATTACTGCCCGTAATACCCATATGGCTAAAAAAGAGACAATTATAATAGGATATTATATTAGAGTTCTATGCTCTCTACTGCACTACTGTATAACAATTTTTCAGTTTTAAGCTCTAGAGAATATGGTTCTGCTATAATGGTGTGATTTTTTTTTTTTTAAAGATTTGGACCTTTGCCCGGAAATTTTGGAAAGAGGTTTGGTTCATCCCTCAGTGTTCACATTTTTCTTCATTGCTTAGGTAAAGGAGATACAATGTGATCTGACTGTTCCCTACTTTAATCATAAAATATGATTATACTTTAATCATAAAGTATGATTATCTGAACCAGACCCTTCTAACATTGCTTAGCATTCATTGATTGTTGGTCTCCCTTGTTTCATAACAGATGCCCTGCCTCTTCATCCATGTTCTGGTCAGTGGAAAGAAAGTTAAAAAGGATAGAATTTAGTTACATGGACAGCTTTAATTGAAAAAAAAAAAAGGTTATAAAGTATAGTATTTATTCCAGAAGGTCATGTTATCTAGCTAAGAATCAGGAATGCTATTACCACGTAAGGATGGGAGAACAAGTTTGGGGGAAACAGAGTCTTTGTAACATACTAAGAGTCTGCTTAACCATGAGACCTAGTTAGAAAATTAGCCTTTATCTAAATCTTACACTTATTAAAAGGAACTTATTGAACAATTTTCACTGTCGTGCCTTGAATTTTCTGTAGTTTTCTCATCAGGATGAGAGTATGGTGCCCATTTGGAAAGGAGGCTGCTATCTCTGTTTCTGCTGGATGGACTGGAAGCTTGGAGAGAATTAAGACAGTATTCTTGGTGATGGATTTTCAAGTGCTCAGGCTGGGTTGTGGCAGCAAAGACGTGATTTTCTGAGCAGAAGAACTTCAAGTAATTGGGAGTTGAAGCAAGAGTGGAAGAAGAATTGGGCTGAAACTTGTGAAAATACTGTTTTTCCTAATTGTGTTCATACTGCTAGTGTGTGATCAAAGGCCAGATCAAGTCCTATGGTGATAATCAATTTAGTAGCTGTGGTACATTTACTTCCATTAGTAATCTGAGTTGCAGCATATACCACCTTTAATTATTTTTATATCATTTTATTAATGGTCTGTTGCCCCACCTAGATGTCAACTTCTTGAGGTCAGAAAGTCTGTATTTTACTTGGTTTTTGTACCTAAATATACTACTTGGAAATAAGAACAGACTGGTTTTTTGGCATATATGAGACAGTCTATGCTATAAGAATTTTAACACAAAAAGGATTATTCAGCAAAAAAAAAGGATAGCTCTTTCATGTACTGAAACAGTATGATGTACCCAATGATCGGAAAGCACTATTTTATGAGTTTACGATAATTTCCTTCCAATTCACTTGTTTAGGATTATTGGAGAGAATCCTAAGCAAAAAGTGAAAGTCAGTGTACGGTTGGAATACACTATTTTGCATATTTTCAGATATTATTTGATATCAGTTCAGATTTTTTTTCACCCTTTTAACCTTTGCTTCTGCCCTCCCTCAATTTCCACACATTTAGGAAGAGAACTGATTTGTTCTTTCTAAACCCAGTCAATTATATGTCAAGGCAGAAAAGACAAATAGCTTCTAAGTACTCTGGACTTTGCTTTTGAAAAGCCTGGATCTTTAGGAAAACTTATAGGTTTTAGGTAATCTTCAGATAGAAACAAAACATCTTGACAAAGCACAGGGGAAAGGTGAATTTCCTTTCTTCAGACTAGAAAAAAAGGTTCTCCCAGACGGAAATCAGGAGTGCTTCTTTCAAATCGGGGCCACCAGGGAGGTGAAAAGATCTAAACAATTCACTCTACAAGTCTCACCACACAGGTCACTTCTTCCCAAACGTTGCTTGCCCAGCTCTTCTATATCCAAGTTTCCTCTCCTACCTCCCTTGTTCTCAGAGCCATATAGTTTCTCTGTTGTCTTGAGCAATCAATTCAGCTGTGGTTCCAAGCTTGTTAACACTCAGCAAAATACAAGTATCATAGGATGTACTCTTCCTTCCTTCCTTCTTTTCTTCCTCTCTCCCTCCCTCCCTCCTTTCCTTCTTTTCTTCCTTCCAGTTTTCTTGCCTTTACTTTTTCAAAAAAATAAAGTTAAATTTAAAAAATTTAAAAAAAGAGAGAGAATAAGATTTAAGCTTACTTTGAGGTCAATTATTACAGGAGGTAGAATTTGAGTTCTTTCAGTTTCAAGAACTATAAAAGGCCAAAAGTTTAGGTGGTGTATGGATCAGGGATAATTTGTGGAGAGTTGAGCTCATAAAATGTATGGACAAAGTTTAAAGGGAAGTCAAGGGATTTTGCTTCTAGACCTGAAGGTGTGGTGGGGGTTGGGGATCAGGGTGCAGGAGGCATGGTTACAAGAAGTTCCCTAGAGACTAGATGTAGCTATAACAAGGTGTCAGTTACAGAAGTTGCAGCCATGAAGAGTGAAAATTAAACCCAGTAATCTGGGAGATGCAGAGACACTCCTTCTCTGCCCAGAGACACCTGAATGGTTGAGAGGAGCCAGCAAGGAGGATGCAGGCACAAGTAGCTGGTCCAGAAATTCTCCTTGTCCTCATGAGCTGTTAGTAGAGGGATCCTTCCTCATTCCCTGACCTCCCTCTGAGAAAAGCCAGGTTGCTTGGCCTATGGAAACCTCTTTCAGTCCAGCAGGGACGAGTGGCAGCCCAAGCCACATCAGATAAACAAGGAAAACCAAAATAACACCTCCAAGGCTCTGAAATTAAATGACTATGAGAAACATAGCCTGCAAAAATAGACCAAGACCTATATGCTAAACCTAAACAGTGTGATTAACTGCTAAAATAAAAGATTTAAGTAGGGTCCAGTATCTCCTAATATAGACAAAATATCCAGAGTATGATTTTAAAAGAGCAGCCAACATACCAAGAACTAAGAAAAATCACAAGTTGAAGGACAAAAGACAATTTGTTGACACTAATCCTGAGATGAGTCATATACTGGAATTATCTGAGAAATATTTTTAAAACATCCACTATAACAATGTTTCAACAATGAATTTCAAATTCTCTTGAAACAAATTAAAAACCAGAAAATCACTGCAAAGAAATAGATTCTATAAGAAAAAAACAGTGGAATTATAGAACTGAAAAATACAATAACAGAAATAAAAAACTCAATAGATGGGTTCAACAGTAGAGTGAAGAGGATGAAGGAGAAAATCAGTGAACTTAAGCAGAGAACAATACAATTCACCCAATCTGAGCAAGAGATAGAAAAAAGATTGTAAAAAAAAAAAAAAAAAAAAAAATGAACAGATCCTCAGGTACCTGTGAGACAATAACAAAAGAGTCATCCATCATGTCATTACTATCTCAGAAGGAAAGGAGAAAAAAGCGAGGCTGAAAAATTGTTTGAAGAAGTATTGGCTGAAGATGTCATAAATTTGGTGAAAGACACAAATCTACAGTTCCAAGAAGCTGAGTAGATACCAAACAGGATAAACACAAAGAAATCCATGCCAAAGCTGCACCCAATTAAAAAATTTGAAAACTAAAAATTATTGAAAGCAGCTGTAAGGAGATGACATTTTACCTACAGTGGAATGAATACCAATGCAAATGACAATGGATTTCTTATGTGCGGTTATGGAAGCCAGAAATGGCACAATATTCTTCAGGCAAAAAACTGTCAACCACAAATTCTATATCCTATGAATTTATCCTTCAGGAATGAAAGAGAAATAAAAACATTCTCAATTCTCAGAGGAAGAAAAGCTAGAAGAATTTGTTACTAGCAGACATAGTCTTTCTAAAAATTTAGTAATATATTCTGTTTAACCCAATATATCAAAACACTATCATTTCAACTTGCAATAAATATATATTAAATATAAAAATATTAAAGAGAAATAAACTCTCTTACTTTTAAAGATTGGCGAAGCAAAATTCTTCAAACAGAAAATAATTGATAAAAGAAGGAATAATGGATCATCAGGAAGAAAGAAATAATGCAAAGAGCAGAAATATGGACTCATACAAGGGACTGTCCTTTTCCTTATGAGTTTTAAAACCATATTTGATGACTGGAGCAAAAATTGCAGTGCCTTCTGATTCCCAAGAAAATAATATTTTCAAATAGGGAAGACAAAGAGACAAATGAGAGTGAGGTTTCCATACTTCACTAAAAGTGGTAAAATGCTTTATATTAGACTGTATAATTTGTAGATTGATATATATATAGATGAGTAGATATAGTAATACTCAGAACAAGCACTACCAAAAATATACAAAGAGATACACTTAAAAGCACTATGAATAAATCCAGATGGAATCCTAAAATATGTTCAGAATTGTGCAGGAAGGTAAGAAAAGAGAACCAGAGAAATGAGACTGGAGGAAACAAATAAAAAACAAATAATAAATGACAACCTTAAATGTTAACATATCAATAATTACCTTAAATGTAATTGATCTAAATATACCAGTAAAAAGTAGATTAAAAAATGTGACCCAACCATATAGTGATTATAAGAAACCCACTTCAAATTCAGTGACATATGTCTATTGGAAGTAAAAGAATGAAAACAAGGAAGATTTCTCTCAACAATGGGCAGGCATCATCCAGTTCATTTAAGGTCCAAATAGAACAAAAAGGTGGAGGAAGGATGAATTCTCTCTCTCTGTTCTTGAGCTGGGACATCTATATTCTCCTGCTCTTGGACATTGGCGCTCCTGGTTCCAGGGCCTTTAGATTCAGATTTTAGGACTTACACCAGTGTCCCTCCCCAGTTCTTAGGCCTTTGGCCTTGGACTGTGAGCTACCCCATGGCTCTCCTGGTTCTCAGGACTTTGGATGTGGACAGAACTGTACTGCCATCTTTCCTGGTTCTCAAGCTTGCACATGGCATATCTCAGATTCTATAATTGGTGAGCCAATTCCCATAATAATAAATCTCTTCTTATATATCTCTATGTATCCTATTAGTTCTGTTTCTCTGGAGAACCTTGACTAATACCTTTTTAAGGATAAAGACAACTTTATCTCTAAATTACTGTGCCTAGGAGATGCTCAACAGTTTTTTATGAAAGATAGTAAGAAGAAAAGAAGGGAAGAATGGTGATGAAATTTTGTATGAATGGGGACCCTGAATTTATGGGTCATTTGAAGATGTTACCTTCATGTGGTTTAGACTAGAATCCAGGAGTAGGGGTGTTGTGCCACCTGGATGGTTAATAGAGTAGATAGCTGGAGTTGAGAGAAAATCCTGTGAGCTAATTTGTAATTTTGAAGTCAGTGAAGATAAGAGGTTCACTTGCAGATGAGGAGAAGAGTAAGTGTCTGACCCTGACAGTTTTAGGTTACCTAACATAAAGAGGAAAATCCCCACTGGTAGAGTGAAGCCTCAGTCATTCACTGGGCATGTTATTGAGTGTTAGAGTTGAGCATGTGGACCTGGAATTTATTGAAAGGAGCAGTTAAAGGAGGAGAGGGTTCAAGAACCAAAGGGCAAAATAAAGCATGTCTGGGAAGGGATTCAGAGTGCCCAGAGTAATTCTACTCCAGTTTCTATTCCATCTCTGCTGTGAAAATTTTATCCTATTGTTGATTCCTCTCTCTCTTTATTGTCTAGCTTGAAGAACTAGTAGCTGGAAACCTAGGTCTCATCTCCATGACGAACTCCTCTCCTTAAAAGTGTCTCTGTGTTGAATACAGTTACGTTTTTCTCTAACTGATAAAATCTTTCTTTTTCTTCAGGGGCTCATTTAATTAATATCACCTGTAATTTCTAATGTAGAATCCATCATTCCTTCCTGTATATATATATTACAGGTTATATGAAATAGTATAAAACTTACCATATATTATATATCCAGCTGAATAGTTATGTTTCCCCTGGCAGCCAATAAATTCTTTAGTTTCATATTTATCTTTGTATGTATCTATGTGTATATGTATGTATATCTATCCAGGCTCTGGGTTTATCTCTAGTATCTAGCATTCAATAAATGTTGAATGAAAAAAACTTCTATAGTTTCATCCCTTGTGCCTTTCCTTTTTCCAGAAGTGGTCATGACTTTTAAAATTCCTTCCATGGGGGTGGGCTGTGGGTAGTGGTGGTGGGGGGCTGGATGTTGGGGAGAGAAGGAGAGAGGGAGAAAGGGAGAGAGAGAGAGGGAGAGAGAGGGGTGGGGGAGAGGGCGAGAGGAGAGGGAGGGAAAAAGATTCCTTATCTCTGCACAAAAATATAATTTATCTTAAACTTCCTTTGTCTTTACCCAGGTCATTTATTACTAGACAGGTGTCATACAGAGTGGTTTACTATTCAGGCTCTGAAACTAGCCCTGGTTTGCATTCCTGGCCATGTTAATTACAAGTTCTGTGTCATATAAAAGCCCTTATAACCCTTCTAAGCCCGAGTTTTTTCATCTATAAAATGAGAATTATCATTGGTTCATGAGTTGTGAATGCTGAGTTCATGCATGGTAAATACTTAGCACAAGGCTGGGCTTAACAGTCTGCTCAATAAATTGTAGCTATTTCCAACATTTTAAAAACCATATTAAAGTGAATTATATTTATTAAAGAAGCAGAAAGAAAAATTTTAAAGAAGCAGGTATTGATAAATATTAGCATAACAATAAATTTAATTTCAGCATTATCTTCCATATAGCAACTTCTAAAAATATGGAGATATATCCAGTAAACTTCAGATTTTGCTAAGAGGAGTGCTTTTTACATTTTTCAGTTTGTAAGGATCTCTGGTAAGCTTACTAATATTTATTTTACAAAATTAAGTTAATCCAAACGAAGCAAAAATGTTTCCAGTTTCGAACTTTGAACCTGAATGAATAAGCTTTAATGTAAGGCTCATTTTAAAAAAGTTCTTATTACACAAAGTTGCCAACCTAATTTACGAAAGAAAAAGAACCAAAGCTTACCTTGGTTAACAAGTTGTATTTACTATTTTCTTTAGTATCTAAAAAGTAAAATATGTTGTAAGATTTGTTAAAAATAATTCTTTACATAGCTTTCGGAAGGTTAGTGGCAAACACGATTTACAATTAAAAGATATCATTTTCGAACTAAAATCAGTTCATAGTCTTTATGGAATTTACAGAAGCAAGCTTAGATTCAGTTTAAATATTTGAAGCAGTTTCCACATTAAAGCATTTCCAAGAAATAGAAAATTGAGAAGCTTAAATAAAGCACCAGCTGTCACCATGTCACCAAATTAACACTGATTCCTCACTGGTCCCCATCACATGATAGAGAACAGGAGGAGAGAGGGAAGCAACATTTATAGTAAGAAACAGAACTCTGAAATTACATTTGCTTAGGGGATCCCCCAAAGGCATCTTGGTCAGGTTAATACATTTCTGAGGAGCAGAAATAGATTATAATAGTTAAGGCTCAATCAAGATCATGCATTCATAATAAAATACAATTACTGATATTTAAGTGATATTGAATGTCATACAACATATTTAAAGCTTTTCATTAAGTCATCAGTATACATATTTTCCTTCTGAATCCTTTAGGGCTTTGTAGGCACACTGAAATCAATCATCACACAAATAGAATAAATATCTGAATCTCAAACTACAGGGATGCAAGAGACTGCATTTTATGATTACATCAAAACAACAATTTGTGCCTATCTTACTAGTGAAAATTAATGCTTAGGATTTTAAAGTTTTTCAAACATAAAACATTTTACATAGTAATTATGTATGTGATGAAATAAACACAAAACAAAACAGAAAACTTGGAAAGATAAATGTGAAAGTGGAAACTAAGTTGCATACACTGTTATAAAACACCACGAACAGCAAACTCACACTTTGATCTCCTAGTTCAGAGTCCACACAGTTTTAGTGATCATTTTCTTTCTGAAAGTTATAAAAATCCATGAAGTGCAGTGAAAAGTACTACAAAGTGGCCACAGTTTCCCAACGAGAAATGAGAAAAATTAGAAAATGTAGGCTATAACTGTAGCTCCCTTTATGCTGATTGTTCTAGGAACTCATTCTCTTAAAGAGAGAATGGTCCTTAGCTGGAACTAGCCAAAAAGATGAGAAAACAGGAATCCAAGAACAATGAAACAACATTAATTCACAAACCAAAAATAAATAAAACCAAAACAATCAAAAACAAAACCTAGGCTCTAATCAATCTTTTTCAAAAGTGGTTTGAATCAGCCCAAGAGTCTCTTTGATTAATCTCAGAGACACTTTCTAAGAACTGCCTTTCCTCTTCCCCTGATTGGCATCGGCCTAGGCAAGTTTATGATTTAATGGCCTGTAGCATTGTACTATTTTTTAAAATACCATCCCACTTTAAGAAAGTACTTGTTTATTTGTAATTAAGTCCCATTAGTAGTGACTTGAATCCCATCAAGTTAAAGTAGACATAAAATGTATAAGTAAGCTCCTTTGGCTACTAATTTCTGCTACTACCTCCCCCAACCCTCCAGAAGAAGCACACTCCATATAAGCCATATAGAGAAAACAAGTATTGGATTATTAAACAATAGTTTTAACCCCATTTAACTCTGCAGTAATATCAAGGGGTTGTCTTGGTCAGACTGAATATACAGGGGTAAAAGTGAATTGGACGTGGGATCTTGTGAGCACAAGCTTCTCTTCCATGGGTTGTAAACAATTGATTTTTAAGTGAAATCTTTAGTTTCTCTGATCTTTGCTTTTATTTCTGATCTAAACTTTTAACATTTGGGGAATATGTAAAGAAGGTGAAAAGGTAGTGAGTGGGATTAGATCTGGCTTTAAATAGTTGACTTTCCTTCAGTTTTGTCAAAATATGAACCTTCTTTGATAGCCTGAACTTCCACGTCTCCATCTATCATATGAATATCTGATGTTTTCTTGTCATTTTGCCTCAAACGGTAACTTTTATAAGCACGCTGAATGATGGTTGCTGAGACTGCCTCTTGTTTTCGTTTCAGAGTAGTTGTAATTGGCTCATATGTGATCTTAAAAGGGTTGGCTAACATAAATCCAGATTCCATCTCTGAAAGAACTTTCTCCATGCTTACATCTTGACTCATAACTCGCTTTGTTAAAGCAAGTAGGATGTCAAGGCAATGAACTCTGTCCCCGACAGCCATGGGAAGATCCATGGCAACGATCTGGCCCTTATTTGGTTTTGCCATGAAAAGAGGAGGATGAAGAGCAGCTGCAAAGTCTGAAAGCTTGCTAGAGTCTATATACTGGGTTCTATCAGGATCAAACCTCTTCCATACCTGAAAAAATTTTCTAAAATCATCTTCACTCAATGTCTTGGCTTTTTTCTTAGAAGCAATATTTAAAAACTCCATGACAACAACAATGTACATGTTTACAATGATCAGCCATGATATGAGGATGTAACTGACAAAATAAACAATCCCAACAAAGGGGTTACCACAGTCTCCTCTAACCTGAGTCCCAGGGTTAATTTTATCAGGATCACAGTCAGACCATTTACTGTTGAAAATTGCATTGAGCATCCCGTCCCAACCAGCAAATATTGTAACTTGGAAAAGACAGAGCATACTGCTGCCAAAGGTTTCAAAGTTGGACACATCATTAATTCCAGCTTCCTTTTTAACATAGGCAAAATTGTACATTCCAAAGATGGCGTAGACGAACATGATCAGGAAGATGAGGAGACTGATGTTTAACAATGCGGGGAGGGACAGCACCAAAGGAAGCAACAGATCATGGAACACCTTTGGTCCTTTCTCAGGACGCAGGATGTGGATGATCCGTGAGAGAAGTATCAGTTGCACAAGGGAAGGAGGTACAAGGTAATACCCCACCATCAGAGGCAGAAATAGTCCTTGGTGTAGGAAAAGATAAAGCAGGCAATACAATTATTTAGAGGAATATAAATTATTTTACATTTCTTTGGTTTTCTTCTATATGTTAAGGTAATTAATCCTTCCCGTATAACATTTAGCACATATTGAAAGTCTGGGTTAGCCAAATACTAATTGTGGCAATGCTCAGAGTGTCTAACAAAATTTGGAAGAGAATTATTTCTACCATCATTTTCAGAGTATTACAGATCAAGCACTTCTGGAGTCACAGATGGCATGAATTCATAATATAGGACAGTAGTTATATTTTTTTTCCTGATTGCAGTTAGATCAAGAAATTTAATTCAACCCAACCTTTATTGGATACCTCATAAAGGTGTCAAGAAAATATGCGGAGATGAGTGACATGACTCCTATCCTCAAAGACCCTATAATCTAGGGAGTAGAGGTAGATATTTAAACTAACTATAATGCAAGGCAGAAAGACCTAGTGGGTAAACACAGTTTAAAAAATATTTTGTATTCAGTGATCACAGATTATAATTTGATTTATTGACTTCATAAATAGTATCTGGGACATTAGGAGCTTTAAATGTGAATTGAATAAATGAGTCTTCGCCAAGAACTTTTCTTTCTGGCAATGGTGGGAGGATGACGGCACTATGAGAAGGAGATATATAACTATAGAGCAAGGTGAAATTATAATTACCATAAAAAACATAAGGGATGCTCTCTGAAAGTACTGGAGAGGGTGTGGTTCATTCTGAGTTGAGAAGGTGGAGAAGGGGAAAATCCCATGAAACTTCTAAATGAGATGGTATGTTTGCTGAATCTGGAAGGATCATGTCTCACATTTCTGTTAATTTGGTCACTGTCAATGATGGCATTCTCTCTGACGTTCTATCTTACATATACCCTCATTTCCACAGTGCTTTAGTGAACTTTCTACTCTGACTCAAATTTTCATTTCTCCTCAATCTCTCAAACCCTTCCATTATGCAGGAGGTTTCCCTACTTAATTATAAACACATTTTTACTTCTTCATCACTAAATTTTCTTCACTTCCTTTCTTATCTAAAATCTGACTCTATCTTGAGGACACTATTTCCCTTGCAACACTCTCAAGCACAGATAACTCACTCTTTCCCATTCCACATTTCTCAGGGTAGAAAGATGGAACAAGCAAGCATATTTCCCTCTTTCCAATGTGATTTTCAGATACTTTTCCTTCACATTAATTTTATAAACAAAAAAGAAATTTTTGAGTTTGTGGACCATGACATTCAACTCTACCATCTCCTACCATTCCTTGATTCTATGATCTATTCATTCTCCCTCACTCATATTCATTGGAGACTTTCGTACATGGCTCACTGTCACCCTTTCCACCCCAGCACCTACCATCAACAACCCATTGAAAGGCTAGCCCTCCAGTATTTAGCTTTCTTAAATTTTAATAATCTCCATCATTTTACTGTAGACACACCCATCTATGGCCACATTCTGCACCCAGGATACCTGACCTTCTGAGATCTCAAATTCAAACATCTTTATCTCGGACTGCAATTTCCTCTCCTTCTAGATGTCTGATTCAGTAACTTTCATTTCAATCTCATGGGGCTCTTTAATTCTGTTTTCCTCTGTTTTCTTCCTATCAGCCCTTTCCTGACTTTACATACTTTTCTAGCAAGCTTCTTGTACTTGTCTATCAATATTAGCTGCACTGCCTCTACTACCAGCTGATGAATGAATTTTCTGGGAGCACAACTGAGCAGTTTATCTACATTTTTCACTACTGACTGCATAGAATAGTACCTGACAATAACATTAAATATTGTTTCTACTCTTATGGAGATAACATTATAGTATGTGTCTTATGGGAGGCAGACAATAAACAAACTTTTCTCTGCCTAAAACACTTTTATCTTAGATTCTTGGCTACCTCCTTATCCAATGGGTCTCTATTTAGATTTTTGCTTCTTCCGTGAAGTTTTCTCTGATCTCTACTTACTGATTAGGTGGTCCTTGCTCTGTTGTGCTGTTGTGGCACCCCATGCTTCTTCCCTTATCATAACCTTAATAGCACAACATTAACATGTACTGTTTAATTATCTGCATCCCTTGATAGATTATAAACTATGTATATACAGGAATTATGCCTACTTTGTTTGTAACTGAATTCTTTGCACACAGCATAACATATATTCAAAAAGAGGGTAATCAAGTATATTTGTTAAATAAAGGACTGGGATCTCCAGAGTAAGAGAAAACTTGTAACAAATTCATTAAACCCTAAAACTCTAGTGTTGTGAAAGTAGCAAACAGTTTTAGAGATTAGAGGAAAGGGAACAATAATGAGTTTGAAAGGTTATATCATGCTAAGACATAAAGGTCCTTCTAGTGTCTTCTTAGAAAAATAATGTATGTGATATACTGAAGGGGTAATTAAGCATTTATCTGGTGGTCTGTGAAGTAAAGTCTATGTATTAATTCAGAAAGTATTTTAATATCTTATATCTGTCAGGCATGTGTACATGTAGGAATGTAAAAATGTAAGGCATTCCTGCTGGAAATAAAAAGGATCCCTACCTGTTTTGCTTATTAAGAGACTATATCTCAGGAGATATTTACTCTAAGAGCTTGCCTGAATTAATATTATTACAAATGAAAATTTGACTAAACAAAATCTTACCTGTCATAGAGAAAACAACCACCATAAAATCAAAAAGATTCCATCCATTGGTGAAATAGTTATAACGGAAAACGATGAGCTTTAGTACACATTCTCCAGTGTACAGTGTAACAAAAACTGAGTTAATCCAGTAGACAGCAATGTCAATTTTGGGGTTCTGTTCATCACTTTGTATCATAATGGTTATTGCTTGGAAAAATATAAGAACCATGATGATGATATTAAAAACTTTATTTGTTACCAAGTCAAAGACAAATCCTTGGAATTTGTTCTGTGTGTAAAGAAAAAAGGTGTAATATTTTTATTAATAAGATATTTATACAGACATATTGTCTTTAGATTTACAGCTTCCCTCCCAGCATAAATAGGAAAATAACTGAAGACTAAGTTTTTACCAAGCAATAACTATAGCACAGAGTAAAAGCAAACAGAAAGACAACCAAAAGCTCTTTCAAAGACTATATTTTAAAAATTTTGTCAAAAGCATTTGTTGTTAAGAATTTTAAAAACACATCTTCATTTGTAAGAGAGACTATATAAAGGAAACTTTTTCAGAACTTAAAAAAAAATCTAGGTATTTCCTTACTCCTGGGCGAGGTACTGGTTTTTGAGAGATTTCACACATCAGCTTCTTCAGTGCATGGTATTGTTTCTTCTGTTTTACTGTTATAAAGATATTTGAGCCTCCCAGGTAAATAAAGGGAAGAAAAAGATATTAAAATCATATTTAATCCAAATTTCATCTTACATTAATATGCGTTTTCGAAAGCTTGGCAATTATTGATTTAATCCTTTAAAAAAGGCTTAACTGCAATGAACTAAATCATGTTTAAACATGTCTGATCTTCTGAACAGAAATTCATACAAAACACAGAGTATACACTGGAAATGATTGATAATTATCTTTTGATGAACTTTCCTGTGGGTAGTCAACCCTATTTTAACTTTTTAGTTACTGAGGCCGACCTCTTGTTAGAGACAAAGGAGAAACAGCAGAGGATATCTGGAAAGGTGACTAAGAAAAGTTGAACTAAAAAGCTAAAGGTAAAGCTGGTTTATACCTTTTAATAATCAGGAAAAAATGTAATTGGTCATATATGTGTTTTTATATGTTCATACGTTACTTAATTTTCCAAATACTATTAGAAGATACTTTTCACTATTATTCAAAAAGCACCAGTGTTTACCTCTTCATTGAACCTTCTAGGGATTATTCATCTTTGTGTTTCTAGTGCTAATTTCAGTATCTTATACAGAATATGCAAAGTGAATAAGAGGTGAACATTTAATGTGTTAATCTAGGAATTAGGAATTGTTACTGCCCATGGCAGGACTTGCTCACTTAAAATTGACAGGGGTCATCAGTTTGAAGTCCAGAAGCAAATCCTAGGATATCATCCCATTAGGTTGAAATCCCTAGGAAGATGAAGCATCCAATCCAATGAATATTTCATTTGACCACTGATCTTTCTAATCCCATCTAATTAGTGCAGACTCAGAGTGGTTTGTTTACCAGATTCTGCATGTGGTTAAGCTTTGATGACATGGCCAAAGATGGAATTTCAAGATTAAACTCTTCTTTTCTTTGATTTACCATAAGGCATTCCTACACCTAATAGAAAGTAGGGCCCTGAGGTTAAAATAAGTGAACTTATATGACTTTTGAGATATTTGTATTAATAGAAGCCCTGAAGGGAGTCTTTGTGTGGAGATGGCACCAAACATGGGTTGTTCAATTCTGCCTCTGAATTCTCTCTTATTTGTTTCAAGCACTCCTATTTAGGTCATGTAGTTAGGATTTATGACTCTACTTCTAGCAGAAAAAGCTATTTCAACCGACAAAGATGTCTCTGCTGGTTATGACTCTGAAAGCTTTGAGTATATCAGAGAGTAAAAAAGTGTGGTTTATTTTTCTTGAACATCTTCAGATATTTGTGCAGATGCATAACAATGTTATTTTTCAGCATGTCATTATTTACAAACCCATATACAGAAACATTTGTAATTTTTAACTTTTAATCTTGTCTGTGCTTATTTAAATATAGAAAACAATGTAAAAGTGAACATTTCAGCAATATCCATCAATCTGTAGGAACATCAATCATTTTTTTAAAGATAAGTACCAAATAAAAACAATATTAAGCTGGATCCAAAACTAATTATTTGAAGCAGGACATTTTTTTCCCCTCAGACATTGATGAAAAAAGAATATTTATACTTATCTTTACTTTATGTTTGTTGAAATTAGCAATAATAGCACCAATCAACATACTCAGAGGAAGAAATAACCCAATGATAATGAAGTCAATAAAGTAACAACACATGTAGATGTTGTCTTCAAAATTAGGCTGCATATCTACCTAAAAGTTAAGTTAAAAAATAAGTGAAATAAGGCAGAACATAGAGGATTTTTAGGGCAGTGAAAATACTCTGTATGATATTATAACGAAGGGTATATGTTATTATACATTTGTCCAAACCCATAGAATGTACAACACTGAGTGAACCCTATGAACTATGAACATTGGGTGATTATGATGTGTCAATGTAGGTTCGTCTTTGGTAAAAAATGCAGCACTGTGGTGAGGAATGTCAATAATGGAGAGGTGTGCATGTGTGAGAGCAGGGGTATATGGGAAATCTCTGTACCTCCCTCTCAATTTTGCTGTAGATCTAAAATTTCTCTGAAAAAATTGTTTTTAAAAATAAAATAAAAAGTGAGAAAATAAGCAAAATATTTATACTGACCTTTTAAGACTTAGAAAATAATTTATGACAAAAAAATACAACAGTGATACTTGAGGCAATATTTCCTCCTTGGTCTTTGGTGAAGAGATATCATGGCTTTTATTTGAATTTTAAAATTTATTGCATTGGTTTAATCATTGTTATGATAATCCTTCAAATGGGTCTGTTTGGCCTCAACCATTGTATATAATCCTGGAAGGAGTTCATTGTTCATGAAATATTCAATCTGAAATGTATTTAATTTCTCCCTAGCATAAGCATTTGCTTTTACCATGTTAATTACTCAATTATTGCTTGTGTCCTGTCCTTGAATTGCAAAAATGTCTTTGTGTGAACCTTAACAGTGGCTCTAGGATTATATTGTACTTACACCAATAGAATCAACTGCTGAATTCATAATAGTGATCCATCCATTAAATGTGGCCTGTAAAAATGGCATGTATTTAATTTTTATGGAAATCTTATGCTTTGTGGCAAATAAAAATTAAAACTCAATCTGTTATTACTACAGTAAAGCATTTGATTAGTAAGGCTGACCACACTTCAATATACTGTGTAATTGAGATCTTTACCACTTTCATTTTTACATTTATACTGTTTATTAACAACTATTTAAAACTACTTAGCTTAATTGTAGTTAATAACTTAAAATATTTTAAGATAGTATTAATAAAAAGAGAGAGAGAGAGCACTGGTTAGATAGATAGATAAATGATAAATAAATACACGCTGCCCAAGTGTCATAGTTAGTTGTAACTGCTGTATGTGTGCTTTACTATGACAGAGGTAAGACAGGAATTATTCACCACCTTATATCTGCTAGATATTGGGGGACCAAGTAGCCATTCCTCAAAGTACTAAGTAGAAACAAAATAGCAGTAATCTGAGTTAGATCAAAAATTGTGAACCTATTATCTCATCAGTGGTGGAGGAAATAGCTTTGGCCAGTACCTGTCATTTCCTCCGTTAGTCCTACCTTTATTTCCACTTCCTTCTCCCAACAGAGCAAGGACTTTTGTCTTTCTAAATGAGCTTAGTATAGTATGTCCCATAACATGTATCTACTAATAATTGCTAAAATAATTTAAAACCAACTTTATTAAGCACCCACATTTTGTCCTTTATGTTCACATACAATATGAATGAACATGTAATTCACAAATTCAAACATGTACTTACTACTTGAAGCAGTGAAAGGAAACTGATTCCAACATTATCAAAGTTCAGTTTTGCATTCTCCCATGGCATGGATTCATTAAACACAAGGCTTTCACATTGACTTCTATTCATGACTTCAGATATAGGAAACCTTTCTCCACTTGTTGGGTCAATGCATTCATAGAATGTGCCAGCAAATAAGTGTACTCCTATGATGCTAAAAGCCAGCCAGATCATAAGGCAGACCAGTAACACATTCCATGTGGGTAAAGTTGTTTTTACCAAAGCTCTCACTACCACCTGGCATATAAAAAACAAACATGTAAACTTTAGGTAAGAAATGTGAAAGTGTTTTAATTAAATTGGAAATATTTATTAATGTAATGTCATATTGAAATAATAACAAAAAAGACCATCTTTAAAGATTTAATAGATCACATCTGGTATTTGAATAACCTAAAAAACAAATTTCAATTAAAAATATATATTAAAGGCCATGAGCCTGTGCTCTAGTGTCAGCCTCAGTGCACCCCAAGTTACCTCACCACCCACACCTGCCCAGACTGTCCTGCTGCCTACTGCCTGAGCAATTTCAGTGCTAATTAGATGATACCAGCCTCAGATTGCTGATCTTTCTGGAAAGTTTTAACTGTGGAGGAGAAAGGAAATGTCTTAGCTTTAGAAGATAGGCCTGCCTTGAGGGAGTGGCAGACAGGTTGAGGGGGGCGGGATTTCTAAGAATTAGAGAGAGGCTGGAAGAATATAATAGGTCCTGAGGGCTTCTGAACCCCAACCAGGTCAGTCCAGCACAGCTTCACCCAACACGACCCTTGGAAGGGAAGAAGCGAGGTCCTGGTTTATTAAATGTGAGGAGTAAAATGCCTGCAGTAGAACTAAAACAATCAGAGTGGTTGATGAAAGAAAGAGAGAGAGAGAAGAGAAGAGAAAAGAAGAGAAGAGAAGAAATGAAAAGAAAAGAAAAGAAAAGAGAAGAAAAGAAAGATTGAAATGTTCGAGTTTTAACAAGCTGCCACATGATAACCATGTGCTGGTCTTAAGATCACATTTTGAATACAGTGTGGCTGACAGGGTCGTGGTGCTCCGGCTGGGTGTCAGGCCTGAGCATTGGAAGTGGGAGAGCCAAGTTCAGGACAATGGATTACCAGAGACCTCCTGGCCCCACGTAATATCAGTTGGTGAGATGTCTCCCAAAGATCTCCATCTCAATGCTAAGACCCAGCTCCACTCAACGACCAGGAAGCTCCACTGCTGGACACCACATGCCAAACAACTAGCAAGACAGAAACACAAACCCACCCATTAGCAGAGAGGCTGCCTAAAATCATAATAAGTTCACAGAAACCCCAAAACACAACAACAGATGTGTTTCTGCCCACCAGAAAGACAAGATCCAGCCTCATCCACCAAAACACAGGCACCAGTTCCCTCCATCAGGAAGCCTACACAATCCACTGAACCAACCTCACCCACTTGGGGTAGACATCAAAAACAACAGGACCTACAAACCTGAATCCTGTGAAAAGGAGACCCCAAACACAGTAAGTTAAGCAAAATGAGAAAACAGAGAAATACTCAGCAGATGAAGGAGCAAAGTAAAAACCCACCAGACAAAACAAATGAAGAGGAAATAGGCAGTCTACCTGAAAAAGAATTCAGAGTAAAGATAGTAAAGATGATCCAAAATCTTGGAAATAGAATAGAGAAAATACAAGAAACATTTAACAAGGACCTAGAAGAACTAAAGAGCAAACAAACAGTGATGAACAACACAATAAATGAAATTACAAATTCTCTAGAAAGAATCAATAGCAGAATCACTGAGACAGAAGAATGGATAAGTAACCTGGAATATAAAATAGTGGAAATAACTACAGAGCAGAATAAAGAAAAAAGAATGAAAAGAATTGAGAACAGTCACAGATACTTCTGGGACAAAATTAAATGCACCAACATTTGAATTATAGGGGTCCTAGAAGAAGAAGAAAAAAAGAAAGGGACTGAGAAAATATTTGAAGAGATTATAGTTGAAAACTTCCCTAATACAGGGAATGAAATTGTCATTCAAGTCCAGGAAGTGCAGAGAGTACCATACAGGATAAATCCAAGGAGAAACATGCCAAGACACATGTTAATCAAACTATCAAAAATTAAATACAGGGCTTCTCTGGTGGCGCAGTGGTTGAGAGTCCACCTGCCGATGCAGGGGACACAGGTTCGTGCCTCGGTCTGGGAAGATCCAACATGCCGCGGAGTGGCTAGGCCCATGAGCCATGGTCGCTTAGCCTGCGCATCTGGAGCCTGTGCTCCGCAACAGGAGAGGCCACAACAGTGAGAGGCCCGCATACCTCAAAAAAACAAAAAACAAAACAAAAAACAAACAAACACACCCAAAACAATTAAGAAAATGGTAATAAGAACATACATATCAATAATTACTTTAAATGTAAAAGGATTAAATGCTCCAACCAAAAGACATAGGCTGGCTGAACAGATACAAAAACAAGACTGTACATATGCTGTCTACAAGAGACCCACTGCAGACCTAGGGACACATACAGACTGAAAGTGAGGGGATGGAAAAAGATATTCCATGCAAATGGAAATCAAAAGAAAGCTGAAGTTGTAATTCTCATATCAGACAAAATAGACTTTAAAATAAAGACTATTCCAAGAGACAAAGAAGGACACTACATAATGATCAAGGGATCAATCCAAGAAGAAGATATAACAATTGTAAATATTTATGCATCCAACATAGGAGCACCTCAATACGCAAGGCAAATGCTAACAGCCATAAAAGGGGAAATCGACAATAACACAATCATAGTAGGGGACTATAACACCCCACATTTACCAATGGACAGATCATCCAAAATGAAAATAAGGAAACACAAGCTTTAAATGAGACATTAAACAAGATGGACTTAATTGATATTTATAGGATATTCCATCCAAAAACAATAGAATACACTTTCTTCTCAGGTGCTCATGGAACATTCTCCAGGATAGATCATATCTTGGGTCACAAGTCAAGCCTTGGTAAATTTAAGAAAATTGAAATCGTGTCAAGTATCTTTTCCAACCACAATGCTATGAGACTAGATATCAATTACAGGAAAAAAATACAAACACATGGAGGCTAAACAATAGAGTACTAAATAACCAAGAGATCAGTGAAGAAATCAAGAGGAAATCAAAAAATACCTATAAACAAATGACAATGAAAACACAACAGCCCAAAACCTATGCAATGCAGCTAAAGCAGTTCTAAGAGGGAAGTTTATAGCAATATAATCCTACTTCAAGAAACAAGAAAAATCTCAAATAAACAACTTAACCTTACAACTAAAGCAATTAGAGAAAGAAGAACAAAAAAACCCCAAAGTTAGCAGAAGGAAAGAAATCATAAAAATCAGCATAAATAAATGAAAAAGAAATGAAGGACACAATGGCAAAGATCAATAAAACTTAAACCTGGTTCTTTGAGAAGATAAACAAAATTGATAAACCATTAGCCAGACTCATCAAGAAAAAAGGGAAAAGACTCAAATCAGCAGAATTAGAAATGAAAAAGGACAAGTAACAACAGAAATACAAATGATCATAAGAGATTACTACAAGCAACTATATGTCAATAAAATGAACAACCTGGAAGAAATGGACGAATTCTTAGAAAAGCACAACCTTCCAAGACTCAACCAGGAAGAAATGGAAAATATGAACAGACCAATCACAAGCACTGAAATTGAAACTGTGTTTAAAAATCTTCCAATAACCAAAGCCCAAGACCAGACAGTTTCACAGGCAAATTCTATCAAACATTTAGAGAAGAGCTAACAGCTATCCTTCTCAAACTTTTCCAAAATATAGCAGAGGGAGGAACACTCCCAAACTCATTCTATGAGGCCACCATCACCCTGATACCAAAACCAGACAAAGGAGTCACACACACAAAAAAAACCTACAGGCCAGTATCACTGATGAACATAGATGAAAAACTCCTCAACAAAACACTAGCAAACAGAATCCAACAGCACATTAAAGGGATCATACACCATGATCAAGTGGGGTTTATCCCAGGAATGCAAGGATTCTTCAATATACACAAATCAATCAATGTGACACATGACATTAACAAACTGAAGGAGAAAAACAATATGATAATCTCAATGGATGCAGAAAAAATTTTTGACAAAATTCAACACCCATTTATGATGAAAATCCTCCAGAAAGTAGACATAGAGGGAACTTACCTCAACATAATAAAGGCCATTATATGACCAACCCACAGCAAACATTGTTCACAAAGGTGAAAAACTGGAAGCATTTCCTCTAAGTTCAGGAACAAGACAATGTTGCCCACTCTCACCATTATTATTCAATGTTTTGGAAGGTTTAGCCACACCAATCACAGAAGAAAAAGAAGTAAAAGGAATCCAAATCGGAAAAGAAGAAGCAAAACTGTCACTGTTTGCAGATGACATGATACTATACATAGAGAATCCTAAAGATGCTACCAGAAAACTTCTAGAGCTAATCAATGAATTTGGTAAAGTAGCAGGATACCAAATTAATGCACAGAAATCTCTTTCATTCCTATACACTAATGATGAAAAATCTGAAAGAGAAATTACAGAAACACTCCCATTTACCATTGCAACAAAAAGATAAAATACCTAGGAATAAACCTACCTAAGGAGACAAAAGACCTGTATGCAGAAAACTACAGATGCCAATGAAAGAAATTAAAGATGGTACAAACAGATGGAGAGATATACTATGTTGTTGGATTGGAAGAATCAAGATTGTGAAAATGACTCCACTACCCAAAGCAATCTACAGATTTGCTGCAAACACTATCAAACTACCATTGGCATTTTTCACAGAATGAGAACAAAAAACTTCACAATTTGTATGGAAACACAAAAGACTCCGAACAGCCAAAGCAATCTTCAGAAAGAAAAATGGAGCTGGAGGAATCAGGCTCCCGGACTTCAGACTATACTACAAAGTTACTGTAATCAAGACAGTATTGTACTGGCTCAAAAACAGAAATATAGATCAATGGGACAGGGCAGAAAGCCCAGAAATAATCCCATGCACATAGGGTCACCTTATCTTTGATAAAGGAGTCAAGAATATACAATGGAGAAAAGACAGCCTCTTCAATAAGTGGTGCTGAGAAAACTGGATAGCTACATGTAAAATAATGAAATTAGAACAGTCTCTAACACCATAAACAAAAATAAACTCAAAACGGATTAAAGACCTAAATGTAAGGCTGGATACTAAAACTCTTAGAGGAAAACATAGGCAGAACACTCTATGAAATAAATCACAGCAAGATCCTTTTTGACCCACCTCCTAGAGAAACAGAAATAAAAACAAAAATAAACAAATGGGACCTAATGAAACAAAGGTTTTTGCACAGCAAAGGAAACCATAAACAAGGCAACCCTCAGAATGGGAGAAAATATTTGCAAGTGAAGCAACTGACAAGGGATTAATCTCCAAAATATACAAGCAGCTCATGCAGCTCAATATCAAAAAAACAAACAACCCAATCCAAAAATGGGCAGAAGATCTAAATAGACATTTCGCAAAGAAGGTACACAAATTGCCAACAAACACATGAAAGGATGCTTAACATCACTAATCATGAGAGAAATGCAAATCAAGACTACAATGAGGTATCACCTCACACCAATCAGAATGGCCATCATCAAAAATCTACAAACAATAAAGGCTGGAGAGGGTGTGGAGAAAAGGGCAACATCTTGCATTGTTGGTGGGAATGTAAATTGATACAGCCACTATGGAGAACAGTATGGAAGTTCCTTAAAAAACTAAAAATAGAACTACCATAGGACCCAGCTATCCCACTACTGGGCATATACCCTGAGAAAACCACAATTCAAAAAAGAGTCATGTACTACAATGTTCATTGCAGCACTATTTACAATAGCCAGGACATGGAAGCAACCAAAGTGTCCATCGACAGATGAATGGATAAAGAAGATGTGGCACATATATACAATGGAATATTACTCAGTCATAAAAAGAAACGAAACTGCGTTATTTGTAGTGTGCTGGATGGACCTAGAGTCTGTCATACAGAGTGACGTAAGTCAGAAAGAGAAAAACAAATACCGTACACTAACACATATATATGGAATCTAAAAAAAAAAAAAAGGTTCTGATGAACCTAGGGGCAGGACAGGAATAAAGACATAGACGTAGAGAATGGACTTGAGGACACGGGGAGGGGTAAGGGTAAGATGGGACGAAGTGAGACAGTGGCATGGACATATATACACTACCAAATGTAAAATAGATAGCTAATGGGAAGCAGCCGCAGAGCACAGGGAGGTCAGCTCGGTGCTTTGTGACCACCTAGAGGGGTGGGATAGAGAGGGTGGGAGGGAGGTTGAAGAGGGAGGAGATATGGGGGTATATTTATGCATATAGCTGATTCACTTTGTTATAAAGCAGAAACTAACACACCATTGTAAAGCAATTATACTCCAATAAAGATGTTAAAAATATATATATTAAAAATCCAGATATTCTCAAAGTTTTTGTACTAAAAATATTAAAAGACAACAGGGCTGATCGGTATAAATACTAGAATACATAATTATTTCACTTATTTAACTCGTTTTTCCATTTTCTCTATTGTGCCAGAAATGGGCAAGACAACTGAACCTGTGTATATGTATGAGATTATTTAGAAAGCATATAAAATGAGAGTGAAATAAGCCTGGATCTAATCTTGGGGATTCTAACTTCAGGGAGGATTAGCCTATAAAGGAGATGGTGAAGAAGTGGAGGGAAAATAAGAGGAAGACCAAGAGATTGTGGAGATTGTAGATTCTTGAAGCCAAGGCAAGAGATTGTGTCAAGAAACACTGAATGCGCAGCTGTGCCTCTCAAAATCATAGATCTCCTCTCTGAACCACTGTCTCTAGTGACCTACTCCAGAGTGGGTCATTTGGGAAATGAATCTACCACCTAAACTTAAATATAACAATAATCTATGATCACTGTCTCCATTTCCTCAGTTCCTTCATTCTTTAAATATTATTGATACATTCAGAATTTTATTCTTATCAGTCCACTAAAGCTGTTATGGTGAATGTAAACCAGTGGCTATACCCAATAAAATATTTTCAATCTTTGCTACCTTTTTATCTTTCCTTTATCATTTATACTTTGACTCCTTTTCCCCAACCTCACTTCTTTCTCTCTCTTTTTTTCCCTGAGGGAACCTTCTCTTTTCTACCATTCTAACCTTCCCTTCCCTCAGCCATTACTGGATACGGAGCCTATACTTTCTTATATACTTTCTTATATACTTTCTATACTTTCTTATATACTTTCCTATACTTTGCCTATACTTTCTTTCTTATATTCCTTAGATTTCTGTCCTTGAATTAATATTTTGATTTTTAATTATGCTTTTAATTACATTTAGTTTTACTTCTAAAACTAAGTCACAGATCCTTTGTTGACATTTAGATATTTTGAAAGGCCCACTGATGCTTCTGATGAAAAAAATGCTATGTCTATTAGAAAATACACACAAATGTAAGAATAAAAGCAATAGATATGGTTGAAAAAAATATTTAAATAGTAAGAGCACCTGAAGCTTATTAAATACATAAAACATTAATTTTGTAATCACTTAGCTTCCTTATATACTCAGTTAATTCAGCTACAGAACTTCCAGAGGATGAGATGAAGTTTAAGATCTGGATCTGACCTTGACCTAAACATAATTATTTACCTGACCTCGAATTGTCCATGGCTACTCTCTCATTGCCGTTCTAATTAATGAATGGCATCAAATAGTAACAGCACTTGATTTCTGAGAGGCAGCTTCCCTGGCAAATCGCTTCCTACTTTTCTGTGAATCAAGGGCAGAAAACTTGCTGATTTTGACACTTTTTTTTCCTCTTTGTATGTAAATTTATTAGGATAAAGAAACGCTGATATTATGCCAGAACGTTTTTTAAAATAAGGAAAAGTAGTCTAGTTACATTCATTATCTAATTTCTGTGTGTTAGTGTATATCTGTACATGTGTTTTGCTTTATTTAGGTATAATTTACAAAAATTGTGTAAATTTAAGATGTACAAGGTGATGTCATGATATATGTATAAATTGTGAAATGATTCCTACAATCAAGCTAATTAACACATCCATCACTTCACATAATTATCTTTTCGGGTATGTGGTGAGAAACATTTAAGATCTACTCTCTTAGAAAATTTCGAGTATACAATGCAGTATTACTAACTGTAGTCACCATACTGTACACTAGATCCCCAGAACTTATTCATCTTATAAATGAAAGTTTGGACCCTTTGATCAACATTTCTCCATTTCTCTTACCCACAGCCCTTATGTTTTAATAGGCCATGTGTGGTTTATAGCCCTAGAATATACTATGAAATTATCTTATCACTAAACTGAATTTATGCTAGAAATTTGGCTGTATTGTCATTCCTGAATCTTACAGATCTTTTCAATCATTTTCTCCTTTTCAGCTTATTTTCCTCCTTAAATTGGTTTAAAAGCACTGGGGAATATCACCACCTTGTGGACTTCCATAACGTTGTTAATAAAGTGTTTCGTAAGTCATAATGTAAATTACAATTAATATTCAAAATTTTTGTTTGCTAGATGTATGATAACTGGAAGTTTTCTGTATTTGCTACATGATCAAATGTTTCTTTCCCAACATCAGCACATCAAATGTATTTGGAGAATAGGTTGACCAGTCACAGATTCGTATTAATTACAAAAATATTGTCAATCATGCATTTGCATATATATTAAAATATAATTAACATACTTAAAACATATACACATGTATACACAACTGTGTATCACATAATCATATTATATTGAATCATATAAAGATGGTACTATTAAAATTTTGGAAGGATGTTTTAGGTAAAACACATTTTTTAAATTACTTATATTTGTTTAGATTTATAATAACCACTCAAAGTTTGAAATAAAAATAAATATCTATTTTTTAACCAAGTGGAAGGAATTTAAGTATTGAGTTTCTTAATGAATGGCAGTTTAAATGTAACATACAATGTATCAACTATAAAAACAATGCAGCTTAAACATAAATAAGTTTCTTATTGTTTCCACCTACATTGGATATATGATATTCCATAGTATTAGTCAAAGAGGCAGGCTAATGTTAAATAATCCATGTAAATGACAAATGCAAGGAAATATAAATGTATGATTACAAAATAAAAGGTAAAATACTACTCTCCCATTTCTGCATATAATTGATCACTGTATGGCTATATAATTATACTAATTGTGGTGGTCATAGACTCTGCTTTTTCTTCTAGGTTGAGTCATATGGGACTTCCATTATAGGCCCAAAGATTGAACATTGGCCATTTTATATGGTGCAACCTATTAGTTTCCCTCACATTGTTCAGAAGAAGTTTTAACGTGGGAGTGAGAGAGAGAAGACTGGCAAGAATTCATAATTTGTGACGTGTGACTTAAAAGTGAATTTATTTTAAAACTCAAACTGTTATTTCATTTGGTAAATTAATAAGTGTGTATGATGTCCTTATAATTTAAAAAAGTTAGCTAACTGATCAACATTTCATTTTCTATCAGTTATATTTTTTTTTTTTTTTTTTTTTGCGGTACTCAGGCCTCTCACTGTTGTGGCCTCTCCCGTTGTGGAGCACAGGCTCTGGACACGCAGGCTCAGTGGCCACGGCTCACAGGCCCAGCCGCTCCATGGCACGTGGGATCTTCCCGGACCGGGGCACGAACCCGTGTCCCCTGCATCGGCAGGCGGACTCTCAACCACTGCGCCACCAGGGAAGCCCTATCAGTTATATTTTTAACATGGACATCATTTCATTAATACTTCTATGTATCAGTGGGTTATTATTTTTTCTCTCTCAACTATTAATTTTTTGCTTATCTTTATTAGTTTTCATATCTTATGAGCAATAAAGGCCTAAAATGTTAATAAGCATAACTAATAAACCTTTCTTCTGTACTTTTAATTAGTGATATGTAAGACTTCTGTATTAATATTGTTAAAGGTACAAATGTGAAGACAACATGATTGTTAATTTATGGAGACTTATTAATCCTAAATAAAAACCTATAGATTAGAAACTTTTCTCTTACCTTCATTCTTTCAAATTGAGATAGAACTCTGAGTGCTCGAAGGAATTTAATGGAAATAAGTGGTTTTAGTTCTTCCCGAGATTTGCCTATTAAGCTAAGACAAAACACCTGGGTATATCAAAAAAGTGAATAGAATTTAATTTTAACTTTAATCAAAACAATGTGTAAAAAACTTTTATTATGGAAAAGATACAGTCAAAGCCTACTAAGAAATTTATGAAATATTTTAATATACATTTCAATATATCTTAATGATGACCTACAGAAAGATATAAGAAAATCATTCTGTGTTCAAATCACTTAAAGAAAGATAAAACTATTTTCTGGTAATAGGAATATATGCTATCGAGATAAACAAAAGTTTGTATATTTGAGATTCTTCATGGTCAAAGCTTAATATTTATATCCACTTTTTATTTTTAAATTAAATTAAGAATCAGTTACATGATTATTTGCAATATGGTAATAGTACACAATGTATTCATTAAAACAAAATTCGGAATATATTTGCATATGAATCTAAATATGAAGATGGTTAAGATGATATAAAAAATAGGATTTCAGAGAAGAGGCATAAAGAAGGAAATGAATACTGTTAAGTCCAAGTACTAATTACCAAAAAATGTAGCAAGATTCTAAGGTGAGTTTTTAAACTAAACATATATGTATAAATATGATTCAAATTCTAAAAAATTAACGGAAATTGAGCAAGGTGGTATAGTTATGATTAACTTTTGTTGTATCTTCATATTTTCTGTATTTTCAAGGCAATATAAATGAAAAAAATTACTCTCTTTTACTCCATGCTAAAGAGATTATCTTGAAGTGGACTTTGAAGTAAGGGTATCATTTATATAAGCATGGAGGGATGTGGACTCAAAAGAACAATACCAGGAAACAGGAAGGTGGGTTGCAGGTGTAGTATGGTTTGGTTGAAGTAGAAGGTTAATTGCAAGAATTAATTTAGAAGACAAAGGTCAGATATTGTAAGTCATTATTTAAAGACTGAGAAGCTTCAATCATTGTTTATAGAATAGGGAGACATTTGTGCATTCAAGAAAAATTATTGAGCACCTAATACGTGACATGAATTGTTCTAGGATAACAATTGTATAGGATAAGGAGAGAACCAAACTGAGAAACTATTTTGCCTTAATGGAGCTTATCTTTCAGTAAGCAAAATCAGTGAGTAAATTATATTGGGCTGGCCAAAATGTTTGTTTGGTTTTTTTCTGTAAGATGGCTCTAGTAGCACTTAGTTGTCTTTAACTTCATTTGAAACAATTTTGTTAGATTGTATTGTGACAGCTGTCATATCTGTGTGCATTTTTTAAAAACTTATCAAAATTGGTGAATTTTTGTGTAACCATTTTAATATTGAAGATGGAAAAAAAGAAGCAACATTTTCAGCATATTATGCTTTCTTATTTCAAGAAAGGTAAAAACACAACTGAAATGCAAAAAAAGATTTAGCAGTTTTTGAAGAAGGTGCTGTGACTGGTCAAATGTGTCAAAAGTGTTTTGCGTGCTGGAGATTTCTCGCTGGATGATGTTCCATGGTTGGGTAGACCAGATGAAGTTGATAGTGTCAAATTGAGACATTAATTGAGAACAATCAGCGTTATACCATGTGGGAGATAGCTGGCATACTCAAAATATCCAAATCAAACACTGAAAATCATTTGCACCAGCTTGGTTATGTGAATCACTTTGATGTTTGGGTTCCACATAAGTTAAGCGAAAAAAACCTTCTTGACCGTATTTCTGCATGCGATTCTCTACTTAAATGTAATGAAGACATTCTGTTTTTTAAAAAAAGTTGTGACAGGCAATGAAACGTGGCTACTGTACAATAACGTGGAATGGAGGAGATCGTGGGGCAAGTGATGAACCACCACCAACCACACCAAAGGCCAGTCTTCATCCAAAGAAGGTGATGCTGTGTATATGGTGGGATTGGAAGGGAGTCCTCTATTATGAGCTCCTTCTGCGAAACCAAACGATTAATTCCAACAAGTACTCCTCCCAATTAGACCAACTGAAAGCAGCACTCAGCAAAAAGCATCCGGAATTAGTCAACAAAAAACGCATAATCTTCCATGAGTTTAATGCAAGACCACATGTTTCTTTGATGACCAGACAAAAACTATTATGGTTTGGCTGGGAAGTTCTGATTCATCCGCTATATTCACCAGACACTGCACCTTTGGATTTCCATTTATTTTGGTCTTTACAAAATTCTCTTAATGGAAAATATTTCAGTTCGCTGGAAGACTGTAAAAGGCACCTAGAACAGTTCTTTGCTCAAAAAGATAAAAAGTTTTGGGAAGATGGAATTATGAAGTTGCCTGAAAAATGGCAGAAAGTAGTGGAACAGAAGGGTGAATATGTTGTTCAATAAAGTTCTTGGTGAAAATGAAAAATGTGTCTTTTATTTTTACTTAAATCCGAAGGAACTTTTTGGCCAACCCCATATAATATTAATAGGAAATGAAGAAAGCAGAGAAAGCACAAAGGAGTATTGTAGTGGTTGCAGTTTTAAATATGGTAATGCAGAAAGACCTAACTTCAACACTTTCTTTTCAGCAAACATAAATGAGGTGAGCCAGCAAAAATTTCAGGTGGAAGGAAGAATAAGTGCAAAGGCACTAAGATAGAAGTAATTTTGGCATGGTTTTTGAACTTCAAGAATTCCGGTGCTGGTGGAGCAGTATATAGACCAGGATGGGGGAAAGGGAGAGTAGCAGGACATAAGACTGGATCATGTAGAGACTTGTAGGCCTTTGATTGCAAAGACTGTAGCTTTTACTATGAGTGAGGGGTGTTTATTGGAGGATTTCAAGAAAAGTGACTTGAGCTGAGTTTCATTTTACAACAGTACAACATATGTGGTTGCTATGTGGAGAGTAGAACAAAGGCGTGCAGTGGTGGAAGCAAGGATCTCAGCTTGGAATCTACTGCAGTGATACAAATGGGCAGTTCTGGTAGCTTGGATCAGTGTGGTACTGGTGAAGGTTATGATAAGTAGTCTAATTTTAAATGTATGATTTAAAGGTAGAACCAATCTAAATATTTTAGAATGCTGATATTTTCAAGATATTCTGCAATAAGAGTATTCTAATTAGCAGCAGGTTTATAGGCAATGATTAGAAGAATCAGGAGTTAAATACTGAACTGTTAAAATTTTAGAATGAAAAGAAAAGGATGGATGTGAAGCATTACATATGAAGATATATGGGATGTTGGTGACTGAAAATGTATATAGAGAGGGAAAAGAAAGACATAAGTAAATGGAAGAGTAAGTCAGAGTAAAGAAGGAAGAGTAAATCAAATAGCCTTTCAATTTTTTCTTTAAAATACGTACAATAACAACCATGAAGTCTAGTTGGTACCAGCCATTAGTGAAATAGGCTTTAAAACCGTATGCCATCCACTTTAGAAGCATTTCCAGAATAAAGATGTAAGTGAAGATCATGTCACCATATTCTAATAAGATTTTAATAGTCTTCCTCTGATCAATATATATATCTTCAAAAGCCTGTGGGTAAAAAATTTAAGGATTAGTGTACATGTAATTTCTTTTTTTTTTTTTTTGCGATACACGGGCCTCTCGCTGTTGTGGCCTCTCCCGTTGCGGAGCACAGGCTCCGGACGCGCAGGCTCAGCCGCCATGGCTCACGGGCCCAGCCGCTCCGCAGCATGTGGGATCTTCGCGGACCAGGGCACGAACCCGTGTCCCCTGCATCGGCAGGCGGACTCTCAACCACTGCGCCACCAGGGAAGCCCTACATGTAATTTCTATAAGCTCTTTTGGCACAGAGGGGAATGAAATCCCATCTCTAGATGGTGAGCATTGTCATAGGTTGTAGTCTCAAGGGCTTGTTCACTTGGTTTGGATCTATTCACACAATCCACATCTGTTTTCTGATCCCATGCCTGTAGCAGACATCATTCATTGATTCCAGAACCTCCAAATTGTGTTCTAATTAGTGATCTGAAAAGCCTCTCTCAAATCAATTAATCAAACTTAAGAGGTGGAATCTTTAGTCACATCTGACCTGGTTCTTGTCTCTAATTCCACATAGCCATCTGATAGATATATGCTATTGAGATTAAAGGAGCAGAGAGAAACAAACAAACAAACAAAACCCCCCAAACCTGTGTTTTCAGAAATCCATGCTGCTATTACATGAAAAAGTCACAGAGTTTGTCAGATCAACCATTGGAAACACATGAATATGAAATAAAATTATAATGTTTTTCTAAAGTTTCTTGGTTTTAATAGATCAACCTCAATTTTACTGTGAAGGAAGCAAATTCTGATAATGTCATTCAAAGCAATTTCATAGTATTTTTTATCACTGTAAAAAAGGCAATAAAATATCAATAACCTCAGGCAGACTTGTTTCAAAGTGTATTTGAGGTCAAAGATTAAACAAGGATGAAAATAATCTTTGGTAAATAATGGTGTGACTCTTAAAAACCTATTAAATAAAAGTAAATATAAAATAAGAGAATTGCTGACTCAACTGAACGAATTATGGAGTAAAAGTGTTTATAAAAGCAGATTATAAATATCATCCAAAGTTATTTTAAAGGACTTTATTCATTACATGTATTTACTTACTGAATAGGTATATAATGTGAAATAATATAAAAAGATATACAGAAGTCTCTATTTCAATTAAAACATTAAAAAATAGGCAAAACCAATCTGTGGCAGTTGAAGTCCACATACTGGCTATCCACATGGAATGAAGAAGTAACTGTTAGGGTCAGAGTATGGTTCTGGAGCCCTGGTAGCATTCTATTTCTCAAGCCAAGTGATGGTTACATAGGTACATACACTTGGTGAAAATCTTTTATGCTATACACTTAAGATTTTCATGCTTTTCAGTATGTGTGCTAAATGTCAGTATAAAGTTTACTTTAAAAATATTTGCAGTACAAAGTCTGGTTCCCAACCATGACTCTGTTTTGTGCATCTCATGATTAACTATTTCTTGTGTATCATTCTTTGATCTTCTTTAATCAAACAAAAGCAAATATCAATATGCGTTCTATTTTTCTCCCTTTCTTACATAAAATGTAGCATGCTGTACACTTTATTCTTTCTTTTTTTCACTTATTACCATATCTTGGGGAATTGCAATATCAGCATGCAGACAGCTCTTGTATTTTCTAGGTAACTGCACAGTGTCCCATTGGATGACTGTACCATAGCATATTTAAACAGTCATCTAATATGGTTTCTTTTTGTTTTTCAATCTTTTGCTATTACAAAAAATTCTTCAGTGCATAGCCTTGTAAATGCATTTAATATGTGTGAAGATTTTAAAATAATTTCCCTGAATTAAGATTCTTGGGTCAATGGGTAAATATATTTGCAGTTCAAAGGTTCTTAAAAGTATGTGCAGGGACTTCCCTGGTGGTACAGTGGTTAAGAATCCTCCTGCCAATGCAGGAGGCACGGGTTCGGGCCCTGGTCCAGGAAGATCCCACTTGCCGCGGAGAGACTAAGCCCATGCGTCACAACTGCTGAGCCTGTGCTCTAGAGCCCTCGAGACACAACTCCTGAGCCCATGCCCCTAGAGCCCGCAACAAAGAGAAGCCACCACAATGAGAAGCCCACGCTCCGCAATGAAGAGTAACCCCTGCTTGCCGCAACTAGAGAGAAAGCCCACGTGCAGCAACGAAGACCCAACGCAGCCAAAAATTAATTAATTAATTTTACAAAAAAGTAAATGCAATATTTCTCTTTCCAATGGAACGGGTAACAAAGTACTAGCACAATATGTGCATTTTATTAAACTTTATTAAAATAAGAAAAATTGGGTATTTATTAACATTCTTTTTTCCTGCTATCATTCATATATTTTGAAATTTTTTTATATTTTTATATTATTTATTTAATATTGAATGAGGCATATACAGACTTTCTGAGAAACTGTAATGTATGTCTTCCACAACTAAAATCCTAGAATATGAAATTTTGTGCTATAATAAGTATTCTGGGGAAAAATGATTTGGCATGGTGACTTCATGAATGTAGACTCATGATGCATTTTTTTCCATAAAAATATGAACTCTCACTTACCAGAGCACCTGTGCTGAGCAGAGTGACAAGGCCAATGAAACACTTAAAACAACTGTTTTCTACTATCTTGCAGCAAGTTTTCCTTATGTTCTGCCAAATTTTTCTTTTCCTGGAGTCTCTGCTGATTTGAGCAGATGAAGATCTTCGTCCATAACCTGTCAAGAATGAAACTATTAAGAACAGAAATCTAGAAAACTCATGAAAAAGTAAACATTCCAAATGTTTTGGCAAGTATTTATTTACAGAGTCTAATATAGGTGGTTTCTGACATAAATATTTGATTTTTACCTCTATTGTAGTGACCACTGCAATCACTGAGGAAAAAAAGAAAAAACTTAGCTTGTGAGTTTGGTAACAGTAAGAGGAAAGAAATTGTGAAAGGAAGAGATGACTTAGAACATCCTCTTACCCTGCTGGACAGAGTCTGAGAATAGAACTCACCCCCACTCCTACAAAACACACACATGCATACACACAAGACACACACACACCATCTTCTGATTACTACATTTTTGTATAATGCCTGAAAAGTCATTCTCTGAAGATTCACATGGCATAACAAGCATTTCCATTTAAATATACAAGTATTTATGACATGGTAAGAGGTATAATATCAGTTAAGTAAATTAAATTGATCCCAGCTCTTAGGTGGCATGGGAATGGAAATTTTGATTGAGACTCTTTAAGGAGCTAAGCTTGGAGTAATTTGTGGGTAGGGTACTGGTGTATGAGGTTGAATTCTACCTTCTCGTCAAGAGAGTTAGCATAAGGAAAACGTGAGGCTTGAGAAGGGTATGATTAACAGGTAAGAGAATGAAGAATGGAGGTGGGTGGAGTTTAAAGAGACACATTTTAGAATTTTATAAAATTTTACCTAGAGTCAATTTATACATCTTTGGTCAGAAAAATATAGAAAATGTTTCCTCCCTGGTCTTGTATGATACAAGTGCTATAACTCAAGCTACCAAGAGCGGATTCTTATTTTTGAATATAGGAATTTGAACATTTAGCAATTACCATTTTGATGATTTCCAGCGATTTCAAATGTTCAGAACCTACAGTTATTTGTTAATCTTGTTAGGAAACTAATTTGAATTATAAGTCATTGAGGGTTGCATGCTACATATCTAGTGAGTCGGTCAACTGACAGAAGCCCCATACATTTCTTAATATTCATGTGGTATATAAAAATACATGACCATCACGTGATTTGTTTTCCTATGAGTATTTTAAATATTGACCCCATTCCACGAGTTATAAAAACATACACACGTACACTAATTTAATCTTTTTAATAATCCCATGAAGTCTTATTATTATTCTCATTTTACATGTTAGGAAATGAGCCAGAGAGAGGGTAAGTAAAAGCTAGCAAATGGTGGGCTGGCATACGAACTCAGGCTGTCTGATTTCAGAACCAACACTCTTAACTACTTCATTAGACTCCCTAGGAAGTAGGCCCTTCCTCTCTTTTCCAAATACTGACTTTTTCTTAGATATTTATTATAAGTTTCTATCAGGATTCATATGGGCATGTGTACAGGTGCATGCACACAAACATGTTCATGTGTGTGTATTCCTTAGTCAAATTAATAAACTCTTTAAAATTAAAAGTATATTCAATAGTATTATTTAGGTTAAGAGAAATTTAGTCTAATTTCAATACAATTTTCAAAGGAATTAATTTTTTTCTTACCGTTTTTAAGACGCTTTGGCTTTCCACGTTCATAGACCATTTCTTCTTCTTCAGAGATAGAAATATCAACCGTACTGCATTCAGATGAGCTAGATTGCTTTACCTTCTGAAAAGTAAAATCCCACCAAGAAAGTTGTGATTAAGCTTTCATTTACTCACTGTAGTTAAAGTTTATTTTATTTTCAGAAAAAAGAAAAATTATGTACAGAAAGACTACTGTCAGGCGTAAAAGACTTCAGGCCAATTTCATAATTGATATTAAAATGCATACATATCTCTGGGAATTGAAGTTTTTAAAAAATATTTAAAAAATTAACTTAAGATAAAATGATTTTTAGATTAAAATTAACATATAGTTAATAACACTGTTCTCCTAAAAGATGTGCAGGCTATCTCAAATTTCTGAAAGGAAAGATCTAGGTAGAGTATACAAAAAAGAAAATTATAAATATTTTGTTCTACCTCTTTGTCTTTTTCACAGTAAGCATCAAGGAAATAAAATTAGAAGTTTTGTTTGCTTTAAACCATATACGGTCAATTGTAAGACATCATGGTGCTCAATTAAAAAAATAAAATATACAGCAGGATATTACTCTTAAATAAGCAAATCTCTTGAAAAATTATTTCATTTCCCTTTGTATTCTCTTTATTATTGATAAAATAAGGGTATAGCAATGCACTTATTTGGGAGTAGACAATAAATAAATTAATATTATATCATGTTTGAGCATTCAATGATTGAAAATTATACATTTTATATTTAAATGCTTTATTAGAGTTTGGAAAACCCTTGCACATAAATTATTTGATGACATTTTCCCAAAACTGTGTGAGTACTTTTATTCTAAATTTATAAATAAATCAATTAAGATTCAAAATTATAAATCATTTTAGTAAAAGATTATTTAATGGCCAATATATATTGCTACATTATGAAAAAACAAGTTTCAAAATCTGATTTAAATTTTATGCTTTTATGAAATTCATATAGTTATATATTTGTAATAAAATATGAAAGCTTAAATACCAAAGAGAGCATGAATCTATGAATTATCAGATCACATGTAATTTTATATTTCATCTTTGGCTTTTGGTATATCAACATCCTAAGCACTCTTGGGCTACATAATCTGGAAAGTGTTATAAATATATAAATGAATAAATCTTCTTTGAGTAGTTAACCAATCAACAAGACCAAATAATTATGCAGCTTAAATGACAACTTCTGAAACTTCAACATTTACAGTTATATTAATTTCCATCTTTCCTATGTATTTTCGTATCTCCAACTTTCTAATGAGATTGGCAAGAAGTTTCCCATTTCCACATGATGTGCTATGATAAATAGTAATTTTACTGAGAAATGGATGGTAGTACATGCCTTATAGTGTTGTTATAATTTAAATAAAATCAGTTAGCACTCTATAAATATTCATAAATATTTAAGTGAAGATATAGAAGTGTGCTGGAGAAGAATACTTTTCATTTTCTAATAATGGTATTAATTAAAGGAAAATGAACCTGAGAATATGGGGTGTGACAAGGAGTGAAAATGATTCTCGGAAACAAAGATGCCTGCACTAGAAACTAGAAGGACTTTGAATAATTGAAACTTAATTCCTTTTAGAAGGCCAATTTGATAAGTTATTGCAGAGAGCGGCTGCCAAGCCAGAAGAGGTCTGGGAGATAAGATGGTGTCAGAGACTACGGGGACCTGGAAAAAGATATTCTCTGCCCTTCCCCATGCCAGTGAATGAACTAAAACGATTCTCTAGTGAGGTCCAATGCAAGTGGCTCACAGTGCAGATGTGATCTCTATAGATGTAGCTTTGAATTAAATGATAGCTCCTACTAACACATTATGCTGCTCGCAAATGAAGACAGTAAGACTGTATCCCGTAGGGTATACATTTTAAAAGCTAAGTGAACAGCAGTATCTGCCCTTCTTTGAATATGACCCTTCTCCCCCACCACCCTGTGTTTATAAAGTTGCAAAATGTTCACAATTCAAACTGGTGGTTTTTTCCTTTGTTCTTTTAGTCCAACTCAATTATATATGCTATAATACGTTGCAGAAATGGACTGACAAGAATCTTAAAATTTTAGCAAGCAAGAAAGTAATTTAGCACTCTTCTAGTCCCATCTTATATTTTAAATATGATAAAGTCCAGGAGAGTTTGGTGATTTCTCCAATAACACACATAGATTTTAAAAATGTAGTTTTCTTCAATATGCTTTTCATCACCCCATGCTGCTTGCTTATTAATGGACAGACTATTATAATTATATTATCTGTTGTTTACTAAGTGCTTACTATATATGGGCATTATTCTATGCACTATTGAACTATTTTTCTCAATCTTTCTTTTCTATCTCCTCTAAGAAATAGATACAAGTTTATCCTCATTTACAGACGAGGAAACTGAAGCTTAGAAAGTTTAAGAAACTTGATCAGCAGCAGAAAATCAGGAGCAAGGAATGCTATAGCTAGGATTGAATGGGTAATCTAACTTGGGAACTTCAGCACTGCTTCACTTCCTTATCAACAATGCCATCAATCAACAATAAGAAATCATGATATTAAAACAACTTACTTCTTTGTTGCTTCCATCACCTGACTTGCTCTGAATCTCCTTATTGTTCAGATTTTCTATATCAGATTCTTCTGACGCAATCGGTACAGTTTCTGAGACACTGGGACTGGGGATAAGTGACTGACTCCCATTTTCGGTCATTGTGTTTTTCTCTGTGCCACTGCTTTTTTCCTTATCCTTGAGGAATTCTTGGGTGTTGCTCAATTCAGAGAGAGTATGGTCAGAAATATTCTCTTTAACATATATATCACTTACATTGTCCATTGTTTCCTCTGGAACATTTTGGTTTTTGCATAATATTTTAGAAAGCACATAATTTATTCCTTTTTTAATCCTCGCCATTGCACGCTGGAGATTTTTTGCTTCATCATTCTCTTCAGTTGTTGCAGCCTTGTATGAACTAAATGAGCTGACCAATGCCAGAAACAGGTAAAGTATCTGAATGAGGAAGTAAATGAGGTTAAATGCATCTCATTTTTTTGTTTCCTTTCAAACAACAACGACAAAATAATCTTTTAAAAAAGCGGACCTGAGATTTGAAAACAGCATACACACTGCAATGCTATTTAGGCTATTCAGTTTTTGCTCATCTACAGTGGGCCAGGTGCTGTGTTAGTGGTTTGTAAAGCCAGAACTCATCTCAAGGTCACACTATTCTATGAAATATCATTTGTTTCTCTTTTACAGATGAAAACCACAAAGCTTACAGATGCTAAGTATCAAAGATCACAGAGGTTGAACATAAGTCTGTCTTATTCCAAAGTTTGTTTTTCTCACTAAACCAGGCTAACTCTCCCAAAGTGAGAAAATGATTTGCTACTCCAGGTGGCTGACTTCACTTTAGCCCTAACCCAGGAAGATGTGTAATGACATCTTCATGGGTCTGCAAACCCATGAGGAATCTCATGGGGAGAGAGCTATCCCTGGTTCTGAAGCCCACATCTAACTTTCCTTGTGACGTGCAAGCACAGGGATTGGGTAGGTTAACTGATTCTCTGTGATAATAAATTTGGTCAAATAAGAAAGAGATGAGTGATGGAAGAATCATTCCTAATATTTGCAAGTTATTTTGAATTCGAGGATAGTGTGTATTTCGACCTTTACCATCACTGAGAAATAAGATCAAGGCATGTACATTTTGCAGAGAATCAGATTTTTATTTTGTTTGTTGTTGTAGGGTATAGATTATAATTTTAGATTCTAGTGTTGGAGATTTATGTTGATTATTCTCTTAGACTTAAAGTAGTAATTTGAGCATTTTGTCTATTCTGGCAGTTTTCTCTCCTCTCTTCAGATATTTGAGTTTCTGAAGATTTAATTTACTTTATGCTTTGCCTATTATTTTTAAAGGGAAAGGTTCAAATGTTACACATTATGTGTAATAATATGTATATAACTTACATAACATTTTCCTGCTTGTATTTCTGATTTCTTCATATATTAAGATCTACTTTTAAAAATACTTATACTGAAAATTTATGTGTACATAAAATAAAATAGCTAAGTAGATGAAGATCTGCAGCATTCATTTGTTAAAATATCTTTCAGAATTTTGGATCTATGTGAAGAGGTGAATTCTCAAGCGCTCTGATAATTACTGTTTCTCATGCGCATATACACCTAAAATATTATGAAGTACCCACCAAATCGTGTTCATTTCTAATGAATTACTTTTACTTCTCAATACCCAGATATTTTTTAACACTTAGGAATAGAGAAAGCTCAAATGAGACTCACTCATGGAAAAATCAAAATATTGTTGCAGTTAATAAAGTCATCAAATAAATCATCTTAATCGTAACCATAGTTTTGGTGTAGCAATAAAACAGAGGGTATAAGATGGCTCAGCACTGGAAATTTCTTGCAGGTAAGATCATCTGAACAACTAACATATATTTTCTATAACCTACAATTACAGAATCTCAATGGAAAAAAAAAAACTGAAAAGACAGTAATTGAATGCCAATATCCCCAGAATAGTTTGATTTTCTCCCACTAGTGTCCCATTTTGATATTAAGGCTTACTTACAGATAATCTGGGCAGGGGCTCCATGGCCCTTGTAGGAACTAGACTATTAGCATCTCTATCATTCTCAAAGGACAAAGGGAAAGACCAAGTATAATTTAAGGTAGTTGGTTGTTTTTTTTTCCTTTGTTTGGTTAAGTATTGTCCACAGTGAGAAAAATGAAAAGGGTGTTTAGTAAGAATTTCATGACTATAAGCTTCATATGAGTAGAAACCATGTTTTCTCTTAAATAGACAACCAGCACAATGCTAGGCACAAAGTACATGATAAAAAATATTTGTTGAAAAATTAATTAAGTATGGAATGAATGAAAGAATAGATTTTTGTGTCAGGATTTGGAGAAGGAAAAATTATGCTACAGCAACTGTATATTTAAGAGCTTACAATGTAAGATTTCTTATATCTTAGACACACACACACTTTCCCCTATATATATATATATATATATATATATATATATATATATATATATATATATATACAGTAAGAGCGTTAAAAGGCTGAAAATCAAGTTCAAAATGCTCTGGAACTGTGATCTAAAGAAAGAACTTTATAACACTGTAAAATGCTACTGCTTTGTTTAAGTGCGCTCTGAATTAAAAATAGCCTAGTCTCCTAAAAGATTAATAGGAGGACTCATGATCCCTTCCTTCATGGAGCCTACAGTTTAATAAGGAAGATAGACAAGTACATGAACAATTAAACATAATGTCAATGTGTGCATATGACAGGAGTATGCCCAGGGTAAACAGAAGCAATGAGGAAATGTGCTGATACAATGGAGTCTAACCTGTGATTTTTTTCCCCACCTTTTGGGAGATGTGCTTGACCTCTATGACTTAGGAATAAAACGTAAATATTGAATCTCTTTTTTTTCCTGTAAGAAGAATTTTGTCTTATAAGCCATTTTTTTCTTGAAGAAGTAAAAGGTAATATCACTCCAATTACTGGAAATTTAAAAGTGAAAGTACTTCCTCTTAGTTAATGCATAACAGTTTTATAGATCAGTGGTTTTCCAACTTTGCTGCACAATTTAATCAAATGAGGATTTAAAAAAAATCGTGATGACCAGGTTATGTCCACATACCAATAAAATCAGAATCTCTGGGAATGAATCCAAGACATTAGTTTATTTTTATTAGTTCCCCTGGTAATTCCAACGTTCAGTCAAATTTGACAACCAGTGCTACATTTAAGTGCTTCTTAAAATTTAATGTGCATACAGATCACTTGGGGATATTGTTAAAATATAGATTCTGATTCCACAGGTCTGGGATGGGATCTGAGAGTCTTCATTAATAACTATCTCAAATAAAACCAAAGCTAGTTTGAGTAGCAGGTTATAACCAGTGCTATCCAATGGAGATATGATGCATATCACATATGCAATTTTCCAGTAGGCACACTAAAAGTGTAAACAAAAACAGGTGAAATTAATTTTACTAATATATTTTATTCAACTAAATGTATCAAAATACTATAATTAAAATACATTCGATATAAAAATTATTAATGAAATCATTTACATTCTTTTTTGGGAGGTAAGACTTCAAATTCAGTGGGTGTTTTACACTTATGACACATCTCAAAGTGGACCACTCATATTTTAACTGATCAATGGCCACATGTGGCTAGAGGCCACCATATCAGATAGCACGGTTATAGACCACTGGCTTCCATAAGTCCACATTATGAAAATGCCAGACTACAATACATCAGTTTTTCAAGGAAAATTTTAAAGCATGGATTACTTACCAATAAGTTTCCAACTAAAATCACCATCATGTAAAAAGGAATACAACTGAATTGGCCTGCTACCTTAAAGCAATCCCATAAAGTTTCTATCCACTCTCCACAGAGAATCCGGAATACATTCAGGAAGGAGTGGAGGAAATCATGCATGTGCCAGCGTGGAAGTTGACAGTCTTCATCTATGTTGCAGACGTATATTTTGTAATTTGAACCAAACAGCTTCAGGCCAAGCACAGCAGAAAAGAATATGAATGTGAACAACAGCAGGACCAAGTCTTTCAGGGCCATCACTGAGTTACCAAGAGTCAGCAGCAAAATCTTGAAAGTTGGCCAATATCTCCCCAATTTGAAAATTCGCAACTGATAGAGCAATGTAAAACCCAGAATAAGAAAAAAACAACAAAAAATCTGGTCACTATTCATTACGATGTACATTAAAATTTTTTATCAGCATTATACACATATACATATGTAGTCTTTAATGTAATATTCAGTTTTGAGCATTATTAATACTAAGCACTGAAAATTCAGTTTATGTATAATTCTTAATACATCTTACATATTCTATAGTTTATTACTGTAAATCCATGTATATTTTCTTCTATTGATCTGTCAATTCCCATTCAATATTACACTATTATAATTATTCTAGTTTTATGTTTTAATATCTGGTAAAGCAAGTATCCATTCTTTGCTTTGTTTTTCACAGTGTATTGAATATTTTCCCACATTTTGACATATAGATGATGCTGGAAAAGTCTTCAGCTTCCATTGAATTCCATTGACAGTTCTATTGTGTATTTACCTTTAAAAATAACATGGAAGACCAAACATAACATGCTAGGTTTAGTCTGAATATTTCATTTCTTTTCACCAGATTAAAAAAATTTTATTTATATGGCACAAAATCACCTTAATATTTGGGTCATCTAAAATCCATATATTATTTTTATATGTGCTATACCTTCCTCAACATTTTCTGGTATATAGTTGGCTTTCTGGACTCAGGGGTAGGACTTAACATTTATCCATGTAAAACTTAATCATCTTAGGGCTTCCCTGGTGGCGTAGTGGTTGAGAATCTGCCTGCCAATGCAGGGGACACGGGTTCGAGCCCTGGTCTGAGAAGATCCCACATGTCGCGGAGCAATTAGGCCCGTGAGCCACAACTACTGAGCCTGCGCGTCTGGAGCTTGTGCTCCGCAACTAGAGAGGCCGCTATAGAGAAAGGCCCACGCACCGTGATGAAGAGTGGTCCCTGCTTGCCGCAACTAGAGAAAGCCCTCGCACAGAAACGAAGACCCAACACAGCCAAAAAATAAATAAATAAACGTAATCATCTTAGATTCAGTCCATTACTAGTCTTTCAGATATTTTGATACTACCTTTTATTACATTGTCTGTATTTCCCAGTCTTGTTTCATCCATAAATTTGATAAATACAGCTTTTATATTTTTCTCTTACTCATTAGACAAGCCTATGGATAAAGATTTAAGATAGGATTCTGAAGAATTATTTGGATAAGATCAAATCTACTTAATTGTTCTTGATATCTGCTACATTCCTTCAACTTGTTACCAAGAATGAGACAATATATTATTTATCAAATGCCCAACATTTCTATAAATATCATTCTAATAACATTATTTCTTTGCCTAGTTTTCTGATGCTTTTACTACCACCTACATTGCAGGCATATAGTGATTCTGACTTGATAATTTTCTAATAACATTTTATTGGCCTGACCGTTCTTCTTTTACAAAGTTTTCTACCCTACATTTAGAAATACTCACCTGATTCTTTAGTTACACACTGGCATTCAGCTTCTGGGACTCTTTATTATCCTGCTTCTCAAAACTGACCCAGTATTCCTGACCCTGCTTTCTAAAACTGTATCTCAAATTTGCTGTATATATGGCGTATTTCCTTTAATGCCTGAGCCAAACAACAGCATTGGAGACTACTTACTCTTTTCTGGGTTACTTTCTAAGCTTGTTACATATGAATCAGTTCATTTACTACCTCCAGTATACCAAAAGGATAGGTATTACTATTCTTCCCACTTCACGTCTGAGGAAACTGAGATGAATTTTTATAAAATAAAATTTAGGTCTTGGATTCTACTTACCACCCTGAATGATCGTAAAACAGCCAGTCCATGACAATGTGTTACATAAAGTTCTACTAAACCATGGAACACAATTAGGCTATCATAAATGTTCCAGCCTACTTGGAAATACCCATATGGATGCATGGCAATTATTTTAAAAATCATTTCTGCTGTGAAAATTCCAATAAACACCTAAATAAAACAAAACACAGAGATGAGAATATAATTCCAGTAGCTCTGTCAGAACCCTCACACGCAGAAACTGTAAATTTTCACTGCCACCTTTTTCATATTTCCTCTGTCAAGATCTGATTAGTTTCAGAGTCTGTATTACAAGTACAGGCTCATAGCTTTTGTTTGACAATCTAATGTCAAACATCGTGTAATCTTCAATTACTTTAATAAAAGTCATCCTGGAAGAAAACAAAAGAATACTTGAGAGTGAAAATCTTTTCATTTTGAATAGTTCCTTTTGGGCTAAAGAGTACATATTAAGATATTTAATTTTTAAAAGTGTAAAAGAAATTTTTCAAAAGTATATATGATCCAGAAAAAAAGCAAACCCATGGAAATTGTCCTTTGAAAACTACACTGGCAGAACTAACTAAATTACTGTTTTGGTATCAAGTAAATGTATAGTTCAAAATTGGTAGCAGTTGGCTGTTTGTATTAGTATCAAGTAACTAAACAACAATAAAAGCAAACGAAATTAAACAATATATATTTGCTTGAATGTGACTTGTTTTTAAACTCATAGAAATCTTTCTCTTTTGTATTGTATGTGGAAAGAAAAGATAGGCAAATCTCAAAAATACCTTGCCAAAAGGATAAGCTCCAGTCTAAGATTAGGTGCAGTTGTAACAGAATTCAAAATTCAGATGTCAGTGAAGGACTTGTGTCTGTTATTTCACCTCTGCCCTACCTTGATCTAGGGGCTACCATACCAAAAGAGGGGATATTTGAGAAGGGAGAGGAAATAAATAATTTCTACTTAACCTGACTGCCATGCAGCTAGCTAGAAGTATTAAATTTAAACGGACTCTAGCTATAAATCTATTCAATGATAAGAATATTCACAAAGCAGGGCTGGGGGAGGTGAGGTGAGAAAGCATGAACACAGTACTTCATCTCATACTCATATAATGCATTTGCAACATTTTGGAGTTATAAAATAAAATAGCAGGGATAATGATGACTAAAGAAAAGTTGAAATTGCAAAAGAAAATAATGTACAATGAGAGCCTTACCTGGTTTTCAATGTTGAGAATATTGTTCGTTTCTAAACTCATTGGGTAGTGTTCTAAGGCCAAAAAATGTACATTTAGAATTATGCATATGGTAAGGAAAAGATCGGTAAATGGGTCCATTATAATCATATGGACAAACTCTTTCAACTTTAACCAACAAGGAGAACAATTCCAGATCAAGAAACTTTTAGCAAATCTATACCAACAAAATGGGCATCTCTTCCTGGATTTTCTAAGTTCTGAAATGAAAGAATAGAAAAGTTATGCATTAGCTAATTGTTTATTTAAGCTCTAACTAGTAGAAATTTTTGACTTTTGCATGCAAAGGGAGGTTTGAAACTAGACTTCTGATTTTGTATTAGCAAATAGAAATATTTTGTATTAATAAAAATCTGAGCAAAGTAAATTTCTTCTATTTTGTTCATGCTTTCAAGTTAGACAAATGAAAATGAGACAAATTACGTATTAGAATCAAAACATAGGAGTACCTCTCAAGAAAAACAAATATGGAATATAACTGAGAGTATATTTATAATTTTAGATTTACATGCTTTACAAAATAATGTCTTTCAATATTGTCTATAATAATGATTACTAGTTATATATATTTAAAAAGCAGAGACAAGTATAAAAAGGACCTTAATAGGTTAATGTTATATACACCAAACTGTATTTTTAGTTACAAGGTAATACTTCATGTTGTTTTCAGTGTTAAACAAAGAAAATACCTTGGTACTCTTTGGTTCCTTTTCCAGTGTCTAAAACACTATGCTTATGAAATTTTAAAGTATTGTTTATCCTAATAGTCTCATGTTATTCCTTAAATTTTAGTTACTATCATCTAAAATTCTGAAGAAATTGGAGGATTTCCTTAAAAGTGAGTCATATGGGGACTTCCCTGGTGGCGCAGTGGTTAAGAATCCTCCTGCCAATGCAGGACACACGGGTTTGAGCCCTGGTCTGGGAAGATCCCACATGCCACAGAGCAACTAAGCCCATGTGCCACAACTACTGAGCCTCTGTGCCACAACTACTGAAGGCTGTGCACCTAGAGCCCATGCTCCACAACAAAGAGAAGCCACCACAATGAGAAGCTCACCACAACGAAGAGTAGCCCCCGCTCGCTGCAACTAGAGAAAGCCCGCGGGCAGCAACAAAGAACCAACACAGCCAATAAATAAATAAATAAATAAATAATTTAAAAAAAAAGTGAATCATATGAATGGTACCTTCCATAGTGTCTAAATATTTTTTACTTTACCTTCTTTATGTCTGATAGTAGCATCATCCAACATATCCAAAGAAGTAATCATAGAAGTTGATGATCTTTTCTTCATTTCTATTTCTGTAGTCTTGGTCTAAAAAGAAATTTGATGAGTCTAATACTGGCTTCTCCCCTTTGTATATCTAAGACAATAACTATAAGACGGCTTATAACCTTCTTTAAAATGCTGATTCTTTCTTCCAAAAGCCTTTCTGTGTTCCATAATTTGCCACTCTTTACACTATAGATATTATTAAACTGACTTAGGATTATTTGGAAAATGAATGTGTACTACTTGCAACTCAACAAAATCATTTTATATTATGAGGTCAACTATAAAAGGAGAGAATCAGAGAATGATAGTGGTATTACCCATATTTGACAAAGAATTCAGTGTACAGTTTAGAATTATTGTGGAATATGCAGTTGGCAAACATGCTACTGGACAATAACACCTTACATTTCTCTAACACCTTACATTTTTTACTTGAGGATATGTTAACTACGACTTTGTAAACTCTCTTGATAAAATCAATTATTTGGTGTTGAGATGATGAAACATGTCTCATGTAATATCAGGTAATAGAATGAATTTTAAAGGATATTTTTGGTTAGAACAAATTTGATACTTCCAAAAACGAATCACTTCTTTTTGTCCCTCATGACTCGAGTAACGGTTTTAAGACACCCTTTGTTTTGCTGATGTGGTTACCGAGTTAAAAAGAACCCTTGCATTGGAAAGGCACTCAAAACTCCTCGGCTTCGATGCAGATGTTACAAGTTCTACACATTCATGATTATCACAAGTATGGCCCCAGATGTTTCTAGTGACCATGTATAAACTTTGTATTTGAATTTAAACAGTAAGAAACTGGCAATGGGTAGATGACATTGCACCATAGAGCCCCCAACAGTTTTTATACTTGGCACACACAAAGAATAATAATATTTGTATGCTTGTTAATTTGGTAAATAGGTGAGCCTAATAGGTGAAATAAATAGTAAATAAATTTAAATAGGTGAGGCAGCTTTTGAATAGAGATAACTGGCATGGTCCTGCTGCTGCCCTAACACTGAGGGGATTCATGGTTGAGGCTCACTGATAACCCATACCCAGAACACCCTGGCTGGCAGGTTCTGCTGTGGTCTATCTGAAGTCCCAGAGTAGATATCAAGGGAATCATCACATTCATCTCACTCAGTAGGAGTCAAGTCCTTCTAATTTAAATACTAGAGCTAGAGGAGGTAAGAACCAACTGTACTACATACTGAGTTCCATCAGGAAAATGACAGATTCTTTAGGTCTACAGATCTCTGTTGCCTCACTTTTTTTTTTTTTAAACTGAAAAAGTAAGCAAAAGCTCAGGATGTGAAGCTAATTTATTTATTTAAACCAATGCTTATTCCAGAAAGTATTTTCTTTGCTGACTTACAAGGCTACATAAAATATGTGATCATTTATATAACTCCAAATTTCCATGAGTTAAAAACCGACAGAACTATAATTTTTGTTATTAAAGTCTGATAGGAATTTCCCAGGTGTTTCTTCATAAAGATGATACTTTGTCATATCGTGAACAATATCCTCCACTATATTCTTAATACCGAGGAATTACTTCTCATAGAGCTGCTTGTGGTAGTGACGGTGACAATGTTTGATGAATTTACAACAAAGAGCAATCCAGTTAAGATCATCATCTGTGATGGGGGGAGCAGTGGAGCGGGGAGAGTGATAACGTTATTGTTGAGACAGTCAATGCTCATTACTGATTTGGCTTGAACTATGGATATGTTTTAGGATACAAAATGAACAAACCACATATCAGTTTAGTAATTATCTCAATTGAACTTCTCAATAAGTGCCCATACGTTGGCCAACTCCTAAGGATACACCTAGTTTACAATGTAAATTGAAAGGATTATGACTCAAAAATTTTCTTTTTGGAAGTTTAAGAGCTAATGAGGATATATGCCTGAATTTTAGACAATCCAGCATTAAAATTAAACTGGAAGAACGGGCTAGGATTCTTCTCACTGCTGGTTTCAATTTTCTCTGGAGGGGAGATATGAAAAAGGAAGAACCCAGTCATACTCCTGGCATTTAGCAATGAACACCTGAAGTGTTCATCTGGGACCCAGACTTCCTCTCTCTACTGCAACCCCACTGGCCTTTTTAATCCTCTGACTCATCCTGTTCCGTCCCGCCGGAGAGAACGGACTCATTCTTCAGATCTCAGTTCAAGTGCCAAGTCCTCAATAAAAACCTTTTCTGACTCAGAGAAATTCTTTATTACAAGTTTTCAAAGCACTAAGTTTCTCACTTTTATAGCACTTCCCATATTTTCATTTATTTTTTTTAGTGGAGAATAATACTCACCAGGTACCCAATAGGTTGCTTCAACCATTAATGACATTATACTTTCCATTTTTCATGTATTACTCACCCTACTTTTTTCCTGAATTATTTTAAATCAAATTTCAAATATCATAAAATTTCAGAATAAGCTTTTTAAAAAGATAACCACAACACCATTATCACAGTCAGCAAAATTATTAATTCCTTAATATTATCCAAGACCCAGACCATGCTCAATTTTCTTTCATTTCTCAGAAACATTCTATTATAGTTGACTTGTTCCAATCAAAATACAAAATGATATACATTTTTTTTGGTTTGCAGTTCTACTGATTATCATGCTTTTAAATTTATTTAGCCTGTGTAATTTGTTAAAGACACTGAATCACTTATATTGTAGAATTTTCCACATTCTTAATTTGGCAGATTATGTCTTTTTAGTTTAATTTAATGCATTCTTCTCTCTCCTATGGTTAGATCTAGAGGCATATTAGACTTAGCGTGGATTTTGGCAAGAATATATTGTGGTGTTTTATGTTTCCTATTTCATAACATCAGGAAACATAATGTCTGGTGGTCCTAAAGTTACCATTTATTTTTATAGTTTATCTCCCCATTAGACCATTAGCTTCATGATGATGATGATAGACACTGTATTTATATTTATTAATTTTAAAATCTCCAATGCTTAATACAATGCCTAACATACAGAATATTGTCAATAATGTTTAATTATACAGGTGAACTGTAAGGATATCAGTTTAGATGGGCAAAACTTTTTTTAATATTTATATTCCTACAGTTGTATAAATCATTCTTTTCTAAGGTTTTGCCAATAACTGACAATTCATAGGAAAGTTTCACCTACAAACTGTGTAACTGATGAAATAATATTGTTTCAGTGTTGATTCTCCAGAACAGTGATGGTAAAGTGATGAAAAATGGGTTCTCTTTCTCAGTGTTGAGAAATCAATTACCAATAAATATAGATCAAACTTTGTAACTGGAACTTCTCAATAAAGATTAAATTTGAGAATTTGTGAAGACACTAATTATGTGTCTGGCACATAGTTGACACTCAATAAACATTATATACTATTATTATCATTATTATTATTATTACTTTAATTATCCCTAAAAGGGGGACATAGTCAAAGACTTAAAGAATTTTATATTGACAAGTATTCTCCATATGGACGACAGTGCCTTCTTGCAGTTGTCTTCTTGTCTTTCCTATAATTAGCCATTACCATTTTTTCAGTTGCTTAGTATATTCTAAGCAGTGCTAAGTGCTTTACAAATGTTTATTTAATTTGAATCTCACAACAACCTATGACACAGATATTATAATACACACCTTACAGATAAAGAAGCTGAAGTTTAGAAAGGTTAACAGGCTTGGCAAATATCATACATCTATTAAGTGGCTAAAATGGACTTAAATCTATATTTATCTGACTGCAAAACTCTAATTTTAGCCAATATGATCTACTGTTTTCTTATAATGTGAGAATATGAAACACATATGTAATTTCCCAGTAATTCCAACATTGGAATTAGAATCTGTCTAGGGTTAAATCAGGTTGGTCATCTAAAGGGTCCTCAGTATGTTCCATTTTAAATTCTTCACTGTCCAGTGTTTTCTTATGTATAAATAAAAAAGGAAAAGAAAGCACATCTTGTGAAAATAAATTTTATTCTCATTTTCCCAGAAAACTTTTGCATGACAAAATGTTCTAGTACTCTTCCAGGAACAGAAACCTTTTATAATTGAAAGAATTTAATTAAAACCAGAAAGGCTTTATGTGATCCAAATAGCCAAAGGAATGGAGATATTGGGAAATTAGGGAATAATCTAAGTTCTTCATAAGCAGAGCTAATAGGGCATCTCATCTGGAATAAGAGAAGTATTGTGCTCTTGAATGCATTTGTGTGTAGCCCTTGAGATTTGAAATGCCACTTCAAAACAAATTACACATTCAACATATCATTCAGACTACAATCATTCAATCTGAAGGACCTCAGACTCATTTCTAGAGACAGAAAGCTTTTGTAATTTGTTCTTCTGTGACTTCCTCATGGGTGATATGATGGCTATATTTGATAGCTTCTTTTTATACATGTTTTCTTCATACCGTCTGTAATTGATTCATTTTTCAATTGTATGCATTGAAACCTCATAGATACACATATCTATCAATAACTTGTCATTTGGTATGATCCTATATCATATCATTCAGACCCCACTTTGTAGTGGAATGACTTTTCTAGAGCTTCTTTACTGATGACAACTTAATGAAAGGGTTATATAACAGGGAAGCTAACATTTTCCTCTTTTTGGCCCAGCAGGGGCCTTTGGTATTAATGAATTTCTTAGCCAGTCATACTACACATGCCGGAGTGAATCTTTTGACCTTTACTTTTCCTCAGCTCTTTTTATCTTTTTATGTGAGAGGATCCTGGATATAGCCCCTTTCTATCTTTTGTTTGCTCCGTCAATCTGTCCTTTTTACATCTACTAGAAAATATAGTTCGAGTATTTTTCCTGTGTAGACAATCTTTATTAGCAAGTGTTAAGCGTGCAAAAATAAATATTCCAGAAGGATGGAAAAGAAGGCAGGGCATGGCCCCCCTCCTGCAAGTGAGGGTCCTGTAACTAGGCCAGTGGGGTGGGAGCACTGGACTTGCTTGTGATCACTTTGGGCCAAGCACCCTCCAAAGAACAAGCTTCTTGGCAGGGGGACTGCTCACAACACAGAGGAAGGGAGCAACACCTCAGAAGAGGCATGGGTTCCGTCCCCCTTAGGCTGCTTTGGCTTCTGCCCACTGCACACCTTGACAGCTTCTGGGTGGGGATATTAGGAGACTGAGCTAAACCTATCCCTCTCTAAACCTAAGAGGAGGTGTGAGCTAGCTAGGTCCTGTGGAATATAAGAAAGCTACTTCTGGTTGCTTTCCTAGGTCCTGTTCTTCTTTTCTGCACACTTATGGCACAATTTAGATTTTTAAAGATAATTTTCTACAACTTCTTTAATGTTACTTCTGTCAATACTTTTAGATTCGTGGGCAAAATCTTTTGCTATGAGGCTAAACATCTGAAAATATATTCAAACACAACACTAAGGTCATTGAAAATTAGAGTAAAATTGTATTAAATTTTACTGATCATGGATTTAATTATTCCACAGGTAAAATAACTCCTTAGGTCAGGATGCACAGTGCATTTCCTCTTGAACGAGTTAGAAAGTCAATAAAGTAAAATTTTTTCCTCTTTTTACAACTTCAGTACTATACTTCGATCCATGCTTTTAGTACTTTCTGATTTCTAAATTATGGAAGGCACTGTCACTTTTGAGTTGAACACTGAAATTTTCCAAAGTTAATTCTGATGTGCTGTCTGAAGCAAGTTTAAATTAATAAATTATACCTGCATTAAGAGAAGTCAAGTTCAAAAAATGTATAATATATCCATAGTTTATCAGCAGTAGTAGTATGCATTTTGGAGCAAAAACAAAATCTTAAACATGTTGGTCACTCTTACCACACCACACTCAGGAAAGAATGTTATGTAGCAAAAGTGAGCCCTCCTATTAAAATCACTTACGATCTTATTATGTACCACACACAGATATTGAGCATCTATTAGAAGACAATATGCTCCAAGAAGATAAACTCTGACTCCAAAAAAGCATTTAAAAAATCTGTACCTCTGCTGCTTTATTTCCTTCTTGAAGTTCCGTTAAAGCCTGCTGAAGCTCCGGCTCAATCTTCTTAGCTTTTTCAGCAGCTCTCTGCTTTTCTTCTTCACAGGAGATAGCAAGTATGCCTAAGAACAAACTTGCCATATAAAAGGCAAACCAAAAACTTATCACAACAAAAAATATCATGTAGACCTTCCCAGAAGCATAAAGGATCTAAGGAAAGGTGGAAAACAGGACAGAGAGGAAACGTTATTTGTCTTCCTGCAATCTGTTATTTTAAAATGAAAAATGAAATTTTGTTATGAAAATAATTTAGTTATAAGTGGAATGTAATCACAAGACAGCTTAAGTACTGGCTCTACCTGGAGAAATAAATGAAAGCTCTTCAATTTAGACATATATGTAAGGTACAAAATATATGGTACAAAACCAGGGAAGAATTTAGTAATTTAATTAATTCAGGCTGAACATCTGACTTTTATGTCTTCATTAACAGAGTAAACATGTTGAAAGGAAAAAACTATCATCTTTCAATAAAGAAAGCTGGACAGTCTAAATATGAAAGATTATTTACTTTGAAGTAGAATCTTTAACTATACGAAGTGTAATAAAGTCAAAGAATGACTGTTTGGAGATTACTTTCCTCTGAACTTTATGGAAACATCACAACGAAGTACAAAATCAGGTCTATTCAAAGGGGTGAGGAACAGGAATATTTCTATATCTGTCGGAATACCTGCTTTGTTGATGAACCTCTAGACAAATCACAAAGGAAAGTTATATCATTCACTTATATGAAGTCATTTGTGGATAGAAAAATACAAAACTGTAGATTTCCAAACTGCGCATTGACTAGCTTTTATTTCATAATAATTACCTAAGATATATCAGAAAACTTTTAAATTCATAAGTAGATATGACAAATCTAAAATATAGTCCACTGATTTATCTTCATTGATTAAAAGTATATGAACAAATTTCAAGAAAACAAATGGGAATAGTTTTAATTTTTAAGTATTCATTTGAATCAATAGACAGGTATTTACAGAAAATACTGTGTTGATATAACAGAGTTAAGAATGTTTACAAATTAATACGACCTTCTAACATTTAGTCAGAAATAATTTCTTATTAATCTATAGTATGTTTTTCTTTAAAGGTATTTTTAATAAACTCGATTATCCCAGTGAGTCAGCTATTTAGGATGTGGTTAAATATTTTTCCTACTAAATGGCTGTCATTTACAGTATATTCAGGAGTTAGTAATAGATATCATGGAGTACACTGCAGGACATGTATATTAATAAATACTTTATGCTTATCATTTTATTAATTCTGGGCAAAACATTCGTGTGGTATTTACCACATAGAAAAGAGATGAAAATTAGACAGGCAAAGATCTCACAACTGTGGGGGAATGCCTGAATTCAAAACTTTTGCTCTTTCCCCTATATGAAGCTGATGGCGAATAAAAGTATACAATCTTATTAGAATGGAAAAGTATACAAATTCTAGTTCTATTATATTTTAGCAGGAAATAGGGGCTAATTATACCCCTTTGTCATAGATTTGTTATGAAAATCAAATGAAACAATGTATGAGATGATCTTAGCTCATGGCAAGTATGCATTACGTTAACTATTGCTAAACATAACTCCATTCCATGAGGATTGACAATCTGCTTTGTTCATTTCCGTACTGATGCTGTATCAAAGAGTACTTGGGTCAAATAAATATTTGTTGAATGAACGGAGAATGATATCCTCTAAAACATGAGCTGTACTCTTTGGGAATAATTACCAAATTTCCCTAGCCACAGTCAGTCTAGTTCAGTAGGGCAATGCTCAGAGTAAAAAACAAGTCCAAATCAAAGCAAACCTTATCTACACTAGTCAATAAAAATTTAGAGTACAATAATGATGAAGGTCCTGTAAGACTCCAGCACCAGGGCACTCCCAAACTGATTTCTCATTTCACTGGTTGTATGAGAGGATTTCCTTTAGACCAATGTTACCAAGAAAATTAGCTAACGCACTTTGAAAGCTGTAAAAAAAAAGGCAAGACGTTCACTATTATATAAAGTAACATAACCCATGAATATTTACTTATATTTTTGTTTATTAAAACTTCATCAAACATTTCTATGTGTTAGATGCTGAGAATACAAAAATTAAAATAAGACCAAATACTTCTTCTTAGGTAGTGTATCTCCTAGTGGGAGGAAATGCTGAACAAGCAATTAAAATAAGCACTACCTGAGGCAATTATAGGGTACCATGGAATTCTGATGTAGAATATGTCCAGCTCTAAAAGAAGAGGTTGGGGAAAAGCTCAAAAAAGAAATATAGCTTGGAGGCAAAAATCTGAGGCATGAGACTGAAGATGGAAGAAACTTGAATTTGTACACACTGAAACAAGAAATTACAGGAAAAGGTCATTTAGGAAACAGCAAATCTTTTTGACTGAAATAAAGCAGAGAGTATATATTGGGATATTTTGGGAAATGAATCTGGCAACAAATGCTGAGACTAGATTTTAAAGGGCACTATGGACAATGCATATGGACTTTGAACTTCATCTCACAGAAATTTGGAAATCACTGAAGGATTGTTAGGAGAATAACATGATGAGATTATTTTAGAAATAAGAAGTTTACAGTGTTGTGGTGGAGGCATTGATGCTTGTCAAAATTTTGGGAAATAACAATATAACTACTCTTACAAAATTAGAAAAATATAGTTTGCATAAAGAAAAAAATCACTTGTAATATTTTCATGTACTTTTACTAGAAATATAATTATACTACAAGCATGTTTGGTTTACTTGATTTTCATTTAATAATATATTATGAATCTTTGTACCAAAAATATATTATATTATCCTTATCATTATTAATGGCCTGTAAACACACATACACACACACCATAATTTACTCAATCATAAAAAGTATGGTGTGTGTGTTTAAAAAGAGTGTTCTTCTTCAACTGTAAATACTTTTGGAATTTAAAGTAATTTACTTATTTTATCTAATATCCTTTGATATTAACTATGCTGCTGAAATGACACTGCATATTCCACTATACTGGAACTTTTCTTAAAAGAAAAATTGAATCTCTATTTTAATGAGCACGTATTATATCCTTCTGAGACACTATGGCACACAAATCGTCAGTTATAAAGGAGGACTCTCAGCATTTTGATTTCAAGTCTCATAACAGCAGGCTTTCTGCTATTACAACTGGAACCTGATTGAATATTAAAGGAGAATGAGAAGAAATAGAGAATTAAAGAGAAGGAGTACATTGTGGGCATTCAACAAATAATTTCTTAATACATGGTAATCTCATAGGTTCAATTTTTTTGTCTAAAGAATTAGTACTTAGAAATGCTCTTTACTTAGTTAATGTCAAACGTCTGAGACCACAGAGCAGTATAGTGATCTCTGGCAGATACATGTGTTTTAACTTTGGGGAGATTACCTAAATGCTCTGATCTTAGGGTCTTCATAAAAAAGCGCATATACATATTTATATCCTTGTAGGATTGTTTCAAAGATTAAATAAGATATCAATACCATACATAAGAACACAGACTTGGGCTCAGTTTTAACATAGAGTTTGACATTAGGTTATTCTCGTCCTCTTTTCTTCTGTCCTCAAATTCTTCTTCACATAAAAATTTAATACAGTGTATTATATTTGATCATTATTTCAGAAAGGAGGAGCATGGCACCATTTTTCTGTGCAGTGCAGATTCTCTGTGTTCTTACCTGGTGATAAAGTGCTTCAGGGTAATCCTGCATCATTAACCGAAATAGGGCTAATAAGGTCCAGCCAAAACTGTCAAAATTTGTGTAGCCATAATCAGGATTTACACCAGCTTTTACACACACATATCCTTCAGGACACTGACTAATTAAGACACAGAAAAGAAAAACTGTTTACTCTTAGGTGACTTTCAGATTATGGTCAAATCATAAATACATAACATCTGCCCATGAATAATAAAGGGCTCCCTCTTCCACAGGAAGTAGTCTTCTCCCAAACAGTTCCCGGCGGAAAAAGCTGCATATGAGTTAGATTTTAAGTTGATATAAGTGAACAGTGTTAATTAAACTAAAAGACAACAGGCCCTCACAAATGGTTTTTGCTAAGCCTTTTGTTAAAGATTTCTTTACTACCCAGTATCAAAGTGAAAGTATAACTGACGGAAAATAACACTGATAAAAATAAAACTGTAGTAGTTTAGGGTTTAATTTTTAAATGATATCATCTCAAACCCTTACATCCCATTATTCAAGGGTGAGAAAAATTTTATTATCAATAATTTATAAGCAGAACTGGAAGTTTGGTAGAAAGCTGATTAAATATTTATTTCATTTCCTTTCATGGAGTCTTCATACTTTTACCTACTGGGGCTTGGGTGTTGTGGTCCATTATGACAGTAGTGGCCCAATAAATCATGCTTCCTCCATCCACAACTTTCTGTTGTTCCTCCTACATTATTGGAACTTTGGCCATGTGACTTGTTTTGCATACTTGTTAATGGTTAACAATTGTGATGCAAACAGAGGTTTAAAAAGTACTTGTGTGTTGAGGCTTGTTAAATTGCTGACCTACAGAATCTGAACAAATGAATTTTTGTTCTTGTCTTAAAGCACCAACTTTTAGGATAGTTTACCATGCAGCAAAGTATGATGGCTGCAGGTGAAACGCTGTATGACTTTCTCTTCTGGCCTTGACATACTATATCATTGTGATTCTGTCTATCCATGACCAGATATCTCCAACATGCATTTCAGGTCAAATTTAATTTGGAATGTCCATTGAAAGGGTTAGCTTGAGTGGGATGGGGCAGAAACGACGCGATGAAATCACAATCTGGACTTGAAAACAGAAAGGAAGCCCAGAAGTAGGGTGGCAAAAAGAGTTGAGTAAGCAATATGTCTAAATCACCTTAATACAACTAAACTACATAACTCATGTTCCCCTCTCCCGTGTGCTTTTTTGTCAATCTGTGCCCAGAGCCTCTAAGAAAGAGCTGAGTTTACAAATGGGTGTCAAGTCATCCCGGCTTAGGGAAGTAACATAAGGAATTGAGTCATAGTACTGCTGTGTACCTTCTTAGTACTGCATAGTACCTTCTTATCTCTTCATCTGAAATTATAGGACAATAAAACTTGAGAGTTTTGTCATCTCACTGAAGAATTATTTATAAGTACTGTTTTTAAGAGCAATCAGCTTGTGATTAATGTAAATTATATTCATTAAAGACATACAAGTCATAAAATAAGTGAAATAACATCATATCTTTAATTTTTTTTTCTTCAAAGTCTTCGGGCTGAAGAACAGATTACATTGTCTTTCTTGATAATTCCTATTAGCTCTGGGGCACACTGAAAACAGAAAATCAGATTCTTATTTAAGTCCCAGCTCTTCCATTTGCTAACTTCTTGACCTTGAATAAACCATTTAGCTAGTCTATCCATTATACTTTTTTCTGTAAAATCAGATTAATAGTATTCCATATTGTACACTTCTCAGCATGGTTTTGATGGTAAAATGAGATTATGTAATCAAATGGGAACCATTAATAAAAGCAATAATCATTAAATAAATACTATTGATCAGGGATACTGAAACGGAGCAGGACCCTATGGTCCTTGCTCTCCCATGTCCTCATCCTGACTTTTGTCTGTGGAAAAACTTTAACCAAAGAATAAGTTTAATCGGAGAAGTGAGAAAAAGTAGAAACAAAGGAAAACAGTCAAAGGAGACCAAATAATAATAGTTTAGTCATTAAACATAGTTAAGGACCTTTAGTTCTTTTTCAAGGGCTACAGATAATATTCTGAGCCGTATCCTGTGAGCTGTCTATAGATGATGAAATCCCCACCAGGTGGAAGAAGTTAACTACATGAAGACCAGACTGTAGCCGTGACATGAGCTGCCATAATTCAAAGAACTGGCCTCAAGGAAATGGGAACAAACCGACCCTGGAACTGAAGATTAACTGTACTTAAAACAATCAAAATGATGCTGGTCAGACCACCGATGACCAATATCAAGATGTCTGTCAGAGCTGGCTGCGCTGTTCCTGCCTGTAGCCCCCTCCCTCCATCTATAAAAGCTCTTGCTCCCTGATTGTCAGGGCGGTGGGGTCAGAGTCGGCCATTGGACACAGGCTTCCGCCCTCTCCCCACCCCACTCCCTGCTCACGGTTGCTGGTACCCAAAATAAAGCAAACTTTCCTTTCCACCAACCTGGCCTTTTTACCGGCTTTTGAGCGTTGAACAGCCAGACCTCACTTCTGGTTACAATAGAAGAAAACATTAATACCACTTACCCAGCATCTGTTCTGTTGCCACAAAGAAGAGCATATCTTTCTCCTTCCAAATAATAAAAGTTTTCTGTTTCTGAAAAATAGGAAAGAAATGATATTCCATATCTAATCTTGAGTGGACAGCATATCTGAAACCCAATTAAATCTGTACAGATGAACATACTTCTGTACAGTGAGAAGGAAGGAGCATAGAGCTTGCCTCCCCCGCTTTTCTTTTAAATCTAGGAGGCTGTCCTAGCATCCAGTGTACAGGCCAAAAGACCTCTGGCAATCCACCTACTCCAGCCAGGTATGACCAGACCCTGAAAGAAAAATTCCCAAGACTAATCTATTTGAAAACTGAGGATTATTCCTTCCAGGATTTATTCCTGATGATCTTCCTGAACAGAAGACCAGAGTTTTCTGTCTCTGGGTTTAATTTCCATTCTCTTCCCACTTTGCAGCTTACTTTTCTACAATGAGTGTCCAGTGCCGCCTAATTACTTGTCCTGATATCACCTAGTTTCAATCATAATCTGAGCTAATCTGAGCCATAGCCCGTAGAATTCATCCAGGTATTTTTATCTGCTATCAATCAAAATGTAAATTGTGTATTTATAGATATCAGTTACCAGGGTTAGGAACATACATGCTTAGTAGCATTGCTTTTTAGGTTCTGAATTCAAATCACACAAATCAAACCCATGAGATCAGTCCTGGTGAGTGTGTGTGTGTGTGTGTGTGTGTGTATACAAAATTGAATTACACCAATCTCAGAAAATGTCACTTTAATTTGTCACCTAAAATAATTTTAGAAGAATTTAAAAATCATAGTTAGGAGCCATTAATCAAAACTTTTGAGTGACTGTCAAAAACCAAATGAAATTTGACATTAGAACTGAGCAGTCCCAAGTGCTCTTCTAAATACAAGGACTACGACATGGAAATTAGGTTAAATAATGTTTTGCAAATATATTTCCAGCAATTCCTAACATGCTATTTGAGAAAATGGAATGACTAGAATTGGACAAATATGAAAGTGATAATCTTTAAAATGATTTCATTATAAGATACATACTTTAACAAAGAAAAGAACTTGGACTCTATTTTCTTAGCAATAACCAGTGAAGTAGCAAAATTTTTAGTAATTAGCATATTTTTATTACAACATCAAAGAAGTTAAAGGGGATTTCATTTGGAATCTAAGATTTAACAACCATCTCCTATTGTTCTTATCACTAGAATTAAGGCCATGAAATAGACCTACATAATAAGGAAACATTTCACATACATACTAATAATTTTGCATTACTTGCATCATAATCATATTATGGGATAAACCAAAGAGTAAAATTTATTAAGATTTGTTTTAGAACTTATTAAATCCAAAGTATAAATAAAATTAAGGTAGAAGGACTACTTAAGGTTAAACAATATTTTATTTTTATTAGTTGAACAATATGCTTTTGGTTTTTTCTAAATACTGTCAGAAAGGAGCTGATGATTTTAATATGAGGGAAAAATCTAATAAGAGAGTATGGCCTGGTGAAAATGGAATGGGTTTTAAAGCCAGATGGAGCTTGGCTAGAATCCTAGTTTTGCCACCGAGTGGTTATAGTATGCTAGAACATTCACAAAATTTCTCTTTACTTCTGTTTCCCTGTTGGTAACAGGGGTTATTCATGTCTTCTCTGCAGGATTATGGTGAAGATATGTGATCAGGCATGTGAATTACTTATGTATAAGGGCTAAGCAATACTTGTTTGACATTATTTCTGTTAGCCTAAAATATTTTCATTATTCATCAAAGTATAACTCAAAGCATTTAAAATGAGCAGCAGCAATTGAAATACAACAATAGTAAGAATTTCTATATTGTAGGTCATTTTTTGATTTATATGATCACCCCAAAGTTTATAATGTGTACACTTACATTTAAATTTTAAACAACTTTATCGAAGAAAGGTAGTATCATGAGGATTGTACTCTGATAAAATTGCAATTAAGACTTTGGTCATATTTATTTATTTATGAAAGGATATGCAAGTTTTAGCAATTCCAAAGTTAGGTTTCCCTGATTTAACTGTCTGAAGATTTGGAACTTTATTATCCTGATAAAGGAAACTGATCCAAATTAGTACTTGAGCATAGTTATGGCATTTATATGAAGGTTGTTCTGAAGTCAAATTTGTTCTGAAATTGAATGTTCAATATTTCTGTGAAGAATGTTTTGCCAGTAAGAAAAGTTTTAATTTTTTTGATATAGATGCAAGGGATTCTTACCTCGAATATAATAAGGGTTTCCAGTTCTGTTGTGCAGTGTTTCAGTTTCATTTTCTTGGGGCCATCGCAAACATTTATGCTTCAGGTTGCCCATGAAGAGCTCCATCCCAATTAGAGAAAATATGCTCAGAAAGAAGAGAGTTAGGATAATGACCCCAGTGAGTTTCTTCAAACAATGGATCAGGATCCCTACAAAAGACTTCAGACCTGAAAAGAGAAAGGTTTGTTTTCGATAAAATAAAATATCTTAGTAAAGCAGGATTAGCAAACTTCTCCCATGGCAAATGCAGATGCCATCGAAATCAATAGCTTTGTGTTTTATAATTTAGTTCACCATTATCTAGGTCCAATGACTAAAATGAATAAAACCCTTAACTTTGAGGTTTCTGTATGATTGCTAATTTATTACACCTGGCAATAATTTAGACATAACCTAGTATTTTTAAATTAGTTATTTGTTTGTTTCTCTTTACTACATAAAGAACAGGCCTTCTCTCTTGGCTATTGCTTTTCATACCAATCACCATTATTTATAAGCATAGGTAAAGGCGTAGAGTTAAAAATCAACATGGGTTGCAAATGTTGAAACAAGAAATAGTTTGAAATAGCGGTATTCTATACATTCTTTCATTAACTTTTTTTTTAAACATCTTTATTGGAGTATAATTGCTTTACAATGATGTGTTAGTTTCTGCTTTATAACAAAGTGAATCAGTTATACATATACATATATCCCCATATCTCTTCCCTCTTGCATCTCCCTCCCTCCCACCCTCCCTATCCCACCCCTCTAGGTGGTCACAAACAACTGAGCTGATCTCCCTGTGCTATGCGGCTGCTTCCCACTAGCTATCTATTTTACTTTTGGTAGTGTATATATGTCCATACCACTCTCTCACTTTGTCCCAGCTTACCGTTCCCCCTCCCCATATCCTCAAGTCCATTCTCTAGCAGGTCTGTGTCTTTATTCCCATCTTGCCCCTAGGTTCTTCATGACGATTTTTTTTTTCTTAGATTCCATATATATGTGTTAGCATATGGCATTTGTTTTTCTCTTTCTGACTTACTTCACTCTGTATGACAGACTCTAGGTCCATCCACCTCACTACAAATAACTCAATTTCGTTTCTTTTTATGGCTGAGTAATATTCCATTGTATATATGTGCCACATCTTCTTTATCCATTCATCTGTTGATGGACACTTAGGTTACTTCCATGTCCTGGCTATTGTAAACAGAGCTGCAGTGAACATTGTGGTACATGACACTTTTTGAATTATGGTTTTCTCAGGGTATATGCCCAGTAGTGGGCTTGCTGGTTCATATGGTAGTTCTATTTTTAGTTTTTTAAGGAACCTCCATACTGTTCTCCATAGTGGCTATCTCATTAACTTTTTAAGAACTCAATTTTTGGAGCTGATTAAGTAAAACATGAAAAACTTTTAATGATTAGAAATGAGAATAACACATAACTGTGATTATATGTGGCTGTATTTATATCAGAATACTTACTAATCGAGAATTCAACTTTAAAGTTAGATTTATTTAAGAACATTCATTTTTCTAATTATTAAATAATACATGCTCAATTTTGAAAACATAGAAAACAAGAAGATGCAACAACAAAAACCCCATAATTAAATTCCATTGATGAAACTACTATAAGCCTTCCTTCCTCCCTTGCTTCCTTCCTTCTTTCCATCCTTCCTTCCTTCTCTTTTTCCCTTGCTCCTTTTTTATTTGTTGGTCTGTTTAAATTTATGATCCTAATAGTTACTCAGCTCAACAATGGATGAGAATATACTAGCTCTGTGACGCTGAGCAAGTTACCAACATTTCTATGCTTGTTTTATTATTTTTTAAATGGGTATAGTGATACCTATTTCATATATCATTGTGAGAATTGAAAATCTATTTTTTAAATGACCTCCTCAGATGATTAGATTTCTTGAGTGTAATAGAATAGGGTTGAAATAAAGTTATTCCTGTGGTTAAAGAAATGTGATATCTAGAGTAGATATACAATTTTAATTGCTATCATACCGAAATACATATTTATAGCTACTTTTGCCACCTGGAATAATACTATTAATTTTTTTTGCCATATGCAAGTCTCTTTAAAGTATTACATTAGAAATGGAATTTCTGTATCAAAATATATGACCATATTTAAGTATCGATTCATACGTTCAAATTGTTGAGATGTTGAACCAATGCATAAACCAGAGACTATAAATATATAGTCAGGCCTTCACTAAAGCTAGGACATTTTAAAAAAATCTCATTGCCAATGTATTAGAAGAAAAATAAGAGATATAATTTATAAACCACACAATTCACCTGTTTAATGTGTACTATTTAATCTTTCAGTATATCCACAAGGTTAGGCATCCATTACCATATTTCTCCAATCTTTTTTTGCTGTTTTGCCCAGCCTGTTCTCCAAGTACAGAGTATGCAATATATCTGGCCTTTTTCATGGTGTTCCAGTGGATGAAAGTTGCCTGTAGATCTTATTTTTGGTATTATCACACTTGCCTGTGGGTTTATTCGTTCAACTATTTCATAATACCTCTGACTCATAGAAGCCAAAACAAAACTCAGGGTCAAGTTTTCCTAGCTGATTGTTTTTATTCATTCAGAACAACAAATCAGAAGGTATTGGTAGGCTTCTCTAAGACTCTTTCCGGAATGGGAGGTGTAAATTAGTTGTCAGCTTCTTCCATCAATGTGGTCACAGCTCCACTTTATTTAGCAGAATCTTCTTAAACTTTGTGGCATGTGGAATGCATCCTATCCAAGCACTGACAGCAAAAGCAAATTTATCTTATTTTATATTGCTTTGCTCATTTCAACTGGTTTTTAGACACAGTGAGGAAAAGAAGAGGACAGATTAGATATCTGTCTAAACTGCTATCTCTCTCAGAAGTCTAAGGACAATTTTATAAGTTCATATTTAAGACATAAGAATAAGTAAAAAAGAAAAAAATAGAAAAATAATATATTTTGATTGAGCTCTATATTTTATTATCAAAAGCATTGAACCCATTTCAAATTAGTAAAAAATGTGATATTTCTTTCTTGCCGTTCCAGGAGTGACTGAAATAAATTTGAAAATCAGATAATTCATTTATTCCAAATCTGAAACACTGTTCAATTTAACATTTCTTCAAGCAATAATAGGGGTGTTCAGATGAATACACAGAAGTACATGAAACAAAATGAAGAACGCAGTGCCTTTTCTTACCTTGGTTTAAAGGAATAATTTTCAAAATTCTCAAATTTCTTGTAATTCGAAATATTGAAATGAAGTTTGGAGGTGAATATCTTGATATATGCCTGTGGGATTAAATTGGAGTCATTTAGAAGTCATATTGGCTCTTTATACTATTTGAAACTTATTTTTAAAACCATATATCCAAATGTTTCACTTGCTTTCATTATTGCATTTTGCAAACAGTTTTATTATTGATTGGAAGGGAAAGACTGCTATAGTGCAAGGTATCCAAGTAAATATTGATCTACAAACAAATTATGAGTTTATAAAAGCTTGACACTCTGAGTAGTCATAATTCCATATCAAATACTCTATATTATGTTCATAAATACTTTGAATCTAATTGGTGAAGAGATAGTTAAAAATAAGGAAATCCACAGTTTTTTAAAGGAATAAAATTTAAGTATTTAAACTTCTGGTGATGATAATGATGGTGATGAGGTGATGACGATGATGAGAATGGTGATGGTGATGACAGCAGAAGTAAAGGTGTATAGTGGTTAAGGATACAGACTCTGTAGCCAGACTGACCATGTAGAAATACAGGCTCCACTATTTAAATTACTTAATCTTTCTTGCCTTAGTTTCCTCAAACGTAAAGTAAGGATAATAATACTTCCTAATTCTGAGGATTTGGGGGGATTAAATAAGTTAATATATGTAAAGTTCATGGCAAAGCATCTGGCACATACTAAGGGCTAAATGTTAGCTGTGTTACCTAAGTGTTAGCTAATAGCAATGGCAAGAGCAGAAATAATAATAGTAATAGTAGAAGTAGTAGTGATAATAATTTCAACGATATTAGCTACTATGTTTTGACTGCTTACAACATGGCAGAAACTAATTATGTTCTTTATAAAGGTTATTTCTTTTTCAAAAAAATTGACCCCAAGTCCACAAATAGAGTATTATTTTAAATTATTTTAACAGAAGTTTGATGCCAGTGACAATTTCTTTAGCCATAAAATAGAGTACACCAAGTAGAAGGATTAAATAAATCAATACACATGTAAATTATTAGAACTTAATGTATCATTCTAGAAAAATGTGTGCATATAAAATATCTTATTCTGATAACTAGAATATTTACTGTTTTTAAGCAATGTAGATTAGAGAAGAATCAAATACGTCAGGATCCTCTCTTAAACTCCCAGGAGATTTTCTGTTCACTGAAAATAATCACTTCAAATGCAAAAATTCAATCTATTGTTTTTGCTTTGGGTAGATTACAGAGATAATATCCCACTCCTTTAATTTTGAATGCATATTCTAAGGATTAGTTCAGTTGGAGCTGCCTGAGGGAGCTCATTATGGCTATGATTTATGAATTATTCTTTACTCACAGAATTTTTGCAGGCAGAAAACTTTATCATCCTCAATGTTTCTTTATGAAAAGCATTTTCTTAGCAAGGTTATTAAGATGTTTGCAACTTAAAAGAAATACTCACTCAAACAAAGTTACACTGAAATCGAGCCAGTTCCATGGATCACCAAAGAAATAAAAAGATCCTGCCCAGATGCCTCTTGCAATGAGTTTTACAAGTATTTCAAATGTATAAATTCCAAGCAAAGTATTCCTGCAGAAAAGTTTTCATATAATAACTTCATATTAAAAGTGAGACTAATACATCGTCAACTCTGAAGAACTATGTCGAGGATAATTATCTGGCAACCAAGCAACCAACCAACCAATCAACCAGACGACCATAGGACAGGGCTTTAGTTAGGGCTTCTAGAGTGGGCTATGTCTTACAGCATTAACCATGAAATTTGACTATCAATTAATTGTGGAATGTGTATAAATATTATATTACGTACAATGTAAATTATATATTAAAAATATTAATTTGCTATATTATGTAATATATAATGTACTGTAACACAATGTATTAAATATAAAATATAATCATATATGCAATTATACATAATAAAATTATATAACTTACTGTAATGCTGGCCCCCATTTTGGCAAATCAGTCATGGACATAAATATGCAGTCAATCAGGATGCTAATTAAAATTAACAGTCGGAAAAAGGTAAGTTATTGTCAAGGAATAATGTTAATAAAAATAATATTGGAAATACATGTTTCTATAATCTGTTTATATGTATTTACACATATGAGATCACATAGTTTCTCAAATGTCAAAAAAATATACTCCTCATATTGAAAACAATGAGGATTACTAAGATTTGTTAACATTTACTACTGTTGTGTGTACTAGAAAAGAAAACTATATATATATATATATATTTTTTTTTTGGCCACGAGGCATGTGGGATCTTAGTTCCCTGACCAGGGATCGAACCCGAGCCCCCTGCAGTGGAAGTGCGGAGTCTTAACTGCTGGACCACCAGGAAAGTCCCTAGAAAATATATTTTAAATGTACTTTCAAATATGGAACACAGTGCAGTTATAATCAAGATTTCAGTATGACCTAAAATGAAAATTAAAAAGAGAAAAAGACTGCAGCAATATCTGAATAGAATGGTTGCATTTGATATTAGTACAGTTTAAAACCAACAGAAAAGGATATGGATGTACCAAAATCTTAATGGCTGTTCTTCTAACTGAATTGAAAGGAGACAATGTACACCAGGTGGCACTGAATCTGAATACTGTTCTCTTTTTATTTAATACTATGAAAGTCTGTAAGAGGAAAAGAAGAACATCAAGTGAAATGAAAATAAAGAACATCAACTGAAATTAGAACTGAGAAATTATGATCTCATCAATTATGAAGCATATTGCCAATGATCATTTGTCATGAAGTCTAACAGTTATACTTCTTACATTTTGATATCCTTTTACAGACTAAATCAAATGGAAAGTTTTCTTTAAACTATTTTTACTTATATTTAGCCTTATCTATCACTTTTTTTTAAACAGTGTTCTACCTAAGAAAACTGTTTGCCACACACCAATCCTCAAGTCTTCCTGCAAAACTAATGTAATAGAAAGAAATCTATATCCAGATGGCTCATGGGTATGCATTTAAGCATACTAAAATTCAATGAATGTAAAATAAGTTAATTTTATTTTGAAGCAAATAAGGTATGGGATTATAGTAGTAAAAGTGACCGAATGCACTCAAACATTACATTAATCATTAGTAATTACCTACGGTATAAAACCCCACTTGTAAATTATCAATGACATAAACATATATATATATATATATATATATATATATATATATATTTTTTTTTTTTTTTTGCGGTACACGGGCCTCTCACTGTTGTGGCCTCTCCCGTTGCAGAGCACAGGCTCTGGACGCTCAGGCTCAGCGGCCATGGCTCACGGGCCCAGCCGCTCCGCGACATGTGGGATCATCCCGAACCGGGGCAAGAACCCGTGTCCCCCGCATCGGCAGGCGAACTCTCAACCACTGCGCCACCAGGGAAGCCCCGACATAAACATATTTAAAACAAGTTTATATCATGTAAAACTAATATGTTGGCATATAGAAATATTAAACCAAAAAAGGGAAAAATCAGAAACATTTTAAAAAGGACTTATGTATATGTGTGTATATGTATATGTGTGTAAAATATGGATACACAGTAAAAGTGTATATGTATGTGTGTATGTCTGTATATATATATACACACGCACATAAGTATATACACACATACATATGTGCACTTTTACTATATATACATGCCCATTTGGAAAATTCATTTGTTGTGGTGTGTGCATAACTATATTACACATAGTAAACATTATATAGAGTATAATGTAACAGTTATGTAACAGTAATGTATAGTGTATAATGCAATGTGATAAAATACATTATAATATACTAAAATATATATTATATTTAATATATAATTATACAGAAGTGTATATGTGACTATACATTGGTATTTATATTTGTCTATATATACAAATATATATTCATTGATATTTTATGGATACCTATTCTAAATGGAAAACAAACCATGCTCTGATTCTCCTCAATGGAACACTTCTCCAACATACAATTTGTGTGTATTTTGGCCTGATTGTAGTTATTGTCCCTCTTTCCATTTTAAAAGCAAAAAGAAAGTAAAAAGGGCCAAATAAAATAAATCTGATTGTTTAAAATGTGCTTTCCATGTATTTTCCAAAACAATTTCAAACTTCACACAGGATGTAGCCAACCAACTTATGTCTTTGTGAAGGAATGAGTAGATCCAGATAGAATAATTTTCTAGTTAATGTTTAAGTGCTGAAATTGTTCATTTCATTTTAGAATTATTTATTTGTATGCCATCTTTAACAGAGTAAACTAAATATAATTAAAATTTTTAGTATCTTTGTGTTATCACTAATAACAATACTTTTTATACTAAGGTATCCTTACCGTTTTTGGTTTTTTTCAAAATCTTTGATTTTGTCTTCACTAACACACCTAGATTTGTCTGTCACGTCTGTAAACACTACAAAGAACCCAGAACTCTGCTATAATAGAGTTACCTTTAAGGTTACTGTTATATCAACTGTTAATGACTTAAGCATAGCAAAAGTGAAAGCGGAGATAATTGAGATGAGGACTTACATTTTCACTAAAATGTTCTTAAGGTTTTATGGGTGTTTTATAGCGAATGATGCATAATGCCCATGGAGTCTACCAGAGATACTGGAGTCTTTTGTTAATATATACATTTATACTGTAAATTGTCAATATGCTTCCACCATGCAAAGTATTCAAAAGAGTTGTGATTATACAAAATTCTCACTTTGCCTTCTGTCCAGAAAGTGATTCATTTCCATTTCACCCATTTGGTAAAATCACTGAACACTCTACAAGAATATCAAATTACATTTGTCTACAATGGGACTAATCTTCATCTCTCCCAAATTTGATCTTTCTTTATAGTTACTTCATTTTTGTCAGAAGCACTTCTATTCTTCCAAGCTGGAAACCTTGGCATTATTAATCAGTCTTCAAATCCTGCTATTTCGTCTCGGGTGTGTTACCTCTCTCTCCAAGACACTCCTATAATCCAGACCTCTTGACTTCAGGCCTCAATTGTTTTCTCTCTAATTTCATCTTTCTGACCCTATCTCTTCCATGCAATAGTAATTTAGGAATCTCTAGATTAATCTTACTTAAACACTGCATTCATTACACCAATATTTTGGCCACCACATTAAAGCCATGTTGCCATCTCTGTTATCTCATCTTATTTCCCACAATCTGCAACACAGCTACAGGGTTCTAGTTCTATCATCAGCCTGTCTCTTCCCTATTCCAGAATTAATACCTGCTATTGACTGACTGTTCATTGAAGAGCTTCCCTTTGCCTTGTAAAAATGTGAAGTGTTCTCCAAGCTATAACTCAAATTCTATTTTCTTAGTAGAGACTCTTCCAGCTTTGTCAGTCTACACAGATCTGTCTTTTCTAAGCATAATTATTTTTATTTTTATCATTTTGTGCTTCTTTTTGGATTGTTCAAAATATTTAGTAAGTTCCTCAAATCATTCTCTGGATAGAGAGGCTGTGACTGTATGAATGAATAAAATTTATGAATGAAATATACATTGGCTTTATTTTCCTAACTACCGAGTAAGCTCATCAAGTTGAACAGTTGAAATTGCTGTACATAGTATGGAAATTTTACATGATAGTTATTTTAAAATCAGTAATCTTAAGTAGCCAATCATTATGCTCACATAAAAGAAATCATTTACATCAAGGCATAACAGTATAGCCTGTTACATACAAAGTAAAGTAACCCTAAACAAACTAACCTACCAGGCAAATATTCGGTTTTGATAAAAATCTCAAATATGTGTGAAATTTCTTATCCAGTTTTCTGTAACTTAAAATTACCTCTTCACTTATTCTTCCATCTTCTTTCATCCTATCTCAATTACATTTTTCACATGTCTGGAAAATGAATAAAAATATAGTCATAATAAGTTTAATTAATCCTTACCATTTTATTCTTGTAGTATGGGTCCACATCTTCCAATGGCTCTGACACCATTGCTCTAGGAAGATTTCCATAAACAAATGGCAGCTCTTTTCCAGCTTCCAAGTCAGTGTTTGGCTTTAAATCTTCTTTGTGTTCCTCACTGTGTTTTTTAGCACTATGCTGTTCCATAACTTCAAGAGACTCTCTGGTGAAGGGGACAAGGCCCTTACGTTCTGGGGAAGCCATTTCCAATTTTGCACCTGAAAAGTATTTTCTTCAGTTCTAGATAAGATTTGTGTATATAAAGAAAAATTTAAAATTTTAAAAGTCTAGGATAGGAATAAAAGAGAAGAGCAAACTGAATAAAAGCATTCAAAGAAAATTCCTGAGCTTTAGAGAAATCTGAGTCATTAAACTTGGTTTTGTTTCACTTAATATTAGACTTAATTTGTAATTTCACAAATAACTCATTCTATTTCATTTATTCATCCATTGAATCTTCTTTCTTTTACTGAAATCTGCCTTTCAGTTTCTCCCTTGTAATGAAAGAGTTCTAAAGTGGCTAGAGATTGTTGGAAGGCCAAATCCAATTATTTCACTCTCAGCTGTATTTAACTACTGACTAGACTTTCCTTCTCTAAACTCAGTTTTCATTGGCTCTGGGGGCCCCCTCTTCTTTATCTCTTCCTATAGCTCTGATTAATTCCTTTGACTTAGTTTTTCCTCTGAAATTTTAACTTTGATATCCTTTAAAGTTCTGCTTTTCCCCTAGTTATATCCATCTTTTTGGTAAATACATAGGCAAACACAGAATTTTAACTACCGTACATGGGTATTTACCAAGTACATTTCCCCAAACACTCCCTTCCCTCAGTCATCTATGTGGCAATCCACCAATAACAGCAATTTAACAAGTAAAAACAAAGTTTGTTGTTTTCCCCAAGACTAGAATCACTCTTTTACCTTCTAGCCATTGTAAAAAAAAAACACACACATATAAACTTATTGCCTTGAAAGTTACTCATGAAATGTTTTTCTTTGTCATTAATTCCTCTGAAAAAAGTAATTTTCTTACAATTATTTTCCATTAGGTATTTAAATATTATCCACTGTTCATATACCTACATCAAGATAGTCATCTTTGTAATTCTATCTCTGGATTGCTCTAGTAGTCTTTACAGGTCTCTCTCAATTCTAGTCTTTATCTACTTCAAGCCGTCCTATGGGTCACTCAATTAGTCTTCATTAAATACAATTTCATGCATCAATTCTCCATTTATGAACCTGATTCTTTCCTCTCATAAAATTATGTTCTTTTGCTGATTTTTCCCAGTCCAATTTCTGTCAAAACCTACACTTCAAATGATCCTGCTCAGTGACAACTGACTGATTATTCTTTATACATTCTTCTTAACCCCCTTGGTAATTTTATTATTGCAATTAAGGATAAGAAATTTTGTACTTGATACTGTAGCATTTTCTATATGTATATTTTGTCTGTAATAGTGTTGGCCTTAGCTGAATTTCTTCTATAATATTTTCCTAAGACAGAAATCACACACATATGTATACACACATATATGCTAATCCAGAATTTTCCACTACTGGGTAAAATTGAGTTGTTTAATAGTTGAATCCATTACTTGCTATTAATGGAAAGTAAGAAAAAATATGTTCATTAATCATAATGGAGTACCAATCATTGTGAGAATCAGACTCCTAATAGGTTAAATAAGAGGTGTGTGAGAGATATTTAAAATATACAAATGGCAGTCTTGTAGACATCCAAGGAGAGGACACATAGTCCATTTCTGTACCCTGAAAAATAAAAATGGAAAATAATTACTAGGGTAACTCCTTATGCTGTTCATGGCATCACAGTTTTCTCGGCTTTTCTTTTAATTTCTACTGCATTCTATCTAAAGAATGGCTTCCTATGCTTACTTCTAAGAATGCACATAGAACAAAACGCCATCGCCTGCCTCAACTTTGATATTTCAGTTTAAGTTCCCACCATATGCCTATAACCTCTACCTCCAAAAATGTAAATTAAAAGATACTCTAATTGACTAGCCCAGCCTATGGATTTATTTCCTCTTGGTTCAGTTATTTGTGACCAGAGAGAGGGACATTTTCACAATAGCAATGGCAGCTTATGCCCAAGACCCTCAAGAGATGCTGCAAGGATGCGTGTGAAGCAGTTTTAAAGAGAGAAATATGGAATAGGAATGTCAGCATATATCTACTTGGAACTCTCTTTCCAGACTAATAAAAACTAACAATTGCTCATCATAAAATTTACTTATTTTTCAAATATCTTGCTTCAATATCATGCACAAAACTAACACTTATTAAAAGATTATTAAGAATTATTTATATACACCATACACACATACAAATGCATGTATAGGAATACCTCACATATCAAATTTTATTGAGGGGAGTCAAAATGCTTTGAATAAGTACAATTTATGGAGACAAGCTACAGACAACTGAAGTTTGCTCTTACTTACATATATAATCTTCTTCCCTTAAAATATTTAATGAGCTTTCAAAATTGTACTCCTTACATGGAGTTCCTTGAATAGATTCTTAACAATTCATGGTTATAGACTAGTATAAATGAAATCACAAACTTTGGAATTAGACTTACAATCAAATCCTAAATTCTGTTATTAATATTCTTAGAGGTCTCAGTTAAATTACTTATGTTCTTGAACCTGTCAATCATAAAATTGGGGTTCTTACTCGGGTTAAATAAGGATAAAATAAAATAATGTGAATGAAAATGCCTAGTGTGGTGATTGGCACATAATAGGTTCAAACTACACATAAATTTTAAAAAATTAATTAATTTATTTTAATTTTTTGGCTGTGTTGCGTCTTTGTTGCTGCGCGCGGGCTTTTCTCTAGTAGCGGAGAGCGGGGGCTACTCTTCGTTGCGGTGCGTGGGCTTCTCATTGGGTGGCTTCTCATTGCAGAGCACGGGCTCTAGGCGTGCAGGCTTCAGTAGTTGTGGCACTCGGGCTCAGTAGTTGTGGCTCGTGGGCTCTAGAGCACAGGCTCAGTAATTGTGGCGCACAGGCTTAGTTGCTCTGCGGCATGTGGGATCTTCCTGGACCAGGGCTCCAACCCATGTCCCCTGCATTGGCAGGCAGATTCTTAACCACTGCGCCACCAGGGAAGCCCTAAACATAAAATTTTAACTGTGATATGATTTTATATCTTAGAATGATTGGTCGAATCTAACAGAATAATAGTATAGTAGGAATACATGTAAGGTTTTGAAATTTGGACCAAAACAACCCATCTGCACAAGTGCAGTCAGTACGTTTTTACAGCAGAGAAAACTGCCAAGGGGGTTTACTTAATAGTAAGTGCAATATAAATCAATACTGACTTGTGTCTGCCAAGAAAGCTAATATAAACTTTATTGGTATTGAAGGAAGATGAAGGAGGCAATTTCTCTCTCTTCTGCTGTATTCCATGACCACTCTTAAAAGGCATGCATGTAACTGGAGGGTCTTCAAATGGGATCAGCATATGATAAAACTCAAATCATGCCATCTACAGACCAGTTAAAATAATAGAGGATATATTAGTTGAAGCAGAAGAGACTGAAGTAGAACATTATTGTGTCCAAGTATCTGAATGATTTTATGTAGAAGAGAAATTAGATTTAAGTACTACTTTAAAAAAATAAGATGAACTAGGAGCAATGAGCTGAAGCCAGAATAGATTTGGCTCAAGATAATAAAGCACTTTCTAAATAGCCATTGAAAAATGGAATAAGTTGACTTGGACATTAATCCTTCCCTCTGACTAGCAATGTGGAAGCATGGACTTATTAACAGTTAGAATAATTTAAATGGATCCAAATATGATTGATGGCGACCTTGTACTTTTAGAACTTTGCAATCCTAAAATCTTTGAATATTCACAGAGTATCACATGACCTAAAAGTTTAGGCTAAATATTAGCTAAACTAAACCTATATGCAGCACTGAATTAACAATAATTGAGTTAACAAAATCAAAAGCATTTTTAACATATATCTCTTCATATTACAGCAAAAGTGCTTTTTTATATTTTTAGTGATCCATTCTAACTGCTAAAAATCATTATTAAGTTTATGTGTGTAAAAAATAGTGTCCTTAAAAGTAGATACAAAGGGAGGTTGCAACCTTATTGCAAAGATGCCACCATTAATGAAAATATTTTTGAACACCATCCATTGAAACGTCAAAATTTAATTTGCCAGCCAGTCTTCTTACTGTATAGTCCAAATATAATCTTCTTTTCCTTTCTGTTATCACTTCACAGCACAACAGTCTTTGATTACTCAGTCTGCCACCTACTAGCTATGAGATCTTAATAACATAGCCTGGGTAAATTTTGGAACCCCTCATATATCACACTGGGTCACAAACATTAAACCAGACCATATACAGAAAGCCTGCTACACAGTACTGACTTTATCAGTGCTAATTCTCTCTCCCAATCCAGTCAGTTCTCCCCAAAGACTTCTTTAGTCATGATTTTGATGTTGAATGAAACTACTCCAGTTGTTGACTAGGTGAATAAATGGATAGTGGGCCTTGTCTTCTGTGGTATGACAAAGAAATGCAAGCACTTAATCAGATAAAACTGGCTTGCATCTGACTTTTAGATGGCTGAGTGCAGATTGTAAATTATTAATCATTAAATCATAATTCAGTAAAAGCATTTCTGTGGGGAATTTATGAAATATGGTGCAGGCCCTACATTTTCTGGTGAATGATCTTAATATAGCACTAATGCCTGAAAAATATAGAAAGATTAATAGTTAATCTAGCCATTAGACCACCTTTCTAAAAAACTGAATAGCTGAAGTAAGATTTTGGCAAAAATTGTATCAAAGTCAACTCAGGTTTGTACTCTAACAAGTGCCAAGTGTAATAATATTTTATATTGTTGATTAAAGTGCAAGCCATTTCTCTTGGTCATTAGATGAAAGGAGCAGTACCAGCATCAGTATGGAGAAAAGATCTTTTTTTTTTTAACAGCTTTATTGGAGTATAATTGCTTTACATTGTTGTGTTAGTTTCTGCTGTATAACAAAGTGAATCAGCTATACATATATCCCCATATCCCCTTCCTCTTGCATCTCCCTCCACCCTCCCTAACCCACCCCTCTAGGTGGTCACAAAGCACCGAGCTGATCTCCCTGTGCTATGCGGCTGCTTCCCACTAGCTATCTATTTTATGGTTGGTAGTGTACATATGTCAGTGCCACACTCTCACATCTTCCCAGCTTATCCTTCCCTCTCGCTGTGTCCTCAACTCCATTCTCTACATATGTGTCTTTATTCCTGTCCTGCCCCTATGTTCTTCAGAAACACTTTTATTTTGATTCCATATATATGTTAGCATATGGTATTTGCTTTTCTCTTTCTGACTTACTTCACTCTGTATGACAGATTCTAGGTCCATCCACCTAATGACAAATAACTCAATTTCATTTCTTTTTATGGCTGAGTAATATTCCATTGTATATATGTGCCACATCTTCTTTATCCATTCATCTGTCGATGGACACTTAGGTTGTTTCCATGTCCTGGTTATTGTAAATAATGCTGCAGTGAACATTGTGGTACATGACTCTTTTTGAATTATGCTTTTCTCAGGGTATATGCCCAGTAGTGGGATTACTGGGTCCTATGGTAGTCCTATTTTCAGTTTCTTAAGGAACCACCATACTATTCTCCATAGTGGCTGTATCAATTTACATGCCCACCAACAGTGCACGAGAGTTCCCTTTTCTCCACACCCTCTCCAGCATTTATTGTTTCTAGATTTTTTGATGATGGCCATTCTGATCGGTGTGAGGTGATACTTCACTGTTTTGATTTGCATTTCTCTCATGATTAGTGAGGTTGAGCACCCTTTCATGTGTTTGTTGGCAATCTGTATATCTTCTTTGGAGAAATGTCTATTTAGATCTTCTGTCCTTTTTTGGATTGCGTTGTTTGCTTTTTCATATTGAGCTGCATGAGCTGCTTGTATATTTTGGAGATTAATCCTTTGTCAGTTGCTTCATTTGCAAATATTTTCTCCCATTCTGAGGGTTGTTTTTTCATCTTGTTTATGGTTTCCTTTGCTGTGCAAAAGCTTTTAAGTTTCATTAGGTCCCATTTGTTTATTTTTATTTCCATTTCCCTAGGAGGTGGATCAAAAAGGATCTTGCTGTGATTTATGTCATAGAGTGCTCTGCCTAAGTTTTCCTCTAAGAGTTTAATAGTGTCTGGTCTTACATTTAGGTTTTTAATCCATTTGCAGTTTATTTCTGTATATGGTGTTAGGGAGTGTTCTAATTTCATTCTTTTACAGGTAGATGTCCACTTTTCCTAGCACCACTTATTGAAGCGGCTGTCTTTTCTCCATTGTATAGTCTTGCCTCCTTTATCAAAGGTAAGGTGACCCTATGTGCATGGGTTTATCTCTGTGCTTTCTATCCTGTTCCATTGATCTATATTTCTGTTTTTGTGCCAGTACCATACTGTCTTGATTACTGTAGCTTTGTAGTATACTCTGAAGTCTGGGAGCCTGATTCCTGCAGCTCCTTTTTTTTTCTCAAGACTGCTTTGGCTATTCAGGGTATTTTGTATTTCCATACAAATTGTGAATTTTTTTATTCTAGTTCTGTGAAAAATGCCATTGGTAGTTTGATAGGGATTGCATTGAATCTGTTGATTGCTTGGGGTAGTACAGTCCTTTTCACAATGTTGATTCTTCCAATCCAAGAACATGGTATATCTCTCCATCTGTTTGTATTATGTTTAGTTTCTTTCATCAGTGTCTTATAGTTTTCTGCATACAGGTTTTTAGTCTCCTTAAGTAGGTTTATACCTAGGTATTTTATTCTTTTTGTTGCAATGGTAAATAGGAGTGTTTCCTTAATTTCACTTTCAGATTTTTCACCATTAGTGTATAGGAATGAAAGAGATTTCTATGCATTAATTTGGTATCCTGCTACTTTACCAGATTCATTGATTAGCTCTCATAGTTTTCTGGTAGCATCTTTAGGATTCTCTGTGTATAGCATCATGTCATCTGCAAACAGTGACAGTATTACTTCTTCTTTTCCGATTTGGATTCCTTTAATTTATTTTTCTTCTCTGAATGCTGTGGCTAAAACTTCCAAGATTATGTTGAATAATAGTTGTGAGAGTGGGCAACCTTGTCTTGTTCCTGATCTTAATGGAAATTGTTTCAGTTTTCAACCATTGAGAACGATGTTAGCTGTGGGTTTGTCATATACGGCCTTTATTCTTTTGAGGTAAGTTCCCTCTATGCCTATTTTCTGGAAAGGTTTTATCATAAATGGGTGTTGAATTTTGTGAAAAGCTTTTTCTGCATCTATTGAGATGTTCATATGGTTTTTATCCTTCAATTTTTTATTATGGTGTATCACAATGATTGATTTGCCTATATTGAGGAATCCTTGCATTCCTGGGATAAAAGGAATACACTTGATCATGGTGTATGATCCTTTTAATGTGCTACTGGATTCTGTTTGCTAGTATTTTATTGAGGATTTTCACATCTATGTTCATCAGTGGTATTGGCCTGTAGTATTCTTTTTTTGTGACATCTTTGTCTGGTTTTGGTATCAGGGTGATGGTGGCCTCATAGAATGAGTTTGGGAGTGCTCCTCCCTCTGCCATATTTTGGAAGTGTTTGAGAAGGATAGGTGTGAGCTCTTCTCTAAATGTTTGATAGAATTCGCCTGTGAAGCCATCTGGTCCTGGGCTTTTGTTTGTTGGAAGATTTTTAATCACAGTCTCAATTTCAGTGCTTGTGATTTGTCTGTTTATATTTTCTATTTCTTCCTGGTTCAGTCTCAGAAGGTTGTGCTTTTCTCAGTATTTGTCCATTTCTTCCAGGTTGTCCATTTTATTAGCATAGAGTTGTTTGTAGTAATCTCTCATGATCCTTTGTATTTCTGCAGTGTCAGTTGTTACTTCTCCTTTTTCATTTCTAATTCTGTTTATTTGAGAGTTTTCACTTTTTTTCTTAGAGTCTGGCTAATGGCTTATCAATTTTGTTTATCTTCTCAAAGAACCAGCTTTAAGTTGTATTGATATTTGTTATTGTTTTCTTCATTTCTTTTTCATTTATTTCTGCTCTAACTTTATGTTTTCTTTCCTTCTGCTAACTTTGGGGTATTTTTTGGTCTTCTTTCTTCAATTGCTTTAGGTGTATGGTTAGGTTGTTTATTTGAGATTTTTCTTGTTTTTAGAGGTAGGATTGTATTGCTATAAACTTCCCTCTTAGAGCTGTTTTGCTGCATCCCATAGGTTTTGCGCTGTCATGTTTTCATTGTAATTTTTTCTAGGTATTTTTTGATTTCCTCTTTGATGTCTTCAGTGATCTCTTGGTTATTTAGTAGTGTATTGTTTGGCCTTCATGTGTTTGTATTTTTTACAGTTTTTTTCCTATAATTGATATCTAGTCTCATAGCACTGTGGTTGGAAAAGATGCTTGATACGATTTCAATTTTCTTAAATTTACCAAGGCTTGATTTGTGACCCAAGATATGATCTATCCTGGAGAATGTTCCATGAGCACTTGAGAAGAAAGTGTATTCTGTTGTTTTTGGATGGAATGTCCTATAAATATCAATTAAGTCCATGTTGTTTAACCTGTCATTTAAAGCTTGTGTTTCCTTATTTAGTTTCATTTTGGTTGATCTGTCCATTGATGAAAGTGGGGTATTAAAGTCCCCTACTATGTTTGTGTAACTGTCAATTTCCCCTTTTATGGCTGTTAGCATTTGCCTTGCGTATTGAGGTGCTCCTATGTTGGATGCATAAATATTTACAATTGTTATATCTTCTTCTTGGAATGATCCCTTGATCATTATGTAGTGTCCTTCTTGGTCTCTTGTAATAGTCTTTACTTTAAATCTATTTTGTCTGATATAAGAATTGCTACTCCAGCTTCCTTTTGATTTCTATTTGCATGGAATATTTTTTTCCATCCCTTCACTTTCAGTCTGTATGTGTCCCTAGGTCTGCAGTGGGTCTCTTGTAGACAGTATATATACAGGTCTTGTTTCTGTAACCATTCAGCTAGTCTATGTCTTTTGGTTGGAGCATTTAATCCATTTACATTTAAGGTAGTTATTGATATGTGTGTTCCTATTACCATTTTCTTAATTTTGAGGGGTTTGTTATTGTAGGTCTTTTCCTTCTCTTGTGTTTCCTGCCTAGAGAAGTTCCTTTAGCATTTGTTGTAAAACTGGTTTCATGGTGCTGAATCCCTTTAGCTTTTGCTTCTCTGTAAAGGCTTCAATTTCTCCATCAAATCTGAATGAGATCCTTTCTGGTAGAGTAATCTTGGTTGTAGGTTTTTCCTTTTAATCATGTCCTTTTAATCACTTTAAACATGTCCTGCCACTCCCTTCTGGCTTGCAGAGTTTCTGCTGAAAGATCTGCTGTTAACCTTATGGGGATTCCCTTGTATGTTATTTGCTTTTAATATTTTTTCTTTGTATTTAATTTTTGATAGTTTGATTAATATGTGTCTTGGCATGTTTCTCCTTGGATTTATCCTCTATGGGACTCTCTGCACTCCTGGACTTGATTTACTATTTCCTTTCCCATGCTAGGGAAGTTTTCAACTATAATCTGTTCAAATATTTTCTCAGCCCCTTTCTTATTCTCTTCTTCTTCTGGGATCCCTAGAATTCGGATGTTGGTGCATTTAATGTTGTCCCAGTGGTCTCTGAGACTGTCCTCAACTCTTTTCATTCTTTTTTCTTTATTCTTCTCTGCAGTAGTTATTTCCACTATTTTATCTTCCAGGTCACTTATCCTTTCTTCTGCCTCAGTTATTCTGCTATTGATTCCTTCTAGAGAATTTTAAATTTCATTTATTGTGTTGTTCATCATTGTTTGTTTGCTCTTTAGTTCTTCTAGGTCCTTGTTAAACATTTCTTTTATTTTCTCCATTCTATTTCAAAGATTTTGGATCATCTTTACTATCATTGTTCTGAATTCTTTTTTAGGTAGACTGCTATTTCCTCTTCATTTGTTTGGTCTGGTGGGTTTTTACCTTGCTCCTTCATCTGCTGCCTATTCCTGTTACTTCTTATTTTGCTTAACTTACTGTGCTTGGGGTCTCCTTTTTGCAGGCTTCAGGTTTGTAATTCCTGCTGTTTTTGGTGTCTTCCCCCAGTGGGTAGGGTTGGTTCAGTGGCTTGTGTAGGCTTCCTGGTGGAGGGGACTGGTGCCTGCGTTCTGGTGGATGAGCCTGGATCTTATCTTTCTGGTGGGCAGGACTGAGCCCAGTGGTGTGTTTTGGGGTGTTTGTGAACTTATTATGATTTTAGGCAGCGTCTCTGCTAATGGGTGTGGTTATGTTCCTGTCTTGCTAGTTGTTTGGCATGGGGTGTCATTGAGTGGAGCTGGGTCTTAGCGTTGAGACAGAGATCTCTGGGAGAGCTCTCACTGATTGATATTACATGGGTTGGGAGGTCTCTGGTGGTCCAATATCCTGAACTCAGCTCTCCCACCTCCAAGGCTCAGGCCTGACATCTGGCCAGAGCACCAAGACCTTATCAACCACATGGCTCTCACCAGACAGAATTCTTCAGTCTTCCTCTCTGAAGCATTCAGAAGTGCTATTAAGAGGTGCATTCTTAGAAAAGAAAATATTCTCCTTAAAACAGACTTTAAGCAATTGAGTAGGAGCCAATATTTACTGTAATAAATATGGCAATTTTAGTTATAGTAACACTTGCTGAGTGAGTACCATTTCAAGGCACTCGACTAGATGTTTCTAACTCTATTACATCATATTTTCATGTATTACCCTTGTGATCACCATTTTACAAATGAGGAGAGAGAGATTGATGAGTTTCATGACTTTATCATTGTACAGCTAGATAGGTAGTGAAGATAGATGCTAGCGCAGTTGTGTCTAAATCTAAATTTGGGTACCTCTAAACTATACCACAAAAGTGCTTACAAGCTGTAAAATTTTAAGACAAGTGTAAGCAATTGGTACCTCTGTATGGCTACTTTAGAGATATCCAAAAACCAATGGGCTTACTAGGATGACTTGCTTCGCTGAGTAGCTAACAGGTTGATGTCAGATGGGATTGTCTAGAAATTTTCTTTGTTTAAGTGTTGTCAAAATCAAATATTTTGTAAAATTTTGTAAAATAGAAGGTGAGTAAGCATAGTGGACATTAATTTGGAAGGAGGAGGTGCTGCCTAGCATGGTGACCCTGTACATAGATTTAGGGAATTTGTTACTGTATGAATCATGGTGGGAGACCTCCTGCAATACAAGTGAAAAGGACCAGATAATGACTTTTCCAGGATCTTATGGATCTAGGAAGTGACCACATGACCTTGGCTGAGCCAATCAAAGACATTAGCTCAAGATTTCTAATATGAATTTAATGACACAAAATAAGAGAGGCAGTGGAGAATCCCTATTTGCAAGAGAGTCAGAAGCTTCAACTTTTCAGCAGTTGAGGGAGCAATAGTAGCAATGGAGTCAGTAGCAGAGACTAGAGCTATATTTTTGGTGGTTTTAGCTGAGGTATTATTAATGTCAGCTGGACTGGTTCTGTCATATGATATTGGCTTTGATCTTGGCTGTGACTTAGTTCGCCCCCCCATTACCCCTCCCCCATTTTTTCTGTGGACGCCCAGATTTAAGATTATTAAGAGTTGAGTTTTAATCTATCACGTGATTTCATTCCCCGAGACTGATTTTGTTACTGTCATTAAGTATAATTTGAAGCATTAGTATAATATAGAATCTACATAAAAACTGTAGTTTCAGATCAGAATGGGAAAATAGAGGTTATTAAATAGCTTATACAAGGAAATATGTGGAAATGCTTTTTTCCCCAGCATCTTCACAATTAGGGGTAGTATTCTCTTTCTGTCAGTCATTTAAAATAAAATTGATACCCAATTTTCTATAAAGACTTGGAGTATGACAGAGAGAGTGCAAATTAATTTGGTTTTACTTTTCCTTTACAGGCATTTTGAAGTTTGGGCATTCTCTGCCTTCTAGTTATGCTGATGGTGCGGGTTTTGTGTAGTTTTATTTGTTTTTCTTTTTTTGGACTGTATTCCTTGTGTAGTATATATATGAAGGATCAGAATTAGGCAGTTCCCATTATCCTTGCCTCCATCCACTTATATCCAGATAAAAGTTAGATGGCTCAATGATTCAAATCAAAATAAAATTTATAAAAACACCAAACTATGAAACTTATAAAAGAAATCATAAGTAAACATGTTTATAATAATTTAAAATGGAAGCCCTAGTTTAATAAAGCAAAGTCCTGCCTAGGATGTGAGGAAATAAAGCACTCTAATAAACTTTTTTGGTAGAGTTAAATTCGTACATATTTCTTAGAAGGTAATCTGATACTAGTTCTCTAAATTAAAATGTATATACCTTACCCCTGCAATTTGAGCAACAGGAACTTACTTCATGGGTACATCTCAAACCAATTCACATGCACAAGATTGTTCAGAGTAGTATTTTCATAGCTAAGAATAGAAGCAGCTAACATGTATTTCAAGTACAGCTGCTAAAATATATATATTTTAAAGTATACGCACATAGAATTATTTTGAAAATAGAGACAAGTGTTAACTAGAAAATGATGTCATTCTTAATATCTTTATAAATTAAAAAAATAATAGTTGATTTCTAACTATGTGCATAGATCACAGGTTCTGACAGTGAGGTCTATAACATCTGGATTTTATGATTGACTACCATATCATATAGAGAATATGGAATATGGAGAAGTACCAGTTTAGAGATTATAGGAGGGAGAGATAATGTTTTGTATTTTGGGGATTTGAGGTCCATCTGAAATATCCAAAAGTAAAAATTCAGAGATTAATTGGAAATTTGGATCTGGAGCTTAATAAAGAAAATTAAACTGTATATGTTTGTATATGTTTTATATATACACTTAAATATATGTGTATATATGAGTGTGTGTATATATACATACTATATATGGTTATATAGTTATATGATATATAAATAGCTGAAAAGAATAAAAACGATTATGTGCATTTGCAAAATGTGTGGAATTCTTTATAGACTGATTTCAATGACAGCCTATTGAAAAGGATCTACCTAAAACTTAACCTTTTTGATGGAAAAAAATAGTTTAGAAAGCAAATTATTTTATATATCACTACTAATTAATGTTTTAAATCATATCAGTTAAATATTAACAAGGGATATTATGGTCAAAATAGTAAAAGCACTTTAAAAAATAATATATTATATATTAGGAAACAATGGTAACAATAATCATTGTTCTTCTAGTCTTAAAAGAACAGAAGACAATGTAACAATCTTTAAACTTTTGAAAGAAAAAAAAATGTAAGGCTGGGATTACACATACACCAAAATTACCCTTCAAGAATGAAGGCAAAATATATTTTCAAATGTTTCAGATGGAAATTTAGATCTCTAGGAAGGAATGAAGAGAAAGAGAAATGATAAACATGTAGGAGAGTATAAAAAATATAAAGCATAATTACCCAAAATTGGAAGCAGCCCAGTTGTCCATCCATAGACTAGATAGAAAAATAAAAACTGTGGTATATTTATACAACAGAACACAATCCTGTGATAAAAATGAATGAACTACTGATGCACATAAAAATGAGAGTCCAAAAACATTATGCCAAGTGAAAGAAGCCTTACACCAAAGATTACAAACTACATGATCCATTTCATATGAAATGCTAGAACAGACAAAATTAATTTCTAGGAGTGAAGTAGGAACTGACTGGGAGATTGGAGGAATGATGGAACTTTCTCAGGTGACAGTAATGTTCAACATCCTGAGGGTTTGGAGCACACAGGTATATATGTTTGTCAAAACTGATAAAATGATACCTTTAAGTTTTGTGGATTTTACTTGGCTTTACCTTTAAAAAGCCCATAAACAAATACTGAATTCTAGTTAACTATATGAACTATTAAGTGTTTATGGGTGAGGCCTAATGGTATTTGCAACTTATTTTGAAAGGCATCAAAAAATAAGAAGAATTAATTGATGGTTTGAGTAATGCATAGACAGACATGTGATAAAGTAAATATTATAAAATTACAAGTGAAGATTCTAGGTGTTGAATGTATGGGTGTCTATTGTACAGTTCTGTCAATTTTTCTACATGTTTGAAATATTTTATAATAAATATTTGAAAAAAAAGTTTGGTTTTGGAGCTCTTGTCTGGATTCAAATCTGGGCTTTAGAACTTTGTAACTGTGACCTTGAGCAAGGCACTTAACCTCTCCATGCCTCATTTTCCTCAACTGTAAAATGGGAATAATAAGAGTACTTACTTCATAGGGTAATATGAGCACTGAATGAGTTAATAAATATAAAGCACCTAGAACAGTGCTTGCCAGGTATTACACACTCAGTAAGTACTAGTTGTTATTTTTAATCCTTTAAAGCATAATACTTCTTTGTTTAACAATCTTTTTAATTAAAATTACTGCCTTATTTCTCGGAATTTATAACGGGAATATGCAAAATATAATTTAATTTCTTACTGATAAATCAAAGTAATAGTAGTATTCAATTACAATAATCAGCTGCAATACTGTGACATACTTAAATAATTTTTTTTTTTTTTTTTTTTTTTTTTTTTTTTTGCGGTACGTGGGCCTCTCACTGTTGTGGCCTCCCCCAGACACGCAGGCCCCGGATGCGCAGGCTCAGAGGCCATGGCTCAAGGGCCCAGCCGCTCCGCAGCATGTGGGATCTTCCCGGACCGGAGTGTGAACCCGTGTCCCAGGCATCTGCAGGCGGACTCAACCACTGCGCCACCAGGGAAGCCCCTTAAATAACTTTTAAAACTCAAAGAGTTCTGCTTTTTACATTTTCTTCTGCTTTATTTATTTGTGTCTCATTTATCATCAGACTTTTGTTTTTGTTTTTTTGCGGTACGCGGGCCTCTCACTGTTGTGGCCTCTCCCGTTGCGGAGCACAGGCTCCGGACGCGCAGGCTCAGCGGTCATGGCTCACGGGCCCAGCCGCTCCGCGGCATGTGGGGTCTTCCCGGACCGGGGCACGAACCCGTGTCCCCTGCATCGGCAGGCGGACTCTCAACCACTGCGCCACCAGGGAAGCCCCAGACTTTTATTTATTTATTTATTTTCCACTATCTAAAACAGGATAGTTTATTGAAATTGAATAATATTAAAATCATTACTGCAATAATTACAGTGAAACCCATCTTTGCATTGCCTCAATTTTGTCCCACACATCCACCTTGATTCCCAGGAAAAAAAAAATTTTACATGTACTCAGTATATTGATTCCTTATAATTTACAATGTCATATCAGAGATACTTGGTAAGGACTGCAGTGATTGCCATGAAACTTGCTGAGAAGAGCATGCAGAGGCCTGATGCTTTGAGAAAATGCCTGGCATAGTTTTCTCATGGGCACAGGAGTCCTGGACAGGCATTGCAGGACCCAGGGACCTTCTGAGCCAAAGTGCAATTTCATTCCACAAAGGGATCTATAAGGAGTTCCCCCCTTGAGGAGCTTTTGTTGATTGTCACATTTGTAAAATGTCCATGGTATCATCAGATTTTTAGATTTTATTTTTACTGCTTTCAAGTTTCTTGCTTCTATCTGCTTCTTCTTCTAACAACTGCCTCTAACTTGCTAAGTGTAAACACCATAATAATAGGCCATGAGTGGCAGTCCAAGACCTTCAATGAAAAAAAATAATCAACCATTATTTTCTTGTCCTGAGATATATCTTAAAGGGTTGAGATTGATGAATAATGACTCCCGGGTTAATAGGCAGAATGTACTTCTCTTAGATTCCAAGATTCCTGTCAGGTTTAGAAGAAGCTGATGATATTTCTTTATATTATAAGTATAATCCAAAACAAGTCACATTTATCACCTGACCATTTAAAGTCCCACAGGTAGAAATATTTCTACGTGGGAGGATTGATTGAAAGGCAGCTATCGGGACAGATCAAACATCTGATGAAAATAGCCATCGTACTCCTGTGGGTATATAAGTTCTAGCCTCCAAAAACTGGCTCAGGCTTCACTCCATTTACTACATAACTAATATATATTCTTGGATTCTTCTTGTATTTGCATCTCTTTACTCCAGTGTGCTAACATTTTCTTTATTCCAACTCTTTTTCTTGCCCCTGAGATTGCTTTACTCTTTCTGACTTAAATGACTTTTGATTTTGGGCTCTTGTCTTTACATTTTCTGCAATTGTATTCTGCCCAGGGTTTAGCCAGTTTTGGCTAACGCTCCTCACTATGTGTGACTAACTTAGGATTGACCTACTTCGGGTCCCAGTTCTGGACTTTCTGGTGGCTTCAGATTTCCTGATTGCTCAACTCTATCCTTCCTGAGATGTCCTAACCCATCTGAGACCCCTTGGAACACATTACTGGAATATGCTATCTTGCAGAAAGTGGTTATAAAATAAGTGAGTTTCTCAAAAATATATTTATAATAATATACACTTATTTTTATTTATAATTCTATATTTTAGCATTTTAATTTCAGATATATTTTTAAAATATATATAAATATTGCAGTTTGATATATAATATAGGGCAATAAGTTTAACCATGGTTTTTGCTTTTGACATTCATTTATTTAGCAATCATTTGTGGAGCATATATTAAGTGTCAAGCACTGTGCTAGGTATCAGTGCTGGAAATAGTAATAAAACATAGTCACTGGATTTAAGGACAATGGGAGACAGACTTGTAAACAAATAAGAACCAAGTTATCTTGGTCATCTCTGAAAATTATTAAGTTTCAAGATCAACAGAGACTGAAATTAAAATCATTTCCAACACTGGTGGGCCTGCATTCTACAGTGTTAGATTTTCCCTCCTCTTCTTGAGGGAGGGAGCAGTCAGGACATTAAGATTCAGAATGACACGGTCAACATACACAATAGGATTAGAAGATCATAACCAGTGTCAGATAACAGAGTCTATCTGCATCTGATTGCAAATTTTCTAAGAACAATGAACAGGAAGCTTAGTGGCAGTTGAAATATTAGGAAGGGATGCAGATCACTGGGGATAGGATCCCAATGAGGGTCTCCCACCTGACTAACAAATGCCGCTATGACAGTGATAAAGACAGTAGAAAGCCAGGTTGCCAGGAACACAAAAGGTAAAGCTGATTCTGCCTTAAATAGTCCTACTTGAATCTTCTAAGACAACAGATATGTTGATTCCCTACTGGTGAGTCTGGGAAAGTGGTCTAACTCAACATTCCAAACCTCTCAATGTTCCCAGTTTCTCTAGATGTTCTCAAAACTTCTACTGCTTTGTGAAATTGGCCTCTAGGATTTCTGAATTATCCCTGTTACTCTGAAAAAAATGAACAAGTTTTAAAGGAGCCAGGATCTTCCTAGAATTGTATTTCTCATGATCCCAAGAATCTGTCAGATCTTTGGCCAAAGATTTCTGGCCAGTGGCCTCATTTTGGGTTAACAAGTGAAAGAAAAGTACTCTTTGCTACTTCCCATAGGAATGCAAAGGGGCTCTGTCACGCAACGAGATTCTACAAGTTATCTTCAGTCCTAATGTCCTTGATGCAACTGGTTCCCCTGAGATGTAAGACCTGATCTCAACATCTGTTTAAAAAATCCAGAACTGGAACTATACCTTGGAGCTCTTGGGGACCATTCACAAAGAGGTGACCTCCTTAAGCATCCTCTTAATCTGCAGAGAGACTGTGAGTTTTCTCAGACCTTCACTGTTGCCCAGCTTCTGAGCAGTGGAGCTAAGCTCATAGAACCACAAACCATTTCCTAAATCTTCAGTCAGATGGAAGAGCTCTGAACCAGTTGTCATAAAAGACCAACCATTAGCACCTACTCTGGCTCTGGGTTAGCTTGAGATGGGCACAAAACCTTCGACATTGTACTAGACCTTGGGCAGCTGACTAGATGTGATAGCGTCAAATCTGCAGTTTATGAATCCTGGGGCCTCTGAGAGGAGGGAGAAGGGAAGAGGGTGTGGCCCCCTGATCAATATCCTGGTACTGAGAGTTGTAGGGAAAGACAACCCTCTCAGTACACCTGATTTGAATTATACCAGCTCTTGACTGCATATTAGAAATCTCCTGGCACTAATGTTGAATATCTAGGAGTCAGCAGCCCAACCCAGACAGACAATTTCAGAGTATCTTGGGCTGGGGTCCCTTGGGATAAATCTAATGCAGCCTGCTAGACAGAAAGATTCCTTTGGCTGATAGCCATGTTTCATTCAACCACCTTCAAAAAGCAAGCAGAGACATCATTACATTTTCTTTCGTTGTTTCTCTTATCTGATATCCTAAGTATGAGAGACGAAGCTTATACCAGAATTGCAAATACTCGCTTTAGAATATCACTTCTCCAAAAGATCACATTCTTTTCACCTCTCTGGGCACCTTATCTCCCTCAGCTCTACAATTTTCCTTATTCCGTGGGTGCCTTGACCTTACCAGATGTTGCCATTCTGCCACAGAGGTTCTGGTGCAAAACAGGTCTAAAGTTTGAAATGAAAAATGCAACTGGGATATCCACCTTATCCTGTTGCTCCCAGTTCCCTCAAGATAATGAATCTAGCTTTTTCCTTCCACTCTTTCCTTTTGTTTCCAACCCACTCAATCTCATAGTTAAGTAGCATGACCATAAGTCACAGCATTCTGGGGGACAGTTTGGGTTTATGCCTGTTGCTGAGAATTAATTATTAACGGCATTCTCTTTCCTTTTCAAAAACCTCTGTGTTAGATGATGAATGACAGCCACTCAATCAGTGCGCCAGTGCTCGGCCTCTCTGTAGTTTAGTTTCTGGGAAGAGGCTGTGTGTATAGATAGCATTCTCTATCAGCAACTGCAGCTGTATTTCTTAGAGATGACGAAGGTCAGGGAAGAAAGGGGATGCCGGAAGTCGATGTTTTTCCTCTCCCTCTTTCTCCCATTCCTTATTGCTTCCCTTGCCCCTCAGTTTGATTCCCAGAGCACAGCCTGCCAGTAATGCAGTCAAACTGTGCAGATAGATTCTGCACATGTAGGAGGTGACTGCCCAGAGCAGTCACCACCTTCTCACTTTCATTTTTCGCACCTTAGGGAATTAAAACTACAGCATCTAAATAATCAACCTATATGCATTCTGGGAAGCTGGAGTTGATCTTAGATGTGAGAAACAGATGCTAGTGTAGCTTTGCCAAAGAGAATTATGAAATGTTCACTTATTATAACAGATAATAAATATTTATTCTCTTAATACATTTACCAAAAGGTTTGGGGTAGTATACAAAGGTGTAGGCCATAAAGCAAGATAATATAAGTTAAGAAAAATGAAGCAAAAATTAGGACAGTAGATCCATAGAGTAAGGATAACTTAGCAAATGTCAATTTCACTCTGACAGGAAATAGGAAATAAAGGGTAAAATGACTTCTTACTTAGTTTCCAAGCTATTTTGAAACAATTATGCTCTCTATCGGACATGGACAATGCAACAAGCCTCTTGTACCAATTACATTCAGATAATTGCAAAAAAAAAAAAAGTAATGATAGTAATAACAAGGCTGATAAACATTTGGAGACTAGAAGGTACTGGATGCATAACTGACAGAGACAGAGCTAATGTGATGATTAACTGGAATCTATATTGTTGAGAATGTAGGAACCATACTGCTTTAGTGAAGTAACCAATTTAGATTATATTTTTGTTCATTGGAGCCTCTTGACTGCACTACATAGATATATTATGGCTTATATTTCATCTTATCCAATTCTGTAACGACTCACAGCTAAATTCTCTGATGCAAAGCCTTTTCACCAAGAGTTCTCTATAATTTTTTCTTCTCCAGGGTTTAGAACTCAAATGATATTTGATGTATTGCTTTTTTCTTATGAAGGATACAAAAATATTATCATTTTCTTTTAGGACGCATAAGGAAAGATGTCTCATGAAATTTTGAAAGATATAAATAAGATTAAAACAACCAATAATCTTAACAGTAAATCTCTAGAGACATACTTCAGACTCTTCTCAATGGATGCAGTCTTTGGCAGGCTAGGATATGGAAGTAATGGGCCCTCTCTCATAGTTCAGGAAAGAGTGTAAATAAGTGCATTTCTTCTGAAGGACTGCTTGGCAATACTTCCTAAAATAAAGTTGCATGAACTCTTTCACCCTGCAATTAAACTGCCCTATGAATATTTTGCTAAAGTTTGAGTTCTGTGTTCATATGGAATGATTCTCCAAATAAATTATTTAGTGAAAAACAAAATGTTGAGAACAGCTTGCATTGCATTCAAAGAGCGGCTTTGAATAAAATGTTTTATGAGGATTATACACACAGTGGCCTATATGCTAGCACATGCATGGCGTTTTCCCTCTGAAAGGAAGTAAACTGCTATATCTAGACAGAGGGACTGAAAAGGTGTCAGAGGACTCTGTTGCTTTCTGGTTAGTATTTCTATACTACTTGAACATAATTTACCATGTATCTGTATTACTAAAATCCAAAAATAGAAAATTTACATACTGAAGGCTTGGGAATAAAGGACAGATTGACCAGAATAATGCCAATCCACCTGGAATTTTGCAGTGTCTGTTCCCCTTGACTTCAACCTACCTGGTTTTCTGCTTCTGGATTATTTTTTCACTTCAACTGCTTACTTCCTGTTTAGCTTTGATTATCTGACTCCTACACTTTTACTTCTCTCTGGTATACAGTTTATCTCACCTGGCTTAATTGACTTTTTCTCCTTTGTCCCTGGACCTGGATTCTGCCTGCAGCTGTGTTCTGCAACCAGGTCAGCCAATTTTGGCTTCTATATATCCACTTAATTCTGGACTCAACTCCTTCACTGTGACAATTTCAGCCAACATGTTCCTAGAATATGTCATTCTGCAGAAGAAAACTGTAAATTAATAATTTTCTCAAAAACATAAGTATGCATTGCCATTTTACTTTGATTTTATTCCTTAATAATTTTTTTATTCCAGGCATTCTTCTATATTCAAAAACTCAGAAAGTAGCCTTCGAAATAAACAAGTATCAGCAAAAATCCAAAGGGACAGGTGCTATCTCTCCCCAAGTAAAAAGTTATCCTTTGAGAACTGAACTCCCCCCAAATCTGGTAAACTCAAATTCTAGTGATGGTTCATTAACATAATCAGGATCTGAGGTCTTTGTGTCATATTTCTAGGGGGGAGGAGTTCATGTCACACATTCAGAGTAGTACGACTTATACTGAGGAGAAGAAATCTGGACAAGAGTGTCACGTGACAAAGTCTTAACACCTGGTCTCTTTTCACATTCATTTCGAAGAATGAGCCCAAGGAAAGGTCAGTTCATGTTTGAATGCTTTGACAAGATGCAGGATGGTAAGTGTCTATGGGAGATGGAGTCTCACTAGGGTGAACCATTATGACTGGCAATGGAGGCAGAGAAGGCTTCTAGAACATGAAGGAAAGTTGCCTGGGTTTTAAGTATGCCCACTTGAGCTTCCCTATGGCAACCTCATGGTTCACAAACAGGGTCCCTTGTTTCTATGGATATGATAATAACTTCCAAGCTGTGCCTGTCCAGCCCACCAAAATAAGCATGTTGGGGAAAGGCCAGAATCTTTCCAGAACTAACTATTCTTGTGACCCAAGTCAGTCAGACCCTTGACCAGAGGAATCTGGCCAGGAGCCATTTAAGAGCTCAAGACGGAGGAATGTATTCTTGCCTCTGCTAGAGTAACACAAAAGGGAGCTTGTTATGCATGTAACTTCTATACTCATCAGCAATCCTGAGACCTTCTGGCCTATGGCTTTAGACGACACTGAATCTGTGGAATGCTAAATTTAAAAAAAATTCCGGGACTGGCATATTCACTGGAACCCTAGACGCCTCTCAGAATTGGCTATTTACCTCTGCTCCCGATCATCTAAACAGTTGGTCTGTTTTTCCAGGATCTACTTGTACCACCCCCAAAACTACTCTAGCTTTTCAAATGTGGAACTAAATACACAGACACCAGGTTTTTCTCAAATTGGAGAGTAAGAGCAACTAGAGAGGAGCCTTTAAACATATTAGGGTGAGGCAGGATATGGACCAGTGCCAAAATTATAGCCTATAATTAGGTTCTTAGACCATGCAGCCGCCTCTGGGAGAACTCAGAGAATGAGAAGCTGGTGGATGGGAAGCCTCACTCTGGCATTTAAAGCAGAAGGGAAGGAATATTCCATTCAACACTATATATTCAACCAGGGACTATGGCCCTCAAATCAGCATCCTTTTACGTTCCAGTTTAAAACCAAGTGCCCTGGACTAATCTCTGACTTTTAAAATCAGAATTTCCTTGGGTGGGGCTTCAACATTTTCATCAAGCTCCTGTTTGATGCTGATACAGTCAGTCTGGCACCTGGCTGTCACCACAATCAAAACTGTCAACAAAGTTGGCTATCCTCAGTCAGCAAAAGCTGAGTCAATCCAGTCAGAAGTGCTGTGTATACAACAGGGATATCTGTTAGCCAGACACGGGGGTTCCCCTATCAGCATAGCGCATGACCAGAATAAGCCTGGTTTATAAATAACAATAAATGAACAAACACATGGAAATCATGATCCCAGCTGGGCAAAGAGATACAGACGAGCTAAAGAAACATCCCTAGAAGCTCTCCAATGAAAACTTTCTCTTCAGCCTTAAAGGTTTCCTTTTTCAGTGTTGCAGAGGTGAGACCTTGCTTGCATGGCCTTGGTTAGCCCACATTAATAGAAGAGAAGGGGACCAACTCAGGGAAAAATGAGGTCTGTCCATACAAGTTAGTGTCATATGATGGTGGGTGACTGTGCATTGCTGATAGCTAGTCAGGGTGGGCAGGGTTTACAGATGTCCTCTTACAATGGACCAGTCACAATATGGGTTAGTAGAAATAATGGGACCAGACTTCCAGGTATCAAGACTGTCTCTTTTATGCTAATGCCTCTACCATAAGCTTTCAAGAAAGAGTCTATGGTGGTAAGTTTAGGGTTGTGGGTCAGTCTCTGAATACCCCAGTTGTGTTACAGATACTGTCATAATGAGATCTAGGCCTGGGGCATATTGGGATACTTCTTCCCTAAGTGAGGGATTGAGCACAATACTGTTGTTTCCATTTTCAGTGTGCTTTAGACCTGTATTCATCCTACCTGTGCAAAATTAGTGGGAGTGTAAATCAACTACCCTCCCAGAGCCTTTCCCACAGGAGGCTGTGAGACAGAATGCCCAGTTCCTAGGTGCTTAGCTCTTCGGCCCCCTCTGCAGTAGAGACTGACACACAGCAACATGTGTATCATGTCCTTTGGAATCTGTTGGTTCCTTTTCCTGAGCCTACATCCAATTTTAGGTTCTTCTCTTATTGCTTTATATACATTAATGGTAAAAAGGGAGCTCACAGTACCTGTCCTCTCAGTGCAGAATTTTAATAAATCCCAGAAGACAAGAGTAGCATATTTATGCCTAAACTTTGATTTCTCCTATGTTAATTAGTGGATCAAATAAATTCAGCAATATCCAATATACTGATGGTTTCATCCCAAGGAAGTAAGAGCATATACCTAAAACAAAATTTAAAACTAAAAAGAGAAAGAGAGTAAAGTATATTTTGAGAATATTCAAAAGGTTTAAATATGAATTGTTAACCAAAGTACACAATTTTGTGAGGATGGAGGCTCACAGGTTAGAATATATTTTAAATTGTACTGGTGGCAGTAGATCATGACATGGATTTGAATTTCACTTCCTCTAGTGCGTTCTAGTGAGGTCTGTCAGGACCTCTTTTATTCTTATAATGAAGTGGACTTTAAATGAGAGCTAGAGAGTGAAGTGGATAAAAATACAGAACAATTCCTTATATAAGCAATAGTTACACATGGTATTACCTTTACAAAATCCTTCATGTAATCTCTGTCATTTGGTCCTTGTCAGGATCTGTAAGTTTTTTATGTCATTTACAGATAAGAAAAATAAAGCTTAATCAAAAGTTCAATAACTGCAATTTCACAAAAACAGAAATCATTTTATCATATAAAATTCAAAGTTTTCTTCATTGGAATTCCAGCTCATCATTGATTAGCCAGGTACCATCATCAAATTATTCCTCGTGGGCCTTATCTTCTTTACTTGTAAAACTAGAGGCTGGATTATAGAAACTTTAATTAGGGCTGGTTATAGCAGGTATGGTGCTCAGGACTCTGTTTATCATAGGGCCCAGCTTCCTTATATCTTGCTATAGAGTACCCAATAGCCAGGAAAAAAATATCCACAAAAAGCACCACCCAAACTCCTCCTCATTTCAAGAAATTTTTCTGGCCAGTATCCAAACTTGACTCCATCATTTCCATTAATGAAAGGAACCCATCAGTGTGTCATTCCACATGTGTTCATCATTTGTCCTTCTTAGACCGATATCCTAAGTATTGGAAGCAACATAAAACTACAGTCACAATGATCACATCATCATCACTTTTAAAAGAAAACCTTCAGAAGGTATGCATATTACAGAACTAAACAATGGAAAAACAAAAACAAAAACCTGTTGATCCAAACAATACCAAAATGCCCAACTGTTTAAACTGGCACACCATTTCCCATCACATCTGTGCCGCTAATTTTATCTGTTGATTCTTACATGAAAAGCATCAATCTTGAAATCACTAAGTTACTTGGCGTAGAAGATAAGATTCCTTAGAAGAAGTATACTCCATCTTGCATAAGCTTTTATTCCTTCTGTTCTATCATTGTGTCATGTAACCTAAAAGTCATTGCATATACAGTTTTTAGAAATTTTACACTAACAGAGCATCTTGCTTTCATAAGCTTACCTGGTGGGATGAGAAAACTGACCACACATACATACAGTGCAGAGCAAACATTCACAGACAGTTGCTGCTCTTGAAGTAGCTCTCTTAATTCAAGTCCAGAATCTCCTACTGGGGACCCTAAGGGTGTGTATGGGGTGAGGCAGGCAGGGTGGGTGGGAAAGGCTGGCAGCAGGTGACAGCTATCACCATCCCAGGACTGGGCACTCAGCAAGAAAAAGGCACTTACTTGCTACCATGTGACGGGTCTCCACCAGCACCTAAAGGGAAGCTGGGCTTCCTTGCAGCCCCTTTCTCCTCCTGGGCTTCTCTTTCCTCCAGGATCTCTGGTCTCCTGAGCTCTGGTTGCTCAGCAGGTGTTGCTAGGCTGGCGTCGGCCCTCACCAGCGGATGCCACCCAGGCCACGACAGCTCAGCAGTAAACGGACCCCACCGAATTGTCGGCTGGAAAGAGTTTCTGGGGCGGCTGCTCAGCCGCTGACCCAAACACCCCTCCTGCCCAGGTGCGCAGTGGAGCTCCGCCCGCCGCCTGGAAGCTATTTCTGAGTCCTTCTCACTCCTCCCTCCCCTCTCCCAGCCACGCCACCCTGTCCCCCGCCCTCCTCCCCAGGATGGTGCGCGACTTCGGCCTCCAGACCGGGCGTGGGCGGGGTGATGTTGACAGAGACAGCGGCGGCTGCGGTGTCCCCTCTACTAGCTGCCTGGGAAGGGAGGGGGCGAGAGGAGCGGGATGGGGGAGGAGGGGAGCGGGGAGAGGACTGCAGGAGCGGGAAGGAATGGAGAATAGAGGAAGAGCGGGGATGCAGATGGGATGCAGCTGGGGGTGGGGGAAGAGTCGTAAACAGGAGGGACAGGAGCGGGAGAGGAAGAGAAGAAGGCAGCAAACTCAGGTCTTTAGGTCTAGGAGCTCGCTCTCCCTCCTTGCCTAGTTGCCCCCATGGAGGCCGTGAGAGGCAATTATTAGCCTGCAGCATTCAAATCTGGACAGTGCTGTAGGTGCGTGTGTGTGGGTGTGTGGGTGTGTGTGTGGGAGTGCAGATGTTTAGGAAAGAATGGATTGGAGCCACTATACCTTCTCACTCGGGATTTCTTTCCCACTCTGGCGATTTGAGACACAAAGACAGAGGAACAGTTATGCATATCTTGGAAAACTAGTGCACGACAGGGTGGTTTGGGAGTGAAAGAAGGAAGTGTTTGACCTTCTTTCCCAAAGGGAGTTTGGAAAATTTTGTTACATCATAGAACATTCATTTTATAACCCGATTCTGTTCAGAAATAAGGATCCCTGGGCTTCCCTGATGGCGCAGTGGTTGAGAGTCCGCCTGCCGATGCAGGGGACACGGACGGGTTCGTGCCCCGGTCCGGGAAGATCCCACATGCCGCGGAGCGGCTGGGCCCGTGAGCCATGGCCGCTGAGCCTGCGCGTCCAGAGCCTGTGCTCCGCAACGGGAGAGACCACAACAGTGAGAGGCCCGCGCACCGCAAAAAAAAAAAAAAAAAAAAAAAAAGGATCCCTACAACACGTGTCAGAAAGACAATAAAAATGAGGAAAAGGGAAAAGAAATCATGTATATTTATAAAAGGCTCAAATTTTACATTCCAAGGCATCGGACAGAAGAATAAAGTAGAACTAAGCTAACATTAGTTCTGTGCAAACCATGTCAGAAACAGCATGTTTCATCCATGATTCACAGAAAAGGTCGTTACATGTATTTTGTTTGTTTGTTTAAATCATAACATTTGTTATGAAAAATTTCAAATATATACAAAGAAACTATAATAAACTCCTATGTACTCATCACTCAGCCTCAACTATTGTCAACATGTAGCCAATTTTATTTTGTCTATACCCACCCTCTCACCTTGGGTTAATTTAAAACTAGTTCAGATATATCATTTTATCCAAAAAAAAAAAAAATCAGCATATATGTCTCTGAATGATAAGAACTTCTAAAAAATACAACCCAATTCAATTATCATACCTAAAAATTAATAATCGTTATTTTGTAGTCAAACATCCGCTTGATCTATTTTTTTAATAAATTTATTTATTTATTTATATTTTTGGCTGTGCTGTGTCTTCATTGCTGTGCGCGGGCTTTCTCTAGTTGCGGCGAGCGGGGGCTACTCTTTGTTGTGGTTCACGGGCTTCTCATTGTGGTGGCTTCTCTTTGTTGCAGAGCATGGGCTCTAGGCGCACAGGCTTCAGTAGCTGTGGCACGCAGGCTCAGTAGTTGTGGCTCACAGGCTCTAGAGAGCAGGCTCAGTAGCTGTGGTGCACGGGCTTAGTTACTCCGCAGCATGTGGGATCTTCCTAGACCAGGGCTCGAACCTGTGTCCCCTGCATTGGCAAGCAGACTCTTAACTACTGCGCTACCAGAGAAGCCCCTCCTTGATCTATTTTTAATAGACAGTGTGTGGATTTCCAGCTTCTCTTGCTCACACTTTGAGGTAACCCTACAAGTGGATTGTCTATTGCATTGGACTTTTCTTGGAGCATTCCTTCATACCCAGTAAAATTCTATGCATCTTTCTGTACAAACATAATAGAAATAACATAATATAAAGTTAACAAACTTAAAAATATCAAATATTTTAAAGTTTAAATAAGATATCTGACATAAATAAAGAGAAATTCTGCTTTGTATAATGAACAAATATAACAGGCAACTAATCTCAAGACATTGTGCAAACCAAAAATAGAAACAAGTGGTAAATGGAAGGGAAACCAATGATATTGGATTTACCTTCTGAGTTGGACAATAATTTTTTGTTGTTTTTATTCTGGAGCAAATATTTTGTCACTACTATTAGATAATATTACTAAATTAATCTGACAAATTTTAGCAATTATTATGATCCTAATAAGAGCGTATGAGACCCTTTTGGGTTGCCCGGCTGGGGAAGTGTGTGGGTAGGAGGGGTCACTTGCTGTTTGTTTTCCATGCTTCTGCCTTAAGAACCTTATAATCATATATTTTAAGCTGTGTTTCCTAAGTATATACCCAGGAGGCAGAAGCTCTAGACCTGCTTGCTCTACCTCATCAAGAGAAACCTTTTCTATCACACTACACTTGAACCAGATAAGCCCCTGGAGGAATTATTTCCCTTGCAGCCTGCTTAAGTAGAGGTTGTTTATTTCTAACCTCAAATATATCAGTGTCAGGTGTGTGGACGGGTCTGGTGTTTTGATTCTGACTCCATATCACCACATCAGAGGTCAGTAAAACCTTAAAACAATTCTCCCAAAATACAAACAAATCAAAACATACCTTCTTTGAACATATGTCCACTAGCTGTATCATCCTTTCCTTCTACTGGTCTAGCATTCATCTTCTGACTTTATAAATATTCTTATTTATTAAGGATTTATTTTCTGGTCGACAGTCTTCCCTTCCATCTGGACTCTTACAACTTTCTACTTTCTACTCTTAACAACTTTCTCATCCATTTGGATACTGATAAGCATTTCAGTAGCCTAGTTTCTACTTTCCTCCCTAACAGATGATTTTTTTCCACTCTACCTCAGCTGCTAATTCCCACACTCACATTTTGAATCTTGTCATAGCTAGCAACTGCTTGTTTTTCTCTGTAACATTTATCTGACCTGCTAAACGTCAGTTGTTCTTTTTTTTTTTTTCTGTCTTGTACCACCAGAATGCATGCTACATGACAAGGGAGACTTGTTTATCCCCTGTTATAAGGTGCTTAGAACAGAGGTTGTAATATAGTAGGTACCCAGTAAATTTGTTAAAGGAATGAACACCAAGCATGCCCCCAGTCCACTGTGTGCTTCTTGGAAGAATGTGGTGATTCACCATAGAAACAGATCATAGGGGGCTTCCCTGGTAGCGCAGTGGTTGAGAATCTGCCTGTTAATGCAGGGGACATGGGTTCGAGCCCTGGTCTGGGAGGATCTCACATGCCGCGGAGCAACTAGGCCCGTGAGCCACAACTACTGAGCCTGCGCGTCTGGAGCCTGTGCTCCACAACAAGAGAGGCCGCAATAGTGAGGCTCGCGCACTGCGATGAAGAGTGGACCCCGCTTGCCACAACTAGAGAAAGCCCTCGCACAGAAACGAAGACCCAACACAGCAAAAATAAATTAATTAATTAATTAACTCCTACCCCCAACATCTTCTAAAAAAAAAAAGAAACAGATCATAGGGCACATGTAATATGAAGAACATGAAAATTGTTTGTTGATCTGCTTTTATTCTGCTTCATCTATGATACTTATATACTTTAATGCTTCTGTATACACAGATGTGAAAATTTCCTCTGGCTGCAGAATCTTGATACAAAGCACAGGTCTGTCTGAAAAGAAGTGGTACAAATAAGAAAGTCCAATTTTGTCTATGGGGAATGCCAAGGCACTCAGCGAAATAAAACACTCAGCATTAAAACAAAACAAGAAACAACAAAAAAACTATAACCTATTCTACAATACTAAGAAATAGACATTGGTGTGGGATCGTTGTCAAAATCCAGGCCTAGATATTTTTAAGGATGAATATAAAATAAAATGTATTGTAGAAACATGTTTCTGAATCACTTGAATTTTATGATTTTTAAGACTTCATATTGGGACGTCCCTGGTGGTGGAGTGGTTGAGAATCCACCTGCCAATGCAGGGGACACAGGTTCGAGCCCTGGTCCAGGAAGATACCACATGCTGTGGAGGAACTAAGCCCGTGTGCCACAACTACTGAGCCTGCGCTCTGGAGCCTGCAAGCCACAACTACTGAGCCCACGTGCCACAACTACTGAAGCCCGTGCACCTAGAGCCCACGTTCTGCAAGAAGAGAAGCCACTGCAGTGAAAAGTCCGCGCAACGCAACAAAGAGTAGCCCCTGCTCACTCCAACTAGAGAAAGCCCATGCACAGCAACGAAGACCCAACACAGCCAAAACTAAATAAATAAATAAATTAAAAAAAGAGTAAATCCTAAGAGTTCTCATCACAAGGAAAAAAAAATTTTTTAAAGACCATATCTTCTTTAGCAAATGCTAGTTAACTTTCCACATGTCATGTATAATATCACAGGCAAATGCTTATGATCCTTTTTGTCTTAGTCAGTTAGGGTTGCTAACTGGTGGCTTATAAATAACCGAAACTTGGTGGTTTATAAATAACAGAAAATTATTTCTCACAATTTTGGCGTCTGGAAGGTGACAGCATAGTCAGGTTGTGGTGAGAGCCCTCTTCTGGATTGCAGATTGCAGGGTTATCGTTGTATCTTCCCATGGTGAAGAACTGAGAGAAGAAGAAAAGTCTCTTATGATTCTTATAAAGTCACTAAACCCATTCATGAGGGCTCCACCCTTATGACCTCATCTAATCCTAATCGCTTCCCAAAGGCCCTGTCTCCTAATGCTATCACATTGGGGAGTAGGGTTTCAACATATGATTTTTTTTTTTTTTTTGGAGGAGGACACAAACATTCCATCAATAATACTTTCTTTTCAGTTTTTATCATCCTCACCTACCTACATCAAAACAGTACTTCAGGGACTTCCCTGGTGGCGCAGTGGTTAAGAACCTGCCTGCCAATGCAGGGGACACGGGTTTGATCCCTGGTCTGGGAAGATCCCACATGCCATGGAGCAACTAAGCCTGTGCTCCACAACTACTGAACCTGTGATCTAGAGCCCGTGAGCCACAACTACTGAGCTGCACACCACAACTACTGAAGCCCACATGCCCTAGAGCCCACGTGCTGTAACTACTGAGCCCGTGTGCTGCAACTACTGAAGCCTGTGAGCCTAGAGCCCGTGCTCTGCAACAAGAAAAGCCACCGCAATGAGAATCCTGTGCACTGCAAAGAAGAGAAGCCCCCACTCGCCGCACTAGAGAAAGCCCATGAGAAGCAACGAAGACCAATGCAGCCAGAAAAAAAAAGACAGTGCTGCAAAGTCAATATCAGTTTCTTATCATTATTTTTATTTGTATAGTATTCTACTTATGGTTCTGACTATATGTTTGAATTACCTAGAACTGTTCCAAGAAAACCTTGCCACAGTCTTCAATTCTGTCCCAAGTTCCAGAACTATAAGAATTTGGACAGTGAATAAAACTGTAAAAAGTTGTTTAAACAGTTGCAGAGGAACCAAATAAATGTCTTGATTCTTAAGGATTCTCAGAATTGAAGGAACAGGCCATGCATGGTAAGAGTCAATTGCGGTCCTCTATAAAAAAGTGGACAAAAATTCTTTTAGAGCTTTAATTATCAGTTGATAAATTACTAAACCAGTTCCAATTTCTCAGATTCCCTGGAATATATGCATATGTACATAATGTCCCAGTTTGACTCTTCCCCAAAATATTCCAAAGGTAGGCATAGTCAACAAAGACTATCAGTGAAAAGCCAAATTAAATATAGGAAATCAGCAAGGAAACATACGTCAAACTTCTCATTTGGAAAACACATTCATATAGTATAAGGTGGACCCTTTTGTGCCTATATTTATTTCATAGTTTTCTGTGGTACCAAGAATCAGTTTAGACAAATCATAGACACATCTGGAGTTTGTGTTCAAAATGTTCCTGATCACAATGCATTGCATTTTGCAATTTTGAATCCAACATTCATCTATCAAGTAATTTCTAACCAGTCTTGGCAGAAATCCAGAATATTTTCAAGTGAAATAATAAAACACAAAACAGAGAAAAATACAAAATCACAATTTGTTGTCATTTATCTGAATGTTCCATTATAATTTGTGTGCCCACATGTGAAACAGTTGAACATATGCATGCCATATGTAAAAGTAGGATTTGACTGCTGTAACAAAAAGCTAAAAAAATTGTAGCTTAAGCATGGTAGAAATTTATTTCTCTCAAACCTAATAACCTAGGCATAAGGAGTTCAGGGCTACAAAATATCACCAAATCAGGTTCTTTCAATTTTGTTGATCTGCCATCTCTACTGTATTATACAATTGTTTGCATGATTCAAGATGGCTCACCAACACATTTGTAGTCCAGGTAGCAGTAAAAGGGAATAGAGAAAATGGAGTTCATGCCCATTCCATAAAGGTTACAATCCAAAAGTTTTACTTTACACATTCTTGAGTTCATATCGTGTTGGCCAAAACTTAACCCCATAGACACAACTGGCTGCAAGGAAGGCCGGGGAATGTCGAGTTTATTCTGATGTCTATTCTGTGAGCCAAAAGTTGAGGTTTCTACTAATGTAGAAAAGTAAGAATGAATATTGGGGGATGATCAGCAACTTCTGCCATGCCCTGTCTGCATCTGCAATTGACATTCTAATTAGACTGGATGCCCTCACCACACAGCAAATTAGAAGAAAAATGTGTAACTTCTAAAGATTTAAGAACTTACAAAAGCAAAACTAAATTTATCAATAAACATTTCTCCCCACCTAAATTAGAATTACCAGGCAAGAAATTCAGATTGAAGAACAACCATTTGAACAGTTACAGTATTAGATTCTAATTTGTTTCCTCAAATGCATTAGATTTCTTGCCTATCAAGAGTAATACTGGTGAAAGTCGAGATAATCATCTCTTCAGGCAGCTAGGAAAATCTCAGGAATTAGGGAGACCTGGTTATCTTGCAACTGGGCTAGGTTGTGTGCTGAAAACAGGAAGTTGTTTGAAAATCTGTAGGCCACCAGAGGTCTAAATCTAGCCCACCCTGCTAACTGCCCCTTCCTCAACTCGTGGTAGGAAATACATTCTCTAGAAAATTTGGATTGTAAAGTCTTGAAATCTGGAATATTAAACACAGAGAAGAATACAGAGAGGTGCTAGACTGAAAAGAAGACCTTTAATAAAAGTTTGTATTCTAAATGATGAGACTCTCTCCCCTTTGCTCCAGGTAATTTCCCTTAATCAACACCCAGTATTCTGGTAGTCAGATTTTATATTTCAGAAGGGAGATTCTAGGATCTGCTCCTGGAAAATCTGACCTATCCCAGGACAGACCCATTGATACTGGTATATTCATGTCTTCAACAAAATAGTTAACTGATTACTGGATCATCCTAGAATAAAGTCTTCTAGTCCACAAGATTTACCTCCCCAACCCTCAAACACATGTATAAATGTATAGTGTATCTGGTTATTTACTTAGTGATCACTAAACAAGAATCACTGGACATTTGAGGAATGATTTCATCATAGGAGAGAGGAACTGAAACAAGTCTATTGAACAGAGTAACTTTGTGAAGGTAGAGACAGTAAGGCACAGAAGAAAATTCAAAGAAAATATAATTAACGTGGGAAATAAGAGTGAGTGATATATCCATGGAACAAAGATAGGATGTACTCTTTTAAAGGAACAATATATGAAAGAGCTCTTGGAATCTTAACCTATGATAGATGATGATGATGATGATGACGATGATGATGGAAGAGTCTGTATAATAAAATTGTGGAAATGACCAAGTATACACAAAGAAAGAGACAACAGCATATTAAAGATAAAATAAGAGACTAAATTCCAAAGGTCCAACCTTCAGTTTCCAGAAAGAGAGAATAGGGAGCAAGTGAGAGTAAATCATCAAATAAATAATACAAGAAAATTTCTCAGAATTGAAGGACCCAAGTCTCCCAAGTGAATGGGCCCAGAAAGGGCCAAGCAGTTTAAGTGGAAATAGGTCCTCGACAAAGAAAATCACCATGAAATGTTAGAATTTTTAGATAAAGATAAGATTTTAAAGCTCCCAGACTGAAGAAAATTGAGTTACATACCTTTTGCCCAAATCTTGGGTGTAATATCATTCTCCAATAAAATCAACCAGGATTCCTTTGAGAGATGGTTGATTGTAGGTCTGGGGCAGGAAAAATATAAGATGAGTCTGGAGCATCTTGCAGTGCCAGAAAGTAAGAAAGCTCAAAAAAACTTCACAGTAATGGGGGCATGTCAAAACAAAGGGACATGAGAGCCAACTGAAAGCTAATAATGACCGAAGCTGGAACAATTTGAGCAACAAAATAAGTAAAGTAGTGCTGGATTATAACCCAAAGTATAAAATATCCATGAGTCCATACTCATGATGATTCAATAAATTAATAAATGTGGGAGAAGAGACAAATCTCCCATGCAGAAGAATTTTAAATAATTTATATAGATTCTCCATACTGAAGGAGAGGGAGCATTATTCCTTACCCCTTAAGTATGGGTTACACATAGATTCTTCCTTTCAAAGTGTACAGTATGGAAAAGGGGAAAAAGAGTAACTTTACAGTGTAGAAACCTGACAATCCTACCTCAGCCAGGTGATCAAGGTCAACATCAACCGTCATAAATCATGCTGATAGTAGGCACTCTTGAAATGACTTGATGGAAATAGCACTTTGTGATCTTCCTCCCAAATCTCATACCTGCAGACTAAGAGGAAAACATCAGACAAATTCCAATAGAGGAACAACCTACAATTTACCTGACCAGTACTCCTCAAAACTGTTTAGGACATCAAAACAAGGAAAAGTCTAAGAAACTGTCACATCCAAAAGAAGCCTAAGGATATGACAACTAAATGTAAATATGGTAAGTTGGATGAGATCCTGGAACAGAAAAAAAGGACATTAAGTTAAAAACTAAAGACATTTGAATTAACTATGGACTTTAGTTAATAATTATATCAACATTGGTTCATTAATGGTAACAAATGTGCCATACTAATGTAAGATGTAAATACTAGGGGCAACTGTGTGTGTGCGTGTGTATGTTTGTGGGGCTGGGGGAAGGTACATAGGACTCTCTGTATTATCTTTTCAAAAAATTGTTTATAAATCCCCAAGTGCTGTATAAGAAATAAAGTATTATTATAATGAGAAACAGGATATTCCCATATTCTCAAAGAATCTAGTCACAAAATAGGCATTAATTACAAAAGAAAAACTAGCAACTTTACAGTGGAGTATCCTGACAGAGGCCAACATAATGAAATGATCAAAATTAACATCACCAATAATAAGACATGCAATATTTTGCCCCCAAATTCATAAATTCAATTTAGTCAGGAGAACACACAAAACTCAGAGGGGTAATCTACAAGATAACTGGTCCATACTCATCAAAGGTGTCAAAGTCACTAAAGGCAAAGAAAGACCAAGGGATTGTCATAGAATATAGAGACCAAGGAGGCTTGACAAGTATGTATAATGTGAAATTCTGGATTGTATCCTGAGTCAGAAATGTGACATTGGTGGAAAAACTAGTGAAATTCTAATAAAATCTGTAGATTAAAACCACAACACAACAAAGAATTGGGCTATAAATTATATAGGATTTATCAGTTGCTGCATTGGAATCCAGAAGGCAATGGGTGGTAAGTTTCAAATGTCTAGAGAAGAATGAACTCCAATCTAGTATTTTAGACACAGCTAAGCCATCAGTAAATATAAGAAACTATATAAATAATTTTCAGACATGGGAGTTCTCAGAACTTTATTTTCCATGTACTTTTCCATCTATGTATTCTTACTTAAGAAATTATTGGAAAATGTGATTTTTCCAAGGAGAGAACAATACAAAAATGTTCCTGGGATCTAATAAACAGGATTTCAAAATAGAACAAAGTGCCAGAATGAGAGATACACTGGAGGCCCCAAGAGGACCAGTTCAGACTGGAGGTGGAGGTACATGTGGTAGTTTACAGAAATTTTGAAGAGTACGAGAACATTTAGTCAACAGTTAAAAAAATAAGAAGATTTAAAAGTTACTTAAATACTAACCCAAGAAAAAACAAAATCACATATATATAAGGAAATACGATCATGGTACTCTCCTTGACTTAGCAGAATCTTATTATCAAAGCAACCAATGTGGGTCTAATCAATGTCATATAGCAACATTGACAGGATGTTTGCATGGGCAGGGCGTGAAAGAGAGGGAAAATGCTAATTTCCCATAGTAGAAATGTGATACATAATATCTAAAATTGATGAATCAAAAAAAAAGCAGTATCCACATATTATTTGTAAATTTGGAAGAAGATTATAGATGAAACAGCTAAAACGATTTAAAGGGTTGCCTGCCTAAAGTCAAGAAAATGAGAGAGTTTTGATACATGCCTTTTAGGAATATTTAACTTTTTAATCCATGTTTATGTTTTACTTTAATAAAACACAAAATTAATTGAAAATAAAGTTAATACATAATTTCCCAGGAAGTCATCATACCAATATGAAGATATAAATAATGTCCCACCTCTCCCCCGACTGCTGCTTTATCCCTTTAGCCCATCTGAAGAAAAGACAGACTTGGAGCGAGAGATTTCACAAAACAACTATTCAAGAGATGACTCTGCAAAGAGATGGCTGGCATCCCTATCTTTTCACATCACCTGAAATGAGAGAAATTTCCACATAGTCACCCAATATTCAATTGGCTCTTCTCTTAAGTGAATACTGCATTTATAGCGATAGCCTGAGAAATTCACCTACACATCCTTCCAAACTCCATTCTCACATTCAAGGAAGTCTACCTGCAGGCTCCATCTTGTAAACCCCTGTAAACAAAGAAAAACAAAGTGTGTTGTTCACCACCAGGTTCTACAAGGATTAAGTTGTTAGCCACTGCAGTCTCTGACCAACAACACACCCTGAGAGGAATTCAGGGTGAAAACCAGGATGAGGCACTCTGTGCTTTGGATAAACAGGTCCCACAGGTAGTTAGATGTATATCTCAGGAAGAATTTTAATGAACCCAGATTCTTGCATCTTCCCATACATCAAAAAGCCCTAAAATCATTAACTTGAGATATCTGTTCTTTGTGATTAGCAGTAATCTTTTACCAAAATGTGTGCTTGACTGCATGTATTCCCTAACCAAAAATCATATGTAAACTGGCTTCTTCTCTACCTCTTGGTAGCAATTTCCTCAGAGCTACTGAGTAGTTGTCTCCTGGGCTATTGTCCTCCCTAAGATCCCTGAATAAAACTTAAACTCACAACTCTTAAGTTGTGTGTTTTACTTTGAGTCAACATCCCCTCTGCTGGCAACTCTCTTCCAGAAGTAACTGCATCCCTTCCAGAAACAGAATGTAATTGTCCTTCAGGACCCCGACCTCCCAATGCCCCCAGTATTACAGGTGATGGAGGAAGCAAATCTTGAATGAACCAAGAGTACAGGAGGGTTCATATCTTGCCAACACCATCTCTTCTAATGCATAACAAACATCAGCTAAGGTAAATACCTAATCATCTAAATCCAACATTCTGAAATGTTCATGAATGGCAAATAAATTAACTTTTTTTTCCTTCAACCATGTTATAGAAAACTGAAAGAGTTAACTATTGTTTCATTCTTCTTTCTGAGTCAGATTCTTCTCCAGTGTTTGTCAAGCCATTTTGCCTCTTGCTTTATTTTCCCTTCAATGGTTTATCCCTCATTTTAAAAATCCTTAGGAAACCCTCTGCTGCCTTCTACCAGATCAAGTTAATTACCCCAGCTATGGGGTTCTAATTTAGTGATTAATTATGCCACTACTTGTTTAATTTATATCTTCTTCTCAGAATGTAACACCCAAGGGGTCAGTGAATGTATTGTTCTTACCCCAGTGTCTCAGTATGAGCTCTGGAGATTCAAGAACTGTCCTATATGTTATCTGTAAAACAAAATAATAATGTACCAATGTCTAAAGTCATTGGGGTGATTAAATGATACAATGTATATAAAGCTCATTGACTTACAGTTACTACTTAATAAATGTTATGTTTTATTGTTATTAGATTTTTTATCACAGATTATTAAGGAACAATCAGAACAATAACAACAAGAACGCAATTTCCAGACACCTACTTTAGAATAGAATAAATATAGAGAGGTTAAAGGAAATACTATCACATTGTAAGTAGACAGGCTTCCTAGGAACTGTGGCTACTTAATGTAAAGTATAATGAGGATTTTGGACATGCTAGAGAAAGGCAGAAAATAAATTATGCAAGATGAGTAGGAAAGAAAGGTAAGATTCCCAAGTGTACTAAATGTATAAATTATTAAAGTCATACTGCATGTGGTCTTTCTTTGCATAGTTCTGGCCTTGGTACTAGTAAACATATGTAAGAAATTAAAACATAGTACTGAGTGTAATCAGCTTATATTAAGTGCTTAATTAGTATTTGTTGATAAATTAGTTTACAATCAGTGTTTTTAGACATTTGCCATGAAATGTAATACATTGTTTAACAGAAACATTTCTCTATGTAGAGGCAAAAATATTTGGAGAACCCCTAGGTGAAACCAAGAAGAAATTTAAAGCTCTGTAAACAGTTTTGCAGGACTTCTCAATATGATTATTCAAGACTGTCTCTGCATGTACAGCCTTTCTTCCCTAAGATGACCAAATTGAGACTTTTTACTCTTCCTTAAGATCTACTTTCCCCCTCTCTTCCTGATTCCTTTTGTTACCTCCTTCCTCAGGGACTTTGCTCAGTTTTCTGCTTTTTCTTTATCCTCAAATTCTCTCATTAGACTAAACTGTAGATACGCTACACACTCCATTTACAGAAAAAAGTACATATGCATAAACCTAGAAAGTTTTGCACTTAGTTTCATAAGATTTGTGAACCAGTCTGAAGGTCATTTGTTAATCTTAAAGTAGACAGTGCAGGGAAACAAACTCCTGGTCTTCCATAGGCTACCGTTCTTTCTTTCTTTTCTCTATCACCTTAAAAGAACAGCTTCTACGTGATGTCTCACTTCCTCCCCATTCGTTTTTTCATTCTACTCTGGAATTTCCCACTGACATACTCTTGTCAGAGTCACTATTAGAGTTTCTTATATGAATAAAGTACTGTGCAGAGGACACACAGGCTGTGGTGGCTGTCCCCATAAGTTGCTCTATTAGTTTACCTTTCTTTCAGTGTATATTTTCACAAGCATTTTGCAAAGTTACACTACAAAAATGAAAATTGTACGTTTCAATGCCGATTAACTGAAATTATGTATTATCATGTCTTATAATTCAGTAATTTCATTTTGTTACAGTTGTCTTCCCTCTCTGGAAAATCATGTTACGTTAGGATTCTGGGAAGTTAGCAGGTACTGTATAAAACTGTGAAAAATGATTTGCTAAATGTCAGAATTAATGGACCCTTTTCAGTTTCCATCTGCCTAACACCTCTGCTGTGTTATTTCCTTCTGGAAGCTATAGTTTTCTTTGTGTTTGCTCACTCCACACTTTTCTAATTCAATTTCTCTGGCCCATCATCTCAAGAGACCTGGTTTTATTCCAGCTCTTTCTGTAATCCAGGGCTCTCCAAAAGAATTCTCTGCAGTGATAGAAATGTTCCATATCTGCCTAATACAGTAGTCATCAGCTATACGGAGCTATTGAGCATTTGAAATACGGCTAGTGAAATTGAGGAATGGCTTTACAAATTTTTATTCTCTTAAAATTGATTTAAACTCAAAAAATGATGCGTGGCTAGTGGCTACCACACCGGGCAGTACAGTGCTAGAAAATAGTGTGACCTTGGAGAAGACATTTTTCTTCTCAGTTGCTTCATTTGAATAAAAGGGGGTCAGAACAGCTGGTTTCAATGATTCTTTCTACTTCCAGGTCTAAATTTTGACTGTGCTCCTCCACATGAAAAAGATCATGATTTCCTGAAAACATAAACCCCAAAGATTTTCCTTTTTATGATTTGAAGCAGAAGCAGTTTGAATACTGGAGAAGAAAGTTAGCCCTTAGTTATTGGCATTTATTCAGAGAGCATTTGCACAAAGAAAGTAGAATGTCACTTAAGGAATTATAGTTTAGTTGCTACGAGAGTAGATCATGAAAGTTCTCATGAAGAAAAAGAATTGTAACTGTGTGTGGTGATGGATGTTAACTAGATTTATTGTGGTAAACATTTCACAATATATACATATATTGAATCATTGTTGTACACCTGGAACTAACATAATGTTATATGTCAATGATATCTCAATTTAAAAAAAGAAATTATGGATTGCTGCTATAAGAGGCATTCATATTGGTTTAAATTGAATTAGGAGTCATTGACTTAAATGAGGTAACATAGAACTGATGATGGATTTAATAATTATTCCAATTTAAATGCCTATGAACTGTGTACATTATTTCTTAAGGAATTTCCTCAACATATTTTTCAAGGGTCTGCACACAGTGGGCATTGAATAAAAGTGACTGATTGAAAAACAATTTTAAATTAAGTTTTTCCTTTAGATACATTATATTTTAAATAAGAAAATACCCTGTTGCCCCCTGGTGGTCAAATTAAGCCTTATACGCTACACAGTCTACCTCCTACCCAACTTTCCTATTGTTTTATTCAAGCTTTTTTTTTTTTATCAGAGGTTGGGTGTTGGTTCAGATCTATTTTCATTTCAGCTGTGATTTTTGTGAGATTAATAATTATACCTGGCATGTCTGATCTGATTCAATTGCTATATATGAAATAATGCCTGCCCCAAATCTAAATTTCAAAGTCTGTGTCTGCTCTCTCTTCTCCTTGCTCCCCCTGCTCCTTTCCTCCTCCCTTCCTCTCATTAATAATACATCCATGCACATTTGCAAGGCTGCACATTCATTTAGCTTGCCTTTGCCCCTCCTGTTCAAATTAACTGTAAGGAACAGAAAAATTATTATTAGACATTCAGAGCTAACAATGATCTCTAGTTCAAATCTCTCATTGTAGAAGTTAAGATGTATTTCACAAGGGACATTTAAGATAACAGTGTAAATAATGATGCTAAATGTCCTGCCCACCACTCAGGACTTTTCCTTCTGTTTCCTTCTTAGTTTCCTTCTCAATTGCCTTAAAGTCAAGCAGACAGGGATGGCATTATTAATTTTATACACAAATATTGGTAAATTTTGTGCCAGATTTTGTGCTAAGCGCAAGGCAGACCCTTCTTTCCCTTATGAAAATTATAGCCTAATAGAGACTACAGATAAATAGTTAGGATTTACAGTACAATGTGATACAACTGCATTAAAAGAACAAATACAAGGTACTATGGAGGATCAAGAAAAATTGTTCCGAATCTAGATGGCAAGGATCAAAAACACTTCCCATCAGAAGTGGTGGCTAAGCTTTGACCAATGTTGCAATTCCAATAACCCCATAGTAGTCACTTTGTCAATTTCTATAAGAAATTTGGCCATGAGGTATAAGAGCAAGGAGCTTATCTTTCTACAGGCTAAGTTTGTTCAGAAATAGGGATTGATTTATAAAGAGAAAACAAAAACAAACTCAGAACCCATTCTCTTCCTGATTAAATACCTGAGTCTCCCGTAACACAGGCAAAGGGAAAGGTAAGGAAAGAAGAGAGAGAAACAAGTAAACTGGCAGGAAGGCCATTAGAAGATTTTACACTCAGTTCAGTAAAACATAATAGCACCAAAGTGCTTCAGAAGAGAACCACATTTGAAATTCTAGGTAGACCGTAGGGAGTTTATATGAAATCAGTGCTCAAACTTTATTTTAATAAGATAATTTGTTTCAAGGACTCAGAATGCAAGGAAATTTTTGCTACATTTTGGGGGAGGGTAGCTGCTAAAAGGTGACCATTTACATTGGGATCTAGGAAAAAAGAACAACATTTTGAGGGCCAGAATTAGTTGAAAGTTCCAGATCTTGTTTTAGAAAAATATTTGTTTTAGGAAATTATTTGTATTTTAATGATCATTGAGAATTTGTCTTTTGAGACATCCACAATTACGGATTTTAGAATTTACACAAATACCATAATTGTGACTAAAAGAACTTTCTGTGTATAATCTATTGCAATTGCTTTTTGGCTTTCACCCTTGTAGTCATTAAGAATAAATGTCAGTATTTGTAATGGCACAAAAATTAGTTTTGCTGCAATGGTAATGATTTTCAAGAGTCTAAGAACAGGGAAGGAAAACAAAATGCATTTACAGTGTGAAGATAAGTAAGAATATATTACTGCTTAGGCATTTCTTGGAGTTTTGGGGACCTTGAGACTAAGAATATTGTGATTATCTGAGAACTCACAATTGCATCTAAAACACCATGGTTTCATTTTACTTTAAATCAGTTAAAATCATTTAGAGTTGAACATTTTATGGAGAACATTATATACAATACATTCTTCAGCTCAGACTGAAACTTATGGTAGGTATTCATTTTATGGAGGGTCGATTATTTATTGAAGTCAGAGGCATAATGGAGTTTGTGAATAATGTAGTATATCGTACTCTCCAATAATTTGTTTGCTTGAAAATAGCCCAGATTCTCTTTTTAGTAGGGCTCTTCATTCCTCACCCAGCTTCCTTCCACCTAAGTTATTCTTCACTTGTTTTGAAACTTCAAAGAATCCTGAATTGCTTACTGAGTCCCAGTTATTTGGGGACAACTCAGTCTATGTTCCACTGATATTTAACAGAGCTGAACAATGATGTTTCTATTTAAGTAATTCTATGCTTTCCCATGTGTACAGTCTAGAGATGCTTTCTAGACTGTAATAAATAGGCCCTTGACTCCAGAAAAATGCAGAATACTAATTTTTTTTTCAGTTAAAAACACTCCCAATTCTGCAGGTTTGAAATCCATTTAAAATGGTCATTCAGGGTATTATTAAAGTGGAAACAAATTTATTAAAAGGTAACACACAAGGAGCAAAGGCACTGACAGTATGGAGCTATACTTTGACAATTGTCGTTAAAGCCAGCATCATTCAGCACACATTATATGCTGAGCTAAAGGCTCATAAAGGAAGTAAGATTATCATCTCAACATACATAATGAGTCCAGGTAGACTTAATCCAGCGTCCATGTTCTTAACCCCTAGGGGATAACGTCTTAACCTCTATATTCTAAGCCAATTTATAGTCCCCAAACTTTGGTTTACATGAAAAAAAAAATAGCTTAAAGAAATTATTGCAAATTTAATAGATATGGAGTGAGGTCTAGGGATCAACATTTTAACTGCAGCCCAGATGACAAGTGTAGGCATACTAAAGTAGTGGGATATACTAGTTTGGCAGGGATCATGAATATAAAAATGGAGTTATTTTGTACATGTGAGCATCAGGTATTTGGTTTGTAAAAGTTGGACGAGCCAGCTTTACTCAGTACCCTTCACTCACCGTCAGCTGCCCGCACACATTACTGCCCAGCACCAGGCAAGCTCCCTTCTAGGGGTGCTCTGTTTACCCAAGAAAAGTGGCCCTGTCTTCTTTCAGACATTCACTTTTCCTAATGTAACTGTTTTGGCTAAGCATTGGCATCTTCTTAGAATATTATGCCAAGCGTTGGAAAAATATAATACTCTTCACAGGCCCACTGGGACTGCTGCATGGAAAGTGTTAAAAAGCAACTCTTTCCCAGCTTTACTAAGAGCCATCAGTGACAAGTTAAATTCTAATCCATTTTCTAAACACAGTTAATGGAGATGCTAAAAGGAACAGAAGTAGCCATCTCTTATGTAATAACATAATTTCCAGTTCCATTGTAACTTGTCTGTAAAAGAGAAGCGTTAAACAACATGAAAACCAACTAGCATATTGGTCATTTTTATTCCTTACTTCTAACTACCGATTCTCTGCTTCCACTCTTTTTTAAAGGTATTTCATTTTACAGAGACTATTATTTATAATCATATAAACTTTATCCAGTTTTAGTCACCGCACCAAGTTTTATAGTGTCTGAGAAGTGCATAGGGCACTCAAGATAGGTTAACACAACTAGCCAGTGTACTCTAAGAAGTGCTACAAAATATGAAACAAAATGTGTTGGGGTAGAACTTCTGGTTTTGATAAATCTTGCTATTAGCATTGGTCTTATTAATATATTCTGAATTTCAATGTGTGATTTATTTTTTGAATGATAAATTACTTGGGGATATTAACTTGAAGGTGCTCTGCTAGGAGGTATGTCCCAGATTTTAAAAATGTAGTAGTATGGAATAGGCAAAAAACCAGAGTCTATCTAACAGTGTTCTTGAGCATCAAATTATAGACCAGCAAATAATTTTGTTCATTAGAAAGGCAACACTGGAAGCATGGAATGTACTTCTGGAGTTTAACAGGCAGAGTCAGGCTATATGCATATATGGGGCACTGCTTACTGTCACCACAGATCTCAAGCTCACCTACAGTTCCTAGACCAATTCTTTGGTCCCAGCTACTGTAAATCCACCGACTTTAGGTGGATCTTGTCTCAACTATAGCAGAACAATCTAATGCTAAATTTTGTGATGCTTAATCATCCCACTACCTCTGACTCAAAAAAAGTTCCATGCAACAGGTGGAGGAATTTGGCTTCCTGATGGGAGCTGAGACACTCAGGTGAGACACCTAGAAGTGAAGGCAAATTAATCCCCCATGGGGAAAACTTTGACCAATGAGAGATAAGGGGTCAGAGGGAACCAGAATAAATTTTCTCTCAATGTCCTCCTGGTTTGGACTATTTGAGATGCAGCAGCTCCACACTGCTTCTATGAAAACATCCAGCAAGCCAAAACAAAAACTTATCCTTGTTACAAAGCTGGGGCTGCCTCACTCCTGTATATCTGTTCTCCCCCTTTAAAAACTCAGAACCTGAAGCAAAAGCTATTTGCTTATGCTTTTTAAAAAAAAATTTTTATCGGAGTATAGTTGCTTTAGAGTGACTGTGGTCCCTCAGACCTCAGCTCCTGTGGTGTTGCAATCACCAATAAAAAGCAGGCACATAGGCTTTTACTTCAGATTCTGTTTTCTATGTAACCCTACTGAAGACAATGTAGCTGGCTGGGCAGTGTTTATAACATAATTTCAGTCCTAATGCAAGTTTCAAAAGGTTTATGAGTTTGTTCAGCTCCAGTTGGAGGGAACGTAGGAAGCCATACAGAAATATACTTCACTAGAACAGGCTGAGTTAGGGAACTCAGAAATTGCTCCAACAGGGAGAGTTGTATGCCCGAAACTGTTTACTCAAGGCTGCCTGAGTATTCCTAAAGGAGATTTGGAATTGTGGTTGGTAGGCACAGTTACAGACTTTAAGATTAAGAAGACTCCTGAAAGGCAAGGGAAAGGAAATATGATAATATAAAAAAAGGAAATTGGAAAAATCAAGAAGCAAAAGAGGCAAATCATCCAGAATTCAGCTGAGAAGGAGCCCCGGCTTGGAAAAGGGAGTCTAGAATAAAATGCTTTACTAATGTCCCACCAGCTTTCCATTCTTGAAGATATATCAGTATGATCATGGTATATTATCCTTTTTACTTATTATTGGATTTGATACGCTAATATTTTGTTTAGGGTTTTTGCTTCTATGATCATGAGAGACATTAGTATACAACTTGTCCTTCTTATAATATCCTTGTCAGATATTGGATCCATGGTTATGCTGACCTTATACCAGCAATCACTTTTCTATTTTCTGAAAGAGTTTATGTATACGTCTAGAAAAGTTCACATGAGAAACCATGGCTTTAAAGCCTTATTCAAATTTTTAAATAAGTATAGAATTATTCACATTTTCCATTTCTTCCCAAGACAAATTTGGAAAATTACATTTTTAAGAAATTTGTCTACTTCATCTAAATGTTTAACTTACTGGAACAGAGTTGTCCATTATACTCGCTCTTATCTTTGTATACTAGAATATGTAATGATGTTCCATTTTTAAAATTCTTGATTTGGTAATTTCATTTTTTCTTGATCAGTTTTGTTATTTAAAAAGATTTTTTTTCTTAGTCTTTTTAAAGAACTAAATTTAGTTCTGTTGAGTCCTCTATTGTTAATTCGTTTTCTATTTCATTGTTTGTGCATCTTATCTTTATTTTCTTCTCTTGTATTTTGGTTTGATTTGCTGTTATTCCTAGCTTCTTTAGATGGATTCTCCAATTTTTTTTTTTTTTTTTTTTGCCATTGCACAGGCCTCTCACTGCTGTGGCCTCTCCCGCTGCGGAGCACAGGCTCCGGACGCGCAGGCTCAGCAGCCATGGCTCACGGGCCCAGCCGCTCCGTGGCATGTGGGATCCTCCCGGACTGGGGCACGAACCCGTGTCCCCTGCATCAGCAGGCGGACTCTCAACCACTGTGCCACCAGGGAAGCCCTCTCCAATTCTTAATGTTTAGCCTTTCTTCTTTCCACAATATGCATTTAAGTCTATAAATTTCACATAGCACCACTTTAGCTGCATTCTATAAATTTCTGTTTGTTTTCTTTTCATTTTCATTTAGCTCAAAATATTGCCTGATTTTCTTCACAATTTGTCCAATGGGCTATTTAGAAGTGTGTTATTTAATCACTAAAGTTAGAGATCTCTTTTTGTTGTTGTGTTGTTGTTATTTCTTATTTTCTACTTGCTTAATTTCATTGTGGTCAGATAAATATTCTGTATGATATTTAAACCTTGGGCTTTATGATTCAAGACATGGTCTATTTTGTTAAATGCTTCATGTGCGCTTGGGGGAAAAGTGTATTCTGTTGTTAATAGGTAGAATGTTCTATATGTCAGTCATTTTTGTTAACAGTGTTGTTCAAATATGTTATATGCTTCCTGATTTTTGTGGCTTTCTTATATGAGCTAGTGAAAGAGGTATGGCAAAATATCCTATTATGATTGTGGATTTGTGTATTTTTCATATGATGTTGTCAATGTTTGCTCTCTATATTTTAAAGCTATATTTTGGGTATACAAAGATATAATATTGTGATATCTCCTCAGTATGTTCAACCTTTTATCATTATGAAATATCATCTTGATTTCTAGTGATGCTTTTTGCTTTAAAGTATTCTTGTATTACCTTAGTAAAACTACACATTCTTTCTTTTGGTTGATATTGCATGGCATAATCTTTTATATCATTTTACTTTCAACCTTTCTTACATTTAAAGTATGTTTATTATAATAAGAAAATAGTTAGATCTATTTTGATCCAGAATGAACATCTTCATCTTTTAATGGTATCACTGGTATATTTGGATCTAGATCTATCAGCTTACTTTTTTCCATTTTTCCCTTTTGCTCATTTCCTTTTTCTTCTTTCTTGACTTGTTATGAATTAATCAAATGCATTTTTAATATTTCTATTTTCCCTTTTATTAACTATAGATTGTGTTATTATTTTGGGAGGAGGAAGGATGAATTTCCCAGAGATTACACAGTGGATCCTTGATTTATTGAGTCTCTACCTTAAATTAATACTTTATCAAGGTAGTACAAATGGATACATATTATGGTATATTCCAATCACTGCTGTATACAGCAATTTGGATGAAATCTCAAAATCATAATATTCAGCTAAAGATGATATATACAAAAGAGTACATGCTTTAGGATTCTATTGCTATAAAACACTGCAATCTGCCAAAATAATTTATGGTGATAAAAGTCAGGATAATGGTTTCTTTGGGGGAAAGTGGCAGAGATGGGGCACAGAGGGAACTTCTTGGGTGCTGGTATTTTCTATATTTTTATCTATGTGTTGATTGTATGGTCGTACTATAACCATGTTATGAAAATTCACTGAGGTATACACTTACATATGTACTCTTCTATAGATATATTAATATATGTGCAATATTAATATATATATTAACCTTTAATAAATATAAAATAAAAAATCTAGTTTTAAAAACACTCCTTGGAGAAATTGGAATCCTTTTGCACTGTCGGTGAGATTGTAAAGTGGTTCAACTGCTATGGAAAACAGTATGGTGGTTTCTCAAAAAATTAAAAATAGAACTGCCATATGATCCAGAAATCCCATTTCTTGGTATGTATCCAAAAGAATCGAAAGCAGGATCTTAAAAAGATATTTGCACTCCTGTGTTCACTGCAGCACTATTCACAATAGCCAAGAAGTGGAAGCAACCCAAATGTTCATCAACAGATAAAAGGATAAACCAAATGTTGTACATATATACTATGGAATACTATTCAGCCTTAAAAAGGAAGGAAATCCTTAAGCATGCTACAACATGGATGAATCCTAAGGACATTATGCTAAGTGAAATAAGCCAGTCACAAAAAGACAGATACTGTATGATTCCATTTACATGAGTACCTAAAGTAATTAAATTCATAAAAACAGAAAGTAGAATGGTGGTTGCCAGGGGCTGAGGGAAGGGGGAAATGGAGAGTTGTTGTTTAATGAGTTATAGAGCTTGAGTTTTGCAAGATGAAAATGTTCCAGAGATCTGTTTGTGCAACAATGTGAATATACTTAACACTACTGACCTATACACTTAAAAATTAAGATAGTAAATTTTATGTTTTTTACCACAATTAAATTTTTTTTAATTTAAAATTAAAAAAAAATTAAAAATTTTGTGGTTTTTTTACCACAATTAAAATTTTTTTTTTTAAAAGTTAGCCTTGGGGCTAACTTGTATAAGTTGTCCAGACAGGGTGAATCACTCCTTTGTGCTCATAACACATTACTCATATGTTTTTGAACACTCACATAGCTACCAAATTGAAATGTGCAAGTGTACTCAGCAGATTAATAATAAAATCATTCATTTTTCAAGGAGGGTTCTGGGAAATGTAAGGGCATGGGTCTTTAAGTGGTCATAGTAATCCATTTTGTAATCAACCTTGATTTCAGAAACAAATATTGTAAGTAATGTTTTCTTCAGCTCTGCCTTAGGCTTGCTCTGGTGATCTTAGAGGGGATTGGCAAAATAGCCCATGAGGGGCTTGGGATGTCTTTCTTCAAGAAGTTAAGGTTCACCTGCATGACATCTAGTTCCTCAAGTCTGCCTGCTTCTTTTTTCTAAGTCCTAGAATCCTGCCACAATTATCTTCCTTCTTCTCTTTGCTCTTCACTGACTTTACCAAGTAATCAAGACGTGTGCTAGATGTGTGATTAAGACAGACCTCTTCTTGAAGAAAGATTCCTTCATATCTTGTTCAACTTGTAGCGATCTTCCAAATACTGGCTCCTTGACTTGTCACTCAGAGTAGAACTTCTTCTCTTTAAACCCATAGGCAGATTATTTCTACCCTTCTTGTTAAAAGAGTTGTTATAAATTCTGCATATGAATCCAAGTTACTGCACTACCTCTAGTGTAATGAGGTCATCCTCTGCTGAACTATTGTCTACTAGTGCCTGACCCTTCACACAATTGACAGCATTTTTGTGTTTCTTCAATGGTTTCCATCTCTCATCTGTAACAAGAGAATATTGTTCTTTTAAACAAAGTCATATTCTCCTCTTCTTTGCACAGAACTTCTTCAGTTTCTGGTAGAAAACAACCCTTACTATTTTCAAATTTTATAGCAGTAGCCAAAGTCTTCAGCCTCAGCCAGAAAGGCAGTGCAAGGGATTTAAATTCATTCAGGCATGTATAATAATGACCATCACCTTCCAGCCAAGAAGAGTCCTACTGTTTAGAAATTGGGTTTTCATGCAGGTTGGGTTGAAAATATTGTTTAGTTTGCAATCTTACAGAGAAGTTTCCCTGGATTTCTCTGTGAAATGAAAACAAACAAACCAAAAAAAAAAAAAAAACCATTGTGAAGAATATTTTATATCTTCTGATTGGATAAACAACTTTTTCCTCCAAATCACAACTCTACTCTGGTCAACTTGCATGCCTTTCAACAGTAAATTTCAATATCATATGTTCGTAGTTAACCAGTACTCTTGACTCATCTCTAGGGTGATGATTTTAATTCTAGATAAACTCTGCTTTCATTTTGAGGAGAGAGTTTTCAATGAGTCAAAAATAAATCTTACATAGTTTCTAGTCCCCTCCAGTCTTCCCAGGAAACAGTTGCTGTCTGTCCAACTAGTTACTCAAGCCAGAAATTAGGAGTCATCCGTGGCACTTTCTTATTGATCCTCCACCCACTCCTTCATTATTAGTGAAACCTATTGATACACTTTTAAACAGCTTTTAAATCCATATACTCTCCACATTTATGACATCATTATGCTGTTCCTAGCCACTATCAGCTCTCACCAACCAGTACTAATGCAATAGCCACCTACTGGCCCATTCATATATCCTCTTCTATTCCAAGCAGTCTCTGAAGAAAAACCCTCTCACGCTGTAAAAGTGATTATATCAACCCATTTCTCCTAAAGACAAGATCAAAATCATTATTAAGATCCTCAGGACCCCACATGGTCTGACATCGTTCTACCCATTCAGTCTCCTTTCACTCCAAGCACCACCTCACTGAATGTACCTCAGCCGCACTTCTTCCTTTAGTTCCTAGAAAAGGCTATACTACTTCACTTACTCATCCTTCAGATTCCAGGGAAAGCTTCGTTGACAATCCTGAGTATATTAAGCTGCTCTACTTTTACAATTGTAGCAATTACAACATTAATAATTTAACACCTGCATGTCTGATTATTCAATGTTTGTCATCCTGCTTCTACAAAAACTAAATGCAGACAGAAACCTAGTTTGTTTTTTCTCTTCATGACTATCATGACCATCTAGCACAGGATATGACACATAGTGTTGGCTCATTAATAATTTGTTGAATGGAAATGAATGAAAAAATGATCTGGCAACCTTAAATAAAAGCAATTTTAGTCTCTACTATATTCTCTTAAAAATTCTCAAATCTCAGTATCTTACTAAGGCATGTTCTTAAAAATCATTTCCCCATTTTTTTTCACTTTCAATATTTCTTATACCTCCTAGTCATCTGTTTCTTTTCTCTTTCCTGTTTTCTCTCCCAAGAGAAATCCTGTGTTTTAGCCAAAGCAAATCCCACTAGCCTCTCTTCTTCTCCAGCTTTTCCTTTTACTCACTATTAGGATAAGTATGGGGATCTCTGGTTAGTAGGAAATCTTTAAAGAAATAAGTGAGGGCTGGGAAATATTAATGGTTAACATCTACTAAGGGCTTCTTAATGTGTCAGGTGCTGATTTCAGTACTTTACATGGATTGGCTCAAACTTCAAAAACCCCACTATGTAAAGGCTAAAACAATTCTCATTTTATTGAGAAAAGATATGAGGCACAAAGGAGTTAGTAATCTATCAAGATCAGAGGGATGATAAATGGTTGAGCCCTGTCTGAACTTAGAAAATCTGAGTCCACTGTCTATCAGTAAGCAGTAGGCTACTGTCTCCCTCAAGTAACAAAATAATTCTCAGTGGTGGTGAGCTTGGAAAAGGCTGTAAAAACTCACACATTTATATTGTTTTGTGCTTGTCACACACACACACACCCATCCAGTGTGTAGCATAAACTCTAGAAAATGGCCAATAAAATATCAGTAGAATGAACTAATGAATGAAAGAATGATTAACCAATGAATCAGTCTGTCAAGTGGTATGACTTAAGGTGTTGAAGCAACAAAATGATGTACAAGCAGCTTGTGTTAAGAAGAATAATCTGTAGGATAGATTGTAGGAAACAGCCTTGAAGAAACACCAGTAACTAGACACTTATAATAATTTACATAGGAAATGGTAGGACTTGGACTAGAATATAATCATGAAGCTGGTCAGATAGATACTTTTTATAAAATTTCTTGAATGTGAAGGTTTTTTTCTATTTTTTTCTCTGACTTCCATTTACATATCTGCAGAAGGACAGATAAGGCAGATAATGGGGAAATAATCTATAAATTGTTTAAATACATTACGGTCCAAATTTTAAAAATTACTCTCCAAAAAAAGACCAGCTTCTGCCTTAACAGAACTTATTTCCTATTTAATATCCCATAGGGATTATATTAACCTCTTTCATTGTATTATAGTTTTAGTGATAAGGAAGGAACTTAAACTGTTTCCAAAGAGGTCTTTTTCTTTTTTCATCTGTATTACTTTCTTTCTCTTCCCTAGACCACATTAAATTTAGACTCAGGTTTGTAAATGCTACTGAAGCAGACAGAACACTATCTTCCTCCTCTCCTGCCAAAGATGTCCATATCCCAGTCCTCAGAATATCAATGTTAACTTGCCTGGCAAAAGAGACTTTGAAAATGTGATTAAGTTAAGGATCCTCTGACTAGGGAGACTATCCTGGATTACCTGAGTGGGTCCAATGTAATCACAAGGGTCCTTATAAGAGGGGGGCAGGGATATCAGAGTCAGAGATAGTTTTGAAGATGGAATGAGGGGCCATGAGCCAAAGAGTGCAGGAGGGCTCTAGAAGCTGGAAAAGGCAAGGAAACAGATTCCTCTCTATAGCCTCCAGAAAACATGTAGCCCCTATGACACCTGGATTTTAAGGTTTCTGACCTTCCATACTATAAGGTAATGAGTTTGTGTTGTTTTAAGCCACTATGTTTGTGATAATTTGCTACAACAGCAATAGGAATGTAATACCCCTACAGTATACCCATAACTTATTATTCTTTTTATTTCAAGGTTGGCAAAGGAGCAAAAGGACTGTACTGATTCACCTCAAAGAGTCAATTATTTTGCTATTGCTGAGGACAGAGACAATTAAATTAATTCTTGGAAATTTATAAAGTTAACGTCATTCAGTTTTGTTTTGTTTTCAGAGATGCTTTAAGTGGCTTCAATATAGTACCTTAGTTTTTCAAAACTGTATTACCTCTAGAGGAGTAAAAGATTGATAGTGAGAGAAGGGAGAGAGGCAATGTAGATGTAAAAACATGTTATATGCTTAATCTATAAAGTACCAATTTTTTTATTCCATTGTTTAAGATTATCAGAGGAAAAAAAAAATAGCTCCTGAGAACTAATGATATAAATCCAAGCATATATCATTTATATATATAAACTTTATTACATAAAAGGCATTCTGGAATTATATTGTTTGAAACAAACTTTTCTAGAAGCAATGTTTACATTTTCCTCTGTGTTAATTACTCCCTTCATCCATATCCTAAACTATAACTTACATTTCAAGTAGTATATTTTCCACTATAGTACAGCCTTTCATTAATTTACCCATAATCCAAAACTCAATTTCTTCATTGTTTCCAATTAATATGTTTATCTTTTCCCATTTGTTGTATATCTATGCTATCTATCTGCTGGTCAGAAGCTTTCTGAGGCTGATTGGATTTATATTTAAATAACAGTGGAAAGAATTCATATCTTGGTATAATCTTATACTCAAACACAACAGACTGGGGAAAAAAAACCTATATTCTTTCTATATTATTACTGATGCTATGTAGATAAACCAGGAATAATTCCAAAGTATCTTCTGACTGTGCTTCTTAAATGATGTGTGATTAACGAGTTTTAGTCCTCAAAGTAATTTAAGAAAAAACTTTCTACCTGCCAGACATCCCTCTCTCCTCAGTTACACTTACTCAGGGAGAATTCTCACAACCCAAACAAAGTTTTGCTTTCCCAGTAGGTGCAGAGTGCAAACTGACAGGCTGTGATCTCACTAAATGATGCCAAGAGAATCTGTTATTTCTGTTTGATTGCATGAAAGCATAGTTCTGATGAGTGTCCTGAGCCATAGGCTTAGGTAATATCTCTGGAATCTAGAATCTAAAAGAAGAAGCCATTTAAAATGTCATAGACAAATGAGTTTTTTCCTCAGCTCAGTAACTTATTGGCCTTGCCACCATTTTTTCAGTTAAAGACTTTATCTTTGGGCCTGAATTAAATTCTTCTTACATTAAGGATGAACATTAAAACTCCATGAAAACAGAGGCTGCTGACTATCCTTCCTCTTACATACTTGTTCTTGCATCAATCATCACTTCACAGTTGAACTTCATCATGTCAAACAGTTCATCTATGTAATGATGACCACTGACCCTTGTAATTCATTCCACAGTCTTTTGCAATTTCATATTGTCTCATTAGGTTCAGTTCTAGCCCATTTCATGATCAGGCTGTAATTTGTTCGTTTTCCATTAACTTCATTATAGGCAATTATTTAAGAAACTTTCTTAAAGAGTTGTCAAATGGAGAGAAAATCAGCAGATTTTAGAGTTACTCTGCCTTTGGGTACACTCTAGGTAGATGACAACATTCCAGAAACAATCCGGACTTGTTCTTAAGTAGCCTCAGACATGTATTGTAATCTCTATGGTTCCTATTGTCAAGAGGTTTGAGGGAGCCTAATTAATCACTCTTCCCATCTTTGGGAACTTAACCAATTTAAGTCAGACAAAAAGCAAGTAAGTATTAAAATAGGCTCAGAATTTTTACCAGTAAAGCTGGAGTGAAGAGTATAGCAGGGTCTTTCTACCGTTATTTTGATCCTAGGACTTGAGACCCTCAGGTCACTGACCTGTCTGTCTCATTGCAGGTGGATGAGCTGGGCCTAAAAGAAGCCCTGCTTCTTCTGCATACTCCATGGAATTTACAAGAGCAAGCATTAGCTTTTCCTAGACACAGTTCTCTCCCAAAAGACAAGAGATAATTGGGTTCATGCTGCCTAAATCATAATGCCTGGGTCCTAACCTCATGATTATGTGATTCAGGGAAGGGCAGACTCAATCAGAATGCTCACTTCTTCTACCATGGGGAGAGCTCAATACTGGAATAAGGTGGGAAAGGAGGATGTGATGAAGTGTCCCTTCCTGAGAAATGGAGTGAAAGTTCCTTCACAGAAAAATGAACATGGAGAAATAGCTCCCTGCACCCAGGAAAAATACCCTGACTTGTCAGGTATATGACACCCTGACTTCCAAGTATTTCTGTGGAGCTGTTTAGAACTTGGACTCAGCAGAGATGACTTTAAATCCCAAACTACTACCTTTCAACTAGAACATTAGATAAATATATTAAGTGTCTAGACCCCTATTTCTTCCTCTGCCATAGGGCAATGATATCAGTACCTACTTCACAGGTTGATGTGGCTATTAAGTGAGAAATTACACGTAAAACACTATATAAAGTGCCTGACCTATAGAAAGGCCCCACCAGAATGATAAATATAACAGTAATTATAATTATTATTATCACTATTATTATTCTCAACTGAATATCTTCTTCTTTGTGAATTGAACTTGCTTATATATTCACATGCATATAAATGGTTCCGGTTCACTTACTGAAATCAGTAACTCTAACCCGGAGTCAGCAAACACAGCCCATAGGCCAAATTCATCCCCAAATCCCTCTTTTTTTTCTTATAAACAAATTTGTATTGGAAAACAGCCACATTTTTTTCATGTATATATTGATTATGGCTGCTTTTGAGCAACAATGGCAGGTTGAGTGGTTGAGACAGATGCCAGACACCACCAGCTCACAAAGCCAAAGATATTTACTTTGGGGCCCTATACAAAAAATGTTTGGCAATCACTCCTAACCTCTATGCAGGAATATGTGAAACATCAAAATGGGCCCAACTTGGGTGGTAAGAAACACTTATGGCAATTCAAAATTAGAGCATCGATACATTTTGATAAAGGTAATGATTAAAAAGGTGAAAATGCCTCTGATTTGGGTTTATGAGGCAGTCAGACTTTGAAAACTTTGCTGCGATGACTTTGAAATAATACTGTGTTTGGCCACTCCAACCAGACACAAATAGGCATGTTTTTGTTTTATATTATTTTTTCTTAATAAAATGTTTTTAAGCAAATTAGTCCTTTTCACCTTTACTAATTCTCTTCCTTATTTGAGATTGTCATTCTTTTTCTAATAGCTTAAGGTAAATACCAACTCATTTTTCATCTTTTTTTAATAATAAAAAAGTATTGTGAGGGTACAATTTTTCCTCAATCTTGCTTTTTCTGTAACCCCTAGGTTCAGTTATAAAGTATTCTCCTTTTCATTGATTTTTAGTTTATAATTTTATTTTTCTGTTTCCTTTGATTCAAGAGATGGGTGTGCTGCTTAACTCCCCAATAACTATGATATTAAAATTCTTTCTAGTTTTATTATATTATGAGAATATGATATATAAACATTTTACTTTTTGGATTTAAGATATTCATTTTAGCTAAGTGCATGATTTTTTTTTAATTTCCAAAAGATTATTCTCAATTTGGTGAATTTAAGACCCCTCACATATATAGCCATAGTTATGTAATCAGATATACCAATTGCACTATTTATAGCCTGTATGGCTTTACCTGTTTTTTGTGTACTATCTCAATCCAACTCCAATATGGGTGTATTGAAATCTTCCACTTGCACTAAAAGAAAGAAAAAAAACCACACAATATGACCTCATTCGTGTATAGGTAAAATTACCCTTAGATGTGTGTGAACTTTCTTATTCCCAGGTGTTACTGCCATCCTGACTGCCGTCACCATCCATTCTTATTTCTATCAAATCAGGATTTCTATCATCTCAAACCTTCCTATTTTTTAAAGTTGATATATCAGTGAGTACTTCTATAGACTGGCCCTGTAAATATTTGGTAAATTCCTTAGATCTAAGAATAGCTTCTTTAGCATGGTTGTTTTTCGGGATAGTAATGAAGAAACAACAAGAAACATCCCTTTGACTGTACCTGCTTTGAGTCAGTGCCCAGCCTCATGCTAGCTGCCTAGTCTTTGAGTCTTGCCCATGACATATAAGATTTTATTTCCAAGATGTGATTCCATGTTTAGGACAGTAGGTGGGACTAAAACCTCAATGCTTCTCATAAGGAACACTGATCTGGGTTTTCTCCCAGATAAACTCTAATTTAGATTGTTTCTTACTGAGCCACTTTCTTGATCCTCATATACAGACCGCAATCCAGAGTATTTGGTTTTTGTACACAGTCTTTAATATTTCTTTAAAAAAATTAGAAAAGAAAGAAATGCAAGGCATTTAAATGTGTTGACTACATTATAGCATCTGTTGTATATAAACCAAAAGATTAAAAAAAAAAAAAGACTGTGTGCCTATAGAGAAAACAATGTTAAAGGAAAGACAAATTTCATTGTCACAGAAAGCACTAGCCCAAAAGCCGGTTTCTCAATGTTTCTCAGAAGATAGAATGTAAACCAGAACAACTGCTTTGTTCAGATTGGTTGTAAAACCAAGCAAAATAAATCTGACACTTCAAAATGTATCACACAAAATCAAACATGGAAGAAACAAAACCTTTAAAATTCAATTTAAGTATCTAGATATATGGAAAGTCCAAGTGTTTTGACAAATACAACAGGTTTTATGTTGGTGAAATGAAGTTGGTTATTTTTTCTAAGCTGCTTCTTTAAGGTAGACTAATCCAATTGTTCTCTGAGGGAAGAAGTTAGGAGTTACAATTGCAATAGCTGTAAAAAATACTCTACTGGACCCTAATATTGTAATCTAGTAACTCATATCTTTTGAAGTTTTGGTAGGTTTAGATGTCTAGCTCAAAATAACTTTTAAAAGATGGTCAGTGGGCTATGCTCTGACCAATAAAAATATTAGCGAGCAAAATTAGGAAGTGACACGGTCCACATACAATTAACTTAAGTGTCTAAGACTTATGGACAAAGCCCTCATTCACTTAGAACATCCATTCCAGAAATATGGAGGGTGTATCCAGTGAACTGAGATTAAAGTTTTAGACATATTACTGCTCACTTACCTCTGTATACGGCAACCAGGAGAACTGTGTATTCATATCAGAAATCTTAGAATTATCTTTGTACAATATTAAATTTTACACATTTATCTGCAATCCACTTATTCTTCCCATTATGGCTCCTTCCAGGAAACTTGACACTCTCCTTTGGTGGTCTCAGGAATCTTTTCAACATAATTATTTCTTTAAAAAAAAAGATTGCTTTGAGCATAAAATGCATATGTGGCTCTGCCATATTTATTAAATGGATCTTGAAGTATTTGATTCTTGGTTGAAGGTAGAAGATATCCACACTACTTTGAAGGGAGTTGTTATCTTCACAAGTGTTTTTGTAAATCACTCTTCTCAATAACTTCTCCTTTTGTTGATTTACTTAAACTTTCAAGAAACTGTTCAGAAATTTTACGTAAGGAGCTAGGCTGGTCTTCTTATAATCTCTGATTCTATGCTTAATATCAGATTCAGCTTCCTTCTCTTTTTCCTATTCACTAGTGGAAATAGTATCCAATTCACGGCACATGGCGCTTATGGTTGGTACAGTAAATGGATCAAACTGATCTACTTTCTGTAAATCAATAAGCACAGTGCAATCTGTTTTAGGTTGACCACTAAAAGGCCTCTTCAGTCAATGGTTGATTCCTTTGCTAACACTGATATCCAGCTGTGGAAAACAGTACTGGAGCGCGATCTCTCACTATAGCCAGGGTCCACATTTGTCATTTTCGATGTTATTCTGACACCTGCTGGCTACCTTCTTCAAATGCTCCCAACCCTGAAGCGAACGGTGATGATTTTGGAAGCTTTGTTGATGTTCATCATGAATTGTTTCAGAAACAAGGCCTACAATCTTATTCCAGCTTTATTTTCAAGTATATCTTGATCAAGTATATCTTCATTATTACTTCATTATTGAAGTATTATTGAAATATTACTTCATTATTACTTCATTACTTGATCAAGTATATCTTCATTATGTTTATAGATTTTCTGACAAAAGGGTTAATCTTTTCACTTAGGTGAACTTTCCTTGTAACGTCTTGGCCACCCTTAACAAGGCTCAAATACTCAACTACCCCAGAAAGTACTTCCGAGGGCAATTTTAGGATTCATCCCAGACCCAGCAATGAACACCTCTCCTTCCAGAATATACCCAGAGACGATGCTTAAATCCCAAATCCTCGGGCTTCCCTGGTGGCGCAGTGGTTGAGAGCCCGCCTGCCGATGCAGGGGACACGGGTTTGTGCCCTGGTCCGGGAAGATCCCACATGCCGCGGAGCGGCTGGGCCCGTGAGCCATGGCTGCTGAGCCTGCGCTTCCGGAGCCTGTGCTCCGCAACGCGAGAGGCCACAACAGTGAGAGGTCCGCGTACCGCAAAAAAAAAAAAAAAAAAATCCCAAATCCTCCTTCAGGGCTCTGTCGATGGTGCATATGACCGATGTCATGAGAGCCCAGCACTTAGAACATTTGTCTACATCCTCTTTTCCAGATCACTCTGGTTGTTGAAGGATTGGTAGTGAACATAAATATCCTTCCAACGTAAATGAATATTCACGGTGCCGAAAGTAATTCTTTATCACTCCACCAAAGTTGAGCCAGCGACAGTACTGGGCCTATGGAAAGAGCCTCCGGTAATAAAGCTTAAGCAGCTTGGGCAGCTGGGCTGCGTCCAACGCCTCCACAGAGTGCGGAACTCGTCCCTGGCCGGATTGCCCAGAGAATTGGCGGGAACCTCAAACTGCAGCCTCGGCCACTGCGCAGGCGCGTCGCGGCGTCAGCGGCCGTCTGCAGCCGACCCCGGGAGTTGTAGCTCGCGCCTGGGAGATGGCCTGGCGCCCGGAGGTTCTGCAGCATCTCTGCCCATCCGCTCTGACAGTGGGTCCAACGCTCAGATGGAGAGAAGGAGGCCGTGCCTATTCCAGAAAGAAGTTTTTCTGCGGAAAGGTGAGCCCTTAAGCATATTAAGAATCAGCAGCCCAGTGAAGAGATACGTGAGGCAGGGCGAAGTGTGTGGGAAGGGCCGGGATGTCCCAGGTACTCCCCAGGCACGCCACTCCTCCTGAATTTCCGCTCTGTTCACCAACCCGGAAGCTCCCAGTGTGATTTTTAGTACACTACGACTTGCTTGCTGCAAACCCCCTAAAACCCGTGTATGCCTGAGGACGCGGAGGTTGAAATAGAGGGGGAAGGGTAAGCTTATTTGCTCTCTCTGCTCAGGTGGACCTGCTGCCAGGAGTCTGAGCTCCACAGAGTATGAATTAACTTGAGATAGAGTTCAGAATTTGCTTATTAGTCTCCAAAACTTCAAGGCCAAAATAAGACATGGTTTCTGTCTGAGTAAAGCTTCAGTTGATTCTTTCAGACCTGGTTATCTAAATTTCAAAACAGTGAGAAAAAGAAACCACTCAATTGGTACTTAACTCTGGTTCATTGACTATCTAAAATAATGCAAAAAGTTAGCATTACTCACATTTTGGGGAGAGGAACTGGCTTAAGAGTATTTTTCCCTATCCTAAGACCATAAATATATGCTCCTATATTTTCTTTAAGAATAGTTCTTTATTAGTCTGTTTTGCATTTTTTTTTTAAGTCTAGTGAAAAAAAGAACTTGCTGGGGGAGAAGGCCATGGAAGGGCTTGGGTACCATGGAAGATAGAATATATTTAAGTATCTATTCTGTATTTCAGGAAGATAGAGATATTGTTAAATTTTTAAAAAATGAAAGGAGAGGCAGCAACCAGAAAAAAATTGAAGGATGTATGAATTTAAACCCATCAAAGGAAATCTGATCTGTCAAGTGCAGGGCAGGAAAGGAAAAATGGAAAAAATATAAATAAAAGATATACAGAGAAACTTGGACAAAATAAAGAAAGAAATACAAACAAAGAAGGAAATACAAAGAAACTTGGACAAAACTTGTATTAATGAGCACTGGGTGTCGTAACAAAATACCATAGACTGAGTGGCTTAAACAACACGCTTTTATTTCTCACATTTCTGGAGGTTGGGAAGTCCACTATGAGGATTCAGTTCCCTGGTAAGGGCTCTCTTCCTGGGTTGCAGAAGGCTACCTTCTCACTGTTCTCACATGGTGGAGAGAGAGGAAGCAAGCTCTCTGATGTCTCTTCTTATAAGGGCCTTAATCATAAGGGTCACACCTTCATGACCTCATTGAAATCTGTCTCCACCTCCAGCTGCCATCACATTTGTGGTTTGGACTTCAGCATGTGAATTTTGGAAAGACACGGTTCAGTCCATACTGTTCCACTCCTGGCTCCACAAAATTCATGCCATTCTCACATGCAAAATATATTCACACCATTCCAGTAGCCCCAAGCCTTAAATCTTTTGAGAATTCTAAATTCAAAGTCCAAAGTCTCATCTAAATAGAAAATCAGATATCAGTGTTAATCGAGGTTTGAGTTATCTGAGGCAAAAATTCCTCTCCAGCTGTAAAGTTGTGAAACCAGACAAGCTCTGTGCTTCCAAAATACAATTGTGGGACGAGCATAGTACAGACACCCCCATTCCAAAAGGGAGAAGTAGGAAAGAAGGAAGCGGTGATGAGTCACAAGCAGGTCAAAAACTAGCATGGTGAATTCCATCAGATTATAAGTCTCAGAATAATCCTCTTTTGTTTGATGCTTTGCCTTCTGGAACCATTGAGGCAACAGTTCTGCTCCTGCAGCTGTGCAGGGCAGGGGTCATGCCCTCAGAACTCTGTCAGGTGGAGGTCATTTCCCCAAGCCTCTTCCAGGTGAGAGAATCTAGCCTTGAAGGTTCTGGGTGACCCCAGCCCCACAGCTTCAGTCGGGAGCCATATGGCCTGTTGAAACCAAAGTGGTGGCCTTAATGATCTCTGAATTGTATGCAGGGCGATTCTTTCCTTTGTTTTAAATTGAGGTATAACTGATATACAAGATAATATTAGCTTCAGGTGTACAACATGATTTGATATTTGTATATATAGTGAAATGATCACCACAGTAAGTCTAGTTAAGATCCCTCAGCATCTGCAATTACAAAATTTTTTTTATTGTGATGAAAAATTTTAAGATCTACTCTCTTAGCAACTTTCAAGTATGCAATACAGTGTTAACTATAGTTACCATGCTGTACGTTACACCCTCATGACTTATTTTATTTAAAAATTTTATTTATTTATTTTTGGCTACATTGGGTCCTCGTTGCTGCACACGGGCTTTCTCTAGTTGCGGCGAGTGGGGGGCTACTCTTCGTTGCGGTGCACTGGCCCCTCACCACGGTGGCCCCTTCCGCTGTGGAGCATGGGCTCCAGGCACACGGGCCTCAGTAGCTGTGGTCCATGGGCCCAGTAGCTGTGGCTCAGGGGCTCCAGAGCACAGGCTCAGCAGCCCTGGCTCATGGGCCAGCAGCCATGGCTCATGGGCCCAGCCACTCTGCGGCACACGGGATCCTCCTGGACTAGGACCTGAACCTGCGCCGCCAGCATTGGCAGGTGGACTCTCAACCACTGCGCCACCAGGGAAGCCCATACTGGAAGTTTGTACGTTTTGACCCCATTCACCCATTCTGTCTACCATCACCCACCCCCACCCCCAGCCTCCGGCAACCACCAATCTGTTCTTCTCTGTATCTATAAGCTTGTTTTCTTTCACTGTCATTCTTTTCTTTTCTTGAAGAATAGTGCATGTTTGCAGCTGAAAATCTTTATTGTCCTGTCCTGTAGAATCTAAGAAGTCCAATAACCTTTCTTTATTTCATCCTGTCTTGATACCCTTCAATTCAAACTGGCAGTGTTTCTGCTTATATAATCTCATAATCTCTTTATCAAGTGATGGTCCAGCCATATCCTTGGTGTTATCTTCTGAATACACTTTCTCATTTTTTGAAATATGGACAGGCTGAGAATTTTCCAAATCTTTAAAGTTTGTTTCCTTTTTGCTTAACAATTCCTTCTTCAATTCATCTCTTCTTGAATTTTACTATAAGGAGGCAAGAGGAAACAAGCTGCCCCTTCAATGTTTTGCTTAGCAATGTCCTCAGCTAAATATCCAGTTTCATCACTTGCAAGTTTTACCTTCTACAAAACACTAGCACACAAACACATTCAGCCAAGTTCTTTGCTGCTTTATAACAAGGATTACCTTTCCTCTGGTTTCTAATAGCATGTTCCTCATTTCCATCTGAGACCTCAAAATGGCCTTTAACATCCATATTTTTGCCAGTATTCTGCTTATGATTATCTATGTATTTTCTTTTCTTTTCTTTTTTTTTTTTTTTGCGGTACGCGGGCCTCTCACTGCTGTGGCCTCTCCCGTTGCGGAGTACAGGCTCCGGATGCGCAGGCTCAGCGGCCATGGCTCACGGGCCCAGCTGCTCCGCGGCATGTGGGATCTTCCCAGACCGGGGCACGAACCCGCGTCCCCCGCATCGGCAGGCAGACTCTCAACCACTGCGCCACCAGGGAAGCCCTATCTATGTATTTTCTAACAAGATGGAAGTTTTGTCTCCAGCTCTCTTTTGTTTTTCTTTTCCTGAGCTCCTCAGAATCACTCTTAATGTCTGTATTTCTAGCGTATAGCTCAGAACTCATCAGGCAGGTCTTTACCCATTACCCAGTTGCAAAGCTGCTTCCACATTTATAGATATTTGTTGTAGCAGCACCTTACTTCTTGGTATCAAATTTATATTAGTCAGCTCAGGCTACTGTAACCATAGACTTAAACAGGAATTTATTTCTTACCATTCTGGACACTGGGAAGTCCAAGATCAAGGTGCTGGCCCATTCAGTTCTCCATTGAGGGCTCTCTTCTGGCTTGCAGATAACTGCCTTCTTGCTGGGGCCTCGTATGGCAGAGTGAGAGCAAACAAGCTCCCTGGTGTCTCTTCCTAGAAGAACACTAATTCCTCCGTGAAGCCTTCCACCTCATATATGGTATATATGATACATATAATATATGTATATAAGTGTATGACATATTTATATAGTTAAATATGTTATATTTAGTATATGTTTAAATCCAGCAATACTCACTAAATCAACTTAAAGTCAACAAAAGCTATAAAACAGGAGCTAACTTGGCAAGAATATGTAATTTTATTAAGAAAATAGTTGTATTAAATGTATTAAACAAATTTACATAAATAAAACTCAGGACTTGTTGGGACAAGATAAGCAGATTGGAGTGAACAGAGTTTAGAGCACATGGCTGTGTAGACAAATGGATGCAAAACTATACAGATATACTGGAGCCAAACTGTAAATATTATTACTTTAAATTTTAGCCTACTATTGTTGGGGCGTATGGAAGGCTTTTACAAAAGTTAAATGGCATGACCAGAATTGTATTTTAAAAATATAATTATGGCAATGGAATCAAAGCTGAATTGAAACAGAGAGCAAGAGGACACTAGAGAAAATGTAATCAGCCGGGAGGTTTCCTCAGCTAAAGAAAAGAAGGTCCTATACCAATGGTAAACTAATTTCCTTTCAGTCAGTTAAAGTTACTCCCGTGTTCAGGAATCTATCATGGCTCATTTTCCACTGGTGAAAGCCTCAAATCTACCTGGCATCAATGACACCCACATTTTTTTTTCTTTTTTTTGCAGTACGCGGGCCTCTCACCGTTGCGGCCTCTCCCGCTGCAGAGCACAGGATCCGGATGCGCAGGCCCAGTGGCCATGGCTCACGGACCCAGCCGCTCCGCGGCACGTGGGATCCTCCCGGACCGGGGCACGAACCCGTGACCCCTACATCGGCAGGCAGACTCCCAACCACTGCGCCACCAGGGAAGCCAGACACCCAGATTTTAACCTCACTCTTCGAATATAATCATTTCCTAAACTGTTTGTTTAAAAGTTCTCCTGAAACTTGTAGTAAAGTGACTTAAAGAAGACATGAGGCTTCCCTGGTGGCGCAGTGGTTAAGAGTCCGCCTGCCGATGCAGGGGACGCGGGTTCCTGCCGCGGAGCGGATGGGCCCGTGAGCCGTGGCCGCTGGGCCTGCGCGTCCGGAGAGGCCGCAGCAGTGAGAGGCCCGCGTACTGCAAAAAAAAAAAAAAAAAAAAGACGACATGAAATCTAGCATGGCTCCTGGCACTCTGCTTGTGTGACCTCAGATAAGTATTTTAATTCCTCAGTGGGACTTTTTTCCTTACCTGTAAGTTATATGAGGGCCTGGACCATGTCTATCTTGTCCATTATTATGTTTCAGCCCAGAGTGTAAAACATAATAAGTGCTTAATAAACACCCATTTATTAAGAGGTGTGATAATAATTTTTGCCTTATGTACTAGATAGGGGTCCTGTGAGGATCAACCCAAAGAATGCAGGGGATAAGCATTTTACAGTTTAGCCATGTTAAAAATCTTTGTTCGATTATGACTTGGTTATAAACAAACAAATAAATAAATATGTGTGTATGTGTGTGTGTGTGTTTGGTCTACTTACAGAAATAATGCATGTTTACTATAGGAAATTTTTAAGTTTAGTAAATCACACACAAAAATAACAACAGATATTATTATGCTATGCAGAGATAATCAGCAAGATGAGCTTACACTTAGGCTTTTTCTAATGAAATATACATCTTTAAAAAATACCATATGTCATAGGATATTTTATACTCTATTCTTCTCTCAGTAATTGTTGGAGGAAGTTATTGAGAGGACATGAATGCCTCTTGACCCACAAGCTCCTTACCATCTCCCCCCACCCCCTGCCTTGGAATAAATGTTCCATCTTCTGTTCTCATACTAGAAGCCAGTTCAAGGATGCAGCTTTGACAGAGTAATGTGTTATTGAGGCCATCTGGGCTGTATATGTGACTGAGCCTTGTTAAGGCCTCTACTTAAATTCTTAAGATTCTGGCAAGTGGGGGGCAGAAATCTACTTGCCTTGTGGTTGCCCAAGGCAAGCCTCATGTGTAAGCTCCCTTGCTTATTAAAACTGCTGCCACCCACAGAAAAAAAATAAAAGAAAAAGTAAAAGTTTGTTGTATTAAGCTTATTAAACAACTTTTAATGAATAAAAAGGTATATCATATTCATGGAATGACATAACATACTAAATGTGTCAAATATTACCAATTTTCTCCAAATTACTTTACAAATCCAATGTAATCTCAAAAATAATTAAGCTGGATCTGTGGTATAACTGAACAGATTCATTCAAAAATTTATGTTGGAGACTAAATAAACACCTAGAGATTGCTAGGTTCACTTTAAGAAGGTAAATGAGAATACTGACCAGATTTAAGACATTCTGCAAAGCTATAGTTATAAAACCAATAGTATCCTTATACCAGAAGAGACAAATATATAAGTCAAACAGAATAGAAACTTTAGAAATAGATACATGCATTTATGGAAACATGATATATTATGAAATGGCACCAAAATCAATCGTTAAAAGATATGAGGGAAAACAACTTCTCTAATTGGAGAAAAATAAAGCATGAGTACTCCTTATCTCTGATACAAAGGCAGATTTCAAATATGTTATAGATAAATGATGTGGAATTTGCACCATAAGTATCATAGACCACAAGGTTATTCTTCTACTGTTCTTCTATGTAGAAGAAAATTATTTCTTATATTTAGAAGAAAATTAGTAGAATAATTTGTGGACCATAGGTAGGAAAAGATTTTTGCAAGACCTTCAAAGCACAAACTATGAGATGAAAAAGCCAGTTGTTATGATGTTATCAACAGTAAGATTTTCTGTCAGTGAAAGATACCATTGATAAATGGTAAGCTATTGGCTAAATTTAAAAAGAACAAGGGGGACTTCCCTGGCGGTCCAGTGGTTAAGGCTCCACGCTTCCAATGCAAGGGATGTGGGTTTGATCCCTGGTCGGGGAACAAGATCCCATGTGCCACATGGAGTGGCCAAAAAAACAAAAAAAATGAAAAACAAACAGAAAACAACAACAACAAAAATAAAACTAACAAGGGATTGTTATCTGTTATATAGAAATAACTTTTGTTAATCAAGGAAAAGACTGAAAATCCATTGAAAAAAATGGACTAATGAAAGAGACAGACTACCATAGATCAGACTTCTGCACAACTAAACAGTACACAAGGAAACTCTCATACTTATAATCATATAAATACAAATTAAAGCAGTGACAAATCACTTTACTCATGTCAGAAAGATTATATTTCAAAAGGATGGAAATATAAAGTGTTGGTGAATGTGTATGGAGTGCTAACTTTCACTCACAGTGGAAAGTAATCTGGAAAGTAATTTTTTCTAAATTAAATATTAATAATATCCTATGATCACATGATCTATATGATATATATCATACAGAAATTCTAAGAAGCATCCATACATAGATAAAGACAAGGATATTGACTGTGGTATTGTTTGTGGTGATGGAGTTGGTGGCAACCTCAGTGTCCATCAGTAAGAGATATGATGGATGTTTAAATGCGGTGGATGTCTACTAAAATTCACTATGAAATACTAAGAATAAATGAGCATGTTCCAGCAACACAAAAGACCTCTAATCAGAGATTTGGATAAGAGAAGTAGAAAATAGAGATTTATACCATATAAGTAAATTGGAAATATCCACAAAACATACTACATATTTTATAACGTTATATTTAAGGGCATAGATCAATCACATTAGCTATGGGATGAGGGGAATAAGAATAGTGATCTTGAAAGAATGGAAAATACAAAATAAGAAAGATTACTGGCAGGATCGATGGTGGTAATGTACTTTTTAATTTAAAAGTATGATCAATTCTTTCAAACTGATCTCCATTAGAAAGACAAAAAAGGAGTGGGGGGGAGAAAGGAAGGAAAAAAAACCCTAATATTTGGTGTTTGCTACTTGGAGTTCTGACTGTTTTATTTAATAAAACATTTAAAAAAGGAACACATTGAACATTTTAAGTTATTGGGCCTGGTAGAAGAGAGTCTGCCCTGATATATTTCTAAATGTGAAGGTCTTTTTTCATTACTTATTCTTTCACTAATTTTTTTATTGTTACTATTGCTTATTACTGCACTACAACTGTTATGTCACTACAATGCATTGGTATGGTGATTAATTCTTGTTTATCCTGCTTGTTGTTCCTTGTGTACTTTCCAATTGAAGGTTCAGGTTTTCTAACTGTACTAGAATAGTCTCAGCCTTACATCTTTGGGTATTGTTTCTCCAGTACTTCCTCAGTGTCTTTCTTGTGCATTCCTATGATAGGTATATTAGAACCTGTCAATAAATCTATCATTTGACATCTATCTCTGAACTTCTTTTTTGTATTTTTACTCTCTATTTTACTGGCTCTTCTATGTCCTATGTGCATTCTTTACAATAATAAGGAAATACTCTAGTCCTTTTTTTGACTATGTCCTTTTCAACCTAAACAATCCCTAATTTTTAAAATTTCAGTCACTACATTTTTAATACCTGATATTTGGAACTAGTTGTTTTCATATTGTCCTGCTCCTGTGTTTCATGATTTCCTTTCTCGTATGCCTTTGAGAATCTGCAACATACCTATTTTAAGGTCATCTTAGAAATATTATTTTGTGCTATATCTGAAGTGACAGATCTCTTGAATTTTGATGTTTTAAAGCTGTTGCTATTAGCATTTTTTCCTCATTTGTTTTAGAATTTAGTTTGCAGGGCTGTCTATGATGGCATTTGCTTCCTCCCATCCCCTTTCTATGCAGTTTTCCTTGTCTGTAATTTTGCGTTTCTTAATTTGGCCATTATAGTCCTGTGTATGTGACCAGGTCTTATGTTATCGATTTAGCACTTTAATCTTCTGGGGATACTGGGAAACCTCAGATTGAGTCATTGCTTAGCAAGGAGCTGGGTTCCTCTTCTCAGTGGGACGATTTTTCAATTTCTTCCCCATGTCTTTAGGTATGCCTCTTTATATGTCATTTCCTTGGGAAGAGGTACCACTTTTCTTTGCCCTGCTTTGTAGGCTTGGGTTCAAATAGTGAACGTGGATTTGATGTCTACTTCTATGAGACATTTTTAATCTCCTCTTCTCCCCATCTACTCTGCTTGCTGCTGGAGGTGAAGCCCAGGAGATCTGCTTCAACTCTGCTTCCTGCTTTTCACATCTGATTCCACTTTTGGTTCCATAGATGTTTATCTTATTTTTGAAGATTGCTGCACTTAGAAAACCTTCTTTTTTCCAGATTTTCTCTGTAATTGAAATTTGTTTGATATACAGAGGTTGTCTCGAAGAGTGAACTGGTCTTTCAGTCTCCTTTTTCATTAAAAACAAAACAAAAAATAACTGCAAGAAAAGGGATTCTTTTAAAGTCATGTAAAAGAGATTATTTTCTCAAAGGCTCAAAGTGTATAATTATATTCTACTCTCTATTCTAAAAGCTTTCAGAAGTGATGTGTTAAAAATTACTTTCCTCAATTTGTGCAAATTATTTTAAATTTTCTAGTTGCTAGTCAAGACTTTTAAAGTTTTAAATGACATAATTGCAAATAATATTGTGTAGTAGACTTATTTTAGTAGCTTAGTCGAACTTATTTTCATATATTTATTTTGTAAAAATCAAATTTAGGGATTGAATGTACTTTATCTGAGTCATTAATTTGGGCCAGTCTCTTCATTGAAAGTGAAATTTCACACCAACCCTTGTTAAAAAATAAAATTTTGAAAGTGCATTAAAAATAATGAAGTACTTGTAATTTTGCATGAATATTTTGGTGACAGAGATAAACCTATTTTGATATTAGTAAGAAACATCTGGGCTTCCCTTGTGGCGCAGTGGTTGAGAGTCTGCCTGCCGATGCAGGGGACGCGGGTTCGTGCCCTGGTCTGGGAGCATCCCACATGCCACGGAGCGGCTGGGCCCGTGAGCCATGGCTGCTGAGCCTGCGCGTCCGGAGCCTGTGCTCCACAATGGGAGAGGCCGCAACAGTGAGAGGCCCACGTACCGCAAAAAAAAAAAAAAGAAACATCTACTCAAATGTGTAGTAGCCACTTGAGTGTGGATTTTTTCAATAATGCTGTAAAAATATTCATTTCTATGAATCATCTTTTTCAGATATTTATTTGTCATAAAGGTATTTATCCATTCATTTGTGCCTGATATGTTCAGAAAATACTAAGTACATATTTTTTCAACAAGTAAGTTGCTAACTTTATCTTCATAAAAGGTAATAATGTTGAAATTAAAGATATTAAAAATATGTCATTTTACTCCCTATGAGGCACAATCAAAATAGATTCCTGTATTAAATTATGGCATTTGAGTGATTTTAGTTCTCTTACTCTTGAGCGGTTAGCTAGTTTTGACTTCGTATGTCCTTTAATCCCAACTTCATTCACTTCATTAATTTAACAGGTTTAGAATTACAAATATTCTAAGCCATCTTCAGCAGTTTTTAGCTTAGTGTTTTAATATACCATTACACTGGAAGAACAGCCTAGTCAAAAACTGGGTACATATAAACAAAGTTGACCAACTTTACATAAATAAAATACGAAAAGAACATGGGTTCTGTAGTTGGAGACCTGAATTTGTATTCCGGCTTCACCACTTAGTGCCTCTATGACCTTAGGAAAGTTATTTAAGTCTAAGTTTCATCTTCTGTAAAATGCTGGAAATAGCACATAACTCGCAGGTTTGTTGGAGGATAAAATAAGGTAGTGTAAAACCATTGGCCCAACACATACCCCGTATCAGGGACTCTGTCAGTGATGATTCTCTGAGCTATGAGAATCCTAAATTATCTTTTTGATTCCTTGGAACCAAAACATCTAAACAAACTAATGTCTTTAAAACTTTATATATTATATATAGTTTTTAAAATCAATAACCATTTTTTGAGTACTCACTATGAGGCCTGTATAGTCCTAGTTGTTGGCAATGCAAACATGAGCTTGAATTCTGCTCTGGTGAGGAAGAACAATTATAATTATGCTAACTTTCCTAATTCCTAATGGCATTTAGTCAGGGGAACAAGAACCATAAAATAGACACTAAGAAAGCTATTACCCTTATTTCTTGCTCTCTGTCTCTCTTTCCGGGTTCATATTTCATTTCATCCCTGCTTCTCTTTGTGAGTCAGCTTCTTTCATCTTTCTTCTGGCACATCAGATTTCTTTGTTCAAGTTCTTCCTCATAGCTCAGTGATAGTCACATAAGAGTCTCTCAGAGCAGAGACTGCATCTTCTAATCTCTGCATAGTGACTCCACATTCCTTGGAGACACATTCCAACTGGACCAGTTTTGGTTGACTGTCCACCTAGTCCAGTTGGCTGTGGCAGGTGGCAAGGTCATGGAATAGGCTGCTTACTCAAAAGAAGCTGAGAAAATCCAGGATTTAAGGTTGTGGTCTGTACAGACTGGAATAGGTTCGTTTCTAGCTATTGGTAAATATTCTCAGAGAAAAGGAACTTTAAAAAAGAAAGCTAGTGTAGGCTGATTGAAATAAGATCACCATGTCATATCTGATTTCATCTAAATTTTTCCACATCAGAATATCTTATTACAATGCAGTGACCAAAGGAGAAATATTTATGAGAGTTGAAGAAACTGTTACGTGAAACCAAGCATTCCCTGGTGAGGACTTTTGGTATCTTGATAAAATGTTATAATTGTATGATAAAATGTTATAATTGTACAAAACCTTCTTAGACACCTTTATAAACCACATTTATTCGTGAACTCGTTTTCTTCAGTCAACTTGCTGATGTGACTAGGGACACAAACATTTGGCTTCATTCTACTCCATTGATACAAATTGTCCGCCAAACCCCATCCAAATAGAATCTATTGATCTGAATGATGAACAGGTGAAACTCTGTATGTATGTATGTTTAAATATATATGTTTACACAACAATATCTGAGAAAGGATTTATGGTAGCTCATTCAATATTGCATCAAAAAATATTACTTTACTTGAAAAGTATTTCAAACAGCATGCCCTACTAAAAATGGATAAAGGGCGCCTCTCTACATTATACACACAAAAAAATCGATAGTATTATCTGGAATTTAGATCTAGAGAAAAGGAAGTTGTGATATACAAGGACAAAGTGTAAGTCAGACAGAAGTAGAGACATAATTTGGATTCTTAACATAAATTCTTAACACCATTTCTGTAGTGAGGACAGTGAAATTTAAAACATGGCAACCAACTTAGAGAGGAGAGCTTATTTAAATTAAAAAAAAATTCTCAGTGTGTTGATAAGGAAAATTAATAATATATGATTTACATGGCTGAAAATCACTTTTTTTCTTGAACAAAATTACCTTTAGTAAAGTTCAGGTCAACCATTACTGAATGCCCACCATACATAAGATTCCATACAAGATTTTGAGGATCAAGAATTAATAAAAGTTATGATGCTCTCCTTTAGGGATTTTAAATGAGGGTATCAGATGAGGAAGACATGAATACACACAATTATTAATTCACTGTTACTTTCAAAATGATGGAAGCATGTATACAGTACAAAAATATGAAGAAAGGTATGTTGAAACTACCAGTGTATAAACCAGAGAGTGGTTCACTCATAGGTTCCAGATGTATGAAGACTGGAGGTTCACCATAAATCCTAACATCACCTTGATAAGATGAAAAGAATTGAAAACAGATTTCTCTTCTATAGAGGGTCAAAACTTTAAGCCAAATGATTGAGGTGTTAAATATTATTTCAACAATCAGTGAATAAGAGTCTTTTTTTTCTTTTTGTTTTATACAGTATAGGACCTTCCTATGTATCTGAAATTAAGCTTGGTAATTAATTACCTACTTTATACCTTGTACATGGAATGGGTTCCCTTTCAACATGCTCCTACTTGATACCCTATTTTTTGTGACAGATCTCAATGTTTCTGGCTTTCATGTCTCTATATTTCATTCCATAACCCCAATTTATTCTTGCCTATGACACTGTATGGTCTTCTTGTGACCTTCTACTCTAGAAGGCTGTCCTTCATTTGCCTACTCAGACTTGGCATCCATGATATTCCCTTTGTTTTGTCCTAATGACCTTAGTTCTGCTTAAAACTTTTCCAGTAGATTCATGTTATGTATCAACTGTGACATATAATTTCTCATGCCTTGATTACCTGACCAAGATTCTGTTCTTTTCTCCTTGCATCTTGCTATAAAAACTTTGGGATGGGCTTCCCTGGTGGCGCAGTGGTTGAGAGTCCACCTGCCGATGCAGGGGACACGGGTTCGTGCCCTGGTCCGGGAAAACCCCACATGCCATGGAGCGGCTGGGCCTGTGAGCCATGGCCGCTGAGCCTGCACGTCCGGAGCCTATGCTCCGCAACGGGAGAGGCCACAACAGTGAGAGGCCCGCGTACTGCAAAAAAAAAAAAACAAAAAAACCCTCAAAATAGAACTACCACATGACCCAGCAATCCCACTACTGGGCATATACCCTGAGAAAACCATAATTCAAAAAGAGTCATGTACCACAATGTTCATTGCAGCTCTATTTATAGTAGCCAGGACATGGAAGCAACGTAAGTGTCCATCAACAGATGAATGGATAAAGAAGATGTGGCACATATATACAATTGAATATTACTCAGCCATAAAAAGAAACGAAATTGAGTTTTTTTTAGTGAGGTGGATGGACCTAGAGACTGTCATACAGAGTGAAGTAAGTCAGAAAGAGAAAAACAAATACTGTATGCTAACACATATATATGGAATCTTAAGAAAAAAGAAAAAGGTTCTGAAGAACCTAGGGACAGGACAGGAATAAAGATGCAGATGTAGAGAATGAACTTGAGGACCCAGTGGGGGAAGGGTAAGCTGGGACCAAGTGAGAGAGTCACATGGGCATATATACACTACCAAATGTAAAATAGATAGCTAGTGGGAAGCAGTTGCATAGCACAGGGAGATCAGGTTGGTGCTTTGTGACCACCTAGAGGGGTTGGATAGGGAGGGTGGAAGGGAGACGCAATGGGGAGGGGATGGGGGAGATATGTATACGTATAGCTGCTTCACTTTGTTATAAGCAGAAACTAACACACCATTGTAAAGCAATTATACTCCAATAAAGATGTTAAAAAAAAAATCCTGATGCACCCCAATGTTCATTGCAGCACTATTTACAATAGCCAGGTCACGGACGCAACCTAAATGCCCATCGATAGATGAATGGATAAAGAAAATGTGGTACATATATATATAATGGAGTATTACTCAGCCGTAAAAAGGAATGAAATTGGGTCATTTCGAGAGACATGAATGGACCTAGAGAATGTCATACAGAGTGAACTAAGTCAGAATGAGAAAAACAAATATCGTGTATTAGTGCATATATGTGGAATGTAGAAAAACGGTACAGATGAACCAGTTTGCAAGGCAACAATCGAGGCACAGATGTAGAGAACAAACTTATAGACCCCAAGGGGGGAAACCTGGAGGGGGTGGTGGTGGTGGGATGAATAGGGAGATTGGCATTGACATATATACACTAATATGTATAAAATAGATAACTAATAAGAACCTGCTGTATAAAAAAATTAAAATAATAAAAAAGCATAAATAAAAATAAAATACAGGTAATAGACATTTAATCAACTTCCTAATGTGTAATCTGAGGAATATGTGACATAACCACATTAAAATGGACCTCATATAATTATGTGAGGTGGACATAAAATAACATGCTGATACATGACCAATCTAATGTGGTGTTGGTTGTTGGTATTTTCTCCAAATTGTTTGAAGTCTTTTAAGCCCAATATGGATCTTGAGGCTTGAAGATACTGAATGCACAGGTGAGGAAATAGGCAAAGGTTGCATGAAATAGCAACCATAAATTCAGTGCAATTTGTCTGAGCCTTAGTTCTGTAATCTGCTCTGCTTCTCTCTGAAATACCTGAACCACACACTCAGTTTTCCTCCTGCCATTTTGTGAATGAATTCTCTATAATCATCACAAGCTCTTTGACTCCATGAGGACTCATGGTACAAAATCAGAATGTCTTAAGATTTTTTCCTCTGTAAATTTCTGTAATAGATTCAGTGAGACTCCCCAGTCTCCTAAATCCTGTTGAGCGGTGTTAGACATAATACATCTTCACTACCCTCATTGTGCTAAAAGAATTCAGTCTGGTGCCATTACTTGATTAGTTTTATAATAACAAATGAATGAAATTTGGTTCCACATTGTACAAGAAAAACTCCCTAGTATTCTAGGTTCCATCTTTCATTCATTTGCAGAAACCATCAATCTTAATATCAATGCACTCAAATTTTACTATCTCAGAATGTGAACAAATTAGCAATCAGGAATAACATGTAATAAAATAAACATTATTTTCTAAATTGCTTCATCTTAAAAAGGACAGGTTTATTTGAATAAGTAAAATTATGAATTAAAAAGCTTTCTCTTATATAGAAGTGTCTTTTTATAATACCCTCGACCATGCTATATTCAGCCTTGAGGTACACTGAACTTAGAACACTTGTGGAAGTGGAACTTGATTAAACTAACAGCTTAAGAACTAACAGCTTAAGAATGATTTATAATTAGTGTATTAATTATTCATATGTAAATGTTTCCAGGCTACTTGGAGTATGTATACGATTTGTCACATAAGCAGGGTAATTTCTTCACAAGATAAATATGCTTAGCAAATTATTTTCTTATAAAGCAAAGGTAAAATTAAACTGAACTCTTACTAAAATATCAAAAATGTGAATTAGTCGGGCCCAAATTAATTTTTCCTGTATCCTTAAAACAGTATCTAATAGCTTTACAATCATGTGATAAATTAATACACATATATTTACATATAAATTACTCTAAGTTATTTTTAATATTTATATGGAAAGCCTGCTGAAAAATGTAGTGAATGTTAAAAGCAACAATAAAATGCATCCATTGTTTGAAAAAGTGTTTCTCCTAAGACTGCATCAGTGACTTCCATATTAAATATTCTTAGTTTATGCTTCCCAACAGTACTTTTTCTAATGCTCTAATGTCACAACCATAGTATGCTGACTGCAAATCAAACCACGTTTATTCTGCTTCTAGTTTCTAACACTAAAACATAAATTGTGTAGTCAGAATTGAGCTGCCAATTTTGCAGATGATGCATGAGGCAGACCAGCATGACTCCCTTAGTTTTCCTTCACCATTATGGCTTTAATTTTGAGAGCAAAAGCCAAGCATGTCTACATTCACACAAAAAGGATGTGAAAAAATAATCACCTTATAACATGAATAGTACAGTTGATGATGACTTAAACTGCATGCCTGCCAATGTTTTTGGCTAGAGCCTCTGTAACCATCTGGGAAGAATTGGAAGATTGTGGTGCAACACCTAGTATTGTGGGTTGAATCATGTCCCCCCAAAATATGTGTCAAAGTCCTACCCCTGGTACCTGTGAATGTGATCTTACTTGAAATTAGGATAACTGTAGCTGTAATCAAGTTAGGATAAGGTCACACTGAATTAGGGTGGGCCCTAATTCTATTTGACTGGTGTCCTTACAAGAAGAAAAGACACAGAAGACACTCAGGGAGACTGCCATGTGATGGTGGAAGCCGAGCTTAGAATGATACATCAATAAGTCAAGGAACACCAAGAATTGCTGGCAACACCAGAAGCAAAAGAAAGGCATGGAATGTCTTCCTTAGAGCCTCAGAGACAGTATGGTTCTGCTGACACCTTCTACTGTCCAGAACTGTGAGAATAAATTTCTGGTTTTTTAAACCACCCGGTTAATGGTAATTTGTTACAGCAGCCCTGACACTAATAAACCTGAAAGTCTATGAGAGGTACTCCTTTCCATTGGGCAAAAGGAGGTCTTTATTTAAATAAGTGTTTTTTTGAAAAGACAATGAATAAACATATTAGCAACTGTTAACATATCTTCTGAAAAACATGTTCTCTGAAGCCAAAATCAGATACATTTTTGACGAGGATAGGGAAAGTTATAAAGTATGGGCATCTATCCAGAAAGGAGTCATACCTCTGGGGCCTGACCATTGTATTTTCAGTTTATTCCCCAGGTAGAGTGAGAGCCTATTAACTGGAAAGAGAAAACATATTATGGATTGGCGATCAGTGTGTTGGAAGTACCCATACGATTCCATACTGTTTCAAGAACAAAGGTAAAAACATCAGACTTTCCTATGATATTCACATTAAGACCAAGGATAAGAGGAAATTGGATAAAGATAAATTCATTACACAGAATAGAAAGAGGTATTTAAGCATTATAATGTTCAATATTTGCTGGTGTTAGAACAAAATGTAGGCTTAAGAATATTAATAGAAGTAATTAGTGTCCAATAAATTGAACTAAATTATTAACATGTAATGTAGTGATAATATCAATATAAATGATATGGTGACAAGGAAAATATATACTAAGAATGGGCCATTTGAAAACTGTAATCATCTGGAATAATTTCTTTCATTTTATCTAATCCTTGCATAAGGTTTCATTGAGATCTTATGGCAGCTATAGTCATTTAAGCAAAATCCCTGAAGTTAGATTACTACAGGAAAAATGTACTCTAGAAATGAAATTCTACAGCTTGAATATAACAGAACTCATAACTATTATTTTAACCTGTCTTGTGAAGCAATTTTTTAGCACAATTCATTTTGTTTTGCCATTATCCAAATGATGAAAAAGACCATGTGTGAATCTAGACAAACTACTCAGGATTCCCTAAATACAAGCCTAATTGGCTTTGGAACCAACATTTTTGATGGTTTGATAAACTGACCGTATTATAAAAGATGTGAGTCTGTTTCACCACCATAGAGTGCCAAATATACTTTAACTCCTGTGGGATTTTTTTCTTCTACCTAAGGTCTTGGGACTCTGTGCTAAATAGGAGCTAAAGCTATGTGAATGACAACCCAGCAGTAAATATACAGATAGTTGGCACTACTGTAAGTAAATAGAGGCCCGATAAAATCCAGAAATTGATTACATATAACTGCCAAAAAATTATTTCAAATTCGAAATAGTCAACAAAGATTATTGGTATTCTTTCAGTGTAGTGCTGGACTTTACTATTGACTAGGCTTTTTCAATTCTGAAGGGATTAGATGTTAACTTGTAGATTATTTGAGAAACAAGTAATGTCTGTCAGTAGAACAGATAAGACTAAAGATTATCATCTGTGGACCTGTTGGATCTAAGAAGTTTCATATGTAACACAGAAATCTTATTCTAACATTTCTTTCTTTAAATCCTTGTGTTTACCTAGCTTCTTAAAGGATCTGTGAACCAGTCATAATGCTTATTGATTTCTTTATTAACTAATGATCAAATAAAAATCTTTGATGGGTTCATTTTATATTGTATGAGAATGACGTTTTTCACCTTTTGAAAATTATCCTTTGTTTTGGATCTCATTCATTGAGATGCCCAAGTGGACTCATGACAGAGCCAAGTAAACTGTATTGTAGGAAACATTACCCCATGGCTGTTTAAATTCAGGCATGTCTTTTCTTGACATGCTTACAGTAAATCTCAAGTGGCAATGAATTTTAACTTTTTTGACTTGTCTCTCTCGTTTTGTTTCTACTGTTTTTATTTTTAGTTCATGCACAGTTGATAATTGATTCCCCATTGGTGGTAGCAATGGATAGAAATTTGGCTCTGTAGTTTGTTTGGTGAGATCTCTGTTCTATGGATGATGATCTGTCCTCTGTTGGGTGATATATAGCAGAGAACTTGATTCATCAGTCTTTGTTTCTTTGTCTATTTGTGAGCTTAAAACAATTAAAATTTTGTGCCTATTGGGAAGGAGAATAACTCCTTGACTCTGAACTGGTGAGTTTTGTGCTTCTTTTTATTTTTGATCTATGGCCAAAGTTGCAGAACTGCAGCTGTAAGTTCCCTTTATATCTGTGTTTATGTTTCTGTGTTCGTAATTCCTAAAAGTATTTACATCTGTTTGACAGGTGTGAAGTATTTTCCTATCTTTGCCAGATGTAAATAGGTTACATTATAATGTCTCTTTAATTAATGGAGTTCCGTTTTGATTGATTTTTCAAGAACAAAAAAGTACTTACAGATATTATGTATTTTTTAAATTCACAGGAAATAAACTTGTCTTCTAATACTTTAAAAGTTGTGGTTCCCTCTCCCACAAAAATAATAATCCTTCTTACAGATATTGTTAATTCAGAAACATTTAAAGAATCTAAGTCGCAAAATGAAAATGAATCTATAGCAAATCACTCTGATTTATAATTTTGATTTAAGAAAAAATGCTATATCTATTTTTCTCTGATTTATCAGTGTGAACTATAATACAAAGGTACAAATTATTTTTTATAAGATTTAGGTTTGTAAGTGACTAGTAAGTGAATCTGCACTGCTTTTCCTGACTTACTGATCAAATAAGCTGGCATTTCTATTGATGTTTAAGCTTATGAAAAATGTAAATTTGAGTTCAATTAAATTGAATCACAATACTGACAGAGGCTTGTATATAACAGTGATTATTGTTTTGCATTTCTTAGCTTGACTACAACTGCTGAGTTCTTTGGTAATTTAAAATCTTTGTCTAATATTTAATAAAAGTAATTAATGGATAAATTTTCCATACCTAGATAATAATTACTTAAGATTAAATCCTGAAACATGGACTATGCATTAAAGATATATTTAATATTATATACTTTTTCTTCTTGGTCTTATACTCGATTGAATGGCAATAATGTTGAATAATGTTTATCAATGTGTTCATCAATTTTGCTACTGTAAGAAGGTGAGTCTATAGAACGTTGTGTTTGTGTACTTATAAGCTTTGCTTGTCTGCTAACATACTTGTATATGACAGTTTTCACTTGTCTGCCTCTCAGTATTCTCTATGAATAGAAATTACTTCGGTGAAAAATTACAGTTAACACGGGTGGGTGAAATTATACTAGGAACAATAATGACAGAAATATAACTTCTTGTTTTTTGTTTAAATTTATTTTATTTATTTATTTATTTTTGGCTGCGATGGCTCTTTGTTGTTGTGCACCGGCTTTCTCTAGTTGCAGTGAGCGGGGGCTACTCTTCCTTGTGGTGGGCGGGCTTCTCATTGCGGTGGCTTCTCCTGTTGTGGAGCACAGGCTCTAGGCACGTGGGCTTCGGTAGTTGTGTCACGCAGGCTCAGTAGTTGTGGCACACGGGCTTAGTTGCTCCATGGCATGTGGGATCTTCCCGAACCAGGGCTCAAACCCATGTCCCCTGCATTAGCAGGCGGATTCTTAACCACTGCGCCACCAGGGAAGCCCAACTTCTTTTTTTTTAAAAAAAAGAGTTTAAACTTTTACTGTCAATTATTATATTAATGTAAATATTATGTTAATGCTTTCTCTCTGTTAAAATGAAAATTTGTCTTAGAGAAATGAATAAAACAAACAAAAACTCCCACACTTATGTGGTTTACATTTTAACAGAGGAGAGAAAAATGAAACCAGAGAATTAAGTAAAATATGTAGTATTTTAGATAGGGATATGTGCAAAAGAGGAATAATACATGGAAAGGGCACTTATGAAGTATCAGAGTCAGGAAGTTGCAATGAAAAAGCTTCACCGAGAAAGTGAAGGAAATATCAAGAAAAAACAAAGTAAGGGCATAGACCATGTGAATATTGGGGGTGGAGGAAGCCTTCTAGGCAAAAGCAAAATGAAGGGTAGAGGCTTACAGTGGAAGGTTCACTGGTGTGGTTAAGAAACAGCAAAAGATTGGTATGAGAGGGATTATCAAGGTGGAAAGTAGTAGGAGACAATCTCAGAGTAAAAATGGGATACTAGATTATAAGTATAAATCAGCATAAATCATTTGCTTTTAATCTGAATTAGATGGGAAACCACTGGGGGACTTTAAGCAGAGAAATGGTGTGATGTGACTTATGTTTTTAAATAATTGTCATGAAGGTTGTGTTGAGAACAGATCAAGTGAAGCAAGGCGGTCAATTTGAAGACTATTTCAATAATCTGGGTCCAAGATAATGGTGTCACAGATAGAGCAGCAGATAGAAGGTGAAGGATGTTGTCTTTTCTGGATACAGTTTGAAGGTAGAGTCAGAAGGACCTGCTGGGGCATCAGTGTGGATTTGTGTAAGAACTAAAGTATTTGAGGATATCTCCATGTTATTTTATTTGAACAGCTGAAAAAATGAAGTTCCCATACTGAGATGTAGAAGATTGAAAGAGGAGCAGATTTGAGGGGAAAAGCAGGAGCTCAGATTTGGAAATGTTAAGGTTGAGATGTTTGTTGAGACTCAAAGTCTCTTAGACATCTACCTAAAGGTATTAAGTAGGAAGATGATTATATGCATTGAGAGTCTGGGGAAGTGATCCATGCTGGAGATATTCATTTGAAAGTTATCAAAATGTAGACACTATTTAATTCCATGAAAGTTCATTAGATCATAAAGGCACAGAGTATACATGGAGTAGAATTAAGAACCAAAGAGAGACTCTGGGTTGACTCAATATTTAAAAGGCAGGGACATGAAGAGGAACCCCCAAAGAGGTTTGAGAAACCAGAGCAGCAAGAGCAAAACTGGGCAAATGATAGAAGCCTGAAACCTCTCTAAAGTCAGGGGCTGAAACCAAGCCAAGATATGGAAGCAATGTCTCCATCCACACACAGGGGATGAAGTAGGTCCCTCTAACATACCTGAAGTTCAACTTTGTTTGTCCAAACTATTTTTAAGGTATTTTACACACACACACACACACGCAAATCAAAACAGCTTACTACTATCAAGACAGAATAAAATAAGACCTCTCTTAAAAAGGAAGGAAAAGTGGCAGCAAAGTTAGTATCCTTTAAACACAGAATCACCTTTAAATGAAAAGGAAGCTATGATGTACATCACTAGGATCTAAAGCATTTCTGTTTATCTAGGCACCATGCTGTGAATTATTTCCCTTCACTGCTAAGAGAAGCTAGGCACTAAGAATATTTATAACATAGGGTGTTAAGCAGAATCCTGTCTTCCCACTAATCAAGTTAAACGAGTCTTAAGACAAAGAAATTTTTCTGCATGATGGAAAGTAACAAATTTCCTGTGCTATTGTTCTTGCCATTTAATGTCCATGATAAGAATTCTCTACATTTCATTTTTATTGCTTATATAAATGTAAAGTTTTATGCTTGTTAACATCGCAAAACATTTAGAAAAGTATAGGAAGTCAGAATGTGTGGTTAGTTTTTACGATACCACTGGTTCATTAATTAGACTTATTGTAAATATTTCAGATTTAACTGAATGTCAAATTAAAAGCAAAATGCTGACATTTAAAATGTGTGTTTTGAAAAATTTTTTAATCATAACTATCCTTTTCACCTCACATCATGAAGGTTTCAATAAGATTTCTATTTTTTGGAACAATAGGTCAGAATTTTTAATTCTCTTTCAGAAGCTTAAATAAAATGAATGTGTTTCTGAAGTATTTGTTCTTCAATCTCCCCACAGACTGTCATGTATAAGATTAAACCACATACAAAAAAAATAACCCCAGGCAGAAAGAGTGGGATTCTACAAACAAAGGTGAGCAAAATATCTTAAAACATGTTGAAAACCTTAAAGATTCTAAAAATAATAACAAATGCGTGCATACTTCACGTGGTTTGGGATAGGAAGTGGGAATTCAAAGAAAAGTTAAAACTTGTTAAGGTCCTTTTCTTCAGGAAGGGGATTGATGTGGTGACTTACTTTAGAACATATTACTAAAATATTAATATAAACATGGTTATTAGTTATTGGTAACTATTTAAACAACAGAAAAAGGACACCTAACTTCTATACCTTTGTGTATGTTGGAAATTTAATAAAAATTTTAAAAATTTCTCACATACAACTGTTTAATGTATTATTCATGTGTATGCATATATATTTATATGTTAAAGTATAAAATATTATTAGGAAGCAAGCACTAAATTCATGATAGTGGTTATCTCTGATGGGGGTCCTATCAGAATTGGTTGGGGATTCGGAATAAGGAGAATGCTTCCTCTTATACAGCAGAGCCTTAAGGCTTCTTGTTATTTTAGAAGGACAGGGTCAAGTGCAATGGAATAGCTCATTTCCCCACCTATGAGTGATTTGGCGAAAGGAAAGAAGTGAAAGAGAGGAGAGTAAAAAGCCATCAGACTTGTGTTTCCAGAATTTTCATCTCCAGGTTTCCGTCGTTTGTTGAGGGTAGCATCTAGGAATGTTAGATAAGTTGAGGGCAGGTCACACTATTCCAGGTTGATCTTTCAGTTCCCAGGTAGAAGGCTCTCTCAAAAGTTGCCTAGTATGTACCAACTTGAAGCATGATCATAATAAAATGAACATGGTAGATCTTTTTAGCTGGGCTGAAGCTGACCTTGATGTTTCTCTTTCTTAAGAGGCTCTTAATTCCTATATGGTAAGAATCATGACTTATGAGCAGTGGGGCTGCCATGACAAGTTAAGGTGACAAGTTAAGGTGACTCCAAAGCTGAGGCTGCAGTAGAGGATATGGCAACTGGTGGGAATATAAAATGAAGCAATTTGAAAACCAGTCTGGCAATTTTTAAAAAAGCTACACATAAGTACCATACCACCCAACTATTACATATTTACTCTGAATAAATGAAAAATACAACCATAAAAATATTTGTACATGAGTGTTCATAGCTTTATTCGTATAGTTCATATAACTTTATTTGTAATAATAGAGCTGAAAACAACCCAAATGTCCATTATTCAATGAATGAATAAACAAACTGTGATATACTCATATTTAACAAGAATTAGTACATCCAGCCATTTGAATGAGTCTCAGGAGGAATGCAATAAACTGACAAAAAAGAGTGGATAGTACATTATTCAATTTTTATAAAATTCTAGAAATTGGAAACAAATCTAGAGTGATAGCAGATATTTTCCTGGGGAATGGGTGGGAGTTATGATGAAGGTTGGATTATGAAAGGGCAGAAAGAAACTTTGAAGATAATGGAAATGTTTATTATTTTGGTCATTGTGATAGTTACTTGGGTTTGTACAAATGTCACAACTTATCAAGATGTACAGTTAAATATGTACAGTTTATTGTACATCAATTATATCTCAAGAAAGCTACAAAAAATATGTAAAATATGCCAAACACTCAGCAAAGGGTAACAGGTTTTGTGCTCCACATGCACTGTTGACACATAGAAGTGTACTACAGTTCCAGTCACTATGAGAATACATACTCCCTCTGTCCTTTCTCTACAGTTATTTCACTCGGCTGAACATAGATACCATCACAATGTGTACACAACCTATATTTTAAAGACAATATAGCATAATTATGCTAATGACAAAAACTAAAAATAGATAAATCATATTCATCGTATATTAATGAGTGGCAATAACCAGTGTTAATGAGTATCTGAAGTGGCTACTCTCATCCAATACTAATGGTAATAACTTACTAGAAAAAATTATCACAATGCTGATCACAGTTCTAGAATTCTACATTGCTATTAACAGACACTTGCAATTAGACTCATGAAATACCAATAATAATTAAGATGTTCATTGTAATTAAAATACAAGAATGTTCATTGTAGTTTTGTACATACTAGTAAAGTGCTGGGGGAAACTCCATAAAAGTAAATGATCATTTATATGGCATTTTTGATAAATTACATATGCAATGGAATAATATGCAAGCAGAAAGAATAATATTTTAGAAAATATATAGTACTTGTCCACTTGTAGGACTATCTTCTAACACTAGAAGATTTACTATGTAAATAGTATACATAAAAGTATCTTTTTCAGATTTGTTTGAAATCACAAAATTTATATATATCCTACATTTACATAAAAAATAAAATAATTATGTTACAGTCAGACCACGGAATGCAGCTAAAAGTAATGAGGTAAATCTTTTACAGTCTTACTGATTTGCAAAGGTGACTGTGACACAATCAATAATACGCACACACACCGACACACAGACACGCAAACAATTCCCAAAATATTATGTCTGATGCTACTATCCTATTTTATGTGTGTCTGAAAGTGTGAAATAAAGAGAGAGGAAAAAGGCTCATATAATCACAGAAGAATATGCTGTAAATTGTTAATAACATTATCTGGGGGATTGGATGGGATTGTCAAGGTCTGGGAAAGTGTATTACAGAATTTCACATTTAACTTCATCCATCTCTGTTAAGTTTTAAAACTTTTATAAAGTACATGTATCATTTGTAATTTAAAACATAGGGAAAATAATTAGAAAAGAATACACTAGTCATCCTATTTTAATGAAAAATTCACTAAATGAAACAATGTGTATTATACGACTTCATTTCTGAAATAAATTATATATGCATATATATTAGTCAGCTTTCTCTAGTTTTCATGCTACATTAACAAAATTTCCATGAGTAATACTGTTTTCTGTGACTCTACTCAAGATGGTTTTAACCTCAGGACCCAGTGTACAAAAATAAGCTTGTATTTGGGATCTGTCATCCTCAAGGCAGAGGAATAGCACAAAAGAGCTGGTAGAAACAGGTGAGGTCTCTTCAAGCATTTCTCAGAACCAGAACAAATCTTTACTGCTCACATTTCATTGGCTAAACTAGGTCAAAGATGACAATAGGCAAGGAAGTGATCTCTGCTTCTAGGTTGGCACTAAAAGTAAGAAGACAGTGAGTGGAAAGCTAGAATCATGTTATTGGAAGATGGGTGGAACATATATCAAATGTTTCAAACAATAAAACAATGTACCACAGTTTAAAAATTATATATATATAATTTATATATAAAATATACATATATATATATATATGAGAAGTATTAGCACAGGTTATCTATCCCTAGGTCATAAAATAAAAAGTTTCCGCTTTTCATTTTGTTCATCTTTATTCACTAAAATATTTCCTGCCATTGGCATGCATTAATTTGAGGATAAGTCATTTTTCCTGACTACCCCAATGAAAATAATAACTTACTACCTAACTCTCCATCCCCTAACCTGCTTTATTTCTCTTCATAGCACTTATGCTATCTGATCTTCAGTTTGCTTGTTTGTTTAGCTTTTTGTTATATCTTTCCACCTAAAATTTAAGCTGCATGAGTGTGGAGAATTCCTCTGTCTTGTTCAATGCTCTACCGAGAATACTTTCTGGCACATAACAGACATTCAATACACATTTTCTGGATAAAAGAAAAATAGCAATTAATGCAATTTAAAATTGATATAATTGGTAGGTAGGCAAACTCTTTTGTATCTTGAATTGATTTAAGTCGGAGTTATTGTGAAATAAATAATACTATTTTTTCTCTTTCAGTTTGCATTTCAAAGTACAGAGCAAGCTTCCTTAATACAGATCCCCCCTTGTCTCTCTCTTTGTCTCTCTGTGATTACTCAGAGGATTAATCTCTTAGAATCAGTTGCTAACTGACACTTGTCTGCAAGCTTTTGTCCCATTTCCCTCCTTTTCCTCTTCTCACTTCACTTCTTTGCTTTCCTTTGTGCTTTTGTGAGTCAGGGAACAGCATCTAGTGGCAGGTCTTTCCCCAAAGGGAGGACAGTCATAAGCACATCCATTGCTCAGTTTCCTTGTCTTCACCTCCTGGGAAGTCTGTGAGGTAATCTTGTTAGTATATAGAACTACAATTATTTTTACACTTATCTTGTATCCTGTGATGTGCCTGAACTCATTTTTTATTTCTAGGATTTTTTTGGGGGGTACATTCCTTGAGATATTCTACATAGACAATCATGACATCTGCAAATAGGGATGCTTTTATTTATTTATTTCTGATCTATATGCCTTTAAAAAAACATTTCTTTCTTATTGTACTAGGTAGAACTTCTAATACCATGTTGAATAAAAGTGTTAAGAATAGACATCCTTGCCCTGTTATCAAGCTTAGAGGGAAAGCATTTAGTCTTTCACCATTAAAAATAATATTGTCTGTAGGGTGTTTGTAGAAATTTCCCTTTTATTCCTACTTTTCTGAGAGTTTTTATCATAAGTTGATGCTGAATTTTATCAAATGATTTTTCTGCAGCAATTGTTATGATCATGTGATTTTTTTTAGCCTATTATTATGCTGGGTTACCTGAATGATTTTTGAATATTGAGCCAGCCTTTCATCTCTGGATTAAACCCCTTTTAGTCAAAGTATTTAATTCTTTTTCTATGTGCTCAATTTTATTTGCAATATTTTGTTAAGGATCTTGCATCTATATTCATTAGGGATGTTGGTCTGTGTTTTTATCTTTTTGTACTGTATTTGTCTGGTTTTGCTGCTAGGGTAATACTAGTGTCACAAAATTGAAAAGTGTTCCCCTCTCTTTTATATTCTGGAAGAGACTGTGTAGAACTGGGGTTAATTCTTCTTTAAAAATTTGGTAGAATTCTCCAATGAATTTATCTGAACCTGGATATTTCTTTTTGGGGGTGTTTTAAAATTATAAATTGAATATTCTTAATAGTTATTGGGCTATTGAAATGATCAATGTCATCTTGGGTGACTTATGGTAGTTTTTGTTTTTTGAGGAATTTGTCTATTTCTTCTAGGTTGTCAAAGTTATGTATATGGAGTTGTTCATAGTATTCCCTTATTGTGCTTTTTTTTTTTGTCAGCTCTTTTTTTTTTAAACATCTTTATTGGGGTATAATTGCTTTACAATGGTGTATTAGTTTCTGCTTTATAACAAACTTATTGTGCTTTTGATGTCTGGTCTGCAGCAACTGCAGTGACAGTCTCTCATTTTGAATACTGATAATTTGTCTTTTTTTTTTCTTTGTCATTATTGCTAGAGGTTTGCCAGCTTTTGGTTCTTTTAATATTCTTTAATGTTTTCAATTGCACTGACATGTTCTTATCTTAATGATTTACTTCCTTCTACTTGGTTTGGATTTATTTTGCTTTTCTTTTCCTAGTTTCTTTAGGTGAGAGGTTAGACTATTGATTTGATACTTTTCTTCTTTTTAAATATAAGCATTAGTGTTATGAATTCCCCTCTGAGCACTGCTTTAGCTACATCTCATACATTTTGGTATGTTGCATTTTCATCTTTTTTCAGTTCAATGTAATTTTATTTCCCTTGAGATGCCCTTTCTGGTCCTTTGATTATGCAGAAGTATGTTGTTTAGTTTCCAAGTGCTTGAATATTTTTCTGTTTATCCCTTTATTTATTTATCCCTTATGGTTGGAGAACACACTATTTGCGATTTAGTTTTTAGAAGGTTAACTATGATATCTCTTGACCTGAATTCCTTTGGGTTTATCCTGTTTGAGTTTAGCTCAGCTTCTTGAATCTGTAGCTGTATGTTACTGACAAATTTGGGAAGTTTTCAGGCATCATCTCTTTGGGTATCTTCTGGTTCCATTTTCTCTTACCTCTCTTCTCCTTCTGGGACTCTGATGGTATAGATGTTATACCATCTATATCTGTTATCTCTTGTTATGGTCCCTCAGGACCATATTCATTTTCTCTCTATTCACATTCTCTCTGCTCCTATCTTGTAGTTACTGTGGTTCCATCTTCATGTTTACTGATTCATTATTCTTTTCCCTCCATTCTCCTGTTGAGCTCCTCAGCTGAATTTTCTATTTTGGTTATTGTATTTTTTAGTTCTAAAATTTACATTTGGTTCTTTTTATATCTTTTATTTCTTTCCTGAGACTTCTGAAGAGGTAGGGGGGAGGGAGGTCAGTATATATATGACTTTGGTAAAGGCAGTATGTGCAGTCAAGCACACATCTCAGTGGAAGGTTGTTTCTAGTCATGAGGAGCAGATGTCTCTGTTAATGATTTTAGTGCTTTGCTAGGCATGAGAAGATTCAAGAAACTGGATTCATAACAGTTTTTCCTGAAAATATCTATCTGAAGGCCTCTTCTGCCAGTTTTTCCCAGAGCACGGAGTGCCTCATTCCTGATCTCTGCCCTGAACTCCTTTAAGGGCATGTTAAAGGTCAGTGACTGTAGTGGTTAGTGACCTAATCCTTGTACACCTGGATGGCGAGTGACATTCTGTAGTTGGCAACAAGATTGTTGGTAGAAATATTGCTGTTGAAAGCACTGCTGGTGAGAGCATATTTAAGATAGTTTAAAAGTCCGTGACTGTCAAGTCCAATGTTTCTGGCTTCCTCAGGGATATTTTCTTTCACTTCATTTTGTTCCTTCGAGTGGGCCATACTTTCTTGTTTCTTTGCGTCTTGTGATTTTTTTTTAAACTAGCTATTTAAATATTATAATGTAGTAACACTAGAAATCAGATTCTCCACTTTTCCCAGGGTTTGCTGCTTTTTTGATTATCGAAAGCTGTAATAATCCATTTGTTTAATGATTTTTACTATTTTCAGAGATTGTATTCCTTGTGTGTTTTGGTTACTGAAGTCTGTTCTTAGCTTGTGTTCAGCTACTGTTTTGAACAGATTCCTTGAATGCCAGGAGCTAAAACAATAAACAAAACCTCCCACCTCTCCCAGTCTTTGCAGGTTGGTTCTGTGCTAGAGTGCTCCTTTAACACCTAGCCAGGCTTGCACTGAGACTAGGTAAAGGCCCAAGAAAAAAACTTAGGCTTTTCTCAGATGTTTTGGAGCATGCATCTTGCACTGGGCATGCACAAGGCTTTCTGAAGTTCTTCATATTAGTCTACTTTTGAATGCCCTACTTTCCCAAAGAAACTCCTGTTTTTCCTCCTAGGCCTCAGGTTATCTATCTATGTCTCAGCTGTAATCTTTTGCTGCAGTGTGTCCATTTTAGAATGTTTTTGAGTAATTCCCCTACTTTCCAGGCCTGAGTGAGTTCTGATTTAGATGAAACAGAGGCTAGTGCCTTGTGTCAGCCCTTCAGATAGCTCCTGACAGGTTAGAACAGATATACACAGTAATTGAAGGGTCAGGTTGGCTTGCTCCCACCTCAACCAGGGGTTAAGATCTCACACTGGAAATGCAAGACTTCCATGTCCCAGACTGCTGCTGAGCCAGGGAGGGGGTCGGCCAAGGGCAAGTAAAAGCACCACAAAGTTCTCCTACCATTTAAAGTTGTTTTTTCTTGATTTAGCATTTGCTTGCCTGCTGTAAACCTTTGTTTTCCAGAGTTCTAACAAAGTTAGTTCCAATAGCTTCTGTTCTTTTTTGATCTGTTGGGGGACAGGAGCTTGGAGGTTCTACTCCACTGTTTTGCTAACATCACACTTCACGTTTTAGTTTAGAGTATATTACCCTGATGATTAAAGATGTTCTTCTGGAAGTTTTTGTCTTATGTATTACATTTATGTGTTATGATACATTGGACTTGGTTTTTATGTATGGTGCAAAGTATGGATCAAACTTTGATCTTTTGTATATGGATATTCTATTGTTCCAGTACTGTTACAGCAGGCAGGTAGCTAGATATGAGCAGAGAAATGCAGGCAGGGGCCAGGTGGCAGGAAATCATGCATCTTGTAAACAGCGGGGGTCCATGGGCAGACAAAGAAAAGCAGGAACCTCCAGACTGACAGCAGACCACGCATTTTGGGTGATAAGTGTCCTGGAGGCACACAAAGAAAGGTGGATAAAGGTCGAATCTCCTGCTTCTGAATGTAACCTCTTGCTCATTATGCTTTCATTACAAGAAAATTATCCTTGCAGAAAAGAAGTACTCATCATGCACCTACGTCATGACAATTCTGATCTAAGCTGAATGAGAACAAAAATCCCTCCCCTCCTCAGGAAGTTGGAGCTGGGATGAAAATCTGGGAATACCACCCCCAAACTCCTCCTTCCTCAATGAATATTCCGCCCCTTCATTTGTATGCCCCACATAACCAGCTTGCCAAAGAAACCCAGGGCACCTCCTCACCTGTCTGCCTGCTCTCCCTCTGAGAGTATATTCTTGCCTAAATAAATCCTTATTTTACTCTCTTAACTGAATTCTTTCCACGGCGAGGCAAGAAACTTAAATTCACTGGGAACAGTACCATTCATTGAAAAAAAACTATACTTTCTCTACTGAGAAAATTGAGTGGAAGGTACAGAGATTTCCCATTTGTCCCCCCTTCCCCAATACACGCATATCCTCTCCCATTAACAACACTGCCCACAAGAATGGAACATTTATTACAATAGATGAACCTACACTGACACATCATTATCACTCAGAGTTCGTCGTCTACATTAGGGTTTACTCTTGATATTGTACATTCTATGGGTGTAGACAAATTTATCGTGACATGTATTCACCATTACAGTCATTTCACTGCCCTAAAAATCCTCTTCTTTTTCAAAGTTGGTTTTTCTAGGTTATTTGCATTTCCATTTTAATTTTAAAATCAGCTTGAAAATTTCTACCAAAATGTCTGCTGAGATTTTGACTGGGGTTGGTTCAATCTATAGGTCAATTAAGGGAGAATTTATATGTTAACAATATTGAGTATTTCTGACTGATAGATATGGCAGATCTCTTCATATACTTATATTGCCCTTAATTTCTCTCAGCAATGTTTTGCAGGTTCTAGTGTACAGATCTATACGTCTTTTGTCAGATTGATTCCTATGTTTCATATTTTCGATGCTATTGTAAATAGTGTTGATTTTATAATCTCAATTTTCAATAAGATTCAATAAATCTCAATAAGTTGTTAGTTGCTAGTATATAGAAATAGACATAACTTCTATGTATTGATCTTGTATCTTAAAATTTTGCTAAATTCACTTATCAATTCAGTAATTTTCTTGTAGATTCCATATGATTTGTTACAAAAATAATTAGGTGATCTGAAAATGAAGGCATTTTCACTTCTTCATTTATAATTTCTTTCTTTGTTTCTCCTCTCTCTCTTTCTCTCTCTCTCTTCTTTGTTTTTTGGTCTTATTGCACTGGCAGTATATTTTATTTTAACTGAAAGCACAGATCTAACGGTATCCTATGAGAATAAAACATGGATACGCATCCATGTTGGGATTCCAAAGGATACAAAAAAAGAGCCACAGAATAAATATGGTGCATCCTCTAAGAATATCAAAATTGGTGGGAAGAGGGAATTTGGATTTTTACTTTTTAAAGCATTTGTAACTTGCATGTATAATCAAAACCAGGAAAATCTTCTTTTTCAATGTTAATAAATCTTGGGAGAAATGAATTCTTGTCTTGTAAATATCTAGAATCAGACTACTTCCCGCTCTCTGCCACTTCTCATAGTCATCTCCTACTTGGACTATTTCACTCGTCTCCCAACTGGTCTCCTTGTTTCCATTCGTTACACTTTAGAGTTTATTTTCGATGACAGTATCCAGAGAAATCCTTTCAAAATGTTACGGAGACCATGTTACCCTCATTAAAATACTTCAGTGGCCTCCCTTTTCACTTACTGTAAAATCCAGTGGCCTTACAATAGTCATTAAAAGGCTATATGTGATCTGGCTCCCAAGTAAGGTTTCTGACTATGTCACTTACCACTTTCCCTTTATTAGTTACTCTGCTTTAGTTACAATAGCCTTATTTTTGTTTCTTGGATATAGCATTAACACTTCCATGTCACGGTCTTTGCATTTTCTGTTCCTGTTCCCTGGAATGCTTTTTACTCAGATATCTACATTATTTGCTCTATGATTACACTTATGTTTGTTCATTTACTGCCTCACCTAAGAGGCCATATCTAACCACACAATATGAAACATACCATTCTCCATTTATCTGACTCTGCTTCTTTCTGTTTTCTGTGTTGCGGTATTTACTCCCTGTCTTGGTTTATTTCTATTTATTTTTTTTATTGTATGTCTCACCACAACTAGATTATAGGTTGTGTGATAGTAGGGATGGTGTTTTGCTTACCGCTGTATCCCTGGTGCTTAGAATAATGCCTGGCATAGGGAGGGTTTCAATATATATAATTTATTTATTTATTTATTTTGAAGTATAGTTAATTTACAGTGTTGTGTTAGTTTCAAGTGTATAGCAAAGTGATTCAGTTATACATATATATTAGATAGATAGATAGATACATATTTTTTTTCAGATTCTTTTCCATTGCAGGTTATTACAAGACATTGAGTATAGTTCCCTGTGTGATATGGTAGGTCTTTGTTGTTTACCTATTTTATATGTAGTAATGTGTATATGTTAATCCCAAACTTCTATTTTATCTCCCCCTCTCCACCTACTATCCCTTTTGGTAACTATAGGTTTATTTTCTATATCTGTGAGTCTATTTCTGTTTTGTAAATAAGTTCATTTGTATCATTTTTTTAGCTTCCACATGTAAGTGATATCATATGGTATTTGTCTTTCTCTGTCTGAGTTACTTCACTTAGTATGATAATCTCTAGGTCCATCCATGTTGCTGCAAGTGACATTATTTCATTCTTTTTTATGGCTGAGTAATATTCCATTGTGTGTGTGTGTGTGTGTGTGTGTGTGTGTGTGTGTATAAACACACACACACACACACACACACACACACACCACATCATCTTTATCCATTCATCTGTCAATGAACATTTAGGTTGCTTCCATATCTTGGCTATTATAAATAGTACTGCTATGAACACTGGGGTGCATGTATATTTTCAAATTAAAGTTTTTATCATTTCTTGATATATGCCCAGGAGTAGGATTGCTGGATCATATGGTAACTCTATTTTTAGTTTTTTAAGGAACTTCCATACTGTTCTCCATAGTGGCTGCACCAATTTGCATTCCCACCAACAGTGTAGGAGCGATCTTCAATATATATTATTGAATGATGATTCTTTTTGAATGAATAAATTGATTTTACCAGCAATACTTGTATGTAGGGACTGAGATGCTGGCAAGTGATGATCTGGCCATGTGTGATTTCCTAAGGAATGAGTAGATCTGTTTGATACTGTTTAGTGAGCTGGTCAACATAAGAATCAAAATACACTTTAACATATCAGGTTTTCATGCTTCCACAAGTTATACTACAATTAATGTTTGGTCTAAAATCATGGAACCATGTTTACATCCATTCCTTGCCACAGTGAATTATCTAATTCATTTTTGTATGTTTCTTTCTTAACTTACCTTCATGCTTTCAACAATGAACATGAATCAGTAATTAAAACAAGAAATCATGAAACTGATGAATATACTCAAGGTAATAAACAAAATTTAAAAGAACCGCAAACCATCAGATGTATGAAAAGATTTGGCCTCATCTGTGAGACTACTTTAACACAAAGAAGGCTGTAATTTTTCAACTACAAATAATGAATCAGTAAGAGTAGTCCTAGAATCTTAATATATACACAGTTGCTACTTATATATGGGTTTTATTTTTGTGAAATTACAAACAAATCTAAATATTGCTATCTTTTCTTTGATAAAAACCAGAGCAATAATTTTATGTAAACATTGCATTTGCAATGTGCAAAATTTATGAAAGAAAATATCAAGAATTTTCTAGCAATTAGGAAGAGAAAATTCTTGGCTAGGAGCAATACAGTTTAAAAGTAAAAATAAACAAATGATATCTTGCTTGATGCTTCCTTCAAAATGAGTTTTAGGAATCACCTGGGAGAGTTGAAGTTCATATAATAAGAGAAAATTTGACAAAGCCCTTTTTTTGTAATTATAATTTAATCTCTTTAAAGCAAAAAATATTACACCAACTAAAAAAGATTCCCCTATTTTCTGTTTTTCCACAGTTAATTCTGAAGCTTTGAAGTATTTATATGTGAAAACCAAGAGGACACTCCGCTATTAAACATTTCAATGTGATTTTAATTAAAATGGACATAATATATATTTTTCCTATTCAAAACATTGACTGTAGCTGCTTCTGTACTAAACCATACAAAAACAAATTTTAAAATGTAACTAAACACAAACAAAAATAGTTAAAAGCAAACACAGTTTTGTTCCTTATTTTGAAATATCTTTTTGCTCAAATTTCCTCCATATCCACATTAATCTATTATCTTTTTTGTTGGCGAGGACTTTTGTCTTATTCTCATTTCTGCATACACATTCCTATATATCAACTTCCTTATTCCCCCGTGCCTAGAAGAGTATTTTGCATTTTAATATTTCAGTAGACAGATATTGTGTTTTGAAATCCACAATTATTTGTGGTACATAGATATTTGTGGTACATAGATTTGAGGTATGATGAGGCCAATAAAGGACTGTCTCAGCACGTACAATATATCAATAACCTCATGACAGCTAGATAGATTAAGTCAAATTAATAGCAAAATAGACCATGATATACTGGTTTTCAAATAGTACTTCATCTTCTCATAAATTGGAACTCCACTATGCAGTGTAGATAATATTTATCACACTTTGAGTTTGCAAATTCAAGTGACATATAGATAAAACTCATGAAAATACCTGGAAGAAAAAACAGAATCATATTACCTTTTTGGTTACAAAGAACCTGTTTAGAGAACATCAATATAAGTGGTAAAAAGCTATTAGAAATTTTCTTTTGCTGAAGTGATAAAATTTCTACTTTTAAGTTTGAGATATAAAAGTCCAAAGTTCAATTTTCAACAGAAATTAATTTTTCACATTCTGGCATCAAGAATACACTTAGTCTTGATATCTATCTGTGGTAAGAGGGAAAGCCAGAAGAAAAAGGCAACCTCTAGAATAATTTAAAAGATGTAGTCTCTCTGATCTCCCAAATACTTGAGAGAACAAAAATGGAAAGAAATACCTCTATGAAAAACCCTGTCATCTTTAGAAAAATTACTTCCACTCCATCATTTAGATGCCTTCAGGAACAACTAATATAAGACTGTTTTCATGAACTTGATGTTAATTGTTGGCTAAAATAACTAACAGTAAATTCAGTGTCTCTCACTCTTTTCCTTAGTAACTATTTTGGCTCTGCCTCTTTCCATGTGTTGGTTTCAAAGTGAGGTTGTTATTAAAACCATGGAGTCAGTCCCAAGCTTCAGATTAATTCTTGACAATGAAAGAGAATGGACAAAAGTCATTTAAAGGATTATTTCCAGAAGATAAAAGGAATAATTGTCACAGTTTTCCAGAAAACCTTTTATCACATCCCATTGGTCCAAACTGGGTCACATGTCCAGTCTTAAACCAATCACTGATGAAGGAGGGTGAAGTTATTATCAGTTCAGTTGCACCCAATTTAGCAGCTGGAGGTGAGCTTGCCTTCTCCTGGCACAGAGGGGAAGAAAGGAAGAAAAAGCTAATATCTATAGGGAAAAAAAAAAAGGAGCTCTGCCATAGATGAGATAAATGGGAGGAATGGGTGCAATTTCTATTCAATACTTTCAAATTTTGAGATATGAAAGTCAAACATGATAATATGCACTATAACCATATATATTCTTAATGCCAATCTGTAAAGGAAATGCATCTTTATATTCTTGATGCAAATAGATGAATATATTTTTTTGAGAATTGAGCTTTACTGATAAAGTTTCAATTTATATTTAATATTGGGTTGTGGCCAATAATTTTATTCCCATTATAGACTCAGATTGCTAGAAAGGTCACAAAATTTTCTATTATTCCAAACAAAAAGAAAAGATGGCTAAAAACATAAGCTAGCCTGTAAAATAATTAATTGAAATGTTATTCTTTATTTTTTGTGTTATTTATATGTAATGAAGTTCAAAACAGCCCCCAAAGATTAAATGTATATTCATTTGGGTCCATTCCTAACACAGCTCTATTTAGCATTGAAGATTAACATCTTTCATCCTGTAGATTCTATTTTTCTCAGTTCCAAATCCATTAATAAATCAGAAGCGCAGCTTTTTGAGAACGTGAAAGTTGGAATATTAGATGAATGCTCTATGTAAAGTATATGGTATATTTGGACTCACTTGCCGTAGTGGTTGGAAACATATTTAGGCCTATAAACTCCAACTTCCCCACCTCCATCTCAACACACCATACACTTTGCCATTTGTTCTGAAGAAATCAACAGGTCTTCTTGCCATGTGTTTCCAGTTAAGGATAAAAAGAAGGTGGTTTGCAATGGGATATACGATGTAAACTTGCCCTCTTGTGCTTTCTTTGCCCAGCTGACAATTCCATGTTCTACTATTGTATAACAAAGAAAAAAATAGGGAATTGTAACTAGTTTTTTTTTAAAGTGCTTCTTTAATTTAAAAAAAATTTCTACAGTGCTAATTCTACTAGAGCTTTTGGCTATAGGTGATCTCAGACTTCTCTTGATGCTAATACTTGCAACAGATTTTTTGCTAATTTGTTCCTACCACTTAGTGTTTGAGGGGCAGCAGTCATTGGTTATGCAAAGGCAGAGGAAGAATGCCTAGGGAGAGTAGGGAAACTAAGAAAGAGTGCACTGCTTATGACTGATTTATTTCTGTTTTTCAGTATCACATTTTTAAAGTTAATTATTGATTTCCATTTTTTTAAAGGACAAGTAAGTTGGGGCTATTACTCTAGTGCTAGAAGGAGAAGAAATGCTCTACGTGGCTCTTAGAGTACTGTACTCCAGCCTCATACTCCACCTCCATCATATTTGTTAAAGCCACACTGTTCCTGTTCCTGGTGGTTATTCTTTTTCTGTAATGGTCTGTGATTTCTGCTCTAAGTCCTATCAAATTGCTCAGGGCTCTGTCTGCCTAGCCTTTGCCTGGGCTCTTCTTCCTGGGATACGGTACCTCATTCCTAAGTCATACCTCATTCCTGAGTCATAGTGACTGTGTTAACAAACTGTGGTCTTGCCTTACCATGGATAGATAAATAGCATTTCAGTTTCCAGGAATCAAACTCTGTCACCATGCTTGCAGTACCCTAAAATTCTTTTTTATGCTCCTACCAATTATAGGAAAATTTTTGGATACAGGCATCATTAAGAAGTTCAAAATTTCCTTCATAAGTCTCATTCGGCTCTAAAAATTCCATTTTTTTGTCCAAACTACAAATATGATCTTACTAGTATATTTACATCCTACAGGAGATTTAATATTACTTTCGATTTGGTGTATTAGTTAACAGATTACCAGCTACTATGCAAATAAACCCTAAAATTTAGTAGTTTATCATTCTAGAAGTTTATTTCTTTCTCATGTTACATCCCAAAACACGTGTTCGGTGGGCAGCCTTACATGAAGCAATTCAAAAAAACAGGCTCCTTTCATTTTATTGTACTGCCATTCATGTATGTTTATGGATACTTCTCTTCTAGCTGGAGGAGAGAGTTCAGAACATCCACCTGTTTCTTATCCTTTTTAGCCTAGATGTGGCACATGTCATTTCTTCTTACATTTTGGGGAAGAATATAGTTCCAGGAGAAATGGAGGCTTGAAAATATAGTTCCTGAAGGGGCAACCTTTTTCCAGAAACCAGTCTATTCTATGAAACGGGAACACAAATTGTTAGAGGACTGGTAGCTACTGGCCAAAAACAGTATGATTAACTAGAGAGATTGTCTTAATAGTCATTCTAGAAAAACACAAACAAATGCTCATCTTGGAAAATAATTCATAACCTGGCAGAAGTAAGATTTGCAGCACTTGGACACTTCAGCTTCTATTTCTTTTATTTATTTAGCAAGTATCTTGTACTGTTCTAAAAAAATAGTGTCTTAGATCCTAAGAGGTTTTATAATAATAAGGTAAGTTTTATTTCAGAAGGGAAAGAATATGCATACTGAGGTTGAACAAACTAGTACATGTAAGGTGGATGGTGATAGCCAAATTTCTCACTCTTTGAAAGGGAAAGCCACAGGCTACAATGAATTATATGGAACTAGACTATTAGAGTTAGAGGCATCAGTATGAACTCATGTTTAACTTAATATAAAGGTACAGATATAGAAGTTGTCCCTTAGTATCCATGAGGGATTTGTTCCTGGAGCCCCCATAGATACCAAAATTTATGAATACTCAAGTCCCTTATATAAAATGGCTGTAGTACAATGAATACAGTCTGCCATCTGTTTGAATCCCTGGATGTGAAACCCGTGTATATGGAGGGCAGACTGTAATTACCGATATGTATGTATATATTTCCTAGCTCAGAGGGCCAAGAAGCAGTGTTAGCACAGTAGTAGTGAGCACACCAAGTACTCAGATTGTGGCGTTCTCTGAAAAAGGGAATCAGGGCTCTTTGGAGAAATGATTGATTCATCAAATACAAGATAAAGCTAGAGCATCTTGTCCTACTAGAAATTAGGGAAGTGCTCAAAAATAAAAGGTGCGGGGGGTGGGTTAGGGGCATGTCAAAGGGACTCAGGAGTCAACGAAAGAGTTCTTAATGACTAGAGCTGGAACAACTTAAGCAATAAAATAAATAATATAGTGTCAGATTGTAAAAGTATAAAATAAGTATCCATGAATAATATTTATATAACTAAATGATCAGATTATAAATAAGTGGTTGAGAAGAGACAAACCTTCCTTATAGAAGACTTTCAAAGAATTTATATGGCTACTTCTAGGACATAGAGCTCAATCTCCTCATTTCTGCTCCTTCCTGAGTACTGGCTGTACTTAGTGACTTGCTTCCTGAGAGTAAAACGTGAAAAGGGGGGAAAGTAACTTTACTTTGAAGAAACATGACAAACTGTAGCTTGGCCAGGTGCAAGATTATCATCATCAGTGATAAGACATATTGATGGTATGTACCCTAGATGTGATGTGAGAATGGCATTTTACCTCTGTGGTTTTCCTTCCCAAAATCAGTATTTCCAAATGAATCATGAGAAAAGCATTAGACAAACTCACTTGAAGAACATTCTACAAAATACCTTAATTCAAGACTGTAAAGGGCTTATAAAATAAGGAAAGAATGAAAAATGGTCACAGACAAGATAAGACTAAGGAGACATGATGTCTAAACTTAGTCTGGCATTATGGACTGGTTCCTGGAATAGAAAAAGGACATTAGTGGAAAAACTATTGAAATCTGAATGAAGTGTAGAGCTTAGTTAATAGAAATGAAGCAATGTTGGCTTCTTAGTTGTGATAAATGTACCATGGTAATGTAAGATCTTAACAATAGGAGAAACTGGATGAGGGATATATGGAAACTCTGTACAGTTATTACAACTTTTCTATAATTCTAAAACTACTTTAAAACAAAATTTACTTATACATATCTTAAAAAAATTAAATCTGTATGAATTGACAGACCCCAGTCTGTCATTTTACCTCACAGTGCAATGATCTAGATCAGGGGTCCCCAACCCCTTGGCCACAGACCACTACTGGTCTGTGGCCTGTTAGAAACTGGGCTGCACAGCAGGAGGTGAGCAGCAGTTGAGCTAGCGAAGTTTCATCTGTATTTACAGCCGCTCCCCATTGCTCACATTACCACCTGAGCTCTGCCTCCTGTCAAATCAGCAGAGGCATTAGAGTCTCATAGGAGGGCAAACCCTACTGTGAACTGCACATGTTAGGGACCTAAGTTGTGTGCTCCTTACGAGAATCTAATGCCTGATGATCTGAGGTGGAGCTGAGGCAGTGATGCGAGTGCTGGGGAGTGGCTGCAAATACAGATTATCATTAGCAGAGAGGTTTGACTGCACAGAGACCATAATAAATCAGTTGCTTTCAGACTCATATCAAAACCCTATCAGTGAGTGGCAAGTGAAAACAAGCTCAGGGCTCCCACTGATTCTGCATTATGGTGAGTTGTATAATTATTTCATTATATATTACAATGTAATAATAATAGAAATAAAGTGTACAATAAATGTAATGCGCTTGAATCATCCTGAAACCATCCTCACCCCCCACCCCCCGGTCTGTGGAAAAATTGTCTTCCATGAAACTGGTCCCTGGTGCCAAAAAGGTTGGGGACCGCTGATCTAGATGAAATAAAAATTACATCATGTGCAAGTAAATTCCAGAAACTTAATCCATGATGTCTCAAACAGGCATTCAGCTGAAATGAACAACAGTTATAGATGCCATGAAGAAAACGAGGGGTGAAAAGAGTAATATACAACAATTATACCATTCTTTTATAAACTAGAAAAAGAGAGGAACATCCTACCTTATAAAATTTATTGCATGGAGCCATACGTTTAGGGTCTTTCAGATACTCTGATCAGCAAATGTGAAGGATATAGTAATTCATTATGAAGTAAAATTTTAGAATTTCAAGGGCATTCAACCCCACACAAATTATCTATCTATCTATCCATCTCTCAAACAGTGCTTTTAGTATCCCAAGATAAGTTGCACTATTAAATCTGCTGTTAAAGAGACTGGATTATTTCCTGGATCCTCAATATCTTCATTCATTGTGCTCTTTTTATATCCCAGATAACTGCCCTGATTTATCTAGGATATCTTCCTAGAAGAGCCCTTGAACAATTTTGACGATGTAAGTATTTTTTGGAAAAGGACTCAAAATAAGTTTAATAAGATTTATTATGTTTCTTCTAAAAGTTCTGGATAAGAATACTTTAGAGTGAAAAGAATTTAAAACAGAGCATTCTAAGCCTTAGGACGCTGGCTGATCCAATTTAAGACCAGACTCATATTTCAAAAAGACACAGGAAGGACTTTTTCGAGGTCAAAGTCATAGGGAGGGTTTTTTGTAAGAACCTCAGTTTCTGCCATTACAGGACTTGGGAGGCAATTGCTTAGCACACAGATTTTAGAGTCAGGGCTAGAATTGAATCCATTTTCTTCATGTACCATCTATGTGATCTTTGGGCAAATAGGCTTTTTTAATCTCTGATTTTTGCATTTAAAATGGGGAAATGATAGTAATTACTATACCAGGCTAATGAATGAATCAAATGAAATAATTTGGGGGTCATCACAGTGCTTAGTACATAATAAACAATTCAAATATAAAGCCTACAGTTATTAACTGTCCATGATTGCTTTTCCCCAAACTAAAACACTTGGCCTGTTCTTATAATTCCATTATTCTACGTATTAGTAAATGGTGTTACATACAGGTACTACTATCATACCACTCATTCATTGTCTAAGGGGGACCTGGTAGGGGATATAAACTGTCAGGAACTTCTCTATAGCTGATGGCAAAGCTATATCTATCCTGTTAGGGTGTACCTGAAGAGAGTCCACCGATGCTGAACTTTAGAAGCAAACACAGAAAGGAGAGAGGTGATCAGAAGTGCTACAGGGGATATGGACAAAGCACTAGCAGTGTCCTTCCAGTCTTGCAAATAAGTTATCTTCCCTCTTGTCACAGGAAGTGTCCTGGAACACTTTCTATCCTCCACCTTTTGGATTTCAACTCAAATGTCACTGTCTCAGGTAAACTTTGCCTAATTTTCAGTTTGTGGTGATACACATTTAATATTATATCTATTTGCCTAGTGTTTTCTCCTTCTCCCCATTATCCATTGGCATAACCATGCCTACTTTTGCTTATTGTTTTACTTATCTTGGCATACAGCGGGACCTTCAATAAAGGAAAAGTGAGGGCAGGGGAGAAAATGGGAGCCTAAGTGCTTGAGAAGCAGACCCTGGGGGGCATTTAACTTCAAGAAGAATTTCACCACCCTTCCTTGTGATTTGGAGAATTCAGTGCTGAATCAATATGACCCATTAATTACATGCAGTTTGTAAAGAGAAATTTGATGCCACATATGGTCAGACTGGGTTGTTTTTGCTAATGAGCACAGACGTGTTTAGGAAGTTAAGACAAGCCTATCCCACTAAAGATATTCCATGTTTTCCAAAATTAGTTAAATCCCATCTGAATGAATGCATTTTCAGTTCAATAGCTCACGCCTTCATTCAGCAAGTCTTCATTATTATTATGAATGCTGGCTTTGTGCTGAGCCGTGGAGGTGTGGAAGTTACTGGGGTTACAAAAATATGAGGAAGATATATATTGACTTTTATCATATGTAATCAATTGGAAAATATATTAAACAAATGAGGACACATATTTACTTCAGAATAGTTGATAAATGATTTGAAGGTAAAGTATGGCCATAAATGATATTAGTAGATAAAATGATATTAATATACAGTTTATATGTTATATACAAAACTTACAGCTAGGATATATAATTTTGGGTTTACTATACAGATGAGAATAGTTGAAATTTTCATTCTCTGATACATTTTGCTGATATATGTCTTTGGAGAAACCAGAATACCTTTATCTACTTTAATATGTAATATCCTTCATTCTCATTCCAAATAATTATTATTGTTGTGGTATGCCATCATTTTGTATTGATTTTAGATGTCATTTCAATGCTAAACCTATTTTCCCAAGTAAATCTGTAATGCTCATGTTTTGTGAACAACTTACATTCTTTTGCAAGTAAGGAAAAATATCAGAACACCTTACTCTGTTGTGAGAGAAGAAGGTAAATAAAATTCCAAAATGAAAACAGTTCAAAGAAATAATAAAATTCCATAAGGAAGCCAAGTATATATAAGACATTATAGAAATCAAACAATGAATGTTTAATGAACAATTACTACTGGTAATGTTGTCTAAGTAATCAAGTAGATTAAAAGAGTTCATGTAAGACATGATTCCTGACTTTAGTGTGCATTCCAACAGTTGAAGAGATGACATAATTGCATCACCAACAAAAACATGATGATAGCTGTCATTTATTGAGCATTTGTTGTTTTAAGTACTGTACTTTACATGCATTTCTCTTATTTACTTCAAATAAAACCAGTGAGTTAGGAACTATTATTATCTAGATTTTACATCTGATTATAGAGATTAGATCCTGAAACCTGGTTTAGAGAACCTGACAAGAACTAGTTTGAGGAAGATGGCATTTTACAAAGAAAGGATTATGGAAAATGTTTCTATATCATTTCAGAAAATTGAACAATACACAATATACAAATACCTAATACATAAAATTCTAGATGGATTAAATCACTTAAGGATTTTAATGTATTAATTGTTTTGAGAAACTGACAAAAAAAATGTAATACTGTGAAAAATAGGCTACTTTTAAAAGGTAATGCAAACAAAGCCCATAAGTAATCAGCAAATTTGACTACAAATTCTTTTTTATTTCTGAATGACATAACACCCTGAGTGTAAAGTTAAAATATAAATGACAGAGTAGGATTTGTAGGTCACCGTGTATGATCAGGCCATTCAGGATGGTGCTCTCTTGCTCTCTGTACCTCCCCTGGTTTACCAGTCCCTGCTTCACTCACATGACTATCCAATCCTCTTAATTATAAAGCTTAATCAGTAACAGCCAGCATGCTTGCTCACTGCCCCAGCTAGTGATTGTTCTAATCCTTAGGCCAGAACGGCTTCACCTGTTAGTTTATTAGAGGGAAACACCTGCCCTCTATGATGGTAATTAACCAGAGGGGCTTTGAGGGACGTTCCCCAGCGGCCGGTTTCCCTGGTAACTGAAGTAACCTGACATCAACTACCCCTATAAATGGTAGCCTGCTTCTCCCTGGAGTAGTGGAGAGTGCTGCCATGTTTCCGTACACGGTCAGGTTTCACTCCAGGACCTTCGCTTCGGACATGTAAGATTCCCCTATCCAGTAAACCACTGACATGTATGGCACTGTCTTTGGGCTTTTTGGTCTCGAGTCTGGGCAACTACAAGTCTTGCAGGCCTGCGGGGTGCAGCCCAACACAGAGGAAGCCAGTGTTCCCGCTGCCATGTCTAGAAAACTGAGATAAACTATAACAGTAGTGTTTAAAGCATATAGGATAGCTGTGAAAACAAAGAAGACTTGAACTAAAGTTTCAGAGAGGAGAGAGCTTGCCTTTGGTGAGATGACAACAGCCAACTATTTACTTTCTTGGGGGCATTTTCCAATTCTCAGTTTAAACTGCAGATTACCTTAGTTTTTCCTTAGGGACTGTATGAAGGGGAAGATAAGCCGACAGAGATTTTTTTTTTTTTTTTGCGGTACGCGGGCCTCTCACTGTTGTGGCCTCTCCCGTTGCGGAGCACAGGCTCCGGACGCGCAGGCTTAGCGGCTATGGCTCACGGGCCTAGCCGTTCCGCGGCATGTGGGATCTTCCCGGACGTTCGTGTCCCTGCATCAGCAGGCGGACTCTCAACCACTGCGCCACCAGGGAAGCCACTAACAGAGATTTTGAAGAACAGTCTAGTGGTATAATGGATGAGAATCTAGACAGGCCATGGCCTTTCTATGTGGAGCCATAGAGAGGGTAAAACCCGTGGCTGGTTTTACCCACAAAGTATGGCGTGGCATATTTAATTGAAGCTGTATGTAGCAAGAACCTAAAGAGGTATGCTCAAAACCTCTCATACGCAGAACTAAACATCCCACTGCCTTTTAGGTCTGAGGCAACAGACTTCCTAGACTATAAATTAAAAGCTTTTGGTAGGGCACGTCAAAGGAATAAGGAAGAGCCAGAAGTACATTAAATCTTCTAAAAATGAACCCTAGCTCCCCACCTTTTTCAATCCCTAATTGAATGGATGGAATCAGCACCTCACCCTATCTGCCCATCAGAACCAAGAGGAAACCCTCTTTGGGGGAAAATAACATCAGCTGAAACCTCTGTAGTTTTTTTTTTTCCATGTACAATACTTAATGTAAAATAAAAATCACAAGCTATGCAAATTGACAGAAAAATGTACTTAAAAATCTTGAAGAAACAGGCAATAGAGTTAGACTGACAGATGGTGCATACATTGGACTCAGCAGGACAAAGACATTAAAACAACTATTATAAATGTTAATTAAAATAGATTAATATATGGACAAAATGCATTAAAAGATGTTTAACTTACCCAGAGAGTTCAAATCTATACAAAAAAAGGGCTTTCTGGAACTGAAAATGCAGTATCTGAATTGACTGATTCAACACAGTGCAAGGCAGAATTAATGACCTCAAGACAGGTCAATAGAAAATATACAAGCTAAATCACAGAGAGGGAAAAAAAGAATGGGAATAAAACTAGTATGGAGTATAAAAGAAATGAGAGGGACATACTCAAATGGGAATGGGAAGCATTCTATAATCTTAGGATTAAGTAACTATATATATATATATATATGTATATTTAATTTTGTGATTTTTTCAGAAACTTTTCTTAGACTTCTCTTCCTCTTAAGTAAACTAGGAAGGCTAGAGGGGTATGAAATTGTCTAACTGAATTGCCCTTCTCCCAGATCAGATAAGTCTCTGGTAAAGTAGTTTCCCTTGAGGTAGGTCTCTTTGATGGATAATGCTGAGCCTATTTCAAAATAGGCCTGTCTGAAGCACAAGTAAAGTTGTCTCCAATCTTCACCATAAGAACTGGAGTTTCTTGATGATAAAACCCATGAAAGTGTGAGGGCTCCCCAGGAATTTTTAATCTTTAATCTAGTCCACACTCAGCCTCTAGTATTAGTCAATTATGATTTAAGGGTTCATACAGGGTCCAGCTGGTAAACTGATCTCAGCTGTGATTCTTTATATTCACCTGTCTCTCCAGCTTTCAAGGCAGCAGTTGGCCCTGGGACCTAAAATCTCTGATGGATCTAAGAAGAATGTCGACTTTCAGATTGTGCCGTGATGACTTCCAAGCTCTTGACGTATCAGAACTGAAATCGTAAGACGTGATTACTTTTCATTAGTTTTTTGCTTTGTGGCTTTCCTGACAACACTAATACTATACTTTCGCACTATAAATGTATGTGAATGAAGCCTGTTGTTACAAATTCTTGAGATTTTTTTTTCAGTTTAAGATGAGACAGACAAGATTTTTTAAAGTTTTTCTTGGCCATAACATGTTTTCTAGTCCTGTTTTTTTATAAATTTATCTATTTTTATTTTTGGCTGCGTTGGGTCCTCATTGCTGTGCACGGGCTTTCTCTAGTTGCGGCGAGCAGGGACTACTCTGTTGCGGTTCATGGGCTTCTCATCGCTGTGGCTTCTTGTTGTAGAGCACGGGCTCTAGGCACACAGGCTTCAGTAGTTGTGGCTTGCGAGCTCTGAGCTCAGGCTCAGTACTTGTGGTGCACGGGCATAGTTGCTCCGTGGCATGTGGGATCTTCCCGGACCAGGGAATGAATCTGTGTCCCCTGTATTGGCAGGCACATTCTTAACTACTGTGCCACCAGGGAAGCCCCTCTAGTCCTTTCTTTGAGTGTGTTGTCTTTTACAATTCCTGTTTTATTCAGAGTTCTCAATTCCAATGTCTTATGTTGTTCTAGCTCAGGGCCTTACCTTTGTCCTCTAGAAGTAAGATTAGCAAAAGCCCTTAGCCACAAATTCTGAACCTACTTAGCACTGTGGTTTCCCGATCCTGCTTCACTCTCGGCCCCTTACATAACTGCATGTTCAGATGGCAATTTAAAGGTTGGTTATTCCATTATTTTTAACCCAAAACATCTATGTATTTTTTTTTTGCAAGCGTATTTTTAATTTCTCTTTAGATACCCCAAACAAGTCAACAAATAATCTGAAATCTCGTTCCCTTCTGGTTCATAACTGTGTTGTGGAAAGTTCAGATTATACAATAAGTGATGCTTGGATCACCGGACTGTTGTAGCTATAATTCATTAATGGAAGCAGTTTTTAAACCTACATGTGCTAGGCAGGAGGAATGCAAGAATGAGCAGGACAGCATTAGTTAAATTTCATTTCCTCTAAGATCTTTCTATCTAAAGTGTTAGGGAGGAAAAATCTTCCCTTCTTGCCTTCTCGGTTCTTTGGCTGGTCTAGTAATTAAATTGACATAAAATACATCAATAGGAGAAAAACTAATTTTGTATGTATGGGAGCTCCATAAAAATGAGACTCAAAGAAGTGACCAAAGCAGGAAACTCTTAGATCTTTTATACAAACAATACATCTGTGAAGAACTGACAAGACAGAGGCTGGGTTTGGGATTGTAAATTAGTGAAGAAGTTAATAAGGTTTATTTATACAGTCTTCTTTGCTCTAAATTCCCTATTTCTGGTGTTAGGATGCCTTCCACCTTCCTGATACAGTATGGGTCACTTTTCACATGAAAGATTTTATTTCCTGCTTTTGGCGGGGGTGGGGGGTGGTGGGGGGAAAGAGTTTGAGTGTCAGTGTCCTTTTTTGCTGTTTGTCAGGTGACTTTAATTCAGAATAATCAGTATGCCCAAATGGCATATTTTGGGCTGATCTATTCTGTTCCCATTCAAAAGACAAATTTAAAAATATGTCTAGAAAAGCAAAGTGCTAGAAGTACATGTATAGAGTGATAACACAGTGAAGAGAGAAATGCTTAAATGTGCCTTGTTGGGGTAAACATTATGGTGGACGTCTAAGGGGAAACTGAATGCAGAAGGTGATGATTGGGGGGAAACTTGAAGAGTAACTAGAAATGTTCTGGATCTAAAAGGATATGTAGGGATATCCAATAATCAGAAACAACAATATGCATAGGTGACAAGAGGAAGTAAGTGAATTTCGCTGTGGCTGGCACGCTGTGTTGGTAGGAGGTGAGGGTAGAGGAGAAGTATATAAATCAGGCCACATGACGGGTTTCATGTTAAAATGAGTCTGGACTGTGTTTTGAAGATGAAATAGAAAATGTTGAAGTATTTTAAGCAGAAGAATAAGAGCATGGTGAGAAGAAATGTGCTTTAGAAAAATAGATGTCTAGAGCAGTGGTTCTCAAAGTTCAGCATGTATCAGTCTCCTGGAGAGATTGTTAAAACCTAATCACGGCACAGAACCCCTAGAGTTTCTAAGTCTGGAGTAGGGTTGGAGAATTTGCATTTCTAACAAGCTTCCAGGTGATAGAGATACTCCTAGTCTGATCACACCTTGAAAATCACTGTAGAGAATGCCTAGACTAAATGAAGGGCAGGCATGGTTAACCAGGCCAATTAGCTAATGTGAAAGCAATAAAAACCCATCAACCAGGCACCAAAAAGTGAAACAAAAACAGCAACAGCAAAATTACTCAATTTAGTTGTATTTTAGTGTAAAGGAACAAACTTAAAACATCTTGCTGTAGCATACATTCCTAATTGATCATTGTGATACCCTTTCTCCTTTCCTTCCTCTCCTTTCCTTTGCTTTCCCTTCATCCATTCTCTTCCTCATTTCTAACTAGTCTATCATGCTCTGAAGTGAGGTACCTGGACAGAGGTCCAGGAAGAAGCAAAGTTAAAATGTACAAAAGAAAGGGGGAAATAAGAGCAATAGGGTTACTAAATAATTATTATTCCTTAGTTAATACTTTTGTATGTTATGGTACAATAGTTCATACATTCTTGTGGGCCATCATAATTTCAGCTGCTAAGGCCTCTGACATCTTAGTCTGGTTTTGAGTAAATGATATGAGAAAAGACAAAGTATGAATAAGATGAGGTTAAGGCATTTGTGCTTCTTTCCCCTCCCCAAGTGAGCGGGGTTAACTTGGCTCCTGTAGTTAGGTTTTGATCTATTTAATAGGCCTTTAGAGAGAGAAGTAAATGTATAAACTGAGATTCCTGCAGTATGTAAAACCACTTATTTTAGTGGTTACCAAGCGAAGACTGCACAAGCTTTAAGTTAAAGTGCAAAGTAAAATCAAAGAAAAAAAAAAACAACTGGTGTTCTAGAGTCTGACCCCCAGGTCAATAGGATATAGGTTTCTATTAATAGGTTTTTTGATATTAGCACTCTTAAAAGGTGGTTTGGTCTTGAATGTTAGTAAGCCTTTTGGATAAAAAATGTTACTTACTATATGATTCTGGGTGTAGGACTAGAAAACATCTGTTCTTTTTAATTAATGGATTCACTTCATTGTCATTTAGTGGTCTGCTGGCTTTTAAACTGGTGGGTGTGGGTTTCCTTGGGGATTATTGCCAAGTAGAGCCAAATAGAAAAGTGGAGACAGTTTTGGGTGAAGTATAGTAGAAAAGAATAGCTTTATTGCTTTGCCAGGCAACGGGGGCCACAGCAGGCTAATGCCCTGAAAACTGTGTCGGTCCCTCTCCCACCAGGGGATAGTGAGGAGTCTTATAATGTTTAAGGAGCAGGGTGTGGTCAGCTTGTGGACGTTCTTCTGATTGGTTGGTGGTGAGGTAACTGGGAGTCAGCATCATCAACCTTATGGTTCCAACAGGTCTCGGGGCTACGTGCTTGTGAGCAGCATAGAGTTAACTTCTTCCACCTGGTGAGGTTTTCAGTATCTGCAAAACAGCTCAAAGGACATGGCTCAGAATATTATCTATAGTCCTTGAGGAAGAACTAAAGGTCCTTGACTTTGTTTAATGGCTAAAGTATTTTGTCTTGCTTGACTGTCTTCCTTTCTTTCTGTGTTTACTCATTTCTGATTAAATTTATTCTTTGACTAAAGTTTTTCTACAGACAAAAGGCAGGCAGAGGACATGGGTGCGGGCTTATTCCTGGGAAGGCCTCATAACTCCTGCTTGGTCACATTGTTACCCTGCATAGCCTTGGGATAATGTTACAAAACATGGGTCCCAGCAGAGTAGACCAATTTTTAAGATTGTATGTTTGGATTGCTGTGCCTTTGGGATGAGGAAATCAAGTACTACATCTCTGTAAAATTAAACTTTAAAACAATATCAACAACCCATAGCTTTTCCTTGATTATCTAGAACTCCTTATTGAACTATCAACGTACTTGCTTTTTAATTTTGAAAATGTTGTCAACTTATCCTAGGTGACAAGTCTTCAACCTTAAACTCTATTTTGGACATTCTTACCTCCCCCCGCCCAACTTTCCACAAAGATTTTCTTTTCTCACTCAACTCTATATAATACAAATTGCTTTACAGTCACTTTCCCAGTTATATTTCAGTACTTTTTCCTTCTTGTTCCCATAGCGCCTTATATATTTTGTAAAGGGACTGTAAATTCTTCAAAGGTTAAAAACTATTGTCTACTTATCTCTGTATCTCTATTAATCTGAATGTATTTATTAACTCAGAGATTATTCCCAACCTCTTACTTCTTTGACAGTCTTTTGTTTCTTCTCTTAACATGCCCTCTTATCTCACTGAAATATATGTGCTACATATTCTTAAGCTGACTTGGCCTTGTTTTATAGAACTCTTGTCTGATCTGTAAATCATCTGTCCAAAATAAAATGGTCATCATGAGAAGGTGGTAAGATTTGAGAACTGCAAAAATGCAGTTGGTAAGATAGAAATTACAGTTTATCATTATGAATACTAAAAAGAAATCTTTTTCTTCAAAAGAGTTATAAATAAAACTGAACAATAAATCAAAATTTTAAATGTTCTCATCCTACTCGGCTAAACACAAAATACTTAGTGAGGTATTTCTTAAAAACAATTGCTATATTAGGATCTGAAATATAAATGTATCATAATACCACTTATTCTATTTCCAAAAATTCCCATTAAAATAACATTGCTTTTTTTCTCCCTTCTGTCTACAATTCTAAGTCACAGGAAATGGTTAAAAGCGTTAGGTACATAATACAACCTACAGTGTCTTACTGAGTCCTAGCCTTTTCAAAACCTCACAACTTGAGTGACATATTCTAATGTCATTATTGGCTTGTTAGTATAATAAAAATAATATTGAATGTGAAGGGTTTTTTTTTTTTAAAGATCTTTGTTTCTATATCAAGGGTCTTAGCCTCTGGACTGCACAGCTTGTCTTCTAGATTTATAATGCAATCTTCTATTTTTAGTTCTTGAATAATAGAAAATGTAGGCAGATTACTCTTAACAAAAGAATCTTGCCTTTTTTTCACAGCAGCAGCAGCTGCTGGTAATGCAGGCATCATTGTTACTCCTGTACAAGGATATAGCTGAAAAGACCAATTCAGGATCAAGCAAGAATAACTGAATCAAAACGGTGTTACGGGGAAATTTAATCAGAAAGTATAAAAAGAATGCTTTTTGAAAAATCAGTGAGGGAGTTCCCTGGAGGTCCAGTGGTTAAGACTTCGCCTTCCAATGCAGGGGGTGTGGGTTCGATCCCTGGTCGGGGAGCTAGGGTCCCACATGCCTCACGGCCAAAAAACCAAAACATAAAACAGAAGCAATATTGTGACAAGTTCAATAAAGACTTTAAAAATGGTCCACATCAAAAAAAAAAACTTAAAAAAAAAAGTCAGTGTAATCTTTCCAACATTTATTTTAAAATGCACATAACTGTACTGCATATTAAAATACTGATTTTTTTCTTTTTTTTTACCTTGGCATTTTCTCTTTTCTTGGCCATTGCTTGTGATTTTTGCTAAGATTTAAATGTGAGAACAACAAATCCTATGGCTGAGTTAAATTCTAAGGCACGGAGGAAGCTACAACCACACTTCTTCTTGAAGCAGTTAGCATAGCAGTGAGCTAACATTCCCCCATTAGCTAGGTTCTGGATCATGGTACACTATAGACTGCTGCTATGAACAGATGTTGGTAGATGTTTAACCTTTTGTGAAATGAAGGAGGGTCACCAAATGTTATGTGTCTGAATTAAAATCGTGGGGGTACTTGGCACACTTCCCAGGGTTTCTCAATGTGTTTAGTGAACAGATTAGTTTCAATTAACTTGACTCTTCACAGAAGAAAATGGCAAAATATAAAGTGGCTCTCAAACACAGGATCATGTTTCTGTAGAGGGTGAAATATCTCTTGTGTTTTTAAATTTATTTTTGGTAACTCCAATTAAGGTGGGGAGCATAATTAATATATGGCATAGGATCTCTTATCTATTAGAGGGTCACCAGATGGTTTTTACCTTGTACTAGATCATTCCCAGTAAAGTCCACTTTCCATAAAGTGTTTCAGAGAATTTTATCACTGATGCTATCAACGGTATCTAAAAAAACACTTATAATAAAGTTTAAGATATACTTTGTGATGAAATGATTTTAGAATATTTCAGGATGAATACTGCTGGATTTGAAAAAGAAATAAGGTGTGTAGGAAATAAGCAGTAAAAATAAAGGAAAATACAACTGCATTTCAGTCAGTAAATTTGACACAGTATGGGGTACACAGTTTATATTGACTCTAGTCAAGTTACCTGCAAGTAAAAAATAAAATAGTTAAAATTTAAAATGACATTTTCTGCAGTTGTACTCATGTGTTTTTAGATGAGAGAAGGCATTTAGATCTCGTTTCATAAAATTCTATGTAGACATTAAGAGACATTTAAGGGTATTTAATGAAATACTCTCCACTATTTCTTAGGAAACATGGAGGAATGGGGCAATTAATAAACAGTTTCTGTTTAAGATCTAAAGGAAGTCACGTGTTCTATCTCAGGAGTCTACCTTTATGTTATATCTACTTCTGGATATGTAGCCATATTCACATAATTATTAACAACGTAAGACAGTGTATATCCACCCTTGTATACAATCTTATAAGAATTGGTGAAAAGAGTCCCAGAATTTGAGCATTGTATATATCCTTAGAGTTCACGTTGTCTTTCTCACTTTACATATGAGATTGCAAAGCTATGTTTTAATTCAGAGTACATACCTTGCTGTTGATAGTAAATTAAAATAAGCCACCTTTTACTGAGCCACCTTTTACTGAGAATTATGTTTCCATTGTTTTACATTCAATTTTCTGAGCTTTCAGATGAGGAAACGAAGTTCAGTAACTTATCTAATTTCACATAGCCATTTAATACCTGTGCTGGAATAGTTGAACGTAGGCCCATGTGACTCAAATTAGCTCATTCTACCACACTGCACTGACTCTTCTCATGGAGGGTGTTTACAGTGAAAGCAAAAGAGTGGTCAGTTATTTTTCCACACTAGATTTCTTTTCCATTTTTCCACTTAGATAGCAGTGTTATCTAAAGGAGATTTTGAAAGTAAGCAAAAGTGGGATGTAGACAAACTTTTTACAACCTTTTACATATCCTATCTCTGCCTTCTCAGGGCATTTCATGGCACATTTTTCTGCATCTCTCTCCTTCTCTAGACATCCTGGGACTACAAGGGGTTTCTGGTGACCCAGGCTCCTTGACTTGAGGTTGCCATCACCGTGCCCTCTCTTGGCAGTAGCATTTAGTACTTTCTATCTCTCTAAAATACTTGCTCTCATTAAACTTTACCTCTTCTATGACAGAAGACTGGGGATGGCACTCCACTTTCTAAGGTGACAGTTGACAAATTAATCCTCATACAAGGGCTAATAACTGCTACACCTTAAGGGTTGTGTCCTTTCCATAGGCGTATGCATTTTAACAGGAGAGGTACAAAGTTATTTTCAAAACGGTGTAACCCTTTAATGATGGGATATGTGATAGGATAGCAGGGATTTAAGGGAGAGACTTTGGGGAAAAAAGCCAAATTTGTCAGATGCCTCAAATCTCATTACATTTGCAAGTAAAGTTAACTCTAATTGTGTTTAATGTTTAAAAAATTGATGGAAAATCAATATAAAATACAATATTGTTTCCAGAGCAAATGATGGAAAATTAAAATCATAGTATCATAAAGAAAATAACAAACATAAGGATAAACTTGCTATTTAAATATGTGTTGGGAATAACAGTATGTTGATACAATCAATAAGAACATTAACCTGTATGTGTACATGACACATAAGCCAAAATTTGAACATCAAAAGAACACCATTTCCATTAGCATCAGTGAAGGAAGATAAGTGATTGGAAGGAAATACAACTGTAGTTTAATTTTAAGGAAGTGGCTTTATGGAATGATAAGAATGAAATTCTTTTTTCTTATAATTAATATTTTTTAATTGCATAAAGTGTTCCATTACTGCTTTGTTTAACAACCTATGGTTGATGTGTCACACATAATTTATAATACAGAGGTAAAAATACTGTCATTATAAACCAAGTGACTAGAATTCTGCTGTAAATGTTGTTAATACCCACCTAGAAAATTCGGGAATATTCTTCAAGAAACTGACTGAGTCACACACAGGTGCTCTATTCAAGAAAAATTAAATCAGACTCTTCTGGGAGTGAATCCATACACTGATTTTTTTTTTTTTCCTTAAGTCTCAAGTTGACTCTGATGTGAATTGACAAACTCTGGCCTCGGATACATAGATGATAGGATATGTGGAGGGACGGATCAAGGCAGAGGAGAACTAGAACTTACTTGATAAACGTTACTGGTGCTTGCAAGTATTTCTAGATCTCTCCCTACTCCTGGACATATAAAATATTATCTGTTGATGGGCTTCCCTGGTGGCACAGTGGTTGAGAGTCCGCCTGCTGATGCAGGGGACACGGGTTCGTGCCCCGGTCCGGGAAGATCCCACATGCCGCGGAGCGGCTGGGCCCGTGAGCCATGGCCGCTGAGCCTGCGCGTCCGGAGCCTGTGCTCCGCAATGGGAGAGGCCACAACAGTGAGAGGCCCGCGTACCGCAAAAAAAAAAAAAAATTACCTGTTGAACTTAAAGCCGTTTGACTTGCTTCTGTCAATAAAGTAGGAGTGGTGGCACTTAAAATTATGATTCTCCATACTCTTTTCCTCTGCTTGCATGAACCGTGAAGCACTATGTTAAGAGAGATGCCATAAGAATTGTAAATTAACTCATGAATGTTAACTGTTGTTCTGCCTTTGTTTGAATGAGAAATGAATCTTCATAATGTTAAACCATGGGTTTTCATGCTGTTTGCTAATTAATGTAATATAACTCAGCCTTCTGACTGAATGGCTTCAGGTGTCTATAACTCTTCTTCCAACCTTTTTTTTTCTTTACTACCATTATAATAGAGCATGCCCTTATCTCCAAGAGTAATCCATTACTTTTTTTTTTTTTTTTTTGCGGTACGCGGGCCTCTCACTGTTGTGGCCTCTCCAGTTGTGGAGCACAGGCTCTGGACGTGCAGGCTCAGCGGCCATGGCTCACGGGCCCAGCCGCTCCGCAGCATGTGGGATCTTCCCGGACTGGGGCACGAACCCATGTCCCCTGCATCAGCAGGCGGACTCTCAACCACTGCGCCACCAGGGAAGCCCCCATTACTTTTTATAATGTAAGTTACATGAGGAAAGGGAGCTTTTCTAATGTTTGCTTTTCATTTTGTTTGTTCACTTACATATCCCAAGTATCGGGGCAGATTTGCATCTCAAATATTTTTTGAATAAATGAATGTGCTTTGTATCTTATTGCCTTCTTATTCTCAGAAATTTACCTCTTCTATTAGCATTTGAAATCTATATATTACTTTGACCCAAGCTATTGCATCATCTCTCCCCTCCATTCTTAACCAAACACTGATGTCATGTACTCACCTTTCACTACATTTACAACTCACTAAAAACTCACCCCATCACTCTATAAAACTTTTAGAAAATATGTTAATAACTACTTTACCTCTAAATACAATGGATACTTTGTTCAGTCCTCATCTTACTTGGTCTTGACCAGCAACAATCAATCTAATGATCACTCTTTTTTGAGACTTTGTCTTCCTTTGATTGCCAAACCACTAGCTTAGTTATCATCCATACCCTCTGGAGGCAATTCCTTTCTTTCCTTTCCAGGTTTCTCCTCCTTTACCCATCTATTAAATGTTAGAATTCCTCAAGATTCAGCCCTCAGCTTTCTTTTCTTTTTTTTTTTTTTAGGCTGTATTCTCTATAGGCAATTTGCCTAGAGGCAATTCTTCCAAACTTTGTTTTTCCAGCCCATATCTCTCCACAGAGCTTAATATTTCTATATTGATTCATTTATCCAATGTTTATTGAGCTTTGACCATGAGACAGACACTATTATAAGCACTAGAGGTACATGGAATTATAAGACTGGCCACATCACCTTTTTGTTATGGTGCATCAAGTATAGTGGAGGAATCTGAAGCTTATTTCAACTATGAATATCTCTCCTCCTCCGTTTAAGCATAAGTGCCTCAAAAGGGGAGGCTGGATCTGATTTTTTTTCATCATTATATTTTCACTTCCCAACACAGTGCCTGGTAGGAACTGAGTGACTATTTGTTGAATGAATGAGTGAATTCACAAATAATTGATACCCATATTTTATGTGAGAATCTAATTTTGCTTCATTTTCTTGCCTCTGAATAAATCTCTTGACCCTTTTCAACTTGCTATTCCAGTACAGATACCTAAACTAAGAAATGCAAACAATTTCATATTTTCAGTTCCAACTAGAGTAATGTATTAAAAATATTAGCCAAATCATCTTCAGATGTAAAATAAGATATAAACATCATTAATAATATTAAAGGCAAAAATTGTAGAAGTCCTTTCACCCTTTTATTTGAGAATATCATTGGGCTTTATGAAGTGTTTTGTTATTCATTTTAATGAGTTATTTATTCATTGTTTTATTATTATTAGTTGTCTTTACTTTGCTAAGTGGAAAGTTCTTGTTTGGAAGTGACTAATAGAGTTCAGGCCGAAGTTTATGCACTCCAGCCACAACAGAGCATCCTTTGACATATATGTGAAATTCTCTAAATGTTAGTTCTACTTAGATAACAAAGGCAAGATTCTGAATGTAGAAGTACTAATTGTTTTTCAGTGGAGTTGGTATTTTCAGATTAAAATGGTGGGGCCAATATTTAAAGAAACTCTTGCCTTACCATGCTCCCTTTCTGTGACCACACAGCCAGCACCACCATATGTGGTTGTGTAGGCTGTGCACTGCATAGTGCCATTTGCTTAAGGAGGCAAGTGTGCAGTGAAACTAGTTCGTGGAATGTGTGGGGAAGTTATCTGGTTTCCCTGGGTCACTAAATTTTAAGACCTACTCCTAAAGTGTTTTGTCTTAGTCTCTAGCTCTACAATTGACTTAAAAAGCCCTGAAAATGCCTAACCTATTGTGTATCCAGCATATTTAGGGCTCTCCACGGTCTAGGAAGGTCAATAAGGAGAGCCACTATTTACCAGAACACATGTATTCTAGTTACTCTGGTCTAAATTAATGACCATGAGTGGATTTTAAGAGTTTAGGAGACTTCTGAAGGTGGGTGAGTAGTCACTGGTGCTTGAAAATGTGAACTGACATTATAGCCAAGTTGCCAATCTATTCTGGGAATTCTTGACACACAACTTGAAGTTTTTACATACCTTGTGGGTTCCATACATGGGAATTAAAAACAAAATAACCACATGGCTTTATTTGCTGTTTTGTAGCTACTGTGTATTTCAGATGCAATATTAAAAGCTGGATTTACATTTATACCATATTTGTCAATCTTGCTCATCATGTCACTTAGAATCTTCAGGCAGAGGTTTATGCTACTTAGGAGCATTAATGAGAAATCACTTTAACAAAGCCAGTGAAGAGCTGTTCTTAAAATCATTTAGCCTTATACCAAAACCAAGAGATTTTAAAATCAGCATTATTTATTCTTTATGTACTGCGATCTACCTTTTGAAGTACAGGAAATCAACTCAATTATGTCAGGAAAAATCTATTAGCTATAGAAAAAAATAGTCAACTTAGAATCCTGATTTTGAAGAATTGTAATAATTCAGCTTGATTCTTGAAATGGTAGCATTTGCCAAGAACAATTATAATTTGTCTTATTTGGAAAAGGAGTAACACTTTTCATAAAATTGCCTCTTCATAAATAGCTGTAAAAACACAGGCTCACATTTAAATATAAGATACACTACTTTGTCCATAAACTTTTAACCAAAATTTCTTAAGTTTTTCAAAAGTTTTTAGTATATTCAGTCATGCAACCATTACTACATCAATTTGAGAACATTTTCATTACTGCAAAAAGAAATTCCATACACATTAGCAGTCATTTCCCATTTCACCCTAAACCCTGTAGCCCTAAGCAACTACTAACCTGTTTTCTCTATCTATAGTTTTTCAATTCTGGAAATTTCATATAAATATAACATGCAGTATATGGTCTTTTGTGACTGGCTTCTTTCACTTAGCATAATGTTTTCAAGATTCATTCATATTGTAGCATGTGTCAATACTTCATTTTTATTAATTGCTAAATAACATTCCATTGTATGGATATACTGCTTTCTTGTGCATATTTCAGTTGACGGGCATTTGGGTTGCTTGCACTTTTGGACAATTGTGAATAACACTATTATGAACATTAGAACACAAGTTTTTGTGTGAAGTGTTTTCATTTTTCTTCGGTATATACCTAGGAGTGGAATTGCAGGGTAATATGGTAACTCTGTTTAATCTTTTAGGAGCTGCCAGGATGTTTTCCAAGGATACTGCACTATTTTACATTGCCACTAGCTGTGTCTGAGAGTTCCGAATCCTTCATATCCTCAGGAGCCCTAGTTATTATCTTTATTATAACCATACTAGTAGCTGTTCAGTGGTATCTCGTAGTTTTGATATGCTTTCTCTAATGGCTAATGATGTTGAGCATCTTTTCATGTATTTATTAGTACTTTACATATCTTCTAATTTCTTGCAATGTTTTATAGTCTTCAGAGCATAAGTTTTGCAGTTCTTTTAAATTCTTTATTTTTGATGCTATTGTAAGTTTTCTTTTCAGATTGTTCATTGGTAATGTACAGAAATATAGTTTTTTGGTATATCAACCTCATGTGAAATTTTTTTTGAACTCAATTACTCTACTAGTTTTTTTTTGGGGGGGGGGGTTGTTCCTTAGGATTTTCTGTATATGAGATCATGTTATCTGCGAATAATTTTATTTCTTCTCAATGAGTATTCCTTTGGTTTTTTTTCTTTTTTTTTTCTCTTGCCTTATTGACCTGGCTAGAACCTCTAGCATCATGTTGAATAAAAGTGGCAAAGTAGATGTCCCTTTATTTTTCTTGATTTTAGGGGAAAAGCATTCAGTCTTTAACCATTAAGTATGGTTTCAAATTTTCTTTAAATCCACAGATTCCCTATCAGATTAGGTAAGTTCTATTCCTAGTTGGTTTTTATCATGAAGTTGTGTTGTTTTTTGTCAAATGCTGTTTCTGCATATATTGAAATGATCATGTGTTTTTTATCATTTACCCTATATTATGTTAATTGGCTTTTGGATATTAATTCAACTGCATTCTTGGGACAAAACCCTTTTATTCATGACGTATAATCCTTTTTATATGTTGTTGGGTTCACCTTGCTTGTGTTGAATTCTGTGTCTACTAATAAAACATATTGGTATATAGTTTTCTTGTGATGACTTTATCTGGCTTTGGTATCAGGGTAATACTGGCTTCAGAATGAATTACAAAGTCTTCCTTCTTCTTTTATTTTGGAAGTCTTTGTAAAGAATTAATTGATGATCTTTAAATATTTGGTAGAATTCCTTAGTGAAGTCATATGGGCCTGTGCTTATCTTTGTAGAGTTTTTAAACTACAAATTCAAACTCTAATTGTTATAGGTCCATTCAGATTTTTGGGTGTGTTCTTCGTGTTTCCATTTTAGAAGTTTGTCTGTCTAGGAATTTGTCCATTACTTCTAGGTTGTCTAATATCTTGGCATAGAATTGTATCCACTTTAAATTCCTTTTTATTTTTGTAACATCGGTAGTAATGCATCTTCTTTCATTCTTGACTTTAGTAATTTGAATCTTTTCTCTTTTTTTGTTTGGTCCAGCTAAAGCTTTGTAATTAAAAATTCTTTTCAAAGAACCAACTTTTGGTTTTGATTTTCTTTCTTGCTTTTCTAATCGCTATACTCTAATATTTATTTCTTTTGTTCTTTTTGCTTTGGATTTAATTTGCTTTCATTTTTCCAGTGTCTTAATATGGCAAGTTAGGTTACTGTTTTGAGATATTTCATGTTTTTTAATGTTGGCATTTATAGCTATAAATTTCCCATTAAGCACTGCTTTAGCTGCATTCTGTAATATAATGTGTCTTCATTTTAATTCACCTCATATTTTCTAATTTCTCTTATGATTTTTACTTGATTCATTTGCTACACAGGTGTATTTAAAAGTTTTTTTTACTTATGTCAATTTCTCAAATTTTTCTATTACTGATTTCTACTTTCACTCTCCCTGTTGGAGCACTTACTTTGTATGATTTCAACTCTTTTAAATTCATTGAAAGTTGTTTTTATGGCCTATCATGTGATCTATCCTGGATAATGTTCCATGAGCACTTGAGAAAAACATGTAGTGGAGTGTTCTATGGATATCTGTTAGGTCTAGTTGATTAGTGTTCAAGTTTTCTATTTCTTTGATCTTTTGAATAGTTGGTTACACATTATTGAAAGAAGACTCTTGTAATCTCCAATTATTTTGAATTGTCTGTTTCTCCATTTAATTCTGTCAGTTTTTGCTTTATGTATGTGGGATTTTGTTAAGTCTATAAATGTTTATAACTATTAGATTTTCCAGGTGGTTTGGCCTCTTTGTTTTTTATTATAAAATATTGTCTATCTCCAGTAATATTTTCTGTTTTAAAGTATATTTTGCCTAATATGAGTATAGCCACTGAATCTTTCTTATGGTTGCTATTTGTATGACATTACCCTTTCACTGTATTTACTTTCTTTTTAATCTATGAATCTAAAGTATGTCTCCTGTAAACAGCAGTATTTGGATCATTTTCTAAAATCTAGTCTTGCAATCTCTGCCTTTTGATTAGATTGTTCATTCCTTTAATATTATTATTGCCTGTATTGGATTTAAATCTCATTTTACCATTTTATATAGGTCTCATGTCATTTTTTTCTTCCTCCTTTACTAATGTATAAAATATTGAATATTTTTCAGTACAACATTTAAGTTTCGTTAGTGATTTTTTACTATATTTTTAAAAATTATTTGTTGCACTAGGGCTCATCATATATCTTATAAAAATCTACTATGTTTATACTAACTTAATTCTAGTGATACATAGAAATGTTCTTCCTATATAGCTCTATTCCCTCTTCCCCTTGTTTTGCTGTTACACATATAACATCTGTATGTTACCTAACAATACATTATTTTATTTCCTACTTTGCATAATTTTACTACTCTATATAATTTTGTCGATTAAGAAAACTGAGATAAGAAGGAAAAGGAAATATATATTCATAGTTTGTTGTATTAAACTATTTTCCATTTTGGGTTTTCTTCATTTGTCCCTGTAGATTCATATTACCATATGGTGTAATTTATTTACTCTAATACAGTGTTCCTCCCACCTACCTTCTTTGTGCTATTGTAAAATTTCATTACATTTCTATATATTATAGTTCCAAGAATACAATTATAAATGAATTGTTTTATAAACTTTTTAAAATAAGAGAAGAAATATTCATTTATAATTGTCTTATAATTACATAACTACCTTTACTGGTACTCTTTGGTTTTTCACGTGGATTTGAATTAATCTCAGTGTCACTTGCTTTCAGTCTTAAGATTTTCCTTTATTTCAGTTTTTTGTTTTGTAAAAGTCTTTATTTCACCTTTTTTGAAAATTATTTTGTTGGCTATTAGATTCTTGGTTGACAGTTTTTCTTAAGTACTTTGAATGTTTTCCACTATCTTCTGACATCCACTGTTACTGATTACAAGTCAGCTGTTAACCATATTTGGGTTTCTTTGTGTGTGACAGTGATTTTTCTCTTGTGCTATCAAAATTTTCTCTTGACTTTGGCCTTCAGCATATTTTGTATGATGTGTCTAGATGTGGTTCTTTGTGTTTATATTACTATAATCTGACATTTAGCTTTTTTGATTATAATGTCAGTGCCTGACATTAAGCTTTTGATCACTGAGGCATTCATTTCAAAGACATTCATTTTTGAATAAGCATAATTTCTTTCTACACAACTAGGTAAAGCACCAGGCTGCCCCACTCAGAGTTCCCTTTTAGAAAGCCATGGGTGACCTGGATAACTGACCAAACACCCTGTGTTTGCCTTCATGCAATTTAATTCCCATTCTTATGTTGTAAAATTACCAACAAAGCAAACCTGCAAACCCCTCAGCACTCCACCATCAATCCCAATAAAGGCAGAACCCCAATTCTGTGCTCTCTTTTTATCTCTACCTGGGACCTCACTATGTGGCCCCAGGTGTGTCTCCAGGTGTGCCCTGTATCCTTTGGGACCTGAGAGTAATAAAACTTTTTTTTTTCTTCCAAAGTTCCCTGATGTTTGTTCCTGAGGTGCATCTTGCAATCATAGAAACCATGGGGGCTGGTCCAGTCACAACATTGGCTTTAGTCAGGGAAATGTCTGTGGGGCCCAGGTAGTACAGGTAGTAGGGGCCCAGATGAGTGCCTCCAGGCAACCCTGGTTGATAGCATCACTCTTCATAGGCTAAAATCAACATAAAACAAGTACTTGGAGTTTAGTGATCTTCTTGGATATTTAGATTAATGTTTTTCATCAAATTGAGACATTTTCAGTTACTAATTTTCTAAATTTTTTTCCTGCTTTTTCTCTTTACTCTCCTCCTAGTACATTCCATTATGTATATGTGGTGCATTTAATGGTGTCTCATATTTCTCTGAGGCTTTGTTCATTTCTACGACTTTTTTCTCTATTCTTCATATTGTATAACCTCTATTGATCTGTCTTTGTTTCTTGATTCTTTTTTCTGCCAATTCAAATAAACTATTGATCTCTTTATGTGATTTTTTCCCCCCTTTGGGTTACTTTACTTTTCAACTGAAGTATTTCCATTTGATTCTTTATTCTCTATTTGTGACCTTGTCTTCATATCTTCTTTAAGTGGTTCCTTTTAGTTCTTTTAACATGTTTATAATAGCTTCTTTGAAGCCTATGTCAATTAAATGTGACATCTGGGGCCTCTCACAGTTTCTGTTGCCCACTGTTTTTACTGTGTATGGGTCACATTTTTCTATTTCTTTGCATATATTCTAATTTTTTCTGAAAAGTGGACATTTTATTAATACATTGTAGTAATTTGGAAACTGACTTTCCTTTTCTGTCTTCAGTATTTGTTATGCTGCTGTTTATTTAATGATGATGTATTTATTTATTATTGCTCTATAATAAACCATCACAAACTTCGTGGATTAAAACAAATTTATTATCAAACTTTTTGGAGGTCAGAAGTCAAATGATTTTCCCTGGGTTAAAATCAGGGTGACAGTTTGGCTGCGTTCCTTCTGGAGGTTCAAGAGGAGAATCTATTTCCTAGCCTTTTTGGTTTCTAGATTTGGCCCATAGTTTTTCACTTGGGGTCCTCTTGTATGTTGAAAGCCAACAATAGCTAGCAAGCTTTTCTCATGCTCTGTCACTCTAATGCTAACTTTACTGCCTCCCTCTTCCATGTTGTAAGGACCCTTATTACATTTGGTCCACCTGGATAATCTAAGAGACTCTCCTATCTCAGATCCAACTGATTAGCAACCTTAATTCTATCTGTAGACTTAATGCTTGTTTGCACTATAACCTAACATAGTCACAGTTTTCAGGATTTGGCCATCTGTGGGGAGACATTATTCTGCCTACCATACTTGTCTAGAATATTTTACTGGAGTGCATTTCTCCACAGTGTAAAGTCACTGAAGTCACTCCCCAGAGGGAGCCACCTTGGCCACATGCACAATCTCCCTGGATTACTTATTGTACATTCTGGAAAACTGGTCCATATATATCAAGATTTTTTTTTTGAATGTAATGTAGGTATTTATTAGCAGAGCTCAGATTAAAAACTAGTTGTCTTGAGTTCCAGTTCAGTGCATAGTTTTCTCAATCTGCCTTCTAGATATTTCCAAGTGAGGATTATAATGATGGTGACTACATAGATTCATCTTCTTCCATGAAAGAGAATGGTGGTATTAATGACTCTATATCTGGACACATGCACTCATTAGACAAGGGACTGTACAACTAAATTTTTCACACTACATATGAAAATTTTAAAATTTTTCCTCTGTGTTGAGTACTGTTAGTTGTCAAGTGAATATAGAAATGGTTTACAAAGAGGCAAAGTTAAATTTATAGCTGTTTGCTTTGGTTACAATGTGTTAATATATTTTAAGAATTGTGACATTATCTGGGTTAATTTGTACTGAGGTAATAAATAAACTTATCTTATAATGATAAGAGCTATCAAACGGTTTCCTAGAGAATTGTAAGACACTAAGTACTTTGTAGCCACTGATTTTTGTCATGACAACAAGTAATGTCTAACAGTGAATAGTTGTGTTTTTTGTAATTAGATGTACAGGCACCTTTAGAAATTTTTATGCTGTTTTCTACTGTAATTCATCTGTAAAATGTACTGTTTTAATTATGTATGTTTTAATTATGAAAATTAGAATTTTTCCTGAAGTATGAAATGCTAGGAGGTATTGTCTGTATCAGGATTAATAGCTAAATATTCTTAACATTTGTCAGTTTTATAAAAAGACTTTAATTAGTTTTTGTTCAATATTGAACGAAAAAATATTTTTCAAGTACTATACCATTTATGGACCAGCTTCACAGCAACTGAATGAGTTGTTAAATTAAAAAAACAACACACGTAGCTCAAGTAGCATATAAAGGTAACATTCAGTGAATAAAGCAGGACTATCAATAGCAAGATCTGATATATGAAGGGAAAGAAAGAAAGAAATTAAGATATAGTACCAAAGGAGGATAAATCTATTCAGAGATAGAATTGTAAACGAGGTGGAGAGTCTAAAAGGAGAGGTGAAAGAGTTGAATTATTGCAGATGAAAGGTACTACAAAGAATAACAACTCAATGGTCACATGAGAGGGCAGAGAAAAGACCAGTGTTATATAAGTTTTAACTGGATTGGAAACTTAACCATGATAGCCATTCATTAGCAATATTAATGCCTAGTTCTTGAAGTTGATGCTTTTATAACTGAAAGACCTGTTGAAAGAGGAAAGGCTCATCATTGCTTTTTTATTGAAAGGATCAAGCTTTCAAGGGAAACCTGAAGCTATACTAAAATTCTAATGGGTTCTCCATGTGTCTGGAACTTAGACAATGTGTAAACCTTTCTACAAGTTTTCTGCCTCTTGACTGGAACATAATATCTGCCCATCAAAATAGTGAATGGTTTCTATGAAGGATACCTAGAGAAAAGACAGTGTTTTTAATTATTACAACTCCAAAGCTTGCTTTCTTCTGGGTATGCTGAGCATAAGAAAATGAAAGATGTATATTTAGCATTTGGTTATGAATGATTGTGAGGAAAAAAGATTAATATCTATCTTTATGCATGATCCTGTTCACATTACAAACTCACACATAGGTAAGATTATGCTGCACAGCTATGCTTGCCCATTAAGGCAAAGGACAGTAAAATAACTTTATGGCTTTTATAAGAGGACCTTGTACCTGAATGTTTTTTCCTTTCAGGAACCCAAAGGAGGTCTTTTTTTTTTTTTTTTTTTGATATGTTTCTTTGAATTTGCCTGATGCTATAGATAAACAGGCTTCTTGTATCAACCAAGTGATCAACAGAAAATTTAATATCATTTGTATGGGATCAGAGTAATGAGGATCCTGACTAGGATAGCACAACTCACTTTTCATGGACTAAGTTAACGTAAGTAGCATAACTCGTTTAACAGTTTAAGTCTAAGCAACCTTCAGAGAATAACTACTTTTTATTATCTTATGACTAAGATAGGTGTGTTTTATAGAATCTTTAATATTAGAGATAAAGGGACCTTGGAGATCATCTAGACAAATTGACAAATAATCTGTAACAGGTAATAATTTTTAATAAATAATCAGGTACCTGAATTTATTAATAAATTAGTTTCATTAAATTATAGCTATTTCAAGGTTAATCTAGTGATAACATAATTCTCGCTCATTTCCATATTTCTTTGGATGACAGAGAAAAGGGGGAAGGTTTACATTTAACATGAAGGAAATTGGATGGATATTGTCCATAAAAAGTAAGATACCTATTTTGATAGAAAAATATCTAAAACGTGCTAATTTAGAGCAACCTGTCCAGGGAAGTTCATCAGTAAGAAAATAACTTAAATAGCAGAACTTCAAAACTGATTTTTTTCTACCACATCATTTTCCTCCCTCTGTATCTTTGTGATTCAGAAAATAAATGGTAGAGGGTGGAGCAGGAAGCAATTTAATCACATTTCATTATTGACCCCTCTGTTGAACATCTAAAATGTATGGCATCAGCAAAAACAAGATGTGCTAGAACAGTGAGCTGATTAAAAGCTATTGCAAGCCAAGAGAGCAGAAGAAATAGCCTGTGATTCTGTCATAAATAACCCTAAGGAAGTAAATAACCCAGCGTGGTGTGCAGTACAGTGTGCCATGCAAGGACTGGAAATCTGGAAGTGATTAGAAATTTGGAAATCTGGATGCATTTTACTGAAAATCAGAGGGAGAGAGTTGCATCCAGGAAAAGGACCACAATCAAACAACAGTATTGTCAGATAGACTATGAATTTGGAATGCTGTAAATTTATATCCCTGCCTCACACCATACCAAAAAAAAAAAAATTAAAGACACAAGTGGATTAAATATATAAACGTAAAAAATAGAACTACAAAAGAATTAGAAGGTGGGGCTAACACTTTATATCTTGCAGAGACTCCTGTATGACTGGATTACTTTCTAATAATAAGCATATATCATATTTGATTAAACTCAGTTTAAATTGTTAATGTGAAAATAATCGCTGGTATCTACATAAACAACAACATCTTACTTCCCAAGTGGGACACCACATCTGTGACAAATAGATAGTATTTGCCTTATGCATTTGTTAATCTTATTTATAAATGTAGATTTTAAAACTTACTAAGAACCATAATTTCAAGTAATCTACATTGAAATCACCATTTTACAAATCTACTTTGCAAAATGTCAAGGATACAACCATTCAGTACAGAACATTCCCAAGATAATAGTTAGAAACATTTTCAAATAGTGCAAAAGCTCATGTTAGTAGGGTGCTGTAATTACAAGATGACTTGTAATGCAAAGGAAAAATAGACTAATTTTTTTAGAAGGGCAAGTTGTGGCTTAGCATACGAATATGAATGACACTTCCAGTCCACTTAAATAATCTTACATATAAAGATCAAGCAGCACTGTTAATATCAATGCAGCTGTTCCTTAAATGTCATCATTTTTGTAGTTATGCTTATAGATTTGGAATATGGACATGTACATAAGATTAAATTTTGTAAGACTGAGCATATCACAAGAATTTAAAAATTATAGAAATTTAACCCATCCTAGTACAGAAAAAAAATGTAATAGCTGCAGCTCAGTGTTAATGGAAAAGATCTAGCAGGGATAAAAATAATAAAGGAGGTAGAAGGAAAGTTTCAAGATACATGACATTTTGGAGGAGTATTCATACTTATATAGAATAAGTCCCCAAAAGAATTAGGTCATATCTATAATTTGTGAAGATAACCTTAATGCATTTAATGCAGATAATAGGTCTAAGAATAATTTGAACCCAAATCATTGGAGAATTTATAAATCTTCATCACCACAACACAGTAATATCTGTAAAATTAACATAGAATAAAAGATGTATTTTTTTTAGTGGTTCTTTTAAAATGTCTTGAGGTTAGAGAAATACCATTATCTACATTTATGTCCATTATTGTCAATGTAGAGCTGTATACATAGAAGCATAAAAATAATTGACTCAAATACAATAAATAATAGAAACAGTACAGTATTCTCATGTGCTTTCAAGAGTTACAAAAGGATCGAATTGTTTTCATACATTTTTTCAGTTTGATTTTAATTAAAAATTTCCTAAAATATTTTTCTAATTATAAAGTTAATATAAAATTATTGTGAAAACTTTGAAAAATAAAACAATTTAGGAAAAATAACACCTATTATGCACATTTTGACTTATTTTATCCCAGTCCATTTATTGTGATGTAGTTATTATAGTGAATATGTAAACTTCTGCTTTTCATTTAACAAAAACATGGAGTCTCTTTTGTGAGGAAACGAACTGTATGGAGTTGAGGAAGAATGAGGGGAAACATTACTGAGGTTTTAGCTATATTCAAAGTGAGAGATGGTGGTTTAGACTAGATGATGCCAGTGGAGAGGATACCACATTTGGGATAAATTGTGAAAGTAGAGCCAACACTACCTGATACCTGCCGATAGATGCAATGTGGTCTCTAGATTAAAAAGAGGAATCAAGGATGACTCCTGTGTTTTCAGGTTGAGTAACCAGGTGGATGTCATTGACTGAGAAGAGACTTGGGGAAGGAGCAGAGGTGTAAAGAAATTAAGAATTCCGTTGGAGTCATGTTAACACTGAGATATCTAGTAGACACCAAGTAGAGATGTTGGTTGAAAGTTGAATATACAAATATGTGAAGCTCAGGGAAGTGAGGATCACTGAAATTAAAAAAGTGGGGCTCCTAAAGAAATTAGGAGATACAGAGAAGATGATTATAATATATAAATGTTTATTTAATATAATTATACATTATTTCTGAAGGAAAGGTAGATAAATACTGTATCCTGTTGGGAATTCAGTATTGCGCAATTTGAAGAAAAGCTAATATTTTTAAGTGCCTACGATGTGCCAGGAACATCCTCTAATAATTTAAATGTGTTAAGATGATATTCAATCCTCCCAAATACTCCTATGTGGCAGTTAATGCTTATTATCATGGAATACAACGTAGGCAAGGCAGGGTCACCCATAGAGGCTAAGAAATTAGTTTTACCAGTAGCTTGAGAATAGCGTAAATACTTCTGTCAAATTCCAGGGGAGTTTTCTGGCTTAGATATCACCTTGCTTACAAAATTTCTGCAGATATTAAATTGACATGTTAAAATACATTCAATTTAGTTTTAGTGTAGAAAATATAAACACAGACTTACCATCAGATACACACACCAGGGTTTGAATTTGATATTCCACACAATAAAAAAAAATATCTTGTGCAGAGCTCTGGCTACTATTCTTTCTTATTGACAGCATTGGCAATTTTCATGTGTAAATAAAGCATAGAATATGAGATTCATGATCCACCCTGATTGAAGTGAATAATTCTGTGAAGTTTAACTCGGACTTTCTGTGGAAGCCGGACCTGCTAGTATGATGAGTAATTTTAAAAATCTACACTTTCTGGGCCATATCATATAAGAGAACATTACATTTGTAAAAAGAAAATATTTCATAGAATGAGAAGACTATTTCAGTTTGTTTCTACTGGTGGATTTTCCTCATTTCAGTTGTAGCTACCTAGAGACATACTGAGCTCTGCAGTTTCATGTTATATGATGCGTGCATGGAGTTGCTGATAATACCTCTTACACCGGAATAAATACAGAGCAAACAAACAATTTGCAAGGGATCGCTTTGAAAAGCTGTAAGGGGTAAGGCTGTGGCCACAGAGCCTGATTAGCTAAAAATGGGTTCTCTAATGAGGATATGATTACTAGCTTCAAGCTTTATAATTCTTTGCTGGAAATACCACCGATTTTCTAAGAGCATTTTAAGGAATGTATTTAGGAATGGAAGAATGAGCAGTGGCCCAGAAGTCATGTGTATATCTTCTACTCCTGGCTTGTTCCCATTATTAAATTGCATAATCTCTTCTAGCTTTAGTTTCTGTGTATGCAAAATAAGGATATGGTAGGTGTACTTCCTGCTGCAGTGTGATTGTGAAGATAAAACGAGTAAAAAGTTCGTTTTTTTTTGTAAGATGTTATGGAAAAACCCGAACAAAGTTTTTGGCCAACCCAATACATGGATAACATAGAAATAAGCATGTAGTATAGTTATACAAATGTTATTATGGTTTAGTCACTACAATTGCAGAATACAAATGAAATATTTTAATATTTAATGAAAGGCAAGTGAATATTTTAACGAGCAATAGATTTCCAAAATACAACTTTAAAATGTATTTTTTAAATTGGCCTATTTACAAAAATACAAGAGTATTGGTTTCTTTGTAATTTTATGAAGACTTAATGCAGCAAAAGCAATTCTCAGTAGAGAGTTTTTTGAAAGCCAGGTGATCTTCCTAGGAATATAAAAAAATATTTGTGAATGATTTATGTTATTTCTGAGGTTTGTACATTTTTAAAGCTCCTTGGTTACTTGTTTAGATTTGCTCACATCTTCCCAGCTATTCTCAAACACTGTTATTCAAGGTGGTGTGGGCAGTGTGGTTACCTTCAAGTAAAACAAAACCAAGGTGCAAAAAACTTACCATATTACACCCTTCTTCTAGGGCAAAGACTGCTGTTTTGCTTAATATCTTTATAGAGACGTGTCACTTGTTCACTCGTTCAACAATATCAGATATTTGTTTAGCATTTACTGTGTGCCAGAGCAGTGATAAAAAGTTTTTGTCTTCAAGGAGCTTGCATTCTGTCAATGAAGATAGATAATGAGGTAAAGAATAAGCCATGCTAATACGTGCAGTACAGAGCATTTTCAGCAGAGATAACAGCCATTGCAAACACTTGACAAACATGGTTGGCATATTGGAAGAACAAAAAGGAAGTCAGGGTGGCTGGAGAGAGTGAGTAAGAGGAAGAGTGATACAAATGAGGATGGAGAAGTAGGCAGGGCCAGATAATGTACATGTTGAGACCAAGGTAAGAACATTGAATTTTATAGACTCAGAGCACATAAAACTGTTAGATTAATGGCTTTTCGCCACTGATTTAACATACTGACTTTTTCTCACAACACTACACTTTAATAAATGTGGCACAAAATATGGTGTTTTTTTAAATTATAGTTTCAAACTGGCACACTTACCAACTTACTTGGCACATGGTTTTTATTCAGAGAATAATATGTAGGACAAATTTGAATTGTGTACCCACCATGTTTGTCTTTGCATAACTATGTCAAGCAGGAGGAATAGAAGGGTAGCATCTTCTGTGATCATCTATTTGCTGAATGCACATGCCCTATGTGTGTTTCAAAGCACCATCTTGTTTAGTCTTAATTTGGCTGAAAAGTTGTTTGTTCAATACCTTAATTTTTAAGTGAATTTTGAGTACAAAGCAATCATGAGCCCTAAAAAAGTTAAATATTTGTGAAGAATATGGCACAAAAAGAATAATTCACCTACAAAAGATGATTTGCTTGAAACCTCTTCCATCACCCACCATCTTCTATCAAGACTCTCTTTTCTTTAGCAAATATCTCTTTAAAAACATATTGTACTTTTCAATGAGGGGGGAAAAAACATATCGTATATAGTGTTTATTTACTTTCAATTGTGTTTATTTACTTTCAATTTATATTTTTCTCATTTAATATTTTTCTAACTAGAAATTATTTCAGTATCTTGGGTTGAGATAGAATGCATCATAATAATTTCCATTAAAATTAATGGATTTCAAAAATTAATATAAGCACTTTTCACTCATAGGAGAGTGTTGAGGGACAAGTGAAGCTCATTAGGTGAGAGTGAGCTGTGTTCTGAGATGGGAGGCCCACGAAGAGCCCAAATAATTGAATAAAGGTTGTCTGTTTCAAGTTGCCTTATTCTTTGGAACACTAGATACAGTGGTAAATTTTAAATGGCAGTTTCTTTTACTAATAATAAACAATGATAACAACAAAAATTGCAAGAAAGATTCTGCCTTTAAGGGCACACCATCATGCTTATTTAGCTGAACACAACTGCAAACAATTTAATTTCATATTTATCACAACCTGAGAATTTGGTTTTGATTAAAAGATATCTATATCTGTATAGATTTTTAGATATGGGGTTGTCCTTTGAATCTTCAAACACATGCTTCCTTTCCTTTATACTGTGATGTTATTTTCATAGGTTCTTTGTTTTCTACTTTGTTTTTTCATCTTTGAATGGGGCCCAAGTATTTAGGATAGGTATTTCTTAATATTTAAGGTGCATGGAACGTTATTCTCTCCCACTGTTTTGCTTCAGACCTAAATTAGGAGAGCCCCAATGTGGTTCCTAACATATATTTATCTAAAGCATAGCTACTGGATAGAGCTGGGGTTTTGTTTGGCTCTTATTGTTTTGTCAATGGAGGGCTGCAGAGAATGTAGCTCAGCCAGATATATGCTCCTCCTGGAGCATTAGAATGGGTTTGAGGGTACAAACAACTCTAATGGCCCAATGGTCTTATTGACCCTTTAGCAGCAAAGATCTCCTTCTTTCTCTTCTAGCCCTCTACACTCTATCAAGAAAATGTTCCCTATCACTCATTCGCCTTTTCCTGCCACTACCAAATAACACCCTTTGGTCTTTCTCTTTCTCTCTTCACCCCCCCACCCCATCCCTTACCTCTATCTTTATCTCTGCATTTATGTCTCTATCTTATTTCTACCATCATCTTTTACACTCCAAATCCCTAAGAGACTATCTTTCTGAGTTGGCCTTAGACAGCTTTTATACAGGCTCTCTGGGGTCACTGGTGATCCCGTAGATAACTGATTTAGTTTATGCATCATCCCTTGACCTAATTTGTTATACCAAGGGGACAGGATAAAATGGTACAAGGCAATGCCATGTAAGTGTACAAAATCTTTCAGACTCTTATTTAAAAGAAGGCTGTTGGCATAACAAGAACTTAAGGGTCTTATATCCAGAAAAATCTATATTACCAGGATTGTACTGCTCATAAAAGACTTCTTGTTTGTGCCATTTCTCAAAGAGTACATAGGATGCTGAGGAAACTGTATGGTGCTGTTCATCCTCATTTTCTTTCTACTCTGTTGTACACTTGAGGCATATTCTCTAACTGAAGGTAGAAATTATTACACTATGAGTCTTGCCCAAAAGTGAGGCACATGACTCTTTCTGACTCACAGGATGATTCCAATGTAGTTGTTAGGGATTTGTGACTTTAGATTTAAGTTGCTCTTGAATCCCAGAGAAGGTTGAGATAATAGGATGATTCAGATGTTTCTTTTGTTCATTGAGAAAAAACAATGTTATTCTGTTCAGGAGGATAGATTACATATAATAATTAATCCATTCCCGATAATGATGAAGGTAAAGTAAGCCAGATAGATAAATATCATATATTGCTTATATGTGGAATCTGGAAAAAAAGAAAAAAAAGGTACAAATGAACTTATTTCCAAAACAGAAAGAGACTCACAGACATAGAAAACAAACTTATGGTTACCAAAGGGGAAAAGGGGTTAGGGGGAAGGATAAATTAGGATGTTAGGATTAACATATCCACACTACTATATGTAAAATAGATAAACAACAAGGACCTACTATATAGCACAGGGAACTATACTAAATATTTTGTAATAACCTATAAGGGAAGAGAATCTGAAGAATATATATATATTCTTATGTATATATAGAACTGAAATATATGTATATAAACTGAATTGCTGTGCTGTACACCTAAAACTAACATGATATTGTAAATCAAGTATGTTTCAATTTAAAGAAATTTAAAAATACGTTACCTTAAATTCCCCAGATGTAGTTATGTGGGATTTCTTCATTATTATTTTACACTACTATTGCAAGATAATTTTTTAATTTTGGAAATATTTACAGGTAGTGTAATCAATAAGCAATGGTGTGTGTGTGTGTGTGTGTGCGTGTGTGTGTATAATAATTCATGGTCATTGCTTATGGTCCATTTTCCTTGCCAGATGTAAGTTATATGAGGACACACATCTTTTTCATTTTATCCTCTGATGTATCCTAAGGTCCTAGAATAGATCTTGAAACATGGTAGGCTCTTAATAAATAGTTGTTGAGTGAATTATAAGTGGACGCAGGTATGGATAACTGCAAGTAGCAAACTTACTGTTGAGTGATTTCATATTCTTGTAAAATAGTAAGAAGGGCCATTGGTTCAGAGATAAGAGTTTTAAGGATTTACAGGGTCTTTGAGTAAAATGATGAAGTTAATAATACCTTAAGGACCTAAAAATATGAAAAAAAATCATCTGCCCTGCTCCATTGAAACCCTATCTGAAACTGGACACTAATTTTGCAGTGGTAGGCTTGGGTCTGTGATTTTTTTTTTTTCCCCTAGCATGACCCTGCAGCCTGTGGCAAAGGAATCATATACTTAAATTGAACTAAAGTAGTGAATTAGTGGATTAGAAGTGGCCCAGGGACAAGGAACATTGATAAGATAATGAGACAATGATCAAAGCCTTAATACCATATAGAAGCTAGAGAAGAAAGTAAAGCCATGGTGAGGCATTAGCCTGGAAGAAAATTAAGGCCTTATTAAATATTCAGAGATATCAGAGAAGACAGCAAACAGGTATACTTGGGAAAGGTTGTGAGAACATTGTGGTTAGAGTAGCCCTTGGTAAAAGCAAGTTTCAGGAGAGCAGGAGTTTTTGTCAGTTTAGATCATTGCTGTATACTCAGAAGTGCTTGGCATGCAGGAGGTCCTTAATGCATGCTTGTTGGTTGAATGGTGAGGTCCAGAATGTGACCATGAGAGTAGGTTCCTATGGTAGAAGACAGGTGGAAACTTTTGAGATAAGAGGGAGAAGAGTATCAACGATCAAATTGCTGAGTGATTTACATCTGGCCTTAGATGATCCTGTAAAGACAGAAGAGTTGGAGGCCTGGTGTTAAACACCTTAAATAGCAAGGCCATGTGCTAGGAGGTCTGCACATGGTAGGTTGGATAGAGGGTGGATACTACGAACCTTAAAAAATTGGGGTTTCTCTATCAAAGTGGAAGAATAATAGTCTTGAAGTGACAAAAGACTTTGATCCATGCTAACTTTGCCTCCAATGCCTGAAATATAGAGAGTTGGTTGATAGAACAAATTCTCCGAAAAGTTACAGCAGGAAAAACAAGTTTTATTTAAGGCAAAACCTTCTGTGAATACTTGGATGTGTGAGGATTGATTTACAATGGAACTGTTCTTCTAAAGGGGGCACGGTAAAGAGCTAGGAAGAAGGCTGGGAGGGAGCAAGGGGTAATTATGTGGGGAGGAAATTCTGATGATGATAAGTGTAAAGTAGAAAGGGCAATGATAACTTATCAGTACTCTGGAGAAGGACTGAGAAAGCTTATCCGAGAAGGGTAACATCCAGTGTTATGAGAGAATTCAAACTGTATTTTTGTGACGCTAGCATTTATTTTCTTGTAACTGAAACAAGGGTATTGTTATGCTGAGGGTATCATTAATTAATTAATTCATTGAGTGCTCCATTGCATTATCTCACTTACTTCTTATCCTATAAGGTAATTATTATCATTTTCCCAGAACTGGGGCTCGGAGAGGAAGAGTACCTTGCCCAAAGCTACAGACAGTAGCGGAAGAGTTCAGACTTAACCACAGGAAGTTTGATTTTAGAGCCCTCATTCTTAACCATGGATGTATCTACCATCCTTTAAAATCCCCACATTCTTCACATCTTAATACAAAATAGGTTTCCTTTCTTAATTTACATTCTAGGTTTTCAGTGTACTAGAATATATGTTCCAAATGCATCTGAATCTGCCAGCTTCACTCAGACACAACTTCCAGTGACATAAACATGAAACTGTAAGATAACACTCAGTTTTGAAGATGTGTGTTAAGGGTATAAAATAAAGTGCTTTGAAATAGAAACTCTAAATTACTTGACGTTTTGGTGCAGATACTTGTGAAAAAATTTCACTGAAAACTGAACAAATTCTAATTTACTGGCTTATATTAGGGATTAGGAAAAGGAGCAAAGATAAAGAGAACTAACCTTTAGTGCATACTATATATTTCAGACACATGATTTATATGCAGAATAATTACATTCACCTAACAGTTGTTTGAGGTATGTATAAAAATGAGGAAACTGAGTTTCAGAAAGATTAAGGTCATACAGCTCTCAAACGGCAGAGCTGGGATTTTTGAAAAAAAGTGCAAAATATTCCAAAATCCATTTTCTTTCACTGTCCTCTGCTTCATGTTAGGAATGTGATCCAATTAGTAGAACTTAGTCCTGTTCACATATTTTATGGGAAATTCTATGTAAATGAAAGAACATCTGGTTAAATATAGGGGTCCCAGATTGTTCTCATACACACAACAGATTAAACTGAGTGAAATTTGCCTGCCTACCCCCAGTCCAAAAAGAAAATACACTATATGGGAAATTAGTTGATAAAATTCAGCATACTCCATTTCACTTTGTTATGGCAATTTAATTAAAATATAAATTTTTACTTTAAATGAAAAGAAGAGAAAAAATATTTAACATTTATCGGGCATTTACTGTATGCCAGGCACTGTACTAAGAAATTTACACATAAAATTAATTATCACAACTAGTCTACCAAGACTTTCATATCCTGGCTCCTGACGGTCTCTACAGCCTTGATCAGCACATTTTATATCAGTGTTTTCCCCAATGCTGATTCACAGATTGGTGCTAGTTTGGCCTCGGAGGATATACCCCAGATCTAAGAAATTAAACATGCCAGGAGAAGGACCTAAAAATACTCATTTTGAATAAGTTTCCCTAACAAGTAAAAGCTTTTTCTAACATGACAAAGTACATATCTTGCTGATTTAATATTCAGCCTGTTTCATTAATCACTCCATAGATTACTCATGGCTCTAACAATTCCACACTGGTATGTGACACATGAGTTGAATCAAAACATTGAATGTCTTTAATAAATCTGGAGGGCTTCCCTGGTGGTGCAGAGGTTGAGAGTCCGCCTGCCGATGCAGGGGACACGGGTTCGTGCCCCAGTCCGGGAAGATCCCACATGCTGCGGAGCGGCTGGGCCCGTGAGCAATGGCCGCTGAGCCTGCTCGTCTGGAGCCTGTGCTCCGCAACGGGAGAGGCCACAACAGTGAGAGGCCCGTGTACCCCAAAAAAAAAAAAAATCCGGAGTAGTAGATTTCAATTTTCTAAAATATTGATACAATCTCAGAAATGAATATTTAGGACATTCATTTAGACAAATGAATGTCTAGGACACTCAACTCTCATAAAGTGTAGACAGAGCTGTTTTTTCCCTATAGGTGACAACATCCAAATCTGATTTATTTGATCAACTGAAGCATTATCATACTTAGTCAAATATAAAGCAGTAAGATCTGACTGGCACTCAGATCATGATATAGTGAATTTATGAAAGAATCCCACTAGAACACTGGAGTGTCCTGGTATACACATGAGGATTGCAGTAGTGTGTTTACTGAGTATAGGAGGAAATAAAGTAGATGTCAGTCAGGTGCTGATAACATTGATCTCATGTAACAGTTAAACTCATTCCTTTGTAACTTTGGAGGTATTTAGATTATTAATCGTCCAAAATTATGGGTATAGAAAGTGTGTATTATACTCTAAAACAAAGACACATTATAAGATAACTTTTTCTATAAGTGACATTTTTTGATGTGCTTTCTTGAATATTTTTACTCAATATTGGTTACTTGGTGAACCCAAGATAAATAGCATGTGAACTTCAGTGATATTTATGTACAGAGTTGGCCTTAATTAAAGCAGACCTACAGAGTACAATTTGAAGGGTACACAGTTGTGTGTTCTTTTTTAAAATCTTTCCTGTTGGTCCTACCTTAGTGCATAAAATTAACATTACTCTTAAGGCCTTGAAAACCACCGATAAGACACGTGTAACCTGTGACAAATGTAACACTGCCTTCGCATTGGAATTCAACTATTTTATTGCTTTTTAGTCACTACAATGTGGCTAAATAGGGTCTTACTATAGACCCTCTTTGACCTAATTTATAGGATTGAAAGAGTTGCAGTAGGTGATATAAATGAAGCAAAAAAGCATTATCGATCAATGTTTAGGACACAATGCAGTATATATTTGTGTGCGTGTGTGTGTGTGTATACATATATATGTGTATATATTTACTATATGTGTATATAGTAAATATTTTCCTAAAATCTGCTTTATTTTCCAGAAAATATCATTAAATAATTGCGTCATTCTCTCCTATTACTTTGATTTCAATAAACTATTTTACAGAATATAATAGTGAAATGACTATTTGGACTAAATGCATTTAAGTGATACTTAGTTTTCCTCATAAAGAAGTGGCTGGATTGTATTCTCCATAGTGGGCAAAGCTTCTGAAGAGCCCACACCTGGGGAAGGCTCACAGTGAAAGCCTTATTTGAATATTTTAGTTTTGTGTTATAGAATATTGTTATGCCAGAATAAAGAGTTAACTATAATCCCTTTTTCTTCAAAGACTTTCAAGGTGATTGTTTAGTTGCTTTTGTTTCCTAATAAAACAAAGTGTTATGTTTGTTATGTTCCATGCACTTTTAAATGAGACTGATTATTCAGTAAACAAAACATAATCAAGTTTGTATGTGTCTCCATATGGAGGGGAAGAATACTATATTGTTGCAAGGAATATTTTATAGATAAGAGAAATATAATAATGACATATTTGTCATACAAGGGTATATTTAATATTATGGTTCTTTTTGGACTTACAAAGAATAATATATATGGTTGTCATAAATTCTTGATCTAGCACCAGAATTGTTCAGAGGTATTTTGTGTTCAGGGAGTTACCACCTTAGAGGATGATAAGGTGAGATTTCATTAGACTCTTCCTTTGCATTTAGTTACCATTTTATTTAAATGCTTCCTTATTCCTTTTAAGAACTCCTTCCTAAAATTTCATTAACCAATGAATTTTGTTCCTAGACTGAGTAGGAAAATAAAGAAGATGCTTCATGCATTTATTCATTCTTTCATCCAGATTGTATTCATCGAATATCTGCCATGTGTCAAATGTTGAGAACACCATGATGAACAAGGTGTGTGTTTGCACTCAGGAGGTCTCAGTCTGATGTAGAGAGACAGACAAGACAACCACAAATGACTATACAGTGTGATAAGAACCATAATAGAGAAATGTACAATCTTGGCTTTCCTAATCCTCTGCAGAAATGGTATGGTAGAGTTTGGGTGGTGGTAGATTTATTTCCAGGAAGGCTTCTAAGAGGAAATGAAGCATGAGTAGTCTTGAAGAATAAGTGCAAGATAATTAGCAGGGTAGAGAAAAGAGGTTGCAAATAGAGGGGATACATAAATTTAAAGAAATGGAGCCATGACAAAGCATAGTATATTCAGGGAACTGAAGTAGTTCAGGATGGCTGAAGGTGAGGTACTTTACGAGAACATGGATACATGTATGACTGAAAGCATGGTATAAACCAGATCATGAAGGGGCTTGTAGATCATGCTGAGGACTGGAGAATCTTAAGCAGAAAGGGTGGGGGTTGGATTTTAGAAAGCTTATTCTAGTATAAGAGTAGAGAATAGGGAAGAGGTCAGATTGGAGACAGAATTATTAGCCGGAAAGTCTTATAATAAATGGTGAGGTTGTAGTCTAGGGCAGTAACAACAGGCATGTTGAAGAGGAGAAGAAATAGCTGAGATACTTAGGAGTTAAAATAAACAGGACCTTATTACTAACTGATATGGAGGCAAGAAGCAGGGTGAGAAAGTTCTCTAGGATATGACCCTACTTTTACTTTAGAGTTTTACTAGTAAGAAAAATTATAGCAGGAAAAACAGATTTGTTGATGACTGAAGAGGGAATAGAGCCCAACCATGTTGTACATGTTTACTTCGAGCTGTCTCAGTACATTCTGGCCAATGGCTATGACCGTAAGGGAGAGAAAAGCCTAGTGGGTAAGAACACAGACTGTGAAGCTGAATTCCTGGGTTTGAGTACTAGATCTACCATTTACTAGCTAGAGGATACTTCCCTTATATAAACCTCAGTTCCCCATATATAAACAATTGTTATAAACATTAAATGAAATATTTCATAGGAAATGCATACCAGTGCATGGCATATAATAGGTGCTCAGCAGATTTTGCTGTTCTTATTATTATCAACATAAAAATAGGCAGTATTATTTATGAGTCCTATGTTCAAGGGAAATAAGTAAACTAGAGAGATGGATTTAAAGCTATGGATTTGAGTCATCAGCATATGAGTGGTTCTTTTTCACTTTTGTCCACTGTCCCAGTTTTCTCTTGCTATAATAATCACTGTATAACAAGTCCAAAATTCTTGAGTCTTCATATCAACTGTGCATCTCTTCTGGTCTTAGCTGGGCTCATTTATATTTCTCTAGTTATCTGTGTGGGTTGCTGATTTGGTCTGGGCCCCCTTGTGTTGGAAGGTTGGATGGCTGTTGGCTGGTTTAGAATGGTGTCAGTTATTGTTTTATATGTGTTTCAAATTCTTCCAGTAGGTTTCAGTATGTGCTCATGGAGAGGCAGATGTACAAGAGCAGACAAGCCCAAAGCATAAAAATACATACATATTCTTATCAAGCCTAGGCATTTAATTATTGGATTTTATTATTGGATTGAATAGGATATAAAGTCTGAAAGAAAAGTACATGAATCCAGAATGTGAGATACAAATATGTAAGCAATAACTAGTTAGCAACTCTAAATAGATTGATTTAACAAACTTTAATACTTTTTGAAGAGTCTTTCAAAATTTGACTCTGTATTCTTTTTTTTTTTTGTGGTATGCGGGCCTCTCACTGTTGTGGCCTCTCCCGTTGCGGAGCACAGGCTCCAGATGCACAGGCTCAGCGTCCATGGCTCACGGGCCTAGCCGCTCCGCGGCATGTGGGATCTTCCCGGACCAGGGCACAAACCCGTGTCCCCTGCATCGGCAGGCGGACTCTCAACCACTGCGCCACCAGGGAAGTCCAACTCTGTATTCTTTAGGACAAGTTTTGTGGATATTTTTATTTGAACATCTCCATTGATTTTTCATTATTAAAGAAAATATACCAAGACAAATGGATGGTCATATCATCTCTATTTTAATAACCCCCCAAAATAGATCATTTAATTCTAGGATATAAAGTTGGAGAATAGTAAAATAGAAACATTTTACCTTTATAAAAATGGGTAGAAAATGTAAGTATTATTTTAACTTGAACTGATGCACTATGTCAGTGCCCTAAACAGTTCTGGCATCAAATGCATCTAATAAAATTTGTTGTCAAGTTAAATTTTTTAGTATGCATGTCCAGTGAGCAATGAATTTAAGGTCAAATCCCATTGCAATGAATATTGGTCTTCAGGCTATTACATATACACATACAGACACCCTAAAAGCCCTGGCAGGGCCCCTTATGAACAGAGCTTTGTCAATCTGTTCTATAGATTTTCATACTACATATAATTCAGTTTGACAAATTCTCTCCATTCTCTAGTCTCACTTCCATTTGTATCTTAGTCTCTCCTTATAAAATATAAAAATACATGATAGTTTAGAATGACAACAGGGAAGAGTGGAACTGAATGGTATGATTGATTGTAGCTGAGCTGAAGAAGTAGTATTCCAGAAATCTGCTTTGGTTAAAGTACAGCTGGGGATCCTAGTGCTTTACCCACTTGACCTCTTGATCAGAATCTTTTGGGAGGCTCAGTCCCCAAAACTATACCTTTCTTGCAGGGCATAGGTGGTAGTGGTGTTACAGGGGTGGCAATCAGCAATGACTTAGTTTTGATGGATGGATGAGCATGTCTATGTGCTTGTTATACCTTCACCATTGTTAAGTACCACTACACCCTCCCTCCCATCAGTCTGCAAAAAATACAGACAAGGGTTCACTATATATGGCTTAGAAGGATAATATACCTGGGTGTTGTCATATCAATTTGTAGAAAAAGTACCTCTAGAATCTTGCAATTCAAAATGTGGTCTATAGAAGGGTAGCATCAGTATGACCTGGGAGCTTTTAAGAAATGTAAAATTTCAGGCCCTGTCTCAAACCTACTGAATTAAAATCTGCATTTTAATAAGCTCCTTAGATGATTTTACTGTATGTTAATGTTTTAGAATCTCTACAACAGCAGTTAAGAATTGTTACACATTAGAATCTTCTGAAGTGCTTTCAAAAACATAAAAACCAGGGCCCTTCTATAGATAATTAAATCAGAATGTGTGGGCTGTACTCCATGCATTGGCATTAAAAAATGTTTCCCAGGTGATTTTGAAGTTCTCTTGAGCTATGAGTCACTAGAAGGCTTAAAGCCCAGGAGTTTCAACACGGAAGGAATCGATTCCAGAAACTTTATATACCAGATTCATCGTCTTTCCCCACTGATGAAATGTGGGAACAGAAACAAAAGAAGTCCAATAGGATAATTTGACTGAACTTGTGTCTGTCTCCTGCCTGGAAGAGTGGCCGGCTCAGTCACTCATGCCAATTAAGGTTCTCTGAACTGAGAGCCAAAAGTTAGAGTGTATGGTGGATTCCCATCTTTGGACCCAATGATTTCAGAATGACATGACATGGTATGCTTCTGGAGTTATAAGGCATGTTTCTGAGGCTGTACTTTGGCAAAGAGGAGATTGTCCAGAAAGAATCTATGAGGCATAGGAGTGCAGCAATAATTCTAGAAGCTTAAAGTTACTTTCATAACCACCACTCAGAGTTGCAAGCCCCTCTTAAATATATAGAGGTATAAATATAAATATGTTAGGTATAAAATATCTAATTGTCTTGCTAAACTCTAAACCTTGAGGTATACTCTCCTGGATTTATTGAAACTGTCCTTTTTCTTTGCTATCCATGAACCTGAAGAGTTTCATTCCTGATCTAGGCAATCTACTTCAGAAAATGGGGAATGGAAAACTTACCTTGCCCAGGCATCTTGTTTGCTTCTTTTTTTTTTTTTTTGCGGTACGCGGGCCTCTCACTGTTGTGGCCTCTCCTGTTGCGGAGCACAGGCTCCGGACGCGCAGGCTCAGCGGCCATGGCTCACGGGCCCAGCCGCTCCGCGGCATGTGGGATCTTCCCGGACCGGGGCACGAACCCATGTCCCCTGCATCGGCAGGCGGACTCTCAACCACTGCGCCACCAGGGAAGCCCTTATTTGCTTCTTTTGATCAACTTGAATGCCTGCAATGTATCAAACCTGTGATGACTTTTAGAGGGTAGGACAGTCTCACTTTCAGGCTGACTTTTCTGCTAGAAGTTCCAAATAGAGTCTTGTTTTTCTCTTTGTTGCTCCACTTTGGTAGTTTTTATAAGGATGTTTTGGTCAAACTTGTGGCTGGCTTGCAGATGCTGTATTCCAATTTCTTTAGAAAACCTTTGTATAGGTAGAGTAAAACCTAGGCTCTTGGGAAGCAGCTTCACATTAATGACACATATAGGAAGGATGAATTGATGTTTGCTAAGAAGGTTTCATGGATGTGATAAAAAAGAAAAAGCTTTGAAGATGAAGTGTTTTCAATCAATTAGTTTAATAAAAATGTTATGCCACAGGATTATGGAAAGATCACAGAGTAGGAAGTACCAGGAAAATCTGTCTCTCCACCTAGAAGACAATTACATTGGCAAAATCTGTCTGATATAAATATTTTAGAACTCTGGAGTCAATTGAAGGCTTGCAACTTCCAGGGGAAATAGGAAAGTACGGTCCATTCAAAGGAAAAAATAAATCAACAGAAACTGTCACTGAAAAAGACCTAATGGAAGATCAATTAGACAAAGGCTTTAAAACAACTGTCTTAAAGATGCTTAAAGAACTAGAGGAAGATGTGGAGAAAGTCAAGAAAACAATGTACTCTGAGTATATCTCACCTAGATTTCACTGAGCTTCTTGGATGTTTATCTTCAGGTCTTCAAATCTGAATTTTTTAGTCATTATTTTTTCAAATAGGTGTCAGTGCTAAATTGTGGTTAATTTTGATTAATTTAACTCTTGGCACAGTGGAAGCTACCTGCTCCCAGCTTCACAGCGTGCAGTTCGGCATATGTTCCTGGAGCAACCTGCATACAGGTTGCAGAAGCCAGGATGGACAAAAATGACAGTGTCCTTCAAATATTGGGGATCTGTACTCTGATCTCTGAGTCCTGCTTCTGATCACAGAGGTGCAAATAGGGTGATGGCAGTTGATATTACATCTCCTGCCATTGTTGTGAGCCCCTCCCACTCAGGCTGAAATGATTTCCAGGGTAATTAAAGGGCCAACATTTTTTTCTCCCCATGTTGATTTTTCTCTTTTTTCCGCCTTTGGGAGCTAGACATTAAAGACTAGGGCATTAAAAAGCAACTGCATACATGAGGAAAATCAGACAGCAACCATACATGCTCAGGGAAATGTACAGGCTCAAACTAGATCTGGGAATAGGGAGATCAAGATGGCGGGGTAGGAGGACATTGAGCTTACCCCCCCACCCCCACCCCGTGAATGCTGAAAACCTGGAGACTGGCAGAAAGGCTCTTCTACAACCAAGGCTGTAAAGATCCACATGGAATTGGGTAGGAAGTGAGGAGAAACAATCAGGCCAGGACCTGTGCCCTAGCAGGGGACACAGAAGACGAAGGGGATATCACAGGCTTAGGGATCCTCCCTGGGGAGTCAGGGGTTCGGGACACATATTGGGCACCCGAGCTCTGGGGTCTGACACTGAGAAGACAAGTCTCCATGGCTGGTTTGAAAACCAGTGGGACTTCCTGGAGGGCTGTAAGAAACTGAGACTCTACTCATGAACAGCCTGTGCACATGATTGTTATTCCTGGGAACAAGGTGGAGGAAGCAGATTGAAACAGTATGGTGGTTCTTCAAGAAAGTAAAAATGGAATTACTGTATGATCCAGTGATTCCACTTCTGGGTATGTATCCAAAATAATTGAAAACAGAATCTCAAAGAGATATTTGTATATTCATGTTCATAGCAACATTATCTGCAATAGCTAAAATGTGGAAGCAATCTAAGTGTCCATCAATGAATGGTTAAGCAAAATGTGATATATACATACAATGGTATATTATTCAGCCTTAAAAAGGAAGGAAATTCTAACATATGTTACAGCATTGGATGAAACTTGAGGAAATTACGCTAAGTGAAATAAATGAGTCACAAAAAGATAAATAATGTATGACCCCACTTAAATGAGGTACGTAGAGTAGTCAAAATCATAGAGACCGAAAGTAGAATGGTGATTTCCAGGGACTAGGGGCAGAGTAGAATGGGAGTTACTGCTTAGCATATAGACTTTGTTTTGCAAGATGAAAAGAGTTATGGAGATGGTGGTAGTGGTGGTTGCACAACCTATGAATGTATTTAATAGTACTGAATTGTGTACTTAAAAATGGTCTAGGTGGTAAATTTTATCTTACAGTATTTTACCACAATAAAAATCGGGAAAATTTTATTATTTTAATCTCTGAATTAGTGATTGTAACAGGATTTTTTCACTTAAACCCAATAAATACTTTATTGCATCATTACTTTTGTATACAGTGCTTTTCCTACTCTTCATAATATAGGAATGGTAAAAAAAAAAAAAGCCTAAAAATGATTCAGAAATATAAAGAATGAAAGAAAAAGAACTTAAATTGAAAATTGTATTATAAAGATATGTAAAAGTTACAAAAGATATATTTGGAAATGTTATACCAAAATTACTACTTTTTAAAAACAAAATTGACTAGAAATTTTTTATTCCTGAGGAAAATTGTTCCATTTGATTTTGACTAACTTTCATGCTGTAGCCCTTCTCAAGGAAGTAATCTTAAAAGGTGTACATACTTTGGATCAGGGCAAAAATAACTACTTTCAGCTTTCACATTTTGCTTAAGACCAACTCATCTGCTTAAAAGAAACCTCTTCCCACCTAAGAACTAAAAGCATTCCTAGATACTATAGATTGGAAAACTCATTCTAAATCACTCTAAATAAAAATATTATTTTGATCCAAAATACCCTTCTTTCCCCTTGCCATTAAAAATGGGTAAAAAGAAGCTTAAAGACTTGCAAAGTGCCTCATTGCTAGTACTTACCATTACTTCTTATGATTCAAAAATTGATTTCTGGCTTTATATCTATGAGAGACAGTGGGCCTTTTTAATACCATAATATTTCATAAGCTAATGAATATGGGGATGATAAATGAGCCTTCATCCTACAGTCTCCTCCAAGTGACTCTTTAAAAGAATGATGTTATTTTGAAGTTATCTTTATTTAAATTTTATTTTACTTTCCACTGCTTTGCAGAGCTTCCTGGAAATGACATTCCTTTCCTTATCAGTTGTTAGGCCTTATACATTCCTTTTGTTACTTTCAGGTATGGAGATTATTTTTGGTACATGGAGTTGGAGAATGAGACAGATAAATACCTTGTGCTAGCCCGCATCTGAAGATAAGACAGGCAGTTGGTATAATTTTAGGTTGTGGCTACAAATTATTGATTAGGAAGGATGTTCTAAAAATATGAATGAGGAGAGGCATAAATGATATCCACAAAAAGAAGTCTGGCATAGAGAAGATAAAAAATAGTAATACCTCAGCACCTTCTCTCCAATCCCCAGGGTAGAGCATCATATAGGTACTTATGTTAGAAAAAGCAAGTTTTCATAGAGGGTCACAATGCATCCATGTGTGTCTTTGCTCTATAGCTTCCTCTATTTATTAAAGGTGATACCACCCAGCCCCCTCAGGTACCCATAGCTCTTAAATTCTTTCCATTCTCCCTAGTGGTATCTACTCTTGAGAAGTATAGGTGCAGTGCTGCTCTCCTCAGAGGTACTTGTCTTTTGATAGGAGATGAATGCAATTAGGAATATAGGGACATAGGGATATATTGATTGCATTTGTTAGTGTCTTTTACAAATAACAACAAGATATATATTGATATAGGATACATGGAAAAAGGGAACAAGCCTGGAAAACTCTTTTATCCGTCCATTCATTGTTTCACCAGTCCATCCATCAATCTATCTATCTTACCCTATCTCTCTCTTTCTCTCTCTCTCTCTGTATCTATATATCTAAATCATTTATTGATTTTTGTATAGTTTATACATAGTAAAATTCATCCCTTTTAATGTAAAGTTCTCTGAATTTTGACACATACAATTATATAACCATCACCACAATCGAGATTAAAAAAAGTTATATAACTCCAACTATTTCACTTTTACTCTGTTGTACTCACTGCCCCCACCCCTAGCTACTGGTGGCCAGTTTCCTTTCCCTTAACTTTGTCTTTTCCAGAATGCCATGTAAATGAAAGCATACAGTATATTGCTTTTGGGGTCTAATAACTACTTTTATATCATAGTGTGTTTCAGGTTCATTCATTTTGTAATGTGTATTAGCAGTTTGTTTCTTTTTATTGTTGAGTAGTATCTCATATAGGGATGTACTACTTTTTGTATATGTGTTCATTTACTGAAGGATATTTGGGAGGTTTCTAGTTTTTATAGGCAAATCACCTATAGGTGATTATAGGCAAAGTTGCTTTTGGACACTCACAATCAAGTTTTTGTGTTAATGTAAATTTTCATGTTTCTTGAGTAAATACTTAGGAATGGATTTCTCCCTCACCTTAGATAATAAATTAATGCTATAGTTTTATGTATTCTCTTTTGAGAATGTACCTCAAGGGTATTAAAGTAAAAACTCCATTAGACCTGAGTATACCGATAAAATTGAGGTTCTGGACTTGCAAAGATGATAACCCTAGGATAAAATCTACTTGGTCAAAGGATATTGTCCTTTCATATATACTTCTGTATTCTATTTGTCAATTTACCTTTTAGAATAACTTTATTGAGATAATTCACATACCTTAAAATTCACGCTTTAAAAGTATGAAATTCAGTGGGTTATTTGATATATTCACAGAGTTCTGCATCATTTCAATTACCTAATTTTAGAACATTTTCAGCACCCTCCCAAATAAATCACTCATTTTCCGTCTGCCTGTCACTTCACATTTTCATCTCTCCCCAGTACCTGGAAACCACTAATCTACTTTCCATATTAAGGATTTTCTATTCTGGACATTTCATATAAATAGGTTCATACAACATGTGGTACTTTTTGTCACTGATTCTCACTCTTAATATTTCAAGGTTCATCTTTATCGTAGTACTTCAGTACTTTATCAGTACTTCACTTCTTTTTATTACCAAATAACATGTATATATTACATTTTATTTATGCACTCATCAGTTGAACATTTGTTTTTTTCTTCTTTTAGACCATTATGAATAATGCTGTTATGAACATTTGTGTATAACTTTTTGTGCAGAAATATGCTTTAGTTTCCTTTGGGTATATACCTAGGAGTGTAATTGCTGGATCATATGGTTACTTTAATATTTTGAGAAAGTGCCAAAATGTTTTCCAAAGTGGTTATAATATTTTATATTTCTACTGGCAAAGAATGAAGTTTCACATTTCTACACATTCTCACCAATATTTGTTACTGTCTGACATTTCTATTTTAGACATCTTGGTAGATGGGGATGGTATGTCATTGTGGTTTTGATTTGCATTTCTCTAAAGACAATGATTCTGAGCATCTTTTCATGTAGTTACTGATCATTTGTATATCATCTGTGGAGAAATATTTACTGAAATTATTTGCTCCATTTTAATATTTAGGTATTGTCTCTTCATTATAGATTTGCAAAGTTTCATTATATATTCAGAATATATGTCTTCATCAGGTATATGATTTGAAAATATTTTCTACCATTCTCATTTTATTCTATATTTCATTTATTTCCACCCTAAACTTTATTTCCTTCCTTCTGCTTGCTTTGGATTTAGTCTGCTCTTTTCTAATTTCTTAAGGTAGAAAGTTAGGTAATTGCTTTGAGATCATTCTCTTTTAATATAAGCATTTAAAGCTATGAATTTTACTTTCACTCTTGGTTTAGCTGTCTACTGTATGTGTCTACCATAAGTTTGGTATTTTGATTTGTTTTCACTCATCTCAAAGCATTTTCTAATTAACATTGTAATATATTCTCTAACTGATACGTTATTTATAAATGCTTTGTTAATTTTATCATATATGTGAACTTCTTAGCCCATATCAGTATTTAATTTCTAATTTAATTCCATAACGGTTGAACAAAATAATTTGTGATTTAAATTATTTTAAATTTATTGGAACTTCTTTTATAGCCTATCATATGGTATATCCTGGGGAATATTCCATATGCACATGTGAAAAATGTGCATTTTGCCATTATTGATTGAAATGTTCTACATATGTCTGTTTGGTCTAGTTAGTTTATAGTGTTGTTTGACTCTTCTATTCTTGATCTCTCTAATTGTTCTACTTATTATTGAAAGTGGACTGTTGACAACTCCAGCTATTATTTTTAATTATCTATTTTCTCTTCAATTTTTTCAGTTTTGGCTTCATGTATTTTGGTGTTTTGTTGTTAGGTACATATGTTTTTATCTATTATATCTTCCTGATTTATTGATCCTATTATCATTATAAAATGTTCCTTTTTGTCCTTAATAAAAATTTTTGTCTTAAAGTTCATTGTGTTTGACATTAGAATAGTCACTATTTATTTTTTTATCGTTTGCATGAGATATATGTGTGTATATATATATATATATATATATGTTTGCATCATATATATACATATATATGCAACATATATTTGGGTCATGTTTTTATTCATTCTGCCAATCTCTTCTTTTGATTGCAGATTTTTAAAAAATCTATTCTTAATGTAATTACTAATAATGTAGATTTTATGTCTGCCAATTTGGTCCTTATTTTCTGAATGTTTTTATTTTTTTTCCCTTTTTATTCCATTATTGCTTTTTTTGTGTTTCATATAGTTATTTTATAATCTACCATTTAATTCCCATGTTTCTTTTCATTTCTTTCTATATATTTATTTCAGTTTTCTGTGTGGTTGCCCTGGGGATTAAAATTAACATCTTAAATCAAGATAATCTTATTTGAATTTATACCAACTCAATTTCTAAATGATATGGAAACTTAGTTCCATTCTCTCTCTTCTTCTTTGGGCAATTATTGTCATACAAATTACACCTTTAAACATTATAAGCCCTTCAACACAAATTTTTAAATTATTGCTTTATTCACTTGTATTTTAAATCAGACAAAGGAAGAAATGGCTTATAAACAAAATGCATCTGTATTGTCTTTTATATTTATTTGTGGAGTTAACTTTACTGATGTCCTTTATTCTTTGTGTAGATTCTAGTTACTGTCTAGTGTCCTTTTATTTTAGCCTGAAAAACTTCCTTTAGAATTTCTTGTAAGACAGTTCTGCTACCATCAGATTTTCTAGGTTTTGTTTTGTTTTTTAAATCCAGGAATGTCTTTATTTCTTTTATTTTTTAAGTATAGTTTTAATGGAATAAAAATTTATGGCTGACATTCTTTTTCTTTTAGCCACAGTTGTCAAATATTAGTTGACCATACATGTGTGGGTTTATTTCTGGGCTCTTGATTTTGTTCCATTGGTCTGTGTATCTATCTTTATGTTAGTACCATACTGTTTTGATGAATATAGCTTTGTAACGTAGTTTGCAATCAGGATGTGTGATGCCATCTACTTTGTTCTTTCTCAAGATTGTTTTGGCTGTTCAGGGTCTTCTGTGGTACCATACAAATTTTAGGATTGTTTGTTCTAATTCTGCGAAAAAATGCCATTGGAATTTTGATAGAAATTGCATTGCATCTTTAGATTTCATTGAGCAATATGTACATTTTAACAATATTAAGTCTTCCAATCTGAACATGGGATATCTTTCCATTTATTTGTGTCTTCTTTAATTTCTTTCCTCAGTGTCTTATAGTTTTCAGTATTGAGATCTTTTACCACCTTGGTTAAATTTATTCCTAAGAATTTTATTGTTTTTGATACTATTGTAAAGGAATTTTTTAAAACTTGTTTTCACATGGTTAGTTGTTAGTGTATAGAAATGCAACTGATTTCTGTATGTTGATTCTGTGTCCTGCAACTTTATTAAATTCATAGATTAGTTTTAACCATTTTTTGGTGGAGTCCTTAGAATTTTCTCTATATAAGATCATGCCATCTGCTAACAGAGACAATGTTACTTCTTCCTTTCCAATTTGGATGCCTTTTATTTCATGCCTAATTGCTCTGGCTAGGGCTTCCAGTACTATATTGAATGCAAGTGGTGAGACTGGTCACCCTTGTCTTGTTTATGATCTTAAAGGAAAAGCTTTCACCCTTTCAGTGTTAAGCATGATGTTAGCTGTTGGTTTGTTGTATATGACCTTTATTATGTTGAGGTATGTTCCTTCTATATCCACTTTGTTGAGAATTTTTAATCATGAAAGGATGTTAAATTTTGGCTTGATGGTGTTTACCATGACAAGTAAATGTGTTTGGATCCAAATAGTAATTTGAAAACTTAAAATTCAAGTATTTAATAACCTGAATTTTTAACATAGAACATATTTATATTTTGAGATCCAAACTTAATCTATAAATTATCCTTATACCTTTTATTTATCTAATTTAAGTTTAATTACTATCAAACACTATTTTATGAAGATTCTTAAACTTAGTTTATTTTGATGAGAGATATTCATATTATTCATAAAATTCAAAGGCAGCTGATTTCATTTTAACAGGCATTGTCAATACTGCATTTCATAATGAAAAGATCTGTTTTCCTTGGTTTTAAAGTAAAAGTGAAAGTAATTCTTCCTCTGTTGCTTTAATCATAATTTGGTTGGAGCACAAATATAATTTTAAATGGAAAATAATACTAATAAACATTTGTATTTAATACCTTTTGTATATTTTTTTCTCCTCACCCAAAGTAGAACAGAAAAAGAAGGAAAGAATCAATTTGAATTGTAAGTTCCTTATAGTCTTTGCCTTGTAGCAATAATTATTTGGAAATCAAAGGTAATAGAAGGATATGCCTATGGTTATTGACTTGTAGGAGGTAGAATCAAACTGGGATTGATCAAGTGAAGAAGCTGTGAGTAAAGGTAAGAGAGAGTGTCTCATCGCAGAGGGATATGAATGACAGAGAGGAGCAGTTTCTTCAAAGGCAGCTTCTAAGAGAGGTTGACTTTTGTGTTGGAAATCGGCTTAACTTCTAAGTATTCTGCTTTTAAAAAGAAAACTCTGTATATTAACCATATGAATTATATATACATCACATCACTGGGGATAACATTGATTAAAGAATCAAGAGCAGGAGTTCACACTCCAGAATCACAGGTGCAGCAGGACTTGTAGATGCTGTGAGTGGGTTGAGGTCCTCCAGAAATCTCCTTCTCTAGGAAGTATCTGTTGGCTCCAGGGAAGGAGTCATTGGTGTTGGAACCTTCCTGGGTCATGTAGTACCACTGGCCCTGAATGGTGACTTGCACTAACACCCTCCTCAAAGGAATTCCTAGTTTGTCTCAGGTAGTTCTACCTTTGTGGGCTCTATGGCACTCCAAGTTGCCTTCACCTTATCAGTCGACGATATTGACCAAGTCCCTCAAATCTGAGATTAAACTCCTAGGGTGCCTTTGTGTAAGAGTAATATGAACTATTGGGACTCAAATGAGAGACAAAATTCAGATTAGGAGTCATGGATCTAAAACATGAGTTAGCAAGGGTCTGGGACGTGCTAAATAAGAGTAAGCTGAAGGCGTGTTCAAGTGTTAGAGGTTGATTACCACTTTGTTTTTCTAAGAAAGGTTATAAAGAACCTGTATTAGGCAAAGAAGTTTATTAGATAAAGTTGGAGATAAAAATAAAGTGAGAAACAGTTCTGACACTGATCACATCGTTGAGAAAGACGTTTAAGACAAATGACAGTAATATAAAACTTAGGTTGCGTTTTAGAGATTTTGACATGTCAAGATACACCTGGTGAACTGACGAGGCAGGAAAACTAGAGGCCTATTTACAGGAGGCCACTGTGCTTCCAAAGGAAAGAACACTTTCCAGGACTCAAATTCAGACATAGCAGAGCAGGGCTGAGGTGATGTAGCTTGAATAGGATCTCTGTAGAGCTCTTGAGGAGAGCATTCAGAAAAAAAATGTAGTCTGTGGAAAGCAGGAGCCATGGATAGTAGTTTGTATGAAAGGCTTAGTGGACAAAGGGAAAGGGCAATTCTGAGGGCAGGCAAGCATTGACCATTCATATTTGTCTCCTGATCCAGTATCCACTGGAATTATGTCTGAATCTAGAAAGCATCTTACTCAATAAACAGAACAGATTTTCTTCCAGGTTGCTATACCTTAAGCTGTGCCTTTCATTCTAGTATAAGAACATTATAACAAATAGGAGGCGTATGTTGTTTTGTTTAATCCTCACTGTGAATTTGCAAGGAAGTTATTAGTATCCTTACTTTAGAAAGGAGAACATGGAAACTCTGAGAACTTACATTAATTTTCAGGATTAAAATAATAAATATTGGACGGGGATTTGAATCTGAATCCTATGCTCTATGCTCTAAATGACCCTGCCTGTCCTCAGTGAAGGAGTGAATATGCGAACAGGAAGGTTCTTACTACAGAGACTTAAAGTTTAAGTCTTAAGAACAACAACAACAGCAACACATCTTTCCATTCTTTGTAATATTTGGTTGAGCAAGAGAGTTGAATATTTCAGAAAAAAATGAGCTGTTAGGTCAAAGCTGGGAAATAAGAAATTAAGTAGGTCTGGGGATACATAAGAAGTAATGGAAATCTGGTCAAAGAGTCTAGTCTACTTGAAGAGAAATGTGGGTTTGGGCCTGCATTGGGTGGGTTTGTGTCTGTCTTGGATATAGACAAGCCTCACTACCAGCTGATAAAGCCACTTTGCTTTCTTCTCCTTTTTCCTACTCCCTTTAGTGGATTAACATTCTGGTTAAAAAAAACAGAATGCAACAAAGAAAACTGTACATTGTGCTTTTTATCTGTCAGTACTGAGGGACAGACTCAAAAGATTTAATTGAAAACAAAACATTCCCTGACACTTTGATCCTTTAATATGACTAAGATACCATTAGTGTTCAAAATTAGATTAAAAAATAATCTATGCTTCTCATTTATTTTGAGAATTATTCTTAGAACTGAATCAGATCAGCTCTCTCTAACACATAGTCATTAAGAAACAAAATTTTCTATTGCTGTGTGCTGGATCTATGGTATTATATAGGTAGCTAGCCTTCTTCTAGTGTGCTGTGACATTATGTATTTGTCTTCCAAGTTCTAAAAATATACTCTTAATTAAAATGTCATATTTCTGGGTGAGCTGCGTGTAATTTTGGTATCTTTTTTATAGCTTTAGGGATACATTTGGAGGACATTTTCTGAACAAGTTCTCTGAATCTCCTTGGAGAACAATGTAATAATCATTTGAAAAATATATTAGAGAAATTGTCACTGTTCAAATATTTTGCGTAATAACAATTTTTCTTTTCTATTTGGTGTTACCTTTCTAATTCTTGTGTTTCCTTGTATACAAGGGCATATCAAATTCTGTTGACTATGTTATTACAAAGTCCTCAATGAAAATTTAAATACACAAAAGGGAAAATAGTTCCAGTTATTTCTTTTTTCTTTTATGTATATCCATCTATGGACAAGAGAAAATAGCATTGTTATATTTTCTTAAAAATGTAATATTTGTTCTAATGTACACTACTGTTCAAAAAAGAACATAGAGATAAGGATATGGCTATGATCTTAGGCAACATGCTGTTGTCTCCTTTGTCTACAGATCAGTATTAGCTATTTTGGCTGCAGGAGAGAAAAATATCGATCTTCCAGTTACTGTTTGTTCTTCACCTCTCCTTACTCTCTAGAAAACAGACATTTTCAACTTTCACTTATTTCCAAAATGTACTTGTACTTTTACTTATTATAAATAACAGTATTTGTGAAACTTGGACATTTCCAGTTTTTGTTTTAGTCCTTTACATAGTGACCCCCTCAGCTTTCTCATCAGAATGTCTTCTTTCTTTGACATCTCTGAGTGGGATTATGGGAATCAAATTGTCTAATAGGGCCATATCACATCAACATAAAAATCCTTTCTCTTTTGAAGAACAAAGGTGTTTTTCCCCTTAAGTTTTTCTACGCAAATTTTAGTCTAATCATACAAATAAACAGAAACTGCCTCTGATGGGCAAGGCATTGAGAGTTCTGAAATTAGCTTTTCCTTAGAGGATCATCAACAGAAGAAGTTCTGTGCAACAAAGAATTCAACCTTAACCAGAAAAGAGGTCTGACCTCTGCCCTGGGCTTCTGGAAGGTAATCTCTAAGCCCTTGGGATGTCATGCCTGATGGGAGTGTTTTTGTTTGCCTTGGGGCCCTGGAGTCATAAGGTGGAGATTGGCTACACTAAAAGACCAATAGTGTGATTTAGAGTGGAGACTTTGGGTCACACAGTGTCAGTAGACCTCCAGAGGATCTGCAGACTGAGATTAACCAAATGGGCAATCAGTCAGGCCTACATAATGAACCTCTGATCACTGAGGCTTAGGTGAGCTTCCCTGGTTGGCAATATGCTGTGTGTATTGTCACACATCGGTGCCAGGAAGGAAACGTGTCCATGACTCCATGAGGAGAGGAAAACAGAAGCTCCACATTTGGTACTGTGCTCTGCCCTATATATTTTTTCCCTTTGCTTATTTTAATCTGTATCCTTTCCCTGTAATAACCATGAACATTTCTGTGATTGGTGACAGAAGTGAGGACATTCTTGTTTGGTGACAGAAGTGAGAGAACAATTAGAATTGTTCTCTCTAATCATATAGTTGGCTAAAACTCTTATATCTTTATTTTTTGAAATAGAAAAAAATTCATGCTACTATTTTTGGTATAGACCATTCTGCAATGGATCGAAGTATAAAAAGTGAAATTAATGTATAAAAATCTGGCATCTTTCTGTGTATGTTTATGTGTACGTTTGTGTGCGCAGGTTTCTGTGTGCTGACTTACATGCTGACTCTCCATATGTTGACTTCAGAAACTCCAAGGAGTGTGACGAGCTTACATTTGAAGCTAAAACAATTTAATGTAGTAACTTTTACAAACTTTCAGGAATAGTGGGGTGCAGGATTGGCGACTGTCATTGACTCACCATTCAAGGATCTGGATTACCAGGAGCTGACACAGCAGCCATCACCTGCTCTCCCAATAGTGGAGCTAGCTGGTATTCATGACATCTCCAAAGGATTCTGTCACTATCAACCACAGACCTGAAGAAAATCTTCACTCCTAAGGGACTACGGAATTGCGGGCAGATTCTTAAATGTTTTTCATTGTCACTGAGATTTTGACTCAGTGTTATAAAGAAAATGTAGAGAAAACAAAAATTTGTGGGCTGAAAGCAGAGACCTCAATCTGAGCCCCAGCATTGCTTTTAATTAGCTATGAAACCTTAGGCAAGCTGTTTTAACCTCTCTGGACCTTAATTTCCCCATCTTAGGAAAAAAACAGTTGAACTAGAGGATCTCTTAGGTCCCACGTGGCTTTAAAATGAGGTGATGTGCTAGTAGTTTCAAAAACTTAGCTTCCAAACTGAGGTCAGATTTCCAAACTTGAGCAGCCAGAGGCACAAATCCTGGTGCTCTCTCTCTGTGCCTGCTAAGCTAAGAATTGAAAGTAAACTGCCTTTCTCCCTCTGGAAACAGGTGCAGTTTGGCATCTCTCTAATAGCAGTTTAAGTTTTTGCATCTCAAGCTTAGAAAACACTTTTACTCAGGTGTTTTTTACATGCCTGTTTTTTTTAAAATCATATAGGGAATATATTTTTAATTACTATTTTATAGTTAGATTATTTTAACAAATTCCATAGCTTTAATTTATAAGATCTATTATACATTTTAATAAATTGTTATAATTAAAATCTATTAATAATCGCAGTATGTTTTTATAATACCTTGTACCTCATTGCAATTCCACCTCTCTCTAGCACTTTCAAAGCATCATGTCATTTTATGATCTATATCAGGCTATTAATATGTGTCACCATGGGGTGGATGGAAGGTAGAGAAGAGTAACTGGAATCAAGGGAAGAGAGGAGTGCAGAAAGCAAAAACGAACAAACAAAAAACAGGAAAAAATACCTCCAACCTAAAAAAGAAGTACCATGATGGCATCATTCCACTTAAATAAAAGTTCATGTGCATGCCCACACATGTGTAACCAGGAAAACTTATGTTTTAAATGAATGCTTGGTATATATCTACTGATATATGGAAATAGCTATTTAAAATGAAACATGAAAAGACAAATTACAGATCAAGGTATTTAGTATATAGTGTGAGTCAATTCTGAAAACAAACCTGTGCGGGGGTTTATAGTTTTGTGTTTGGATAAGCAAGGAAGAGGTTGTGAAAATGCATGTACCAAGCTGCTCATAGATTATCCAGGGCACGTAGGATTTGGTGGGTGGTTTGGGATGAGCTGATAAACTCTTGGTCAACCCGACTCTGATTTTTTTCACTTGACTTAATGCGTGGGCTTTCTCTAGTTGTGGACAGCAGGGACTACTCTTCATTGCGGTGTGCAGGCTTCTCATTGCGGTGGCTTCTCTTTGTTGCGGAGCATGGCCTCTAGGCACATGGGCTTCAGTAGTTGTGGCACATGGGCTCAGTAGTTGTGGCTCGCGGACTCTAGAGCGCAGGCTCAGTAGTTGTGGCGCACAGGCTTAGTTGCTCCGCGGCAGGTGGGATCTTCCCAGACCAGGGCTCGAACCTGTGTCCCCCGCATTGATTCTTAACCACTGCACCACCAGGAAGCCCTACATTCCTTTTTTAATTTGAAAAACATTAAATTAGATGTAAAAATATAAACTGGTAGTATTTGTTAATTTTCTCTTTAACATAAGGGACTGTACATTGATGAGGTACCGCATCTGTGTGTATATAGCTTAACACTCAATTTATAAAACATCTTTATTTCATAAAATTTTGAAAATTTTCTTAATCATTTAAACATGGAATCATTTAAATTACTTTGAACTACTAAAACTAATTACTGCTTGTTTAAAACTGATCCATTCAATGTTTCAAACCTTTTAAACAGCAGGCAAAACATAAAACATACATAAATACAATGATTACCAAACATTAATGTACTCAATCTATTTGAAATCTTGGTAACATATGTTTAGCCCTTACTATTTCTATACTTGGTCTTTATTTATACTTTCTTTAGGGTTATGGAAATACTTATTTTGATATTGTCTTATGGCTTCAGAGCAGGAATATTCTAATATATTTCACATGTTTGAATAATCTTTTCAGACCAAAAAGGAAAAAAACATTGTCTCAGGCCCATTCAAGTTACAGTATCTGGATTATCAACAAATAGATTCTTTGTTGAGACCTGGGACCTGGTTACTTATTTGAGAGTGAGTCAAATCTTCACCCCTCTTTAGATTTGGCTTCCTCTGTATGTTGGTAGGACTTCTCTATTTTTAATTTAGAATTATTACATATGTTTTTATATCTTAGTATCTTCCTTCTAAAGCTTACATTGTATATATGTGATTTGATTGTCCAGCATTATATGTCCTGTAGAATTATCATATATAGTGGTCCATTCCCTTAGCATTATTAAAATATTAACGCATTATTAGCACTTATTACAAGTTTGTTGTCAGCCACAGAATTAATGTGTCAGAAATGAGAGAATTATTCTGAGAAGTTAACTTATCTCTTTAAAACATTTGTCTAATTCATCATTTTAGAATACAATATTCAAACACAAGCACCCCATATGACCCAGCAATTCCACTTTTTGGTATAAAAAGCAGAGCAGCATTTTTCGTACTTTTTGATGATCCGTGCACAGGGTGTGTGTGTGTGTGTGTGTGTGTGTGTGTGTGTGTGTGTGTGTGTGTGTGTATGAAATAATACAGAAGTTTCAAGAAACAACTCTTACACTGTATCTTGCAATACACTGGTATTTCTTTTTTATTCTATTTTTATTGCATCATGTCAGACTAAGGTCTGAGAGAAAATGCTGGTCCAGTGTGGCAGTAACAGCCCCACCCACCCTGGTTCAGAAGGGCACAGGCCCCATTGTCCTGTGGGGCAGGTGATTTCATGTCCTCGGTGTTAAAAGTCACTAGGCCTGCACCAGCCTTGCTCTCCCAAAACTGCATTGCTCAGTGTCGGTTCCCATAGAAAGCCTCCTAAGGACCAGCCAAGCCTGACCAGAAACAAGGGCTGGTTCTCTAATAAGCCATTTTACACACCCAGAATCGCTGTCCTCCTTCCTCCTTCAAGGGTTTCTAGGCCTTGGATAATTTCTGAGGAAATGATTGTACCTTACTGTACACCCGCTCTTCTCAGAAGCTGGTGTGGTTGCACATGATTTGTCCTTCCTGAGTTACTTCGAGGGGCCCGCACAACCCCTTCCAGAGGGACTGTTTTCAGTGATTCCAAGGTGAGTTTCTGACTCACTTCTCGCTACAAAAAAGGAAAAAGTTGGGTGTGGGTGTATATACATACATACACACATACATACATATGTATATATAAAATTTTGGACAGGGCCCTCAGCCACAGATGATCAGTTAAAAAAACACCAGCAATGAACCCGCACTCTCCTGTGTCTGCATCCCCTGGGAGTTCCCCACTCAGCTGCCTTAATTTCTGCTGTTTTGTTTCCCGAGTCCTTTCCACTGGGTTTTGCTTCTCTTCCTAGACGTCTGCTGTGTGTCCCCCACTGCTGCTTGGACAGCAGTCTGCAACCGTCCTCTCCAATTCTCTACTCCACCTGCTGGGCTTTTCTTCCATTATTCTGTATTTGCCCACTACCTGCAGAATGACATCTAAGGCAGTGATGGAGAGTTGCCTGAATAGTTCAACATTTCATTATTCAGGTGTGACTTTGTCTCAATAAAATAGTTTTATTTTTTAAATTTAAAGGCTGTTAAAGAAGAGGTTTGACACACACTTATCCATTAAATAATGAATGATACAAAATGTTCTTATAAATGTTTGAGGTTACTCTTGATCCCAGAATTTAAATGGCATCTTTCTGTATTTTAAACTATTTGATCTGCCTCCTGCATAGCAAGTCTCTCAGAAACACTCCTTACAGCACTATCTGTTCACTTTCGGAAATCCTTTTCCAAAAGAATGGGTAATTCTCTTTAGAAACATCAAGCCGCTAAGGATTCCATTTCCTTTTGTGTATTCTATTGAGTATTTTGATTCCAATAATGCCCCCACATCTTTATAGTGTCTTTTAAATTGTTTATAGCTATTGAAATAACTCTGGTTTAAAATGCTCTTGTTCCCTACAAGTCAATAAAGCCTGTGGAGAGTCAGCTACTGACAACCTCCTGTGGACAATAATCTGCAAAAACAAAAACAAAACAAAACAAAACCCCTCAATGGTGAAGAATAAAATTAATGACTGTAGCCTGACCCTGACAAGAAAATGTTTTCATTTTATGTTTTATTTTCTTTAGGTTGTAAGCACAATGACAAGATGTGTCAAGCAGGTTGCAATTTTGATAACATTTGTAGGTGGGTGATTTGCAGTAACCCGATTGTGGTTGCTTCATTTAAAACTAAGCCTGTGCAAAGGGCATATTAATATTTGGTGTTTGTTGCTTGGGATGCATTCAGTTTGTCACAACCTGACTCCTCAGAGGACCAAGGGAGAGCATTCTAATTAACCCTGGCTGAGTTGCAGTGGTACAGAACTGTTTCGTGTTGTGCTTTGTCTTTTTTCCCCCTCTTACTAACTTTAATAAAGCATGTAAAAGAGTTTTGAAACCACACACAGTGTTCCTCTGTGTGAAAGCTCTGTCAGCAGTACCACAGGACTATTATTATGAGTAACTTATGAGCTTTATACAGTTTGTCATTGGAGTTTCTTGAATTATAGCTATCAGGACACTTTGGGGGCTAGTCTGTCACTTTTAAGGAATTATATAGGACTTCTGTGTCTCTGATGTGATGTTAGAGAAATGTACACTTGTATTTCACTAATTACTGGTTTAACTATAGTAAGCAACTTGTGAAAATATATTTTAAGGAAGATGTCATTCTCATCTTTCATGACAACAAAAATGAAATATTCTTAAATGATACTACTGTGGAAGGCATTTAAGGTAGAGCAAATGAGTGACTTGTCTAAATGAGGTTTGCTTAATATTTCTGAGGTTTTTGGTGAGAAGTGGATAAAAGGAGGTTAAATGAATTAGTGATGTAGAGGGTCTAACATGGTATCTGACACTTTAGATCCCTTCTCTACGGGCTTTTGTGTAGTTTGATGCAATGTGAACTTTGAATGTCTGTCAAAATCAAGAAAATAGTCCTCCACCCCAACTGTGATTGCCATCCAATTTGGGCATATTGGATTCACTTAGAGAACTTTTTCAAGCTGAATTAGCCAGTCCCTTTTTACAATCCACTCTGAAGATTCTGATAGGCTCTCTCCTAGGTGAAACATGAATCTTCTCCAGAAAACTCCCCTGAATCTTTTGATGACTTCTCTATTTTTATGTACCCTTTCCTTCTATGTCCCCACAATTCTTATAACTCATTTTGGACTATGAGTGTGTCCAATGACAAAAGCACATTATAGAAAAGCAGTCCACTGGCTACTTTTCTATAATGTGAGTGGATGTTCCTCCCACAAAAATATTTTATAATGAAGACGATTTAAATTCATCTTTTCTTTTTGGAAGGGAATGTACAGGAAACTACACTCAAAGCTACTTTGAATAGCCTGCTTTTTTGTTGTGTTTTATTTACATTTCCTGGAATATTTGAACTGTTCACATTCTGATTCAGTCATTTTAATGAATAGATGTGTTATGAGAGAAAGTTCTAGAACAGGTGGGACAGATGGTTTAGTTATTTGCATATTATAAATAAAAAGGAGAATTTGGTGGTTGTGATGGTTAATGACTTGTGTCAACTTGAATATGCTAAGGAATGCCTGGATAGAAATGTTGTTTCTAGGTGTGTCTGGGAGGGTGTCTTGGGAAGAAATTACCATCTACACTGGTAGACTGAGTAAAGGGGATTGTTTGCACCAATGTGGGTGGCCATCATTCAATCTGCTGGGGACTTGAAAAAAACAAAAAGGCAGAGGAAGTACAAATTCTCTGTCTCTGCTTGAGCTTAGGCGCACATCTTCCCCCATCCTCGGACATGCGCTCCTGCTTATTGGGCCTCTGATTCAGACCAGACTTATACCATCGGCCCCAAGTCTCAGGTCTTGGACTTGAACTTAACACCATTGGCACCCCTGGTTCTCAGGTCTTTAGATGAGAGCTGAATTAACCACTGGTTCTCCTGGTTCTCCAGTTTACAGACAGCCGATTGTATGACTTCTTGGCTTCCATAATTGCGTGAGCCAGTTCCTGTAATAAAGCTCCACTCTCTTTCTCTCTGCTGTTTTCTCCCTTCCTTCCTCCCTTCCTCTCTCTCTCTCTCTCTCTCTCTGTCTCTCTGTCTCTCTGTCTGTCTATCTCTCTCTCTCTCTCTCTGTCTCTCTCTCTCTCTCTATATATATATAGAGAGAGAGAGAGAGAGAGACAGAGAGAGAGAGAGAGAGAGAGACAGAGAAAACTCTTTCTCTGGAGAGCCCTTATTAATACAGTGGTAAATCCAAGATTGATTTTTTTTTTTTTTTTTGCGGTACGCGGGCCTCTCACTGTTGTGGCCCCTCCCGTTGCGGAGCACAGGCTCCGGACGCGCAGGCTCAGCTGCCATGGCTCACGGGCCCAACCGCTCCGCGGTATGTGGGATCTTCCCGGACTGGGGCACAAACCCGCGTCCCCTGCATCGGCAGGCGGACTCTCAACCACTGCGCCACCAGGGAAGCCCCAAGATTGATTTTTAAAAAGAAAAATATTAATACAAGAATAGTAGTTAAAACCTGCATATATTTCTTGTTTTCCTCTCTAAAACTACTGCATGAACGTGAACTAGTCATGTAAACTCTGAGCCTATTTTACCTCATCTGTAAATGAAGGAGCTGAACAAAATGAACCGCAGAGTCCTCTTCCACTCTGAAAATCTATGTTTTGTATGCCTTTCTCAGTAAATTTTGATAGTTGGGAGTACTAAATTTTTTTGTCTCCCTTCATTGCCTCCAGTTGCCCTGTGTGTGTGTGTGTGTGTGTGTGTGTGTGTGTGTGTCTTCCTTTTATTCTCATCTAGTCTAACAACTGATCGTATTTTCTGAGATTCCCACTAAGGAAGCGGGGGAGTAGAGGGTGCACAGATCGAATGCATGTTCTCTCTGTTTCATTTTTCTATAGACCCAAACATTTAACTATGGTGTGTTTCTTCCCCAAACTCTTGACTGAATTGCCTCCACATCTCTACTCTCGTGACGTCTGTACCCTGTCAGTCAGAACAACTCCTGAGTCTCTTCATGTTCTAGAAGGGCACTTTAACTTCCTGGAATCCCTGAGGCTAAATGCTGTGTGATAAGAGAAAGCTTCTCCTTTTGGTCCCACCTTCCTGAATTTGTTTTCTAAAACCATTTCATGTAGTTTTCATCTTTGGCTGAGATGCCAACTCTGGTCGTTTCTGCTATACTAAAAATGTATCTATTTTTAAGCTTTATATACTATACTAAAAATGTATGTATTTTTAAGCTTTTTACTTAAATAGATACATAGAATACAAAATAATTCTAGAAAGTAAGTACTTTTTCCTTTTTTAACCTATGTGCCACTCTGTGATTTTTAAAAATTATTTCTATTATTATTTCATTTATTATTTAGCATTTGGCTAATTTTCATTTTTAACAAAGAGGAATTCTTACTCTCATAAATGTCAAAAGGAAGTCATATATTTCAGTCTTTTCTGACTGTCGTAATTTTATTTCTGAAAAATGTTGAAGAGTATGAAAAAGTGAAAAATAGTTGTCAGCTTTACTTGTCTGTTTGTTTGCCAGTATTTACTGATAGTCTGCTTGTGCCAGGTTTGCCAAGTGATGGAAATATGTCAACTTTCTTTGTCTTATCCATTAATAATGTATGGTAAGGGCCTATTTAGAACATGTTTTGATCTGCTCTGAATTTAAGTTTCTGTGTCAACACCGAGCTATGTTTTTAATGGGAAGGAATACCCAGTCTCTAGAAATGGTTTCTTAGAAAATAAAAATGTATCCTGTCATTAAAAAAAAAACTGAACTATCACTCTATTTTTGTGTTCCATGTAATTTGAAAAATCAACATTAAATAGCTCCACAGGAGAAGGGTCTATTGATGTTCTGAAGGCTGGGCTGCCTTTGGATTGTGCTTTTCTAATTGCTTCTCACTGATTATGGCCTACTTGCCATGATTGAAATTATTAGATAAACACTTTTCTATCAATACAAATAGAAGATTTTGAATTTTTTCTTTCGATTCAATGAGTCAAAAACATATATAGTCAAAAACATGTATTTACGGTACATAGACATAAAATGAGGATCTATATATATTTGACTGTATGTGTAGCATGGACAATTATTGGATTATTAGATGAAAAAAGGAAGGACAATAGAGAAATGAATTTTAACAATACAGTTAGAGTCTGGAAAACTCAAATTGATATCCCTATTGGCTAGTGCATGTCTTCCCAGGATCAGATTGATTTGGTTCAAATCTTGACTTGGCTCCTTACTTGAAATGTGACATAAATGAGCTTGCTGAAGTAATTTGTGTGCCTCAGTTTCACTATCTGTAAAATGAGACTATCAGTAGCACCTACAAAGCACTGTTGTTGTCAGAGTTAAATGAGTTAACACATATGAAGGTTTAGAACTGTCTCTCAGTAAACATTAGCTAATTTTATTATTACCTAATATTTGCTTCTTTTTTCCTCAAACTACTTCTTTTTAAGAATATAGACTTATTATTTATCTAAATTTTAAATTGAATAAAAACAATAAAAGGTACTCTTAACAAATCGTTGTTGTGCTATAAAAATGACTTGTAGCCCAGTAGAGTTTGGAGTAAATTAGATAATTTCTGATATATGGTTCTCTTTTGTTTTCTGTGTAAAGAGATACCTATTGTGAAGACACGGAGTTAGCATCTCCCCACAGTTAGGGCACCTGCCAGCCACTGGTGGGGGACTCTAACCCCCAAGGAGACAGGAGGAACCCCAAAGTGAACTGGTAGGAAGTACGGGGACCGAGAGGGGAGGAGAAGTGGAGACCAGACAAGATCAGCATCCCTGAGGCCAGAGAGATCAGGAGAGGCAGGTAGGAGGGACTCTCTGGGAAGAGCGGGAGGGGAGCAGAGGGCAATTGCCTGGCCCACTCAGGCAGGGGAGCCTGCTGAGCTCCCAGGCTGATCCCCTGCTCTCCAGGCCCCCTCCAGGATGCGTGGGTCCTTGGAGGCATAGGAGTGAGGCTGGGGAGATCAGGGGAGGCAGGCAGGAGGGGCCCTTCAGGAGAAGCAGGACAGGAGAGCAGGGCATTTGGCCCACCCACTCGAGACCAGGAAGACTGATAGGCTCCCAAGTGAGGTCCCCTGCCCTCTGAGACTGGGGTGGGGGGCACGCCTGGGACCCTTCTGTTCCTTGAGCCTAAGCCCCACCCCCCACAGCCCCAGGGCCTTTTCCAGCCCTGTGGGTCCTCAGCATTGGCCCCGCCCACCACCCAAACCTCGCCCTTGCTTAGGCCCCACCTCCACAGCCAAGGCCTTTCCATTCCCCCCCTCCCGTTTTTTTTTTCCTTTTGTTCCTCCTCTTTTTTACTATTGTGGTACTGATGTACCTTCTGGTTGTTGATTCATCTATACCTCAGACCCCACGGAATATTCATTGGAGTGAGGTCTCACAGAGTTCCTCATCTCAGCACCAAGACGCAGCTCTACCCAATAGCCTACAAACTCCAGTGTTGGAAGCCTCAGGCCAAACAACCAGTAAAACAGGAACACAATCCCACTCATAAAAAAAAAAAAAATGAGACACCAAAAAAATATGTCACGGATGAAGGAGCAAGGTAAAAACCTACAAGAACAAATAAATGAAGAGGAAATAGGCACTCTACCTGAAAAAGAATTCAGAGTAATGATAGGAAAGATGATCCAGAATCTCAGAAATAGAATGGAAGCACAGACAGAGAAAATACAATAAATTTTTAACAAAGATCTAGAAAAACTAAAGAACAAACATTGTGTTGTTCATCTCTGTTTAACTGAAAAGAAAAATACACTAGAAGGAATCAATAACAGAATAACTGAGGCAGAAGAACGAATAACTGAGCTGGAAGAAAAAATGGTGGAAATAAGTACTGAGGAGCAGAATAAAGAAAAAAGAATGAAAAGAATTGAAGACAATCTCAGAGACCTCTGGGACAACACTAAATGCACCAACATTCAAATTATAGGGGTCCCAGAAGAAGAAGAGAAAAAGAAAGGATCTAAGAAAATATTTGAAGAGATTATAGTGGAAAACTTCCCTAACATGGGAAAGGAAATAGTCACCCAAGTCCAGGAAGAATAGAGAGTCCCATACAGGATAAACCCTAGGAAAAACAAACTAAGACACATATTAATCAAACTAACAAAAATTAAATTCAAAGAAAAAGTATTAAGAGAAGCAAGGGAAAAACAAAAAATAACATACAAAGGAATCCCCATAAGATTATCAACTGGTTTTTCAGCGGAAACTCTGCAGGTCAGAAGGGAGTGGCAGAATATACTTAAAGTGATGGAAGAGCAACCAAGATTACTCTACCCAGCAAGGAACTCATTCAGAGTCTATGGAGAAGTCAAAAGCTTTTCAGACAAACAAGAGCTAAGAGAATTCAGCACCACCAAACCAGCTTTACAACAAATGCTAAAGAAACTTCTCTAAGCAGGAAACAAATCAGCTTTCAATAAATGCTAAAGAAACTTCACTAAGGGGGAAACACAAGAGAAGAAAAAGACCCAAAAAAACAAACCCAAAACAATTAAGAAAATGGTAATAGGAACATACATATCGATAATAACCTTGAATGTAAATGGACAAATGCCCCAACCAAAAGACACAGACTGGCTGAATGGATACAAAAACAAGACCCACATATATGCTGTCTATTATATGTTAATTCACCATTACTAGAAACAGGAGTTCTATATATTGATTTCTAAAGGGAAAAAGAGCAATTGTAAATGAATCAAGGCACCTGGCTGGTAAAAATGCTAATTCATCCCCCAGAAAGCAAAATGAAGAGGTTAAATCGTAAGAGTCAAAAGAGACAGATTTTAATAACACCTTCACTTAGTCTTTATTAACTTTAGATTCCTCATTTTTAAAACAAAGAAAATAAGGATCTCTAAGTATCAAAAGCAAGAAAAGTTATGGGAAAACATTTTGTTTATTGTTATATGTTATATAAACATCAGTTGTTTATAATTGTTACCATGTCCTTCCAAAAGCTTAGTTCTCTCTGATACGGGATCTACTTGTGGGAACAGTTTGGGGATTGAGTGAAATATAAAGAGGGGTTAAATAATTATAAAATAAAAATTGAAAGGATACTCTACATCCTTGCAACAGAAACATTTCTAATTCAAAATCAAAAGAATAAGCTATGTCCTAGACAAATAAATTAGACCCTTTCAGGTTTAGGTCAATTAATGTAATTTTTTAATTGAGGTATAGTTTATGTAAACATTACATGTTTCAGGTGTACACCATAGTGATGCAAATCTTAAAAAGTTATATTTTATTTATAGCTATTATAAAATACTGGCTATATTCCCTGTGTTATGCAGTATATCCTTGTAGCTTATTTATTTTATACATAGTAGTTTGTACCTCTTAAATGCCTACCCCTATTTTGCCCTTTGACCCTTCCTTCTCCCCACTGGTAGCAACTAGTTTGTTATATGTGTATCTGTTTCTTGTTTTGTTATATTCACTAGTCTGTTTTATTTTTTAGATTCCACATATATGTGATTTAATACAGTGTTTGTCTTTCTTTGTCTTATTTCACTTAGCATAATATCCTGCAAGTCCATCCATGTTGTTGCGAATGGAAAATTTTAATTCTTTTTTATGGCTAAACTAATGTAAACGTAAACCTTCTCTTATATGCTCTAAATTAGAAAAGAACCCAAAGTTTATAATGAAAGTTTATACCTTTTTATAGACAATTTTTATTGAATATTGAAGGCTTATCCATGTGCCAGACCCTATTCTGAACACTTCATGTATTCCTAATTTAGTACTAACAACTACCCTTTAACATAGTTACTATGTGTTTCCATTTTACATATGAGAAAATCAATGCATGTAATTTAAGTAAGTTATGTAATATTTGTAGACAGTATAGCTCAGCTTTTAATCCTCAATTATGAAGCCACATTCTTTTTTTTTTAACTTTTTATTTTATATTGGAGTATAGTTGATTAACAATGCTGTGATAGTTTTCAGGTTTACAGCAAAGTGATTCAGTTATACATACACATGTATCTATTCCTTTTCAAATTCTTTTCCCATTTAGGTTGTTACATAATATTGAGCAGAGTTCCCTGTGTTATACAGTAAGTCCTTGTTGGTTATCCATTTTAAATATAGCAGTGTGTACATGTCAATGCCAAACTCCCTAACTATCCCTTCCCCCCACCCTTCCCTGCTGGTAACCATAAGTTTGTTTTTGAAGTCTGTTTCTGTTTTGTAAATAAGTGCATTCATATCATTTTATTTTTAGATTCCACATATAAGTGATATCATACGATATTTCTCTTTCTCTGTGTGACTTACTTCACTCAGTATGACAATCTCTAGATCCATTCATGTTGCTGCAAATGGCATTATTTCATTCTTTTTAATGGCTGAGTAATATTCCATTGTATGTAGGTACCACATATTCTTAATCCATTCCTCTGTTGATGGACATTTAGGTTGCTTCTATGTCTTCGCTCCTGTAAACAGTGCTGCAATGAACGTCGGGGTGCATGTATCCTTTCAGACCATGTTTTTCTCCAGATGTGTGCCCAGTAGTGGGATTGCTGGGTCATATGGTAGTTCTATTTTTAGTTTTTTAAGCAACCTCCGTACTGTTCTCCATAATGGCTGTATCAATTTACATTTCCACCAGCAGTGCAAGAGGTTCCCTTCTCTCCACACCCTCGCCAGCATTTGTTGTTTGTGGATTTTTTGATGATGGCCATTCTGACTGGTATGAGGTGATATCTCATTGTAGTTTTGATTTACATTTCTCTAATAATTAGCGATGTTGAACATCTTTTCATGTGCCTTTTGGCCATCTGTATGTCTTCTTTGGAGAAATGTCTATTTAGGTTTTCTACCCATTTTTTGATTTGGTTGTTTGTTTTGATAATATTAAGCTGCATGAGCTATTTGTACATTTTGGAGACTAATCACATCATTTGTCGGTCACATCATTTGCAAATATTTTCTCCCAATCTGTGGTTGTCTTTTCGTTTTGTTTATGGTTTCCTTTGCTGTGCAAAAGCTTCTGAGTTTAATGAGGTCTAATTTGTTTATTTTTGTTTTTATTTCCATTACTCTGGGAGATGGATCAAAAAAGATACTGGTGCGATTTATGTCAGAGAGTGTTCTGCCTATGTTTTCCTCTAAGAGTTTTATAGTGTCCAGTCTCACATTTAGGTCTTTAATCTATTTTGAGTTTCTTTTTGTGTATGGTGTTAAAGAATTTTCTAATTTCATTTTTTTTACATGAAGCTGTCCAGTTTTCCCAGCACCATTTATTGAAGAGACTGTCTTTCCACCATTGTATAGTCTTACCTCCTTTGTCATAGATGAATTGACCATAAGTGTGTGGGTTTATCTCTGGGCTTTCTGTCCTGTTCCATGGATCTATATTTCTATTTTTGTGCCAGTACCATACTGTTTTGATGACTATAGCTTTGTAGTATAGTCTGAAAAATGTCATCAGTAATTTGATAGGGATTGCACTGAATCTGTAGATTGCCTTGGGTAATCCACAGATTCAGTCATTTTGACAATATTGATTCTTTTAATCTAAGAACATGGTATATCTTTCCATCTGTTTGTGTCATCTTTTATTGTTTTCATCACTGTCTTATAGTTTTTAGAGTACAGGTTTTTCGTCTGCTTGGGTAAGTTTACTCCTAGGTATTTTATTCTTTTTGATGCCATGGTAAATGGGATTGTTTCTTGAATTTCTCTTTCTGATCTTTCATTGTTAGTAAGAAAATGCAACAGATTTCTGTGTATTAATTTTGTAACCTGCAACTTTACCAAATTCATTGATAAACTCTAGTGGTTTTCTGGTAGCATCTTTAGGATTTTCTATATATAGTATCATGTCATCTGCAAACAGTGACACTTTAACTTCTTCTTTCCCAATTTGGATTCCTTTTATTTCTTTTTCTTCTCTGGTTGCCATAGGTAGGACTTCCAAAACTATATTGAATATGAAGCCACATTCTTTACCACCATTCCATATTGCCATGGTGTCAAATGATTCAGGAAAAAAATATATAAACGTGATGTCTAAATAGAGATGGTAAAGTTTCTAAAGTAAATCATCAAGGAGAGACAAATGCCACAAATATATATAACAACAGTTTGTAGGGATTTCTGGTTCTCATTCAGTTGGTGTTAAGATACAACTTAATGATATGAATTTATGATCAGTTTAAGTAAGGATTCCTTAAAGCATCTATAACAAGTTATCAAGAATACTCTTTTATTTAAGAGACAAGGGCACAAAACTTTTTTTTTTTAAGTTGTTATGTAACAGCCAAAGATCAGGGGAAACTACATAAATAATTGTTTATTCTTCAAAGCAAAAGGTCATTAGATTTTTTTTTTTTTTTTTTTTGCGGTACGCAGGCCTCTCACTGTTGTGGCCTCTCCTGCTGCGGAGCAACAGGCTCCAGATGCACAGGCTCAGCGGCCATGGCTCACAGGCGCAGCCGCTCCACGACATGTAGGATCTTCCTGGACCGGGGCACGAACCCGTGTCCCCTGCATTGGCAGGCGGACTCTCAACCACTGCGCCACTAGGGAAGCCCAGGTCATTAGATTTAATTTAGATTTTACCCTAATGGGATTGCAAAACTTAGGAGCTGTATATTGCTAAGTTTCTATTAACTTGGCATGACAATAGAAGATGATGGATTATTTTACATCCTAGGAAGACTGTCATAACTTGAGGAAGATTGGGCTCTAAATGAGGGTCCTATTGTAACATATATCAACCACTACTACTAGTGGTTTCCATAGACATTGTATAGGTATAGGAGACCGCTTTCATAAATCATTTGTAGTTGAATTACTGAGTTCTGTTAGTCATGAAGTGAATTATGCTGCAAACAAGTAGTGGAAACTTAGTTTTTATTTTATGGACTTCAACACAGGTTTATAGATCATGAATTATATAATAGCACAATAACTGTCACTAGTAGTTAATCAAGATATTTGTTGATTTGCTTATGTTGTATAAAGGAGACTAAAACAATTCCTCCTCTCTAAAACAATCAACATCTGACTGCTAATTTCGTAATATATATGGAATCATTTCCTTAGCAACCACCATAAATCAGGTTACCTATCTTTGCTTTCTTGATATAGATTAATGTTTTGTAATAGAAATCAAATTTCCTTAAAACCATAACTCTTTAAATATTCAGATAGTATTTAATAGTAAAATAAGTTACAGTGTTGTGTATAACCACAATATATCTTTTATGTCCTTCAAAACAGTGGACCCTAAAACTGACCAGATTTTTTAAAATGCAGATTTCCAAGTTTCATACTGTGGATTTTTTATCCAGCGGGTGTATGACTTGGGTCAAACCCGAAAATCTGAAGATTTTTTCACAGCCAAGGAGCTTTGGGAACCATTGCTTTATGAGGCATCATAGCATAATCAAGGTTTGAAGTCTAACATACCTGAGTTCAACCCAAGTTTTGCTATTTCTTACTTGTGTAAGTTTGGGCAAAACATTGAACTTTTCTATGTCAGTATGCCTCAACCTCCTTATCCTTCAAATGCAGGCAAAACATAACTATCCTTTGACATGCAGTAAGGGCTATGAAAAACAATGCATGTTAAGCAGCCAGCAGAAACAATAAGTAATTGACTCAATAAATACGAGGCTTTCTTGCTCTGAGGAGTTTTCCTCTCAATAATGATTTCCCCTACCGTAAGAATGAAATTAATTCACTTAATATTTCTTGTTCTAGAGATTTCACTTGAGAATCTCAATGAAGATGCAACTTCAAATGATTTCTAGGAAAAATGGTAGTGCATTTATTTAAGGTAAATCAATGAAGCAACATTAAGTGGCTCTAAACAAGGATATACAATGGAACAGGAAGACTGAGCTTAAATTCAGGGATCCAATTGTTTTCTCTATCATGATTTTACAAAGTGCCATACTCCAAATCTGCTTTTTTTCAAGTTTAAGGATACATATTTCCAGCACTGAGGAAAGAATCTGAGAAGAAGTACAATAATGCAGTGTGGCCCTGACTGATGCTCATTCCGTGGCATATAGTGATGTAGTATTTAAACACAAATGGATAATTAGTTCACTGACTGCTTCTATAGGAGGCTGTGTTCTGTATTGGAAGTTAGAGGTAGAGAACATTGTCAAGGTGAATTTGTTGAGAAAAAGAATATGATAAAATGTATAGAAAACAGTTATTCTTCACCATACTGCCAAGGCCTGACACACTGAATGCAAAAAATAATCTCAGATACAGTGACAACATCTACCTGAGGATGCACTCAGGTTGTCTCTGGTGGAAACCAGTGTATCTCATCACTGGGTGGATGCTTAGAATGCATCCTTCTTTGGTTTTAAGTTCACAGATGACACTGCACCAGATGGACTTTGTTTGAATTTAAGCTTCTAAATCTTAATAAAATGGAATCTAGAAGGACTGATGTTTATTTATAGCTATGTTCATTTTTGGAGGTCAAATGCACCTGATCTGTTATGGTTTTAGTGGGATATTTGCAAAGGGTCATGGTCAGGGGACCCTGTATGTTCTTAGATTGATTAAATCCATATTAGTAACATGACAAAAAATAGTGGTTGGGAGTGATCTCTGAATGCCACTGACATACCACGACTTTCTTCTTTTCGCCTCCTTTTACATGTCCTACCAGCTTAATGTAAATACCAGCAGACAGATTTGTTGCCTCTAAGTACCCTGAGGCTTTTCCAAGGAGTCTTACCAGAAGTGGTCATTAGTTTTGAAGAGCTATTCTGGAATCCCAGCTGGTGCTAGATTATTCTGAAGGAGTAATGGTGAATCTGAATACCTAAAGAGAGTTTTCTTACTTCCTTGGAAAGATTTTAGGATAGAGGTGAAAGAAATTAGGTTTAATTCATGTACAAGGATAATCGGTGTGCCTGAACTAACCATGCACAGCCCTTTTACTGCTAAGTGACTGTATAGTATTCCCAGATTTTGTGGAGTACATTTATCATCTGTTTCCCGTAGTGTTCTGTTCACTTGGTACATACCAGAAATATCTCATCTTTTCAAAACTACCAGATAACCTCCATTTTTTACCAGGCTTATCTCAACATTATGTAGAATAGATGTTGGTACTACCACACTGCCGTGTTCTTAGCTTTAGAGATGTCCTGGAGCAAGATAGGGGCAGGTGAGTAGGGAAAAGCCATTTCTAGCAGTGTTGGAAGGTCTTTATTTACATTGGACCTCTTAGCAACCCTTCAACTCCAAGGTCATAAGACCAAGGAAAAATTCCAGGTAGCTCGTCATTAAGCATAAATTGAGTTTACCAGTATGTCAATAGAAAAACTTTTCCTCTTCTCTCTTGGGTTCTATCTTAGGGGGCCTGCAACTTAAATTAACAAAAGACAGGTTAGGAAGGGAAAACAGATTTAACCCTATCCATATATATGGAAGTTCATAAAGAAATGTGATTCAAAGTGGTGGTTAGAATATGGGGCTTATATACCATCTTAATAGGTGACAGGGATGGGGAGAAGGGCACTTACAGGAAAACAAATGACTTTTAGGAAAGATAAATGAGCCCTTAGGGGAATAGATGAGAGATATGATGGTTTTGAGATAATGTCTGTTTGGGTGTGATGCCGCCTTCTCATCTTAGAGAGGATTAGAATTGCTTCCTGGGAGGGGATTTATGAGAAGTTCCTTCTGAGTTCTTCTGGGAGGCTCTGCTTTTAGGCAGACAAGGGGTTTCAGGAACTCAAATCCCCTTTGGTTTAAAATAATTTTTATCCCACAGTGGCATGTTCTGGACCCCTTCGTGTGTTATGCTTTGAATTGTGTCCCCCCACCCCAAAAGATACGTTGAATTTCTCACCCTACTACCTGTAAATGTGATCTTACTTGGGAATAGGGTTTTGAAAGATGTAATCAGGTTGAGGTCTTTAGTGTGGGTCCTAATCCAGTATGCCTAGTGTTCTTTTAAGAAGAGGAAGATACCATGTGAAGACACAGACACACAGGGTGAATGCCATGTGATGACAGAGGCAGAGAGTAGGGTGAGGTAACTGCAAACCAAGGAATGCCAAAGGTTGACAGCTGTCGCTACAAGATAAGAGGCGAGGAAAGATTTTTCCCTACATGCTTCAGAGGAAGCATGGCTCTGCTGACGTGTTGATTTTAGGCTTCTATCCTCAAGAACTGTGAAGCAATGCCTTTGTGTTGTCTTAAGCCACCCTGTTTGTGATACTTTGTTATGGCAGCCCTAGGAAACTAATATAACCAGGTATAGGGAACCTAGAAGAGATCTTTCTCTCTCTCTCTTTTTTAACCACAAGCACCTTGAATATTTGAAGAAATTACCTAAAAATCCACCCTATAACTTTGCAAAAGTAAGAAAAGGAAGAAACACACAAACCTATCTAAACCAAAACACAGACCACCTCTATTGCTTATAAATTGACACACCCAACTGGAAAGGCAGGATTGGTGAGTCTAATAAATCGAGGAGAAGACTGAAATTCTTATAAGAAAAGTTCAAGCAAGAATTAGCCCAGACTCTTTTTTTTTTTTTTTTTTTTTCTTTTGCGGTACGCGGGCCTCTCACTGTTGTGGCCTCTCCAGTTGTGGAGCACAGGCTCTGGACGTGCAGGCTCAGCGGCCATGGCTCACGGGCCCAGCCGCTCCGCAGCATGTGGGATCTTCCCGGACCGGGGCATGAACCCATGTCCCCTGCATCAGCAGGCGGACTCTCAACCACTGCGCCACCAGGGAAGCCCCCAGACTGTTTTTTATGAGCAGAATAATCCTTTACCTGACTCATAAATAAATGCTATAATTTATTCATAAACAAATGATGAATAAATTGTTCCAAAGAGGGCGAGTGATAGATTATACGTTCATCTTGACATCTGATTATTCCCACATATAAATCAATTCAAGATTCAAGTGTTTAGAAGCACCATGAACAGAGTGGCCTACTGAAATACATGAGGGTTGGACAATAGTGATGCATTTTTCTAAAGTACTTATTAAATTCCTCTGTGAAAGATATTTTAGATATATAAATATGGAGAAGGTGTGGTTTTCAGGAACATTCATTTAGAAGGGACAGGACCAAATACAGTCTAAGGAAGAGCTTGAACACACCAGTGGAAAAGCAGAAGAGGGTATATACAAAAAACAGAAACTGGATCAGATAAGATGAAACAGAGTTTATGAACAATAAGAGTGAGAGATAAAGCTTGTTGGATAAGTTGGAGAAAGGATCATGGGAGGCTTTGAATAGCTATGAAAAATATCTAACATTAATCGAATATTTAATATTTGTCCTATACTTGCTTTGTATGCATCAATCATTTAATCATTATAATAACACTCCAAAGGAGACACTAATATTGTCATCACAATTATGTAGATCAAGATATGGAAGCACACTGGTGGCGCAGTGGTTAAGAATCCGCCTGCCAATGCAGGAGACACAGGTTCGAGCCCTGGTCCGGAAAGATCCCACATGCTGCAGAGCAGCTAAGCCAGTGCACCACAACTACTGAGCCTATGCTCTAGAGTCCACAAGCCACAACTACTGAAGCCCACGCTCCTAGAGCCCATGCTCCGCAACATGAGAAGCCACCGCAGTGAGAAGCCCGTGCACCACAACGAAGAGTAGCCCCCGCTCGCCGCAACTAGAGAAAGCCCGTGCACAGCAATGAAGACCCAATGCAGCCAAATAAATAAATAAATAAAATATCATAAAAGAAAAGAATAAACATAGTAAAAAAAAAAAAAGATATGGAAGCACAAAGAGTTTAGGCAATTTACTCAAGGGTAACATTTTGGAATCCAGAGGTTTTGAATATAGGCAGTTTGGTGCAGAGCTCTTAATTGTTGTGCAATACACACATTCTAAAATGGCTGGATGGAGAGTTGAATAAGTTGACACTTTTATTTTTTGCAGGCAATGACATATAAAAATAGTTAATTAGAATGGAGTATTTACTATGTGGTAAGCACCACACTAAGCACTTTATGTGCATTATCTAATGTTAATCATCCCATGTCGCTATAAGCTAGGGCACTGGAGATTTTAGAGGCAATGTAATGAAATTTACCAAAATATTAAAGTAATGTTTTGGGGAAAATATCTGGCAAGTTGTATACTGGATCAAAGTGAAGGTCAAGAGAAGTGAGAAACCAGTTATGAAGGCGTTCAAATAATCCAGGCAAGAGAAATGAGAGTTTAAATTTAGGGTAATGGAAGTGGGGGAAGATAAGAAGAAACTAATATGAAATATTGTAGGAGTAGAATAGTTACTGTGTGGCAACTAATCATTATAAGAGGAAAGAAAAAGTGAAAAATCATTGACAAATCTTAGATTCAGAACTTAGGTAACTGAGAGAATTAATGATACCAGTGATATCAGAGGAGACATAGAAGTGGAGGAAAAGATGAAGATGCTCTATCATGGGCAAATTTAAGAAGTTGATGAGGCCATTCGGTGGGAGTGGTTTAGGCCTTGAGAAAAGTAGACAAGAGCTCAGAGAGAAACTTCAAGACTGGGGAGATAGTCTTAGGGATGATCTGCATACAAAGCAAAGGTGTGAGATTGGAGAAAGCTAACACAGGACAGAGAGAGAGGGGGAGAGAGGCACTAAGGGAGTGCTACAAGCTCCTCGAGGATGGGAAGTCTTTTCAGTCTACTTCTTCCGCCTTGTGCCTCTATGTCTTTGTTCCCATCCCCTGACCTCCTCCTTCTCCTTTACCTAGTGTCTTGGTATATAATAGATACTCAGTATTGAATGAATGAGTGATGGAGTAAAAGAATGAAGAAATGAATGAGGACACTTAAGAATACCTATATATGTGAAACTTAAAGTCAGAGAAGAAGAGAAATTTAAAATATTATTTAGCCAATGAATTACTATGCTATATAGATCCACATTAGAGATGTAAGTTTTCTTCTGCAAGCCATATGTAAATACATTTCTTATAAATTCAATTTTATGAATCAAACATATTAGAAACGTTAATAGCAAGAATATTGTCATTATTACTAGAGTTAATTGAAATATCATCTCACATTAATATTTTGAATAAATTTGGATCACCATATAATACTAACCTTTACAGTACAGTTTCACATGTTTAGAAGTTAGCTCCCTTCCCAGGAGAAAGTCACTTTTCTCTTGTAGCATATTTAACAACCCTCAGTATAAAAAAAAGGACAGAGAATTCCTTTTGTGAACCTATGTCCCTATGTCTTGGATTTTCTGATATACAGGAGACAAGTTTGCTTGTCACAGTAACATTGAAGGATTTTGAAAAATGTATATTACATATAGAGGTATAGTATATAATTTACACTCAGTCACACATGTGAATTTAAGATATGTTTATGTCTTAAATTTTAATTATAAAGCTATAAAATCTGATATATTTATTTCTCATCTCATATATATATCAGAGAACATGTATATAAAACCCCTATATATATTATAGCTCACATATAAAAATAAGTTAATATATATGTCTGTTGCACATAGTATACATGTTTCCATGTGACATATTTCCTTTTTTTTTTTTTTTTTTTTTTTTTGCTGTACGCGGGCCTCTCATTGTTGTGGCCTCTCCCGTTGCGGAGCACAGGCTCCGGACGCGCAGGCTCAGTGGCCATGGCTCACGGGCCCAGCCGCTCCGCAGCATGTGGGATCTTCCTGGACCGGGCCACGAACCCGTGTTCCCTGTATCGGCAGGTGGACTCTCAACCACTGCGCCACCAGGGAAGCCCTCCTTTTTTTTTTTTTTAACATCTTTATTGGAGTATAACTGCTTAACAATGGTGTGTTAGTTTATGCTTTATAACAAAGTGAATCAGATATACATATACATATATCCCCGTATCTCCTCCCTCTTGCCTCTCCCTCTCATCCTCCCTGTACCACCCCTCTAGTTGGTCACAAAGCACTGAGCTGATCTCCCTGTGCTATGTGGCTGTTTCCCATGAGCTATCTATTTTACATTTGGTAGTGTATATATGTCCATGCCACTCTCTCACTTTGTCTCAGCTTACCCTTCCTCCTCCCTGGGTCCTCAAGTCCATTCTCTATGTCTGCGTATTTACCACTGTCCTATCCTGAGTTTCCTCAGAACCTTTTTCTTTTTTTTTAGATTTCATATATATGTGTTAGCATACGGTATGTGTTTTTCTCTTTCTGTCTTACTTCACTCTGTATGACAGACATTAGGTCCATCCACCTCACTACAAATAACTCAATTTTGTTCCTTTTTATGGCTGAGTAATATTCCATTGTATATATGAGCCACATTTTCTTTATCCATTCATCTGTCGATGGACACGTGGTTGTTTCCATGTCCTGGCTATTGTAAATAGAGCTGCAATGAACATTGTGGTACATGACACTTCTTGAATTATGGTTTTCTCAGGGTATATGTCCCATAGTGGGCTTGCTGGGTCCTATGGTAGTTCTATTTTGAGTTTTTTAAGGAACCTCCATGCTGTTCTCCATAGTGGCTGTATCAATTTACATTCCCACCAACAGTGCAACAGAGTTCCCTTTTCCCCACACCCTCACCAGCATTTATTGTTTGTAGATTTTTTGATGATGGCCGTTCTGACTGGTGTGAGGTGATACCTCATTGTAGTTTTGATTTGCATTTCTCTAATGATTAGTGATATTGAGCATCCTTTCATGTGTTTGTTGACAACCTGTATATCTTCTTTGGAGAAATGTGTATTTAGGTCTTCTGCCCATTTTTGGATTGGGTTGTTTGTTTTTTTGATATTGAGCTGCTTGTAAATTTGGAGATTAATCCTTTGTCAGTTTCTTCATTTGCAAATATTTTCTTCCATTCTGAGGGTTGTCTTTTGGTCTTGTTTATAGTTTCCTTTGATGTGCAAAAGCTTTTAAGTTTCATTAGGTCCCATTTGTTTATTTTTGTTTTTATATCCATTGCTCTTGGAAGTGGGTCAAAAAGGATCTTGTGATTTATGTCATAGAGTGTTCTGCCTATGTTTTCCTCTAAGAGTTTGATAGTGTATGGCCTTACATTTAGGTCTTTAATCCATTTTGAGTTTCTTTTTCTGTATGGTGTTAGGGAGTGTTCTAATTTCATTCTTTTACATGTACCTCTCCAGTTTTCCCAGCACCACTTATTGAAGAGGCTGTCTTTTCTCTATTGTATATTCTTCCCTCCTTTATCAAAAGTAAGGTGACCATATGTGCATGGGTTTATCTCTGGGCTTTCTATCCTGTTCCATTGATCTACATTTATGTTTTTGTGGCAGTACCATACTGTCTTGATTACTGTAGCTTTGTACTATAGTCTGAAGTCTGGGAGCCTGATTCCTCCAGCTCCATTTTTTTCTTTCTCAAGATTACTTTGGTTATTCGGGGTCTTTTGTGTTTCCGTACAAATTGTGAAATTTTTTGTTCTAGTGCTGTGAAAAGTGCCTTTGATAGTTTGATAGGGATTCCATTGAATCTGTAGATTGCTTTGGGTAGTATAGTCATTTTCACATTGTTGATTCTTCCAATCCAAGAACATGGTTTGTATCATCTTTAATTTCTTTCATCAATGTCTTATAGTTTTCTGCATACAGGTCTTTTGTCTCCTTAGCCATTTTGTTGCAAAGGTAAATTGAAGTGTTTCCTTAATTTCTCTTTTGGATTTTTCATCATTAGTGTATAGGAATGCAAGAGATTTCTTTGCATTAATTTGGTATCCTGCTACTTCAGAAAATTCATTGATTAGCTCTAGTCGTTATCTGATAGCATCTTTAGGATTCTCTATGTATAGTATCATGTCATCTGCAAACAATGACAGCTTTACTTCTTCTTTTCTAATTTGGATTCATTTTATTTTTTTTCTTCTCTGATTGCTGTGGGTAAAACTTTCAAAACTATGTTGAATAATCGTGGTGAGAGAGGGTAACCTTGGCTTATTTCTCATCTTAGTGGAAATGGTTTCAGTTTTTCACCATTGAGAACGATGTTGGCTGTAGGTTTGTCACATATGGCCTTTATTATGTTGAGGTAAGTTCGCTCTATGCCTACTTTCTGGAGGGTTTTTATCATAAATGGGTGTTGAATTTTGTTGAAAGTTTTTTCTGAATCTATTGAGATGATCATATATGGTTTTTCTCCTTTAATTTGTGAATATGGTGTATCCCATTGATTGATTTGCATGTATTGAAGAATTCTTGCATTCCTGAGATAAACCCCACTTGATCATGGTGTATGATCCTTTTACTGTGCTGTTGGATTCTGTTTGCTAGTATTTTGTTGAGGATTTTTGCATGTATGTTCATCAGTGATATTGGCCTATAGTTTTCTTTCTTTGTGACATCTCTTTCTGGTTTTGGTATCAGGGTGATGGTGCCCTTGTAGAATGAGTTTGGGAGTGTTATTCCTTCTGCTATATTTTAGAGGAGTTTGAGAAGGATAGGTGTTAGCTGTTCTCTAAATGGTTGATATAATTTGCCTGTGAAACCATCCGGTCCTAGGCTTTAGTTTGTTGGAAGATTTTTAATCACAGTCTCAATTTCAGTGCTTGTGATTGGTCTGATTATATTTTCTATTTCTCCTGGTTCAGTCTTGGAAGGTTGTGCTTTTCTAAGAATTTGTCCATTTCTTGCAGGTTGTCCATTTTATTGGCATATAGTTGCTTGTAGTAATCTCTCATGATCCTTTGTATGTCTGTAGTGTCATTTTGTTACTTCACCTTTTTCATTTCTAATTCTGTTGATTTGAGTCTTCTCCCTATTTTTCTTGATGAGTCTGGCTAATGTTTATCAATTTTGTTTATCTTCTCAAAGAACCAGGTTTTAGTTATATTGATATTTGCTATTGTTTCCTTCATTTCTTTTTCATTTATTTCTGATTGGATCGATATGATTTCTTTCCTTCTTCTAACTTTGGGGTTTTATTTGTTTTTCTTTCTCTAATTGCTTTAGGTGTAAGGTTAGGTTGTTTATTTGAGATTTTTCTTGTTTCTTGAGGTAGGATTGTATTGCTATAAACTTCCCTCATAGAACTGCTTTTGTGCATCCCATAGGTTTTGGGTTGTCATGTGTTCATTGTCATTTATTTCTAGGTATTTTTTAAATTTCTTCTTTGATTTCTTCAGTGATCTCTTGGTTATTTACTAGCGTATTGTTTAGCCTCCATGTGTTTGTATTTTTACAGTTATTTCCCTGTAATTGATATCTAGTCTCATAGCGTTGTGGTCAGAAAAGATACTTTATATGATTTCAATTTTCTTAAGTTTACCAAAGCTTGATTTGTGACCCAAGATATGATCTATCCTGGAGACTTCCATGAGCACTTGTGAAGAAAGTGTATTCTGTTGTTTTTGGATGGAATGTTCTATAAATATCAATAAGGACCATCCTGTTTAATGTGTCATTTAAAGCTTGTGTTTCCTTATTTATTTTCATTTTGGATAATCTCTCCATTGGTGAAAGTGGGGTGTTAAAATCCCTTATGATTGTGTTACTGTCAATTTCCCCTTTTATGGCTGTTAACATTTTCCTTATGTATTGAGGTGCTCCTATGTTGGGTGTATAAATATTTACAACTGTTGTATCTTCTTCTTGGATTGATCCATTGATCATTATGTAGTGTCCTTTTTTGTGTCTTGTAATAGTCTTTATTTTAAAGTGTATTTTGTCTGATATGAGTATTGCTACTTCAGCTTTCTTTTGATTTCCCTTTGCATGGAATATCTTTTCCCATCCCCTCACTTTCAGTCTGTATGTGTCCCTAGGTCTGAAGTGGGTTTCTTGTAGACAGCATATATATGGGTCTTGTTTTTGTATCCATTCAGCCAGTCTATGTCTTTTGGTGGGAACATTTAATCCCTTTACTTTTAAGGTAATTATCGATATGTATTTTCCTATTACCATTTTCTTAATTGTTTTGGGTTTGTTATTGTAGGTCTTTTCCTTCTCTTGTGTTTACTGCCTAGAGAAGTTCCTTTAGCATTTGTTGTAAAGCTTGTTTGGTGGTGCTGAATTCTCTTGGCTTTTGCTTGTCTGTAAAGGTTTTAATTTCTCCATCGAATCTGAATGAGATCCTTGCTGGGTAGGGTAATATTCATTGTAGCTTTTTCCCTTTCATCAGTTTAAATATGTCCTGCCAGTCTCTTCTGGCTTGCGGAGTTTCTGCTGAAAGATCAGCTGTTAACCTTATTGGGATTCCCTTGTATGTTATTTGTTTTTTTTCTCTTGCTGCTTTTAATATTTTTTCTTTGTATTTAATTTTTGGTAGTTTGATTAATATGTGTCTTGGCGTGTTTCACCTTGGATTTACCCTGTGTGGGACTCTCTCTGCCTCCTGGACTTGATTGACTATTTCCTTTCCCATATTAGGGAAGTTTTCAACTATAGTCTCTCCAAATATTTTCTCAGAGCCTTTCTTTTTCTCTTCTTCTTCTGCGACCCCTATAATTCAAATGTTGGTGCATTTAATGTTGTCCCAGAAGTCTCTGAGACTGTCCTCAATTCTTTTCATTCTTGTTTTTTATTCTTCTCTGAGGTAGTTATTCTACTATTTTATCTTCCAGGTCATTTATCTTCTGCCTTAGTTTTTCTGATATTGATTCCTGCTAGAGAATTTTAAATTTTATTTATTGTATTGTTCATCATTGTTTTTTTGCTCTTTAGTTCTTCCAGTTCCTTGCTAAACATTTCTTGTATTTTCTCCATTCTCTTTCCAAGATTTTGTATCATCTCTACTATCATTACTCTGAATTCTTTTTCAGGTAGACTGCCTATTTCCTCTGCATTTTTTTGGTCTAGTGTGTTTTTACCTTGCTCCTTCAACTGCTGTGTGTTTCTCTGTCTTCTCATTTTACTTAACTTACTGTGTTTTGGGGCTCCTTTTCTCAGGCTGCAGGTTCGTAGTTCCCGTTGTTTTTGGTGTCTGCCCCCAGTGGGTAAGGTTGGTTCAGGGGGTTTTGTATGCTTTCTGGTGGAGGGGACTGGTGCCTGTGTTCTGGTGGATGAGGCTGGATCTTGTCTCTGTGGTGGGCAGCAGCACATTCAGTGGTGTGTTGTGGGGTGTCTGTGACCTTATTATGATTTTAGGCAGCCTCTCTGCTAATGGATGGGGTTGTGTTCCTGTCTTGCTAGTTGTTTGGCATAGGGTGTCCAGCACTGTAGCTTCCTGGTCATTGAGTGGAGCTGGGTCTTAGCATTGAGATGGAGATCTCTGGGAGAGCTTTCACCGTTTGATATTACATGGAGCCAGGAGGTCTGTGGAAGACTCATGTTCTGAACTCAGCTCTCCCACCTCAGAGGCACAGGCCTGACACCTGGCCAGAGCATCTAGACCCTGTCAGCCACATGGCTTAGAAGAAAATGGAGATAAAGAGACCAAAGAAAGAAAAAGAAAAGAAAAGAAAGTTATTAAAATAAAATATAAAAAATTATTTAAAATAAAAAAATTAAAAAGTCATAAAAAAAGAGAAAAAAAGGAAGAAAGAAAGAAGAGTGCAACCAAACCAAAAAACAAGTCCACCAATGATAACAACACTAAAAACTGTACCAAGAAAAAAAAAAAAGGACAGACAGAACCCTAGGACAAATGGTAAAAGCAAAGCTATACAGACAGAGTCACACAAAGAAGCATACACATACACACTCATAAAAAGAGGAAAAGGAAAAATATACATATGTCTATATATAAATAAAAAAAGAGAGCAACCAAATCAATAAACCAATCTACCAGTGGTAATAAGCTCTAAGTACTAAACTAAGATAAACATAAAACCAGAAACAAATTAGGTGCAGAAAGCAAACCCCAAGTCTATAGTTGCTCCCAAAGTCCCCCTCCTCAATTTTGGCATGATTCATTGTCAATTCAGATATTCCACAGATGCAGGGTACATTAAGTTGATTGTGGAGATTTAATCTGCTGTTCCTGAGGCTGCTGGGAGAAGTTTCCCTTTCTCTTCTTTGTTCGCACAGCTCCCTGGGTTCAGCTTTGGATTTGGCCCCGCCTCTGCGTGTAGGTCACCTGAGGGTGTCTGTTCTTGTCTCAGACAGGATGGGGTTAAAGTAACAGCTGATTCAGGGGCTCTGGCTCACTCAGTCCAGGGGGAGGGAGGGGTATGGAATGCTGGGCGAGCCTGTGGCGGCAGAGGCTGACGTGACATTGCACCAGCCTGAGGCGCGCTGTGTGTTCTCCTGGGGAAGTTGTCCCTGGATCACGGAACCCTGGCAGTGGTGGGCTGCACAGGCTCCCGGGAGGGGAGGTGTGGATAGTGACCTGTGCTTGCACACAGGCTTCTTGGTGGCTGCAGCAGCAGCCTTAGCATTTCACGCCCGTCTCTGGTGTCCACGCTGATAGCTGCACCTCGCGCCTGTCTCTGGAGCTTGTTTAGGCAGTGCTCTGAATCCCCTCTCCTCGCGCACCCTGAAACTATGGTCTCTTGTTTCTTAGGGGTTCCAGACTTTTCCTGGACTCCCTTCCTGCTAGCTGTGGTGCAGTAGCCCCCTTCAGGCTCTGTTCATGCAGCCAGCCCCAGTTCTCTCCCTGGGATCTGACCTCCAAAGCCTGAGCCTCAGCTCCCGGCCCCCGCCCACCCCGGTGGGTGAGCAGACAAGCCTCTCGGGCAGGTGAGTGCTGGTTGGCACCTATCCTCTGTGCGGGAATCTCTCTGCTTTGTCCTCTGCACCCCTGTTGCTGTGCTCTCCTCTGAGGCTCTAAAGCTTGCCCCCTGCCAACCCCCGTCTCCACCAGTGAAGGGGCTTCCTAGTGTGTGGAAACTTTTTCTCCTTCACAGCTCTCTCCCAGAGGTGCAGGTCCCATCCCTATTCTTTTGTCTCTGTTTTTTCTTTTTTCTTTTGACCTACCCAGGTACATGAGGAGTTTCTTGCCTTTGGGGAAGTCTGAGGTCTTCTGCCAGCGTTCAGTAGATGTTCTGTAGGAGTTGTTCCACATGTAGATGTATTTCTGATGTATTTGTGGGGAGGAAGGTGATCTCCACGTCTTACTCCTCTGACATCTTGAAGGTCTCCCCTATTTTATTTCTTTAATATATCATTTGCCCAAATCTCACACCTTTATGAAAAATGCATCTCTCAAAATCTTTCTGAGTATTCTGAGCACTGACTTGTGATGTTATCATGTGTTTCAGCATAATTGTATTGTTACGAAGGTCTTTTTCCATATTGAATGTATAAACCAGCACAGGTGGTTCATCACATCCCATGTGCAATATTTTTTTTCTTCCTAGCCTGCAAGTGTGATCTCAGGAGTTCCTGGTACATCTAAACAATCTGATTCCAGGATTACTTTCATGAGAGGGAGACAAGTTTTGCCAGGATAGAAGCTATTCTGCGCCTTTTCACTCTTAGAAATAAAGTGATTTTTAAATTTTGTTTTAAATATTCATTACCCTACAATAAACTGGGACAATGTAAGTGAAAGTTTGTGAGGGTACCAGAGACATTCTTAAGGTTATAGAGTTCTTAGGATGAGAAGAAAGAATAGGTCACCTCATAAAGCTACTTATTTTACTGAAGGGGAAACTAAATCTCAGAAAGAGTAAGTGATTTTTTTTTTCTAAATTTGCACAGCTTTTGGATGGAAGTTGAGTCTAGAATCGAATTCTGTTATTTCTCTTTCACTTTCTTTCCTTATTGACATACATATTGAATCCTAGTTTTCAATTACACTTAAGACATGAATTTCATTTTGTTGTAAGAAAAAGAAAAAATGTATTCAGTCTAATAGGAAAACTTTCCTTTTTATTTTGAGGTCATCCCTGCAGATGATTCTAGCTGGTTTAGGAACATAAATCAGAACATCAGAGGTTTTCTCTGCTGAACCTTCTTTATCCAATGTGCTCAATCTACTAGCAGCTAAGCCTTGATGTCATTTTCATCCTCGTTCTCACTTGCAAGAGACTTAACTGAAGTTAAGAGACCAAAAATTGTGGTAATTTTATAAATGCCTTTGTTTTATGAGAGCAGATATGCAAATGTTATCTCATTTTACTTCAGAATTTCTATTTTTTTTAACATCTTTATTGGAGTATAATTGCTTTACAATGGTGTGTTAGTTTCTGCTTTACAACAAAGTGAATCAGTTATACATATACATATGTCCCCATATCTCCTCCCTCTTGCGTCTCCCTCCCTCCCACCCTCCCTATCCCACCCATCCAGGTGGTCACAAACCACCGAGCTGATCTCCCTGTGCTATGTGGCTGCTTCCCACTAGCTATTTATTTTACGTTTGGTAGTGTATATATGTCCATGCCACTCTCACTTTGTCACAGCTTACCCTTCCCCCTCCCCATGTCCTCAAGTCCATTCTGTATGTCTGTGTCTTTATTCCTGTCCTGCCCCTAGGTTCTTCAGAACCATTTTTTTTTAAAATTCCATATATGTGTGTTAGCATACGGTATTTGTTTTTCTCTTTCTGACTTACTTCACTCTGTATGACAGACTCTAGGTCCATCCACCTCACTACAAGTAACTCAATTTTGTTTCTTTTTATGGCTGAGTAATAGAATCTCTATAATTCTGTTGAATTCATACTGCTCCCCCTCCTCAGTTTGGCTGAACGCTCCTTTTCCTGTTGGTAGTACTGGATTCTCTCTGATAGGCCGTGTTTGTGCAAACAGACAAAACTTACAATTTGCAGAGTGAGCAAGCATCATCCTTATTCTCTTTTTTGATGTTGTTGAGATTCTAAATCATGAGTTGAAGAAATTCACAATTGTCATTTTTTAGCCAATATTTCTGGGTTCTTTGCTAGAGACTGAAGAATTAAGAAGCAGTTCCTGCCCTAATGTAGCATAAGATCTAGTAGGGGAGATTAAAACTTAACTCATTTTAATATAATGTAAACAGTGCCATGCAGCGGAAAATGCAGCAGGAGGCAGATGAGGGCCAGATAATGATACAAAGAAATAAGATTTTTCAAACAATCTTCTTACCCAAGAGAAAAGACATCTTGAGATGGCCATCACATGGCAGAGGTTTGCATTTTTCAATCAGGGTCCCTCATGTAAACAACAGAACACAGAAAAAGCTTGAGTGAATTTTCTCAGTTCTTCCAAAGATGGTACATGACTAATAATATTCTAGGTGGAAATTTATTTCATATAATGGATGCCTCAGGACACTGGAACTTAGTTCCTTCATGGAAATATGGTGAGACAGCTCAAATATCTCTCTAGAAAGTCCAGAGTACTGGGTCATGTTTGGCTTGGTCTTTAGAAGGAGATGGTTCAACTGTCCTACTTTTCTGTGTGAAGAAAGACTCAAAGAGAGACATGTCAGTCAAAAAAGAGAGATCTGTGGATGTGAGAGTTCAAGTTTTCTTACTTTTACAAATAATTCAGTCTGATAAAAAACAAAATTATGAACATGCAATCCTAGATACCAGTTGTCTAGAGTGAAACCTAAGGAGTCTGTGTACAGATTAGGAAAATGCAACCATCATGTTCTATCTTATCCTCTCTAGCAATTTGATTCTTAAGCTGAAATAAGTTCCCTGAACACAAATTAGATTTAGCACCACATAATGTAATTTCTAGTGCCCATTTCAAAAATAGCAAGAATTTAGCATTTGTTCACAATCTATTGAAGCCAGACCAATTGACCAGTTCATTTCCCTGCCAACCAAGTTGCCCAGTGGCCCAGGGAATTCCCTGGTGGTTCAGTGGTTAAGACTTCACTTTCACTGCGTTTTCACTGCCAAGGACCCGGGTTCAATCCCTGATTGGGGAACTAAGATCCCACAAGCTGTAGAGTTGCCCAGTGGCCTGTGTTTAGGTAGATTGAAAATAACTATTTGTTGACTTTTGACTTTTAGCAACAGATCTGTCTGCTCCAGAGACTTGGGCTCTCTGTACCTGGCAGAACATTAGAGTCAGTTCTTTTGCTGTAGGTCACTTGTGCTCTTCTCAGAGATTTCCTACTGGGCCTCTCTATGTACAAGTTCTGTATCTTGAGTGTGGACTGTCTTCTGGTGGCCACAGCCTCCTCAGTCTTTGGTTTCCTGGATGCCTACTCTCCACAGTCTCTCTCTTTGTTGAGCTAGAATATGCTCACTTTCCCAAGTTGTCCACATCTCTTCCATGAGAAACATTCATGCATCCTTGACTCTGATAAATTCATAGAGTTCAAGCTGATCCCAATGCAATGGCTTTCCCTCAAAATGCAACCTTTTATGTCTCATAATACCAGAGGCCTCTCTAAATAATCTGAGGATGAGGCATGAGGGAGTGGGACCCCCAACAATGCCTTCTAGAAAGAGATCCTCCCCAGGATTGTCTCTTTATAATCTTCTGTCTACTCCAACTGAGATGTCTTTTTGTAGCCACTCTCTCTTTACAGAGCTCAAGAGTAACAACACTAGTCTTGCAAGTTATTTTTTGTAATTCTCCGTGAGAAAGATAAAAAACTTTTTGCCTGTGAAAGCAGTCACTACTAATTACCCTATTGTAAATGTGTGTCATTGTTTGACACAAGGAATTCACCCAAACAGATTCAGTTATACTAGGATCACACAGTAAGGGTTGCTTGTTATGCCAGTCATCAGAATGTATTAGATCAATTGTAGTTAATTGTACATATGTTTTTAACCTAATATCAAAAAAATAAGTTGAAAATATTGAAAAACTAGGGTTAATGATGAATGAAATACACTTAATTACATGAAGCAGTTAACATTTGTTCATTTATTTACCCTTCATCATGCAAACCCCTATTTCAAGACAATATATCATTATATAGAATTATTGGCCAATAGTTCACATCTCCCACTGTGAAATTCCTAATGGTAGATCTTCCCTCTTCCCTTCAATACTAACATGAAATCATTGACCTGTGCCAGCCAATCAGAGGCTCCCATATAAGACTTTGCCACTTCAAGAAGTAATATAGAGACACAAGGATAGTTAAAAACCATTTAAGTCTGAGTACAAATGATAGGATGATGAAGATCATGGCAAATTTATATAATGTTTTAAAAATTGAAAACGAATTAAGCATATTTCTTATTTTAAGTCTAGTGCTTGAATCCAGTTTGCCTCCTTAGCAATGGCAGTGGGCAATGACTCAAACCTAACTGATCTTATCACTCTGTCCTCCTGGGTGGGGGAGGGCCCACACTGGACCAGTGAGGTGTGTCTCCCAGGATTTTTAAACTTAGTGCGGTTGATGAAGAGTTTCTTTTTCTCTGGTTACAAAGATGTAAGCTTTGGGTCCCAGAGGTTCTGACAGCCCATCCTACTGCATGGAGAAGGTAGAATCTCAGACAAGAGAAACTAGAGGAATGATGGCAGATGTTGAGAGGAAACTTACAGAGTTTAAATTTCTGGTTGTCTCCCACTCTGTCTCTGTGATTCCTGTGGTTTGGTTTTGTACATCAATGTATTCCCCTTCTTTCTTAAGCCAGTTTGAAGTGGATTTCTATGGTTTGCCACCTAACTGGCCTGAATAAAGTATGGTCCTTCACAGATGAATTTGCACGTATGACTGTCAGTGCAATCAGTTTTTAAAGTCAATTGGCAAATTAGAAAATATGCAGTTTAAAAATGAATAAGATTTTATGGAAATGGTGGAGTCTTATTTGTAATGAAGATGAACTATAGAAATCCTTTAAACACACACACACACACACACACACACATACACACACACAGCCTATTCTAGACAAAACACTAGTCCATCCACTAAGAATATGCATTTATAAGGGAGAATCTTGTAATAATTGTCTACGGTAGAGGAATAGAGTGATTAAACAACTCTGGAGTCACCCATATTAGACTCAAGTCCTGGCATTGTCTTTTATTAGAAGGTGATTTAAAATATCTTTCATAACTTTGCTCTTAGTAGTGCTTGTTTCATAATATGCTTGTGAGGATTGTATCTATTCATGTGTAGTGCTTAGCAGAGAGCCTGTTTGAAAATACAGTGAGCACGAAATAAAAGTTAGCATTCATTATTAGCATAAGGCTAGAGGTTATTTCTATTCAAAGTCTGGTATTTTATGAAGCAACACTTTGTTATTATAGGTAAGGGTTATTGTCATCCCTTTGTATCTTCCAAAAAGATACATTTCAGCCATCATTTTCTCCCTCAACATGATTCATGGCTTAGAAATGATTTTTTTAAAGTGAGTAATAAGCAGACAATAACCTTGATGAGCTAAAGTTAATGGGGACAAAGAAAACCTTTGGTTAATTTAAGTCCATGGGAAACTGGTAATTAGTAGGTTAAACAGTGATGGAATGGATAGTAAAACACAATTTTGGATGATAAATTGATTTAATCATAGTTTGTTTTGTAATTAAAAATCAATTACTGTAAAGCAGGATGGGGGAAATGTTGCCTTTGCAGATATGGCAATGTTAAAAACAGTGAATTTAAGTAGTCCAATAAAGTATTTATTCATGATATTCTCTTCCTGATCCATTTTTTCCCCTTAGGATTGATTACCTCAGCTTTCCTGACATAAACTTTTGTATGCTGATGAAGGGAGGTGAAGCAAAGCATTTTGATTAGCTACAGTGTAGATCAATGCTTCATAGTGTTTATCAGAGCAAAGAGAACATATCCCATGCACTTGGAAGATGCCTTCCTAGACAAGCTGCATTGGAAAGACCACTTTGCTTTTAATCACATTTTCAGACTTAATAAATTCTCAGCAGAAGTTTAGGTCCCATCAAGTAAACTCTATATATTTTTTTTCCTTGACATAACAATAAAGAACAGTGTTATTCCTTTTTTTCAGGAAACCTCAGAGAGCATGTGATTTTATAGATTTGGGCTCCAGCTGATGCTTCTCATTATACTTTATGTGCTTGCTTTATCCAGAAGAAAAATGCAAGAACTTAATTTGAATGTGTGTATATAGTGTGGTTAAGTTTGTTTTAAACCTTTCTTTCAAAAGGGAGTAGATTTTTCAAACAAATCCTAAATAGTGACCTTTTTAGCAAGAGGATTCATATTTCAGGCTTTTGAGAAGTCTCTTCAAGACTGACTTTTTACATAGAATTAATGACTGCAAAAATGTGGCCTTTAAGGATCAAAGATATTTCGAATTGAGTGGCTCAGCTGAACTGAAGGATGGCTCTGGTTGTTGCTTAGACAGCTTTTTGTTTCCAAAGCAACAAAAGGCTTTTCATGTTTATTAGAGCTATTCGGTAAAGTGCATAAGAATAGTACAATTAAAGTTAATTATCCAACTTGACCTTTTATGTGCTCACTCTTACAGATTTAGACACATACATACACACAAAGAAAAAAGGAGTCTTTTTAAAGTATTAATGATTAAACATCTTTTCAATATTTGATATTTTGTATTGGTAAAAACAAAACATTTGTAATGTATAGAGCTATCACTTAATTGAGAAACACATGAACCTCAGAGTCAGCTTTGGGTTGGAAACCCTCCCCTGCCCTGACCCTTAAGGTGTGGTCTGGGGCAAGGAGCCTAGATTTTCTGAGCCATACATTTCTCATCTGTAAAATGGAGGTGATAATAACTGCCCAGTAATATTGTTATGAGAATTAAATGAAGTTGTAAAGGGAAAGCATTTGAGTCCTCTATTTGACATATAGAATATGCTCAATAAATGGTAATTAGATTGATGGTGGTGATGCTAATAGTGATGTTTTCTTTCCATATTAGCCTCTCCTAGGGAAAGCGATCATGAACCTCATTCTCACTTATAATCACTCTTCTAAGCTGATGTACAAAACACATAAACAGTTGCTTCTGTGTACGTAGTATGAGTCCCAAACTATTGGACTTTTCAAAGAAATTCCTTTTGTAAGCCGCACATGATAGAAATAATTTTCCCTCATTTGATAACTCAGTCTGTTAGGAATTTTATAACTTAGTCTCTTTTTTTACCTCAAACAGTTCAGTGTATTAAGGTGACTAAAAATCAATCCTTTTAGAGAATGCTAGATTTTCTATCATAAAATTGTGTGTTCTTCATGTAAAAAGGAGTTGTAGAAATATATGTTCGATTCTAATCACTTAAGTAGAATGGAATATAGGGAAATTCATCTAGTGATGTTTCATAATTGTGATTCTTAAACTTTAGGAAGAATGTTCTGGACAATAACAAAACTATAAAATGGGAAGTATTTTACCTTGTTTATATGTGGAATATCAAATAAAAAAATTGTTGGTTGTGTGCCCAAATCCTATAGGGTTCTACAAGGATTCAAAACAACTTATTTATAGCAATTTTACTGCAATGTTATGTTTAGAAATAAATGTAATGTGTGAATACATTTTGGAAAATGTCATAAGTATACAATATCTACCCTGTTTTATTATTCCCAGAATTTAGCACTGTGAAGAAAGAGGGGATAAAAATGTGCAGATATAGGAACAGGAAGTAACTTTTTATATTTGTTTTAATGTTTGAGAAACATGTGCATTGCCAACTAAACATTCATTAGTATACAAAAGGTATCAGAACTGCACCTCACTATTGCAAACTACCATGTTTTAGCAAGATAAATTTAGTTATTTAATGCAGATTACAGAATTCTACTTATGCTAAAGGATGAATACAATTTTGTTGGTTTTGTTTTTTCCTTGTTTTTAAGTTTTGGCTTTTAATGCTTATTTTTAATATCAGACTGTATAAATTCGTGTCTTTCTTTTAGTTAGAATCCAAGATCTAACAAGTGAGTTAACCTCTCAATTTTTCCTGTTGAAAGAGTAGCTGGTTCCTAGAAGGCCAGCAGAGGGCAGCAAAGCCTAGATGTTAACACTAACCCTGATGGATGACTTGTCCACGTGAAGAGCAAGGACGGAAAATGGCATACATACAGTCTGATTTGGCTTGAGTTCGGGATGTGTGTAGCAGATGACAGTTCTTTTGGATACGACGTTTAACAGTAAACGGAGAGGGTCTTAGAACCTCAAAACACTAGATAACTCTAACACAAACTGAGCAGCTCCTTGAGTTTATAAAGAGTAAGGCCACTGAGGCTGTTTTTTTAAATGAACATCTAACCTATTGAGTAAACAGTCTAAGATTTAAGTTGAGTAAATAGATTCAGAAGGATTAGAATGATATAAAGAAACCCTGAGCGTTGTGGATGGGACAACATGAATGATGATGGGTAGCCGTGACTTTTTTCTCTTTTCTGCTCTTTGTGTTTTTTTTGGCCATCATCTGTCTCCCTCTCACAGGTATTAACCAATTTCATGTCTTTCATTTTGCATCTTTAACAAAGCTAAATGGGAGAATCTCAAAGCACTCTAGAGTTTTTCAGGTGAAGGTGTGTAGGTTTGTTTTGTGAGAACAGGAAAACCCACCAGTTAAGAATAATTAGCAAAGTTGGTAGTATTTTTTTAAATTGAAGTATAATTGACATACGATATTACATTAGTTTCAGGTATACATCATAGTGACTCAATATTTATATACATTTTGAAGTACTCACAAGTCTACCGTCTGTCACCGTACAAAGTTATTACAATATTACTGATTATATTCTCTATGTTGTACGTTAACACCCCCATGACTTATGGGTGCTATTGTTTTAATAGAAAAAACTCCATTCTCACATTGAATGTTCTATGGAATAAGTAGTGCACTAGCTATTTCTACACCTCTAACCTGGAAAACGTTCATTATCTCAAAGAGTTTTATTTAACAGTTGAAGTGAGAGCTGAAAAAGCTCATGGCCACAGGGAGCGGAACTATTTTATTCTGTCATTGGTATCATTGAGGACATAGTGTTTTTAGAGCTGACAAGCAAATAAAACCATACTTAGGCGTACTCTCTTCTATCAGCCCATTCATCAAACCACTGGGGGTAACAAAGTATGGTTATGAGATAATTGTTTTGCAAGTGGAGACCTTCTTTCCAGCTCTTCATCTGATAGTAGATCCTTATGCCTGCTGGGCAATTTTGGAGACAAAGAACAACAGGATGATTTTCTCTCCAACAGCAGCTTCTATTAACCTCCTGATGTTTGGCTCAGAGGGTTGTGATTATGATCCTGCTGATATCAGCCACCCATCTAAAATAAAGGAGCAATGTTTTGGTTTGAGCAGTAAGAGACTGAAGACTTGGAGGTTTGTCCCTGATAATGCAACTGTGCGAGGATGAAGTGTAAGAAAATATGCTGTCTTCCTAACTGTCTAGTGTGGTACTCAACTCAACAAATACCTGATGAGTTTCTGCTATGACCTTAGGAATGTATTAGGTATTATAGGGACACAGAGGAGGGTTAGGCACATCACTTGTCCTTTGGAAGCTTATAGCCTTACTGTCAAGAGGAGGTATATACAACCACAAAAATGCAACCCAACTTAAATGCTAGGTTGAAGAGACTTCTGTCAGAGAGGAAGTGTGATTTTTTTTTTTTTTTTTTTTGCGGCACGTGGGCCTCTCACTGTTGTGGCCTCTCCCATTGCGGGGCACAGGCTCTGGACGTGCAGGCTCAGTGGCCATGGCTCACGGGCCCAGCCGCTCCGCAGCATGTGGGATCTTCCCGGACTGGGGCACGAACCCGTGTCCCCTGCATCGGCAGGCGGACTCTCAACCACTGTGCCACCGGGGAAGCCCAGGAAGTGTGATTTAGACATTAAATGATTCTGCTTGATGTCTAGGAGAGGAAAGAAAATTCCTCAGGCAAAGGTACATATTGGAAACCACTCTAACTTGCTGCCTGTTATAATTTACATATCTCTAGTTGGTTAAATAAAAATACTCATCACTCTATACATATTCTGGCATTCTGATGAGTAAGCTCTTCTACTTTTCTCATTTTGTAAATAAGGCAATCAGGATGTTGGGAGATTAAGTGATGAGTCTAGGGCCAAAACTATTAGGAGTTAGGAATAGTCTTTGGATATACATTCCTTGAATTTTTTGTCTCTTGCCCAACCCAGAGTTGTGGGAGCTATTAGCAAACCTTCAATAACAACCATATTAATGGTTTCATTAAATATCAACTAAAATGTTTTAGGTCATTTTGGCTAATTTTTAAAGTCTTTCATAGTAAGGTTGAAATGTTAAAGAAAATCCAGGGAAAGACGAAAGCAGACTAGTTTCTCCATGCACTGTGACCATGCTAAAATGAAATCATGTAACTACCAAATTTGAAACTGAGGAATTCCAAGCAATGCCTCTACAGTGGGCATTCTGTGTGGATGCTAAAACCATCTTAGTGCTGCCAGTGTGGATCTGCAAGCTTTTCTAGGACAGGGATAACGTATTATAAAACTCTTAGTGCCCTGTATAGTATAATTTCCTGCTGAGGGGAAAGGGTTGACTTGTCCAACACTGATCATCTGCACGCTGGCCTCCCAGGAAAGGAGTTGACCTCCCTGCAAAGCTCCATGACACTGGCTATGCCTGGTGCTTAAGGCAGTTAAGGTCAAGGACAAGACTTGAACTCCAATTTCCATATGATGCCAAGAGGAAAGTCTGTTTCTTCCTCACCCCATGATGGGGGATATGGCTATCCATATCCACATGGACTCCGACACCACAGCACCCTAGAGTTGAGCTGGTAGGATAGGACTGGAGCCCAAGTTCTACCTCCTCTATTGCTGTTTATTCATAGTCCTTGACCACAGCAGGAGAGGAGCCATTGTTTTTCTAATCATTCAGCTTAAAAACACTACAGTGTGAGAGAATGGGGTCCCTATCCTTGCAGTGCTGAAAGGTGGTTACAACTCCTCAGTACATCAGACAAGGGAGGTATTAGAGGTGGACCCTGTCCATTCAGAAGAAAGGAATGAAAACCATCCCCTCCCTTAAATTTAGGATAGCAAAGTGGTCAGACTGATGGAGTCATTCCTGGGTGGGTTACGAGGCAACTGATCTCCTCATGTATATGTGTATATATGTGATTTTTTTTTCAGATTCTTTTCTGCTATAGGTTATTATAAGATATTCAATATAGTTCCCTGTGCTATACAGTAAATCCTTGTTGTTTATCAGTTTTATGTATAGTAGTGTGTATCTGCTAATCCCATACTCCTAATTTATCTCTCCACCCACTTTTCCCTTTTGGTAACCATAAGTCTGTTTTCTGTGTCTGTGAATGCTCCGCCGTTTCTGAGCAAAGCATGCAAAGTTTTTAAGGGGAATAGGGAAGGCGAGAGGGACTCGAACATTTATAACGGCAGGCATTTTCTTCCTGGTGGGAGGTAGGCCGAGAACTACTCAAATAGCTGCATCAAACGCGTCTTGAGGCCTCCCTGTGTGAAAGCCAAGCACTCCAGGTATTTTATAGCACCCATCTCAGCCACGGCTAAACCCTTAGTGGGCAATGGGAGTCAGCTTCTCCTCTTCCATTTTCTCAGTCATGTGTCTTTATCCCTAAGATCAAGTTCAGCCCCTACCAGGATGATGGGAGTGTTGAGTCAGTGATGATGTACTTCAACCACTTGGCATGGACATTTTCAAATGATACAGGACTCACAAGAGAAAAGCAAATTAAGAATACATACGTTTGTTTGTGGATAGGATAGGAAATGTAATCTATCAGAATCTTCCTGTGCAGCTGTATTCCATAAGCCAGGATTCATAACTATACCCATATGTGTGTGTATACAGAGTGAGGGAGTGAGCACGGGCCCAGGAAGAGTTGAATCAAAGATGAACTGCAAGCAGGCAAACTAATGAAACTTTCTGAACCTCAGTTTTCTCATCAGAAAATACCTGAGCATATTGATTTTTAATTTGCATAATTTTGTGAAGATTAAAGTGTTGAAAGCAAAAAAAAAAAAAAGATGAACTGCAGTAGTACTGCCCTTGCTTTTACTGGGAGGCTGGCTGGACTTCTCACTTAATGTTGTCTTAAGGACAGCCTTCTCTTGAGGAGTCCATCTCCTCTGACCCGTCTCTTAGAGACCCCAAAATTGGAGGATAATAGGAAATTCCTGGAGTACCACAGAAGTGTATAGGAACCTGATCTATATAAACTTCCCCATACATTTTTTTGGTACCCTAACTTCCTCAGATGATTGGCAGATCTGAATGGCACCCTGTGACAACAAATGAGCAAACACCCCCTTGAAAGGAACTGCAGTTGTCTGGCTGGCTGTTGTTGACTAGCCCATCAGAGGCTGCACCCATTATTGCATAACCTACTCATGTGATATAGTAGTTCCAAATCTAAACATTTTGTGGTGAACATTCATTGCTGGCCATTCTCACCTGAGTTGTAGCTGCAGATCAGTGCACTCAACTGCCACAGGGTCATGTGTGTGTAATGGGTGGCAGTGATGGTGTGATCTCTGAGTAAGCAAAATAGCCCTTGCCTAAGGAAGGTGTATCAGGGTCCCCAAGACCACTCTCAGGTGCAGTGATTCTCTGGAAGGACTCACTGGACTCAGAAAAGCTGTTTTACTCACAGTTACAGTTTATTACAGTGAAAAGATACAGATTAAAGCTAGGAAGGGTAACAGGTGCATGAAGTCCAAGAGAAACCAGGTGCAAGCTTCCAGATATCTCTTCCCATTCGAGCTACACAGGGACACAATTCTCTCCATAACAATATGTGACATGTTCAAAGTGTTGCCACCAGGGAAGCTCATGCAAGCCTTGGTGTTTAGGGATTTTATTGGGGGTCAGTCATGTAGGCTGCATGACTGATTTCAGCTACTTAGATTCCAGCACATAACACACCCCACAGCAAAAACAGGCATTTGCTATAAAACATATTGTTAGGATAACTTATCTGGTCAAACTGCTTCAGCATGGCTTCAAGGTTTCAGGCACAGAAAGACACTTTTATCATGCAGAATATTCTCAGTGCTCAGAGATTATCTCCCAGGAGCTAGCCAAGGGCCAGGGCTGAAGATGAGAGTTTCTTTGGAATTTGCAGGATTTGAGCAACCTGGGCTTGTGGACTTAAACCTTTCCTTTTCAGAAAGAAACACCTGAGATTATGGGAGATGAGAAAAGCATGCATACTCAATTGTCTTGCATTGGGAGTCTTCCAAGATAACTGTCACCTGAGCTGCAGTGAATTCAATATATACATCTCTAACAAGTGGTGGCCCTCTCAGCTACTCTATATTGATGTTGGGCTTGCCATCCAGTACTGATATGTTAAGTGGAAAGCTGGTAGCCATTCTCAAGTCAGCTGATACTGTTAAACTCCTGCTGATACTACCAGACTCCTGGTGAATATCTTTGAATCACATCACCCAGTATCTGCCAAATAAACCATTAACAAGGCCAGAGGAGGAGCAGAACTTACACCTCTTCCTTCTCCAGTCTTTGGAGATTTGGGAGCATGCCACTTCTCAGCCTCCATGATAGAGCTGGGTGGCAGCTTTGTTGTACTTTCCAGACTGGATGTTGTACATCTCTTGGGCTGTTCTTACCAAAAGGTTTGCTTTGGGAGAACATGACTTGCCTCCAGGGGTTGGTCACCTGGTCATTTGTAATCATCTTCGGTGTCTCCTACATCTATTTCAGTGGCTGGGCTCATGGCTTTTTTGGGTTTAGATAATACAGATTTCTGACAGAATGGGGTATGACATTTGAATAACATCATTTGGGAACAGGGAGGGGAATTGAATGAATCCAGGACTGATTCTGCAGGTTGGCCTCACCAGAAAAATAATGGTCCTCTTCGAATTTCAATGGAAGGAGGCTGTGGCTCAGTGCTTTAAGGAAATCAAATCTGGTTAACTATGAGAGCGTGCCAGAGTGGGCTTTGTCACTCTTGAGTGCTCATTTGGTAATTCTGCTGCTGGCATGCTGTGTCTCACAGGGGGCCCCCTGCCCAAGCTGTGAATGCTGGGCTTTCAGGAGAGGGTTGGAGCCATTTTATTAACACATCGTATTGCTATTGAATCCTGGTTCCTAATCCCAACAGGGGAGGATCAGGGCTTCCCTAATCATGTAGCTTAAAAATCCCCTCAACCCAGGGAAACCCTGTCCTAGCGTCTGATGTCCAGCCCTGTCAAATTTCCGTGTGCTATGCCAGAATGTGCAGGAGCAAGGAAAGCCTCACATTTTGCTGTTGATCCTGCCTGAATAAGCTTCTTGCAATGAATTCTGCTCTAGAGCAACTGAGCAGATTTTAGATGGTCAAAGTAAATGACCGAATGGCTATTTTTTTTGGTTCATATCTTGGTTATTTGCATGATAAATTCTCAACTCAGGTTCTGGAACATAGTGGACAAACAGTATTTTTTGTTTTTTAATAAAACTTATTTAAGCGTTTAAGTCTGGGCTATAGGTGGGGGCAGAAATTCATTATTCTTACACTAGATTTAGTATTTTCTCCCTTTTCTATGGTGGAAGCAAGTTTTAACCTCTTGAAATCATTTTGAATGTCTGACTAAGTGGCTAATAATAATTGGTTACTGGAGTCTGGGGACTATTAACTGGTTTTTACATCATATTAACAAAGTACTTAAAAAGTGAATAGCATGGTGAAAAGTACAGAACACAGTGATCATAAAAATAAATGTTAGGAATCTATATTTCTTGCTTTATCCTTTCAGGCAGTTTGCAAGCACACCACCCAGGCATTCATTTCATTGTTAAGGTGAGATCTTCAGAAGCAAAGAGTTTAAAAACAGAATGTAAAGGCTAAATTTGGAGATACCACGTGTTATAGTCAATTTTCTTTGTGATTAAAAATTCTAAGAATTTACCTATGGCACGTTGAGCTTTGCTGTATGATTTATGTGTTGTGTGACTTTATCATACACTGCTGAGAAAATACTATAAAAAATTATAGATCGGCAGCCAGTTGCATTTAGGAGCCAAGCAATGTGCATGCGGTTGGTATGGTATTCCGAAAAGAAGGGAAAAGGGAGCCTCAGGACTCACCTGAGAAAAAATGAACAAGTTTGAAACCCCATGGTTTAGGGGTAAGAGAGTGTAGGAACAGTTTTAATACAGTTCCATTATTTTGAGTCGTATCTATTGAAAGAGAACTTGCTCTATAAAAACTCTATAAGCAATGAACTGCTTATTTCAGAATGAGGCTCTGGGAATAACCTCATAAGAAACACATCTTGCATTTGTAGAGAAACCCAAGGGGATAGTATTCATGAAGCATTATCCCAATGCAGGCAAAAAATGACAACCAATGCAAACTCATCAAACAATTGAAAAGGAAATGCTCGATTACTGAATAATTTTTTTCTCCCCTGCTTCCTGCTCTTTCCCAAATGCACAAATCCATCATTCATAGTTCTTTCTCTCCCACCCCTTTCCTTCTCTGTTCCTGTGTAATTGTTCTCTAGTTCCCACCCTACTACCCAACGAAGCAAAGCAAGAGCTGAATTCACGACAGATCCTGAAGGTTTCTTAAGTTACAAGTTGGGCCTTTTATATCATGCAATCTCTATCACATGCTTTGTGAATAATAGTTCTTGTTATAGTTTAACTCAAGGTTTGACTATGGTATAGCAGCACATGGAGATCAGTTGTAAGGTGTCAGGTGTTCAAGTGTTTGAAAGATTAGCTGTCTTATAAATTATAGTGGATTCAAGGTTATCCCTATAATACTGTCATGTTCACTGACTTGAGTTTGCTTTTCAGAGAGGAAGGGCTGGAATTATAACTAGGTGAGAGCACTGAGCTTAATTCTAATCTTATGCAGTGGCCTGGAGCAGATCACGTATGTGACCTTTATCCGTGGGATGGGTTAAGACAGGGGAACCGTTGTCCTGGATATCCTTTCTCTTGATTTGATGACATACAGGCCTATATTCCTTAGTTTAAGTTCTATGGGTGCCCTCCCTGATTTCTCTACATATGTTTTTTATTTTTATATTTCAGATCCTCCTCTACATGGATAGAATAAAGATAGTGGAAGCAAGCAATTTCTTTTGGTTCTTTTTAGTCTACTTACCAGCCCATGAGGCAGCTGAAGAAAGGCTTGACAATAATTGTAGAAAGACAGTGCAGGGTTAGGATTTCAAGCAACTTCACAAAGAAGATAAAGTTTGCAAGATACTTTTGGTAGAATTTGAATCGCAAGAGGTGCTTCTTATACAGACAGGATGGTGTATAAAGTAATGAAAATAGTAATGAAAATGGTGAGCAGTAGCGCTCAGAAAATGAATGCATATTTCCTTTCACTGAAGAGTACAGACCTTCTTCTCTTTCAGGGTAGTGACGGGAAAGGTCAGAGGGAGGATGGAGATGCTGAAATAAAGCTACTGAATACCCCACATGATGTCATTGTTTTGGTGGGTCAGAAAGTTGGCCAGGTCAAGAAATGGTGATAGCCTTATTATATGTCCACAGAAGGCATCATATTGCATCACAGAAGTATACTTTTAATGGAATTTTTTACTATTACTAGTGGAGAGGTGTGATCATTTTTCTAGGCAATCTGAGCAGTCATACCTTTTAAATAAATACACTGCAGGACTTTGAGATTTCTCTTCCTCTGGCCTCTTGCTAGTATTGAACCATTGCAGAAGTAGACAGTGGTGATCAAAAAGGCCATAAGAGTTACAAATGAAAAGAGAATTCAAACAAGCTATTAAGGTGACTTACTATGTTCAGGAGGTCCTACAGGCAAATCCCTTTATTGAATTCTGTAATTGGGGGATTTCCTGTGGTGTGAGATCTCCTATACACATTCATTTTTTTTTTCCCATAAAAAGGGGCAGAAAGAAGGAGCAGTGCTATTTCTGCTGCTTCTCAAATTTGCCCTTTTGAATTGCTGTGATGTGATTTTTGTCTGTAAGCTGACCATGAAGGATGACACATTTGACCAAGGTCAAAGAGATTTGAATATTTCCTATCTCCCTGCATGTGTAACCTTATAGCAGAAAAACTGAGATTCCGTTTAATTAGGAGTTTGTTATTATGAGCTGGAAACGGTGGTATGTTTTCTGTAGATCTGTACTATAGAAAATGGCAAACCAAAAATCTGACAGCTTCCCTGATTAGAATTTTCTTGTTGCTCTCCTCTGTGTCTCCTCTTCCCCCCAGTTTTTTTCTGTGGAGGCTCCTTATCTAAATGTAAAGACATTTTCCAGACTCCTCACGCTCATTATATCACACCTACTGGAATTGCTCTTTTCAGGGCATGAGGGTTTCAGGCTTTCCCCAAGAATGTGAAGTGAATGAAAGAGAATTGTCTTGTAAGAATTAAACTTTAAAATACGCGTTTACAAGCAGAACAATATTGTCACAGTCTAGAGACAGCAGGAACCAGGCCTGTTAGGATTTACCTGTACTCTGATTAAGTGTTAATGTACATTACTGAGGAGCTGTAATAGACAGTAGGGAGGTAGATCAGTCATGGACTCATAGCTGCAGCCAGCCATAGGCAGGAGCACATTGCTTAAGAATCCAACATCTGCCTGGTCCAGGTGGCGACGATGACTCTAGGGTGGACTAAAAAAGTATAAACTTTCTTTACATGGTTCAAAGGTTTACTGGCATTGGGTCATACACTCCACTTATTCTGATCACATACTCACCAGGCAATCTTCTAATCACTAGTTAAGTTTCGGTGAAGGTTCCTTACCAAGAAATAACATATTGACTGCAGAATTTCACCTGTCCAGTGTCTTTGGCAGTTACAGATTAAAGCTTTCATAGTAACAAACTGATAGCCAGGTTCTAATATGACATTCTCCAGAGTTGCCTACATGGGCAGTCAATACATATTAAAGAGAGGACCCTAGTGTCTTTCATCTCAACAAGAATAATTCTCCTCCAAAATAGAGAAATTTGGCATTCTGGTTTTAAACTCAAATCTCTTGAGTTCAGTTAATGTAAGTCTGTTCCTACAGGTGGATTTAGGTCACAAATAGATAAGATCAAGTTTGTTAGCCTTTGCGACTAAGGTATCCTGACTTCAGACTGTAGTATGTTCAGAAAGCTCATGTCACCCTGTCTGTTGTTACTTTACCAAGCAACACATTCTCCCTGGGGTTGCTCATTCTCTGTTGCTACCGTTACTCAGAAATACTGCTCAGGACCACTTAGAATGAACCCGTTTATTTCAATGATCTAATGATTTTCCTTTCTATTGGATTTTTATGCTGCACAATATTCAAACAACAAATGATGTTATGAATGAGGTTTAGTCCTCAAGCTTTTGCTTTCCACTGAATCAGAGGCATTTCCAGACAATCAGAGATAACGAGGATTTGAAATTCCTGAAGCTGGATGAAAGATGGGAAGAAACATTCCATAATGCTAACATACAAATGATTGCCTTTAAGCTGCAAAGCAAGCCCTGTAGAGGAATATAGATGAAATTCCAGTTAAGTTTGAGAAAACAGAGGCTCACCCAAGTTAGACGACTGATCTAAGTTTTGAAGCTATTCTTTCTGACTTCAAAGATTGGTCTATTTGCTTTTTCTTTTGGATCTAAGTTAATTCAGGTGTGTGCACGTGAGATGATGGAGGTGGGTAAAGTCAGCAGCAGAGTAAAGCTAAGGTTAACAGGTGAAAAATTTTGGTAGGACAGTAAGTATCTATTGAGTGAATGCCTCAGGTCTATAAAGGTCTATAACAAAATGCAGACAGTTAAACTGCAGGTTTAGTAGGTAATGTTTTTATTTAGCACAATGCTAGTAGTTGCCATTTTTCCAAAAGTACATATATTAACAGTATAGACATTATTCTAAAGTGTCATATGCATAGCATTAAGGAGACTATCTTCTCCATTATAAACAATTTGGATTGCAAATCAGATTAAATTGCAGAGTTCAGAGAAGTTGTTGTTTCTAAATTACTGCGTTTAGTTGAGTCAAATTATCATAATGCTGGTGGTTTGTTTGGGTGTCTAAATGAAAGAAGAAGAGACGTAGTTTTGATTTCAACTTTAAGGAAAGGGAGGTGAAGTTAAGTGCTACCTGGAGAGGTAGGGATTCACACAAGCTAAAGGGAAGGATTTGAAATACATGTCCCCAAAGTTCAGCAAGCAACAATGAACTGGGAAAGGATAACTGATGAAGCTAAGTAGAAGTGCTGATTATGGCGTTCTTAAGAGCAAAAAGGATATTCATAAATATTCTTACGGTATTAATTTTTTTGTTATATACCTTTCTATGGATCCCATTTATCATAAAAGATCTACAGTACTTGACACTTTAGAAAACATCACCAGTAATAAGCCCAGTAACGTGATTTCTGTATTTGAATCTTCTTTTATTGCCCTCTGTAGTCTTGGGTGATTGATTTATCTGTAACTCGTTCTTCTTTAAGGGCAGGAATCTATGCTGCTTCCATCATTAGAGGAGTGGCACCCAGATATCAGTGTTCAGTCTAGGGTCAGCCCATGATGAGATCCTTACTCTTCCACAAGAAGTATAATTGGTATTTTATAAAGTTAAATTCAATGCAATCATCTTTACTAAGACATTTTGTATTAAATCCTTTTGTGCATTAAAACATATTTTATGAATTGATGATGATAATAGATGGAAGTTGTTTCCATTTTTTAATGTCCTTACTTGGAAAAATTAAAAGTCAGGACAAGTCTATCTGGTGCCATTCTATCTCAGTAAAAAAATAATTACTGGTTTGTAAATTGTTAAAATCTAGGAATTTTTTTGGTCCTTGAAACCTGGAAGTAAAACAAATTTTGAGACTATTTAGAATGTGGAGATAGGAAAGAAAGCATAATGAGACCAGCCCTTCTTCACCTGCATGCAGGTCATTTACAATAATTTGGCGGTGCTCATGAATTGTATTAAGGGAGTGCCCTTTACTTTTGGTTTTTATCACATGTTTCCATCATTTCCCTTTCCTCATCTGGAGCCTGATCTAGCCTTCAGACACCTCCTACCTTCTGTCTGGTTCCTCTCTGATATAGAATACTTTTGCAGCCTTCCATCCTTGATTAGAAGTTAGAAAGATGTACAAGTAGAGCTTTAGTTCCCCCAATAAAGACAGGAATTTTTACTAGAAGAGGATGTGAACAAGATTTGATGCATAAGATTAAGTAAATTATGAGGTGGGATTATATTTTATTATAAAGTAATAAGAACACATTATTTGAGAAACACTTGTTTACAGGAAATCATTATCTTGTCCTTAGTGAAATTTATGGTCTAAATTGGAATTAAGTAGACATTCAAGTACAGTAAACATTTTAAAACCAGATTCTATTGCAACTGTGACGGAGATTTCTTTGATTATTTACTATGGTTTATTAGTATTTAATAATTCTATGGTAATAGATCTGTAAATAAGTAACATTTTAAAGTATTACATTATATTCTACTACTTATCAAAAATCCCATTAATCAGAATATTTAACCAATAAGTATTTCCTATTAAATAGCCAGACAAGATTCATCCATCCATTCATTCACTCATCTATTCATCAATCAAACATTAATTAGGTACCAATTGTGTGCTTCAGATACAAAGATAGGTAGAACAAAGCAGGAGACAGACGTGAGAACATCTAATTACCACAATGTAGTATGTGATATAGCAGAAGTAGGAACAGTTCATTAAGGAAGCATAGAAAGTGTCCCCTGGAGTTATCATGGAATGCTTCTGAAAGAGGAAACATTTGAATTCAATACTGAACAAAGAAAGAGTAAAGGTTCTTTGGGAATATGAAGGTATGTGTGGGTAGGGATGCATTTACTGAAGAAATAGGAAATAAGAGAGAAGATAATTTAGGCAGCAGAGAAGGTGTAGTTAAAGATGACAGGGAGAAAAGAATGTGTGGGGCATTTAAGAAACTGCAGAAAGTTTAGTATGACTGGAGTTCTTGGTGCACCTGGAGAGGTGGTAGCAGGAGAGGGAAGGAGCGAGAATTATTTTCCACGCTAAGGTGTTTGGGCTTGACTGTCTAGGTAATGGCATACCATTGGAGGATTGTAAACTGAGAAGTCAGATAATTATTTCCTTATTTTAGAAATCTTGCTCTGGTTGTATAATAAATGGACTGAATGTAGGAAGCTAGATAAAGTGGAAAGATATTGAAGAACTCCAGGAGAGAAATGATAAGGGCATAAGCTAAGGCAGTGGAGGTAGAAGCTGAGAAGATTGGTTGAAAAGATTTCTAGGCAGTAGAATCAATGAATATAAGTGTTGAGAGAGAAGGAAAGTCTAGAATTATTCTCAGCCTTCTAGTGAGGGTGGTTCAGTAGAAAAATGTGCTGATGACCAGAATGCAAAAAAATATGCAGAGCTTCAGAAAAGTCTGTGAAAGATACAAATGTATACTCTTCAGAATCACTTTGAAATAACTGACATACACATAGTGTCTTGTCTGAATTGCCACAGTAATTTGTTTACATGCATAATTTCTATTGTTTCTATTTTGCCAGCTCTTGAAGGTGGAAATTATGCAAGTGGCTAACTTTCTTTATATAGTATCTACTCAAGTAAGACAGTTTTGATGATGATAAAGCTATAGCCAGGGAAATTGGATACACCCTTAGAGCAGAAAACACCCCCCCATTAAGTTTTGAATCTTAACTTAAAAAGCTTGCATTTTCCACATATACTCAGTCTTGAAGACAAATGACTATTTCAACATTAATCAATTTCAAGCATAGAAGGAAAATAGATTAATGCATTCCTTGAATATAACATTGGGAGAGCAGTTTAACCTCAACAGCTACCACTTTGGATAGCACAATGTGTTTAAAATGCAGTCAGATGATTTCATTTGGCTTTTTGTTTCAGTTCATTTGGTGGTGCCAAGATGAAGCTCTGAGCCACGGACCAGAGTGAGGGTGGACACTTATAATTGCACCCTCATTTCCATCTACCTAAAATGCAAAGAGACTAGGAAATTCTCTGATAACTGAATAATTGCCCAGGGAGTACTCATCACCTTCACCCTTCAGTGTAGGATGGGGTTTCTCTCAGATAAAGACTAAAGGAACAATAGGTGCAGTCTGCAGGCCTATTGGGGCTAATGGACCAGGTCTTTGATGATTAAGTGTCTGTTAACACCCATCCCTACTCAGTGGAACACATGCTGCCTTTTTTGACTCTTCTATTAATTTTGATTAGATCAGCCAAGATAAGAAGGGAACACTTGATGCCAGATTGCCTCTGTGGTATTTTCTGGCTGGAACCCATTCCCTCAACTCCTCCTCAATCCCTTTTACTTAACTCCAGCTCCACTCTAGTCAAGTGTGAAAAATTCAACAAGGGCATGGGACTTAAATGGAACTGGCAACAATCCTTGTTGGTAATTCTGTAAGGATTGGTGTTTTGTACTCATCCCTTCATTCTTTTGTATAATGCCTTCTCTATTCTAGAGAGACACAGTCCTCTGGCTTAAACTGTGAACTGATGAATGATGTGACTGATATGACGGGTCCCTTGGCTCATTCGGTTGCACCTGGTTGGGCCATTTTGTTTTCTGCATGTACCAAATCTTGCTCAGAATTCCTGGCATTGAAATCTATACAGTGCCCACAAAGATCTGAAGACCCTCTTAGAGCTAAGTAATTTTCTTACCAAAAACTCATAACTTAAAAACACCACTGGGAGGACGATGGCAGCAGGGAGCTTAAAGGTTAAACCTAAATCACAAGTTTAAAGTTCTATTTGGTTGAATAATGATTTTTGTCACTATTGAATATGTAGGAGTAAAATTTTCATTTTGTGTAATCCCATAGAATACCCAAAGCATAGCATAAGGTGAGAACTTAAACCATTAGGCATTTGTCATCAAGAGTAATGCATTTCCTGTTTCACCTGGTTAATAAAGATCTTAAAATCAGTTTGCCTCTCTTGGAATTAATGTATAACCTTTCATTCTTCCTGAAAGTCTCTGAGGTTGAGAAGTTGAGTTTTTTGATGTCTTTTGCTATTGAGTGAATATGAATACTTGATAGAAGGAAGAGAAAAGAACATTTACTTAAATGAGGAAATTTAAGGAAAGTATGCAAATGAAAATTTATTTTGTTACAAAATAAAAATGTAGTGCAAAAACGAAGCCAAAGCAGCTCAGCTTGACTTGAAACAAAGGGCTAAGTATAATAACCATTATTATACTGAATTTGTTCCTCTCCAGGCACATACCTTGAATCTCTCAGACTTTCTCACTTTCTAGAATGTGAAACCTTTTCAGGCAGCTAGCCACCATTTAATTTAATCCCTTGTTATTTTGAACAAAAAGACAATTGAAAACATTTGCAAACATCACAAAAGCACCTTATGAGTAATTTTGTCTGATGGGTTTCAGGGCAAACTGCCCCAGAATGTGCCACTTTGGCACGTGGATTATTTGGAGCTGAAGACAATGAAGGCCCTACAGACTCCAGAAGAGCTTTTTGCCTCCCCCTTGATTGCCTAAAAGAATTTAGATGGGAGCCTGTACCAGGAAGAGAGCTATTACCAAAGATAATGTTCTTTACAAAGGAAAGACTCCCATCTCCCTGTGAATTGTCTTCCTCCACTTTGAAGTCCTAGACCCCTACCCACTACTTCTTAGTTCAGGATGGGGATGGGGTTTAGAGCAGAATTCCTCAAAGCATACCACTTTGATATATTGATTATTTTGAATTAAAGTTATTTAAGAATCAGCAGATACAAGAAGGACACTCTGACCCTCCTTTGTCCTTCTGAAAACAGGAAATAAATCTCTCATGTGAAAAGTACCCTCCTTGAACCTGGAGGCATCCTTATCACCAGAGATAGTGAATTCAAGGCTAAAAAGGCTGGATAAACAAACCTTGTTACTTCTTTATTAGTTTACTACCCAAAGCCCAAACCCCTTTGTCTTGTCAATTTTTTACAAATTTATTGTTTCTTTGTCTAAAAGAGATAAAAGCTGCCTGCTTTGGCCATTTCTTGGAGCCTCGTATCTTTGGGTTCCCATACATTTACAATTAAAATTTGTTTCTCTTCCATTAATCTGTCTTATGTCAATTTAATTATTAGGTCAGCCAAAGAACCTAGAAGGGAAAAAGGGAAAAGTTTTCCTATTCTGTATCTCCTACTTCATTGATTGGACAAATTTTCATGGTGGCTGACAAAACATTGCTTTATTGTAGTGTTTAAATTGTTTGATACAATAAAAGTCTTGTTTTTAAATCCATTTATTTTGCTTAAGAATTGTGGATGTAAGAAGTGGGAGCTGTTTCCTAATCTTAGCTGTACTGAGTCTTTCCTAGTCATAATCCCTCTCTGAAATTTAGCTCCCAGTTTGTAAAATGAGGGACTTGCACTGCATAATTAATGCTTTGTTTTCCACTACTAATTATCTGCAACTGTTTTTCCTTTAAAAATGTAGGTGCCAAAGAAATAAAAAGCTTTGCCCTATTTGCTTCTACAGCTGATCTAGAAGTATGGAAATAAAAAAATTGTAAATGAAGCATTTGATATCCTCTGTCTTTTGTGGGTAACCCTTGATTTTGAGATAATGTCAGATGACATTTTGGAGTTGAGGGTAGGACTCTGAACACAATGAATCCTCCAAAGGACGTGAAGTTGGAAAAGATAAGGATAGTGAGGCAGTCTGTCTTGGCAAAGGTTTGTAGAGAGAAGATGGAGTACTCAACAGTGTGCATTACGGTACACACCAGATGTTACTGGTAGCTGATGGATGAGTGAATGCTGACATTTTCCAGGGAGAAATTGACCTGAAAATACAATATTTTTGAAGTATTTTGACATGTAAGGTCTTTTATCCTTCTATAAATTACTTAATGGCCATAGTTGGTGTATGTATGAATGTTTAAGAACTGTGATGGTGATCTTAATGTCCCATCCTCATTTTCTCTTCTCTCCAATGAACTATTATTTCAAAACACTGGAATCCAGTTTCCAAATCCTTTTGTACCTGTTGAGAATGTCAAAGAAAGAAGATGCACATTTTCTAAGATCTCTTCCTTTCTCAAAGGAAGGTTATCTGAAAACATACCTCTCTTTCTTCTCACTTTGCTGGATTAGCATTTTGCTCCATGAAAACCAGTACTATACGTACATGGGGGAAAAGAGATAAATCTTCCTTACAGAAGAATTCCAAATAATTTATTTAGATACTGCCCCTTCCAGTATTTAGAACTTAATCTACACCCTGCCCTTGAGCATGGGCTGCAGTTGGTTAGTTGCTTCCAAGAAATGAGTATGGAACAGAAGAGTACTTTTATAGTGGAGAAACCTGGCAAACGATATGGTTAACCAAATGACCAAGTAACATTATCACTGATACCTCATGTTGATACCATGTACCAGTGATATGATGGGATGAGAAAGGCATTTCACCTCTGTGATATTCTTTCTCAAAATCCATAATACCAGTCTAACCATGAGGAAAATATCACACAAACCCAAACCGAGGGGCATTCTACAAAATAATTGAATGGTACTCCTTAAAATTGTCAGTCATAAGAAAACAAAGGAAGACTGAGAAACTCAGATCAGATGAGGCTAAGAAGACATGATGACTAAATAGAATGTAGTATTCTCAACGGGATCTTTGATATCAAATAGGATTCCGGGTGGGGGGAAGGATATCAGTGGAAAAACTAGTGAAATCCAAATTATGTCTGGAGTTCAGTTAATAGTAATATGACAATACTGGTTTCCTAGTTGTGGCAAATGCACTATGGTAATGTAACATTTTAACAATACAAGTGGTGAGGAATATATGGGAACTCCACGCTATCTTTGCAAATTTTATGTAAATATAAAACAATTATAAAATTAAATATTAAAAAATGGAAGCCTAATTTCTTGGTTCATTTGATTAGTGTCACAACTTCATCTATCAATTTTACAATGAAATATCTTAGTTTTCAATTTTTGCCGTTATGTTTGCATTGGTTCTTTAATGTTTTGAGAATCAGGAGGAAGTATATAGAAAGAGATACTGGAATTATAACTGATAAATTATTTATAACCCACAATAAGTGTAAGTAGGGTGAAAGGGCTTTTTAAAAAAATTAGTTTACAGAAATAACCATTTCACAGTAAGGGGAATAAAAAGGGTTCGAGAGTAAAGCTTTGAGGGAAAACTTGCAGAGTTCTATTTGAATGACATAATACATTCAGTTGATTCGACTCTTTCCAAACTGTACTATAATAAGATTAGAAATAGTAAGGAAAATACTTTGTGGAAAGTCATACCATGAGCTCATGAAGTCATAGTGTTGAAGTCATTTAGTGTTGACTGTGGTGCAAATAGTATTAACAGATTTAGCAAGGGTTAAAAATTGAATATTCAAATTATAAAAAATTTTAGCACACAGCTTCTTTATTTTTTTAATTTAAAAAAATTTTATTGAAGTATAGTTGATTTACAATGTTGTGTTTAATTCCTGCTGTACAGCAAAGTGACTCAGTTATGCATATATACATTCTTTTTCATATTCTTTTCCATTACGGTTTATCACAGGATATTGAATATAGTTTCCTGTGCTATGCAGTAGGACCTTGTTGTTTATCCATCCTATATATAATGGTTTGCATCTGTTAATCCCAAACTTCCAGTCCTTCCCTCCCCTATCCCCCCTCCCCCTTGGCAACCACAAGTCTGTTCTCTATATCTGTAAGTCTGGTTTTGTTTCAAAGATATGTTCATTTGTGTCATATTTTAGGTTCCACATTTAAGTGATATCATACGGTATTTGTCTTTCTCTTTCTGCCTTACTTTGGCTTAGTATGATAATCTATACGTCCATCTGTGTTGCTGCAAATGGTGTTATTTCATTCTTTTTAATGGCTGAGTAATATTTCATTATATATATATTATATCTATGTATCTATATATCTATATCTATATCTATATCTATATCTATATATATCCCCCACATATTCTTTATCCATTCATCTGTCAATTGGACATTTAGGTTGTTTCCATGTCTTGGCTGTTGTAAATAATGAGAACACAGCTCCTTTAAATGTGTAGGTAGAGAACCAGTTTCTAACCAAATTTTGCTAGCTATTGCAAAAATCCATTCAACAAAGGTATTATTAGCACAATAAGGTATTTAAGCTGTATTTAAGACTTATAGTAACAACCAGATCAATTTTTAACTTAGTTTCAGATTATTTAGCTCAGCTTTAAATGATATTGGGATTATTCATCTGCAGCATATTTTACTTGAAACCTATTACCTTCACATCTTTTTTCTTATTGATTCATCTTGCTGCTTAAGTTACCATGTTGAACCCCACCAGGGAGCAGGGTAGGTTTTTCATATCTTCTCAAATTCCAGGAATGTCTTTCATTCTGGTGTCATTATGAAATAATTCAACAAGGAAGTAACATTTGCAGTTTCTATCATAGCCAAATATATTTATCTTATTGAAACAGCATTGTAAAATAGTGCTACCAAGAAATCAGAGTATAAGATAAATTAAGGTCTGAAAAAAAAAGCAAAATAATGTAATTGCTACAATTTACAAATAAAATCACCTCTAAAACTCCTTATTTTCTACCCCAAAATGAAGAGTTAATACCTATATAATCCTCTGAGTCATAATTAGGATGAAATAAAGAATTGAACAAATGTTAAAATTTCACAAGAAAGCTCAGGTTTAGAAAAACAATTGAAAATATTCAAATAAGGCAAAGTTATGAAGTTTGGATTATTAAGTTATGATTCAACTTAATTTGCATACTGATAAATTATATTAATTACAGCAAAGAGGAAACAGGTAACCTTAGAGAAAATTATTCAAAATCAAAACAATATCTAAAGCAAAGCAACATGTTTAGATTTAATTTCTTTTCATGAGACAGCTACATTTTGTTGGGCTTACAGGAAGAACCAAAATTCAAGAAAAAAAAATAATCCTGGGTAAAGAATATAATTCTAAAAGTACCTTATTACAATCAACTATAATAGATGCTACAGAAAGAGTACATGAATTATTAGATGGCATTTGTTCATTATCTGAGTTAGAGACAAACCCACTAGTCTTTGATTTTGGCCGGTTGTAGTAAAGCTCTAAGAATGAGCACCAGTAAATCATACAAGGTGCTTTGTCTGGGGTTTTCAAGGTGGCGCATTGTTCAATTTGTAAGAATATTATGTAGAGAAGAAAGATGAGACATATGTTTCAAAGACAAACGCTGAAATGTGCTGAGGATTTATGGAAAGCAGATCAAGGTCATTTTTGTGCCTATGCAAAGGGAAAAAAATGTCAGCAAAAAACCCCCCAAAGAGTTAAAGTTTTAAATTATTCATAAAATCGAATGCATTACAAAACCTATTCCCAGAGAACAGTATCTGTACATCTATTTTGTAACTAGAAATTGTTGATCTCAGCTCTCCAGAAAACATTTTCAAGCCATACCTCTTAATTCCAAAGAGATATAGAAGAGAATTGTGTAAAGATCAATGAAAATGAGTAATTATTTAAGAACTTGATGAATAATATATTGGCTTGCCACCTGTAATCCTATATACATTCTAGCACAATCCGAAGATAACTTTATTTTGTATAATGCTTTCAGTCTCTGAGGGGGAGCAATAAAGAAAATGGTGCAGTAACTGACAGGAAAGGAATCATAACTACCTTATTTTAAATATAAATTACAGTTAAATGAAGCAAGGTTCTGGTGATATACAATCTGTACAACTAAAATGGGATAATAGTATATGGATTGCTTGTTCCTTACATTTTGTGTTTTGGATACTAGCATTTTATGATTCATATCAATAAATGAGACAAACACAATGTTAATATCTCTTATTTGAGTATTTCACTGGTTTCTCGTTACAGTGGATAGGTCCTCTCATTCTGACTTTCTGGCTAACGTTGCAACATTCATAATCAGGTGACATTGGCACTGGTTTATAGGATTCCTGTTACTTTTCTTAAATATGTATTTATATTTATAGTTACTTTTACATCTCTCCCGGTTTGTCAGAAAGAGGGTGAGGTATTTTTATAACTTTGAAAGCAGAATAGATTAAAGCTTCTGGAAAATCAGAGAGAGGTAGGTTTGTGTAGTGGTTAAAAGGAGGGACTTTGGAGCTGGGTTCCAAACCTGGGCCTTTCACTTATGAGCTTTGCAAGCTGAGTAAGATAATAAACATCACTAAGCTTCAATTTTCTCTTTGTAACATGAGAATTATAAAATAATTCTAACAATAAGAAGAATATCTTACCTAACAGGGTCATTGTAAGCAGTGAAATAATACATACAAATTGTTAGCAGGTCAGTGTTAAGGGTAGCAATTATCATTATGTGTGGTTGATGGGCTTAAGAGTGAATAGCAAAAGATATGTATATTTGTACCTTGGTATATTTACAACTTTACTGTGGAGAAACAAGGTGTATATTGTATTATAGCAGTACAATTGAACACAAATTTATTTTGGGAATATACTAATTTGAATGGTAAAGAATTTAAAAGTATTATAGGGGTAAATTTTTCAATTATTATTTTCCCTAGAAGAAAAAATTCCTTTCTAAGGACAGACTTTATAATCACAAATGATGAACATTACAAAATATTATAGTATTGTCTAATTTATTGTCTAATTTATGTGATAGATCTAATATATGTAATCCAAGGTTCACCACTGATTTTTTTCTCCTTTCTTAAATGGAGTTTGATTAGAACTTTTCTAAGATTCTTTCCCATGCTAGATACTACTACTATGCTACAGGTTCCTCAAGAGCAGGAAGAATAATAGTGCCTTAGATGTTTACACCACTTTATGGTTTATTACATCTCATTAGATTCTCACAACCACCCAATTAGGGTGTACCCCAATCTTGTTCTTCAGATTATAAGGGAGGAAAATGAGACACAGTACTACTGAGGATCATATCTAAAGCCACATGACTGATAAGGGCAGAGCAGGGATAGAAATTGGCCTTCATATCCAGGGCTTTTTCTTTAAGGTGTCACTGCTTTGTGTTCTTTGTGTATTTCTTATACTCCTATCTTTGAGGATCTAGAATAGGGCCTTGAACATAGTGGGTGTTCAATAAATACTTTATCAATTACTTAATCATAAAAAGAGAGGAAATAAGTAATCTCATTTTTCTAATGCAATTTAATCTTTATTTATGAGCTCCCCTTGCAGCAAAACACTTAAAATATGCTTTCCTGTAAATTCTTCAGGGTAAATATTCAATCCAGTTCAATTAATTTTGTTCAATTGTCAATCACAATTCCCCTCTTGATTATTTTCCTCTTCTTAAGCATTATTACTTCCCCATATCCTGGTCTTACATCTAATTTCACAGTTTTCTTTTACTATTACTCAAAAGTAACAAGGAGGAAGGAATCATTAAGGAGGTCAGGAAGGTTAGGCTTATTTTGGTGGATACGGAAGAGAAAATTCAGTTCCTCATTTTATTCTGAATACAGGTACACTTCATTTTATTGTGTTTTGCTTTACTGTGCTTCAGGGATATTAAATTTTTTTACAATTTCAAGAATTGTGACAACCCTGCATTGAGCAAGCCTGTCAGCACTATTTTTCCGACAGCATTTGCTCACTTTGTGTCCCTGTGTCACATTTTGGAAATTCTTAAAATATTTCAAACTTTTCATGATTACTTTATTTGTTATGGTGATCTGTGATCAGTGATCTTTGATGTTACTATTACAATTATTTCAGGGCACTGTGAACTACACCCATATAAGATGGCAAACTTAATGAATAAATCCTGTTTGTGTTCTGACTGCTCCACTGAACAACCAACCACTCCCCTGTCTTTCTCCCTCTCCTTGGGACTCCTTATTCCCTGAAACTCAACAATATTGAAATTAGGCCAATTAATAACCCTACAGTGATCTCTAAATAAGTTTTCAAGTGAAAGGAAGTGTTGCATATCTCTCATTTGAAATCAAAAGCTAGAAATGATTAAGCTTAGTATGGAAGGCATGTCAAAAGTTGAGATAGGACAAAAGCTAGGCCTCTTTTGCGAATAGCTGGCCAAGTTTTGAATACAAAGGAAAAGTTCTTGAAAAAATTTAAAAGTGAACACATGAATGACAAGAAAGTGAAACAGCCCTTATTGCTGACATGGAGAATGAAATTTTGAGTGGTCTGGATAGAAAATCAAACCAGCCACATTTCCTTAAGCTAAAGCCTAAAAAGGCCCTAAGTCTCTCTCATTTATTTTTTCTCTTTTAACATCCTTATTGGAGTATAATTGCTTTACAATGGTGTGTTAGTTTCTGCTGTATAATAAAGTGAATCAGCTATATGTATACATATATCCCCATATCCCCTGCCTCTTGCGTCTCCCTCCCACCCCCCTATCCCACCCCTCTAGGTGGTCACAAAGCACAGAGGTGATCTCCCTGTGCTATACAGCTGCTTACCACTAGCAATCTATTTTACGTTTGGTAGTGTATATATGTTCATGCCACTCTCTCACTTTGTCCCAGCTTACCTTTCCCCCTCCCCATATCCTCAAGTCCATTCTCTAGTAGGTCTGCATCGTTATTCCTGTCTTTCCCCTAGGATCTTCATGACCATTTTTTTTTTTTTTTAGATTCCATATATATGTTTTGACATATGGTATTTGTTTTTCTCTTTCTGACCTACTTCACTCTGAATAACAGTCTCTAGGTCCAATCTACTTCACTATAAATAACTCAGTTTCGTTCCTTTTTATGGCTGAGTAATATTCCATTGTATATATGTGCCACATCTTCTTTATCCATTCATCTGTTAATGGACACTTAGGTTGCTTCCATGTCCTGGCTATTGTAAATAGAGCAGCAATGAACATTTTGGTACATGACTCTTTTTGAATTATGGTTTTCTCAGGGTATATGCCCAGTAGTGGGATTGCTGGGTCATATGGTAGTTCTATTTTTAGTTTGTTAAGGAACCTCCATACTGTTCTCCATAGTGGCTGAATCAATTTACATTCCCACCAACAGTGCAAGAGGGTTCCCTTTTCTCCACACCCTGTCCAACATTTATTGTTTGTAGATTTTTTGATGATGGCCATTCTGACTGGTGTGAGATGATACCTCATTGTACTTTTGATTTACATTTTTCTAATGATTAATGATGTTGAGTATTCTTTCATGTGTTTGTTGGCAGTCTGTATATCTTCTTTGGAGAAATGTCTACTTAGGTCTTCTGCTCATTTTTGGACTGGGTTGTTTGTTTTTTTGATATTGAGCTGCATGAGCTGCTTGTAAATTTTGGAGATTAATCCTTTGTCAGTTGCTTCATTTGCAAATATTTTCTCCCATTCTGAGAGCTGTCTTTTCGTCTTGTTTATGGTGTCCTTTGCTGTGCAAAAGATTTTGCTGTGATGTATGTCATGGAGTGTTCTGCCGATATTTTCCTCTAAGAGTTTGATGGTAGCTGGCCTTATATTTAGGTCTTTAATCCATTTTGAGTTTATTTTTGTGTATGGTGTTAGGGAGTGTTCTAATTTCATTCCTTTACATGTAGCTTTCCAGTTTTCCCAGCAACACTTATTGAAGAGGCTGTCTTTTCTCCATTGTATACTCTTGCCTCCTTTATCAAACAAAAGGTGACCATATCTGGATGGGTTTATCTCTGGGCTTTCTATCCTGTTCCATTGACCTATACTTCTGTTTTTGTGCCAGTACCATACTGTCTTGATTACTGTAGCTTTGTAGTATAGTCTGAAGTCAGGGAGCCTGATTCCTCCAGCTCCGTTTTTCTTTCTCAAGATTGCTTTGGCTATTCAGGGTCTTTTGTGTTTCCATACAAATTGCAAAATTCCTTGTTCTAGTTCTGTGAAAAATGCCAGTTGTAGTTTGGTAGGGATTGCATTGAATCTGTAGATTGCTTTGGGTAGTAGAGTCCTTTTCACAATGTTGATTTTTCCAATCCAAGAACATGGTATATCTCTCCATCTATTTATATCATCTTTAATTGCTATCATCAGTGTCTTATAATTTTCTGCATACAGGTCTTTTATCTCCTTAGGTAGGTTTATTCCTCAATATTTTATTCTTTTTGTTGCAGTGGTAAATGGGAGTGTTTTCTTAATTTCACTTTCAGTTTTTTCATCATTAGTGTATAAGAATGCAAGAGATTTCTGTGCATTAATTTTGTATCCTGCTACCTTACCACATACATTGATTAGTTCTAGTAGTTTTCGGTTAGCATCTTTAGGATTCTCTATGTATAGTATCATGTCATCTGCAGACAGTGACAGTTTTACTTCTTCTTTTCCAATATGGATTCCTTTTATTTCTTTTTCTTCTGTTATTGCTGTGGCTAAAACTTCCAAAACTGTGTTGAATAATAGTGGTGAGCGTGGGCAACCTTGTCTTGTTCCTGATCTTAGAGGAAATGGTTTCAGTTCTTCAATATTGAGAACGATGTTGGCTGTGGGTTTGTCATATGTGGCCTTTATCATGTTGAGGTAAGTTCCCTGTACGCCTACTTTCTGTAGAGTTTTTGTCATAAAGCGGTGTTGAATTTTGACAAAAGATTTATCTGCATCTGTTGAGGTAATCATATGTTTTTTATTCTTCAGTTTGTTAATATGGTGTATCACATTGATTGATTTGCTTATATTGAAGAATCCTTGCATTCCTGGGTAAACCCCACTTGATCATGGTGTGTGATCCTTTTAATGTGCTGTTGGATTCTGTTTCCTAACATTTTGTTGAGGATTTTTGCGTCTATGTTCATCGCTGATATGGGCCTGTAGTTTTCTTTTCTTGTCACATCTTTGTCTGGTTTTGGTATCAGGGCTGTGGTGGCCTCGTAGAATGAGTTTACGAGTATTTCTCCCTCTGCTATATTTTGGAAGAGTTTGAGAAGGATAGGTGGTAGCTCTTCTCTAAGTGTTCGATAGAAGTCGCCTGTAAAGCCATGTGGTTTTGGGCTTTTGTTTTTTGGAAAGTTTTTTTTAATCACAGTTTCAAATTCAGTGCCTGTGATTGGTCTGTTTATATTAGTTTATATTTTCTTTTTCCTCCTCGTTCGGTCTCAGAAGGTTGTGCTTTTCTAAGGATTTATCCATTTCTTCTAGATTATCCTTTTTATTGGCATATAGTTGCTTGTAGTAATCTCTCATGATCCTTTGTATTTCTGCAGTGTTAGTTGTTACTTCTTTTTCATTTCTAATTCTGTTGATTTGAGTCTTCTCCCTTTTCCTCTTGATGAATCTGGCTAGTGGCTTGTCAATTTTGTGTATCTTCTCAAAGAAACAGTTTTTAGTTTTATTGATCTTTGCTATTGTTTCCTTCATTTCTTTTTCATTTATTTTCCATCTGATCCATGTGATTTCTTTCCTTCTGCTAACTTTGCGTTTTTTTTGTTCTTCTTTCTCTAATTGCTTTAGGTGTAAGGTTAGGTTGTTTATTTGAGATTTTTCTTGTTTCTTGAGGTAGGATTGTATTGCTATAAACTTCCCTCTTAGAACTGCTTTTGCTGCATACCATAGGTTTTGGGTCGTCATGTTTTCATTGTCATTTGTTTCTAGGTATTTTTTAATTTCTTCTTTGATTTCTTCAGTGATCTCTTGGTTATTTAGTAGCGTATTGTTCAGCCTCCATGTGATTGTATTTTTTACAGTTTTTTCTCTGTAATTGATATCTAGTCTCATAGCGTTGTGGTCAGAAAAGATACTTGATATGATTTCAATTTTCTTAAATTTACCAAGGCTTGATTTGTGACCCAGGATATGATCTATCCTGGAGACTGTTCCATGAGCACTTGAGAAGAAAGTGTATTCTGTTGTTCTTGGATGGAATGTCTATAAATATCAACTAGGTCCATTTTGTTAAATGTGTAATTTAAAGCTTGTGTTTCCTTATTTATTTTCATTTTTGATGATCTGTCCATTGTTGAAAGTGGGGTGTTAAAGTCCCCTACTATGTTTGTGTTACTGTCGATTTCCCCTTTTATGGCTGTTAGTATTTTCCTTATGTATTGAGGTGCTCCTATGTTGGGTGCATAAATATCTACAGTTGTTATATCTTCTTGGATTGATCCCTTGATCATTATGTAGTGTTCTTCTTTGTCTCTTGTAATAGTCTTTATTTTAAAGTCTATTTTGTCTGTCATGAGAATTGCTACTCAAGCTTTCTTTTGATTTCCATTTGCATGGAATATCTTTTTCCATCCCCTCACTTTCGGTCTGTATGTGTCCCTAGGTCTGAAGTGGATTTCTTGTAGACAGCATATATACGGGTCTTTTTTTGTATCCATTCAGCCAGGTTATGATTTTTGGTCAGAGCATTTAATCCATTTACATATAAAGTAATTATCAATATGTATGTTCCTATTACCATTTTCTTAATTGTTTTGGGTTTTTGTGGGTCTTTTCCTTTTCCTGTATTTCCTGCCTAGGTAAGTTCCTTCAGCATTTGTTGTAAAGCTGGCTTGGTGGTGCTGAATTCTGTTAACTTTTGCTTACCTTTAAAGGTGTTTATTTCTCCTTCGAATCTGAATGAGATCCTTGCTGGGTGGAATAATCTTGGTTGTAGGTTTTTCCCTTTCATCACTTGAAATATGTCTTGCCACTCCCTTCTGGCTTGCCGAGTTACTGCTGAAAAATCAGCTGTTAACCTTATGGGAATTTCCTTGTATATTGTTTGTTGCTTTTCCCTTGCTGCTTTTAATATCTTTTCTTTGTACTTAATTTTTGATAGTTTGATTAATATGTGTCTTGGCATGTTTCTCTTTAGGTTTATCGTGTATGGTACTCTCTGCACTTCCTGGACTTGATTGACTATTTCCTTTCCCATGTTAGGGAAGTTTTCAACTATAATCTCTTCAAATATTTTTCTCAGACCCTTTCTTTTTCTCTTCTTCTGGGACTCCTATAATTCGAATGTTGGTGTGTTTAATGTTGTCCCAGAGGTCTCTGAGACTGTCCTTAACTCTGTTCATTCTTCTTTCTTTATTCTGCTCCCTGGCAATCATTTCCACCATTTTACCTTCCAGCTCACTTATTTGTTCTTCTGCCTCAGTTATTGTGTTATTGATTCCTTCTAGAATATTTTTAATTTCCTTTATTGTGTTGTTCATCATTGTTTGCTCTTTAATTCTTCTAGATCCTTGTTAAATGTTTCTTGTATTTTCTCTATTCTGTTTTTTGAGATCTTGGATCATCATTACTCTGAAGTCTTTTTCAGGTAGGTTGCCTGTTTTGTCTTCATTTATTTGGTCTTGTAGATTTTTACCTTCCTCCTCGTCTGTCACATATTTTTTTGATTTTTTTTTTTTTTGATGGGTGGTGCTGTATTCCTGTCTTACTGGTTGTTTGACGTGAGACGTCCAGCACTGGAGTTTGCAGGCTGTTGGATAGAGCTGGGTCTTGGTGCTGAGATGAGGACCTCCAGGAAGCCTCACTCTGATTGATATTACTGGGTGTCTAGGTTCTCTGTTAGTCCAGCAGTTTGGACTTAGAGTTCTCACCACAGGAGCTCGGGCCCAACCTCCGGCCTGGGAACCAAGATCCCAGAAGCTTCATGGCACTGTTAAAAGAAAAAAAAAAAAAAAGAAGAAAGAAAGGGAAAATGGAGCAGTACAATATGAAAGAATAAAAAAATAAAGTAAAATTAGAAAGATAAAAAATATATTATGAAAAATAGAACTATAATTGAAACAACTGCAACAAGGTAAAATAAAACCACAACAGAAAAAAGAAAAGAAAAAGGGGTGGGGGGAGAACAAGCCAGAAGGAGAGAACAATAACAAAGTATAAAGAATAAAATAATTAGAAAAATAAAAGATTTATTAGGAAAATAAAAATATGAAAGAATCCACAACAATGAATCAACAAAGTAAAACAGAACCGCAATCTAAAAGAGTAAATAAAAAAAAAAGCCTTGGCTATGGGGGTGGAGTTTAGGCGGGGGTGGAACTTAGGCAGGGGCGGGGTTTAGAGTGGGGTGGGACCTAGGCAAGTTGGGGGGTGACGTTTGAGCGTGGGGCGGGAGGGACCTAGGCAGGGTGACGTTCAAGCCTGGGGCGGGGCTTCTGCTTAGGACCTGCATGGAAGGGGAGAGGCAGCATGTGGAAAGGAGGGCCTCTGGAGTGTGGAGTTCTGGAGTTTGGGTGAAGGGCCCTGAGTGAGGGTGTGTGGGTGGGGTGTAGGCCCAGCTCGTTGGAGGGGGTCTCTGAGTGTAGATGTAGGGCCTTGGGTGGGGGTGTAGGGGTGGGGCTTGTGCTCTGTGAGGCAGGAGGGAGGCTCTGAGGGCAGAGGATTAGGTCCAGGGGACCAACAAGCTTCTGGGTGCCTAAGTGGACAGGGAAAGCACTGGCCCCATTCCCTTCTATTCCTTCGCACCCTTCCCCTACCGTCTGCCGCAGGGTCTCCCCTGTCGCTGCTAGACTCCTAATGGTGGGTGGGTCCCGCTGGGTGTAGGAACTCCTCCCATCCCCCATCCACCACTCAGGGGTTCCAGTCCTGGAGGTCTGGCCTTTACATTTGCTCCCCCTTCCCTCCCTCCCATTCCCTTAGGACCTTCAAGGCTGGAGGGGACCTCAGTGGGCAGGGGATCAGGCCTGGGATCTCAACAGGTTCCTGGGGGTCCGAGTGGGCAGGGGAAACCTGGTCACACTCCCTTTCGATCCTCTGCCCTCCCAGTGGTTCCCCAATTTACCCGTTAGGGCGTGGGATCCCTTCACTCCCCCCATGCCCCACATCCTACCCAGTCACTGGGGGTTCCTCCCATCCCCTTAGGAGTCCACAGTCCCCCACCGGTGCCTGGTAGGTGCCCTAGTTGTGAGGAGATGCGAATTCCGCATCCTCCTAGTACACCATCTTGACTCTGCCTCAGATTGCTCACTTTTGTTTCCAGCTTTCTGTCTGGAAATCTGCTTGCCTCCTTCCTGTTGGATGTTATTAACCAGGGCTTTGATTACTACCATAAGGAGTAAACCGTCACCTGGTACAAATAAAACTAGTGTTTTTTTGTTGACATTTTTTTCTGCATTTAGACATGATATCATACATCAAACAAAAAATGTTAATTCAGGTTCCTCTGACAAATGATAAAATGCTTAAGTGATTATTCATATTAATCCATTTATCTAGCTTGTTTGCTGTTACGTGCTTCATCCTCATCAATAACGCATTTTGACAGGCAACCCTGTTTTGGTTTGCTGGAATGAAATTTCAGAAGCTAAACTAGTTTTAATAGCAGCAGAAATAAATGTGAAAGATATTATGTCCTTTCCAAGTTCTGTGAAACCAGGAGGCTTGGTGTGCTAAACTTGATGATTTGGCATTCTCAAATCATGCATAATAAATTACATTTGAGTACAGAACATCCCAAAACCTTTTTCATAGTTCCTTCCAACCTTTCCTGTGTTAGGGCTCTGTTTTCATTGAATTAAAATGTTCTCTTACAAAATATCCCAAAGTTACTTTTTTTTTTTTTTTTTTACTTCTTTATTCGAGTATAATTGCTTTACAATGGTGTGTTAGTTTCTGCTTTATAACAAAGTGAATCAGCCATACATATACATATGTTCCCATATCTCTTCCCTCTTGCGTCTCCCTCCCTCCCACCCTCCCCATCCCACCCCTCCAGGCGGTCACAAAGCACCGAGCTGATCCCCCTGTGCCATGCGGCTGCCCTCCACCAGCTATCTACCTTATGTTTGGTACTGTATATATGTCCATGCCTCTCTCTCTTTTTGTCACAGATTATCCTTCCCCCTCTCAATATCCTCAAGTCCACTCTCTAATAGGTTTGTGTCTTTATTCCTGTCTTACTCCTAGGTCCTTCATGACATTTTTTTTCTTAAATTCCATATATATGTGTTAGTATATGGTATTTGTCTTTCTCTTTCTGACTTACTTCACTCTGTATGACAGACTCTAGGTCTATCCACCTCATTACAAATAGCTCAATTTCATTTCTTTTTATGGCTGAGTAATATTCCGTTGTATATATGTGCCACATCTTCTTTATCCATTCATCTGTCAATGGACACTTAGGTTGTTTCCATCTCCGGGCTATTGTAAATAGAGCTGCAATGAACATATTGGTACATGACTCTTTTTGAATTATGGTTTTCTCAGGGTATATGCCCAGTAGTGGGATTGCTGGGTCATATGGTAGTTCTATTTGTAGTTTTTTAAGGAACCTCCATACTGTTCTCCATAGTGGCTGTACCAATTCACATTCCCACCAGCAGTGCAAGAGTGTTCCCTTTTCTCCACACCCTCTCCAGCATTTATTGTTTCTAGATTTTTTGATGATGGCCATTCTGACTGGTGTCAGATGATATCTCATTGTAGTTTTGATTTCCATTTCTCTAATGATTAGTGATGTTGAGCACCCTTTCGTGTGGGTGTTGGCAATCTGTATATCTTCTTTGGAGAAATGTCTATTTAGGTCTTCAGCCCATTTTTGGACTGGGTTGTTTGTTTTTTTGTTATTGAGCTGCATGAGCTGCTTATAAATTTTGGAGATTAATCCTTTGTCAGTTGCTTCATTTGCAAGTATTTTCTCCCATTCTGAGGGTTGTCTTTTGGTCTTGTTTATGGTTTCCTTTGCTGTGCAAAAGCTTTGAAGTTTCACTAGGTCCCATTTGTTTATCCAAAGTTACTTTTTAAAGCACAGTATCAGGTACCTTTTAATAGTTCTTGTTTTCAAAATAGCAGATGTACATTCAGTGAAATGTATGTTCAAGGTTGGTGTTTTCTCTTTTTCGAAGAAAAAGAAGTTCAAAAAGAAAATGTAGTGTTTTGAAGTTTTTATCACTATTCAGCATCCTACAGTTTTTCCTTAAGGACTACTCTGAAAATCATTTTTAGATGTAATCAAAATAACTTCGTGCAAACCTCTCAAGCCAGTACTTTGACAAGAGTAGCCAAGAAATAGATGTGAGCATCTACCAATTGCCTGCACTGTATTAGACACTCAGGAGAATATAGAGAAATAGAGGTCACTGCCCTGGCCCTATAATATTTCTTTTTACTGAAAACTACCTCTCCATGCAGGTCTAGAAGAAGACTGACGATTATTTGTTCCATTTGGATTACTTAAGTCTCCACAACTAAAACAATTTCAGGAGATTGAAGCCGGTCATGTTTCTTTTTTATTTTTTTGGTAGGAAATTTTTCATTTTATTTTTCAAATTTATTGACATACAATTTTTGCAGTATTGTCTGAATAGTAGTCATATACCCTTTTCATTCCTAATACAACTATATTTACTTTTTCCTTCCTTTATTTTTTTAGATTTATTTTATTGAAGTATAGCTGATTTACAGTATTCTTTTAATTTCTCCTGTACAACAAAGTGATTCAGTTTATATATATATATATGTATATATACATATACATATATATATATATATATATACTTTTTCATATTCCTTTCCATTATGGTTTATTACCGGATATTAAATATAGTTCCCTGTGCTACAGAGTAGGACCTTGTTGCTTATCCATTCTAAATATAATAGTTTGCATCTGCTAATCCCGAACTCCCATTCCTTCCCTCCCCCACCCCCTTTTCCCTTTGGCAACCACAAGTCTGTTCTCCATATTTGTGAATCTGTTTCTGTTTCATAGATAAGTTCATTTGTATCATACTTCAGATTCCACATATAATTGATATCATATGGTATTTGTCTTTCTCTTTCTGACTTACTTCACTTAGTATGATAAACTCTGGGTCCATTCATGTTACTGCAAATGCATTATTTCGTTCTTTTTTATGGCTGAGTAGTATTCCATTATATATATATATGTATGTGTATATATATGTGTGTATATATATATATATATATACACATATATATACACACACACACACCCCCCACATCTTCTTTATTCATTCATCTGTTGATGGACATTTAGGTTGTTTCCATGTCTTTGCTATTGTGAATAGTACTGCTAGGAACATAGGGGTGGATATATCTTTTTAAATTATAGTTCTTATACACTTTTGCACAGCAAAGGAAACCAATAATAAAATGAAAAGACAACCTACAGACTGGGAGAAAATATTTGCAAATGATGCGACCAAAAAGGGATGAATTTCCAGAATATACAAACAGATCATACAACTCAATAACAACAATAACAACAAAAACCCAATGAAAAAAGGGGCAGAAGACTTAAAGAGACATTTCTCCAAGGAAGATATACTGGTGGCCAATAGGCACGTGAAAAGATGCTCAACATCGCCAATTATTAGAGAAATGCAAATCAAAACTACAATGAGATACCACCTCACACCAGTCAGAATGACTAGCATTAAAACGTCTACAAATAATAAATGCTGGAAAGGGTATGGAGAAAAGGAAACTGTTTCTTCAACACTTGGTGGGAATGTAAATTGGTGCTACCCACTATGGAAAACAGTATGGAGGTTCCTAAAAAAAACTAAAAATAGAGTTGCCATATGATCCAGCAATCCCACTCCTGGGCATACTTCTTATAATACTGGAGGGAACTTAAATTAATTGTATTGGTGTCCTCTTTATAGAACATTAAAGGAAATAGTTACTCCTATTAATTCAGTGATTAAATTAAAATTGTAGTTTTCACAGTTTACATGATAATGTAATTAGGTGGCTACAAACTATCTTTTTTTCTTAATCACCATTTTTGCAAAGGAGCATGGGATGCAAATATTGACTTCTACTTATTTAAGATTATACTAGGTATGATTTCTTTCTCTGTCATGTCAGAAAGATGAAGGGATAGATATGGTCTTTTTCCTCCTAAGTACAACTTGATAACTTAAAGCATTTTCCTTATATTCATCTTTATGTTATCTTTCTCCTTCTAGAGCACACAATGAGATATAGTCTGTACAGGATAAATTACTATGTTTATAGGGGCACAGACACAATTTAGAATAGCTAACACAATCCAAACCTTTATCAGTGTGATGCATTATACTGGCTTAACAATTTACCTCCACTTTTTAAGTAGTTTCAAATACCTAGGTGAAAGGAGAGTTGAAGTTCTCTCAGATTTTTTTTTTCCTAGTCTACTTTTCCCCCAAAGAAAGGTAAGTACTAAACAGAAGAAAGAAGAAAGGGGTGGAGGAGGGAGATGGAGCATGTAGCAAAGCTCCAGTAGAAATTAGGTCTGAATTTCTACACTTTACTTATATTTTTGTCTCTATTATAGCCTATACTGTGTTTATTTATATATCTGAAAACTAGAAAAAAAAATTGATATAGCCTGCCCAACTGATTAATGTTGTAAATAGTAGGTAAAGTATATATCTATAAGCTGGAGATAAATTGGATTTTTATTTTAAAAAAAGAATTATATCAACTGCTTTCTTTGGAGGCTAGCAACAGAATCCAACTCTGGCTAATTTACTGAAAAGGAAATATATGGGAAAGGTATGAAGTGGTTCGAAGGAGAAGCTGAAGGACTAGGACTTAGAATCATCAGGAAAAAGAACTATCCAGGGCTGAGGATTCATGAGCAGGAAATAAAGATCAGGCTCTTCATGGCAGAACTTTGGAAACTCAGACATTCCAGTTATTTTCAGGGTTGTTTTGTTTTGTTTCATTTTTTAAAATATCACTGTTCAATGTTAAAGTTCCTGGAAGCATGTCCCATTGGCCAATTTTAGGTCATGTGTCTAACCCTTGGCCAAAGGGATCTGGAATATCTTCATAGATGGTATCATCAATACTATATGCAATGAGGAAGAGATAATTTCCCAAAACCAATTGAGGATCTGCTGCTAGAAAATGAGAATGTATGTTCAGGTGGCAGAACAGATTTCTACTATGATAACTATTAACATATATATGAGTAAAATTCATACTTTCACATTTATTGTCACTAGAAAATGTTGACTGACTTGGGTTACTTTATGATAGAGATGATTCTTATCAGTAAATTAATTTAGCTCAACAAATCAAAGTTAAGATATGTATTTCTATTTGCAAGTTAACAAATCTTTCATATATGAATTGTCTTCTTTGCTCTACCATGTAGATAGTATTTTGCATATTTTATACACAGAAAAGTAGATTCAAAGAGATTAAGAGACATAGTTCTGGTCAAAGAGATAAAAAGAAGAGACAGGAACTCAAACTGGTTTTGATTTTGGTTTTATTTTAAATGTTAAGTGCTCAGATGTTCCCTGGGTTTATCAGTCACATTTTGTATTTTAAGAATGAGAAGGACTTAACTTCAAACAATATTTTTATAAAATAATGATTTCTATATTTTTCTACAAAAGCAAGTGTTTAAATAAGAAAAAAAATTTACTCTCCTAAACAATGATGATTCTGCGTAATTTGCTATCTACTTATGAATATTTACTTAAGTTCTGTTATCATAACTTCAGAAACTTGCATTTTCTTTTCTAATAAAGAGACTCTTTTCTGTTTATTTGTATTATGACACCCAGATATACCTTTTACTTAAAAAAAAATAATTTAGCTTCTCTCTCCATGTTGGACCCCTGTCATTTTTAATCAAATGTATCATTATGGAATCTATTGAAATTCTTGTATTTTTATACTTGACAATTTCTCGGGTATCTATATTTGTGTTCCCATATTTTCATTTAGGGGTGTGTGTGTGTGAATGTGCTCTCTTGTTTATAATCCTGAAACAAACCACAGGATTTTCATACACTCTTCTTGTTGCTTATGTTTTCTTTCACTTGTTCTTTCTTTTGCCCTCAAACCCCAACTCTTTGTTTTCTCTTCATTTATTTAGGTCTTACTTTGGGCAGGGGATTGTGAGAGTGCTTTCACATAAACTGATAGACTTAACCTAAACAAGTAGTTTAAATGATACAGATACATGTTGAAACTGGGAGCTATGCTTGGAAGTGTTGATACCCCAAACAGTGTGGCTGAAAAGGGAACAGGCAGGAACTACCATGATTCTGGAATCTGAGAGATGCTTTCTCTCTTCCTTGACATTTCATTGTACTATTTGTCTTGGTAAGAATAATGTTGGCTTTTCTCTGAGAATGACAGTTTCCACTGTTTCTGTTTGTATATTATATTGTTTATGTTTATTTGAATAGTTTTCAAACATACAAAAACTTACAGAAGTGGATATAAAAGGCACCTATATAATGATTCAAAGACAACTGATGCCAAAATTTACATATTTGCCTTGAATTTCTTTTAAAAAAATGAATACTACAATGTTATATACACTAAATAACTGTCCCACTTCATTATATATGTGTATATATATGTGTATTTATATATTTTATATATTGTGTATTTTACATATATCATATATAATATATATGTGCATATATACATACATACACATATATGTCTTAATTATGCACGAATGATCTTTCTTTTTAGGAAAATAGTATATATATTCAAGCCTTTAAGAGGCACCAATTACTGTAATAAAGAAACACCCTTTGTTTAATGACAGTATGGCTTCTAGATCAGATTTTCCAAATACATCAATGAGAAACCATCAGCAGGGACAAAGTCCAAAGTTCCAAATTCTCTTTCTATAGCTTACTTTCTTTAAGTCACTAGCTGGGCATGTTGTTACCAAATGAAATCAGATTACAATTTCCTTTTCTACAGTGCAAGTTTCACGGAGGCAGTATTATATCTACACATTTTTGTAGCCCTTTATGTCTGGCACAGTGGACTTGAACATTTTAATCAATGAAATAAATAGTGATTATATGACTGTTTAGTGAAAATGGTCTATTTTGACTTTATCTTCAGAGACCTAAGCTTTTGCTACCTGGGGGTTTTCATTCTTCTTGGTTTAAATGTAATAAGTAGAGACACATTTTTCTTTATAAAATATTGCAACTAAATCCTTCCCTCTCAGTCTTTATGAAATATTACAGCACATTCAATTTCTAAATACAAAGATGTTCCTTACTGTGTATCAAATTCTGCTTATAACAGTCTGTGTTCAACTATTTTTTTCCTGTTCAACTGAGTCTTTCACTGATTTCAGTTGTCATTCATTATTCATTCTACAAATCTGATTAAATTTGATAAATTCACTATAAAAACCAAACTAAAAAGCACTGAAATCATAAATGTAGATCAAGTTTCTCTGCCTAAAAGTTAAAAAGAGAGGAAACCTTTTTCTTGGTCTTCTTGCCTTCATAACATTGAAGATGTTTTCTTTTCTTCTTTAATTTTGCACAAAAATCGCACTATTAGCCACACTGTAGCTTTATTACTCTTTTCCTATTTTTGTTATTAACATTTCTAGATCCTTCATTAGCTATTATGTGGTTAGTATTTCCATTTCAGAGTTCCATGGCAGTCTGGGCCTAGAGATATTAGCATCCTGCTATCTTAATTTCTCTTTCATGTTCTTGATGTTGAGAATTAAAGCAAATATTGGAGAAAGTGAATGGGATGATAGAATGTGAGAGGGAGCAAGAAGCAGGTAGGAGTTACAGACTGTGAATTGTGACATAATATGCAGTCTTTGGCCTGAGTTTTAGAAAGGTCTTACATTGAGGTGTCATAAAACTAATCTTCTTTAAAAATAAATTTTAAAAAATATCTTAACTGATTGATTTCATGTCCTCCAGTTTTACGGGATTTTTTTTTTCTTAATTTATTTTTGGCTGTGTGGGGTCTTAGTTGAGGCACGTGGGATCTTTCATTGTGGCGCACAGGCTTCTTTCTAGTTGCGGCATGTGGGTTTCCTCTCTCTAGTTGTGGCATGCAGGCTCCAGGGCGTGTGGGCTCTGTAGTTGTGGTGCGCAGTTTCCAGAGCGTGTGGGCTCTGTAGTTTGTGGCACGCAGGCTCTCTAGTTGAGGCACGAGCTCAGAAGTTGTGGCGCATGGGCTTAGTTTCCCTGAGGCATGTGGGATCTTAGTTCCCTGACCAGGGATCGAACCCACATCCCCTGAATTGTAAGGCGGATTCTTTACCACTGTACCACCAGGGAAGTCCCTTTTATAGGATTTTAAATAGAACAATCTTGAAATTGACTAGGTGTTAAAAATTTAAGTGTTAAAAATTATTCCGCTTTTCAGAAAAGATTATGTCTCCTACCCACTCCATCAAAGATTAAATGTTACAGAAGTGCTTTGATAACTTTATAAAAATCTATTCAAATTTCTTTTGGCTTTTCAGAAATTGGTAAATAATTTTTGTTGTAATTTTTTTTTTTTTTTACTTTTGCTTTTGCCTGCAATATTGGGAGCATCTGTGAAGGGTATACTTGTAACAATAATTGAATCAATTTTGATTTTCTTCTGAGGTTTCACCTGTACCGCATAAAAGTGTATAGCTAAATGATGATTACAGTCAATAATACAGTTTTACATACTTGAAAGTTATTAAGAGAGGAGATCTTAAATGCTCTCACCACAAAAAAGAAATAGTAATTGGATAGCATGATGGAGGTATTAACTAATACTATGGTGGTAATCATTTTGCAATATATAAGTGCATCTAATCAACATATACATCTTAACTGTACACAATGTTACATGTCAATTACATCTCAATAAAGCTGGAAAAATATAATTAAATAAAAAGCAAATACATATGGCTAATAACAATGACAAAGGGTCATATTTAATAGAGAACTAGTCAGGTGTGGGGAGGAAAGAAGCAATTGGGAAAGATATGGGAAACAGAGCACCTGGTATGTTCAGGAATTCTCAACCAGAGGTGTTAGCTATTTCTAGGGAGACTGAAGGTCTGGAGAAATAGGTAGTGCTCCTGGTATTTGGTATCCAAGTTCCAGAGATGAAACATCTGCTGTAATTCCTGGAACAGTTCTGCACAAGGAAGAATTGTCCAGCCCACAATGGGACTGGATGCCTTCTAGAGCATTTGATATACGAGCATGGTAGGAAGGAGTAAATAACGGAGTTTGTGTTGTATTCTGTGTAAGAATGGCAGGCTTAGTTCGAGGAGGGGAAAGAGAATGCTCATTAATGTTTGCAGGTCACTCTAAAACAAAAGTCTTTTAATTTGATAAGTAACAGGAGCTACAGTAACATTCCACATCTGAACAAAGGCAGCACAGTGGCACACCCAGGCTAGAGAGGGCAAAGATCACCTACAGCTCCCCATGAATTCTCTTTTCTAGACTTCTCAGTTCTCAGAAAGTAGCTTGGAGCATAAGCCAGTTTGTCACCTCCCAGGAGTGCCCAGTGAGAGTAAGAGACCACACGTTTGGGCCTGAACTGTCTAGAAAGATAGTATGAAACTACAAGCCTCTCTAGTGGGACCTATATCAGGAAGATTCCTGGTGCCTAAAGATCATCTCATGTGCCATTTAGAAGAGTTCATAATAGAGCATTCATGCCCATAGTCAAGTATAGACATCACACTGAATGAACCTAAGTATAGGCATACCTCAGAGATATTGGGGGTTCAGTTCCAAACTACCACAAAAAAAGCGAATATCACAATAAAGAGACTCACATAAATTTTTTGGTTTCCCAGTGCATATAAAAGTTATGTTTACACTATGTTGTGGTCTATTAAGTATGCAATGGCATTATGTCTAAAAAAACAATGTACACACCTTAATTAAAAAATACTTTATTGCTAAAAAATGCTAACCATCATCTGAACCTTCAGTGAGTCATAATCTTTTTGCTGATGCAGGGTCTTGCCTCAATTGTGATGGCTGCTGACTGAGCAGGGTGGTGGGTGCTGAAGGCTGGGGGCGGCAGTGGCAACCTCTGATAATAAGACAACAATGAAATTTGCTGCATAGATGGACTCTTCCTTTCACGAACGATTTCTCTATGCTATCAATGCTGTTTTGATAATATTTACCCACAGTAGAACTTCTTTCAAAATTGGAGTCAGTCCTCCCAAACCCTGATACTGCTTTATCAATGAAATTTATGTAATATTCTAAATCTTTTGTCATTTCAACAGCTTCTTCACCAGTAAATTCCATCCCAAGAAACCACTGTCTTTGCTCATCCATGAAAAGCAACTCCTCTCCCATTAAAGTTTTATTATGAGATTGTAGCAATTAAGACACATTTTCAGGGTTGACTTCTAATTCTAGTTCTCTTGCTATTTTCACGACATTTACAGTTACTTCCTCCACTGAAGTCTTGAACCCCTCAAAGTTATCCATAAGGGATGGAGTCAATTTCTTCCAAACTCCTATGTATGTTGATGTTTTAACCTCTTTCCATGAATCACAAATGTTCTTAATGGCGTCTAGATGGTGAACCCTTTCCAGGTTTTCAATTGACTTTGCCCAGATCCATTAGAGGAATTAGTATTTTGGTAGCTACAGCCTTACAAAATGTATTTCTTAAATAATAAGACTTAAGTGTCTACATTACTCCTTGATCCATGGGCTGCAGAATGGATATTGTGTTAGTAGTCATGATAAAAACAATCTCAGTATAGATCTTCATCAGAGCTCTCAAGTGCCCAGGTACATTGTCAGAGAGCAGTAATACTTTGAAAGGAATCTTTTTATTTCTGAAAAATAGGTCTCAACAGTGGACTTAAAATATTCTATAAACCGTGTTGTAAATAGATGTGCTGTCATACAGGCTATGTTGTTCCATTTATAGAGCACAGGCAGAGTAGATTTAGCATAATTCTTAAAAGCCCATAAAGATTTTCAGAGTGGTAAATGAGCACTGGCTTTAACTTAAAGTCACCATCTACATTAGTCCCTAAAAATAGAGTCAGCCTGCCCTTTGAAACTTTGAAACCAAACTTGACTTTTCTTCTCTAGCTATGAAAGTCATATTTGGCATCTTCTTTCAATAGAAGGTTGTTTTGTCTGCATTGAAAAACCTGTTGATTAGTGTAGCCACCTTCATTAATCATCTTAGCTAGATCTCCTGGATAACTTGCTGCAGCTTCTACATCAGTACTTGCTACATCACCTTGCACTTTGATGTTGTTGAAATAGCTTCTTTCCTTAAACCTCATAAACCAACTTCTGCTAGCTTTAAACTTCTCTTCTGCAGCTTCCCCAACTCTCTCAGCCTTCACAGAATTAAAGAGACTTGGACGGTGGGGGGGGAACCTTCAAGATGGTGGAGAGTAAGACGTGGAGATCACCTTCCTCCCCACAAATACATCAAAAATACATCTACGTGTGGAACAACTCCTACAGAGCACCTACTGAAGGCTAGCAGAAGACCTCAGACTTCCCCAAAATGCCTGAGGGCGACCTACATGCAGAGGTGGGGCCAAAACCAAAGCTGAACCCCAGGAGCTGTGAAAACAAAGAGAAGAAGGGGAAATCTCTTCCAGCAGCCTCAGGAGCAGCAGATTAAATCCCGACAGTCAACTTGATGTTCCCTGCATCTGTGGAATACCTGAATAGACAACAAATCAACCTAAAATTGAGGCAGTGGACTTTGAGAGCAACTGTAGACTTAGGGTTTGCTGTCTGCAAATGACTTGTTTCTGACTTTTATGTTTATCATAGTATAGTTTTTATCACTTGTTATCATTGGTGGATTTGTTTACGGGTTTGGTTGCTCTCTTCTTTTTATTATTACATTTTTATTTTAATAATTTTATTTTTTTATTATTATTTTTTCTTTCTTATTTTCCTCCCTTTTCTTCTGAGCCGTGTGGCTGGCTGACAAGGTCTTGGTGCTCCAGCCTGGTGTCAGGCCTTAGTCTCTGATGTGGGAGCACTGAGTTCAGGACATTGGACCACCAGAGACCTCTTGGCCCCACGTAATATCAGTCAGCAAGAGCTCTACCAGAGATCTCCGTCTCAGTGCTAAGACCCAGCTCCATCCAATGGCTAGCAAGCTCCAATGCTGGATGCTCCATGCCAAACAACTAGCAAGACAGGGACACAACCCCACCAATTAGCAGACAGGCTGCCTAAAATAATACTAAGTTCACAGACACCCCAAAACACACCCTGGATGCGGTCCTGTCCACCAGAAAGACAAGATCCAGCCCCACCGACTAGCACATAGGTACCAGTCCCCTCCACCAGGAAGCCTCCACAGGCCACTGAACCTACCTTAAACACTGGGGCAGACACCAAAAACAATGTGAACTAAGAAGCTGCAGCCTGCGAAAAGGAGACCCCAAATACAGTAAGTTAAGCAAAATGAGAAGACAGAGAAACACACAGCAGACGAACGAGAAAGGTAAAAACCCACCAGACCAGACAAATGAAGAGGAAATAGGCAGTCTACCTGAAAAAGAATTCAGAGTAATGATAGTAAAGATGATCCAAAATCTTGGAAACAGAATGGAGAAAATATAAGAAACTTTTAACAAGGACCTAGAAAAACTAAAGAGCAAACAAACAATGATGAAAAACACAATAAATGAAATTAAAAATTCTCCAGAAGGAATCATTAGCACAATACTGAGGCAGAAGAATTGATACGTGACCTGGAAGATAAAATAGTGGAAATAACTACCACAGAGCAGAATAAAGAAAAAAGAATGAAAAGAATTGAGGAAAGTCTCAGGGACCTCTGGGAAAACATTAAACAAACAAACATTCGAATTATAGGGGTCTCAGACGAAGAAGAGAAAAAGAAAGGGACTGGGAAAATATTTGAAGAGATTATCATTGAAAACTTCCCTAACACAGGAGAGGAAATAGTCAATCAAGTACAGGAAGCTCAGAGAGCCCCATACAGGATAAATCCAAGGAAACACACCAAGACGCATATTAATCAAACTATCAAAAATTAAATACAAAGAAAAAAGATTAAAAGCAGCAATGGAAAAGCAGCAAATAACATACAAGGGAATCCCCATAAGGTTAACAGCTGATTTTTCAGCAGAAACACGGCAAGCCAGAATGGAGTGGCAGGACATATTTAAAGTGATGAAAGGGAAACACCTACAACCAAGATTACTCTACCCAGCAAGGATCTCATTCAGATTCGATGGAGAAATTAAAACCTTTACAGACAAGCAAAAGTTAAAAGAATTTAGCACCATCAAACCAGCTTTACAACAAATGCTAAAGGAACTTCTCTAGTCAGGAAACACAAGAGAAGGAAAAGACCTACAATAACAAACCCAAAACAATTAAGAAAATGGTAGTTGGAACATAGATATTGATAATTACTTTAAATGTAAATGGATTAAATGCTCTGACCAAAAGTTGTAGCCTGGGTGAATGGATATAAAAACACCTGTATATATGCTGTCTACAAGAGACCCACTTCACACTTAGGGACACATGCAGCCTGAAAGTGGGAGAATGGAAAAAGGTATTCCATGCAAATGGAAATCAAAAGAAACCTAGAGGAGCAATTCTCATACCAGAAAAAATAGACATTAAAATAAAGACTATTACAAGAGACAAAGAAGGACACTACATAATGATAAAGGGATCAATCCAAGAAGAAGATATAACAACTGTAGATATTTATGCACCCAACATAGGAGCATCTCAGTACATAAGGAAAATGTTAACAGCCATAAAAGGGGAAATTGACAGTAACACAATCATAATAGGGGACTTTAACACCCCACTTTCACCAATGGACAGATCATCCAAAATGAAAATAAATAAGGAAACACAAGCTTTAAATGACACATTGAACAGGATGGACTTAATTGATATTTATAGGACATTCGATCCAGAAACAACAGAATACACTTTCTCCTCAAGTGATCATGGAACATTCTCCAGGATAGATCATATCTTAGGTCACAAATCAAGCCTTGGTAAATTTAAGAAAATTGAAATCATATCAAGTATCTTTTCTGACCACAACGCTATGAGACTAGATATCTATTAAAAGAAAAAAACTGTAAAAAATAAAAACACATGAAGGCTAAACAATACACTACTAAATAACCAAGAGATCACTGAAGAAATCAAAGAAGAAATTATAAAAATACCTAGAAACAAATGACAATGAAAACACGACAACCCAAAACCTATAGGATGCAGCAAAACAGTTCTAAGAGGGAAGTTTATAGTAATACAGTCCTACCTCAAGAAACAAGAAAAATCTCAAATAAACAACCTAATATTAAACCTAAAGCAGTTAGAGAAAGAAGAACACAAAACTCCCGAAAGTTAGCAGAAGGAAAGAAATCCTAATGATCAGATCAGAAATAAATGAAAAAGAAATGAAGGAAACAATAGCAAAGGTCAATAAAACTAAAAACTGGTTCTTTGAGACGAATAACAAAATTGATAAAACACTAACCAGACTCATCAAGAAAAGAAAGAAGACTCAAATAAACAGAATTAGAAATGAAAAAGGAGAGGTAACAACTGACACTGCAGAAATGCAAAGGATCATGGGAGATTACTACAAGCAACTATATGCCAATAAAATGGACAACCTGGAAGAAAAGGACAAATTCTTAGAAAAGCACAATCTTCCAAGAGTAAACCAGGAAGAAATAGAAAATATAAACAGACCAATCACAAGCACTGAAATTGAAACTGTGATTAAATATTTTCCAACAAACAAAAGACCAGGACCAGATGGGTTCACAGGCGAATTCTATCAAACATTTAGAGAAGAGCTAACACCTATCCTTCTGAAACTATTCCAAAATATAGCAGAGGGAGGAATACGCCCAAACTCATTCTACGAGGCCACCATCACCCTGATACCAAAACCAGACAAAGATATAACAAAAAAGGAAAACTACAGGCCAATATCACTGATGAACATAGATGCAAAAGTCATCAACAGAATATTAGAAAACAGAATCCAACAGCACATTAAAAGGATCATACACCGTGATCAAGTGGGGTTTATCCCAGGAATGCAAGGATTCTTCAATATGTGCAAATCAATCAATGTGATACACCATATTAACAAACTGAAGGATAATAACCATACAGTTATCTCAATAGATGAAGATAAAGCTTTTGACAAAATTCAAAACTCATTTATGATAAAAACTCTTCAGAAAGTAGGCATAGAGGGAACCTACCTCAACATGATAAAGGCCATATCTGACAAACCCACAGCGAACATCATTCTCAATATTGAAAAACGGAAACCATTTCCTCTAAGATCAGAAACAAGACAAGGTTGCCCACTCTCACCACTATTATTCAACATAGTTTTGGAAGTTTTAGCTACAGCAATCAGAAAAGAAAAAGAGCTAAAATGAATCCAAATTGGAAAAGAAGAAGTAAAACTGTCACTGTTTGCAGATGACATGAAACTACACATAGGGAATCCTAAAGATGCTACCAGAAAACTACTAGAGCTAATCAATGAATTTGGTAAAGTAGCAGGATACAAAATTAATGCACAGAAATCTCTGGCATTCCTATACACTAATGATGAAAAATCCAAAAGAGAAATTAAGGAAACACTCCCATTTACCACGGCACCAAAAAGAATAAAATACCTAGGAATAAACCTACCTATGGAGACTAAAGACTGTATGCAGAAAACTATAAGACACTGGTGAAAGAAATTAAAGATGACACAAACAGATGGAGAGTTATACTATGTTCTTGGATTGGAAGAATCAACATTGTGAAAAGGACTCCACTACCCAAAGCAATCTACGGATTCAGCGCAATCCCTATCAAACTACCAATGGCATGTTTCAGGGAACTAGAACTAAAAATTTCACAATTTGTATGGAAACACAAAAGACCCCAAATACCCCAAGCAATCTTGAGAAAGAAAAATGGAGTTGGAGAAATCAGGCTCCTAGACTTTGGACTATACTACAAATCTACAATAATCAAGACAGTATGGTACTGGCACAAAAACAGAAGTATAGATCAATGGAACAGGATAGAAAGCCCAGAGTTAAACCCACACACATGTGGTCACCTTATGTTTGATAAAGGAGGCAAGAGTATACAATGGAGAAAAGGTAGCCTCTTCAATAAGTGGTGCTGGGAAAAGTGGACAGCTACATGTAAAAGAATGAAATTAGAACACTTCCTAACACCATACTGAAAAATAAACTCCAAATGGATTAAACAGCTAAATGTAAGGCCAGACACTATCAACCTCTAAGAAGTAAACATAGGCAGAACACTCCATGACATACATCACAGGAAGATCTTTTTTGACCCACCTGCTAGAGAAGTGGAAATAAAAACAAAAATAAACAAATGGGACCTAATGAAACTTAAAAGCTTTTGCATAGCAAAGGACACCATAAACAAGAAGAAAGGACAACCCTCAGAATAGGAGAAAATATTTGCAAACAAAGCAACTCACAAAGGATTAATGTCCAAGATATACAAGCAGCTCATGCAGCTCAATATCAAAAAAACAAACAACTCAGTTAAAAATGGGCATAAGACCTAAATAGACATTTTTGCAAAGAAGATATACAGATTGCCAACAAACACATGAAAGGATGCTCAACATCACTAATCATTAGAGAAATGCAAATCAAACCTACAATGTGGTATCACCTCACACCTGTCAGAATAGCCATCATCAAAAAAGTCTACAAGCAATAAATGCTGGAGAGGGTGTGGAGAAAAGGGAACCCTCTTACACTGTTGGTGGGTATGTAAATTGATTCAGCCACTATGGAGAACAGTATGGAGGTTCCTTAAAAAACTAAAAATAGAACTACCATATGCCCCAGCAGTCCCACTGGGCATATACCCTGAGAAAACAGAATTCGAAAAGAGTCATGTACCACAATGTTCATTGCAGCTCTATTTACAATAGCCAGGACATGGAAGCAACCTAAGTGTCCATCGACAGATTAATGGATAAAGAAGATGTGGCACATATATACAATGGAATATTACTCAGCCATAAAAAAACTCAAGTTATTTGTAGTGAGGTGGATGGACCTAGAATCTGTCATATGGAGTGAAGTAAGTCAGAAAGAGAAAAACAAATACCGTATGCTAACACATTATAAATGGAATCTAAAAAATATAATGGTTCTTATGAACCTAGTGACAGGACAGGAATAAAGACGCAGACATAGAGAATGGACTTGAGGACATGGGGAGGGGGAAGGGTAAGCTGGGACGAAGTGAGAGAGTGGCATGCACATACATACACTACCAGATGCAAAATAGGTAGCTAGTGGGAAGCAGCCGTATAGCTCAGGGAGATCAGTTCGGTGTTTTGTGTCCACCTAGGGGGTGGTATAGGGAGGATGGGAGGGAGATGGAAGAGGCAGGGGATATGGCGAATACATATGCATATAGCTGATTCACTTTGTTATACAGCAGAAACTAACACAACACTGTAATGCAGTTATACTCCAATAAGAATGTTAAAAAAAAAAAGCCCTGGTTAATATATTTTTCTGCATGGCTATTTATTGTGAGGATGCCAATTAATTTCAAACACACATTTTATTTGAATTTTATTATATTTGAATTTATATTATTTACAAATTTGAATTTTACATTTTATTATATTATTGTTTGAATATAATTAAATTGTTACAGTCTATTTCAAAACTCATGCACACACCTATCTTTAATACAAACTCATGCACACACCTATCTTTAATATCTTTGTATCTTTAATACAAAATACAAAGCTACTCTAGTAAGCATTTTTCATACAGCTGCCAGTAAGACACATTCCATTTACATAGGACTAGTACTGAAATTCTAATGTAAAACATTAGCAGTCTATCTTTTCTTGACTATTGAGGAGACCCTGTTAACTATATAGACATATTTTCTGAAATTTATCAAGAAATCCACTTATTTTTGACCTAGGTAATGTTAAAGAAAAATAATGAATATTTTTATAAAAGAAAGTTTTAGCTTTCTTCCTTAGGCTTTTAATCTTGTGGCAATCACTTTGTGACACCAGGTTGGTTATCTGAAATTTAAAAAAGGAGTCATAAAATAATGCATTAAGTTTGGGATGCATATATATTTTGAAATATAAATGAAATACTGGTTATACTATTGAATGATTATTATTTCTCTGATTAACAGAAGAAACACTGGAAAGTATTTTTAAGTTGATTTCATATTAAAAATGAACCTTCCCTTATACTAGGGAAATGTATTATAATTTTAAATTATGTCATCAAAATCTATGGAAGCTATGCAAAAATGTTTTATAAGAAAGCATTCGTGTTTGAAAAACGTGTCAAAGATTATAATTTGACTTTTGGTCTTTGAGGTATATTTTGATGTATTTTGAAAGCAAAATGATTGCAAAAAGAAAATAAAGCTGAGTTTTCACTGTTCACAAACATCATTCTCTGGACTTCAAAGTAAGAGATTGACATATTGTAAATGGTAATTCAACACAGCTCTGCTTCCCATAAATTAACATTTAAAATGTAACTTTGAAGAAAGTAAGCATTTTAGATATTACTGACTGTTTAAGGGCACATGGCCACAATTTCTAAGATGGAGGGTGTTTATTAAGGTTTATAGACATGATAGAAGATGTATAGTCATGGACTCCACTGGCTGCCATAGTCTTAAACAAGTCTCACTGTGCCTTATTTTCTGAATTTATAAAACTAGAGCTTATCTGTAGATATAAAGCTGAGACCTTTGAGCAGAAGTCAAATAGAAGGTGCCATGGGACAGAAAAGAATTATTAGTCAGAGAAAATCTTATCTTTTTCACATTGCCATTTATCTTTGTCTGCCCATCAATTGTAAGTAATAGAAAGTAGGGAAGATGTTGTTGCTTTCAGCATACTGATTTTATTCTGTTGGTGCTAAATTTCTCTTTGCTGTTGGTCCCCTTAATCTCTTTGTTTCCCTCCATCATCTTTCTCACCAAGCAAATAACAGGAAACCACAGAGGTCCATTCATATTATTTAAAAATTTTACAATATTGGTTGTATTAATAAAAGTGTATGGATGTAATAAAAGTCAGATTTATATAGAGATTCCTCATAACAGTAAACCTGTAAAGACTATCAAGATTGTCCTTGCTATGTAAAAATGGTGTTAACTGTATCTTTCTTTACGAGAACACCTGAAACATCTATGAGAATTGAAAAGGTGCAGTTCATACGACCCACACTTACAGTGCTAGGAATCTACTCTGTAATATACCTACTCATATGTGGAATGAGACATCAAAGATATTCATTTCAGACTGGAGAGAATAGTGAAATATTAGAAACAAATGATACATATGCTAATCAAGAAATGAATAAAAAGTGATATATGCACACATAAATATTTTTTAAATTTACTCATTTATAAAAATTATATAGATCAGTGTGGAAACATCGTTAAAACATTATGGAGTGAAAAAAGTGAGTTGCATGAAAAGCATGTTATCCTTTATGTAAATTAATGAAAATACATAAAACCAAACTTTACATTTGCTATGGATACATATGTAAAGTTTTAAGAAAGGGAGTGGAAGGATAAATCATAAACACATAGCAGTGGAACTTCTAAACAGGAGTCGAGTAGATTGGACTTGAAGAAGGTGGCCAAGTGAGCTTTACATTCTGTTGTCTGTTAAATTCTACTGGCAACATGTTAATAGAGTCCTTGTATAATTTTAATAGATATCATGTAGAATTATATTCAACTGCATGTGACATAAAACCCAGAAATTGTGGTTTATAGGAGATAGAATTTGATTTCTCTATCACATGAAAGAGATAGGTTACCAGGGCTGGTATGGCGACATCATGGTGGCACCCAACCACGTAATTTCCTTCTCTGCTGTTTTCAGAATTTTTATGTCAGCTCATGATCCAAAATGGCTGTTGGAGCTTTAGTTGTCATTTTTGCATTCTAAACCAGAAGCAAGAGACAGGGTTCATAAAGACATCTCTCCATTCTTTTCAGGGATACAGACTAACTTTCATTTGTATCTCGTTAGCCAAGTTTAGTTGTATAGTACCCCTCAATGCTAGGGATACTGAGACATGTAGCGTTCTAGCTTGTTTAGATAAGACATAAGGGGAGAATGGGTGCAGGAAATCAATTTGCAGTCTTAAAGATGAAGATAAAGGTGGGGAAGGGGGAGGGAGAGAGAGAGAGAGAGAGAGAGAGAGAGAGAGAGAGAGCTCATGTGCACTTGTGAATGAGAGGGAGGTATGCAAAAGTGAATAGCAATTTAATTTGAGTGGGGGGAAATGGATGGCTACATTTTAAAATATACATTTTTTATATTCAAGATATATTTAAAAGTATTCAAATTTTCTTTTTAAAAAAATAATTACCTGCTCAGTCTCTTTGGCAATACTTCGTATTTAAAAGTATTCAAATTTTCTTTTTTAAAAAATAATTACCTGCTCAATCTCTTTGGCAATACTTCATCTGTAAAATGTAAATAAGACCACTTACCACATATTCCAGAGAGTTTTTAGAGTCACTGGGGCTTGCAGCAAGAAGTTGTCAGTGCAAATGCTGCTGCCAAGGAGTTATGGATGGTCACAAACAATGTATGCTACAAATGTATCCAAATAAGTCTGTCCCTGTGGGTGTTTATTTGGTTTACACTCCTTTTGAAGGTGATCAGGAGGGGAAAAGTTATTGTTATTGGTGATTGAATACTGAAAATTTAAGTTGTAACTAGAGTAGGTATGATTTCACCACTTCATTTTAATTAACTCAAACTGGTGTTTCAGCATGCACGGGAGGGAAGAACATAAAATTTCTAAAATTTGCTATTCAAGTGCCATTCCCAGGAGGGCATTACTAAGTATGTTCCTTTGAGCATTAATTAATGCTGGCACTGAGATGGCAGTTTACGCATCACTGTGGATAGATGTGCTTCTCTGAAGCCACTTTCTCCTGGATGCTTAAACATAAGGTGGATTGATAGTTATACATTCTAGAATCTCATCTCTTCATTTCCTCCTCTTGTCCCCAAATACTCAAGGAACTATGAAAAATATACACTGAGATTATAGATTTGGTTATGAATGACTTTAAATACTGGTTTTTGTTTGCTTGTTTCTGCTTTAGATTTCTCTCTCTCTTTGCCTTTCCCTCCCTCCCTTCCTTCCTCCTATATCTCTTCCTAATAAATTAAACATTACGGTTACAACTAAACTCATTTCCCACAGTATATTTCCCTTCTCTCTCTCCTGACGTTTATCATCCCAGAAAAAGGGATAGTATTTTTTTGTATTTACATAAATAATAAAATTATAAACCTATCTTTTCCAGTAAATCTATCCTTGGTTTTTTCACTTATTATGCTTTGGAAATGCATCTGTGTTGATTCATGTAGATCCAGCTAGATTATTTGATTTAGTAGTTGCTCTTTTCAAAAAGATGTGTTTCGGGCTTCCCTGGTGGTGCAGTGGTTGAGAGTCCGCCTGCCGATGCAGGGGACACGGGTTCATGCCCCGGTTCGGGAAGATCCCACATGCCGCGGAGCGGCTAGGCCCGTGAGCCATGGCCGCTGAGCCTGCGCGTCCGGAGCCTGTGCTCCGTAACGGAAGAGGCCACAATAGTGAGAGGCCCGCGTACCGCAAAAAAAAAAAAAAAAAAAATGCGTTTCATTATTCATCTCTTTATTGAAACTAGTATATGTAAAATGTGGTCCTTGTTATAAATGTTTATGTATCTATTCTAGTATCCTTTATTTACCCAGTCTTCTGTTTAGTACTGGATAGATTATATAACTGAAAATCTGGTTCTTTTACAGTAATAGGCACTGGCAACTTCTTGAATAAAATGATTTTGTGTTATTAGAATGTTTTAAGGTCTGTAAGTTGGCTAGGAACCTCACTACTTTCTTGTATAATATTTTTGATTTTGATTAATGACATTTTCCACTTGTTTATATGAATATTCCATTATTTCATGAATACTTTCCACTATTTACAGTCAAAGCCTACTTTACTAATCCAACGTAATATATTGTGTTTTCATTCCAAGTCATCTATATCAATCATTTGAGTGAGCATATTTAAAGGAATTTGAGGTGGCACAGTTTGGATATACTATATAGGGCATGTCCTTCTGGTTCAGATTATAACCCACTTTGTTAGACAGTAATTAATTCAATACATTTATCTGAATAAAAAACATCTTGTTGATACACATAAGCAGATACTACACCCAAAATGTAAAATTGTATATAATCAAATGAACAAATCAGGATAATTATTAAGTAGCAATTTGACATCTAGCAATATAACCAACTAGCTAAGAATAGTCTCAAAAACATAAACTTAAATGGAAATATATTTTAAACAAAATGTTAAGTAACAAGTAAACAAATTAATCAGTGTAAATTCTGGTTTAAAAAATAAGAAATCTGGAGATACTGAATCTCATAGTTTCCATAAATATTGATTTAAAACATTTATTAAACTCCTAGTGAATATGTATGCAGCACTTGATTACATTTAGTGGGGAAAAAAAGACATATTCTAGCCCACAAGGAATCTATGATTAACCATGAACATAAAATGAACTAACACAAAGGACATACTTAAGAAGTATACAGTGATATAGTGTAAACTCTTAAATTATGGTATCCTGAATTATTGGTATAAGCTCTTTCACCTAAAAGAATTTCTAGCTAACTGAAGTATTGAAATGGCGATTATGTTTAATCATTTAAATGAAAACTACATATAAAGGAGGACATGCTTTCTAAACAGAATATTCTGTGCAATTTTACTACAAGTTATTATATTTGCTGTAATGAAATAACTTTTCTCTCTCCTTTTGTGATGTTAATGCATCTGTTTTTATTCCCTTACTACAAAGAGTGCTGAGGAGAAAATGCTAGTTTGTGTTCCCCACACTGTGCTGCACAGGGGTAAAGATGTTAAAAGATGTTAACTTGAAAGGTGGAGATTTTTAGAGAGAACGGCCTATGGTTCAAAAAGTTTAGGAGACAATATATTAAGTAAAACTAGTTATATTTGTTTTAGAATCACTCACAGCCCAAAAAATGTTAAAACTTTCAAGATGAACATTTTTTTTTTTAATGTTGAGCCTTCTTTTAATTTATTTATTTTTTTATTTTTGGCTGTGTTGGGTCTTCGTTTCTGTGCGTGGGCTCTCTCTAGTTGTGGCAAGCGGGGGCCACTTTTCATCACGGTGCGCGGGCCTTTCACTGTCGTGGCCTCTCTTGTTGCGGAGCACAGGCTCCAGACGCGCAGGCTCAGTAGTTGTGGCTCACGGGCCTAGTTGCTCCGCGGCATGTGGGATCTTCCCAGACCAGGGCTTGAACCCATGTCCCCTGCATTAGCAGGCAGACTCTCAACCACTGCGCCACCCGGGAAGCCCAAGATGAACATTTTGTTTGCCATGTTTTACTAATTTTATTAGATCATAGAACTCATGTCGTCATCTTGCAGGCACTGTTGTTCCTCAAAACACAATTTTGGAAACACCTGCACTATATATTGTCCCCCATTTATACACAGGTGACTATCTCACCAGTTTGACTCCTATATCTATAAATATTTTTAAATTAAGAAAAAATAAAAAATAATTTAAAACTTAAAAATTGTTTAGGCTATTTTAGGTTATTTAGATTTACATATAAATGTTCAAATCAGTGTGTCAATTTGTACAAAAATGCCTAGTGGGATTTTGATTGGTATTACAATGAATCCATAGATCAATTTGGGGAGAGTAGACATCTTAATAATATTGAATCTTCCAATCTATGAATGTAGTATAGTTATCTATTTATTTAAATTGCCTTTAATTTCTCAGTAATATTTTGTGGTTTTCAGACTTACAATCTTAAGCATCTTTTGTTAAATGTATTCCTAGTATTGTCATATTTTGTCATACTATCATAAATAGTATCATTTAAAATTTTCAATTTCCTAGTATAAATAAATGCAATAAGTTATTGTATATTGGCTTCATATCCTGTGATCATGCTAATTTTACTTAATAATTCTAAGATTTCTTTTGGTAGAGTCCTTAAGACTTTCTGTGTAAGCAAGTGTGCTGTCTGTGGGTGTAGACAGATTTATTCTTTCTTTCCCAATATTGTTGCTGTATTTCACTGCAAAAACTCATTATAGTAAAATAGTTATAAAAGGCTGGAGTGGACAACCTTGCATAGCTCCTGATCTTACACAATAATCATTCAGTATTTCACCATTAAGTATAACATCAGCTGTAGGTGGGTTTTTTTTGGTTTTTTTTAGATGCCCTCTATCAAATTAAGGACATTCTTTTATTGTCCAAGTGTGCTGAGAACTTTTTTTTAGAGCATGGATGTTGATTTTTGTCAAAGGCTTTCTCTGTAAGCTGATTATGAGTTTTAACCTTTGTCCTAATGAGGTGAATTACATTATTGGTTTTTATTTATTGCACTAATTTTACATCCCTGCAGTAATTCCCAGTTGATCACAATGTGGTTTTGTTTTATATAGCTTTGTGTTTGATTTTCTAATATTTTGCAACTCCATTTTCAGCCCTTCTCTCCTCTCCAGAGAATAGGGGTTGGGGCTTGAAAGTCTCAAGTTTCCAATCATGGATTGGTCTTTCTTGTTACCAGCCTCCATCTAGGAGCCTACCAAGAGTCACTTCACTAGACACTTATATCAGCCAGGAAATTCAAGGGATTTAGGAGTTTGGTGTCACATGCTCCTATTACTAAAGTAATTACAAAGTCTTAGGAGCTCTGTGTCAAGAACTGGGGTCAAACTCTAAATGTTAGAAAGAAAGATTCTCCTGGCAATCCTATTTACAAGGGTTTCAGGAATGCTGTGTCAGGAATCGGGCAAGAGACATATATATATATGTGTGTATATATATATATACATATATATATATATCTTGTTATTTCACACCTACCCTAAGGGATCCCCTTGTAGCCAGGAGCTGATGTTTCTGGCCAGTGGCCACCAAGGGCCTAAGCCTATGCTGACACTTACAAGGCTGAGCTTGAAAGCAGATCTTCCCCCAACAGAGCCTTAAGATGCCTCTAATCCAGACAGCACCTTGATTACAGGAAGGGATTTTCTGCTTCATGTACAAAAGTAGGAAGAGCATGAAAAATGTTACACAGCTGCTGCTCATGAGTGTCACCATTTACCACTTAGTCTTCTACTCTGTTGTTCTCATGTGGTATGTAGTGGTTATTCATTAGCACACATACGGATATTCTGTAATCTCTAATTCCTCCTCATCTATGTTAATTTGTCTGTTAAAATTTTGCTTGCACTAAACACAACTCTAATGAAAGTAAAATATTTTCTTCCTTTCAGTGATAGTCTCTAAATGGTTGATGATTATATTACTGCATTCACTCACCTTTCAAGAATTTTTTTCTTTCTTTTTCCCACCGAGAGATGCACATTTAGCAACAACAAAAGCTAAATGCAGTACAATAAAATTACGTGGGAGGGATTTCAATTTCATAGTAAAATGGTAAGTTTATTATGGAATGTTTACATTCCAGTCCTCATCTTAGAACGTGATTGTGCTGGTTGTTAAGCTTTTGTTCTCAGCTATGAATTCATCCTCCATATGCATATTTTGATGCTGGGGCTGGCACTCTGCCAAGCACATTTCTTCTTTGCCAACTGGCTCCCCGTTAGGTTCTGCCATAGGGACACTAGAGCAAGTGCAAACAACAGGAAGAGAGAGAAAGGGATTTCCTTTTCCTGTTTGCTGGTTCTTGATGGCATCGCTCCAGCCTTGGCCCTTCACCTTGGGCAGCAGCAGTTGCTTCTAGTTCCCAGGTTTTTCACTACTCTTAGAAGCAGGCTTGGCAGCAATGTCATCATCAACAAGCTGGCCTCCCTCCCTCCCTCAGGGTCTGGACCCAGCTGTGCAGGCATCCTCTCTGAGGTTCCAGAGATATCAAAGTTAACCCTGCAGTGTCTGCTCCTCAAAGTCTTTGGTTCTAGATCTGCAGGGTCCTTCCTCCAAACTGCTAACTTCTGATAACCCTACTCTTCCTTTTGGTCCCTTAGTCTTAGGGCTGTTACCTATTTCTTACAGTTATTATTTTTCACCTCAGTATTCCTGTTTTTTTCCTTGATTTTCTAATATCAGCTTAACTAATTTCCTGTATAAAATTCTCTTATTAACATTAACTACTTCTATTTTCCTACCTTGACTGTGACTGGTACACAGTCCAATAATAGAAGAATTTACATGGGGAGTATTTCAAATCCACAATAAAATATACATAAGTCCAAAAGATAGATCCTATTAAGTTTATACTATATGTTGATTGTTTGGAAATGTGTTTTGAATGTTAAGTACTGGTCTTAGAAACACAAATGGCCATAATGACTGTCTCTTCTAAAGGAAACACTTGAATAGGCTTAATAAATAAGTTGGCAATGAGCCATTCTCTCATGTCCTCCCTGGTTCAGAGAAGACCTCTCACCACCACTAATTACCCCTTTCTCTGAATTTATATTTGCTTTACATACTCTGCTTCTCAATTTGAATTCTCAGTTCTTATATACTGTATTATTTCTGGTATATCTTTTTTTCTCCCAAATAAGTTAGCAAGCTCCTTGTGATTAATGAATCCTTTTCCTTCTCTTTTATCTCTCAATGTGCCTAGCGCCACTTTTTTGAAAGACAACATTATTTGACAAGTATTTGTTGATAAATTTATCCATGATGATCTACATTTATATTTGTAAAGGAAGATTTCTTTTAAAGAAGTCAGAGAAAAGGAACGTGGTAATGGTAGAGAAAAAGAGGAAAGAGCTAGGTATTGATAAATAGATTAAAATTGGTTGACCTAATTTAGTAAAAACTATTTGCTGATATTTAATTAAAAATATATTGCTAAATACTGCTAATTACCAAATTCAGCATTTGATGAATATTTGGTGAATGATAAATTTATAAATATTTGATGAATTTATGAAAGATTTAATTTTTTGTTTAAATTTATATAATGTTTCAAAGCTACTTTAAATTAAATGAAATATGCTTACCTGTCTATATTTTATTTAAATCCACTAAAAGTTAATTTAATATTTCAATTTTACATATAAAAAAATTTGCCCCAGGTCACATAGCTAGTCAACAGCAGAGCTGAAAAGTCAACTCAAGCATTGTAAAAGTTTCTCATGAATGGGATATCTAAACCCCAAGATCTAGACTAATGACAAGGTTTTTTGTCATAATTTTTACACTGGAAAACAAAAGTGTGAGGATTTAAAAAATTATTTCTAGTCTTCAAAGCTCACTTGGTTTCTTGCTAAAACAGTCCAGAGGTTAGAGAGACCCTTGTTCATATACCACAGCAGCCATTTCACAGCTCTGATCTCCAGCCAATGAGCTAATCTGTCTATGTCAGAGTTCCCTCATCTGACTAATAGATTTAACAATAAATTCTCTATTGGGATTTTTTAAAAGATAAGATGAAATACTACAAATTAAATTCAGTGAACACATGGAGATCATTAGCTATATGCAGGCATATGATGCAAAGTGCACAATGCCAAGCACATTATTGACACTCAAAAATCAACACATTTTTTGTTTAAGTCTGTGTTCAGTCTAGCAAATACATTTTATAAGCCTAAGTTGTGGTCTATGATCTCTCTACTTAGAAGAAAACTCTTAAACTTAACCTATTTAAGGTAGAAATGCATGAAACTGCCTACTATCCTAAATGCTTTGTAGAATCTTTGATCTTTTTGGCAGTTTTATTGTATATACATATAATTTTTATGATATGCAAAACGTTAGCCTTTGTTTGAAACAGCAGTTTTCTCATTAAACATTTGAGTGCAATCTTGAATCATGGGAGAGTTGAAAATTGAGAACAATGTACTATAGATAAAAGGATTTAGACAGTGCTGACATCAACTTGCTAGCGATAGAGTACATGTGTTAGTGAGTGAGCGTGGGATGTTTTATAATACCAAAGTTACTGAAATCCTATACAGACATGTCCGCATTAACTGGAAAGGATCTACATCGTTCCAGTGGTTTTAAATTCTTTGAAAAATATTTTTAGCATCAATTCTAAGTTGCTGTAACAAAGATACTAGAGTGGCTTAAATAGGATGGAAATGTATTTCTCTCTTATATAACAGTCTGCCTGGTCCAGGCCAGAGGGACAGCTCTGCTCCACAGGGTAGTTCAAGTGTTCTGGTTCCTTCCATCTTAGTTGTTCTGCTCTCCCCAAGATGACTTCCTTGTCTGCAGAGTGAAAGCTCGGTGCCTATCTGAAGTCCAGCTTATAGAAAAGAAGAAAGAAAGAAAATCTAAGGCAAATAACTTACTTGTAACAAGGGGAACAGAGGTTACAGTCATCATTTCCACTCCATTTTATTAGTAAGACCTCAGTCACGTAAATACATATAGCTGCAAGGAAATTATATTTCATAATATAAATACAATATATTATACACAAAATGTAATATATACAAATTGGGGTCCAACATGACAAATTTTTTTAACATCTTTATTGGAGTATAACTGCTTTACAGTGGTGTGTTATTATGTGTAACAAAGTGAATCAGCTATATGTATACATATATCCCCATATCCCCTCCCTCTTGCGTCTCCCTCCCACCCTCCCTATCCCACCCCTCTAGGACATGACAAATTTTTGAAACTTTTTTAAGACCTAGTATCTGATAAAATTTTATAAATGTTCCATATATTCTATTCCATATGTTTTAAAATATGTATATTTTCTCTTTTTAGGGTATAGGATTCTATAAATATAGATATATCAGTGTATATCACATACAAGCAATTCATTATGTTGTTTACATTCCTATTTGGATTAAGTTTAGTACTATCAGTTTCTAATAAAGTTATGTTACATTCATCCACTATGAATATAGTCTTGTTTTTCTCTTTGTTATTCTATCGGTATATAGTCTATCTCTTTCTTGGAAATTTATTAGTGCACACAAGTTCATAAATAATATTTCATCTAGTGGGTTGGTCCTCTATCTTTCCTAATATTTTGTCCAAAATAATACTATCCTCTTAGTAATATTATTCCAACTACTTTCTTTTCTTTTTTTTTAATTAATTAATTTATTTATGGCTGCATTGCATCTTTGTTGCTGCATGTGAGCTTTCTCTAGTTGCAGTGAGCGGGGGCTACTCTTCGTTGCGGTGTGCGGGCTTTTCATTGCAGTGGCTTCTCTTGTTGCGGAGCACGGGCTCTAGGCGCGCAGGCTTCAGTAGTTGTGTCATACAGGCTCAGTAAGTAGTTGTGGCTCGCGGGCTCTAGAGCGCAGGCTTAGTAGTTGTGGCGCACAGGCTTAGTTGCTCCGCGGCATGTGGGATCTTCCTGGACCAGGGCTCGAACCCATGTCCCCTGCATTGGCAGGCGGATTCTTAACCACTGCACCACCAGGGAAGCCCCCAACTACATTCTTATAGTAGTATTTAAGTATTTATTTTAAACCATAAATCATGGGAGTCACCATGTATAGAGAGCAGAGTCAGGGCCCTCCTGCCTAGAAAAATGTAACTCGGCTTTTTTCTTGTTACCATGTTTGACTTTGTTGCTATGGTTGTAACTCATTCTTTATGTCTTCACTGGCCTTTCCAAGTTAATATTAAGATCAAAGCTGGTTTCAGGAAAGTCTTAGTGATTAATAGTAACATTTTATTCTTAAAGTTTGCTATAAGGATAAGAATTTCATGAAAATAAAAAGATAGCTGTAATTATATCTTGAACAGTCAATTCTACAGATTAAATAGATGTGTGCAAATGTTTGTGACTTTATATGATGAGAATATTTTGAAGGTCATTGACAAAGATGATGCCATCAGAGAGAAACCATTGACTACTCCCCTGCTCTTTAAATAGTCCCTTGAAATCTGAATTTTCTCTCAGTCCACTAAAGCACCCAAACTTCTAGTTGCCAACTGACAGAATTTGCTTGAGCTGGAAGCAATCTTTGGGCATTTTTATGACATGTCCTTCAATAGATGAGAAAACTGTGGCTCAGAAGTGTGTATAGTTATCCTGTTTGCATCTTTAGCTCTTGTTAAAATCAAACTGTTTAGTGGCTTTAATAAAATAGCATTAAACTTGCAATTTTCTTGCTTCTTAGTACCTTGCTTCTTTCCTTTCCTCAGGGTCCCCTATTCTGGGTCCAAAGCTTAGACAAAGTTAGGGCTTTAGTCTGTCCTTCTTTGTACATTTTCCTCCTTAGTTATCTATTAGTTTACCTCATAACCAATAGACTATTAAAATTCATAGTTTTAGCTATCATTCTCAGCAGGAGTTTTTTTTTTTTTTTTTTTTTTTGCGGTACGCCGGCCTCTCACTGTTGTGGCCTCTCCCGTTGCGGAGCACAGGCTCCGGACGCGCAGGCTCAGCGGCCATGGCTCACGTACCCAGCCGCTCCGCGGCATGTGGGATCTTCCCGGACGGGGGCACGAACCCGTGTCCTCTGCATCGGCAGGCGGACTCTAAACCACTGCGCCACCAGGGAAGCCCTCAGCAGGAGTTTTATAAAATCAATCTCCAGCCATAGCTTCCCTCCAAATTATTTATTCTTGACTTCCAATCAATGGCCCAGCATTTCCACTGGCACTTGACACTCAGCACATTTAACATTTCCTTTCCCTTTCTTCCCATTATTTCATTACTCATTAAGATCTATTTGTTCTTCCCTAGAAATATAATCTTTTAAAAGCCATGTTTACTCTAAATATAAATCCTTTTTTTCTATTAAGGGATAAATATTAATTGCAATTAAGTATTTCTGAAAGAAGCTACTTTAACTTGTATATTTTATAAAATAAAATGTTGGTGTTGGTCATGGCTTAATAAAAGGCATTTTTACCTTTTGGTGCCTAATACATAGACTAAAGTCACTGAGGGTAAGTTCTCAAATTGTCTGCTTCCCTTTATTTTCCCTCTATTAACTTGTGGCTGCTTTCTCCACAATATCTGTTTTCTATGATGTTCATTTCAATGTATTAGAAGAGCAGAAGGTGACTGTGACCTTAATGAGCTGGCTATTAGCTTTTTGAGAACACATTTTTTATTTACCCTTACAACATCTGGTTATAAATTTATAATTTATTTAGGACCTTGCATTTATGTGTGTTGTGTCCCCTGTTTAAAGGCGAGAACATATGCTTATGAGTTTCACCCATTTGTTAGTGGTATTTAACATATAAAAGCATTTTGCAGTGTTTGAGTAGTATTGCCAGTATGTCAAAAAGCTTTAAATGTTGTTTAATATTTCTTGAGGCAGCTATCCTAACCTTCTACATTTTCCCATATTGCCTATTAAATATACCAGCCATCTGGAATCCTAGTTGCAGTTCAAGAATTCATTTAAATAAAATCCCACAATTTAGTTGGTTAATAATCCATTAAGCGTCATGTTACTGAAGAAATAATTTCACTGACTAACTTTTTAGAGAAGTAGGCCATATATAAAATTTATCTGTTGGCCACCTAGGCTGTAGATGTATCAGAAAACAATTTAAGTGTCTGTACAAGTATGTAGATACATACTTCTTATTGAAAGGGGGTGTACATATAGACATAGAATATAGCGTCATGATAAGCACAGTTGAGAAAATAAGAAAAAATATTGTATAAATTAATAGTGTAAATCAAGCATTCAAAAACTTTAGGGTATTTAATAATTATTCTGCCAAGGTATCTAAATGAATGAAAGTCATAAATTGGATGCTTTAAAATAAAATGTATAAATCTGTCTTGCAAATTTGGGTTTAGGAAATGTATAAATTATTTCAGGCATGTTAAAATGTCCCTAGGTTAGATTATAAATCAAACCCAAATTGAATACATTAGTGGAATTGGGTTGTAATCTGGGCCTTGCTACTAAAAAGCTGCATGATTTTTATTGTTCTCAGTTTCTTTTGTCATTTATAAACAAGAGGGCTGGGTGAATCAGAGCTCACAGAACGGTGGTCTCTGTCTTTCTAGTATGTGAATCCAAATGTCTCTATGCTGCAACCATCGGTCTCTATTTACTTAGCTCAGCTGATTATCCTGAAAATATTTGAATTTACCTCTTTTAGGTAGATTATTTCAATAGTTTCTTTCTAAGCTAGAATTTTATGATTTTAAATGTCATGCATGCATCCATGTTATTAAGTTAGACACATCAAGAAACATACATGGAAGAAACAAGATTCTGATTGCCTGAAATTTGACAGATGTCTTATCTGTATTATAAAGGATGTGTGTGCATCAGCCTTCTCCTTCCCCACATGATTATGGTCATGATGGTAGTTTCCCTGTAAATTTCTGATGATTGTCCTTTACATAGGCTTTAGGCGTTGTACAGGAAAAACTCTAGCTAATGTAAATGTTCCTTTCTCCTTGAATAAAAATAATCAGTGACCTCTAATAGCAACAGAATGTTTTTAGAGAGGTGGAGGACTTCTGGCAGATCAGTAATTCACCCTTTAACAGTATGCCATTGATACCATTTCCAGACATATGCTCTCTGGAATTTGGCGACTTGCAGATGTTTCAAGGGGAAGCTGTCAGCCAAGTTGTCCTTTTGATATAGAGTAGTTCTAGGATGTCCTGCATGTATCATCACCTGATTTAATCAAAGTCTTAAATTTCAGTAGGTGAGGAGTAAATTCATATATTGTGACTTTGGTGTCATTTTGATAAATATTGCTGGCTATAACAATCATTCTATTCTTTGGGAACTAAATGTAGGTGCTACAATTCAAGAATATAATTAATATCCTTATTATCAATCATTGCAAGTCACCCATAACTTATTCTGACTCACTAAATTTATTTAAGGTGACCATCAGTATGTAAGCTTTGGACATATTTTGGTGTATGTACCACATTTTCTAGCTTCTGTCACCTGTTGAAATAAACTGAAAGCAGGTTTTCATACCTATTTTGTTTTATTCTGTAATTATAATTTTCTAATTTTTTTTTTACTTTCTATACCAGTAACGTTGTAAAATATATCTTAGTCATTGTGAAGGTAAAACAAAACTTTTATCTAAGGTTCCCTGTTTGTAAAGTGTGTCCCATTTTGCAAAATGGTTTTGCTGGATTGATGGATCTCATTTGATAGTCACATTAACCCTAAGAAGCAAACTGAAATATTACTGTAGTTTTATAAATGAAAATACCAATGTTCAGAATGAACAAGTTGCTCCTGAGTGGCAGAGCAGCCTCTTCCTGATGTTCATCCCAACATTCTTTCCATCATAAGCATCAGCTCCTTCAGGAAAGCACATCAATGAACCCCTCGCATAAAACAAGTACAGAGTGACTAGCTCTCGAACTTCAGTGTACACTGAAATCACCTGGAGGGCTTGTTAAAAGTGCATTATTATGTTCTCAGCCCCTACAGATAATGACTTGAATAGGAACTAGAATTGACACTTTAAATAAACACTTCTAGGTGACAAGTGGACAGAAAACTCACACTATGTGAAATTCTGATTTAAAAAAGTATACCCCCAATCTTTAGTGGTTTATAAAATAACTTAGATCAGAACCTATGTTATTTGAACATAACAGCGACACGTATGTTGGGTAAGTTTTATGCCTGTGTGTCTAGAATTTCATATGTAAAATGCAAACTGATTTAGATAACAGTGCATGCTGTTTCTTGATTACATTACCTCATGCCCTCAAGTAGTGGAGGCAGTGTTCTTGTATGTAACATATTTTTGAATGCCTAAGATTAAAATGAATTTATTTTAGTCATAATTTCTGTTCTCCTTCTCTTTCTCTCCACTCTCTCCCCATTTTACTGTGAATGAGCAGGTGGTATAAAGTAGGTTTATGATAGGATTTAAAATGAAAAGCAATTAGAAGAGTAATTAAAAGTGGGAACTGACAACATGTCTCAATGTGCTTGATGTATAAAGTATAAATATTCCAGGGAAATTTTATTTTGTTACTTAAAAAATTATGAATCAAGGGGAAGCATAGAGTGTTTGCTCTCACTAGCTCCCTCAACACATCATTGCTTTATCAGCTGTGTCCTGAGCAAGAGCCAGGAAGGGAAATGCAAAGTATATTTATTTAGAAAAAGAACTGCTGCTACCAGACAGTGACCCAAAAAAATCCTGTCTATTGTAAATATTGAATCCTTCACTTGTAGTAGTCAAAGAAATGACCTTTGTAATAGATTTTTTTTTGCCTGAATTAAGCAGAACCCAAAGTTCTAAAGTGTTAAAAATAGACAGTATGCAGAGTTCCACTTTCAGCATGACAGACTGAGCTCTACAAACCTGCTCCCCAGTGAAAGTGATCTCTGGTCTGAAAAAAAAAAGAAAGAAAAAAGAAGATAAAACCCCCAACTATTTAAAATCTCTGGAAATGATTTTAAGAGCATAAGGCCACTGATTTTAAGAGCATAAGGCCACTGAGAAAAACAGCACGTTTGAGAGACTCTACTAAAATTAGTAAGAACTGGGAGAATATGTAATGTTTGAACCAAGCCTTCTCTCTCCCAGCTCAGCCCATCACTCCAGACTGGTACAGTAGAAAACATAGGACTCACTCTTCCACCAGCTTTCAAAGGGCAATTTTTCCCATGAGGTGCAAGCTGTTTACATTTCTCATCCTGCCCAAGCTATCTGTTGCTGAGGCTAAGTTCCAAATGAATGCAGCTGAGAGGTAGAGACTCCTGTCTTCTACCCATTTCCCACTAAATAGGACAGAGGCTCTACCATTAGGGATTGCACCACTGAAAATACTGGGCCCCAGTCACCCTGGCTCCAATTCATGGGTGGAAGGTTCACTGCTGAAAAAAGCAAACTGAGGAGGCCTGGGGGTCCCCCCATCCACCAAGTGTTCATCGTCTCAAGTGAGGGTGACATTCAGAAGCATGCCATCATTCATTCCCCCAGCACAGGAGCCTTGGCTCAGAGATTTTGCCTGGGAGGAGAAGTTAGGGTTAGTGTCAGTTCAAAATCCCTCCCCAGTGGAACTAATTGACTTCTTTTGCAATAGAGTGTAAAGTTCAAGCTTAATGACATTCTCAAAAACATTGAAAATTGTGGCAAAAGGTCATTGGGAGGACACTGTTATTGGAGATATACACTCTATAGGACAGATAGTTTCCCTGGCAGAAACAGGAAAAGAGACAATTGGGAAGAACCTTTCAGGGGTCAGGACAAATCTCAAACCCTAACTTGGGGTACTATCCCTTCAAAAAAGTCTGAATTTGATTGGAAAAATCTGTGAAGCAATTTATCCCTCAGGGAATTTTTGAAAACAATAAACCAATCAGTAATTAATGGAGCTTAACTGTTGAGTATGGTCAGGGAACTGAGACAGCCAAAGAGAGCCCTGCCATAACTATTTTCCGTGACTGTGAGCATACTCAAGACTGCATTCCCTGTGAATTAACATTAGAGGTTTCACACTAGCTCTCTCATGATGGGGGAAATAGACTTCACTAAAATAACCCAGCCAGTCACTGAATAAGTACACAAATAACAATAATAAGTGGGGAGAACCAGGACCCAGACTTGCTAAAATATATCTACCATTCCAGTTTCCAACAAAAACTTTAGAAGACATGCAAAGAAACAGGAGAGTATGATCCATGCACTGAGGAAGAAGCAGGCAAAAAAAACTGCCTGTGAGAGGAAGCAGATGTTGGATTAACAGAAAAAGACTTCAAAGAACTAAAGGAAACCATGATTAGGAAGTAAGGGAAAGTGGAAGTAAGGGAAAGTAAGATGACAATGCCACATCAAAAAAGAGAATATAAATAATGAGGGAGAAATTATATTAAAAATAACCAAACGGAAATACTGGAGTTGAAAGTGCAATAACCAAAATGAAAAATTCATTAAAGGGACTCAACAGCCAATTTGAACCAACAGAACAATTAGCAAACTTTAAGAACTTGATGATTCATTGATAGAGCTCATGCAAGATGAAGAAGAGAGGAAGAAAAAGCATGAAGATAAATGAAAAGAGCCATAGAGAAATGTGAGACACCATTAAATGTACAACATGCATGTATATAATGCGAGTTCTAGGAGGAGAGAGAGAAAGAACAAAAAAATACAGAGTTGAAGAAATAATGGCTGAATACTTCCCAAATTTATTGAAAAACATTAATGTACATAACCAGGAAGCTCAATGACTCAAAGTAGAATAAATTCAGAGTCCCAAAAATAGACACACCATAGTAAAAATGCTGAAAGTCAAAGTCAAGAAGAAAATCTTGAAAACAGCAAGAGAAAAATGACTCATCACTTACAAAAGAACTCTGATAAAATAGCAACTGAATTCTAATCAGAAACAATGGAAGACAGAATGCAGTGAGCTAGCACATTTAAAGTTCTTAAAGAAAACAAAACTGACAATGAAGTATCCTATATCCAACAACGCTATCTTTCAAAAATGAAGGTGAAGCAGTATTTCTTTATAAGAGGCAGCATATGGAAACAACCCTGTATACACACACAAACACACACACTTATATGCATACTCGGTGGAATATTGCTTAGCCATAAAAAAGAATGAAATTTTGCCATTTGCAACAAAATGGATGGATCTGGAGAGTATTATGCTAAGTGGAGTAAGTCAGATAGAGAAAGACAAATACTGTGTGTTTTCACTTATATGTAGAACCTAACAAATAAAAAAATGAATGAATATATCAAAACAGAAACAGCCTAGTGGTTACCAGTGGGAAGAGGGAAAGTGGGAGGGCATGATAGGGGAAGGGGATTAAGAGGTACAAACTACTAGGTATAAAACAAATAAGATACAAGGATGTAATGTACAGCACAGGGACTATCACCAATATTTTTAATAACTTTAAATGGAGTATAATCTATAAAAAAATTGAATCACTATATTGTACACCCCAAACTAATATAATATTGTAAATTAGCCATACTTCAATTAAAAAATTATAAAGGACAGTGTGGTACTAGCATAAGGATGCACATAGACCAATGAAATATAATTGAGAGTTCAGAGAAAAAATAGCGTGTCTGTGGTCAACTGATTTCTGACAAGTGCGTCAAGATCATTCTTTGCAGAAAAAAAATAGACTTCTCAACAAACTGCTGGGACAACTGGATATTGAAATGGAAAACAGTGAAATTAGAACCATACCTTATAACATATACAAAAAATAACTAGAAATGGGCCAAAGATCTAAACGTAAATGATGAAACTATAAAAATCCTAGAGAAAAACTTAAGGGTAAATCTATATGAATTCGAATTTGACAATCTGTTCTTTGTTATGATGCTAAAGCACAAGCTATAAAAAAAAAGAAAAAAAATAAAATTGACTTCAATGAAATCAAATCAAACTCTGTCTCAAAGGACACTATCAAGAACATGAAAAGACAACTTACAAAATGGGAAAATATTTTTAAGTCATATATCTGATAATCTTGTATCTAGACTATATAAAGAACTCTTACCACTCAATAATAAAAAGGCAACTCAGCTATAAATGGACAAAAGACCTGAGAAGAAATTTCACCAAAGAAGATATACAAATTGTCAATGAGTAAGTGTAAAGATGCTCAGCATCATTAGTCAACAGGGGAATACAAGTCAAAACCACAGTGCAATAGCACATGGGATGGCTGATTTAAAAGTTGGATAATAACAAGTGTTGGTAAAGATATGGAAAAATTGGAACACTCATGTACTACCTGTGAGAACTTAAAATGGTGCTGCCACTTTGGAAAACAGACTGGCAATTCCTTACATTATTAAAAGAGTTCTCATATGACCCAGCAGTTCCACTTCTATATATCCAAGAGAAATGAAAACATATGCCCACAAAAAAAAACCTTGTGCACAAATGTTTATAACAATATTACTCATAATAGCCAAATGGAGGAAACGACCAAATGTCCATCAACTAATGAATGGATAAATGAATTGTGATATGTCCATGCAATAGAATATTATTGAACCATAAGAAGGAATGAAGTACAGATAAATGCTACAACATGGGTGAACCTTGAAAACATTATGCTAAGTGAAAGAAGCCAGCCACGTAAGACCACGTATTATATAATTCCATGTAAAAGTCCAGGCTAGGCAAATCTGTAGAAACGGAAAGTAGAATAATTGTTGTTTAGGGCTTGGGGGAGGGGCACTAGAAGAGTTATAGCTAAAATGTACAGGGTTTCTTTCTGAGGTGATAAAAATGTAAAATTGACTGAGGTCATGTTTGCGCACGTCTGTGGTATACTAAAAAGTCATTAGATTGTACATGTCAAATGGGTGAATTGTATGGTATGTGAATTCTATGTCAATCAAGCTGTTTGAAAAAAATAGAAGAGGTATTGTTCATTTATTGCTGTGTGATAGAGTCTCACAAATTTAAAGGTGAAATTTAAAACAACACACATTTATTATCTTACCGTTTCTGTAGGTCAGAAATCTGAGCATGGCTTAGTTGAGTCTTCTGTTTCAGGGTTGCTAACAAAGCTGTAATCAAATATTTGCAATCAAATATAGTAAATTTGTCATCCATGACTGGAGTCTTATCTGAATATTTGGCTGCGAAAGAGCCACTACTGAGCTCACATGACTGTTGGCAAGACTCAGTTACTTGTGAGTAGTTGGACTGGGGGTCTCATTTCCTCACTGGCTGTTGGCTGGACCCAACCTTCAGTTCCCTGCCATAGGGGTCTCTCCATATGTTAGATTGCTTCATTAAAGTCTGCAAGTGATATAGTCTGCTACCAAGACGGATATTAAAATCTTAACACAATCATAGAAGTGGCATCCCATCAAATTTGCCATAGTCTCCTAGTTAGAAGCATGTCACCAGGCCAGCCCACACTCAAGGGGAGGGGATTGCATGTGACCCTGGAGGCGAGGACCATTGGAGCCATTTTACAGTCTGTCCACCACAGGCTTATTACTCCACTTCTATGTCATAAGAAGAATAGTTGGGAAATTGATAAGCAGGCCTCTAGAAGTCATATCCAGAGGTTATGAGACCTTACTGTTTCATCTAAGGTCCTTTGTTCATTTTCTTTGTTTGCTTATTGTTTGTTTTTGTTTTGCCTTTGATGCTTAAAAGAGCTAATAAATAAGGAAGGGCTAATTTTCTGAGCCCGTGTGGATATTTATCTTGATAATCTGCAAAGAATTACCAGGAAAAAAAAGCCCTCATGACAGCTATGATTTCTTGATAGCCCTCATGATAGCTCTGGCTTTTGAGATGAAAGCCAGTGTAGTAAGAGTCCTCTAATAATAATCTGATAGTACAAAGCAACAACAATAAAAACTACAATTATTGTCATACTGCCTTAAGATACGGTTAAATTGTAATTTTGCTTCTCATGCATGTACCTCTTATCTAAACTACAAACCAACAACATCAGGGACTGAGCATCATATGCTTTTCTCATTTTTTAAAGTTTATACGATAATACCTTAAGTTTAGTAGGTCCACAAATATTTATTAAACCTTATTCTGTGAGTTAGTCCTATAAAATACCCCTTTATTTCTCATATTCCAAGCTGGTTTCTTCATAAATCAGAATTCTGAAATATGGGTAAATTTATATGAGAATTACTGAAGCTATACTTGAGAGTCAAGGGTATGGGTTCAAAACGTGATCATCTGTTTCTCATCGAGAGATTGGCCTCGCTTACATTTACCTCCTTTTATTATTTGTTTCTGCTGTACCTAAGGCATACTTACTAGCTTACTGACTTTTGCTATGTGTGATTCTCAAGTAATAAAGTGTTCATCCAATCCACAAAGTATATAAATATATATAAATCTGGTAGCTGATGCCACAATATCACCGATCCATTTCAATCTCTGAAGGAGCTATCCAAGGGAAATTTCTCTTGGAAGGAAGAAATGTGGTTTTGAAGGATTTTTAAAGTGTTTATTTTAAAATTTGACTCAAATTGGTCCCCAAATTTAAAGTAGTGGGTCCAGAAATTTCAGGTTGCCAAAAAATATAACCTTATTCTTTTCTATGACTCACCTTAATTTCTATCTCACCTACCTCTCTCACTTAGGTAGCAGAAACTGTTATAAATCAATTTGAGGTATCGTCTTACTCAGTTTATTGCTTATATAAATGTTAAGTCTACAAGGGTGGGAAATGAAGATAGAATGGGGATCTTTTCCAAGATAGCATTTTTTCTGCAAGAATCCACATAGAAATGTCCTTCCATTTTTGACTTGCATGAAGTAGATTTCATGAAGCAAATGTTGCAACGGTAAAAGTAAAAAAAGGCCAGATATATTACAAAAATAATCATTTTCAAGATATGAAAGCTGAGGAAACAATGATGAACTTTAATTCTGAAAGAGGGCCTTTCTGAGGTGAGCTGATGATTACTGACCATTTTCCCCAAACTGTGGATATTTGCCAGTTCTGGGTGTAGACTAAAGTTTGTGCTTAATTTACTCAGAGAGACTCTCCTAGAAGAAAAGAGAGACCTGTAAGGTTTTGGAGTTAAGTGTAGTGGGCATGATACCTAGAAACGTGAGGAGTCTCAAAATCAGAGCCAACTTCCACCTTGGGGCACTTACTAAGTTCTGAGCAGCAGTGAGGGGGCTATGCTGAGAGCTCCTAAAAGGCAGAGCCAAATCTCATTATTTCAAAGTCCCATTGGAGGGAGGTTCCTACCTCAGATACATAGTCAATCTGCCCTTCAAGACAAAAGAAGACGACTTATCAGACTTTGAGGTTTCAGGCAGGGGATGATATAATTGCAATCAAAATCACAGGGTTCTTGTTGATATTAGCAAGTTTATTCTAAAATTTAGATGAAATTTTAGATGGAATATAAATGGAAATTTATTATGGAATATTATCTCATAATATTATGGAATATTTTACATGGAAATTTATATGGAATAGCTAAGGCAATCTTAAGAAGGAAGAGGGGGTAGAGGGAAAGGAGAAGGTAGCTGGAGAACTTGACCTGCCAGGTAGCAAGACTTACTGTAAAATTACAGTAATTTAAAAGTGTGGTTATTGGTGCAAGCAGAGTAAAACAAGAGTCTAAAAAGAGACTCCCAAATAGACAGCCACATGTAGGTTCAACACTTCAATTCAATGTGGAAGGCATGTTCTTTTTAATAATTTATGGAGGGTCAAGTGAATATCTATATATAAAAAAAATTCACCCTTTCCTCATACTATATAAAAAATGATGAGTAGATCAAATACTTTTATTTGAAAGGTGAAACAATAAATATTCCATAAAAACATAAGAGAATATTAACAAGCAAATAAGCTATTTCTTAAATAGGACAGAACAAGCACTGATCATAAAGTACTGATAAATTTGGACCTCTTTAAAATTATGAACTTCTGCTTATCAGAAGACAACATTTTGAATAAAAAGTCAAGCTACAGATGTGGAAAAATAGTCACAATACATATTTCTGACAAATAACTATTATCCAAAAAATATAAAATATATACATTTTAAATATATAGTATTATAATAAAAATAAATAAATTTTATATAATATATAAACTTCTCCCACATTGACTAAAGGTGTTCAAAGGGTACAGACTTCCAGTTATAAGATAAGTAAGTACTGGGGATGTAATGTACAGCATGACGACTATAGTTAATACTGCTGTATGGTATTTGAAAGTTGCTAAGAAAGTAGATCTTAAAAGTTCTCATAACAAGGGAAAAAAATGTTTTTTATCAATATGAGATGATGGAGATTAACTTAATGTAGTAGTCATTTCACAGTATACATAAATCATTGTGTTGTACACAAATTTATACAGTGCTATGTGTCAATTATATCTCAATAAAACTGAAAGAAAAATAAACAGCTACAAATTAATAAGAAAAGCCAAATTTTAAGAACTAGGCAAAGACTCTAAGAGGAATTTCCTAAAATAGGATATCTCAATCAACACTAAGTATTTGAATTTAGGATTAACATCATTATTCACCAGTGAGATGCAAGTTAAAATGACAATGAGATACAATTACATCCCAAACAGAAAGGCTAAAATGAACAACGTAGACAAGTTACTTGCTATTGTCTACATTGTTCGTTTTAGCCTTTCCCTTGTGCTTGACCCAGGCAGCAGAGTTCAGAGGGAGTCCCTCATTCAGGGATACTCATGGCGTATCCTCCTCCTTTTCTCCTTGCTTCAGACAGTGGATTCAGTTTGTACTCTCCAAGTGATAATTCTTTTCTTACTTGTATGTTACTCTTCCAGATCTACTGCCTATGCTTTGAGTGCTTTTAATTCTTTTTAAATTTCTAGTATTTAAAAATCTAAAGGCAGAGTTTTTATTTCTTTGTTTTCTCTCACATCCCTTCAGTAAACACAAGCAATAGCCTGGTTTTCTGAATGGGATGAAAGAAAATGTATGAGATAGAAGAAAATATGTATGTTTTAAAAATATGTATCATAATATATAAGCATTAAAGAGTTTATTTTATCTGTATTAATTGACCGTTTTAAAAAAATCCATTCACAAGGAAGCTTTTATCTTTGAATTTCAAATTAAATGCCCCTGTGAACCTAGGTCAAATGATTCTCCAACGTATATTTTCACGTTTGTAAAACATATGCACAGCATAAAAATAGTTGTATTCTCTGAATAAAATAGTTAATTCATTTTTGAAGTGGCCGTATGACCTTATTTCCCCAGTACCTATGTGTTAAGCTGAAAGCAGAGGTGCATGTGAAGGTCGGCACAGAATGGGATAGTGAGCTCCTGAATCCAGACTAGGCATGCAGAAGCCACTCTTACAGCACCAAGGATTTGATGGTTGGGGAAGATAACCCTAGAGCAGCCATCCACTTATCTCTTTGACAGAGATTTCAGGGCTGGGATGCTGGACGCTTTTAACTAGGGCACCTCCCAGATTAGGGCCCTGTATATCATAAAGTACTAAAGTCGTGTGTTAGAGATTACTAGACGTTTATTTATCTACATTTACTTACTAAATGTTTATTTATTTATAAATTATCTCTTATTTATAGAACTCAGGGCTGGAATGAATGATGCCACTTCTAAATTATCTGTGCAGATTAGTGTCATATACCATGAAGTAACAACGATTACATATTCACCAGAATTTTTCTTTTTCTCCTGGGCAAATAGACTACATTCCTGAACCTCTCTTATTGTCAGAGACTAGGTGCTAGCCACTGGAATACTATCAAAAGCAATGACTGTCGTTTCTGGCCATGTTCTGCAAAACCTGCTTCCTACAGGTTTTCCTCCATGCTACTTCCCTCTTCTAGACAATTAGGAAGGAGATGACACACCAAGGCAACTTTGGGAGCCATGTATTGAAAGCCCCAGAGCTGCAGGCAGCCTAGGTACCAGAATAATTTTGTTAACCAGAGATTTCCCACTAAGAAGGTGCATCCACCTAGGTCTGTTGTATGAGCCACAAGTGTACTTCTATTTTATTTGTGCCTTTACATTTTTGGATCTTTTAAATCCAGCTATTAGGATTGCCCTAACTAATTTAAGTGGAAGGTGTGATGGTATAATGATTAGAAATTCTGTACTCAGCCTAGATTTAGCACTGACTGCTTCTGGGTGGCCATGGACAGGTAACATTACCTCTTAGGACTGGAATTTCCTCATTATGCATGAATGAAATAGATTAGTTGATCTAGGTTATTCTTTCCTGTTCCAACATTATAGAATGGAACATTTTATTACATTGTGTCAACAATGCATCTTTGTATTTTAATCCAAGGACACTATACTATTTGCCATTGGTATATAGCTATATTCCCATTTTTATTTTTAAAGCAAATTTCCAATAACTTTCTAGGGATGACTGTTCACTGCTATCGGTTAAAATTCCAAACTGAACTACCTAAGATGCAAGTTCACTCCTTTGAACTGATACTTTTTCTAAAAGACTAAGGTCTTTATCATTAGTATATCTACCTATAAATTTGCTCTTAAATCAATAGGAAAGTATTACTTATTTATCCAAAAGATAGCATCAGAAAGTTGTTACTATGTTAAACTATTGTTTCTCTTCTACACTGTTTATAACATTGAAGTAAAATGTACTTTTGAGCAAAATCTTTCTGTGCCTGGCCTCTGTGAAAAGGGCATTTTCTTTCTTTTAAACGTTTGAGTAGGGCTTCCCTGGTGGCGCAGTGGTTGAGAGTCCGCCTGCCGATGCAGGGGACACGGGTTCATGCCCCGGTTCGGGAAGATCCCACATGCCGCGGAGTGGCTGGGCCTGTGAGCCGTGGCCGCTGAGCCTGCACATCTGGAGCCTGTGCTCCGCAATGGGAGAGGCCACAACAGTGAGAGACCCGCGTACCGCCAAAAAAAAAAAAAAAAAAAAAAAATAGAGTAAAGTTGATTTGACTATTTTTGGGTTATTTGAGGATCCCCCAAATAAGTTCTTCATCTAAGGAAAAAAAAAAAAGACTGCTAACATTTTTTCATCTTATGTCATGAAAAAACCCAGAAAGACATAACGTTACTCTTTGAAGTGTGGGTTTTTCTGTATGTATTGTAACTGCAATGGGTGTGAAAAATGGATGTACATCTAATAGAACTGAATTGCCTCAGCTTTAGGCTCATTCCTTGAGAGGATTTTGAAAAGCGTTCGTTCATGTTACTTTTGACACATGAACTTGACAGTTTCGTATACTGTAATCCCTTCTACTTTGGAAACATTAACCTAATGGATAGTTTTAAGTCACCAGCATTATTTAGAACACCTTAACTATTTTAATGTTCAATTATGTTCTTCAAAATTGTCCTTGATAAAGGAAGGAAAAGATGACTCACATGGGTTTTATAAATTGTGATGTGTCCTTGATTAAAAAGACAACAAGATTACAAATAGTGGAACTGATGACTCTTATTCAAAGCATACAGAGTTGATGCTCAATAAGGTAGCATTACTGGTAAATGAATTTCACTGCTTACGTTTTTCCACTGCTTTCCTTTTTCAGAATTAGTACATTTTTCTCTTCAAGTGGAACTTTGGACTTCTCATTAAGGACAGTGGTCATTTTTTTGGCATGGAGGTCATTCAATCTTATGGCATTTAGAAATGCTTTTTACCATCTTCCCTAATCTCATAGCTGACAAATACAAAACCTGCCAAACAAGTAAAATATGAAGAGTAGAATGATACTGAATGGATGTAATGAAATAAATTACTCTGGTCCTCTGTATAGTGTTAATTACTGCAACCAATAATTAGAGGCAGGGGAATTAATTCCTTATACTTGCTCAGATCAGAATGACAGGATATGTATATAAAGTATTTTTTTACTCTAATCCTTTCTAGTTAAGACAAGGAAGTTAAATATCTATAGGCCTTTAATTTTTTTATTTTATTTTAATGAAAACTGGGAAAATGAGTCATCTTTCCAAATAGTTTTTGCTGTTTTCTTATGTAAATCCAACTGAAATTTATTATAAATAATTTGCATCATCAGGTCAAATTTTAAATTTTTAATTTGTTAATCTCTCTCCTTGAGTTTGACTTTAATGAAATAGGTCCCAACTTCTGGGTACTAATCTGTCCCAGATATTTATCATCTCAAAGAAAATATGGTGGGAGAAGAAGATGAAAAGGATACTTGAAAGCACAGTAATATTTATAAACTGAAAACTCATCCAAATGCTTTTGCTCATTGAATGGTCTACAGATCATATATACATAAGTAGAATAGTCAGAGAGTTAAAGCCTCTGTAGAATGGAATAGAAGAAATCAATGAACAATTTCTTTAATTTTCTGGGCTAGTGGGGAGGGCCTATCTTTAACTGTCAGACCCATTGTCACCTGGTTATAGGGTAGCATTAAGTCGAGTCATCATGTTGCTTTCCACTGCTGTGTAAGTTATTAGAAAATCTGCTTGAAATAAATATTTACTGTATTCCTTTTAAAGAATGACGGCTTATTACTACTAACTCCTGTCAAACAGAATATTTCCCCTTCATTTTGCACTTGGTAACTCTCCGTGAACTCATAATCATAAGAGAAAGCAAATGGAAATCATTCCTTCCTGCTGAATTCTAGAAGTCACACTACCATCAGTCACAGCCATGTGGCAAATGTTCCCAGAGAAGTAGGAATTAAACAAAATGAAGAAGACTCTCAACTAGATCCTTTTAGAGCTCTTATGACTGGATCGTTTTCAAACTGCACAGGAAATATGTATCATGTGACATTTATAGTCTACATATTTTTGAATATTTTTGTTATTGTGCAAATGTTAGTATCTAGGTTAAACTAGATTTTTAAGTATAAAAGCAATATGTGAGGATGTCAACAAAATCAAATACTGCAGAAGAGTATAAAATTGAAAATCTGTCTTTCCATCCCTATGCTTACTAGTTCTCTCCCCAAAGATAATGGCTGTTATCGGGGTTTTGGGTTTCTTTTTTTGTATCTTTACTGAAATATGTTATATATATATATATATATATATACAAACATGTATTTTTGTGTTTGTATAAATAATTTTGGATTAATACAGTCATGCTTTATGGACTCTTATGTAGTTTGATTTTATTGGTTGTGCTCTAAGAACAGTTTGTATCTGGGTATGTTCAGGCATATACTCAAATGAATCTCTCCCTCTGTGTGTGTGTGTGTGTGTGTGTGTGTATATATATATATATATATATACACAAACTCACATGCACATGCATACATATACATTTGTATAATCATGTAAATTAGTGAAAGTTTTTAGTGGAAGTTTTCTAAAAGGTCTCAAATGGACTTCATGATATATCAAGACTTCAGTTAACTCAGTCTGTCATATTTTTCAACTAGAGGGAGCATAACTCTCAAATTCATGGAATATTGGATCATAGATTTTAGAATCAGAAGAGAGGTTTATTTAAATTCTAACTTCAAAACTAGTTGTTTGACTTCTCATATAACTTGTTCAATATTGTCTACCTTTCTCTTCCCTTTACCATTGTTTAATAAAATCCTGTCTCTAAGGAATAACCCCAATACTGATTCCTCAGTGAATTTATCATTAGTTCCATAATCCCTCTTCTTTATCTTTTCTCCTCTTGCACTTTATAGATATACCATGTAATTTAGTGCCTAACAATAAATAATGATACTATAGATCCAGTTTCTTAGCTTTCATATTTATCAGAGTACCTTGAATATTGTTGGCTAGCCCAGAGACTAATATACATCCATTGATTGAATGATCAGGGAAGCAAATTAAAATTAAGTCAGTGAATCCATACAGCCACTCGTGCCCCTGTTGGTGCATTTAACCACACAGCCAGATAAATCTATTTGTTAAGATGGTTTTCAGTCTGAAAATCACTGCTGTCTTTTTCTGCATTTCTATTGCACATTTCTGAAGATAAGTTGGAGTGTTAGGTGGAATCTTTGCAGTAAATATAGAAGCAATTTGATTTTTAGTCCTTGTCTTATTATCGTATTTCTCTATTAGAGAATTCAGTGCACTAATGCAGCCTCAGTCACCCTCCAGTGGATGGTGCTTCAGTTTGATTCACTGTTGAATCTGAAGCAGCTCCATAAGTTAGTTTTAGTAGCTTTAGGGAAGCCCATTAGGATTCTTCCTTCTTCAGGTGGTGCTGGGCATGCATAAGAGAAAAATTATATCAGTCCCAGAATTTCAGCATTGGAATTTGATTCTAGGAACACTTTAACCCTAGAAACCTGAAAAAAAAAATTAGGTCAAGTGGACTGAAAAGGAAGGTCTACCTTGCCTATTTTTGATCACTATAGAATGAAATTGTACACATCTTCTTAAACCTGAAATTGAGTTCTTAGGCCTGGATTTATTGAGAAATACTTAGATATAGGACAGAAGAAAAGGAGACCAAAGAGAGAAGAATGAAGGGAAAGGGCAAAAAAGGGTCATTATATTCTCTCTTCTGTGCTTCAGAACCTAAATAATAAAACTGTTACCTTTTACCTTGGTCTATATTTAGAAGGAGCAAACCTATATCAGTAATCTTTTAGGATGGTTACATTTTCTAGAAGTGTAAGTGAATATTTCTTTAATCAACTTCAGAAAATATATTCATTACAATGGTTTGCTAAATATTTCTAACCACACCTGGAAGTTATAGTGAGAAGCTCATAGCATGCAGCTTAATGATGTTTTTCCTTAGAAAGCCCATGACTGTATGTGCAGGATTTAAACAAAATTCATCATTCATTACTGTCTGGCTGGTGCTGAAGCTCAAAGCAAACACCATCAGTACATTTTACACTGCAGCATGGGCTTAAAAGACAGTCCTCTTTCTTTCAAGTTCCCTCAATATAAGGTGATTCTTGCTTTAATGCTGAATAACTCAATCATCTAAGAAGTTGGTTTTTTAATGGGAAATCAGAACAATTCTCAGTAAGTCATTCTTTCTAATGTAATAATATATGTGTGTTTATGATATATGTATGTGAAAATTTGCCTACATATACCTGTCATAGGCTTATTAGGATGATTAGATGAGTTAAATTTAAAGCATTTTGAATAGTAACTGGCACATGGTAAAAGCTTGTACAGTGATGGTGATGAAGATGTTTTTAGTTGATTTGTAACATCCTTTGTTTTTTTTCAAGATCAAATTCTGCTCTATTAAAATATCTAAGAAGCCACAGTAACGATCACTAATTCGTGGGGTAAGAATACATTCAACCATCTTTCATATGTAGTGCAGCCCTACTGCTACTCCTCCCCAGTTTAGGGAATCCCTATTTGGTATTAGGATGAACGTATTATTTTCCATCAGAAGCTATTCCCCCTGGTCTAAAGTAGAGTTTTTCTTTCTTTCTTTCTTTTTTTTTTTTTTTTTGCGGTACGCAGGCCTCTCACTGTCGCGGCCTCTCCCGTTGCGGAGCACAGGCTCCAGACGCGCAGGCTCAGCGGCCATGGCTCACGGGCCCAGCCGCTCCGCGGCATGTGGGATCTTCCCGGACCGGCGCACGAACCCGTGTCCCCTGCATCGGCAGGCGGACTCTCAACCGCTGCGCCACCAGGGAAGCCCTAAAGTAGAGTTTTGACACATTGGGAATTTCTAGGAATCGTGTTCCCTAATTCAGAAGTCTCTGTGTTTCCAAAGTCAATTAGTTATCTCAGAGGCTCTGTTTGGTGTCATGATGATCAGAGTTCAAAGCAGAAATGGAATTATGTTTTCTTTGTGTTTGTGGATAGGAGCCAAATGAAGAATGCCTATAAAAAAACGTTATTTTTGGAACCTAACTGCAAAAGTAAAAGTTGCACCTTACAAGAAATTCTGCCTGCAATGGGCAGCTGCTTCCCTGACATTAAGAGCAATATTGCCACTCAGCTCAAGTCCAAGTGGATTGTCAAAGCAGTTCTGTTATTAAGAAGACCAACAGAAACTGTGCTACACATGTAAGGGTCATGTCTAGCTTTTTTTTTTTTTTAAAGAAGATGTTGGGGGTAGGAGTTTATTAATTAATTAATTTATTTTTGGCTGTGTTGGGTCTTCGTTTCTGTGTGAGGGCTTTCTCTAGTTGTGGGAAGCGGGGGCCACTCTTCATCGCGGTGCGCGGGCCTCTCACTATCGTGGCCTCTCTTGTTGCGGAGCACAGGCTCCAGACGCGCAGGCTCAGTAGTTGTGGCTCACGGGCCTAGTTGCTCCGCGGCATGTGGGATCCTCCCAGACCAGGGCTCGAACCCGTGTCCCCCGCATTAGCAGGCAGATTCTCAACCACTGCGCCACCAGGGAAGCCCATGTGTACCTATTTTTTTTTCACATCTTTTTGAACTTGCAACAGCTTAAACTTTAGGATGACACTCTGTGACAGGAGGCTGACTGAAATTTAGCAGCAGTAGCCTTTGAGAAGAGACCTTTTCTCATGGTGTTTGATTCAGAAACAGCACAGTGTTGGTCTAAAAATGTCCCATGAAGGGTGATATAAAGTTTACAAAGCAGTTAAAGGAATATTACCTGAATGAAACAGGGGCATTAACTACCAATGTCCTTTCCTGTTAGAGATTGAGGTTAAAATAACCTAGAAAAGGCTTAAGAATTTCAGTTCACTTGAGCCTTAAAACTGAGGTAAGAAATGAGAAAAATCTTATGTATCTATTTTCCTCCTCAGCAGTAATTGATGGTATTATTGCTGTATATTTTATTGTTTGTGTTTTAATTGTCTGTCCTTTTGATTGTTTTTTAATTTCTTGAAAGATAGGAACCATGTGACCACTTGAAACAAGGTTTCACAAACCACAGTGTGCATCCGAACAGCAGACAAATCCAGTGCCCCTCAGTGAGCCATCCTCAATAAGTACAGACGTCGAGAGTAAACTTTTACAAATATTTATAGTCGTTTGATGTTGCAACAACACTTAAGCTTGTTATCAGTGGACATATCTTATTGAATAGAGTATATCGGAGATATTCAACTCTCCTGTTGCAGGCTATGTACCGGTCATGTGTAAACCCATCTATCTGTTCATGACAGATTTAAAATAATAGGGAAAAAAACCCCCATGGTCCATCACCAAGGTGAGTTTAGAAGTACTGCCATGGAGGGTATGAGAGACTCTCATATCCCAGACTAGTTCTACAGTAGGGTATGAAATGGCAACATTATTTGTGGGGTTTTTTGCATTATTTTTTTTACTGAAATGTAGTTGATTTACAACGTCGTGTTAGTTGCAGGTGTACAGCAAAGTATACGCATATATATATATATATTTTTTCAGATTCTTTTCCCTTGTAGGTTATTACAAAATATTTTTGGCATTCTTGTGTTAAGGCATTTAAGGCTCTTAAAATACAAATTATTTATGGAATGGGTTATAGTAGATACTCCATTGTGAAGTTTATCTAACCCTCCACAATTAAAGGCTTATTTTCCCCAGCTGCTGGGTATGTTGATGGCTGGCAGCTGAGTATTCTTTCCTGAAGTTTGCTCTTGGCCGAAAAGACCTGCCTTATCTAATAATATGTCCCCCTTTCAGTCTAAATACAATCAGTATTTTATGAGGGAATATAGCAAGCTGACTCACTGCTTCAATTTGAAACAATTCTTCAGGACCATCCCAGCTCCAGAGCCTTCCATGGCATCATCTGAAGTTTTTGTTGTGACTGTATCACAGCCTACCCTTTTCCTGGGCTCAATCTTATTGCCTTCACATTCCCACAGCTGTTGATTTCAATAGCACTTCCAAATAAACTGCCTGTATGCAAATTTCCACCTCAGGCTCTGCTCCCTAGTGAAACCAAGAGGTATCACAATGATTTGTTGAGAGATATTTTCATTTTGATTTTATTTATCAAGATAGCCTTGATAGAGAACAAGGCCATGGAATAATGGAAAACTGAGTCTGGAGAATGATTTTGGGAGCGTGGGGTGGCTGTCTGCTAGTTGTAAGGGGCGGGGTGGCTGGAACTGAGAGCTCAGGTCACCTGGGGCAGGCATGGGGAGGGGACAGTAGCAGAAGGCTCAGGCTTTTAGTTTTTATAGGGAGGGGTACTAGGGATATATACTTTTCTTCTTCATTTCCAGGGATAACCTTTCTATATATTCACAAATTCAACTTTAACTCATTTTTCTCATCGTAGAGCTCTGCCTGGGATTTCAGAGCTGGTAGTGGCTCACTACCGAACTGAATCCTGATGCTCACAAAGCACTAAACTCCATTTTAATCACGGTATATAATGTAAGGAACTGGAACTGGGTGCACTAAAACTATTTTCATTTAAGACGGCTCAAAGGCATTTCTTCATATTTTAAAAATCTCTAACCATAATTTATTGTCATCACATTTCTGTGACTACACCTGAGATTTCTAAACTTAATGATTCCCCAGCTGCTCTAATGGTGAGCCATCCTACTAACCAACTCCAGAGGACTCTGGTCACATTCTGACTTACTTCTGTGCTATTGCAAGTGTGCTCCCTAGACGTCAACATCAGCATCACCTGAGAGCCCATTAGAAATTCCAAAGGCCTTTTCCAGAGTTACTGAATTGGAACCTGCAGTTTAAAAAGATTCCCCGGGTAATTCTTATGCATATTGGTGTTTGAGAAACATTGCTGTATACAACAAAACTCCTCTGGAGTTTTTAATATTGCAGTTTGCATGGCTATACACAACAACCCCGATATCAGAGGCAAGTTCTGCGATGCTGTTGTTGTCATTCACTCCAACCAACTATCATAGTATTTACTTCATCTTAGAGAGTTGGAGAAGGAATGAACTGAAACCAGAATGATAAAAAACTGCTGTCTTGCATGATCCAAAATCTTTAATAAGTGAAGACAAAATAGCATATTATATGTACACCTAAAGGAAAAGAGCAACTTATTAGGACACAGTACAAACTCTATAAGATGATTTATAAAAACAAACCTGCATAAACGTACATCCCTTTTCAACCTTATCTTTTGCTACCTCCCATCTCTACTAAATACACACACACAGTTCTAAACTGCTAAACTGATCTATTTTCAGTTTCATCCTGAGCATTGCATGAGTTGTCTCTTTCTGAAGGATTCTTCTTTTCACCTAGAAAATTTATGTTCGTATTTTAAATTTCATATTAGATACCATTTCTTCCAGAAAGCCTTCTGTAGCTCCAACAGGGTCTGTATTTCCTCCAAATTCTTGCACAATATAGTGAATATCTGATCCATTAGGCCGTAAAACTTGGTTTAGCACTGGACCCCGCACCCAGCACAGTGCCTGAGCATGTATTTATTGAATAAACAAATGAATAATTTAATATAAATAGGAATATTAGTTTTCCATTGCTAAATAGCAGAATTACCACAAACACAGCAGCTGTAAACAACACATACTTACTATCTTACGGTTCTCATGGTTCTGGAGTACAGGCATGGCTTAGTGGGACCCTCTGTAAGGCTATAATCAAGGTGTTGGCTAGGGCTGGATTTTCATCTGGAGGCTCAAGTGGGGACAAATCTGCACCCAAGCTCTCTCAAGTTGTTGACAGATTTCATTTCCTTCAGCTGTATGATTTAGGGCAGCTTACTTCTCCCAAGCCAGTAATGGAGAGAGAGAGACACTGGCAAGATGAATGTAACACTCGTGAAATCTCATGCACTTAATCACATATATCCCATTACCTTTCTGCATCCATTTAGTTAGAAGCAAGTCACAGGTATTGCTCAGACACAGGGGGAGGGGATTAGCAGAGATGTGTTTATGAGAAGGTAGGGATCATGGGTCTTAAAGTCTGTCCACCTAAAAGTCTGTCCCCCTTAAAGTCTGTTCACCACAAAAGGCATTGTTAAAATTTTTATTGGTTTTTGCTGTTATTAACTTTCTAATTTATTTAAAAAGTTAAACTTTTCCAGTATGAGAGGCAAATTAGTGGCCTGTAACATAATTGTTGGAATATTTTCTCAATTCTATTCCTTCTTTTTAAGTCTCATTTGGATTATACACCTCTTAATAAACCCAATTTTCTCTCTAGAGATGGCTCCCCTATTCCACTAGATAGCACGGCTTACCTGTCAGACTCCTGACTTGAGTCTTCAAATATGTTTTTCATTTCTGCTAACCTTAGTCAATAATCAAGTTGTTTGCTAGGCCAAAAATTTATAGCTGGTTGGTCGCTCCATGTAATTCTCATACTTTTTTTTCACTTCAGAAGTTTTATTTTTCTCACATTCCTTTCATTGTTTCTAAAGAGTTGATAATAAGCTGTCAGATGCCTGTGTCTGTTGAAAGGGAAGAATTTTAAATTTGCCTCTGCCAAAGGTGCACATTTTCCACAAGTTGTAGAACTAAACATTTTCCAGATCTGTAGAAATAGTGTAAGTCCTCTTGAAACCAAGCTTAGCTACACTATCCCTTCAAGAAAAAAAGAATCACACCTATTCATTTCTTTAGCAGAATGATAGATACTAGAATAAAGAAAGGTAGAATGGATAAGTTTTGATTATTACATTTAAGGAAACAAACTCTTATTTCATTTTTTAGTAATTTGAGGAATAATTTTTCAAACTGCTTGCATCTTTTTTTTTTTTTTTTTTTTTTGCGGTACGCGGGCCTCTCACTGTTGTGGCCCCTCCCGTTGCAGAGCACAGGCTCCGGACACGCAGGCTCAGCGACCACGGCTCACGGGCCCAGCCGCTCCTTGGCATGTGGGATCTTCCCGGACCGGGGCACGAACCCGCGTCCCCCACATCGGCAGGCGGACTTTCAACCACTGCGCCACCAGGGAAGCCCTGCTTGCATCTTTTGAATGAGATTTTCATATTCATGATAATATTTGTGTGTGTGTGTGTGTGTGTGTGTGTGCTTTAAAGTTTTTCCTCCCTCCCCAACTTACACTGTCTTCTCAAATAATGGTTTGAATAGAGTTGTGGTTGTTATTGTCAAGGTGGTCACTACTAGAGTAACCATAATTAAAAGAAAAAAATTCTTGCCAATCTAACCCAAATTTCTAAAGTAAGTACAATTTAAATATAAGACAATATAATACAGAAAGTGGAAAGGTGATCAAGCTTAAATGATCAAGTGTGTTAATGTTCTTTAGTTATGTAGAAAGATGGGAGAGATACTAATTTTAGATTGCATTAAGACAAGCATTCATGTTAAAAATTGGGGGTAATCACTAAAAAATTCAAGTATAGTTTAGTCTATAAACAAGGAGTGGGGGAAGAGAAATAAAGAAAATTCTTTTAATTCAATAAAAGGCATGAAATATAGAAGAAAATATAGATAAAAAAGCAAATTAGAATTATAGAAATAATTACAGGCATATAAATAAATTAATATAAGTTTCACTCAGTAAACTAGAGTCATTATACAGTTAAAAACAAATCTACATGAGTTATTTTCATTAGATACGCCTAAACTGAATGACCCAGAAAAGGTGAAACTTAAAAGATAGAAAATTAAAGTGTTACCAATAAAATCCCATGCCTCTGCCTTATCCCCCTGCCTCCCTGCAAAAAATCCCTTGGAACTAGAACTATTAATATCAGATCAAATAGTATTTAAAAGCTCCTTGGTGATGTGACTGATTCTAGGACTGGGGCAGGAACACAGATGAGCCTGGAACATGTGGTAGTAGTACCAAAAATTAAGGAAATGTTAAAAACAAGCAGAGTTCCCTGGTGGTCCAGTGGTTAGGACTCGGCACTTTCACTGCTGGTACCTGTGTTCAGTCCCTGGTCAGGGAACTAAGATCCTTCAAGCCACGTGGCATGGCCAAAAACAATAAAATAAAATAAAAATAAAAAGGTAAAAACAAAACAAAACAAAAACTTCATGAAATAGCAAAATAGATAAAGCAGTATTGGATTATTACCCAAAGTATAAAATAAATATCCATGAGTCCAAACTGATATAAATAAATGACTGACTAAATAAATGAGGGCAAAGAGACAAATATTTCATGCAGAAAACTCCAAATTATGTGGATACTCCACCCTGAAGGAGGGGAGCATTAACTTCCCACTCATTAAGTATGGGCTGCATGTAGTGACTCATTTTCAAAGAGGGCAAAGTGGAAAGGAGGGAAAAGAGTAACTTTACATTGGAGAATTCTGACAAAAACTGCCTCAGCCAAATGATCAAGGTCAGTATCAACAGTCAAGTTTTGTTGAGAATGGTGCTTTGCTTCTGTCGTTTTCCTCCTCTAAACTCATAACGCCAGTCTTATCAAGAGAAATATGTCAGACAAATGACAACGTGGGAGCGTATTATTATATATCTGAGCAGAACTCCTCAAAACTGTCAAGGTCATCAAAATTATGGAAAAATATGAGAAACTGTCACAGCCAAGGGACCATTATATTTCCAATAATTGTTTATAACTTTTATCTTTTCTTAAAATTAGCACACAATTAACTAACAAGACCATTGTATTCTGGTTAACACAGCACCCTGTGTATTAAGGTTCTCCAGAGAAACAAAACCAATAGAATTATACATAAAGAGAGAAATCTATTATAAGGAATTGGCTTACATGATTATGGAGGCTGACAAGTTCCAAGATCTGCAGTAAGCTGGAGACCCGGGAGAGATGATGGTGTAGCTCCAGTCTGGTCCCAAAAGCCTGGAAACCAGGAGATCCAATACTGTAGTTCTAGTCCAAAGGTCAGCCCTCTGGACACCCATTTCAGTGTGAGTCTGAAGGCAGAAAGAAATGATGTCCTAACTCGAAGGCAATCAGACAGGAGGGAAGGTCTCTTACTTGGGGGAAGGTCAGACTTTTGTTCTGTTCAGGCTTTCAGTGAATTAGATGGAGAACACCCATGCTAGGGAGGGAAATCTGCCTTTATTTAGCCTATCTATTTAAATGTTAAGCTCATCCAAAAACACCCTCACAGAAACACCCAGAATAATGTTTGACCAAATATCTTGGCATCCAGTGGCCCAGTCAACATATAAAATTAACCAACACACCTGATTTTTACAAAGCTTTTGTCTATGCCACTAAAAGAGCACTGATTTTCAAACATTTAATAAAAAATGTACAGTACGTACCACTCTACTATTGGCACGCTATAATTAAAGGATAATTAATGATCATTAGGTTTTCTCACATTGTACTCTAAATATCTAGAAGTTCTACCCAAAGGAAATTCTCCATAAGTTTAGAACCCTATAATAAGTTAAGATGGTTTTCCCTTATGATCTAGTATCTGGCTTTCTCACCACTACCCACGTTAACCTATGTTCTATTGACATTCACCTCTAGACTGGCCATGTTCTGGGACTGGCTTGGATCAAGTGAGTTACAAATATGGGGATCCTGAAAATGACTGCTTGTCAATGTGTGCTAGTGGTTACTGTTTTGGTACAGTGAACTCTCTTGCAATTACTGTGCTTTAATTAATTAATCTTAACCTCTTTCTTGATTACATACACCACTCTTACTGGCTGCCTCTATCTGTGTTCTCCTAGGTCTCACCTGCCACTGTGTTTATCCCTTGTCCTTTCTTTCTAACTCTAACTTATCTCAGTTGATTCTGGTTTACTCTCAAGTTTCTCAAATATAATGATGAGAATAATTAGGAAATCAACAATAAAAGGAAACTTATAGGCTAGGGTAAGCTAGATCCTAGTATATAATTACCACTGAAAATCATTTTAAAAGTCAGCCAAAAAACTGAGTTTTTTCGGTTTTTTTTTCATAAAACAAAGAGATTTCCTTTAGAAGTAGTGCCCTTTGTGTTGTCTTGTATTATGACTTCTTTCTTACTAGTAATATGTAATGGTTTTGAGTACTAGACTTAATTTCTGTTTGAAATTTACTGTGAAGTATTTCATTTCAGTAGACTTCAAGTGCACACAGAAATTCATGGGGCAGTCATTTACAGTATTTGGTATCCCAACAGTTGCATTCTAGATATGCAAATACAAGAAGATACAGAAATATTTATGGATGAGTTTCACACAGCTGGAATCATATCAACAACTGAAAGGATGAAGAAGATTGAAGCTATATATCTGCCAGTTTCAGCAAACCCCCACGCAGTTATAGGACACGTAGAGCCAATTCATCCGTTTTGTCAAGGCGTTATCTAGTCTGTCCCAGTGGCTTCTGGAGAGTCTCAGACATTCTAGATTGATAGTTTTCTATCCTGTCCTTCAGCTGTGTCTTCTGATACTGCTGAAAACTCATAGGTTCTAAATTGCTGACTCCCAGTAAAAGGTAATCCTCAGCTTCCACTGATAAAATGAATAATTTTCCTTACTTGTATGACCTTGAATTCAGTGCATTTTTTTTGGTAGGAGACCTATATATGTCTTCCTAGGGACTGGGCATATTTGTTCTCTGTCAACCATAGAAATAGAGAAGGGTTGTTTACCGTGCTCTTCAAACCATATGCCCTTAGGAATTTGAATGAATTATAAAACTTTCCTCTGTCATTTAACATTTATACTGATTTATTTAATCTTAAGTATATATATATATACTTATATATATATATGGCATCTGATTTAATATTACAAAGACATTGCTATAATATTTGCTATAAGGACATAATATTTGAAAATAACCATCAAATGCAGAAGAGAGTGATAAAGGTCTATAAAATGTTAGTGTTAGAAGTAATACTCCTCTGTCCATCATTTGATCATAATGAATAAACTGAGGCTCAAAGGGTGAAGTGGCTTGCCCAAGGCCATGAAGCTAATTAGGAAGAAGTAGAATCCTGGCCTCTTGACTCCTATGACAAACACTTTCTAGGACACTGTGCTGTCTCAGGCATTTATACTTCAAAAAAAAAAAAAGTTCTTAACAAAAAGAGAGGAAGCTTCTTAATAGATGAAGTATGAAGCTAATCTTTTGAATGAGTTATGCCTTTTGTCAATATCTTATTTCTGAAAATTAGCTAGATAATTAGCCCTATAGTAAGATTAAATTCTAATTAGTATCTAATTAGCAAAACTATCTTGATGGGCTGTCTACATAATGGTCAGAGTGCTTTCAGCTAAATACACAGAAGGATGTTGTTTGGCCTCCCTGACCTACCATAAAACCCTTTCCTTTCCCCTTGCTGGTCTGGGCCCAAGTTCAGCTTTGGTTAGTTCTGGGTTCTCCCCTATTTGAAGTGTTTTATAAGTCACCCACTCTCCAGAAACAATTAAAAGTCTAACTCAGAAGGGGAGTATTAGTAATAGTCTGTGGGGTCACATTCATCTCAGTAGACATAGCACCACTACCCTTTCTGTAAATAAAATTAATTTCACAAATTTGAAATTGATTTTTTAAAGTTTATTTTTATTTTTTTGGCTGTGTTGGGTCTTAGTTGCAGCACACAGGATCTTTGTTGAGGCATATGGGATCTTTTGTTGTGGCATGTGGGCTCCTCTCTAGTTGTGGCATGTGGGTTTTCTCCTCTCTAGTTGTGGTGTGTGGGCTCCAGAGTGAGTGGGCTCTGTAGTTTGCGTCATGCCAGCTCTCTAGTTGAGGTGTCCTGGCTCAGTAGTTGTGGCACGTGGGCTTAGTTGCCCCGTGGAATATGGGATCTTAGTTCCCCGACCAGGGATCGAACCCACGTCCCCTGCATTGGAAGGCGGATTCTTTACCACTGGACCACCAGGGGAGTCCCAAAATTTATTAAAAAAAAAAACATAGAATAGCCTCTTATTCTCCTACCTTCAACTGTTACCAAACCTCATAGGAGGTATGTATATTTTTATTATTTTTCTTCCTTTGTAAGAGAACATTGATATCAGATGTATACAATTATATGTTGCTTTAAGAGAAGAGGATTAATCATCTCTTGGAAAAAGGAACAGATGAATAATGATAAAAGATGGCATTTACATATCCATTAGATTAATTGTGATAACAATGCAATATGAAAAATACATATGTTCTGTGCAATGGTAACTATGAAAAATATTATATAAGTTCACTTTTTAATTTTATTTTTCTACTGTCCTCTCCCTGTGCATTTCCACTATGAATCTACAATATCTTTGTGTTCCAGTTGCTAAATGGTTCACTAGAGAATTTTCAGAGCCTACAAATGTTCCAATTCTGTCTTTCGTTGAATTAGACTCCTTATTGATTGATACTTAATTATATAATCATAGCTTTTTAACATAGACTTTGTACTTGTTTCAGTTATAGGTTAATGTTTAAGTCATTGAATAATTCAGGACATGAGTTTTCTTTTCATGAAGTTGTCAATAAATCAAGGGCACTGTTTAGAAACATCTAAGGAAGACAACTTTTATAATATTATGCATCTATTACGGTATAGGGATTAAATTTATACAGTGTTGTTAAATAATGTTATCATCCTCATAAAGTATATATTTTTCAGCTGGGTACAACTTAGGAGGATTCAATATTTATGATCTTTTAGGCTAGAGGTGCAGATGTACATTAAAATTGTGAGGGAACAAAGGAAACAGGTCTTCAGGTAGTTTCACGTTAACACAGTAATCACATGCAAAATAAATGTGTTTTAGTTCAGTGTCAACAAAACGTCAGGAAGCTGCCCAAAAGAAAGTAATTTACACACTTTAATAGATATTCAAGAATAAAGCACCCTCCCCAACCCTCACATCCAGTAAAGAAATGTACAGATCATTGGGAGAATTTGAACTTGTGATCCAACAGAGCTCAAAAACACAGACTTTGAGAACATGGACTCAGGAGACAGAATCAAATCCTGGCACCACCACTATTTACAATATGTATGACTTTAGTCAAGTTACCTGATCTCTCTAAGCCTTAGTTTTCACATATATAAAAGGAGGGTAATAGAAATTTCTCAAAGGTTAACGTGTGCTTAAAATGAAATGACACGAAGTGTTTACTGTAATGTGTGTTCAAGTCATTTTAACTATTATCACATTTATTTAGACTAATGTATTCAATATGATCAGTGACATTGTATCATTATTCTTCTGGTCATTTTAATTCGTTTGATTTATGTTAGTACAGATAAAATCATAATGTTCTTAGCATTCGGGGTCCCTAAAGGACTGTATTATATAACTTATAAGAAGTGGTTGGCTGTCTAGAAGGAACCCTATGCTATGGTAATTTCATCTGCAGGATCTTTTCTGTCAGCGAATCTCCACAGAGAATGTGTCTGACCCTGCCAAAAAAATAAAGCAAAACGGGACAAAAATAAAGTCTTTTAAGATTCTCACAACACTGCCCTAAAAGAGACTGATTTTTCTCTAGAAAGAGACATTTGCATAGTATTTATTTTCTGGAGAAAATAGTGTATTATAACAAGTATATACACTTTAGCTGAAATAAGCCATTATTCAATATCACTATATGAGTGATATGAGTATGAATAATATAAATGGCAATAATCTCTTCTACAAATGAAAAACTCTATAGTTTCTATTGGATTTTCCCATTATTTACTTCATTTGATACTCAAGATGGATCTTCAATTCCAGCAACTGTAAAGATGAATAAGAGATCTGGTCAAAGTTACATGGATTGAAAATGAATGACTCAGACCCTAATCTCTGCTTATATTCACAAGTACCTCAAATGTAGTTATTCCTACTGAACAGAATGGGTGACTGCTGCTTATAAACAGATGGAAAGCTAGTATAACAAGCAGCAAAACATTGTACAACTTCTGTAATTATTTCAATGATAATTTTCTATTATTTAACAAATCATCTAATGTAATCTTACTGACAGGAGATAAAAATAGCATAATGGGAATAGTATGGTTTAATGATCAGAAAGTAGATTTGAAATTCTATTTTCTCTTTCCCTAATTGTATCAATACTTGCAGAATGCCTTCAGTGGGCACCAAGGTTATAAAGATGAAGAATAGGAACGTGTCTTTTGCCCTAAGGGAGGTCCCAGTCTGGTCAAGAAAGTAGACACATGAACAGATTATTTTAATAAAATATGGTAATTGCTACGATTGACACATGGCCTGAGCGTTACTGGAGCACAGCAGTTAAGATACTTGCCCTATCTAAGGAGTTGAAGAAGTTTCTGGGAGGAAATGATGCTGGAATTAAGCCCAAGTCTGAGTGAGCATATACCAGGTGAGGAAAGATAGGAAGAGTATTTCTGCATTAACCAACTTATGTAAGCATAAAGCAGATAATACATTTAAGGAAAAAGCATGTGTACTACCAGAATATAAAGGACAAAGAAGAAAGAGTGGAAGAATGGAACAGGAAAAGTAAGCAGGGCTAAGTGATTAAAAACTTTTGTGCCGAACTTTTGTGCTCAATTCTGACTATGATGGGAGCGAGCTTATGAAAGGACATTAGAGGAAAAACTAGTGAAATCAAGTCTCTAGTTTAGATAATAGTATTGTATTAATGCTGATTTCTCAATTATGTACATTAATATTTGGGGAAGCTTGAAGAGGTTTGCTATTTTTTTAACCCATGGTTATTTTGTAGCTGAAAACCAAATTCTCCCATTTTTTGAAAAAGAGGACTTTTTGCTTGCAGCAAATAGCTTGCGGGCTATTCAATCCATGAGTGATTTAGAAAAAGTAGGGTCCTAATTATGACTTCCTCTGGTATACATTATTTCTATAACTTTATTATTTCTATAACATTTATAGAATATAGAAGGAAAGTTCTAGGGGGAATTTTATAGAGAATTTCAGAGAAATTCTAAGAAAATTAATAGTCTATTTTGCTAAAGAGATAGTTTCATAATTAAAGCTTATGACTACATAGCACCTTGCCTTGAAGAAGTTCAAAGAAATTTGCCAGTTAGTTAACAACATGGATACTACCAAATAAAATAGCAATCGCAGTAATGAAACTTTGGATTTCATATAGATAATTAATATGTCTTTTCCATCTATCGAAAGTGGTAACATTACTAAGAAATTCCTAATTAAGGGGGGTGAATGGAGTGATCAAATCATTTATTCATTTTGTGTGCATTTATTCCCTCAACAAGAATGTTTTAAGTGTCTACTGTGCTCTGAGCACCATGTTAGGTTTTCATGATCATGATCAGAATATACTCAATGTCTGTTCTACCCTGATCAAACACAAAAATAGTCCTTGGTTTGCAGGTGCATCCACAAGCAACAGAGGCTAGTGTAGTCATGTTCAGTCTCTTAGGTTCAAACATCTGCTTAGAAATTTATTCCAGAAGAAAAACTTTGTTCTTGTTTGCTGTTAGTCATACTTCAAAGTAAATCCAAGGCGTGTATGAGACATACATGAATAATAATTCGGAATTAATTTATTTTACATAACCCTCATTTTCCAAAACATGGCTTCCTCTATATCCCAAATGGTACATAATAAATAATTTAAAGTTAAATAGAACACTGGCTCTGCATAAAATGAAGATAAAGTTAGCTCTCATGAGTAGAGTAGCTGAGAGATATCATTTGCTATTGATTGCTTCTAAAATATTAAGGAACCCTATTCCCAGAATACATAAATGGAATAAAGTTAGGCAGAGGAGAGAATCATTTTTCCTGGCAAAGATGATAACTGTTTCCTAAGTTGTTGCATGCACTGAGGGAAAAACCTAAACCTTTCACTTGAAAGGCATGATTTTGCAGTTGGTTCTTATTCTTGGGCATGCTTGCTTGTGCCCATTTGTGAAGAAAACTTCTGTGGGAAAGGACATAGCAGAATTATTTACTAAAGAATCGTTTTTCTAGTTTGTTGATTATATTCACGAAGATAATAGAATCAAAGAGTCAAAAACTGGTCATAGAATGCTGGTGCCATAAGGGATGCAAACATCACCTAGATTGATTCTCTGATATCAGAATTGAGGATACTAAGGTAAAATTATAGTTCATTACTGGCTAAGGATAATCTAGTAAATATTGATGACATCAGAACTGGGCTACACTATATCTCAAAATTCATTTTGAAAAAATATTCTGAAAATATTAATTTATCCTATTAGGTAACTGTGGCCTGTGACACCATCAGGATTACTGAAAATATCCTGGTCGTTGTATTTTGGGGGATATTAAACAAAGTCCAATTTGGAATGCATGTGCCTATATTTTTTCTAATAGTATATGTAGTAGTTCATTGATGATAAGTGGATAAATAGGTAGATATACATACATACATATATACATACGAAGAAGTCAGTGCTAACACTATGGATATTATCTCTTTTTAGGGACCAATATCCTTGAAAATGAAGTTAGTCTTCTGCTATATTTAAATAACCTGTAGCATTTAAATTGGCATATAGAAAATACCATCTGAAAATAATAATATCAATTATAAATTACTTAAAGTAAAATTTAATTTTAGTGTCCTCCCTACAAGTCCTTGGCTAAAAAGAACAAAACTGACATATCTGTGTTGAAACTTTTTTTTGTAGCTATCTTCTCTTTTGATTTAAGTCCTGATGAACAAATTTAGTATGTAAAAAGGCATGAAAGGCCTGGATAATACACTGAGTAGATTATATACATAAATAATTTCACATAAACATGAAGGATGAATAAATATTTTAACATTGAATACTATTCACCTTTTTATAGTAAAGATGAAAATATTTGTAGCTCCAGTATTATGAAAATCAATAGTGTGCCCTCTTCAGAGATTAGTTTTGTTATTTTCATTCTCCAAACAAGAAATCTCTTTGGAGAAAATCCATAATCTAGCACTATAGAGAGAATTTCTGTGCCTTACACCTGGGAGCAGAAAGCTCTATGTTTCTAATATTGGCAGTGATGACAACCTCCACTTAGACCCAAAGCATGGTGTGCCATTTTCCCAGCCTCTCTTTGTTCTCCTAGAAAATTCATTTGTTCTTTCTTAAAATCTTTATGATGGCAGGCAATTTCACAAAAATCTGAAAATGCATATTTTTGCAGATGAAAATATTCTGGAATATCTAGAAGAAGAAATAAGAGCTAAAAAATTGGTGATTAGCTTCAGTTGAATAGAGTTAAGGGCCTGAACTCTGGTAAGAGGCTATTTGACCTTTCTGTATATTCTTTTTATCAAGTCTCTGGGGCCTGGAAGTGAAGGGAAATTTGAGTAACCCAAGTCAGCAAAGGTTTGTTAACGAGACAAAAGTGGAGTAAATCACTGGAAATCACAATACTGCTTCTGATACGTACAGTAAACAGCTTCCATATAAAATATAATAGCAAGTATCTTCTCTCAGCTCAGAGAATATAAGGCAAAATAATCAATTTGGGTAGAGCAACATATTATCAAAAGTCACTAATGATTATCTTTGATAATATATTTGCATTCTTCACAAATATCATTATGGCAGGACAAAATACACTGAATCCCTGATTTCAAGTAGGCCTCTGGGTTCAACTAACACCCAGATCTTGGTTTCTAATACCATTCTCCAAGAAAAGGAACCAGAGATCCTTGGAGAACTGGCTGACTCTAAGACTGTGGTAGGAAAATGACAAGATGAGCCTGGAGCATTTTATAGTGCCAAGAAGTGAGGGAGTATCAAAGGAAAAACAGACAAAAAACGCTCGCTGGCAGAATGTCAAAGGTGCACAAGAGCCAACTCAAAATGTTCCCAATAGTAAGATCTGAAGCAATTTGAGCAACAAAATAACCCAGACTATAGAATGAATATCCATGAGTCCATACATAATAAATAAATTATTCAATTAGTAAGTGGGGGAGAAGAGAAAAATATCTCATGCAGGAGAATTCTAAATTATTTCCATAAATACTTCATCCTAAAGGAAGGGGAACTTAACTCTCTACTTAAGTGTGGGCTGTGCATAGTGACTTCCTTCCAAAAAGGATAGTATAGAAAGGGGAAAAAAGAGTAACTTTAAAGTAGAGAATCCTGACAAGCACTACCTCAGCCAAGATTACAGTCAGTACCAACCATCAAAAATCATATTGATAGCAAGTACTTTCAATAAGATATGATGAAAATGTCATTTTCCCTCTCTGATCTTTCTCCCCCAAACTCATAACCCCAGTCTAATCATGAGAAAAGCATCAGATAAGCCCCAGTTGAGGGACATTCTATAATACCTGACCAGTACACCTCAAAACTGTGAAAGTCATCAGAAACGAGGAAACTGTCACAGCCAAGAGGAGCCCAAGGAGTCACAACAACTAAATGTAATGTGGTATCTTGGATAGTCCTGAAATAGAAAAAGAACATTGGTAAAAACTAAGGAAATTTGAATGAAGTATGCATTTTACTTAATAATAATGTATCAATATTGGTTCCTTAACTATAAGAAATGTGCCATACTAGTGTAAGATGTTCATAATAGGGGAGACTAAGTGTGAGGGTATACGGAGGCTGTCTGTACTATCTTCTCAATTTTTTCTGTAAATCTAAAACTGTTCTAAAAAATAAAGTCTTTTATTTTAAAAAAAGGTTTCCTAGCATAGTGTATGATAAAAAGATGGATAAATGTGAGCCTAAAGACAAAAGGCCAGGAAATTCTACTTAGTCATTGCGGAAGACACATGGAAGAAAAATGTTTATATTCAGAATTATATGTTGACAGGATTTTATGTATTTGTATTTACTTTCTATTTTCAATATGTTTAGAAGCAAATTGTGAGTGGAAAGCTAGGGTTGGATTAAATCAAGGTTTTAGTCCTGGGGACAGCACAAGTTTTTATAGATTATTTAATTCATCTGGGCCTCAATTTTCTGAGAGCATGAAATAGTTTACTTATGAAATCATCCAAAACTCTAATATTTTATATTTCAAATTGCTTGATAGATATTATTCATAGTTTGAAAAAATTACCTTCTCGTCTGAATCTGGTAATGTAATTTGGGTATGTCATATACAGACATGACTTTTAACTCCTTTTCAAGCCCCCTTGTTACTATATTTCTTTATAGGATACAGTATTCCAACATTAAAATAGCCATTGGTGTAAAATATTGTTCACAAACAAAGTAGCAAAATTTCATGTGATGCTTTAGTAGAAAATAATGTTTCTCTTAATAAAGAAATAAAGAAAACAAAATACATCTTATAGGTGTGTCAGTGAGAATTAAAAGTGGCTGAATACAGAATCAGTTTCCATGTATTCATCTCAAGCTGTGGGTGCAAAAAGTAATGTCATTTGACTAAATTTTTTCACTTCAGTGAGATTCAATGCCAGAGTATGACAGATCACCCATTGTATTCATGTGAGGTACATACCAAGATATTTGTGAATTTTCAAATTGATGATGCAATTTTAGCATACTTCATAACATTCAATAAAATATAATTGACAATTTTACGTGACATTTTCTTCAGTAACTTCTTATGCATAGTAATAAGTGCATTTATAAAACTATTAAAATAATTTTTTACTAAAATTCCACACTATATGACAGTCATTTTTTCCTTACTAACATTAACTTAGAATTTTACTGAATCTGCCAAATGAAAGTGGTGATCACAACAAATAAAGCTGCACTCTTTGGGCAATAAGAAATACTTTGTGTATGACAATGAGGAGGACCTGTTCTGTTAAGTAGGATGAATTCAGTCTATAACAATTGAGAAAGTTCCTCCTAATATTTTTGTGGGAGGTCACTAAGAACTTCACCAAAATTCAGATGTTGAATAAAATGAGGAATATAATGCGCATTTGTAAATGATAGAAACATCATGAATTCTTAAGCAACGTCATGAATTCAGTTCTTACAGGATCATGTGTAGTTCTGAATCTTTCTGCTCACTCCTTTTACCTCAACTTACTGATTATTTTATTCTACTGGATATGGATTTGCCTACATCCCTATGACTTATCCATTTTATAACTGGAAGTTTGTACCCCTTTACCCCCTTCACCCTTTTTTGCACATGCCCCAGCCTCCAATTTGTTCTCTGTATTGACAAACTCAGTTTTACTTTGTTTCGTTTTATTTAGTTCCACATACAAGTAAGATCATACTGCATTTGTCTTTATCTGTCTAATTCCACCTACGTAATGCCCTCAAGGCTCATCTATGTTGTCACAAATGGCGAGAGTTCATTCTTTTTTGATGGATGAATAGTATTCCATTGTATATACACCACATCTTCTTTATCCATCCATCCATCGATGGATGCTTAGGTTGTTTCCATATCTTGGTGTAAATAATGCTGCAGTGAACATGGGGGTGCATATATCTTTTCAAATTAGTGTTTTCATTTTCTTTGGATAAATACCCATAAATGGAATTGCTGGATCATATGGTAGTTCTATTTTAAGTTTTTCTGAGGAAACTTCATACTATTTTCTGTAGTGGCTGCACAAATTTATATTCCCACCAGTAGTGAACAGGGGTTCCATGTATACATGTATACACCACAGCTCAAATATTGCTTCTGATCAAGAACCAACTTTAAAAAATCAACTATATTGTCTTACTCTGTATACAATAAAACACACATTTTAAATGTAGAATTTAATGAGTTTAGACAAACACCTATGCCTTTTTAACCACTACCACAATTAACATATGGACCACTTCCATCACTCCTCAAAGCTCCCATCATGCCCCTCCCAATCCCACCCTCCATCCTGGCTCTAGGCAAACACTGTGCTGCTTTCTATGACCGCATTACTAGATTTGCCTTTTCTAGAGTTTCATATAAGTGGAATTGTAAAGTATGTAGTTTTTTGCTTCTTGCCTTTTACAGTTAGCATAATGGTTTTCTTTTTTGAGATTCATACACATTGTGAAATATGCCAGTAGTTCATTATTCTACATTGTCAGTAGGATTCCATTGTGTGAATATTCTACAATTTGTTTATCCATTCCCCAAATGACAGATACTTAGGATTTTTTCCAGTGTTTGGCTCTTATGAATAAAACTACAATGAACATTTTTTGCATTTTTGTGCATGTTGTAGATACATGTTTTTATTTCTCTTGTGTAATACATAGACTTGGCGTTACTATGTCAAAGATAAGAGCATGTTTAATTTACAAGAAACTACCAAAACTTCCCAAAGTGGTGGTACCATTTGTACACTTCTACATATAAGGTATGAGAGGTCCAGCTGTTCTAAATTCTCATCAACAATTTAGTTTGTCAATATGTTTAATAATAGCCATTCTAGTAATATTTCATCATATTGCTAACTAATGTCTCCCTAATGACTGATGTTACTGAGCATCTTTTCATGTGCTTATTGGCCATAATTTTCTCTTCCTTTGTGAAGTGTCTATTCCTATCTTTTGCCCATTTTAAAAACTGGGTTGTGAGTCTTCAGTTGTAGGAGTTCTTTATGTATTCTGCATAGAGTTTCATTGATAGATACATGTATTGAAAATATTTTCTCCCAGTCTATGGCTTCCATTCTTATTTCACTAATGGTGTCTTTCAGAGAACAAAAGTTTTTAATTTTTTTTTTTTTTGGCTTTCAGGTCTCTATTTTTAAAATTTTTATTGGAGTATAGTTGACTTACACTGTTGTATTAGTTTCAGGTGTACAGCAAAGTGAATCAGTTATACATATACATATATCCACTCTTTTAAAAAAATATTTATTTATGTATTTTGCTGTGCTGGGTCTTAGTTGTGGCACTTGGATCTTTTAGTTGCGGCATGCAGGCTCTTAGTTGCGGCATGTGGGATCTAGTTCCCTGACCAGGGATCGAACCCAGGCCCCCTGATTTTGGGAGCACAGAGTCTTAACTGCTGGTTCACCAGGAAAGTCCCTCCACTTTTTTTTTTTTTTTTTTTTTTAGATTCTTTTCCCATATAGACCATTACAGAGTATCACGTAGACTTCCCTGTGCTATACAACAGGTTCTTACTACTTATCTATTTTATATCTAGTAGTGTGTATATGTCAGTCCCAACGTCCCAATTTATCTCCCCCCCAACCCGCGCTTATCCCCTGGTAACCGTAAGTTTGTTTTCTACATTCATGACCCTAAACTGGTACAACCACTATGGAGAGCAGTCTGGAGGTTCCTTAACAAACTAAAAGTAGAACTGCCATATGACCCAGCAATCCTACTTCTGGCATATAGCTGGAGAAAACCATAATTCAAAAAGACACATGCACCCCAGTGTTCACTGCATGCACTATTTACAATAGCCAGGACATGGAAGCAACCTAAATGTCCATCAACAGAGTAATGGATAAAGAAGTTGTGGCACATATATACAATGGAATATTACTCAGCCATAAAAAAGAACAAAATAATGCCATTTGCAGCAACATGAATGGACCTAGAGATTGTCATACTGAGTGAAGTAAGTCAGACACAGAAAGACAAATATCATATGATATTGTTTATATGTGGAATCTAAAAAAAATGGGTACAGATGAACTTATTCACAAAACAGAAGTAGAGTCACAGATGTAGAGAACAAAAGTTTTTAATTTTTATGATGTTATTTGTGTCAGTTCTTATGGGTTTTACTTTGTATCTAAGAAATTGTTGCCTACAAGTTTGGAAAAACCCCATTTCTTATATAAAATATATATTTAAATTGTAGCCTTCATGTTTAGACCTATTATCTATTTTGAAATAGTTTTTGTTTATAATGAGAGATAAGGAGTAAAATTTCTTTTTCACATGAATATCCAGTTGTTCTAGCATTTTTTACTGAAAATACTCTTTCCCCTATTGAATTACCTTTGTCAAAATTTAATTTACTATATAGACATGGGCCTATTTATGAATTTTCTAGTTTTTTCACTTATCTATATGTCTTTTTGTCAAAGCCACACTATCTTGATTACTATAGCTTTATAGTAATTTTTGAAACACAAATTTGTCCTTTTTCTTAAGAAAATGGCCTGGCTGTTCTAATATATTCTTTGCCTGTCCATATATATTTTAGAATCAACTTGTCAATTTCTTCAAAATATTCTGCTGTGATTTTGATTGAGACTTTGTTATAACCAATTTGAAAGCAAAATACATGAGATAAAGTGCTCACACCTATGGAATTCATTGATCTTACCATGTACCCATCACACAGAGGCAACAAGACTGAGTGAAAGGTGAAATGGTTACTGCATATTCAGTTACGCAAAGCTGGGTGATGACAAAACCTTAAGACTTGTGTGGTACTACACAGATTTTAGTATATGCCCTGTGTAAACATATGAAGATGTTTACCCCATGGCCAGAAGGAAGCATGTGTCCTGGAAACAAGTGTGACAGTAAAAGTGGCTTATATAATTTCTGATTCTTGTATATACATCTTTGGACTTGGTTGGTTGTGAATCTTAGTTTTTAAGGGAGATATGCTTTTCTGGGGGACACAACTATTACCAGATTGAATTCAAAATCGAGGCTTCTGTCTGGCCACATTGAGCACCTTCTGATCCTGAAGCAATAGACAAAGAGGGACTACTGCACTGCCAGCCAACAAGGGGAATTATAGTTTCTGCTAGACAATAAGGACAAGAAAAAGTATATCTAGGCCCCAAGGGATTCTTTCAAGCACTTCTTATTTCTCCTATTTCTAGTGGTAAAGTTAATGGAGAACTACAGCAGTCGCAGACAGGCAGAGGCACAGCCATCTCAGACCTTCATGAATGAAGATGTTCTTCATCCAAGTGGAGAACCATTAAACATTGGATTCTTACTGGGGGAAAGGAACATAGAATGAGTAGTGGCAGAAGGAAGGCACCTGTAAGGTGTTTATGGTGGCATTGGGTATTTCCAAAAACAAGAACTGCAGTAGATAGACATATCTAACATTGATCATCTATCTACACACACACACATACACACGCACACACACACACACACATACAGACACAGACACACACATGGAGTTTTCCCTCTCTTCTTCCTTCAATAGTTTATACAAGGTGTTATATTGGTATTTAAGTTACATAATATCAATGGATGTTTGTGACTGATCAAATCAAGAAATAAGTATCAGCCAAAAATGGATGCAATTACTTATGAATTCTTTTCTCCATTTAAAAAATCTCCATTTGTGTGGTGAATTGTTGTGCCTTGTTTTGTCTCAGTAATTTAGATATATACATAAGTGTGTATGGAAGCTAAGAAGCTAAAGTAGTAGAACAGACTAGACCAGATATTTACTGTTGATGCTCAGTACCATCTCCACCTTTCTCAGATTCCCCATCAGCCATAGGGGATTGCTATGGATATTATATTTCTAAGATTCTGACAAAGAAATGTTCAATCAGTGAAAGTCAGTGGTAAAATATTTGGAAGGCATTAAAGAAGAAGCCATAATTCTCTGGTGGCAGTTGTGGGCAGAGGCTTGGGCAAAGGCAAGTTGCAAACCAGCTTTCTGAGAGACTCAATTCAGTGCTGCAGGAAGCTGACGTCATTTATGGTGACATCCCTCTGTTTTCAAATATACTTAAGATTTCTAAGTCCTATATACAGATATACTTGGGTAAAAAAGCGACATAAATAGAGCATGATGTGGGCTTTTGAGGTACTGATAATGTTTTGTTTCTAAATCTGAGTCCTATGTCATGAGAATGTTTACACTAAGAAAATTTATTGAGCTGTACCATTACAATAGGTATGGTTTATGAATGCACATTATACTTCAATTAAAAGTTTTAGTCATAATTTCTACTCAAAATGTTCATAGAACGCTTCTGGCCGATCCCTGACTGATACACAAATGAAAATCAATAAATGAGAGGTATATTATTGTTGAAAATCTCTTCTACACTGCTCATTTTTCTCCTCTGTAAAATGAATATGATAATAGGACCTACCTCATGAGGTCAAAAGAGGATTAAATCAGATTTATCAAGTGTTAGAAAGTATGTTCCACATAGTAAGAGTTACATAAATGTTAGCTTGTTGAAAAAAGTGAAGAGATGCCTACTTACCTACCTTCCTATATATATATATATATATATATATATATATATAAATATAAATACACAACAGTTTAAGGCACATAATTGATTGCTAGTGTAGGGGGTTGGAACAGACCTCCCCAAGATGTACTACTTTAGCATGTGGATTATTTTGAGCTAAAGGCATTCGAGACCCTATAGACTCAAGAGAAACTACTGCCCCTCCTTCTACTACCTACAAGAATTTAAATTAAAATTTTCCCAGAAAAAGAGTTATTACCAGAAATAAATTTTATCTAAGTGACTCCATCCATATGGCAGGACAAACATCTAATTACCAAATATCTGCTCTTTCTCTTATTGTCTTGTGAATGACCCTCCTATCCTTGAAAACCCCAGGTCCCTACCCCCTTTCTTAGCTCTGGATGGCATATATACCTACTTTTACCTTTCTATCGATAAACCTCTCATGTATGTGGGATCTCTAACTCTCTCATATATATGGAGTTCCCATATGTATAAAATTAAGTATGATTTTCTCCTGTTTTGTCTCATATCAATATAATTCTCAGACCAGCTAGAAGAATGCATAAGGATAGGGAAAAGTTTTTTTTCTCCCTGACATTAGACTCTGTGCTCCCCGTGGTCAGCCTACATGTCCATTTTGGTCATCATTAAATCCCTTTGATCTTGAACAGTACCTGTGTGGAGTTGATGTTCAAGAAAAAATTAATTAAACAGATTGAATACATTTAAGCCACAAATTTAATATTATATTCTGAGCTTTATTCCAAATTTCCATTTTCTAGCTAAGAACAATCACTTCAGGCCTCTTTGCTTCTCTTCATTTCTACGAGTAGCGCTACTAGTCAGTTTTTCTTTGGGACTCTTTCTCACTGACAGACAAAGACTTTTCACTTCATAAGGGTTCACTGGATATGCAACATCAAATAGAGAACAACAAAGTCCTGTTGAAATGGATATGCTGTGAGTTCTGTTGGTCTCAGTTAACAGCTGAAAGACCTGTTCCCACTCTCAGGCTTCAGAGTGTATACAATTCAAATGTAAGCTTCAAGAAAATAACCTATTCATACGTGTCACCTTCAGAACCAGGAGTTGGTTGTCATAAATACAGATACTCATTTATTTTAAGAGTCTACTGTAATTCTAGATTTTTAAGCTAGATCTCATATTTTTTATTTTTCTAAAAGGGATACATGTCCATAAAGATATTAATGTAGTTTTCAAACATAACAGAAAATTTTAAAAAGAAGAGTGAAAGGATGGAAATTCTTTTGGAATTTTCTCTGCATATTTTATTTTAATAGTATGTATATATATAACATACATGCATATGTATGCATATATATTATGATCATGTATTATGTATGCATATATCAACTGATGCAAGCATATGAGGAAACAGGAAGAATGAACTTTGCATGATATAATAGCTTCTTGAGAAAATACACAGACACCAAAGAAAGCTATAAATGCTCATCTGTGTAAGCCTCTAAAGAAAAATAATTTACTGAAATAGATTTAGAATACAGCAACATATATAGTTAAGGAAGTATTTAATTCAGGTGGGATTATTGTCATTAAATCTGTTCTCCCACTTCCTCTTGATGTGCCAAGTGTCTGGACAAGTCAGTCACCTTGATCCTTTGTAGCAGATGGTTCTCAGTATTCATTTAAATTAAAATATAACATTACCTTCCTTGAAGTCAATTCAAAAGAAAGAAAGGACTCAATGATTTTTAAGCAAGATGAATGCTTTCGTCTGGCTTTGTGGCTGACTAACTCAAATCTGGATTATGTGGCCTATCCCAGGCATTATCTGAATCATCAATTTCAAAGACAAAAGCTCTGTTCAGGAGGAAAAAATCAATCCAGATTGTCTTAAGAATGTGTAACCTACCTTCCAAACCCTACCTATTTACTAGATTTAATTATTGTCAATTCTTATTATGAAGACCACGTAAAATGTATTTTTTCACGCTTTGTTCCTCTCATTAATGTCAGTCTTCTGTGTAGAGACCCCAGTATGCCATTAGGAGCTTCTAATTGCAGACGGAAGGAGAACATTTTAAATATGAAGGAATAGTCATCTCTCCAGAATGGCATAGCTGCCATAATCTTCAGAGGTGGAAAACCTGGGTAGGATACTTATTTACCTTTAAAAACTCCCTGATACCACATACACAAGAATTTCTAAAATGCTTTCTTTAACTTCTGTGGATAATAAGGCATACACAAAAGGATATGAATAATTATTGTGGAAAGAAAGACCTAGATCCTTAACATGATACCATACACTCAAAATATCGACTGGTAACAAAAGTCAGTGTTCAGTAGATATCTCTGGATCTGGATCTTGGTTGGACAGAGGTAAAGGCAGATGTGAGAAAGTTAGAAGGCCAAACATAAAAAGCTGGCAGATATGTGGAAGCCTTTTCTCAAATATGGTTGTGAGTCCAAAGTTTTAAGCTAAGAGTGAATGTCCCTTGGGACTGGGTTTGAGACAAAGAGCAGGGAGGGGAATGGGGAAGTGAATAGGCACAATGTGTTACAGGATGGAGAGTACTCTTTCTGGAGGATGACTAGAGAGAATATTCAAATAAAGTTAGCACTCAAATAATTGAAATCTATTCTTATAATTCACTATAATGATCTCTTTAGGGGCTAGTGAAGCATATTTGTCTATTTCATCTATGTTTTAGTTTAAACATCATTCACTGATTTTGATGATAATATATATTGAATACTATACCTTTCTGTGCATGGATCCTTAAAATACAGAGAGGGAAAAGAGCACATGTGAGTTTACAGAAGGAAATCATTAGAAATAAATAAGTAAGTAGTTACCAATTATTGTACATAATAGAAAATTAAATAATTGTGTGATCTGAGATACTATCATAAGGGGTAGGAATTTAGATTAAGGTATTAGGGAGGGTTTCTTTGAGAAGGTGTTATTGAAACTGAGATCTGGAAATGGAATTATCCAGGCAGTGAGTGGAAAGAAGAATCTCCCAGGTAAAGAAAATAACAGGTTCAAAAGCTCCTGTCTGAGTCAGGAAGGACTTGCCAGGTTGTCAGAAACAGGGAAGTGCAGCAAAGCTTCAGTTTTGTAAGTAGAGAAAGTTATAAGAGGGGAGGATAGTGCAGTAGGTCAGTCCAGAAGGTTTTGTAGATCATGGTAAATGTAATATTTTACCCTCTGCACAAGTAAAAACCATTTGAAGTTTTGAGAAGGAAAGTGATGTGATCTGATGTATGTTTTATTGTTATCCTTCTGGTTGCTGCAAGGAAATGGATAGAAGGGATATTAAAAGGTCAAGAGTGGAAATGCAATAGGATTTGTCTAAACTAGACTTGATAGTGGCAAGGATGAGGGCAACGTCAATGAGAAATGTTGGCAAATGGATTCTGTGGCGTGTCAGTATGCTAAAAGCGTTAAGGAAGCCCTCAGACCCATGGGACGAGGAATGACATGGGCCCGCTTGGCAGGCTGGACAGCTACAATTTTGACGACTGGTTAGAAGACATGTATAATTAATTTTAAATCCTGCTGAGATCTAGGAAATAATGAAAATGTATTGACCTTCCACATTGCTAACACCTACATGTGCCAAAAGAACAGCTGGGCTCTGTCTAGGCCTTAAATTTATGAGTTCTAACTACCACAGTAAAGAGTTGAAATCTACTGTTATTAATCTAGTTTAGTTAAATCATCAAATTACCGGTAAATTCAAATTCTATCAGTCAGTCTGGGAACCTATCCATCCTTATAAAGTTGTTCCTTTGGGGGAAAAAAATCATTGTACCTTGGAAGAAACAGGGCCCATGTAAAGTAGAAAGGTGTCAAGGAGGATGAACTCTACAGTTGGATAAATAGAAGGTCCAAACAGAGCTGTTCTAGAAAAGATAAGCATGAACTGCAAATAAATGACTTAGAAATTCTACAAAAACAATTTTAATTTAAAAATTTATAAGTATATATAAGATGTACTCCTGGTTTTAAAACAAAGAAACAAAACTCTTTCAAAACTAGAACTAGGGCTTCCCTGGTGGCGCAGTGGTTGAGAGTCCGCCTGCCAATGCAGGGGACACGGGTTCGTGCCCCGGTCCGGGAAGATCCCACATGCCGCGGAGCAGCTGGGCCCGTGAGCTGTGGCCACTGAGCCTGTGCATCCGGAGCCTGTGTTCCGCAACGGGAGAGGCCCGTGTACCGCCAAAAAAAAAAAAAAAAAAACTTTTGAGACCATGACCCTGCAGCATTTTGATAGTTATAAAGCTTGCAGATATTTTAATATAGATCATTATAACATAGACCCTGCGCCACCAGGGAAGCCCCTCAAAAGTATTTTGATTAATAGAGATATATACGCCCAACTAAATTACCTCTCTGAAGTGAACATAATGTAATGATGGTAATTTCCATGTTTTTCTCAGCTTGACTTTTATTTCAATGCTAAATTTTATTACACTCTTAGTTCTAGCTTCAGAAACAGCTAAAGAATAAAAGCAACACGTTTCTATGATATGAAGGTATAAATTTCAATTTTGAGCTCAATATTACTTAAATCAAAACTTCTAAAAATTCCCCTAGACTTTCAATATAACTACTGGAAATAGCATTTGTAGATTTTAATAGACATTGGGTGCATTATTTCTAAGAAAGCCTTATATTCGTAATGAAAATTTCATTATCAATTCTATTCAATATTGCATTTGAAATTTTAGAAATTGAATATGTATGTGTGTTTGTGTGCATCTTCTTGTGTAATTTTAAAGATCTGTTTTAAATTTCTTCCAAGGGATTTCTTTTGTAAAGCAAAGCAAAACAAAACTAATAACAAACTTCGAAGTGGTTTTCAAGGATATTTAATAGTCAGTTTATTCTGCCAAACAATGTTATTTTAAAATTATTTGAAGCAGTTATTTTACAATTATTTAATAAGCACATTGTGTCAGAAATCTTTGAAGAGTGAAATTTTCCTTCTATAAAATGTGCAAATTATTTGAGAATGCATATTTCTTTCATACCTTGTCATATGCAAAACTAATTTGCAAAGGACAGGTGCAAAAATATGCACATAAATGAAGAGAAAAATAGTCAGATGGCAACATGGCAGCCAGAAAAAAGAAACTCTTTTCTTCCCTATTCAGAGAGTGAACTAAACTCAATAAAATTGTTGGAACAGAACCTTCAGTAGTGAAGAAATGAAAACTTTCCTTTGGAATGAAATAGTTCTTTCAGACCAAGAGAACATATCGTAAATGGTTGAACCACTGCTAGTGGATAAAAATTTAATCCAATTTGTCTTTTTAATAGGTAGATGAAAAGGCTCTTTCGTAATCCTGATGCTTAAACAAGGGAAGACTCCCTAACTACTTTACCTTATGCGAAGGATGGAAGTCTCACACATTATTGAATCCAGATAACTTATGTGGTTGGTAACAGAGAAGAATAAAAATAGGCACCAATTACTTGGTTAATACAGAATTAAAAAGCAGAATTGAACAAAGTTTTTGAATAATAGTCGTACTCCTCAAATCTAGCAAGATACAGTTGGCCCTCCGTATCTGAGAAAGTGGAACCTGAGCAAATGGACAGAGGGTGGGAGGGTACTACACCATTTTATACAAGAGACTTGAGTATCCTTGGATTTCAGTGTCCATGGGGATCCTGGAACCAATTCCATGCAGATACCGAGGGACCATTGTATATTGTTAATATTCATCTTGGTCCTTAAAAACCAAATACTTCTATTCAGGTTAATATTTATTAGTCACCATATAACATGACCCTTCTGTCACACACTATTTGGTGTGACCTTGGGCAAATAAATTTGCCTTTCTTAACTTTTGTTTCCTCATTTGTGAAAATAGGGATAATGGCATTTCTGTTGTAGGATATGTGATGATTAACCAGGATCAAACACATGAAAGACTTTAACCAAGCACCGAGCAGACAGAAGATGTGGGGCAGGAGGAGTAATAAATGGCAGTTTCCTTACTTACTTATAGGGATATTGTGTGATCTAGGCATTAACACAATTTTGCATTCTCTAAAGAAAATATATACCCTATGGAAAAAAGATGTGAGTACGTGTATTTCTGGGAGTTTAGGGAATGGATTAGGATTTCATGTTCAGGTCAAATATCTTTTTAAAAAATCCCCTACACAGTGTTTCTAAGAGCAGGCAGTTATTGGAATGATTGGGAGCTAAGTCAGAGATTTCAGAACAAGCTAACAAAACAAAAGAGAATAAGGCTTTTCACCTCCAAGTCACTTAAGTCAAATCTCATTTTGCCTTAATAATCACACCTAAAAAATAAAAAGACATTGTTGAAAAAAAGTCAGTGTCTTCTATTTTCTTTGTCTTTTATGCCTAACCTTGCATATTTTGAAGCTGAATTATTATTATCAAACTTGAAATTCTTTGAGCTTTTTTTAAAATGGATATTTATTGGAGTATAATTGGTTCACAATATTGTATTAGTTTCTGTTGCACAACAAAGTGAATCAGCCATATGCATACACATGTCCCCATATCCCTTCCCTCTTGAGCCTCCCTCCCATCCTCCCTATCCCAGCCCTCTAGGTCATCGCAAAGCACCGAGCTGATCTCCCTGTACTATGCTGCTGATTCCCACCAGGCAACTATCTTACATTTGGTAGTGTATATATATATATGTATATATATATATCGATACTACTCTTACTTTGCCCAAGCTTCACCCTCCCACCCCATGTCCTCAAGTCCACTTTCTATGTCTACCTCTTTATTCCTGCCCTGCAAATAGGTTCATCAATGCCATTTTTTTTTTTTTTTAGATTCCACATATATGCGTTAATATACGATATTTGTTTTTCCCTTTCTGGCTTACTTCACTCTGTATGACAGACTCTGGGTCCATCCACCTCACTACAAATAACTCAATTTCATTTCTTTTTATGGCTGAGTAATATTCCATTGTATATATGTGCCACATCTTCTTTATCCATTCATCTGTTGATGGACATTTAGGTTGGTTCCATGTCCTGGCTATTGTAAATAGTGCTGCAGTGAACATTGTGGTACATGTCTCTTTTTGAATTATGGTTTTCCCAGGGTATATGCCCAGTAGTGGGATTGCTGGGTCATATGGTAGCTCTATTTATAGTTTTTTAAGGAACCTCCGTACTGTCTTCCATGGTAGTTGTATCAATTTATATTCTCGTCAGCAGTACAGGTGGGTTCCCTTTTCACCACATCCTTTCCAGCATTTATTGTTTCTAGATTTGTTGATAATGGCCATTCTGACTGGTGTGAGGTGATACCTCATTGTAGTTTTGATTTGCATTTCTCTAATAATTAGTGATGTTGAGCATCTTTTCAGGTGCCTCTTGGCCATCTGTATGTCTTCCTTGGTGAAATGTCTATTTAGGGCTTCCACCCATTTTTTAACTGGATTGTTTGTTTTTTGGATATTGAACTCCATGAGCTGTTTGTATATTTTGGAGATTAATCCTTTGTGTGTTGTTCATTTGCAAATATTTTCTCCCATTCTGAGATTGTCTTTTGGTCTTGTTTATGGTTTCCTTTGCTGTGCAAAAACTTTTAAGTTTAATTAAGTCCCATTTGTTTATTTTTATTTCCATTACTCTAGGAGGTGGGTTAAAAAAGATCTTGCTGTGGTTAATGTCAAAGAGTGCTCTGCCTATGTTTTCCTCTAAGAGTTTTATAGAGTCTAGTCATATATTTAAGTCTTTAATCCATTTGGAGTTTATTTTTGTGTATGGTGTTAGGGAGTGTTCTAATTTCATTCTTTTACATGTAGCTGTTCAGTTTTCCTAGCACCACTTATTGAAGAGGCTGTCTTTTCTCCATTGTATGTTCTTGCCTCCTTTGTCATAAATTAGGTGCCCATATGTGTGTGGGTTTGTCTCTAGGCATTCTATCTTGTACCATTGATCTATATTTCTGTTTTTGTGCCAGTACCATACTGTCTTGATTACTGTAGCTTTGTGGTATAGTTTGAACTCAGACTCCTCCAACTCTGTTTTTCTTTCTCAAGATTGCTTTGGCTATTCGGGGTCTTTTGTGTTTCCATATGAATTGTAAAATTTTTTGTTCTAATTCTGTGAAGAATGCCATTGGTAGTTTGCTAGAGATTGCATTGAATCTGTAGATTGCTTTGGGTAGTATAGTCATTTTCACAACTTGTATTCTTCCAGTCCAAGAACATGGTATATTTCTCCATCTGTTGGTATCATCTTTGATTTCTTTCATCAGTGTTTTATAGTTTTCTGAGTACAAGTCTTTTGCCTGTTTAGGCAGGTTTATTCTTAGGTATTTTATTCTTTTTGTTGCAGTGGTAAATGGGAGTGTTTCCTTAATTTCTCTTTCTGATTTTTTGTTGTTGGTGCATAGGAATGCCAGATTTCTGTGCATTAATTTTGTATCCTGCAACTTTACCAAATTCATTGATTAGTTCTAGTAGTTTTCTGGTAGCAACTTTAGGATTTTCTATGTATAGTATTCTGTCATCTGCAAACAGTGACAGTTTTACTTCTTCTTTTCCAATTTGTCTTCCTTTTATTTCTTTTTCATCTCTGATTGCTGTGGCTAGGACTTCCAAAACTATGTTAAATAAGAGTAGCAGGACTGGACATCCTTGTTTTGGTCCTGATCTTAGTGGAAATGCTTTCAGTTTTTCACCATTGAGTATAATGCTTCCTGTGGGTGTTTCATATATGGCCTTTATTATGTTGAGGTAGGGTCCCTCTATGCCCACTTTCTGGAGAGTTTTTATCATAAATGGGTGTTGAATTTTGTCAAAAGCTTTTTCTGCATCTATTGAGATGATCATATGGTTTTTATTCCTTAATTTGTTAATGTGGTGTATCACATTGATTGGTTTGCGTATATTGTTGAATCCTTGCGTCCCTGAGATAAATCTACTTGATCATGGTGTATGATCCTTTTAATGTGCTCTTGGCTTCTGTTTGCTAGTACTTTGTTCAGGATTTTTGCATCTATGTTCATTAGTGATATTGGTCTATAATTTTTTTGTCATATGTATTTCTGGTTTTGTTATCAGGGTGATGGTGGCTTCATAGAATGAATCTGGGAGTGTTTCTCCCTCTGCAATTTTTTGGAAGAGTTTGAGAAGGGTAAGTGTTAGCTCTTCTCTAAAAGTTTGATAGAATTTGCCTGTGAAGCCATCTGGTGCTGGACTTTTGCTTGTTGAAAAATTTTTAATTACAGTTTCAATTTCATTACTTGTGATAGGTCTGATTATATTTTCTAATTCTTCCTGGTTCAGTCTTGGAAAATTGTACCTTTCCAAGAATTTGTCCATCTCTCCATGGTTGTCCATTTTATTGGCATATAGTTGTTTGTAGTAGTCTCTTATAATCCTTTGTATTTCTGCAGTGTCAGTTGTGATTTCTCCTTTTTCATTTCTAGTTTTATTGATTTGCATCCTCTCCCTTTTTTTCTTGATGAGTCTGGCTAACAGTTTATCAATTTTGTTTATCTTCTCAAAGAACCAGCTTTTAGTTTTATTGTTGTTTGCTATTGTTTTCTTTGTTTCTATATCATTTATTTCTGCTGTAATCTTTATGATCTCTTTCCTTCTACTGACTTTGGGTTTTCTTTATTCTTCTTTCTCTAGTTTTTTAAGTGTAGGTTAGACTTTATTTGAGATGTTTCTTGAGGTAAGAATGAATTGCTCTAAACTTCCCTCTTAGAACAGCTTTTGCTGTGTCCCATAGGTTTTCAGTCATTGTGTTTTCATTGTCATTTGTTTCTGTGTATTTTTTAAATTTCTTCTTTGATTTCTTCAGTGATCTCTTGTTTATTTAGTAGCACACTGTTTAGCCTCATGTATTTGTGTTTTTTAGTTTTTTTCCTGAAATTGATTTCCAATCTCATAGCATTGTGGTCAGAAAAGATGCTTGATATGATTTCAATTTTCTTAACTTTTCCGAGGCTTGATTTGTGACCCAAGATGTGATCTATCCTGGAGGATGTTCCATGTGCACTTGCGAAGAAAGTGTATTCTGCCACTTTTGGGTGGAATGTTCTATAAATATCAATTAGATCTATCTGGTCTATTGTGTCATTTAAAGCTTGTGTTTCCTTATTTATTTTCTGTTTGCATGATCTGTCCATTAGTGTAAGTGGGGTGTTATACTCCCCTACTATTTTTCTGTTACTGTCGATTTCTCCATTCATGGTGTTACCATTTGCCTTATGTATTGAGTTGCTCCTATGTTGAGTGCATAAACATTTATAATTGTTATATCTTGTTCTTTGATTGATCCTTTGATCATTATGTAGTGGCCCTCCTTATCTCTTTTAACAGTCTTTATTATAAAGTCTGTTTTATTTGATACGAGTATTGCTACTCCAGCTTTCTTTTGATTTCCATTTGCATGGAATATCTTTTTCCATCCCTTCACTTTCAGTCTGTATGTGTCCCTAGATCTGAAGTGGGTCTCTTTTAGACAGCTTGTATATGGGTCTTGTTTTTGTATCCATTCAGCCCGTCTGTGTCTGTTGGTTGGGGCATTTAATCTATTTACATTCAAGGTTATTATTGATTTGTATGTTCCTGTTACCATTTTCTTAATTGTTTTGGGTTTGTTTTTGTGGGTCTTTTCCTTCTCTTGTGTTTCCCACTTAGAGAAGTTTCTGTAGCATTTGTCATAAAGCTGATTTTGTGGTGCTGAATTCTCTTAGCTTTTGCTTATCTGAAAAGCTTTTGACTTGTCCATCAAATCTGAATGATATCCTTGCTTGGTAGAGTAATCTTGGTTGTAGGTTTTTGTCTTTTATCACTTTAAGTGTATCCTGCAACTTCCTTCTGGCCTGCAGAGTTTTTGCTGAAAAATCAGCCGATAACCTTATGGGGATTCCTTTCTATGGTATTTTTTGTTTTTCCCTTGCTGCTTTTAATATTTTTTGTTTGAATTTAATCTTTGTTAGTTTGATTAATATGTGTCTTGGTGTGTTTTTCCTAGGGTTTATCCTGTATGGGACTCTCTATTCTTCCTGGACTTGGGTGACTATTTCCTTTCCCATGTTAGGGAAGTTTCCAGCTATCATCTCTTCAAATATTTTCTCAGACCCTTTGTTTTTCTCTTCTTCTTCTGGGACTCCTATAATTTGAATGTTGGTGCATTTAGTGTTGTCCCAGAGGTCTCTAAGATTGTCTTCAATTCTTTTCATTCTTTTTTCTTTATTCTGCTCCTCAGCAGTTATTTCTACCATTTTGTCTTCCAGCTCACTTATTCATTCTTCTGCCTCTTTATTCTGTTATTGATTCCTTCTAGTGTATTTTTCACTTCAGTTATTGTGTTGTTCATCTCTGTTTGTTTGTTCCTTAGTTCTCTCTGGATCTTAAACATTTCTTCTATTTTCTCAATCTGTGCCTCCATTCTATTTCCGAGATTCTGGATCATCTTTACTATCATTACTCTGAATTTGTTTTTAGGTAGGTTGCCTATTTCCTCTTCATTTATTTGGTCTTGTAGGTTTTTACCTTGCTCCTTCATCTGTGACATATTTTTTTGCTGTCTCATTTTTTTTTTTTTTTTTTAATGAGTGGGATTGTGTTCCTGTCTTTCTGGTTGTTTGGCCTGAGGCTTCCAGCGCTGGGGTTTGTAGGCTGTTGGGTAGAGCTGGGTCTTGGTGCTGAGATGAGGAACTCCGTGAGACCTCACTGCAATGAATATTCCCTGGGGTCTGAGGTTCTCTGTTAGTCCAGTGGTTTGGACTCAGAGCTCCTACTGCGGGAGGTTCGGCACCCCGCCATGGGCTTCTGAAACAAGATCCTGCAAGCCGCCTGGGGAGCAGCAAAAAAAAAAAAGAACAGTAACAAAATGAAAAATAAAATTAGAGTAGGAAACTAACAGATATGTTAGGAAGAATATAAAAATAAAAATATAGATGAATCAACAACTGGAAGGTACATCAGTACCTCAATAGTAAAAAAGAGGAGTAGGGAAAAGAAAAAAAAAGGGGAAGGGAAAGGCGTTGGCTTTGGAGTGTGGGGCCTAAGCAAGGGTGAGGTTTGGGCAGTGGATGGGGCCAATGCTGAGGACCCACAGGACTGGAAAAGGCCCTGGGGCTGTGGGGGTGTGGCTTAGGCTCAAGGAACAGAAGGGGCCCAGGTGTGCCCCCCACCGCTGGTCTCAGAGTGCAGGGGACCTCACCTGGGAGCCCAGCAGGCTTCCTGGACTCAAATGGGCAGGGCAAATGCTCTCCTCTCCTCTCCTCTCCTCTCTTCTCTTCTCCTCTCCTCCTCTGGTCTGGGAGGGCCCCTCCTGCCTGCTTCTCCTGATCTCCCCAGCCTCCTTCCTATACCCCCAAGGACCCACACAGCCTGCAGGGAGCTTTGGAGGGCCAGGGATTGGTCTGGGAGCTCCGCAGGTTCCCTGGGCCCGAATGGGCGGGGCAATTGCCCTCCGCTGCTCTCCTAGTCCTCCAGATGGCCCCTCCCACCTGCCTCTACTGATCTCCCCAGCTTCAGGGGCACTGATCCTGTCTGGCCTCCACTTCTCCTTCCCCCTATGTCCCCCTACATCCTACCAGTTCACTTTGGGGTTCCTCCATCTCCTTGGGCATTAAGAGTCCCCCACTAGTGGCCGGCAGGCCCCCTGGTTGTGGGGAGATGCTAACTCTGTGTCTTCCCATGCTGCCATCTTGACTCTGCCTCCCACAATCTCTTTGAGCTTTTCTTAATGGAAAGATTAAAATTGAAAACTACAGTTTAGTTTGGTCATAACTGTGGGGTAAATTTAATTCATCACTCCTGAGAAATGGTAAAGAAAGTATACAGTCAGTAACATCATGAACAGCACATCTCCCTTGAAAAACATGGCAGGGAAGAGGTGAAGGAGACCCTGAATTTGAGGCCAGCAAAAAGAATGAGAGAAGAAGCATGGGGAGGGGGCAAGTAACAACAATAAAACAAGAAAGGAACCCAGGAAAACAAAGGTCTGTCTGACATGGGCACTTGCAGCCTGATCATTATAGAGGGAGGGGTAAGGTCAGGGGGGAGCAGAAGGCATAGAAGAGAGCATCAGGTAACTCTTAGAGTTACCTGGCTCCAAGGAAACCTGAACTCCAGTGGGAGAGAAGGTGTATTTAAGGTAGTCCAGGGAGAGGGAGCTTAAAAAAAGAAAGGATTGGATATCAGAAAACATTTTGTGATGTGTAATGAGATCTCTGTTAGTGGATTCATGCCCTAAGCAATACAATGCAAGTCCTGTCATTTGAAACGTGTTGAATTAGAGAGAGAAATCTACTGGAATACTCTCTGTAAGGGATCACTCTTCTATCATCACATCATTTATTTTATGGTTACATTCTTTTTTGCAAATTCTGTGTTCGTTTTGTGACTCAGTAGTCTACCAAACAGAGGTACCTGAAGTTAGTCGGTGAGAGGTATCATTTGTGTTTGTATAGAACTGTTTTTTTTGTTTGTTTGGGTCTTGTCTTCAGATCTGATGACTCCACATTTCCTTTCTTTATCTAAACCTATCCAACTGTGAACTCAGAATCCCTGAGATAACTGGACCATCCAATTAGGGCACTTAGATAGCCTGCATAAAGCACTTGGGCAATTGGCCCTTTACATGGGACCATGTAAGGGAGTGGAGTAAAAGCAGGAAAGAGACACCCTTGACTGTTCCTCATAGTTGACTTGTCATTTTCACAGCTCTCTGTGGGGCAGGCTGTTACTTTGTGTTAGCTGTCATACTAAATCAGGAAATGTTTGTCACTGACTGTAGTGCAACATTTCATCTTCCTAGGGATGCATATTTCTGTAGTTTTGCATTAAAAAAAGAAGCACTGTTTGCAAATAGCCTAATATTTTTCTATGGGGCGGGAGGAAGAAATAGAACAAAGCACCTAAGCAGTACTCAGTTTTTCTTAGCAAACTGAAGCTACCATGTTTTATTTTGATAAATGATGCTAATGAAGCTTGGGGACTTTTACAGGTGTGTAATTCTTCATTTCACTACATTATTGTTTTCCATTATTTTATGTTAAGGCACCTACATGCTTTTAAACAGTTTGTTAGACAGCCAACTTTCTCACAGCATTGTTTTTAGCACAATATATTTAGAAAATGAATAATCAAAGATGAATCTGCCCCAAATTCTCTTTCTTCCCATAGTGCCTCTCATCCTCAGTTTTATTGTTGCAATAGTTCAGTGAAGCAGGGGGCTTTGTCCTGTCCCCAACTGCCACAACTAGCAAATGTGAACGAGTTCCTTTTAATAGTAGAGTCCACATTTTGGGGTCAGATCACCTCTACTGGCTTACAGGAAAAAAAAAAAAGGGGGATATGAAAAAAATCATAAATTAACATAATCTACCAGTGCAGTTTGGTCATGGGGGATATTATTTCTTGAAATCGTACACTTTACCAGTTTGTGACAGAAACATTTCATGAGGTCCTATTAGTAAATCAATCTGTAGAGGGCAAATGAGGTTGAATACATAACATCAGGGAGTATAATTAATATGGTCTTGACCTTGAAAGTTAGTTGCCTTGTGGGCACTCACAGCTTTCCCAAATCTTTTTCTCTTCATCTTGAAGAGGTAGGGAACATATCAGAAAAGGCCAACTTAAACTAGCACTGTATAGTTAGGGATTGTTCTAAAAAGTAACCAAGAACATGGACTGGGAGTGAAATAGGGGTCCCATCTCTTTTTTTGTTTGTTTGTTTGTTTGCCTTTCTTGGTCCAGTGGAGGATATTCAGCACAAATAATGACAAGCTATAGCCGCACTCATGGGCTACAACTGATCTCTTAAATATGTTTCTTTATGTTGTTTGTGTGGGACTATACAAATGTTGCCTACTAATTTTAAAACTTCACACAGTATATGTGAAAAGAATGAAAATCACCCATATTTTCTTTTTTGCTCTCTGTTTCCAAAGGAAACTGGAATATATCCTTTCAGAAATATTTTAGAGCATACGTAAGCATTTTATTAGAAATAATATCATTGTGGTCATATTTTAAGCCATATTTAGAGTAATAATGTATTCAATCTTTCCTTGACCTTCTAATAGATTTCTTTTATGACCCTGCCAAATTTTTACATTCAAAGTAGAAATGAGATGAATCTGTCAACCAATGTGTGACCCATCTTGGCAGCTGAACACAGAATAGACCCTACTACTTTTAAACTGCATTCTAGCTTAGGTTATATGCAATCTCGGGGGTGAGGCTGAAAAAGTATGTTGATAGAATGTTGTCTATTATATTGTCTAAACCATGGCTTATTTGGTTTATATGTACAAAGCTAGAGGCAGTTTGAAATATCTCTTATTAGATCCTTTAGCATTTCACTGAATCTCAGAACAAGAAGGAACTGTAGCAATCATATAGTGCAACCTCTTCCTTTTACAAATGTGAATGCTGAGACATAGAACAGTCAAGAGACTTGTCCAAGGTTAGACAGCTCATTAATGGCAGGTCTAAGATCAGAACACTTAGTTGAGGTTATATCCAAATACACATTATTGTCTGAGATGAATTGATAGCTTTCAGATTGATAGTTTCTGGGCTATAGTTTGCCCATATTGCTTTTAAAATCCACTTTTTATCTTTTATCTTCTTAAAGGAGAATTCCATAAGTTTACTCTGCTTCTACGGCAGCTGTCGTGACCTCCCACAGTAGACCTTTGATTGCTGATGGTGAAGCTTTTCTACAAATCCTATGAAATTGCGTTTCTTCTGTGCTCATTCCCTTGTTGGCACAAGATATTGGCTCATTCTAATCCTACACTTGTCTTCTAGTTTTACTATTCCAACAACTCCCCTTTGTCCCATTGTCAAAATGGTACATGAACATAGGCCACAGATTATATAAAATTCATTTCTTCACAAATTCAAAGGATTTAACTTGCTTCAAAAACCTTTATCATCTAATATTTGCCAAGCCCCCAAACTATGTTTTTATAGGAAATGTAATCCTACTTGATATCAGTTTTCTTAAGGTCTCCATGTGTTTCTGGCTCCAGATACCAGATGAGGTGACTTTCTTTATATAAACAGTATTCAGTGCTAATGTAGTAATGCTTAGAGTCTGTCTATGCAGAGGGCACAAAAAAGGAAATTTCCCAAGACCTCATGAGAGATCCCAAAATATCCTGAGAAGACTTAAATTTATCAAAGCTTTCCTCTCCAACTGGGTGACATTATCAAGCTTGGGGTCATTTTGAAATAGTGCCTACAAGAATGAGCTTGGTAAACGATTGTTCTATCAGGTAAGATCTTGGCATTTTGTTTCTCAGAATGTTAAACGATTTACTCTAAAGAGCCTGGGAAGTAAGGCATCTATATTTTATTATTGTCAATCACAGACTTTTCCTTTCAGGCCTGGCTATGTTCTCATACCATTTGCTAACAAATGAGCCAGGCCTGAGGAGTAATAAAGAATGAGGAAATGCAAATCCCTGCTTATCTTGTCTCTTGCCTTTAGGTATGAATGTTTTATCCATATATAATATTATAACTGACATGCTCGAGGCAACCGTAGACACCGAACTATTTATAGGCAGTTATCCTAAATTGAGAGGAACCTGACACCAATTGTTCTTGCTCTTGTTCTTCTTGATACTAATTTCTCCACTTTGTATCCTGATTCTCTGTAACTGCTTTTGAAGCCTTAAATTTTGGCAGTAAGTTTGAATTCTCTTTTTAGTTAATAAAAAGTACTTATCATTCATCTGTCCTCTGCATATACTTCTGATTTTGAGTCTCCAAAACTCATATGATAAATTCCACTTCCCAGCTGTAATTCTGAGTAACAAAACTGGTTGGACTAATACCATCTATGTTTTGACTCATCTGAGCTTTCCTCAGAAGCTACTGTCTTTTTCCTCTTGGCTTCAGCACCAGTCATCCCCAGTAAATTCAAGAGGCTCATAATCATGCCTAGAACATCTGAATATTTATAAACCAGAAGTATTTATTGAATACCTTTGGAACGTCTTTTTTTTTCAGTTTATTGTACATTCAAGTAGTACATACAATACAAGGAGTTAAAATATTTACTGGTGTCATTACCACAGAGAATATAATCATTTTGGAATGAAGTTTATGAACCCAAATTTATAACTTTCATTTCCTGGAAAGTGTATCTATTTTAACATAAAGCAGCATCAGCAAAAACTGCAGAGTCAGAAAAATGTCAACCTCCATACCTAGATATTTGTAAAAGTATAAAGTAGTTTAGAGACAGTGATGAAGTATTCAGAAAAGTGAGGTAAGGTGAAAGGATAAACTCAAGAGGCCACATAGACATGAAGTAAATGTGACTCAAGAAGAGACAAAGCAGGACAATGAGTCTGAGGGAGAGAAAGCATCATGTCACTGCTCTTTCCATGAGCTCAATTCCTCTACAGCCACATAAAAAGCAAGATATGAGAGGTCCAGTGAAATTTTCCTTTCTTCATGTTTTCTTTTCCTCTTTTATTCCTATCATTCTTTTCTTCTTCAAATAAAAGTTCTCTTTATATCGCATGGACTAGAACTGGATCATATAGCCACATTAGACTAGCAAATGCTAGCAGCAAAAGAAAAAAGGTCATGAAGATCCTAGGGGTAAGACAGGAATAAAGACACAGACCTACTAGAGAATGGACTTGACGATATGGGGAGGGGGAAGGGTAAGCTCTGACAAAGTGAGAGAGTGGCATGGACATATATACACTACCAAATGTAAAATAGATAGCTAGTGGGAAGCAGCTGCATAGCACAGGGAGATCAGCTCGGTGGTTTGTGACCACCTAGTGGGGTGGGATAGGGAGGGTGGGAAGGAGGGAGACGCAAGAGGCAAGAGATATGGGAACATATGTATATGTATAACTGATTCACTTTGTTATAAAGCAGAAACTAACACACCATTGTAAAGCAATTATACTCCAATAAAGATGTTAAAAAGAAATAAAAAAAATAAAAAGCTAAAAAAAAAGAATACTGATTGACTTAGGCCATTATGAATTATATATTCAGGATACTACATGATACCACTTATATGAAGAACCCAAAATAATCAAGCTCCTGGAAGTAGAGAGTAGAATGGTGGCTGCCAGGGGCTAGAGGGAGGATAAACTGAAAGGTATTAATCAAAGGGTACAAGTTTCAGTTATGTACAATGAGTAAATCCTAGAGATCTATACAGGATAGAGCCCATATTCAATAATACTATATTGTATACTTAGAAGTTTGCTAAGAGGGTAAATTTTATGCTGTATGTTCTTATCACAAAGTAATAATACTAATAATAAAGAGGGCAGAAGGAAACTTTTAGAGGTAATGGATATGTTATGGCGTAAACTGTGTTTATGATTTCACAGATATATACTTATCTCCCAACCCATCAAGCTGGTTACAAAAATATATACAGTGTTTTGTATGTCAATCATACCTTAATAACTGGGTTAAAATAAAAAAGTAAAGGAAGATGAATTCTCATTAATCAGACCATGGTGCAGGATTTCATCAGAAAACACTTTGGTGGATCTCAGTAGGTACTGCAGCAAAGCAGACACTGTTCATTACATCTAGCAGCCATCCCTCCATTCTTGTCAGCAGAATGCCTATATATTTTTTTATTGGAGCTAAGCTCAAGCTGAGAAGATAAAGAGAACTCAGCATGCATTTATGTGAAAGATGCTTCTCTTTAACAAAACAAGAAGACCCTTTTTGTCTTGAGTGCCTCCTTCCTTTTCTTGCCTCTGAGAATATTGTAAAATGAGGTGCTCTAGCAGCCGTTCTGTGACCATAAAGGGCAATATTTTCAATGCACTGACTTGGGCAGAGCAGAAATGGACAAACAAAAATGGGCTCTTGAAGATAGCATTGAGCTACTATACCAACTTGAAATCATTGACTTCGAAACTTTTTGTTATATTAGATGCTCCAATGCTTATTGTTTATTATTGTTGCAACTACTATGAGCCAAGAAGTCTGTTACTTTCAGTTAAAGCATTACTGACTGTTACGTGGTAGCAGAAATAAGGCACCTTCAAGTAGCTTCACAGGGTCAATAACCTGGATAACAGGTGTTTCACGCAAACGTTTCAGAAAGCAAAGCTAGGGTAGAGGGGGATGTAAAATGGCAGATGCTACGTAATAAAGGAGAGGAGTCTGTGAAAACAATCAAGACGTCCCATCCTCTGCTCCCCCCCATTTTTGCTTTGGTGTAGGGATTTTCAAAAGTGAGATTTGGAAGTCTGCTCAATAATCTGGGCATAACTAAAAATAATTTTCTCTTGGCTGTTATTGTTATATAGTGTTTTACCTCAATACTGTTGAAACCTAGAGAAACAAAAGTTATTAATTGAATGGATGATAATCATAGTTAGCTGTTAATGAAATTATACTGTAATTAGAGTATAAGAAGAAAATAACACGCTAATGAACCTAGTAAAATGTCTGCTATATAATAACTACTCCTTAAATGTCTGAATCTAATCAAAGCCTGGGATTCCATGTTTCTTAAACAAGGTAATGCTAATAAATGGGTCTTACCAAGAAATAAAAAGGATTACCCATAATTATCTCCCAGATGTTAGTAACAGAGTAATTTTTTCCTTATTCACTATCTGAATTCTGTCCCAGAGACAAGATTGGAGACATGGATTCCAGTGAACAATAACCTATTTGAGAAATATAGGTAACTGGTAGGGAAGTGTGGAAGTGGCTCTGGGAAGAAAATATAGTTGATAAAGGGTACTCAATCAAGCCACCTACCATAGTGGGCTACCAGACAAAAATAAACATAAACTATAAGAAGACCTTGCACTTGAATACCATATCATTGGTGCAGGTTGAACTATGCCTCCCCGAGTTTAAGGGCTGAAGTTGGTTACTTGTGAAACTTAGCCTGTAAGTTGTTTTTTCATATTATTTTTTTTCTACCTTTCACTTAAATAATTAATTTGAATATCAGAAAAAATTGAAGATAACTGATGCCAGGAAAGCAGAAACTGCAAAGAAAGTTACTGTTTTCAGCTTGCTCTTATCTCCACAACTCTGATAAGAAATAAAGTTATCTGAGTAGATTCAAAATCCTAAATGGGAAAAGATAGACCTAGAAGAAGAACTGAAGAGTAGAATCTAGGTAGGTATATGTATATGAGAGTCTCATGTGAAGTGCATGTTGTACTCACACTAGAATTCAGATATTTCTGTGGAGACTATGGGATCATCAAGGATCTGTTTCATATAGGATTGGTTATTAATTGAATGGATGATAGTAATAGTTAGCTGTTAATGAAATTACACTGTAATTAGGGTATAAGAAGAAAATAACATGCTAATGAACCTAGTAAAATGTCTGCCATATAATAACGACTCCATGCTACTATCTGAATTCTGTCCCAGGGACAAGATTGGAGACATGGATTCCAGTGAACAATAACCTATTTGAGAAATATAGGTAACTGGTAGGGAAGTGTGGAAGTGGCTCTGGGAAGGAAATATAGTTGATAAAGGGTACTCAATCAAGCCACCTACCACAGTGGGCTACCAGAGCTTCAACCCATGAGAAAATCCTGGGAAATGTGCAAAACACTCGCTTTGAAATTATCCAAGAAGCCAGAGAGTCATTGTTGAGGAACACTAAGAAGGAGGGAGAAGACTGTCAATTCCTTGATATTTACAGTTTCAGGAAGAAAAAACCCTTAGTCGCTAATGAAGATATGGACAGTTATCAATCAACTTGAAAGATCTGAGGGGTGTGGGCAAGGCATGGTCAGTATCTGCTACAAATACCTTTTAATTACACCCTGTTCTATCTGCTCTTTGTGCTTTCCCCCACTTTTCTGGAAATATGTGACACATTCAGAAGGAGAAAGTATTGGGGTGGGAGCAGAGATGAATGATAATGAACAGATGCATTGGAAGATTGTTGACAAATGTACCCATCTGGCCTTCTATTGTCTTTCTTCTTGGAAGATTAAAACTGAACCTAGTATAAGTCATAGGCCTTGTACAGGACCTCTGCAGTCCCCTGATAGGTACAGTGTGTGGCTTACTGCTTTCTCATTTTCCCTTTTGGCTTTCTTCTTCCACTGCTGGAGACCCTATTTACCTGACGCCTGGGCACCTAATGCCCTCATTCTGCTCTCTGGTTGCCATAAAGTTTTTTCTGCTGACCTGATCATTCCCAGTGTTCTAAAATTATGTTATTTTATGCCTTCTTCCTTCCTTTGTAATCCCCTATTGTATCATTGTCCTCAGCTAAGAAACAAACAAAAAAAACTGAGTGATATTAAAGTGCAAAGAGGCAACTACATTGACTCTAAATATCTGCAAATTAACTCTAAGCAGTTCTCCTCTGAGATTGTATGAGAGCAGGGTGATAAGCCAAGGGAGGAGAGAGCTGGGGAAAAGAAGTTGTTTCAGTACCTCTCAAAACATCCCATGAAACCATAATTCATATGCTCAAATCTGATTCTATCTAGTCCCATATCCTGATCTCTGAAAATGTCCTAGGTTAGACTTTCAGGGAGTAAAATACAGGTTCTGGTGCTCTCCATTCTAGAACAACCTGTTAAAGACCACTTTAGGTGATTTATTTCTTTGTAAAATATTATTCTATTCCAGCAGTGCACCCTGGTGAAACTAGGCTTTCAAAGTGTTAATTATTAATTGAAAAATGATCCCTATGTCCCAGTTTGCCTGATAGTGTAGTTCCTACGAGGAGTAACAAATTCTGCGCTTGAATCTTGCTTAGTCAGCGTAGTGAACATGATGTTCAGTAACTTAACCCTCAGTTTTCTATTCTCTTATGAAAAGGGAAAAAGGGACACTACTCACTTTGCAATTTGTAGTTCTCTCAGTGAGGGATGGCAGCTAGAACTACTTTGATTCGGTGTCCCCCACTTCTGCCATCTCCCTCTCACTTCTGTTTTTCTCCTCCACAAAGGGAATGTCATATCTTTTTAATCTGGAATAGTTCTCTACCTGTCAGTTTTTCTCTTGAGAATACATTCAAAGAGATGAATAGAGCACAGGATAATTTTGAGGGCAGTGAAACTGTTATTATGTAATGGTGGATACATGTCATAATACATTTGTCAAAACCCGTAGAATGTATAATTCAAGGAGTGAATCCTAATGTAAACCATGGACTTTAATTGATAAGGATCATCAATATTGGCTTACCAATTGTAACAAATATACTACACTAGTACAAGATGTTAAAAATAGGGGAAATTGGAGGGACTAAGGGGACGAATGGGGATTCTGTACACTTCATTCTTTTTTGTATGTATAAACTGCTCCCAAAAATCTATGAATTAAAAAAAGTTAAATATACACCTCAGTGACCCAACCATACCACTTCTAGATATTCACCCAAGAGAAATGAAAGCATATGTTCATACAAAGACTTCTACACAAATGTTCATAGCAGTTTCATTTCTAATAGCTCACACTGGAAATAACCCAAATACGCATCAACAGATGAGTGGATAAACAAACTGTGAAAAATACAATGGAATACCACTCAGTAATAAAAAGGAATGAACTATCAGGTGAATCACAGAATAATTATGGGAGTAAAAGATACTAGATGAAATAGAGAGGCAATGAAGGAGATGAGGAATCTTTTGGTGGTGATGTATCTAGATTGTGATGGCTTTTTTGGTCATGTGTATGTGTCAGAATTTATCAAATTGTCTACTTTAAACATGTGCAGCTCAATGTATGTCAATTGTGTTCAGTAAAGATATTTTAAAATTCAAAAAACATTACATCTTCCTCCACTTTCCCTCCCTACCCTGTTCCTCCCTCTATTTCCTACTCTTCCCAGACTGTACACTCCTGGCTGCAATACTTCTGGTGCAAAAAAAGTCATCTATCAATGTTCTGGCTTTATCAGTTAGGGGTTGCATAGCACAGAGAAAAAAAAATCATTATTTCTCAGCATTTGGGAATTAGGTGAAGAATTTTCTCTTATGACCTTTTGAATGTTATTGGTGTACCTTGTTCCACCCTATGATTACTCTGAGGTGAGAGAAAGAAACACCTATAGTCTGGTGCCCTACTGAAATCTTCAACCCACCACATTTCTAAGTTTAGAGTTTTGTGGAGAAAAGGAATCCACCCCTCAAGGGAAAGTTCAAAAAGAAGATAAACAATAAAATAAGTTTTTTTTTTCCCATAGCACCATTTCTCAGCCTGTTTATTATTAAGATGCTAGCACTACTGTCTTTATCGTTTAGAAGTCAAACAACAAAAAAGTCTATGTTATCCATTGCAATAATTTGCATTACCTTTTTGGAAAGAGACAGCCAGAATACATCAGCATAAGTCCATTCTCTTCCTACAAACTTTATTTTTTAAATTAATTTTCTCCCTCTAATGCAATCAATTTCTTTGGACATTACCAGTGAGAAATAATTTGCAGAATCTAACACACTGTGGAATTTCATACTAACATAATTTCATGTTAATAATGATACAGTGTAGTAGCTTAGAGGCTTCTCTTGAGGCAGGCTGCCTAGATTTAAAGAATAGCTGTCAGTCACCATGTTAATATCCTGTCTAAATTTAGTGTTTATCTGCAAAATGGAGGAATTAATAGAACATAGCATAATAGTACTGCCTGTGTTGTAAGGGTTAGATGAGATACATTGAGCACAGTTTCACGTACACCACAGACACAGACAATCTTTAGCTAATATAATTATTATATAATCATAATGACACATAACATTTGGCTACTCATGCTTGGAAGACATAATGAAACTATTTTCTATGACAATGTGCTGATTTAAAGGCATTCATCTCTTATACCAGTGCTAAGCAGTAAATAACAACTGTCATCATTTCCCAAGAACTTAAGATGAAATTATAGTGAAAACTAAACAGTGGAATCATAAACTGAGGATTTATTGTGATCACACACAGTCTTTTATGCAAAGTCCAATTTACACAGTAGTAACCTAGAATTATCTGAACTGTGGAAATTGTGATACATCCTAAGAAATCTGCTCACTTATTAGAGACTTGCTGCATAATCATTCAGCTATTTGTTTCACAAATAGATTGAGGTATGCCAAGCACCATTCTAAAAGCTAAAATGCAGCAGCAGCAGCAGCAAAATGTACACAATTTTGCTTTCATGGTGTTTATAATCCAGCAAGGGAGGGAGACAATAACAAGTAATTATTTAATTACAATTGTGGTGAACCACTGAAGAAGAACAGAGTTATAAGAGCGTAAGTAATAAAGGATCCTCACTTGCTCTGTGAGGGTGATGTGCTTAGAAAAGCATTTGCCCCACAAAATGTGCTTTTTTCAAAACCACTTCCTCATTGAATCATGTTTAAGATAATACTTCGCAGATTTGGCACTTCCTAGCTTGTGATTTTGGCTAAGTTGCTTAAATTCTCTGGGCTTTAATTTCTTTGTTTATAATAACGGGTAATAACATTTAGTTTCAAGGAATAATGTGATGATTAGGAAAAAAGTATGTAAATCAGTGGCCAACACTAATTATTGTGTCTGCTTCTGCATCAAAGACATAACTGTTGTCTACTCTTGGAATCAGAAGACATTTGGATTTTAAAATATTGAATGTTATTGTAATTTATCTAAATTTTATAAAGATAAGTAGTTGGTCATAATATATACCTTTCAGGATGATAAGAATAGAGGTACAACATTTACATGTGTGTGTGCATGTATGTGTGTGCATGCACCTGTGGAGGTGGCTTCTGTTTCCTTTAGTGTAGAAAAGGATTCTAAAATGGAACCTTCTACAACTTTGGCAGTAGTTAGTGAATTATTAAATAACAATAAGGAGAAACTTGGTTAAACTGTTGAAAATGAAGACCTGCTTAATCCTGATGTATATATATTCCCTGAGACATTAGTCACGTGTCACTCCCATACAAATATGGAACCAATGGCATCTTAATGTGCACAAGTGATACGTGATTCCAAAGCAATTTTGAGTACATTTGAGAAAAGCAATAAGATCCTTTCTTCACTTATGGAACACCATTACATTACATTATAGGTTTATATTTATACCTTTTTCAACAGTTGTCTCTCTCTGTGGATAAGAGAGAGCCTCAAGAGTTTTGTTGTTGTTGATGATGTTGTTTTAATAATCACACCCCAGTAGGATTCTCAATTTATAGGAAAATGGCAAAAAATATTTTCCCCAGGATCAGCCTTTATGTCTAAAAGTACACTCAAGACTATCTTTTGGATCAGAAAGACTTATTATAGTTATTTCTAATAATAGGTAAACTCCGGTCAGAGCAGTCACCGAGAACAAATAATATTTACATAAAATAAAATTGGTAATGTTGTGAGGATTAGGAAAATATATTTCTTTCTAGGTGGATAGAATCATTATTAACATCTTTGAACATAATATATTATGAGGTTAGGCGAAGTTGTGTATGGGTTATAACTACCGACTAGAAAAGCAGATATTACATGGTGCCTATGATTTTTAAAAGTTATCTACAATTATTAATTATGATGTATTTTCCATGGATTCTAAGGTATGCCTACCCACTTTTTTTTTTTGGTCTTACTGAACACTTTCAAATTTTCTTGAATGCTTTTGCCACACATAAGGGTCCCCAGTTAATATTAATTTTTTAACTTTCCCTCTACTTAAATGTAATCAGGTATTTTCCAGATTCTCTTTTTTAGTCTATAGTTAAAAAGCCGTCAGAAGTTAAGAATATCCTGGTGGCTAAGGTAAAAGGCAAATGTTTAAATAAATAAAGTCCATTTAGATTATTTTAAATGAAAAAGAGCAAATTTATTTTAAAATTATATCTAATGTCTAATGTTTAAAATAATAAGCAGAGTAGAAGTAGTGATTTCCACCAAAAGAAAATGCCAAAACAAGATATTGTTGCTTAATGCAAAACTTATAACATTGGATTGTAGGGTTCGTAACATGTAGATATAAAATATATTAAACTAATAGTACAAAAATGGGCAGGTGGGAGGGTTATAGAAATATACAGAGGGAAAATATTAAAAACAAGACTGAACTTATGCCACCTGCATGAAATGAACTTTAAAGATTTAGAGAAGTTGAAACAAAAGTATGTAAGGAGGTATACCATGAAAACAACATGAGAAAGACAGTGTGGCTATGTTAATATCAAATAAAGTAGACTTTAAGACACAAGTTGTGTTCCCAATGACAAAGAATGTTATTTGATGATGATAAAAGATTAATCAGAAAGATAATATAATCATAAATAAAAGATATTCAAAATACATGAAGCAAAATATTATCAGGATTTAAAGGTAGAAATAGAAAAAATCACAATGATAGTTGGAGATATTTATGCCCCTTTATCACTAATAATTGAAAGAATGACTAGACACAACATCAATAAGTGTATAGAAGATTTCAATGGCATTATCAACTACTTTGACCTATTTGATATTTGTATAACATTATGACCAACAACAGACATCCTGCAGAAAAGAATAGACATTCTTTTCAAAGGCACATGGACTAGTCACCAAATAGAACATATAGTAGGCCATAAAATAAGTCCCAACACATTGTTTTTAATTTAATTTAATTTATTTATTTTTTATACAGCAGGTTCTTATTAGTTATCTATTTTATACATATTAGTGTATCCAACACATTTTTTTGTTTGTTTGTTTGTTTTTTGCAGTACACGGGCCTCTCACTGCTGTGGCCTCTCCTGTTGCGGAGCACAGGCTCTGGATGCGCAGGCTCAGCGGCCATGGCTCACGGGCGCAGCCGCTCCGTGGCATGTGGGATCTTCCTGGACTGGGGCACGAACCCGTGTCCCCTGCATCGGCAGGCGGACTCTCAACCACTGCGCCACCAGGGAAGCCCTCCAACATATTTTTAAAAATAAAATATTACAAAGTATTTATCTGATCACAGCCAGAACTAATAAAATACAAGATAGAAAATCTGACTACCCAATAGCTGTTAAAGAAATTCATTATGTAATTATAAACTGTCATTTAAAAGGAATTTGACCGTATGTTACATGCATTCATGATAAACACACTCAGCAAATTAGGAATAGAGAAGGATATCTGTTTTCACCGCTTTTATCAAAAATGAACTGAAGGGGGCTTCCCTGGTGGCGCAGTGGTTGAGAGTCCACCTGCCAATGCAGGGGACGCAGGTTCGTGCCCCGGTCCGGGAAGATCCCACATGCCGCGGAGCAGCTACGCCTGTGAGCCATGGCCACTGAGCCTGTGCGTCCGGAGCCTGTGCTCCGCAATGGGAGAGGCCACAACAGTGAGAGGCCTGCATACTGCAAAAAAAAAAAAAAAAAATTGAACTGAAGCCCTGACCAATTCAATAAAATAAGAGAAATAAATAAAGTATACAAAGATTGGTAAGAAAGAAATAAAATTATCACTATTTGATTATTTACATAAAGAATTCTAAGAACTCTACAAAGCAAATGTTAGAACCAACGAGTAGATATAGTGACATTGCTGAATACAAGGTCAATTTTTATAGTAGGCCAAATTCTAAGATGATCCCAAGATTCCCATCCATTTGATGTATACATACTTCCTCCCAGTCATTAAATGAAACCCTAATCTCTGCTAGCATGAAGGAGTTTTGCAGGTGTAATTAACATCCCAAATTAGTTTAAGTAGAGAGATTATCCTTAGTGGGTCTGGTGAGCCTTTAAATGGGACAGGACTTCTGCCGTGAGAGAGATTCAAAGCACAAGAATAATTTGACATGGGGGAGATTCTTTATTTTGAAAATGGATGGGCCCACATAACGAGGAATGTGGGCATTCCCTAAGAGCCTGGACAAAGCAATAATAAGAAGGCAAACAGGTCAACTTTAAAAATGGGCAAATTAACAAACTTCACAGAAGAAGATATATGAGTAGCTAAATAATTATATAAAAATGTGTTCAAAATCATTAGTCATCAGTAAACATCAAATTAAAACCAATATGAGTTACTATATCACATGTACTAAATAAAATGGGTAAAATTAAAATGACATAGTATATCAAATTTTGATGAAGGTGCAGAGCATCTGAAACATTTATTATAGGTGGAAGTGTAAAATAGTGCAACTATTTTGAATAATATTTTGGCAATTTCTTTTAAAATTAGATACGTGCTTATCCTATGACCCAGCAATACCAGTTCTACAAAGAAAGGAAATATATGTCTATTAAAAGACAGTTTTGTTTTTACTGTCCCCAAACTAGATACAACACAGATGTCCAATTAACATGAAGGTGAAATAACATTGTGATATATTCAGTCAATAGAATACTACTCAGCAATAAACAAAAACGAATAAAGAAGTCTACATTGATGAATCATCAAAACATTTTGAAGCCAGACACAAAAAACAGTACATATAGTATGATTCCATTTTTATGAAATTTAAATAAGTGAAATCATCTATTATAATAAGAACAATCACAGTGGTTACATGTAGGAATATTGACTGGAAGAAGGCATGGGGAACTTTTCTGAAGTAATGGAAATGGAAATATTCTGTATTTTTCTAAGATGTGGGTTACATGGTCATATGCATTTGTAAATCTCATCAAATTTTACTCTTCAGATCTGTGCAATTCATTGCATTGCAAATTATATTTTAATTAAAAACATGATGCTGTTGGGGATTTTCTAGGAGGGCTGAATGATTCACATCATTTTACTTTGTTGTCATGTTATTTATAAACTTTTAAAAGAAGTTTACCTTAAAATTGTATACAGAAAATCTCTATCAGAATATTGTTGATCTTCAGTTTGTTTTAAAAGTGAATTTTAGGACCATTAGTCATTGCTTTGGAAGTTGGACACAATGAGGTTACTAGAAGAGCTTTAAATGGTGCCACCATCAGCCTGTCTAGACAAGTTATCTAGTAGTCATTTAAATGTAGCAGAATAACTTTATTTATTGCCTTATAATTAATTAGGGCATTCAAGCCAATATGAATGAGGCCAATTCACGGAGTCAATTGCCATTTAAACACATGCTAAGTCTAAACATAATTTCTAACAGAAATTACTAGTATCAATACCTAACATAATGATCAACTATTTACAAAATTCTTTGACACCTGTCACTTTATTTAGTGCTCTTAACAACTTGATGGGGTAGGTACTTTTATCCCCATTGACCTGATGTGAAAATGGACAATCATTGAAGTTAAGGAACTCTTCTAAGAAAATGTTAAGCCATCAAGTAGCAGAGTCAAGATTCAAAATCAGATCTTCTATTTCCATGCTTAATGCTCCATCCAATATACCAGATCTGACTATTGGATGAAAACAAGGTTATTTCTTGACAAATTGGTAAAAACAAGAAGAGAAATGAGAAAATCTCTACTGCTGTAAGGTTGAGATAGTTGCCATGTTTTAAATTATAGACTAACAAACTATTTGAAGAAACTTTTACATGACTTCAATAAAAAGTCTATACAAAATAAAGTTGTTTAAATGTCTACTATCTATAATGGTTTACTAGACACAGAGTAATTATGCTGAAGGTTGTGTGCAATATTGTACAGTTTTCACCTGCAGAGCCATGAGCTGCCTTCACTTTGCCCCATTTACAACCTCTACATCACAACCGTGCTTTCACCTGTGTACATTTTTAAGATAAATTTTCGAAGTAAGTTGAGTGAAAGTGGCAGATAACTTCAGTGTGTCCCAGAATTTACAACTCATGGAAATCAGCAAATGTGCCAAAGTGATGGTAGAGCACAAAGTGTCAAAAATGATTAAAGCAGTTATAAAAAAAGGATCATTGAACCTGTTGAAAGGTCTGATTAAGAATCTCACCAATATTTAAACCTAGCGTTTTTGGAGGAGATATGGGAATGAGTGGGAAAATTGGAAATTATGCAATCAATGGACAGTAAAAATAAAAATCTAACATTTTTATTTCACTTTAGAACCTTGAGAGCTTCATTGACATGGAAACTTCTCAGCTCCTGTAGGGCTAGATCATTTACATCCTTCTTAATATCTTTTGCCAACTAACCATTTCAAAATTACAGCTAAAGACACTGCCTGTTATTTGCTATATCCTGGAACTCAAATCTCCCCTTTGAGAGCTCTGAGGCATAGCACTTAATTTCATTTGCAGAGTTTCTGCTATTCAACTTTCCACAAATTAAATGAGATCATTCATTGCTTCTCCTGTAGGCTAATGGGACTTACATTGTTTGTCCACATTTAATGTCCTAATACCTCAGTTTCATGGTCTAATGTTTAATAATGAATCAGTAATGGAATTAAATGTACTGTAAGAAAAATATTCTTCAGTTTATTATTTATTACCTTCCTATGACTCTATGGAAGGTTAGACATCTTCTAGCTCAGAGCTGCAAACTTAGATGCCTGCCAGGACCAGGCAGGCTATAAATGTGTGAACTGAACTTGATGTAAGAGAATAGAGTAAGTTGGGTCCTATGATAACCTAAAGAAAAAGATTCCTTATTTTAAGGAGTGAAAATCAGCATTAAGAAAAAATAAATAAGGAACACAGACATATCAAGTGTCTGTCGTTGGAATTTGCCCAAAGCTTCACCAGTTTTTTTGTTTGTTTGGTTGGTTTTTTAACATCTTTATTGTAGTATATCTGCTTTACAATGGTGTGTCAGTTTCTGCTTTATAACAAAGTGAATCAGCTATACATATACATATATCCCCATGCCTCCTCCCTCTTGTGTCTCCCTCCCACCCTCCCTATCCCACCCCTCTAGGTGGTCACAAAGCACTGAGCTGATCTCTCTGTGCTAGGTGACTGCTTCCCACTAGCTAGCTATTTTACATTTGGTAGTATATATAAATCCATGCCACTCTCTCACTTCGTCCCAGTTTACCCTTCCCCCGCCCCGCATAGACGTAGAGAATGGACTTCACCAGTTTTTAAACCTGATCTTACCTACCTCTTCCATTTTATAAGTTAGAAAATAACCAGTAAACAAAACAACTTAGTTTACCAAAATCATTCAAGATCCCTAGTGTAGTGCCTGAAAAACTATACCAACACTTTCTACACTTGAGAAGAATTGCAAATATTCATAATTATGACCTGAGAGAGGAAGGAAACATGCATTTTAGAGGAAGAGAAAGGCTGGCATTGGATTAAGATAAGAAACCAAACAGCAGGAATCAGAGTGCAAAGTATATTAATAAGCAAAATAAGTACCTAAGAGAAAGCAAATAAAGCGAAATGTAAGGGTGGTCAAGACAGCAGATATGGGTTTGATGATTGGACTAATTAAGGTAGAAGTGTCAACTCTATAAAAAGACCACACAAGCTAGTTGGAATATTAGATGGACAAACATGGTTTTTGGTTTTAAGCCTAAAGTCTTCAGCTTAACAGGTATTTTTAAGCCACCAAAATACAAACAAAACTGGCAGACAATATACTTCTATCAATATATACTGCTTGTGGCTTCTGTAATTAATTGGATTGTAATGTTTCTTTATGAATTTAGATTTAGAAAAGAATCACAAAATGCTTGTGTAAATAATTGTAAACAGTGAAACATTTGGAGATACAGGGGAAAACGCATTATTTATATCAAGTTTCTGTTTCCTAATAAGGAGAGGTGACAGACCCAAAATGCTAGCTCACATGAGCAAGATTTGAAAAAAGAGCAGTGATCCTGGGAATTTGACATATGTTTGCACTCATAGGATGATTGTATATGTTAGCTCTTCTGCTTTGAAGTTATATCAATTCCTGGTATTTGGTAAAAAGGAAAAAATACTAATAAAATAAGTTGTTTCATATAGTGTTGTTTTCAAGTTCTGTGTTTTACTAAGAGCTAAGAAACCTCTTAGGAAACTAACTTTTTTTATTTTTTTAACGTAGATTCACTATTCCTTTTGCTACTTTAGAAGTAACTCACTCTTTTGGCCAGTGTAGTGCTTCAGCAACTAAAAATGTGTAAAACATTTGGAAAGGTGACATTTGGCTGGAGTTTTAAAATTTGTGATTTTTAACTTGGGGAGATGTTCTGAACAATGTGTTTCTAGTTGTCCTATAAAAATCATTTCTTTGAATAAAAAAGCTAAAGGAAAGATTCTTTCATATCTGTTACTGTAAAAAGAAGCTTTCTGGGGGCAGATTTATTATGCATGAATGAAGAGACATTTAAAGTTGGAAACCCTTGTTTTTTAGTGTAAAATTGAAGAAAATGAATGAAGAATGTTCTGTTATAAAGCTGGGTGAAGGGGGACAGGATAGTAGGTGTAGTTTAAATGATTCAACTAATGAAGGCAGAAATGTTTCAGATGCAGAGAATGTTTCAGATAAACGAAACAGTTCAGATAGAAGGAATTAAGTGGAGCTGAAATCATAAGTCATATAGTCAATGTCTCCTTTGGAAGGTGGTTCAGAAAGAGGAAAGAAACAAATTGATCTATCCAGAGAGGTGACCTAAAATTCAGAGTTAAGAGCTTCTCCAGGGACTTGATATTATGAAAAATGGGGAGAAAATCAGCTTTAATGTATTCAATATCTACATTTTAATATCTGAATATGACCTGAAAGCAAACTGTTTTAAACAAGTGATGAAAGTGACTTCAAGCAAAGCAAAACTGGGAGAAAATTGTGACATTTAGAGAAATTCTGGTATCAGATGCTCCATTTGAATTTAGGCTTACTAGTGGTTTTGATTTCTGGTAATATTTGCATGACAAAGATGATTTTCTAAGGGCAACTCTTTTCTCTTAATCTGGTTGATCGATTCCTTAATCTGCCAGTCCAAGTTCTCTCTTGTTCGTCAGCCGAATACAATTATCTGATGAGATAGTGCCCTGAAAAATGTCTCACTCAGTCTCACACGCTCCCCAAAGCACCTTTCCATACATCATTTCCCTGTACATTTGCCATCATGAAAGTAATATTTCCACTGCAGAGAAAGCAATCAGATTCTAAATTATGAAATTAATTATCAATGGATTTAAACTTTCTACAGATATTTATACCTTCGAATGTTCTATTTAAGTCGAATGACAGTTAACATAAGTACAGAAAATAAGAAAATACATTTTCAAGGGCAGAGGGGGAAGATTTGCTTGTTCTGGGCACCGTAGTTCATCATAAAAATGTCAGAAGTGGGGTCAATGACTTGGCACAAATTGTATAAAACAGTCCATATAGATTGTTTTGTCTTTTGTATATAGTTTAAATTTTTTATAAATGTAAATATAAAATTATAGTGGGTTGTAAGATCCTCGAGGTCAGGTTTTGTGTCTTCTCTCCCACAGTAGACCTGTCCCTAGCACAATGCCTCATAGTTAGAATGTGACCATAAATATGTCCTAAATAAAGTCACAGTAATATTTTGTAGAAAAAAAGAATTTTGGATCAATACGCATATAATTTTATAAATAACCAGTTTTCAAATTCTATTATATTAATTAGATATGAAGATGTATAGACATGGTACATACAGTAATTAACTAGGTTTTCTAGAGCATTCCCTAAAATTTCATTGTAGTTCAAGTGACAGATACATCATACTTGGTGGAGAAAAATTGCCTTAATTTTGTAAAACCCCTGAGAAAAGGATAAAGATAAAAAATCGATATTCTTGGCCCCCCATAATAACTTGAAATAACATGTTCAGAATTCCATCGCATTCCTCCTTGAGTGATACCTGATTATAATGATGACACTTGCTTTATGTTCTGAGTGAAGACTTGCTTTCTTCTGCATTTAATGGGACACATTTTTTTTTTCTCAATGCAAGTAATACCAAAAACTAATAAAAGAGCCAGCAAGTATTAATTAAACTCCTACTCTAGGTGTTCTGGGGCTATCAAAGAACCTTGATCCTCTTCCTTTAGAATTCTACCATATAATTGGTAAACCAAGACATATAAATTTACATTACTAATAAAAATACTGGGTTATATAAAAGACCCATAAAGGAAGAAATCAGATTTGGCAAATATGGCTCCTTAATCTAAATGGCTTTTCTGTGTTTAAATTCAGGTAGAAACAACTCATCTCCTGATACTGGGATGGAGTCTAAGATTTGTTCCTTGATTTTTCTGATAGACATGAACAGTCTTCAAAGTATTTGGGACAGGGAAAATTGTTTGAAGACAATAAAAGCCTCCTTAACTTAGCCCAAGTTAAAGATATTTATTACAAAATATAATAAATATTACAAAATATTACAAAAATGCATATTTTAAAAATTTAAAGAAAAACAGAACAACCAGATTTCGGCAAGGCTGGAAAACATGAAGCTCCAGGGAGCGTGTCTGTAGGAGTTCATGGACCTTTACTCTAATGATCTGGCATTACCTCAGCTCGCAGCTTATTAGGTTTCCATATATCTTAGTTCAAATTCTCAAAAGGGAAACTGATTAATTCAGATTGATGGATTAGTTCCTCTGGGGTTGGGTAGCTACTCTTGGCTCAATCAGCCATGTCAGGGGAATGACATTGCTAATTAAGGATAAGGAAAACGAAACGAGATCTTTCTGTAGTAGACATTTTTACAATGCCTGTACCTATTTATTTATATGTAAATGTGTAATAGAAAACAGACTTTATGGGTATTAATAAAGTATCATTATCTTATTCTAAGGAGGTATATTTAATGGCAAGCTGTTGACAGTTCTTACTCCTGTGTATTCAACATCAATGCATGGCTCACAAGCTACACAACTGCTTAAGTTAAAACCCAAGTGTCCATATTGACTGGCCCCCTTAACTTACCATGCGCATCCAATCACTAAATCCTAGCTCATCTATATACTAAATAACATATTATACTGAAATCATCTATCCATGGGTGAAACTCTCCCATTATATGGTAGAATCCATGGAGGAGTAGATTGTGTTCAGATTTTTCATATTTGTATCTCTAGCACCTAACACAATGTTTGGCACAAGCAGCCCTGGCTGATACATTGATTGTAGCTTTGTGGACCCCTACAGCAGAGGACTCAGCTATACAGTGCTCACAGAAACTGAGATTATAAACATGTCTTGTTTAAGTTGCTAAGTTTGTGGTAATATTGTTATGCAAAAACAGACAGATAATATAGTGATTTTTTATGCATTAAATTAAAAAAAATTAATGACAGTCTCATTTTATTTTTTTAAGTTTTTAATGAATTTATTTATTTTTATTTATTTATTTTTGGCTGTGTTGGGTCTTCGTTTCTGCATGCGGGCTTTCTCTAGTTGCGGCGAGCGGGGACTCCTCTTCATTGTGGTGGCTTTTCTTGTTGGGGAGCACGGACTCTAGGCACACGGGCTTCAGTGGTTGTGGCACGTGGGCTAACTAGTTGTGGCTCACGGGCTCTAGAGCGCAGGCTCAGTAATTGTGGTGCACGGGCTTAGTTGCTCTGTGGCATGTGGGATCTTCCCGGACCAGGGCTCAAACCCATGTCCCCTGTGTTGGCAGGTGGACTCCTAACCACTGCGCTACCAGGGAAGTCCACAAAGTCTCATTTTAACTTCTGAATCTATGATTTTATTTTCTACCACAATATAATATTTAGCATTTAGTAATGATTTTGTATTAACTTGGCATACAACCCAACACACTGGAATGAGTCAGCAAGATGAGGACCAGATGTGGGAAAATCAGTGATATTTTTCCTTTGGTTCCTCCTCCCTGCCTCCTCTGTACTTTCTGGGACCAACATTGTAGACCATGCCCCCAAAGTGTTTCAGTTCAGAAGTCTTGTTGTTTTAGTTAGGAATCACAACTGAATCTTTTTTTTAGCTTCTGTGTCATACCTCTATACCTCTTAATTTTTCCTATAAGATTCCATGAAATTATCAGGTGCCCTGTTTTTGTCTCAAGTTCAGATCAGTCTACCATAAGTGTGTCTCTATTTCATAAAGAGGGGAACATTCTACTCCTATTCAGAAAGGAGTAGACAGTTATGATTCTTGACCTATACAGTGTTATATTGATATAACAGAGATGATTCAAATTATCATTTCCTCTTGATGGTTCCAGAGACCATGATATCCTTAGATATCTACGATATCCTGAGACCTAAAAGAAACCCATTTTAACCAATTAGGTTAATGGTATGTATGGGAAATGAATTTTACCACTCAAATACTCAGAAGAAATGACAAAACTACATAAAGAATATTGAATAAAACTAGAGGAGTGACATTTTTATATATGTAGCCTACATGATTATTCATTTATCACTGTTGTACCTGAGTATGAACTTCTGAAGCTATGTGTTAATTTATTCTCCTATCAGGAGATACTAATCTTCTAAATGGACAGGTTCTTCCTCTTCCTCTGTACTGGAGTTACCTAAGTCCACATTTGTATCAAGTTTCCACATGCTTCTAGAATTCCTGCTTCTGGGAGTGCTAGGAACCCCTCAGATTGCCTAGAAGATGCCTGAGCCTTTGAGGCACCGTCACCAAAATCCTTGAGCTTGGTGATATGCTGTCCCTCAAACTAAAGGACTCAGAACACCCAGGAGAGCATTTAGCTGTTAAGGATAACACATTTGAGTAATGGAAATTCATCAAAACAGAATAATTCTCTACTCAGAGTAAGCCTAGACAGCACAAGACAAGAAGGCAGAGGACACATGCTTTAAATTAGGAACTCCAGTCTAGCAAGAAACATTGAGTGGATCCTGAGATTTCAGTATGTGTACATGTAAGCAGCTCTATTTTTACAGGTTAGACAATCTTTGCTTTGGAGACAAAAAAGATTTCTTACCTTGAAGAAATCTGGCTACTATGATTTATAAAATCACATTACATAAACTTACTCAACCTTAAAATGTATTCAGATATCTTGGGGTTTCAGAAATGATTATTTGGGATGGGATCTGCGAATAAAACAAAAATATAAAATACGTGATTGTAAACACTGATTTTATTGTAAAAGGTAAAAAACTTAAGTCAATAATTTGCTGCAGTATATGGTCCTAGCTAAAAGGACAGAATGACTCTGTGAACATATTATATGCTACTAAAAATCCTTAGCATTACCTATTTGTAAACCAGTGATTATTTCTTTTTAGATAGTGTCCAGTTCATAAAGAAATTCAAATTTTGTATTCATGATAGAACATAGGTAGGAAATAAGAGTCTTAGTTGCCTAAGGCTAGATGTCTTTAAAAATTATTTAGTTATTTCGATGTCAATTTTTTCTTAAAAATGTAGAGTTTTATTTAAAGATTTAAAGAGGAAAATGTGTTAAGTCTATTCTATTCTATAGAATAATAAATGTTTATTATTCTATAGAAAAATTTGTATTTGAAATATTTAGGAAGGTTTCAAGGTACAAGTCTTACATTTTTTTTGTGACAGTACTTTAGTAATCTAATTACTTTGTTCTTGATGAATTCCATTTTTCCAGTATTTTAATTGACCTTAAGAAATTTAAATTCATATAGTATTTTAGTAATAGATACATTGGAATGCTTCATTAGACTTTCTACAATTCAGAAAGATTCCAGTTTTATATATTCAGAATTTTGAGATGGGAGAGGATCTCAGACAAAGTTTCAGAACACATATTTTATGTATACTAACTTAGCAATAATATGACATCAAGATACTAGATATCTTTCTCACAATCCCTTTGGAACAAAATAAATAATTAAATGATACTAAGTGATATTATTAATTTGGAATTGAATGTATACATTTACAAGCCTTGGCATAACAATGCACAGCAAAATATATTAAGGTTGTAAGGGAATATTATGTTTTATAAAAAGAAAGTGACTTTAAGCTTTTTAAAATGAGTAAGATAAATATGTTAGAACAGGAATTTACAAAATTAAAATTGTGAATATGTAAAAACATGTAGATTTTAATATTGTTTGAAACTTAACATAGAAGACAGAACTGTTTTGCCCAGCCTGAAGTCATACATATGAATCTATGCATATAACCATGCATTTAACCATAGCAAATAGACCAGATGGTGGCTAAATGAAACACTTTATATGGGCTTCAGAGATTAAATTGCTGATTGTTTTTTTCTTTCCACATTTCATAAAGTAGACCAATAGAACTTATTTCCACCACTATCAGAATCTAATTGTTAACACCTAAACATGAAACTTTTGAAGAATATGGAACTGTCATCTGTTTGAAAAGATAACACCTTCAAATTTAAATAAACTGCCACAAATCACACAAGTAAATACTGCTGTAGCCATGTAGAATGAGTTATGAATGACTCTAAAACAAAGGAAATTGTATACATATGTCTGTTAGAATGCATACTAGAAGCAGAAATATCTATATAGAAAACCTGGAACTTGATTTAGTAGTTTTATTTTTTAATATTATTATTTTTGGATTGATATACAAAGAATCTTTAAGCATGTTTATTTTGTTAGAAATTAATATTTTTACTATAAGTAAAAACCATACAATTACTGATTCACTTATAGAAAATTAAATAGAAACACCATAGTGTTAGATAGAAGTAAGTAGAAATATCAATAGGAAGTACTCATTTAAAGAAATGCAAGTGTTTGTTTTGTACCTCTGAACACTGAAATGATCTAGGAGCACTGTTACTCTGCAACATGAACCACTGTAGCTCCTTGATCACAATTTCTTTTTTTTTTTTTTTTTTTTTTTTTTCCATGTTCTCAAAGCCACTTTATTTATTTATTTATTTATTTATTTTTATTTTTTTTTTTTATTAACATCTTTATTGGGGTATAATTACTTTACAATGGTGTGTTAGTTTCTGCTTTATAACAAAGTGAATCAGTTATACATATACATATGTTCCCATATCTCTTCCCTCTTGCGTCTCCCTCCCTCCCACCCTCCCTATCCCACCCCTCCAGGCTGTCACAGAGCACCGAGCCAATATCCCCGTGCCATGCGGCTGCTTCCCTCTAGCTATCTACCTTACTACGTTTGTTAGTGTGTATATGTCCATGACTCTCTCTCGCCCCGTCACAGCTCACCCTTCCCCCTCCCCATAACCTCAAGTCCGTTCTCTAGGAGGTCTGCGTCTTTATTCCTGCCTTACCCCTAGGTTCTTCATGACATTTTTTTTTTTTTCTTAAATTCCATATATATGTGTTAGCATACTGTATTTGTCTTTTTCGTTCTGACTTAGATCACAATTTCTAATACCATTCTCAAATTTAAAAATCCAAGGTGCTTTTGAAAATTTCATGCCTGGGTCAGTGAAGATACAAGACAGGTCGAGGATATATTAGTGCACCCAAAAGAAAGTAAGATTTCACTGATTAATAGCCTAATTTCAAGAGGACATAGGAGTCCTAAAAAGAGATTCCTACTGGCCAATGTTTTAAAAATATCAACATCCAAAAGATGAAAACTGTGGCTGGTTGAAGCTTATTGAAGGAATGAAAATCAATGAGCCCATAAAGAAAAGATAAATATATTTAAATAAAATGTATTTCTGTCATTTTATTACTCAGTTACTTTGATATTATTGAGTCATTTATTGTATTTTATCTTATCTTCCATTCTGAATTAAAAACCTCCAGGGAGTCTGAAGTGATTCAACAATGCCTCTTTTTCTGAAGAACAGCAGACATAGAAACATCTACTACATAAAGAAAAGTTTTCCCAAAATTAGAGCCATAGGACTATCACAACTAAGATAAAATGACATACTCACAAATGAAGATTATTGAATCACAAATGAAGCACTATGAGAGAGTGTCAACAAAAGCAAGAAACAACCATTTATGTATGAACATTTCTGAAGAAATAAAAGATGCAATTGCAAATATGAGTGTACAAAAAGCCACCAAGTTAACAGATACATTTTTATAAAATTTAAGCAATAAAAATTATAATGGTGGAAAGTTAAATGTGCACAGTAAAATCTCACAGTAAATCACTGAATTTAAATTTAGAAATTTATAAATCCTAATATAATAGATAGCAAATAGGATAAGAACATAACAGAAAAAATTTAAAAAGCAGGGAGAGAGAAGAAATGGGAGAAGCAAAACGAGAAGAAATCAAATGTAAAATGATAGATATAAGACCCAAATTATCAACAGTTTCACTAAATGTAAATGGAGAAAACTCACCAATTAAAGATGAAGATTGTCAAATTGATTTTTAAAAAATCAGCTATGTATAGTGGTAGACAGAATAATGCCCCATCAAAGGTGTGCAAATTTTAATCCCCATAACCTGTTAATATATTAAATCAAGTACAATAAAAACACAAAAGTGACCTAATGGACTTAGGCTGACATGAATGTAATTGTGGTCCTTGGTAAGAGCAGTATTGGTGGAGTGTTAGGGACAAAACCTGACTAGAGAGGGTTGAAGGAAAAAATGAAGGTGAATAAATGGGATTGGTGACTATAAATAACTTCTTTCCACTCATATTTATTCAATGCATGTTTCTTTTCTTCAGTAAATTTTTGCTTGGTGAGGGCAGGATCACATATTTATACTCCACACAGTGCCTAATGAATTCATTTGAACAGTGTAAGTACTATCTAATATTTGTTAAATAAAATGTTATGTGATTTTTGCCTAGAAAAATGAAACTGGTGGAGAGAAAGGCATTCCAAGGTTTGGATAAGGGTGGGGTAGGGGAACCTGTACAAGACACAAAAAATTTGCTTTGAAAACCGTTTAGAGAGTATTACCTGCTATCCTAGGCTGAATAATGGCCTCTAAAGATAACCACCTCCAATTTCTGGAATTTGTCAGTTACCTCAATGTAATTACCTGAGACGGTAAGATTTTCCTAGACTACTAAATGGGTCCAAATGCAGTCACAGGTGTCTTGTAAGAGGGAAGCACAAGGAGATTTTATCAGAGAGGATAGACAAAGTGAAGGTGGTGAAGAGAGAGGCTTGAAGATATGCTGCTGGCCTTGAAGATGAAGGAATGAAAAAAATGCAGTTCTAGAAACTGGGAAACTCAGGGGAACATTTCCTCTCTGAGAACCTTCAAAGGGAGAGGGGTACTCCTGACACCTTGCTTTTAGTTCCCTAAAATTCATTTTGTACTTCTGATCTCCAGATTGTAAAATAATAAATTTCTGTCATTTTAAGCCACTAAATTTACGGTAATTTGTTCCAGCAGCAATTCTAATACGCTCATCTTCCTGGTATAGGGATTCATACTGTGGAAGACTTAAAACAATATTTGATTGATTATGTGGAATGTTTGGGGTGGTTTGAGAAATACTCATCTAGAATTTTGATAGCCTAAGGTGTCTAGGTCTTATTCTGTGAGTCATATAGGAGCAATAATAGTTTTTACATGGAAAATTAACTAGCTAAAGAGCAATCTAGGACATAGGACATATTTTTCTGATAGCAGAAGGAAAAAGAGAATGGGCATGGAAATTTTGGTGGGTATCTGGGTGAATCCACGTGTGACATGATAAGGATTTAGATAGGCATAGAGGAAACATGAAAGAGAAAAAGTAATGGTTAAAAGTAATTATCTAAAATAGGAGTCATCATGATGGCACCTCCTGGGTTGAGTAACTGGCCATAAAGATAAAAAGTTTAAAATAACTCAGCAACGCTGAAAATGGAAGACTAGAAAGATAAGGCTCTTGCAGAACTGATAATTACCAAAAAACATTATGGTGGGGAAAACCAAATGAGCCATGAGTTCATTTCTGCATTGCGTATTGAAAGGTCTAGTAGAAACTTAGAAATCTGAAATTGCTATTTTGATGAATAAGTTAAGGCCACAGATGGATATGTCTGACTACAGATGAGCTGTCTTAAAATAAAAAGACAAACAAAGGTTAAAAAATTGATTAGAAGGTGAGAGAAGGAACTCAAAATAAAGAATAGGTTGGGGAATATCTCTCATAAGTTTCCAGCTGTATGATTTCTATTTCAGTCTGACAGCTAAGACATATATCAGAATTCATATAGTAAGGAACAGGCAGGTGAGAAGAAACAAACGGGTTAGATCTGTATATTTCGTCTTTATGATTCCTTTAGTTCACAAATAGCTTTCAGACTTCCGAATTTTAGGAACTCCACACCTGATGGTCTGATGCATTTCCTTCTCCAGATGTAGTCTCTGATAGCTGGTCATTTCTTTTGTTGTTAATGAACTTTAGGGCTTGGCTCAGTCGCTCAGTTCACTATTGTGAACTGTAGTGTTGGTGTTTCATGGTCCTAAGTCATATCGTCTGTGTCTTGGGAGCCCAAAGGACTTATGCATTTTGCCTGGTTCCCTTTATGCAAACCTTTAGGCAGAGATTACTATTAAGGCTAAATGTGTTGCTTCTCCCAATATCTTTGCATTTTATTTGGAACAAGGCACCTGTTGAACTTAATTTTGGAATTCAGGCATTGCTATATAGGCTGTAATAAAAGATTCGATTTCCTTCATTTCCTTTTTCTTTTGTCTTCTTTTATTTGTTGTCTATTCCTCTCTTTTTCTACTTAGTGGGAGAAAAGAGTGACACCCCCAACTTCCTCAAGCAACACTCCATGGCTGGCCAAATCAGACAGCTCTAGTAAGGTTAATTTCAGTTCTTCTGGAGTCAACAGAAGATGGAGTGATGCTCCATTGACCATCATTCCATCTACCAAAATAACAGTTTCATTTTAATTGTGAAACTGCCAGTCTTGAGTAAGGTGCAAAATGAATCACCATGTAGTTTAATGCATTTTTGCGTTGTTCTGCTCCAGCAAAAATAGAACAACAGATGACCATAAATTTAGGGAAGCTTAATGAATTGGCAAATTATGACATAAGTAACTTGGAAGGGAGTAACTTAAATGTGTATTAACAAAGGAAGAAAAATCCTCAAACATATTATTTTGGACAGTGGAACACATTATTATTTATGATTTCTGTTTTCTTTTAATTATTATTTCCTTGATGTGGTTAACTTAAGAAAATCAGATTCAGATAAGTATAACTCCTTTAATTTTTTTTTTAAACATGGTGTTTTTGGCCAAAATTGTTGATGTTCAGTTATAGCTGAACTGCAGATTACCCCCTGACTTTCTAGTTTCACTCTCAAGAGGCACAGTGCCATTTGATTTCCAGGCACCCTGGAACGTTCAGGGTTCTATAGTAAACAACACTGATGGGGAGAGCCTCTGGGACAGAATATGCATCCCCCAGGATAGGGCTGAGTCATATAAATTCCTTATTGAAGTTTGCTGTATATCCTAGAATAATTATAAAACATAATAATTTTATATGGAAATACCAAGGACAGAAAGAAAGTGAGAGAGCGTTCTTTGAAGATTGGGTGATTTGTGTGTAATGGGCATTAATCAATTATTATTTAATTATTTTAATTTTATTAAATTAAAATAATATTTAATAAATAATATTTGATAAATATTTGATAAATTTAAATGTTTACTTTTAATTATTAATTAAAATTATTTTCAAAATAAAAGCAATTAGATCTTTTCACAAAACTTTTCATGGTTCTACAAGAAGCAAAGAAGTAAAAACCTTAAGGACCGTAAGCTTCAATACGATAAAGACTGCAAAGTGTCCATAGAATACTATAATATAGATGTAGTTTGAATTTGTGAGAGTCAGTTCAGCGATATGGCAGGGCTGGAATCCAAATTATGGAGGGCTAATGAGAAAATGCCAATAAATAATTGTAGACAATGAGAGACATTGCTTTTTCAGTGAGCTAAGCAAGAAATGGCAGGAGAAGAACGCAATGAAAAGACATTTTTGAGATCAGACTTTTGCATATTTTTTGATAGAATGAGTGTTTTAAATGGGACAGATTATTAGTAAGCTAAAATCTCACTCTGTATTAGATATGACAGAGATGCTGAGAAGACCATCCTTGGTTGCAATTTGGAGAGGGATTCTCTTCCCCTTTCATATACAGATTTCATGTTTTCCTTGAGGCCTAATTTTACACATATTTCAACAATGTTAGGTGCAATATCCTTGAGCTTTGGTAATTATGAAAAATATTCGATAAAAAGTGTGATACATTCGGGTCTGGATACAGAAGATATCCAAGCCCTCCATAAAATATTCACGTTGGAATCTTAGAAATATATTTGACTGTTCTGTGGAATTAGAGTTAACAAAAGTCAAAAGTGTCATATATACCTCCAATCTCCTTTCCCCCAGTAAAATATGGAACAACTTTATAGATGAACTTTAAGTGTCCAAACTTAAATTTTGTACAACACAGTGGGATAGTTATTAGAAAATGGAATTGTTATTAAGTATATTCACTGGAAAAAATCCCTAATGGACCTACAAAAACCAAAGGTGCAATAAAGTATAACTTGAGAGTGTCTAAAAATCTTTTAGCCTCTTAATCGGAAGAAAGGGCCTCTTAATTCTTTTATTTTACTCAACCTTCACCATCAGTTGGATGTAACTATGTGTATTTTTAAGCTTTATAACTTTCTTATAGTACACAGGGCAAAGGAAAATAATTTTTTTTCATATTTTTCTCTTTGATGTCAAGGAGACACCAATAAAAATACAATTTTAAAAAGAAGGATTTGCTCAAACCTTTAAGGCTATTGGAAAACTTAGAAAAACATACTGAATACATTTATTTTATTTAGGCAAAGCTTATTTTAAAAAAGATTTTAGGGGCTTCCCTGGTGGCGCAGTGGTTGAGAATCTGCCTGCCAATGCAGGGGACACGGGTTCGAGCCCTGGTCTGGGATGATCCCACATGCTGCGGGGCAACCAGGCCCGTGAGCCACAACCACTGAGCCTGCGCGTCTGGAGCCTGTGCTCCGCAACAAGAGAGGCCGCGACGGTGAGAGGCCCGCGCACCACGGTGAAGAGTGGCCCCCGCTCGCTGCAACTAGGGAAAGCCCTCGCACAGAAACGAAGACCCAACACAGCCAAAAATAAATAAGTAAATTAATTTTAAAAAAAGATTTTAAATTTACAACATTCATCTAAAGATTACGATGTAAAATATGACCCTAGTTATAAACCATCTAAAATACATGTTTTTGATTTTTAAACATTCATAGATCTGTTTTAAGTAATACACACATAATTTAAAAGAGTTCTTTGCCAAACTTTCTCCATGGCCCTATGCTTAGAGACAGAAGAACTGTGTTCTACTCTTGTCTGTCATCTGTTATTGTGTTACAATCGGAAGTCAGTAATTCTCTCTGAAACTCAGTGTTCTCATCTACAAAATGGGAAGATTATATGTTTTCTTAGAAGGACTGCTGTGAGGATCTAATGAGAAAATGTGAGAGAAACACATTTACAAATCACAATCGAAACATAAGGTACTATTGTTATTAGAGCATTTATTATTTTCTCCCAAAATAAAAAAAGAAAATTTCTTGAAGCATTTACGAATTTATGAAGTAGATTATATTTAAAATTCTGGTCCTAAGTATCAGATTTCCATAAAGGAAAAACATATATATTGGAAAGGGGGCAAGCAAAAACAATCTTCTACGCAACAAATGTTTACGGAAATGTTGCTGGGGATAAAACTGTGAACAAGATAGATATGACCGTTTCCCTTACAAGCTTATGATGTAAAGCAGAACCTGTAGCAGAGGTCATTTGATGCATATTAAAATTTATATTTCTGGACCCACCACAGATCTATTTAATCAGAATCAATGATAATGGAACTTGGGAGTTTACATTTTCAAAAAGCATTGTGAGAAATTCTTAATCACACTAAAGTTTGACATCAATACTCTACAGTTTATAAAGGAGTTTCCTTGGAGTGTGATTTGTATTTTGTTGGACCAAGAAAGTGGTAGCTGTCTTTCTTTCTTCTGTTGTTTATGTGGTAACTCCAGTTACCAGCTGGAAAGAGTATGGCATCATAGAAATAGCTCAAGTCTGAAGATATGGGTTCTATCAAAGAGGTATTGCACTGGGCAAGTTAAATAAACAAGGAAAATTGAATACAAGACAGTTGCAATATGGGAGAGAGACTGGATTCAACTCCACTGCGGGGGAGGGGGTGGAGGTGGGAGAGTTTTAGGCGCTGGCATGAACTAGTTGAAAAGTACTTAGTGGAGAGGTTGGTCAATGTGATTCAGCCGTCTGTGTTTACAAATTGGCGATTATTGAATTTTAGACTCCTAATCTCCCAAAACACAGGGGCACTATCTTTCTTAATGATTACACTTCAAAGGGATGACTCCCAGGTCCTTGAAAAACCAAAATTCCTGGGTTGTAAAATTGACAAGATACTGGGGGAAGATTTACATGACAAAGGGGCAAAGAAATAAGTTACAATGGCAAGTTTTCCAAAGCAAATGCTCTAAGAAATGGGAGTTTAGGGACCTAGAGTAAATAAGAAATCTAATGTTTAGTCAAGCTGAGGGAAATGTTAAGGCTGTTGTCTGTCAGTTTTACCACTGCCTCTGTCACTGTGAATTTGAACAGGCAGTTTTTTCTCTTATGACCAGAACAATGAGGGCATTTGATTGCAGGGCTTCTATTAAAACCTCTAATGCTAAAAGCCTGTGTTTCAAAGCCTGTTATTTAGCCACTATGCACTATTATTGCCTTACTGATTTTTAAAATATTGAAACAATTTTGAAATTGTTTTCAAATAGCCTCTGGCCCTCCCCGAGACTCCCAGACCTTCCCAATCTGAAGTCAGTGCTTCTAGGACCCTGCTTCAATACTAGGGTCATGGCCTTCAGATATTATTTGTTAAATATTTTGAATATCACTTCTTTATGTTATAGTCTACTTTACACTTAGTCAGAAAATGACTCTAATAAAAACATGGCATTAGCAAAAAAGGAATTCCTAAGATTTCAATATGTCATATTTCTCTAAGAATCTATGCCAGCCACTGTAATTGCTCTATATTCTCAACAAGTCTTTGATATTCTATAATATTTGTTTTCCAGACGTTAAAATGTTTTTTCGTTTATATTCAATTAAAATCTATTGATTTTGGCTCTGTGCAAAATGTGTGGGAGATCACAAATGAATCAAAACATTAAGATTTTTCCATGTACTAAAGAGAGAGAGATTTTCTACAAAGTGCTAGGAGAATACATGATTAATTCTGACTGTAGGTGATGGACGGGTTAGAGGTGAGATGTTTGGGAGAATTAAGACCATTTCTAGTAAGGTCCATCTGGAGAATGTTTGCTTGGATAGAAGATAATTTATGGAACCTATTAGAATTTTTTTTTCAAATTTTTAAAGGCTTTTTTCATGTGGAGGAAGGATTAGACTTGTTCTGTATGGCGCCAAGGCTTAGAATATGCTCAATGTGGGGAAAGTTACAAGGATATTTGGGGTTAATGCAAGAAATAATTTTTAAAATCAAAGTTAATGCAAGTGCCCTGTTCTGAACTTTCACAGCACCACAACCAGAGCCCTTTCAATAATTAAGTCAGAGATTAATTCATTGGAATTCCTCATCATACTATGAAATCCTGGGCAAAGATAGCATGGGATTTAATCCAATATCTGGTGACTTTTTCCAGCACATACTGGATATCAGTTAGTGTGTGTCAAGTGAATTAATAATCTTTTTAAAAGTGAGATTTTTAAAAAATAATGTTCCAGCTGAGTGTGGAGTGCCCATTCACAGATGTATTGTAAGAGAAATCCAGCCATCAAATAATTATTTCGATTGGATGAATTAGCACAGCCCAGCAGAAATGTCTTGTTAAAATAAAATTCCCTAAAAGGTCCTTGGTTACATATTCTGTGGACTAGATTCTGGACTTTAGCAACCAGGTAGGTTTACACAGATTGGATGTGTATAATGACACCTGGAAGTCTTTAATTCAAGTCCTAATAAAGACACCAATGCCTAGTTGAAGATGAGTAAATTGATATTCAAGAATAATTACTCCCTCTGGATTTATTGTACAATCAAATATAAATACTACAGTGATCAGTGCACTAATGGTTCACTTACTGATCATATCACTCTTTAGAGTAAGTCTAGCTGCTACAAATTTGTTAGAGTTGGTATATAAGATGAAAATTAATTTCAAGCCCTAGTCTAAGGAAACACTCTTTTATTGGTCTACTGCATGCTAAGTCATACAATATTTATCTGTCTCCTACTTTTATAAACTTAAATTGTCTAGGCTGGGATACAATGTACTGAAATCAGGTCTTTTAACACTATTTCCAAATAATAATAATCTGCCAATATGATTCCTCAAAATTTACTTTAAAATTAATATTTATCAAAATTCACTTTAAAATGAATAATTTTCTTTTACCAAATGGTTTGATATTTTAATACATATTCAGATATCTGACTTCCTGCTTAGGAACTACTAATGTTTCACAAAAATAAGACTCTTTCTGTGGTTTGATCATACTCTTTTCATTTTGTTCGATGTCCCGAGTCTTCAGAGATGAGAGGGATGCATTAAACTCTTCTTGTGGAAAGAAATCCTTGTGGTCATACATAGCAATGGATCCCTCACTGGGCACATCTGGTTTCATGCCATTAATCTACTCTACTCTCCTGGGCCTCCAAACCCCAAAAGCTCAGAGAATGATCCCACTGCAACATTACATGGACTTTGTGATTCTCTATACCCTTTCTAGCTGCAAATCTTTAACTTGAAATTCATAATTTAACAAAGGCATGAATAAAGTCAAGAGGAGAGGCAGGACGGTTGCAAAAGTCATGATGACTTTTTAAAAAGAAGCAGCGAAATGATGATGATTCCTTCTTGGTTTTACTCTTACTAATACCTTTCAAATTTTTTATGAGAAAATTATCAGAATCATCCCTGTCACAATTTGGTCTTGGACTTGATCATCTTTATATCTAACCAGTTACCTTGTCCAATATTCCAAGTGAGTATCATTTCCAGATATATTTCGCACAGTCATTAATAGGAGCTCTTAATAAAGTGGCACCCAAACTGTAGTTTTCTCGATATTACGTGGATCTGCTGCTACATTGTGACCAAAGTCAGGATATATTTTATCTGTCAAGTTCTCTGTGTCTACTGTTCTTGTCACTTCTGTCATAGATGGAAATTACGTTGATTTGACAGGATTTATTTTTCACAATGCCAAGCAGATTTTACCCAGCAACCCATGATTTCTAGGTGCTTGCAAATTGATTTTTTGATGATACCTTTCAGTAAGTTTCCAACTAAGTAGTGATGCTGACAGGCCTATAATCTTTAGGGTTGTCTTTATTTTTTTTAATCTTCGCAGAGTGAGAAAAAGAAACACACTAAGATAAGTACTGCATTTATTCTCCCAGGATAGTTGAATCCCCAAGTAGTTTTTTAAAATTTATTTTATTTATTTATTTTTGGCTGTGTTGGGTCTTCGTTGCTGCGTGTGGGCTTTCTCTAGTTGCAGCAAGCGGGGGCTACTCTTTGTTGCGGTGCACAGACTTCTCATTGTGGTGGCTTCTCCTGTTGCAGAGCACAGGCTCCAGGCACACGGGCCTCAGTAGTTGCATCACTCGGGCTCAGTAGCTGTGGCACGCGGGCTCTAGAGCTCAGGCTCAGTAGTTGTGGCGCACAGGCTTAGTTGCTCCACTGCATGTGGGATCTTCCCAGACCAGGTATTGAACCCATGTCCCCTGCATTGGCAGGCGGATTCTTAACCACTGTGCCACCAGGGAAGCCCCCCACGTACTTTTTAAATTAAAAGATTTTAGGTTAATTGTTCTTTATTTACTTTGGCAAACTCCTGGAAAAAACGGTTATAAGTCAACAGAACTTGCAGTTCAGAATGTAACCAGTGTCCAAAATTAGTCTTATAAGGAACCTTTATGTCACACCCAAATATCATATTATAGCTGTTCTATATTTTCAAGCTTTCAAATAAGACTTATGAAACTTATAATTTGAGGATTGGCTAAACTCTGCAACTAATGATATGATTTATAGTCCTTTTTATGTAAGAAAATTCATTAAACATGTAAGATTTAAGATATTACACTAAAATGTATTTCTGCCACTGGATTCATTTATCCAAAAAAACAGGTAATATTGTCCTGAATAATATATCACTCTAACAATTAAATATGAAAACCTCCAGACTGGATCAACATCTATTAGAAAGACCAAATAAAAATCAGATGTTAATTAGACTTTGTGATTATAGTCTCTGAGGAGAAAGGCTTTTAATAAACTCAATTGAAATAATATATAGCTTTAAAATATATAAAATAAAATCAAATTATCTTAAAATTGTGCTGGTCCATAGTTCGTAGAAGATAACTGATATTTTAAGGCACTTTTTGGGTGCCAACCACTACACTTAAATACTGCTAATAAAAGCCAACATCCACTGAACACTTACTCCATAATAGGAACTATATTAAGTTCTTAAAAAATTATTTCACTTACTGTATTCATCTCACAAGAGTTCTGTTGGGAAATATTATTATCATCCCAGTTTTTACGTGAGGAAACTAATACTTAGATATGTAAATAATGCATTTAACGTCATTTAAATACTGGTGGTTGAGCAGGAATTTGAAACCAGCTGTTCTGAATGTGGACTTCATGTGCCTGACTGCTTCATAACATTGTCAAATGTCCCAAACCCTCACAAGTGACTTTGAGTTAGATATTATGTTCATTTTTACACACATGGAACTCAAGACTCAGTGATGGTTAACACATAGTTTAGTCATATAGCTCAAAAGTGCCACCTGGATTCAAATTCACACTCCGTATCTCTAGAGATCTGCAGGAAAAAAAATAATAATAGGTAACCTGATAGTTCCCATTAATTGATCTGGAACAGATTAACCTATTAGTTCCAAAATAATGAACAGAATCTGGTTCTGATGGGGCACAAAGCAGATTCTTCTAGAACTCAATGTGTCTACATGTGGGTGTACCTAGGAAGTCAGGACTATTTGGAGTGATCCAGCAGGTCCCTAGGCGGCCAAGAGGGAACATCGCATAGGGATCGGAACATCTAGAAAAAAGGAAGATTTTTCTAAGATCGTTCATAAATTTTCTACCCAAATTTGCTTCTCTTTAAGTACTTATGACAGGACACTGTTTTCTCTTTCTATATATTTCTTTTCAATAACACATAAAATTAGCATCATATCATAGCATCATGGATGTATTTGGGCTAGAACGTGGTGACAGACACTGCTTCTAGACTACCCAATTATTCATTTTTCTTATTAAGAGAACCACAATTTTATTTGGGGTGGCAATGTATCCAAGAAAAATACTTGGTCTCCCAGGCTCCCTTGCAGATGGGGCTGGCTAAGGGGCACAATTCTGGCTACTGATAGCCAGGGGGTTCTGGGGAGGAAACTAACAAAAAGAAGCCTCACTCACCAAGAGAAGAGCATTTGACCCTTCTGCGTTCTTTCTTCTTAGAACATGGATGCCATTTTTAGGATATGGCAGCTTTCTTATAAACTTGAAGATAAAAGCCACCTGCTAAGAATGATGAAGGAAGATTGATGGCATAACCTATCCTGGACTACTTCTGAATCCATTTGTGCAATCCATTTGTGCAGGAGTCCCCAACCTCGGAGCCTCAAACCGGTACCGATTAGGGACCGGGCCACACAGCAGGAGGTGAGTGGTGCGCATGCGAGCAAAGCTTCATCTGCCGCTCCCCGTCGCCCCCCATCACTCACATTACCACCTGAACACACCCCCTGCAACGCCCTGCGGCGTTGCATTGTCTTCCATGAAACCAGTCCCTGGTGCCAAAAAGTTTGGGGACCGCTGTGATTTGTGTATGAAACTAACATGATATGGTTTTCTGTTTAAGCCACTGTGTCAGGAATTTCTATAATTTGTAGTCACATGAAATATTAATGGATTCCTAAAAGTTAAGAAATGCAGTGATTCCTAAACATTATTTTAGTCATAGTACAATTTCTTTAAATTACTTCATATATATATACTTCTTAAGCGCAAAACAGTTAAAAGCATTATTTCTAAGTTGAGGGAGGGGTGTTAAATATGGGCTTCCATTTTAAGCACCCCTGACTGTCCTGTTTTGGGGAAAAAAAATAAATGAGACGCAAATTAAAATTAGTGGGTTGAATTGCCGTCAGAAAGAGTGGAATGCTCATCGGCCAGAGGCTGAAGACCACCACACTCTTAACATATCGAGATTTCAGCCTTTCTCTTATGGGTGAAGACAGCCTTGTGACCCTCTTGGGAGGAAAGGCCTACGGAAACCCATGTAGGACAGATGAACACTCAGGATACTGGGTACAAAGGGGAAAGTTTACCTTACAGTTCTAAGTTTGCAAACTTCCAAAGGGCTGAAAAAGGTTCTAATATATATTTGAAAGAGGTCTTTGTGTTTGTCCAGCAAAACATTAAGGGTTCATTCATTTGCGAAGACTCCTTTTTTCTTTAACTACTGACATGCAGCGCTGTCTTATTATGGAGAGGCTAATCTCTTCAGCATTGTCCTTTATACAGGTCTCACAGGCACCTCCACAGGACACTCAGGTCCCTACAGAACATGATTGTAAATTATTGATATTGTCTCTGCATTACTAAGTCACGGCAAATCTTATTAGAGGGGGTGTCCTGCCACAGACTAAACCTGTTTTTCTCACTGGCTAGAGAAGTAGCCAGGTTCATCACAGTGTAGGTGAAGGGCTTATTAAGAGCAACCTCCCTTAGCAAGTAAGAACCTTGGGAATGTCTAAGGGCTGTGTGTATAGAAACTGGAATTCAAGGTGCGTAGTCATATTTATGTTTTGAAGATATTTTTTAAAAAAGAAAAACTGGTACTCCTCTAGATATAGCAAGTCTCAAGGGGAAAGGAAAACGGTGTTTCTAAATTCCTGGGATAATTTTGCTGAAACCAGTCTTTACCCAACACCTACAGGCTGGGTTTCACTGTGGGAAGTGGCTCTGTGTGTGAACATAGTTGTTCTGAGGGCCCTGTTCAAATGAGAGTTATTCTTGGGAATGAACTTCCTCCAAAGCATCACTGTGAATGGGCATGAGCCTGGACTGCATTTGGACCAGAGCAGAGGCTCTGTACCTGTCATGGAGTCTTTACCAAACCACTGTGGGCAGCTTGGTCCACAGGGACAAAGGAGATGCACTTTTCTGAGGCAAGTGCATCTTTTCTCCAAAGACTAACTGCAGCCTCATCCTGAGCCCCTTCACGACTTCCATCAGGGATACTTGATTGTGACCCCTCATTATCTGAGTCAGCTCCCCAAAGTGGGATCTAGAGTGTTCAGACTCACGTCTCAGACTGAGGGTTTCCTGAAAATGTAAAGGTGGAGAATTTAGAAACTTTCTACTATCACCATGGCATTCAGGGAATGGACTGGATGTATTCTTTGAACCCCAAACCCCAGTTTATATAAGTGTAAAGAAACCAAGGCCCTGAGATGCCAAGAGTCTTGACTAAATATCTTTAGGTGCACATTTGCCTCTCTGGACAGCTGGCCCTCATCTCAGCATTTCTAGAAGTTTTCTAAGAGCATAATCAACCATCTAATCCCATTTTAATCCTTTGACGTAGACTGGCTTTATTGCTGAAAATAAAATCCATCCTGAAAAGATAATTTGTCTCCACTAAAAATTCAAAATTAATTAAGTTTTATAAATTCAAAATTAATTGACAATCTTTGAGGAAAGTTTTAAATGTGTTTTGATTTGTTTTAGTGTAGTACTCAAAAGAAATGTCTCTACTGAATGCCATTTCTCTTGCCACATGAAGAGGTTTTTCTGACACTGAAATACTTTCAAAGTTCCACGTATTTCCTTTAAGACGTGATCTATACAACTCTCTCAGGTCAGGGAGAGCATTACGAGTCCCGTTTTATTTCTAAGAGACTAAAGCTCAAGACCATGTGGTGGCTGAATGGAAAACGTAGGTCAGCAGTCCCCATGTACTTAGTCCCAGATCTGTATTCTTTGCTACTACACTGCAAGCATGCCCACATTATCACATCCATTCTTATTACATGGTTCAGTCTCCATCACATTCATTTACTGAATAAGAAGATGATTTTGGGTGCCTCCCTGGTGGCGCAGTGGTTGAGAGTCCGCCTGCCGATTCAGGGGACACGGGTTTGTGCCCCAGTCCGGGAAGATCCCACATGCCGCGGAGCGGCTGGGCCCGTGAGCCATGGCCGCTGAGCCTGCGTGTCCGGAGCCTGTGCTCTGCAACGGGAGAGGCCACAACAGTGAGAGGCCCGCGTACCGCTTAAAAAAAAAAAAAAAAAAGAAGATGATTTTGATTTTCTTTTTGTTGTTGTTGTCCGTCATTGCCTAAGGGGGAAAAAGAAACCTTATACATACATTTGCCTCTTTAATGACAGAATTTAAGCAATATCTACCTTCATGTCTCAGATGGGCTGATCTTTGCATTATATGATGAATTACCAAGTTTCCATTTTCCCTTGATTTGCATGTGTTTGGGGGGTCGGGGGTGTACAGAGGGTAGAAGCAACAGGGATTGAGCGCCCTTGCCTTTAACACCACACACGAAAATTCTCTTCACCAAGAAGGCTATTTAATTTATTTTATCAAATTTGGTCATTTATTTACCAGTGTACGTTCTACACTTTCTGATTACTATTTGCATGATTTTTAATGACAAGTTTTTCTGGATATTTTATTGTAGCTATAAATATATATGTAAAATTTACCATTTTAACCATTTTTAAATGTACAGTTCAGTGACATTAAGTGCATTCACACCATTGTGCAACCATCACCAACATCCATCTCCAGAAAATTTTCATCATCCCAAACTGTACCCATTAAACAATAACTCTTTATTCATTCTCTTCTCCTCTCAGCCCTCATAACTGCTATTCAATATTCTTTCTCTATGAATTTGACTATTCTAGGTACCTCATATAAATAGAATTGTACAATATTTGTTCTTTTGTGACTGATTTCTTTCACTTAGTATAATGTCTTCAAGTTTCATCCATGTGACAGCATATATTGATACCAGAATTTCCTTCCTTTTAAAGGCTGAATATATTCCATTGTATGTTTATGCTACGTTTTGCTTATCCATTCACCTGTTGATGGATACCTGGTTTATTTCTACCTTTTGGCTATTGTGAATATGCTGCTGTTAACAAAAATCTGCTTGAGTTCCTGCTTTTAATTCTTTTCAGTATGTACTCTGATGTGGAATTGTTGGATCACATGGTAAATGTGCATTTAATTTTGGGGGGAACCACCATACTGTCTTCCAGAGCAGCTGCACCATTTTATGTGCCCTCCAGCAATGTACAAGGGTTCCAATTCTTCCATGCTTTCACTAACACTTACTATTTTCTATTTTTATATGTTGTTTTATAAGTGCTTTATAACCATTTAGCATAGTACCTTTCCTATAGTAGGCTTCCACAAGCATTTATTGCATTAATGAATGATGTTGTATCTTCTTCAGTTCATTGATATTTCTGTCCATGTAGCAAAGTATTTCTTAAATCCGGCGTCTATGGGCATCAGAATCACTTGTGGTGCTTTGTAAGAAGGCAGATTCCCAAGACCACATTCCAGGCGTATTGAATCTGGAACTCCCTAATTGGGGCTTTAGGAATCTGCAGTGTCAACAGCATCTCAGATGATGCTGGTGCACAATAAAGGTAAGAAGCAGTGCATTTGACCAGACTGTAAACCCTAGAACGTGGGACTGATCCTTTCTAACCCTTTGGCAGCTTCCCACAATAAACTCTAAAACTCTGTTTTTCTATTATCAACATTGATACATATGTATTTTAAACCTCACAAGAGCAAGTTTTGGATGGTTGTTTTTCTACAGATGTATTCTGTATGTGAGAGTGGTAGAAGCCTGCCTATGTGACAGATCATGAGCTTTGTGCTAAATAACAGGTATTGTCTGGTATCCAGCCTGCTTGGGATAATCCATGAAACATTTAGTGAATATCTTCTTTTATTACATACTGATTATCCACATCCTGCAGTTTCCTGGGATGCTGTGAGATCGGTCCTTTGAGGATGGGTTTTTGTTCTATAGAATTTGGAAACAAAAGCTCCTTCAATCAGCCTTTACCTGGCAAACCTTGTAAGCTGAGTACCCAACACAAGCAGGGGTTATGGTCGAAAGTGCACTTCTCTCTTCCATGACTTACTAAATAATGTAGCTCCCAGAGCTAGCAATGAGAGATTTGGTGTCTTGTAACCGCTATCTAGCGACGTATGTCCATCATGCTTGATGTTCATTAGTTAGATGAGATCAGTGAGTTAAAGAACTGTTAAATTTGTGTTTTCCTTTAATGGATATGTAACTGTGGTAGCCGAGTCACAGGACAGGAACTTGACAGAAAAGGACATGGCGGTAAGATAAGCTTATTGCAAATATACAACTTCATAAATTCTTTTAATAACTTGTCTTAGCTAGGTGCTTTGCCAGTTCGCTTAATAAATGTGAATGAGGAGATGAAAGAAAAATAAACAAATGCATTATTCCTATCTTTCTCTTCACGTATCCGAATTATGCATGCATGCATCTTATTAGTGGCAAATTAAGTAATGTACTAATTTTAGGTACATTTTCAGAAGGAAAACTAATTGAAAATCTATTTTGATGAAGTTAGAAGAGCCAAAAAACAATTAATGGAATTGGCAACATCTAATATTAAAGCTTTAGTTAGATTTTTTTTAATATTCTTTGAAACTCTTAATTCATTTCTTTCAAATTCTTATCAGGTAGATGTTCAGCAACTCTTTGCCAAAACTAATTAAAAGTTCCCTCCTCAAAATAGCTCAATTAATTTTTTTGACAAACATTTTTAGTCATTGCCTTTAGGACTTTTTTCTGTGAAAAAAAAAAAAGAGTATTGTCTGAGACTTATTTCTCAGTCACAGCAAAAATATTGAATGATTGGTAACAGAAATATAACCAAAAGAGAAAAATAAATTACACAATATTAGTGTTATAAACCTAATACTAGGGATTCTTACCCTTTTTGGAAGGTGCTAGTTTAACATATTTCCCTAACCTTAACTTGCTTTCTATAGTTGCAAGACTGAGGATTTCCTTGGCAGAGAATCTGGCTCAGTGACGACAGAAATTTGGCAGGTTCTTGGAAACCTTTTGTTTTGTAGTTTGAAACTGCTGTTTGCTGACGCTGATATGCCTCACAATCTTCTTATGCTCTGTCCCCTGGTTGGGATGATTAGCTACTGTTTTTAAAGGAGGCTAGCATTATATTGCGAAATATTTTCCCCTTCCAGGCAGATAGCTGTAGTTAACCAAAGACAAGACGCCCACAAAGAAAAGTTCTATCGCACAATACATTTTTATTCTACTCTGGTATCTTTTTTATTCTTAAATTGGTAGAGCCTTCATTTTGATTAACAGAAAGTTTCCTAACTTTGTCTGGTATGAAAATTGCTAAAATATATGTGAAAAATATTTTTATATTGTAGTCATATTTTAGGGCTTCAGGCAAAGCCCTAGATTCTACTCTGATTTCTGAAATGCAATGTTTAAGAGGATTGTAGGTGTTGGAAAAAAAGCAAATTGATTTATGACTGAAATTACTGTATGAAACAGCTTTTTCCTGCAGTTCAGACCCTCTGCAGCATGCTATGTGTTCAGAACTTCAAAATAAACATTAAATAATTGGGCAGAGTGAAATAGGGTTAAATAACCCCCTGAAGAATTCCATCTTCCTGCATCTGGCAAAAGGCTTTCTATCCAGGTCCCCACAGGAAATATGTTGAAGAGGCTTCCCAAGTTCCTAAAGCTGTTTGTATTCTTTTCCATAGTAACGTTTGGCTGGTTACTTGTTGTAGAGTGCCATAATTTTTGAGCAATGGAAATGACATCACCTGCAGTCAGGCTCAGGCATCATTACATAGAAGCAATATAAATATATATACATAACCACGAGAGGGAAAAAGGAGGGATCACATACTGATTCTGGGGAGGCTTTGGTAGTACTGTAATTTAAAACAGAGATGACTGCAGTAAACTGACTCTTGGGTTTAAATTACATTCAATGGCTATTCTCTGCTTAGTGAAAACTGAGAATATTGGAATTTGATGCTATAAATATTAGAGTAATGTGTGGGAAATTTTAAAATATTTCAGAAAAATCTATAGTTGTTTCAAAAGGCTTTTTTTTCCCCATGGAAGGAGGTAGACAGTTTAAAGCTGCTAAAGACAATATTTTTTTTCTTTAAGTGTGGGAAAACCAATTTCCTCAAATCCCAATACACTAACACAATTATTTTTACTTTTGAAAATGCTTTCAGTTCTTGAACATATGCATGTATTTTGAATTAGTGAAATATATTCACTTTCATGTATTTATTTGCTTAATGTTATACTGTAAATTTATTTCAATATTTCGATGCTGTCTTCCTACTTACTAGTTCAGATGGCTACATAATTTCATTTTGTAACTTGACTATAATTTATTAAAACATTCCTCATGCTTTGAACTTTAGGGTTTTCTTTTATAATGACTATAAAAATGCTGTAAAGGACATTTGCATATAAAGAAGGTTCTTATATTAAATTTTTACTTTAGGATAAATTTTCCTTTTTGGACATATAGGTCAAAGTTATCAGCACTTTTGTCACCTGTGCCATATATCAAGCTGTTTAAAATTTTTCATTTGCTATCATTATATGATAATCATATATCTCTGGAAATGTATTTCAAATTGATAAATAACTCTACTTTTAACTTGAAACACTCTTAGAAGAAAATTATACCCAAGCATGTTTTTAAATACAAGAAATGAGAGTTATGATTTTCAAGAAATCTTAGTAAATCAACCATCTGAAACTATTTACAAAGCTTGTTTAAAATTTGACTTCAGGGAATTTCAGTGGAGCAGAAAAGCAAAAATTTAGTAATTTTTCTTCTCACCAAGAGTTACTCAGAGACTTAATTTTTCTTTGAGCAGATTGGTGTGCTTGACAGGCAAAAATCATTGCTGTTGTTCATGAAATATGCCACAGACCTTATATATTATATATTAATATAACTATATATTATTATTATAATTAGAAATAAGCTCAATATTACAATAACAGAGGCAGGAGATAATTCTTACAATTACAGAGATCACAAGGTATAAGAACACTTTTGTAAGAGTCCAGTTTTTAATGCATTGACAACTTAATTTTGGATACGGCTTTCCTTGCCTTGCTTAAAATTTCTCCCTCTACACACCTGATACTCTTTTACATGCGATAGCAGATCACCTAGCAGCAACAAGAACTCAAGACTTTGGAATCCTCATGTGAATGTTAGTTCATTTATACAGTATACTAAATCTTGGCAGATTTTATCTCTGCCAGTCCATGCAAACGATGGACTCTTTATTAGTGTTTCACAGTATGGATTTCAGATCACCGTCCTTAAAAATCACCACAGATGCTTATGAAATAGTGAGCCACAACATCTTTGATAAGTCAGGAATGGCTCTCCAAGAGGGCCATGCCTTAAGTTGAGACCAGAAGCATAATTAGGAGGTACCAGAACATAAGAGGGAAGAGTACGGAGGCAGAAGGAACAGCATTTGCAAATGTCTCGTGGAAGGAGAGAAAATAAGGAATACATGAGACTGAAAGCATAGGGTGATGAAATCCCAGAGAGAGAGGATGATAGAGGAGAATCTTGGTTTAAAATCCATTAAATCACTAAAACCATCCCCTAAACAAGGAAAAATGCAGAGTCCATTTACTGAGGTTAGACCAAAACTTTTTATGTGTCATATGTGACAGTGCAAGGCAGCATACATTTCTATGGAAATGACAACATTGGATGTATTATGCCCTAATGTTTTTTTTCCCAACTCATCAGTTAATCCTGCTGCTGTGGATGTTTTTCAGTTTTACCCTACCTCAATCTGCCTAGCTAAAACCTTGGTCTTAATAACTCGACTCAGTGATGCCTAACTTAGGGATGACATTCACTTGACACATAAAACCAAAGTCCAAAATTCCTAGACTCAAGTTGTTCTTGAGCATTGCTCACCTGGGTGACTGGATTCTACAATACCCACAAACAGGCCTCTGGATATGTGAACACAAGTAAATCCGGTGTGAATCAAAGTTTGTCTCACTGAATGTGAAAGAAGAGGTCTCTGTAACCAATTGGCAACCTTTGCAGCATAGTCACAGGGAGATCACCTACATAGCTCCTGGGGATCTTCATTTCAACTCAGTTTTTTAAATGAAATTTTTATTTAATTTTAGCTACATTTTAATTCAGTGATTTTTGTTGTTATGAAACATACAGTTATCTTCCTCAGTTCATACATACCCAAATTCTGGTTTATTAGGAAGTCTCTCAATTTAGACATAAATGTTGCAGCCTATCATGTGGTCTTTAACAGATGCCCACTGTTTTTTAATAAAATAAAAATACAAAAAACTATTTGTTAAATATAATAATTATTAATACAAATACTCTTTAAAAATTTGTCAAAAATCATGACTGAGATGAATGATTAATTTCTACTACTACATATATACTGAGAAGGAATCTGAGGCTTACCTTCTATAGTTAGTGATTTTTGCCTTATGTCAACATTTTTCAAAATGGCTTTGATGAAAGACAACACTTGAGGCAACTACGGGCAATTTATGATAAAAGATCCTCTCGTTAAATAAGTTTTAAAAAATCCTAAATTACTTAGACTTCTTTTTGTCTCAAAGAGTTTTCAACAGCTTTTAATCTGGAAGTGCACATTGTAGTTCTCTTAGAACCGGATGAATATTAAGCTTCTTAAACTCATTTGTCTGGATAATCCTTGCTGTAATGGTTTCTGAAAAATGTCATGGAAGACTAGAGTTCAATGGGACACCCCAGTACACTTGGTCACAAGGGGAACAGTGGCATGTATCATCATGACAATACTGAAAACATGTGGCCTCATGACCTACTGTTGGAATTAGGTAGTAGACATCTCTTACTAAACAAGAGTATTATGGCAGTGTGGAATCAAGAAACAGAAACCACACAGCAGGTTAAACAGGAGAAGTTTAATATAAAGAATTAACAACTACAGTGAAAGTGTAACCATAATATATAAGGAAACATTATATGATACCCTAGGGTTGAGGTAGAGTAACCAAGGAAGGACAAATTCACAAAGGGTTCAGGCACCCTTGGAGAAGGTGTGGTTCAGCCCCTGGAGGACAGAGAAGCTTCTGTTTTAGCCAGGCTGGGGCTGCTCTGGAGTTTCTAGACAAGCAATAGGCCACCCTCCAGGGTGTAGCCTCAATGGGTGATTAATAGCTGGTAACAAGGAAATGCAGTGGGAATCAGAGTGTCTGTGTGGGTAAGAGGACTTCAGAGGACAAGGATTGTGCAGGGGCTGGCAGAGGGAAGAGCAGATTAGTGTTTATCTCCTGGGCCACAGTCAGTCTGCATGCAGGCTGCTCAAGGTCTCCTAGAATCAACAACTGCTCCCTCTGTGATCCTCCAAGCCACAGGCAGCTATGGGATTTGTTTCCCTGTTGAGAGGGCTGTGGAAAGATTTTTCCCAGGCCAAGGCTAAGATCATGAGGGGTGGCATTCCATTTCTGTGACTGGACAGGCTCCACTGGGTTTTCTCACATTCTCCTAACCCCTGACACTCCACCCATGCAGTACCTTGCTGTAAGCCCTTCCTCCTACAGTGTCCCTCCGGCACCCTCTACTGAGAAAGCTAAACATCGTAAAGGAGAAATGCTTAAAGAGATTTAGTCATTTGTGATGGAGCATATATTTAAGGGTACACTTGCAGGTGAACGGCAATAAATTGACAACTGACACAGCATGTCGCTTACCATTCATAATGGTGGCCTGTGTAGCAGAGTACCTTACCATCTGTCACTGCACAAGAGGAATGCTGGTACATCTATGTTTCTCACACTCCCCTCCAAGTGGAATAAAATCTGGAGGCGTGACTACCAAATCCCTGGTTTATTTGTTTGGTTTTAAACATTTTATTTTGAAATAATTCTAGGTTCATAGGAAGTTGCAAACATAGTATGGAGTGAACTCGTGCACCCTGTACCCAGTTTTTTCCAGTAGTTCCATCTTACATTACTATGGAATATTCTCAAAAACAGGAAGTTGGCATTGGCACAATGTGTATATATATTTTCACGCCATTTTATCACACGTGTAGATTGTTGTACGTTCATTGTAGTTGTTAATTCTTTATAACCAAAGCAATCAAGACACAGAACTTTTTCACCTCTACACAGATCTTGCTTCATAGTCAAACCCACCTGACCCCCATATTCATAACCCCCGGCAACCATCTGTTCTGCATATCTATAATTTTGTCATTTCAAGAATGTTATATAAATACAATCATACAGTATGTGAACTTTCTGAGATTGGATTTTTTCACTCAGCATAATGCCCTTTCATATATATATATATATATATTCAGTTAATGATTGATTTTTATCTACTCTGTAATCGCTATCTTTTAATTAGTCTTTTTAGACCATTTACATTTATGTAATAATTGTTATCAGGCCTGCTGTTTTATTTTGTTTTATCTTTGTTCCCTCTGCTTTTTGTTTCTCCCTTTACTTCTTCATGCCTTCTGTGAGTTATTGGAATACCTCAGAATCCATTTTGACTTACCTATAGTGCATTTTAACTTATTTCATGTGTGATGGATTTTTTTAAGTGCTTTCTCTAGGTGTCATGTTATACATATATAACTTATCACAGTTTATTGGCATCCACATTCTCCCAGCTTGAGTGAAGGTAGAAACTTTACGTCCTTTATCCCTTCACCATCCCTAGTGTATAATATAATTATCTCAAATAAATTCTCTACATATACTGAGTACCATATCAGATGGTGTTATATTTATTGCATCTACCATCAACATAATTTAGAGAACTCAAGAGGAGAAAGTCTGATGTATTTATCCATGATTTTGCTCTTGACGTTGTTCTTTCTTCATTCCTAGTGTTCCCAAATTTCTTCTTTTATAATTTCCTTTGTATTTCAAGAACTCCCTTAGTCATTCTTAGAGTAAATTTGGTGGTAATGAATTCTCGTAGTTTTTCTTTGTCTGAGAATGTTGTCATTTTGCCTTCATTTCTGAAGGTTAATTCTGGTAGAAATAGAATTCGGGGTTGGCAGTTATTTTCTATTAGCATTTGAAAAATATTGTGCCACTTCCTCCTAGACTCCATGGTCTCTGAGATAGATGAGATGAGATGAGATGAGATAGCCACTGTCATTCAAATTGCTTTTCCTCTATAGGTAAGGTGTCATATTTTTCTCACTGATTTCAACCTTTCCTTTTTTTTTCAAAATTTTGTTTTTCTGGAATTTGGTTTTGATGTGTCATAAAGATTATCTCAGCTTTTTTTTTTTTTTTTGTGGTACGCGGGCCTCTCACTGTTGTGGCCTTTTCCGTTGCGGAGCACAGGCTCCGGACGCGCAGGCTCAGCAGCCATGGCTCACGGGCCCAGCCGCTCCGCGGCATGTGGGATCTTCCCGGACCGGGGCACAAACCCGTGTCCCCTGCATTGGCAGGCGGACTCTCAACCACTGCGCCACCAGGGAAGCCCTCAGCTTTTTTATTATAGTTTCATATCTTTTGCTAAATTCAGGAAATTTTCACCCATGATTTCTTTGAATGTTCTTCAGCACCACCATCTTTGTCCTCTTCTTTTGGGACCCCAATGACATGAATGCTAGATCTTTTTTTACAGTCTCACTCGTCTCTGATGTTCTGTTTTTTTCACTGTATTTTCTTTGTGTTGTTTACATTGGTCAATTTCTAATCATTCTATATTCAAGTTCATTGATCCTTTTCTTTTGTCCTTTCCATTCTGCTGAGACTATCCAGTGAGGTTTTTTCTTTTCCTTTTTTTTTTTTTTTGGTTGTTTATATCTCAATTCTATAATTTCAATTGGTTCTTTTTTTCTTTTTAATTTTCTATTTGCTAAGCCTTTTCCATTTAAACATTTTTAAAGAAGGTTGTAATTGTTCATTTAGCAATTTTATGATGACTGTTTTAAAAGTCAAATAATTCCAGATATCTGAGTCATCTCAATGTTGGTGTCAGTTGATTCTTTTTCTCCTTCACATTAGGTTTTCCTGGCTCTTGGTATGACCAGTGATTTTCAGTTTTATCTGGACACTTGGGCATTTATGTTATGAACTTTGGATCTTACCTAAATCTGTTTCACAAGATGAAGGGAGGAGTTGCCTCATTATTGCCAAGTGGGGTTGAAGTTCAGTTTTCCCAGTTAGCATCCTTTGACTCCCTGGAGAGGGGCAATCCACTACTGTTAGGTGGAGGTGGGATTTCACCTTGGCTGGCTGGGAAAGGGAGAGTTCCCCCTTTATTGCTCTCCACGTTGCCCCCACTGATACCACTGCTAAAAGAGAGGCCTCACCAACAGTGAATATTGGTGAAAGTTCTAGCTGACAACTCTGTGTCCTCTGATGCAGGCAGGGAAGGGGAGAAATGTCTCATTACCACTAGGTGGTGCAGAAATACATGATCCTTACATGGCTTCCACTGATATCTTAGAGAAAGGTCTTATTACCATCAAGTGGGTATGAAAATCCTGGCTCCCACTGAGTTTTCTCTGATACGATGGTTGTGGTGGGAAGGGGAGGGGAGTCAGTGAGGGGCAAAGTCACTGGTGTTTGTGATAAATATATATTTGATCTTTGTCCCTAGTTCCTGGCACACAGCTCCTAAAACTCTTGGAACCTCTGGAGTGATGAGTGTGTTTTGTATGCTGATGAGATGACTGGTGGCTGGGGGCCCTTGATAGCTTCACAATGAGGGTTGCTAGCCAGAAACACCAAAGCATGATTAGAAGGTGGAAACTTTTAACCACCCTCCCTGACCTCCAAGGAGGAGAGAGGGGCTGGAGATTGAGTTAATCACCAGTGGCTAATGATTTAATCAGTCATGCCTATGTAATGAAACCTTTGTGAAAACTGTTTAAATGATGGGTTTGGAGAGCTTCTGGGTTGGTGAATACATCAAAGTGCTGGGAGGGTGGCACACCCCTTCCTCATACTTGCCCTATGCATCTTCTGCATTTGGCTGTTCATGAGTTGTATCCTTTAAAATAAACAGGTACGTTGAAGTAATGTACCTTCCTGAGTTCTGTGAGCCATTCTAGAAAATTACCAAACCTGAGAAGGGGGATCATGGGAACCCCCGATTTGTAGCCAGTTGGTCAGAGGTACAGGTGGCAACCTGGAACTTGTAACTGGCCTCTGAAGTGGGGGCAGTCTTGTGGAACTGAGACCTTAACCTTTGGAATTTGTGCTAATGCCAGACAGTTAGTGTCAAAATTAAACTGAACTTTAGGACACCCAGTTGGAGTCCAGAGAGTTGGAGAATTTGTTGATGTGGGGAAAAAACCCACACATATTTTGGGTATATTTCATTATTTGCCTGACATATAGCAATTATTGTCTAACACCTTTGCTAACTTTCCCCTTTCCTACTTCTTAGCTAGAGAGAGCAGGCTATTCTTAGGGAATTTTGTTTGTTCCCATTGGAGTCTTTGGGTTAGTGTCTCTTCGAGCAACATGTTCTGGATATATAAGACTAAAAGAAAACCCAGGGAATTCACCACCATCTTGCTCCTCAAGTGCAAAAGTTCCTAGGCTGTCTGCCTTCGCTCCACCTTTCAGAGTCCTCGTTTCCTTTTACATATTAGTTCCAGTGTTTTTAGCTATATTTAGAAAGAGGAATTGAGAAAAATATGTCTATTCCATCTTTATCTAGAGCCAGAAGTTCCAAATCAGTTTTGAATGTTTGGATCACCTTTTCTATATGAGAAAAATGGTTTTCCTCCTCCATTTGCCAATTTTTTTCCTCCCAACTTTCCATTCCTAACTATGCAAGGTTGGCTCAGAAACAATTCTTTCATTAAATCACCTCATGAGGTCACTATTACCAGCTGTGACAATGTTCCCACCATTGCTAATAAGATCTTGCTAATAAGATCTTTTCTGAAGTCCATTTACACATGAGACACAGGCATTTCCAGCATATGTTGATTAGATTCTCAACATATGCTGATCATTTTCCCAAACAGATATTCAGGTCTTATTGGGTGCTACTGTTTTATTGAGACTTTCTATAATAAGAGACTAATCCAAATTTATTAATTAGCAATTTATTAAAGCCAAATTTCCTGGTCTGTTCAGTCTATGGATTTGTGGCTTAAAATATCCTCTTTCCTCCTGAAAACTTTCCTATCTAGGAGGCTCCTGTTTAGCATAAATATTTGAGTGATTAAAATGAGTTAGCCAGAGATGGGGCTGGGAGTGGAATTAACAGCTATTGGGGGACTAATTCACACTAGACATTTTATGCATTATCTAATGTATTCCTCAAAATAAAGCCATAATGTATATAAATCCATTTTACCAATGAAGCTTTTGCAAGGTCACACAGTTAGTAAAACCCAACCTGGGACTGAACTCCTGCTCTAAGTATAGAGCTAGCCAGCAATCCATGAAGCATTAGTGGATAGAAAACATTTTTTTTTAAGTGAAGGATATTAGAGTAGAAAATATCACCAGACATTTCACATAGTAAGGGAAAGTATTATTTAATGAAAACAAAAGTTTGTTTCATATATATATGTGTATAAATTTATTAATGTTGTATATGCACTGAGTCCCAATGCATAAAATGTTTTTTATAATGTGGTTGGCAGTCAAAGAAGTCTGGAGCCATTGTATTAGGTGACCTTTTGAGATACTTTCACTTAACCTAAGTAAGGTTGTTTACCATACCCCCTGTGCTAATACTTTTCCAGGAAAATGCATCATCCCATAAGAGCGGAATTTATTTTTTGAAGCCCCAAATTTGCAGTGTAGAATCTTTGGGTTACAACAGAAAGTAGCTATTTCTATGATAAAAATTCATGCTAGTGTATAGCTCGTGATGCCTATGATTTTGGTATGTGTGCGTATGTGTTTGTTTCTGTTAAAAGTGCAATCTACCATTTGGTTTCTTTTTCTACTCACCACGAAACTCTATAACAAAGTTAAATTTTAATCACTTTCATAATGAGATATGAATTAAAGTAAAAAAGAGACATTACACTCCAGTGGTTAAAAGGGAAGATACTGGAGTCACACAGATGTGTTTCAAATCCAGGCTCTGTCACACAGTACCCTGGGCAAATCACTTCTCAACTTCCTTACCTGGAAAATAGTGTTCATAGTAGCAACTAACTCCTTGTGAGAATGTTGGGATTAAAACATTAAAACATACATATAAATTATTTTCAAAGTGTTTTTCTTATAGCAAAAACTTAGTAACTTTTAGCTATTAGTCCATTACTTTTAAAGTAATACATTTGCAGAAACCAAGAAAATCCTGAATGGTTACAGGAAGGAAACAAACCCCTTTCACTCCTGTTGGACTTGTTAAATTGCTCTTTTCTCAGAACATACTAAATGATGAGTGAATATTGCTCAAATTTTACTTTGTAAGTAATTATTGACTGATTTTACATAGATAGAAGAGGGAAGAAAATCATGTTTTCCTAGTTTTGTCTCTTTAGAGTCAAATGTCCTCGGCTGTACAAATCAGTCCTCTCCATAATCTAATTCTAGGTTAACTGACATAGCTTCATAGGGTCAAGAGCCAGAAATTATATAGCAAAGCTGGATTTCTACACTGAAATACAAATCCCAAGAGCTGGCACTCCTAAACACAGTGTTTGGAAAATTACTCACATGCATATCTTTGATGAAAGGACTTTTGATATTGCAGGACAACCTGGCATCATCGATGTTTCCAATGCAGAAGGGCTCCCTGAACCTCCTGCGGCAGAAATGGGAGTCCAGCGATTACCAGAAAAATGAGTGTAGTCCCAGGGGCAGTCGTTGCAGGCTCTTCCAGCCTCAAGAAAACAAATTGCTTGAACCTGAAGGAGAGGTAGCTTCAATGCCTGGACCTCCAGATCCCCCAAATCTGCCCCGCAGTGTCGGAGAAGAGATGTTGAGCTCAGAGCCTGAAGAGAAGTTTCCTGAGGACAAGAGTGACAACTCTAGGGACTATGGCCGGCCAGAAGTGCTGAAGGAGGATTCCTTGAGTGGTCGGCGCAGGATCGAACGCTTCTCCATCGCCCTTGATGAGCTGAGGAGTGTGTTTGAAGCTCCTAGGAGTGGAAACAGACAAGCCGGACCAGCTGAGTATAGCCAGAAGGTAAGGAGCCGTTGATTCGGAGTTCAAATTTACAGTAGACAAGTAAGGCATCTTGCCTAGTCTGCGATTTATTTCTAAGCATGTAATTCTTTTCCCCCTCACTGCTATTCTAGACAGATGTCCTGAAGCAACCATGTAATACAGTGTGAAATGTGGCATCCTCTTTTATTGACTTCCTCTATGGTCTGTTCCAATGGGGACCCGACCTCCTTTCACTCCCACAAAAACAGCTCTGATAGGCCCTTTTATACTGATGTTTCTTTATGTATGTGCCTTGTTTCCACAACTAAGTTGTAAGTTCCTTAGAGGCAAGGACAATTTCTTACCTGTCTTTGTACTTCAAACATCTAACAAATGGTGCTGCATTAAGCTAGAACTCCACGAGGATTTATCAGTAATGATGGTGAAATGGAACAAGTGAAGGCTCTGGAACCAGCAGTGACCTAGATTTTAATCCTGAAACCTGCTATTTACTTCTCTAGCTGCATGACACTTAACCTCGTGAATATAAATGTGTTAATCTGCTACTTCCCAGGGATCTTGTGAGAATTATCTATAATATGTGTATACCCACTGGGCATACAGTCTGGAATATTTTGTGGTAGATGATGATTATGCCTCAGTGATTATGGTATATTATAATGTCACATATAAAATATGTCTATTAGCTAAATGGTACATTTAATCAAATGCAGGAAATAGGATTAGCAACATTATTAACGAAGACCACATTTATACTTCTATTGTCAATTAAAAGCTACTACTGTTTAAACTAAATCACTTGAAGTTTTTACACTCATTAGGGCCCCTACATAAGAGAGTATAGTTGAATTTCATAAAGAATTAATAAATGATCTCAGGTTTTCCATTGGGAAGCAAACTCCATGCTCTGTTCTTTTTCCTTTTTTAACCTAGTGACAGCTAACAGGGAGGCACAGTCCTATTTTTGTTAATGGATAATTAGCCTTCATTGAAGTCTTCACAGAAATAGAAAAATTTTCAAAATAAATTATTTTGCTAATAGTTGCTCCCATGTTTTGTACTGGGACATATACAGTAGTTATGATGAGACCATTCTTGTGTATCAAGTAACTCAACTTGGTTTAATGAGAATAAGGAATATGAAGTTATATTTATGAGGTTATGTTGAAACTAGATGATTTTTCAAAAAATACAACCGCTTACCAATCTCCAGTTTGAGGACTGTTTCCCTCCTTTTTATTCTACAGGTGCAATCCTCTTTGTTTATGGCTTTATGATATTTTTTAGTTGGATGTCTAGGGATTGGGGTACACTTAATGTAGATATTTACAATGTCATTTATTTTTATCTTAATGAATTAAGAAAAGTAAAGCCACAGAAAAGAGTTTCCATTCACTCTCTGTTGACTTTAGTGTAACAATTTTGACATTTACTCAAGATAATTGACAAAAGAAATGGCCAAAGGTAGAAGTCGTCATCCTTATAAATTATGTAATATAACCCATCCTCATCCGGAGCAGTACAAAATAGTAAAAAAGAAAATGAAACATTAATAAGGGTTTCTGGTTGAAATATGAGATTCCTACTATTGGTATGCTATGTGATTTTTGGATCTGGTGCCTATAAAAATAATTATGGAAAGAAGTCAGATATGTGAAAACACTGGTTTACAAAAATGAAATTTGGTTAACATTTATTTATTTATTTATGGCTGTGTTGGGTCTTCGTTTCTGTGCAAGGGCTTTCTCTAGTTGCGGCGAGCAGGGGCCACTTTTCATCGCGGTGCACAGGCCTCTCACTGTCGCAGCCTCTCTTGTTGCGGAGCACAAGCTCCAGACGCGCAGGCTCAGTAGTTGTGGCTCACGGGCCTAGTTGCTCGGTGGCATGTGGGATCTTCCCAGACCAGGGCTCAAACCTGTGTCCCCTGCATTGGCAGGCAGATTCTCAACCACTGCGCCACCAGGGAAGCCGGTTAACATATTTAATACGCTGTGTTCTGTGTATTCTAAGGTACTATGCCATAATATGGTATTGCCCTAAATGTATGAAACGTGGATTGTACATTTAGAAATTTCTCATCTGCAGAGACACACATGAATTTTAGAATAATTTTATATAAATGAATGTTAATGTTTGCAGAACTCTCTATATAAATTCCATATGACTTCTAGAAGAAGAAGGAAAAAAGGAAAAGAAAAATGAGAATCCAATGAGGAATTAACTTACTTTCCTCCAGTGAATCATTTTATGATGTTACTAAGTGAAAAGAGTCCTAGCTCCCCTTAATTTAAAATTATATATTTCATGCAAAAGCTTAGTAATTATATACAACTTAACCCTTAACCCTTTATTTCTATAGATATCTTTCTTCTTTCTCATATCAGTACTTTCTGTTATTATTATAAATTAATAACAGTTATTTGCATAAATTATCCAAAAATATTCTAGCTACTTTATAACACTGATGCTTATATTTATGGAAACTCTCTGTTGAGATACTGGTGATGTGGGGAAAGATATTCAATATTTATGATATTTAAAGCAAGGACAGGAAATAATTACAGATAAGAAAAGTTCTTGCAATTAGCAGATCATCTCATCAATAATAAATAAGAACTGCATTTTAATGTTGCTGTAGAAGAAAACTTCAGCAAAAGGCACTTGTTAAGACAAAGTTCATAAAATTATTGAAGTTCAGTCTAAGTTTACAGAATTTTTAAAGGCATGGAATGTTTTATATATATGTATATATATTTACAGATATGCACACAAAGATATTTGTTTAAAGCATTTTCAGTGAACATAGGAAAAACATGTCTTTATTTATTAAAAAGTCTCCATTAACAGATAGTTTAGAAAAGTATTTTGTTAATTGGAAAAAGAAACTATAAGAGCCAATATTATTTTCTATAAGTAGGTAAGCTCATAAAAGAGAGATGATCTCAACCCCTAAAAGTATTCACTGTATTCCAGAGCTTTTGTTAAAACAATTTATCCTAATATAATTGCAGTAGAAAATTAATGAGAAAATCTTAAAATAATTTGCCAGCTGACATTTTATAATTTCCAAAGTGAGACACAACCTATTGTTATCATTTCTAAAACACCTTATAAAGGCAACTTTGAATGAACTTTTAAACTGAAGATTTTTATGCTCATGAGGCAGACTGTAATTCAAAGACATAAATTCACACAGACATTATCCCAAATAAAAGGTATGGAACATGATTTTAAAAGAGTTTTTAAGAATTTTACAAGAATCTAAGATTATAAATTTTGGAGAGAATGTCATATCCACTTGGAACACTAAGAAATATTAAACTGTTATTATATAAGGCAATGTATCCATTAGCATTTGCTGTGTAACAAGCCACCCCAAAATTAGCAGCTGTAAACAATAAGCATTTGTGATTGCTTACAAGTCTCTGGTGAGCTGGGAAGTTTATCTAGTGTTTTCTGGTCTCCCTCATACATCTATGGTCAGTGGCCAAGTCAGCAGGGGTCTGGCTAGTCTAGGATGGCTACAGAGCTGGGACAACTCAGCTCTGCCCCATGTGGTCTTTCCTCCTCCAGCAGGTTGCCCAGATTTATGCCCAGGTCATAGAAGTTTCAAGAAAAATAGTGGAACTTCCCGAGGCCTCTGGAGGTCTTTGCTCAGAACTTACACATCATTTCTCCATATTCTATTTGCCAAAATAGTCACAAAACAAGCCAGATTTTAATGTGCTGAAATATACTTCACCTCTTGATAGGAGGAGTTGTAAACTTACATTTGCAAAGGTAAACAGGTACAAGGAGAGGAACAATTGGAGCTACTTTGTAAACAATCTACCACAGGCAAGTTTACTTAAATACATTGAAGAATCAGAGTGGTTTAATATATCATGAATTAATGCAAATATTAGGAGGAGGACCTTACACAAAAGGATCCATGTTGACAATTATTTGTGGATAAAATTCATGTCTTATTCTTCTCTTAGATTCAGTTAATTGACTACAGTGATGATAATTATTGTGGAAGGCAGAATAGTGGCTTCCCAAAGATGTCCACATCCTGATCCCCAGAACCTGTGAATATGTTACTGATACGGCAAAAGGAACTTTGAAATGTGATTAAGTTAAGGATCTTGAGATGCAAAGATTCTCCCGAAGTATACCAGGTGGAAACCGGGTCTTTATAAGAGGGAGGCAGGAATGTCAGAGTGAGAGATAATCAGAGGAGATATGATGACAGAAGCAGAGATGGGAGTAGTATAGGGCCATGACCCAAGCAATGTGGGCAGCCTCTAGAAACTGGAAAAAGCAAGGAAAACAGTCCCCCCCTAGAGGACCCTGAAGGAATGCTGCCCTAAAGACATTTTGACTTTAGCCCAGTGACACTAACTTCAGACTTTGATATCCAGTACTATAAGATCATAAGTTTGTGTTGTTTTAAACAACACAAATTTGTGTAGTGGTAATTTGTTACAGCAGCTATAGGAAACTAACACAGTTATATTGTAGGCTCTTCAAACATTGTTAAAAATGGTTGGGTAGTATATGATTTTGAGTTTTCCTTTGTTCTTCCCTGATGAACATATTCCTATGTTTCAAAATCAGATCTTGGCTTTCTTCTACATGTAGTCGATGATATGAACGCTTGTAACTTTAAGTAACCAGGCAACATTAATAAATATTAGTTTGGGATGATCTGTATTTGATATGCAACACATAGTCACCTAAAAGGATGAATTTATCAGGAAAGTTTGGCAAAATTATTACTACTACTACTACACTACTATAATAAAAGAAGAAGAAAAGAAAGAATAAGGGAACAAATAAACACAAAGCACTTGTGAGACACACTTGCTTTAGTTCATGTTTCTTCTATGGATGATAGAATTTATATGGAATATACACACAATGTTTAAACAAAATCAACTCTTAACTCTGGGTAGTAAGTTCTGAATAGCAGCAGTGTTTAGACTAATTTGGAGCAGAACAGGTTGTACAAGTTCTTCCTTCTTTTTCTAAGTTCCTAGTTGCTGTCCATAATGCTGGGACAGTGAGACCACTGAGCAAGCCCCCCTAAAGGATCACTTCAGCCTTCACTGTGATCCCAGTGTAAATAAGGGGTTTCTTGCTTCAGTTAATAATTAATTTTTGCCTTTATTCCATTCATGTTTTTAGACTCCAAATAGTAAATGATCTGATTTTCACAGATTACTTAGTGACTTACTTGTGTTTTTAATGCACAGTTATGATCTTTCTCAAAAATCTCACTCACTTGTGCAATCAGGTTGAATTTACCTAATGTTCCAGCAGAGACTGTTGCTCTAATTTACTTAGGCCCTAAGTTGACATAGAGCATTCAAACATGAGCTGAACTTGATCAAACCCAGGAAGCACAATCACCCTATTCTAGCTAGTTGTGCTGCCTCAGAATGCATTAATTTGATCTATTGTATGATTGGAGGATTAAAGGAGAACATGAAGACACAGGCTAAGGGACTATGGACCTACATGTGCATCAGTGATTGAAAAGGATATAAACAATTAAATATGGCATAGTTTCCAGAATGTTATTTTCATTCCCTCCAATAATCAAAGCCTCTGGTTTTTCATTTAATGACCAGTTTTTCATCTCCTACTTTTTAGTTCTGCATAAAATCAAGCCTTTAAAAGCACAGGTGAGTCATGGCTTGCAGTTTGCTTCCACTACAAAATCACTTCATTAGATGCTTGAACTTATATTTGCTCCTTACACTTGGGCATGTGGGGACTCAGGGATTAATTTATCTCTAATCTCAGAGAGCAAGAAGCACTACTCTTTGCAGGCAGTTACTTTTGTCACAGCCTATGATTCTCCATCTCCCACCCTCCTGTCTCTCCAGTATTTCTGAAATAATTCCTGTCAAGCGTGATGTATTTTGTAAAAGCATCTAACGAGATGGAGGTTAGTACAGTCTTGAAAATTATTGCTGAAATATCTGTCCACCAAACTCTCAAAAATATAGAGATAAATATATTTTTTCCTATGGGAAGAGTTTTAAAGATCTTTGAAGAAAGAAAATATATTTTCCTTTGCCTGAAAAATGAGCAAGTAGATTTTGTAGAACTGAATAAATAGTTTAATGAGATCACTCCTTTATTTTTTCTGTTAGAGGATATATTATACAGAATTGTAATTTTCATTTCAGCATAGCATATAAAAGCATATTTGGTGACAAAGGATCAGCTGGAAACCTTGGCTCAGCTACTTCCTCATTGTGTGAACTTGAATGAGTTATTTCACCTCATTAATCCTTAATTTCACACCTATAAAATAAGGAAATTAATACAGCACAGGATTTTTGTGAAGATAAAGTTATATAACACCTGAAAGAGAAGAGGTATTTAAACACACACACACACACACACAAAAGAAATAACACCAAATAGCACCAAATTAATATTTCTTCTATTTTCTCTTCTCCAGTATCATTTGTGTAGCTCAGTAAATGTCCTCAGAGAAAATATTTAATCTCAATGGACTTTTGTTTTCTCACCTAAAGGCAGAAGCTTACACTCTATGGTTTCTAAAATTGGAAAAGTGCTTTGGGCGAAGCAGCTTTTATTTCAGTCTGACAACACCTTAGTCATTTGCAAAGGCCCCACTAGAAGGGCTCTCACTGAGTGGAGCAAATGTTAATGAAGCTTTCCAACATGGGTTACAATCCCATTTTGAGATGAAAAGACAATTTGTTAAATTACAGTTTTCAAAGCTTTATTAAGACCCTAGGCAGAGATATGTTTGCCACCTTCATTGTTCTTTCCGATTAAGAGAAGTCACTGGTGCTTAGTCAAAAATCCAAATCCGAAAGAGATGAGACTTACATGGTATAAAAGTGTTTATTGTATTCACACACACACACACACACACACATACACAGAACAAATTAAACTTGGACTTCAAAGACACCACAAGGATGGGCCATATTTTGTTTCATTTTGTGCTGCTTTTTCTTCACAATATAATTTGTTTTTCCAGATATTTTTAGTGTTCTTTGGTTGTTCTTTTCCTCCATTTACATGTTTATTATTTTACTGCCTCCTGTGCAGTTTTATGTTAGTTGAAGAAAAGATAGCTCTGTGATCTGATGGTAACATTCCCAACTGAACATATCTGTGTGCCCTTAAAGACTTTCTGAGGAAACTGCCATCTCGTCTCATGTGTGTCTTGCAATGATATATGCAGTCACAATATGACTGTAGAGAATGTAGTGCCAGTAACCACAGAAAGATGTTAAGCAATATTGACTCACCTTCAACTGGGAGAACTGCTGTCAGGTCATGGATTGGCATTCTTTGATATTTTACTTGAAAAACTAGTGAGGATTTGCACCCTTGTGTTATAAGAAAATTGATACCAGCTCTGCTGCCTCTGCTGCAAACCCACTTTCTTTTACCCACCCTGTCTCCCCCTGATGCTTAGCCGACATTTCTTCTTAGTGACTGAATTAATTCTGTGAGTCCCACACATGACTCTTTTTCCCCTTTCCTGTCCTCCCATGGCTGATTTTCATATGCTACCAGGTTTTTTTTTTTTTTTACCTTACCATCAGGATAAGCTAAAAGGAGAAATAAAGAAAACATTACATTGGGAAGGATGCTTAAATAGGGAGAATTTTGGTTTTTATTCAGGGCCTTTGTCTCCACCAAGGGCCATGGAAATGACATTCTAATCACTGAACCAGCAGTCCAAATGCCATCTCATCCTCACCTTCTCCCTCTCCCTAGCCCACATCTGGTCACCTCCAGAGACTATGTCAAAGCAGTTTTGTCAGAACTGAGTTAATGAGATGAACACTTGATCTGGCATCTCAAAGCATGAAGCTGAGTGCTAGACAGCGCCTGACAGACAACTGGTCCAACAGGCATTTGGGCGCCTCTTTCCAGACCAAATGGAAAGACTGGCTCAAGGCTTTGATCAAGTAAACCCCAATCCTCATCATCACTAAGCCCAACCTCACAGTCAGTGTCACATCGCAATGGCACCTTGCCCAAGGGTTCCTGACCAGGTACTGAGCAACTGGCTCTGGCCCAAAGGCTGTGCAGAGGGGAGACTGCCCTAAGCCAAAATAGGGCAGTGAACTGCATACATGTGGGCCAGAAATCTATAGCCTTCTAGGAGAAGGAAGGCCCCAGGGCAGCACCTGGGGCTTCAAGCATGGAACCCTGGGGCCACAATCTGATGTCTACTAAGGTCCAAGTCTACAGCCAGCCGAAGGCACCATTCCACTGCATATCCTTGGGGCCAATTGCTCCTGCAGGCACCTGCAAGGTGTTTAGAATTTGTCACAGGAGACCAGTGATGCTTGTTCCTGGAACCTTTGCCCCGAAGAACAGCCTCAGGGCTTTGCCTCTCTTTCTAATAACACAGGGATCCCTTCCACAGCACTCTGACAGCTAAACTTCCATGTAGTGTGGACAGACTCAGGAAACACACACACACACACACACACACACACACACACAAAACAAACTCCAAGTGATCAAAATTAATATCACCAGTAATAAGATATATTGATATCATGTACCCCCTGAATGTACTATAAAGGGCAAAATACCACTCCTATGGTATTCTTGCCAAAACTATGTAATCTCAGTTTACTCATGAGAAACATCATTTAAACCCATGTATACGGGGATGATATAAAGCAGCTGGCCATTACTCTTCAAAAGTGGTAAGGCCGGGCTTCCCTGGTGGCGCAGTGGTTGAGAGTCCGCCTGCCGATGCAGGGGACACGGGTTCGTGCCCCGGTCTGGGAGGATCCCACATGCTGCGGAGCGGCTGCGCCGGTGAGCCATGGCCGCTGAGCCTGCGCGTCTGGAGCCTGTGCTTCACAACAGGAGAGGCCACAGCAGTGAGAGGCCCACGTACAGCTTAAAAAAAAAAAAAAAAAAAAAAAGTGGTAAGGCCATGCTGGACAAATACTGCGAAACCGCCACAGATTGGAGGAGACTAAAGAGATGTGATAACTAAATTGAGGACGGGATCTTTGAATCGTGGGCCAGAAAAGAGGGCCTTAGTGGGAAAGTTGGTGAAATTCTAATAAAGTCTACATATTGCTTGGCTTCACAGTCATACTGTGACTAAATAAAATGTTAAGATTAGGGAAAGCTGAACAAATGGTATTTGGGAATCTCTGTATTCTTGCAACTTTCCCGTAAGTATAATGTTATTTCAAAATAAAAAATTAAATAAATATTATGATCATTCTTGAGGCGTTAGCACTCTGGAGTGGAGGATTATGGCCTCTTTTGTCCTGATTTTTCCAAACCTCACAGGTTTATTATTTTTATATCCCTTTGTAGACCATGATTCCTAGCTCACTACTCCTGTACTTCTAAAACTTTGGAAGTTTTAGCCATTTAATCTCTGCCTATAATCTCAGATTCTCTGCAATTAATTGTTTTTCTAGCAAGGAGAATTTAAGGAGCCTAATCAGTAGTTTAGAAGCTGAGTGTTATGGACAGCTCTGTAGTTAGATCAGCTTTAAATTTATACCCCAATTCCACTCACTGAGTTTCACTACATTTTCAGAAGTAGAGTGCTTGCCTTGTTTTTATTGTAGTTGTAGGAGGTGTTGCTGTTATTTAAACTGTTGGTTCTGTCTTGATTATAGTCCTTCTAAGTCATTGCATCAAATTCAAGAAACTCAAATTATCTCTCGTCTCAGACTCAAACTCCAGGAACTATAACTACTATTGCCGTTCTGTTGCTGATTTGACAGCAAACTTCAATCTGTAGAATACATTGCCAGCCCCTCCAAAATGTTCACCCTCTTTTTGGTGTATAAAATAGTTTTTTGATAGATTTCCCAATGCTCCTAAAATATCTTCCTTCTCTTTGGAGCTAGCCCCTCTGATGCCAACTTTCTTAATTTCATAGGCTCCCCTATCTGGTCTTTCTTACTGAGTACCAATCCCCAAGGTTGATATAGTAAAGCCTTCTTTAATGTAGTTGCCTGGTTTATTCCTCAAGTGAAGTTCTTTAACTGAACTTAGAAGTCTGGAATCATTTGAAAGGGTTGAAATTCAAGATATTTAGCATGAAGTGCACTGGAGGCACTGATAATTCAGAATGGATGTGGCTATTACAACAGGTACAGTCACCCTGGTAACCCTCTTCCTGGATATCAACCAGCCTTTAGACACCAAACTGTACCTTTATTTTAGCACCTGTTTTGCACTCACTATACTGTGTGTGGAAATCAAATGGTTAATACATTTTCCTACTTGGAAAGCTATTTCTTTGTTTAATGTGTAGTGGTAAGTGAACGCAATGAGTTTCAAACACCTGAAACAAATTCAATCTCCGTTAATGTTTCTCATCTACACCTACTACCAAATATGATTTATGGTACTTAATAGTGTACTAACTTGTTTTATGTCAATGTAAAGTCATTTATTAGACGCCATCAGACAGATTGCTCTAAACCATGGTAATACATCATAATGATGCAGTTCTCCCCCCACTGCCATTCATGGAGCCATGTCCGGAGCAAACATTTAAATTAATTAGAATGTTCTGATTTCAACCTTGATTAGATGTCAGAATCTTTTATTAATGATAAAGATGATATAAAATATATCCATTTCTGGTCATAATGATGTTATAATTTAATCTCTTTCCCATTTACCTTTATTTTTGAGTGCTGGGGCAATTTTTTTAAGATAAATTTATTTATTTATGGCTGTTTTGGGTCTTCATTGCTGCGTGCGGGCTTTCTCTAGTTGCGGTGAGTGGGGGCCACTCTTCGTTGTGGTGCGCGGGGCTTCTCATTGTCGTGGCTTCTCTTGTTGCAGAGCATGGGCTCTAGGCGCACGGGCTTCAGTAGTTGTGCCATGTGGGCCCAGTAGTTGTGGCTTGCAGGCTCTACAGCACAGGGTCAGTAGCTGTAGCACACGGGCTTAGTTGCTCTGCTGCATGTGAGATCTTCCCGGACCAGGGCTCAAACCCATGTCTCCTGCATTGACAGGCAGATTCGTAACCACTGTGCCACCAGGGAAACCCCTAGGGCAATTTTTTTACTTGTGTTTTGAAATATGTTTGAAATTCTCATAGGAAAGGAAATTCAAAGTATAAAAAACAACAATAAAAACAAACAAAAATCAGGAGTACCACAGACAAATTTTCTTTCTCTTCCATAGCCCCATATACACACACACTAATACATAGGCTTTTAAAAATATATTTTATGTTTAAAAGTAAATTTGAGAGGATGTAGGGCATGTGTCAATGTCTCTAAAAACACTTATTTATCCAGGACCAGCAATTGTGTTTTCCCTGAGATATGTTTCAAGTTTGCTCTTTGGTTTATAGGTATAGCTTTTTTTGCAGGTCCCACGTATTTTTGATGTTATCCCTGAATGCCTCACCTCATCCTAACATTGGTCTGCCCCTAGACCCCTGGAGGATAAGGCACTGTGCTGCTGTGAATGGCTAGCAAGTACTAATTTTTAAACACAGTATTTGCCAGGTACTTTGTTGAAGGCTTCATGAGTATTGCTGCCCATTTAATACTCACAGTCATCTTAAATTCAGAACTATCATTATTCCCATTTTACAGCTGCAGGGTGGATAAGTTAAATAACTAGTCCAAGGATACACCATTGGTAAGTAACAGAGCAGGGATCTGAACCCAAGTCTATCTCAATCCAGAACCCATAATATTAATTACTACTCTCTGAGTGTTCTCTGGATTCATATTGTCCATTTTCATACAAGATCTCACAGCTGTGTTTCTGGTATAAATGGATCTTAGCCAGTCATAGAAATCACACAACTCTTCAACTTTGTATACCACAAACACTACTTGATATACTCAGTTCTAAGACATTTTTTCGCATGTTAACATCTTTGAAATTGACATGCTTCTTGTAGTCAATGGCATTTCATAGTTTGCCGGGATTTTCCCCTTTTCTTAGAGGTGCATAAAATAATGATGTCATTTTACTTTGATAAAATATGGCATAAATAAACTTCATATTTTGAATAAATACATTTAAAAATAAATACATTAAAAAAAATACATTTAAAAATGACCATTGTGTGCCAGCTATGTAAGCACTTGAAATATATTTTCTCTTTTAATTTTCATAACTACCCTATAAGGTAAGCTAGGACACCATCATCATTATGCAGATGAGAAAACAGAGGCTTAGTAAAAATAAACCCTCTTTGTCTAAGGTCCCTCTGTGAAGAGGTTGAAAAAGGAATTGTCCAAACAGGCTGAGTCCAGAGGCTTTATTCTTTTTTTTTAATTAATTATTTATTTTGGCTGCGCCGGGTCTTAGTTGCTGCATGCAGGATCTTTTATTTGCGGCATTCAGACTTCTTAGTTGTGGGGTGCATGGGGGATCTAGTTCCCTGACCCAGGATTGAATCCTGGCCCCCTGCACTGGGAACATGGAGTCTTACCCACTGGACCACCAGGGAAGTCCCAGAGGCTTTATTACTAAAGGCTAGTTTTTGTATTATGTCTATTTGGCTAATAGCGTTTAGAGTAAGCTGAAATTTTCTACTCTAATGAACAAGAAACTTTGTGCAAAATAACTTCCACACTAACAAGGAGCTTAATGAAGAAGTGAAAGCAATCAATGATGGCTTATTTATTTCTCCTTCAAGGGCTAGGAATAGAAGCAGAGATGATTTTAGTGTAACTTGACCCAAAGAAAGATATTTAGAGATATTTGAAGAAAAAGAGAGAGAAAAAGTGAGTTTTTTTTATATTCACTAGTTTTATTTTTGAGATTCCACATATAAGTGATATAACGCAGCATTTGTCTTTCTCTGACTTATTTCACTCAGCATAATACCCTCCAAGTACATTCATGTTATTGCAAACGGCAAAAGATCATTATTTTTTATGGCTGAGTAGTATTACATGTGTATGCATATATATATATATATATATATACACATACACACACACACACATATATACATATGTATACCACATCTTTATCCATCCATCTGTTGATGGACACTTGGATTGCTTTCATATCTTGGCAATTGTAAATAATACTGCTATGAACATTGACATGCATGTACCTTTTTGAATTAGTGTTTTCATTTTTTGGATAAATACCTAGGAGTGGAATTGCTGAGTCATTACGGTAGTTCGAGTTTTAGGTTTTTGCGAAACCTCCATTCTGTTATCCATAGTGGCTACACCAATTTACATTCCCACCAACAGTGTGCGAGGGTTCCCTTTTGAGACATTTTTTAAAAGAAAAGAAAAAAAACTTTGCAGTTTATTTTAATACTCATTATAAGGCAGATTCTCTAATTGATAAAATCTAAATGTAGAGGAACCCTCTAACTATGAGAAATTTAGAAGCCTAAAAGCTGCTGAAGAAGGCAACCAGAGAGGAGGAAGATAGTAGGTCAAGACCAAATAAAATTTTTTTAATTTAATTAACAGGAATATAGTCTGCTTCTTTCTGCTTTTTGTGCTTCTTTTTAATTCTCTGAATTACTTACTGTGGACAGTCGCTCAGATTCATTCTTCTCTTTCTGTGATTTCAATTTTTGACCCTATGTAGATGATGCTGACATGTTTATCTCAATCTTACCCTATTACCTCAGCTCTGTCCCCCCAGTGTTTAACTCATTCTGAAAACTTCCATGTGGATATTCTTCAACCACCTCAGAATGCCCAATTCTGAGCTCATTATTCTCCACCTAAATCAACTTCTTACCCAAAGCCCATATATTTTCAATGACAACACCTTGTGTGCAGTGACCAAGAGTTCTCTCTGATAGTTTAATTTATCCTGCTCATTCGCCTTCAACTCCACATTTCCCAATTTCTCTTTTCACTTTTCATTTATCACCTAGCCCTTGTCACTTCTTGCCTACGTTAGTACATTACCTTCCTGTCTGGTATCTTAGTCCTTTATGGTAAACCTTTTATTATCCAGGCTTCATCTCAGTTATATAATCTCAGCTCTAATTTCCACTGTCATGGGCTTGTATACAATATCATATACTTATGTATGTCATCTACATACATTCTATTTTTTTTTGTCTTAAAAAGTACATTTTTTATACTGTCTTTCTTGAACTTTGTACATAAATTTGCTAACAGTACAGAATACTGGTTCTTCCTCAACACAGGTGATTCTGATCCAGTAGATATGATACGGATACCCAAACTTCACATTGTCAGTAACCACCCCGAGTGTTTCCCCTATGTGAATCTATTGATCTCATGTTTAGAAATACTGTCTTATACACTATAGCCATTTTTTAACTCTTCGCTGAATAATGAAGGTGTACAAGACATGCCCCCTCTGGTTTACAGTCAGCTGGTTCAAATTTCTCTCCATTTGGAGCAGTAGTGCTTGTATGCATGGTGCTGGAAGCAGTTAAGAGTGGGCATAGTATATTCTTTTTTCTTTTTTTTTTTAACATCTTTATTGGAGTATAATTGCTTTACAATGCTGTATTAGTTTGTGCTGTATAACAAAGTGAATCAGCTATATGTATACATATATCCCCATATATCTTCTCTCTTGTATCTCCCTCACATCCTCCCTATCCCACCCCTCTAGGTGGTCACAAAGCACTGAGCTGATCTCCCGTGCCATGCGGCTACTTCCCACTAGCTATCTGTTTAACATTTGGTAGTGTATATATGTCCGTGCCACTCTCTCACTTCGTTCCAGCTTACCCTTCCCACTCTGCGCGTCCTCCAGTCCATTCTCTACAACTGCATCTTTATTCCTGTCCTGCACTTAGGTTCTTCAGAACCTTTTTTTTTTTTTAAGATTCCATATATATGTGTTAGCATACAGTATTTGTTTTTCTCTTTCTGACTTACTTCACTCTGTATGACAGACTCTATGTCCATCCACCTCACTACAAATAACTCAGTTTTGTTTCTTTTTATGGCTGAGTAATATTCCATTGTATATATGTGCCACATCTTCTTTATCCATTCATCTGTTGATGGACACTTAAGTTGCTTCTATCTCCTGGCTATTGTAAATAGAGCTGCAATGAACATTGTAGTACATGACTTTTTTTGAATTATAGTTTTCTCAGGGTATATGCCCAGTAGTGGGATTGCTGGGTTGTATGGTAGTTCTATTTTTAGTTTTTTAAGGAACCTCCATACTGTTCTCCATAGTGGCTGTATCAGTTTACATTCCCACCAACAGTGCAAGAGGATTCCCTTTTCTCCAGACCCTCTCCAGCATTTACTGTTTTTAGATTTTTTGATGATGGCCATTCTGACTGGTGTGAGGTGATACCTCATTGTAGTTTTTTTTGTTGTTGTTTCTGTTTTATTATTTTTATTGTTTCTACCTTTTATACTTTCAACCTGCATCTTTTTTTTTAAACATCTTTATTAGAGTATAATTGCTTTACAATGGTGTGTTAGTTTCTGCTTTATAGCATAGTGAATCAGCTATACATATATCCACATATCTCCTCCCTCTTGCATCTCCCTCCCACCCTCCCTATCCCAACCCACTAGGTGGACACAAAGCACTGAGCTGATCTCCCTGTGCTATGTGGCTGCTTCCCACCAGCTATCTACTTTAGATTTGGTAGTATATATAAGTCCATGCCACTCTCACTTCGTCCCACCTTACCTTTCCCCCTCCCCATGTCCTCAAGTCCATTTTCTTCTTCTGCATCTTTATTCCTGTCCTGCCCCTAGGTTCATCATAAACTTTTTTTTTTTTTTTTTAGATTCCATATATATGTGTTAGACTACCATACTACCCAGCAATCCCACTACTGGGCATATACCCTGAGAAAACCGTAATTCAAAATGAGTCATGTACCACAATGTTCACTGCATCTCTATTTACAATAGCCAGGACATGGAAGCAACCTAAGTGTCCATCGGCAGAAGAATGGATAAAGAAGCTGTGGCACATATATACAATGGAATATTACTCAGCCATCAAAGGAAATGAAATTGAGTTATTTGTAGTGCGGTGGATTGACCTAGAGTCTGTCATACAGAGTGAATTAAATCAGAACGAGAAAAAATATACCTTATGCTAACTCATTATAGTTTTGATTTGCATTTCTCTAATGATTAGTGATGTTGAGCATCCTTTCATGTGTTTGTTGGCAATCTGTATATCTTCTTCAGGGAAAGGTCTATTTAGGTTTTCTGCCCATTTTGGGATTGGGTTGTTTTTTGTTTTTTTTTTTTGATATTGAGCTGCATGAGCTGCTTGTAAATTTTGGAGATTAATCCTATGTCAGTTGCTTCATTTGCAAATATTTTCTTCCATTCTAAGCATTGTCTTTTCATCTCATTTATGGTTTCCCTTGCTGTGCAAAAGCTTTTAAGTTTCATTAGGTCCCATTTGTTTATTTTTGTTTTTATTTCCATTTCTCTAGGAGGTGGATCAAAAAAGATCTTACTGTGATTTATGTCAAAGAGTGTTCTTCCTATGTTTTCCTTTAAGAGTTTTATACTGTCCAGTCTTACATTTAGGTCTTTAATCCATTTTGAGTTTATTTTTGTGTATGGTGTTAGGGAGTGTTCTAACTTCATTCTCTTACATGTAGCTGTCCAGTTTTACCATCACCATGTTTTGAAGAGGTTGTCTTTTCTCCACTGCATATTCTTGCCTCCTTTATCAAAAGTATAGTGACCATACGTACATGGACGTGTCTCTGGGCTTTCTGTCCTGTTCCATTGAGCTATATTCCTGTTTTTGTGCCAGTACCATACTGTCTTGATTATTGTAGCTTTGTAGTATAGTCTGACGTCCGGGAGCCTGATTCCTCCAGCTCCATTTTTCTTTCTCACGATTGCTTTGGCTCTTCAGGTTCTTTTGTGTCTCCATACAAATTTTAAGATTTTTTGTTCTAGTTCTGTAAAAAATGCCATTAGTAATTTGATAGGGATTGCATTGAATCTGTAGATTGCTTTGGGTAGTAGAGTCATTTTTCACAATATTGATTCTTCCAATCCAAGAACATGGTATATCTCTCCATCTGTTGGTATCATGTTTAATTTCTTTCATCAGTGTCATAGTTTTCTGCATACAGGTCTTTTGCCTCCTTAGGTAGGTTTATTCCTAGGTACTTTATTCTTTTTGTTGCAGTGGTAAATGGGAGTATTTTCTTGATTTCACTCTCAGATTTTTCATCATTAGTGTATCGGAATGCAAGAGATTTCTGTGTATTAATTTTGTATCTGCTACTTTACCAAATTCATTGATTAGCTCTAGTAGTTTTCTGGTAGCATCTTTAGGATTCTCTATGTATCGTATTATGTCATCTGCAAACAGTGACAGGTTTACTTCTTCCTTTCCAATATGGATTCCTTTTATTTCCCTTTCTTATCTGATTGCTGTGGCTAAAACTTCCAAAACTCTGTTGAATAATAGTGGTGAGAGTGGACAACCTTTTCTTGTTCCTGATCTTAGAGGAAATGGTTTCAGTTTTTCACCATTGAGAACAATGTTGGCTGTGGGATTGTCATATACGGCCTTTATTATTTTGAGGTAAGTTCCCTCTATGCCTACTTTCTGGAGGGTTTTTATCATAAATGAGTGTTGAATTTTGTCAAAGCTTTTTCTGCATCAATGAGATTATCATATGGTTTTTCTCCTTTTCTCCTTCAATTTGTTAGTATGTTTTATCACATTGATTAATTTGCGTATATTGAAGAATCCTTGCATTCCTGGTTTAAACCCCACTTGATCATGGTGTATGATCCTTTTAATGGGCTACTGGATTCTGTTTGCTAGTATTTTGTTGAGGATTTTTCCACCTATGTTCATCAGTGATTTTGGTGTGTAGTTTTCTTTTTTCATGACATCTTTGTCTGGTTTTGGTATCAGGGTGATGGTGGCCTCATAAAATGAGTTTCGGAGTATTCCTCCCTCTGATATATTTTGGAAGATTTTGAGAAGGATAGGTGTTAGCTCTTCTGTAAATGATTGATAGAATTTGCCTGTGAAGCCATCTGGTCCTGGGCTTTTGGTTGTTGGAAGATTTTTAATCACAGTCTCAATTTCAGTGCTTGTGATTGGTCTGTTTATATTTTCTGTTTCTTCCTGGTTCAGTCTCGGGAGTGCACTCTATTTTATAGTGCTGCATTTTCAATTACAGAGTCACTAACCACGTGTGGTTACTTTAACTGCAATTAATTAAAATTGAATTAAATTCAAAATTCATGTCCTTAGTCACATTAGCCATATTTCATGTTCTCAATAGCTATATGTAGCTAGTGTTTATTGTTTGGACAGCATGGGTATAAAGCATTTTCAACATCTCTGAAAGTTCTATTGGGCATTGCACTCTAGTAGCTCCTATACAGGGCTCCAACATCCCCAGTAAAATGCTCCTAGTGTTGGATGTGTTCTAGAATTCTTCTGGTGTATTCCAGTCTATATCTCTGCCTTTCCACTTCGTACTAATGACTCAGGTGGACTTTGCCTAACTTTCTCTTTTTGATTTTGCCCCTGAATGCTCAGCATACTGTACTGTTGGAACCTGTCCAAGGAGCAATACCAAGGGAAGGAGAAGCCAAGCCAATGTATCTACTTACAGTAATTTATTTATCATGAATGCTGAGCATGATATTGGGACTGATTTTAAGCCTATATTGGGTACAAATAATCTTCTTAAGCATGCTGGGCTGGATTTTCTTATTTAACAAAACTTTAAAAAATAATCTATTTCCTTTCTTCCAGCTCTTTATTCCATGCAGACACCTGTCCAGTGGTGCTACCATGGGGCCCTTTATGCCTATAGAAGGGTTCTTTAGTTTCCTCCAACTACCATGTCAAGATAATATTCCAGATGTTGATATTCACATTTTTAATAATAAACTTTATTTTTAGGGAAAAGAAAGTTTAGAGAAAAAAATGAGTAAAATACAGAGTTCCCATATCCCCTCTCCCTTCAACCTCCAGTTTCCCCTATTACGAACATCTTGCATTAGTGTGATATGTTTATTAAAATTGATGAGCCATTATTGGTACATTATTACTAACAAGTCCATAGCTTGCCATCATTTGGAATTCTCAGTATTTTGAATTTTAACCTTTCTAATAAGTGTATAGTGAGTGGCTTGATTTTTTTTCTACTTATTATGTCTTGCTTCTGCCCATTGGTGCTAAATTGACTTTAATTTTTCACTATAATTGGGTGTATCTAACTTTGGGGTATAAGTTTGTTTTGTTTTCTTTATTTATGACAAGATGCTCTTTTAGTTCTATTTTATATATTATTTTACTCTGTATCATTTCAAATTCAATTCCGCATTTTGCTGTTTAAGAATGAATTATACATATCTGATCTATACGGCAACAATATGTCCTGCTTTGTAGGAACAGTCCTGGTTTACATATGTTGCCGCAGCATAATTTTTAATAGAATTCTTTCCATTCTCAAAAGTGTCCCAGTTTGAGTGATAAATTATTTTACTACCTTGCTTGATTATCCACCTGGATTATAAGGCAAGAACACATCTTCTCTTCCTTTTCCTTCCCTCTGTTGTTTTTAACAGAGTGCCAAGCGTGTTGGGTGTACTCATTAAGTACCTTAGGAAGGGGTGCATGGAAAGCCCTTGTTAAAATGAGCTGGCTCTTTCAGGGTCTACTCTCCAGGTTCATGTGCTTTAGCATTTCATCCTTAGGACTCAGCTTCAAGGTAACCTTATAGGAATTCTTCAGCCTGCACTGCCTATAGTTGTACTCCTTCTGCTGATTTGACAGCAGGTGTTTAATAACCTGATGTCATTTGTCCCTTGCATATGGTCAACTCAGCCAAAGCAATCTTTTCAGTGGCTGTGTGCCAGCTTCTCTGGGTTGGACACCCTGTGTTATTACTCTGTATGCCTTATAGATGACACTGGTGAAATTGTGCAAGAAATGGACATGAAGGAATTAATGCTACTTTTATAACCATTTTTATGTCTGAAGTCTGATGTTACTTTCACATCAATTTATATCTACCAGCCTATCAAGGGATAAACTGCATTCCTGATTCATATTTATTCCATTTTGCCCCATTTGTTATTATACAGTGACCTGGAGCATGCAGCTAATATCAGAGAGAGCTTCCATTTCACTGTTGCATAGATTCTCTTGGTAAAGTCTACCTCATGACTATTGACTTACACCCAACCCCACTGCCATCACCAGTTCAGGAAAGTCCTCATAATGTACTGTGACTTGTTGTATGACATGTTTTTTTCTACCCTAGAAAATGTTAAGTAATAATCAATTATTACCTACTCTTCTAAATTATAAAATATTTTAGGCATAGAGAAAAGAATAAAAATATATTCCGCATCTTCTTGCAGCTGTACATCAGAAATGCAGTGCTGAGAGGCTCTCAGATACTGGGGTCCAGTATGTATATACCACATGGTGTTGAAAGACATTTATGTCTACCAAAAAGCTTTATCTTATGCTAATGTCCAAACTCCCTTTTCCCATAATATATGAAGATTTCTACATAGAACAGAAGAAAGTAAACTCAGCAGATGCAGAACTCAGAATAAATAATAAAAATATACTGCTCCAGGGCTTCCCTGGTGGCGCAGTGGTTGAGAGTCCGCCTGCCGATGCAGGGGACACGGGTTCGTGCCCCGGTCCGGGAAGATCCCACATGCTGTGGAGCGGCTAGGCCCGTGAGCCATGGCCGCTGAGCCTGCGCATCCGGAGCCTGTGCTCCGCAACAGGAGAGACCACAACAGTGAGAGGCCCCCGTACCGCAAAAAAAAAAAAAAAAAAAAGATATGGTAATTAAATTTACTGAAGTAGAATGATAAGAATCAGAATCTTAAGACTCAGATGTCTTTGAGTCAAACTCCCTCCCAAGGTTGAAATTCATATTATATCCTGGGCAGATGGCAACCCAGCTTCCCTTTAAATACTTACAGTTTCAAGGAGTTCATGCTTTTGCAAAGCAGTTCTTTCAATTGTCAGATGGCTCTCTTTCTTTCTTTCTTTCTTTTTTTTTTTTACATCTTTATTGGAGTATAATTACTTTACAATGGTGTGTTAGTTTCTGCTTTACAACAAAATGAATCAGTTATACATATACATATGTTCCCATATCTCCTCCATCTTGCGTCTCCTTCCCTCCCACCCTCCCTATCCCAACCATCCAGGTGGTCACAAAGCACCGAGCTGATCTCCCTGTGCTATGCTGCTGCTTCCCACTAGCTATCTATTTTACGTTTGATAGTGTATATATGTCCATGGCACTCTCTCACTTTGTCACAGCTTACCCTTCCCCCTCCCCATATCCTCAACTCCATTCTCTAGTAGGTCTGTGTCTTTATTCCCGTCTTACCCCTAGGATCTTCATGACATTTTTTTCCTTAGATTCCATATATATGTGCTAGCATATGGTATTTGTCATTCTCTTTCTGACTTACTTCACTCTGTGTGACAGACTCTAGGTCCATCCATCTCACTACAAATGACTCAATTTCGTTTCTTTTTATGGCTGAGTAATATTCCATTGTATATATGTGCCACATCTTCTTTATCCATTCATCCAATGATGGACACTTAGGTTGTTTCCATCTCCTGGCTATTGTAAATAGAGCTGCAATGAACATATTGGTACATGACTCTTTTTGAATTATGGTTTTCTCAGGGTATATGCCCAGTAGTGGGATTGCTGGGTCATATGGTAGTTCTATTTGTAGTTTTTTAAGGAACCTCCATACTGTTCTCCATAGTGGCTGTACCAATTCACATTCCCACCAGCAGTGCAAGAGTGTTCCCTTTTCTCCACACCCTCTCCAGCATTTATTGTTTCTAGATTTTTTGATGATGGCCATTCTGACTGGTGTGAGATGATATCTCATTGTAGTTTTGATTTGCATTTCTCTAATGATTAACGATGTTGAGCATTCTTTCATATGTTTGTTGGCAATCTGTATATCTTCTTTGGAGAAATGTCTATTTAGGTCTTCTGCCCATTTTTGTTTGTTTTTTTGTTATTGAGCTGCATGAGCTGCTTGAAAATTTTGGAGATTAATCCTTTGTCAGTTGCTTCATTTGCAAATATTTTCTCCCATTCTGAGGATTGTCTTTTCGTCTTGTTTATGGTTTCCTTTGCTGTGCAAAAGCTTTGATGTTTCATTAGGTCCCATTTGTTTATTTTTGTTTTTATTTCCATTTCTCTAGGAGGTGGGTCAAAAAGGATCTTGCTGTGATTTATGTCATAGAGTGTTCTGCCTATTTTTTCCTCTAAGAGTTTGATAGTTTCTGGCCTTACATTTAGGTCTTTAATACATTTTGAGCTTATTTTTGTGTATGGTGTTAGGGATTGCTCTAATCTCATACTTTTACGTGTATCTGTCCAGTTTTCCCAGCACCACTTATTGAAGAGGCTGTCCTTTCTCCACAGTACATTCCTGCCTCCTTTATCAAAGATAAGGTGACCATATGTGCGTGGGTTTATCTCTGGGCTTTCTATCCTGCTCCATTGATCTATATTTCTGTTTTAATGCCAGTACCATACTGTCTTGATTACTGTAGCTTTGTAGTATAGCCTGAAGTCAGGGAGCCTGATTCCTCCAGCTCCGTTTTTCGTTCTCAAGATTGCTTTGGCTACTCTGAGTCTTTTGTGTTACCATACAAATTGTGAAATTTTTTGTTCTAGTTCTGTGAAAAATGCCAGTGGTAGTTTGATAGGGATTGCATTGAATCTGTAGATTGCTTTGGGTAGTAGAGTCATTTTCACAATGTTGATTCTTCCAATTCAAGAACATGGTATATCTCTCCATCTATTTGTATCATCTTTAATTTCTTTTACCAGTGTCTTATAATTTTCTGCATACAGGTCTTTTGTCTCCTTAGGTAGGTTTAGTCCTAGATATTGTATTCTTTTTGTTGCAATGGTAAATGGGAGTATTTTCTTGATTTCACTCTCAGAGTTTTCATCATTAGTGTATTGGAATGCCAAAGATTTCTGTGCATTAATTTTGTATCCTGCTACTTTACCAAATTCATTGATTAGCTCTAGTAGTTTTCTGGTAGCATCTTTAGGATTCTCTATGCATAGTATCACGTCATCTGCAAACAGTGACAGCTTTACTTCTTTTCCAATTTGGATTCCTTTTATTTCCTTTTCTTCTCTGATTGCTGTGGCTAAAACTTCCAAAACTATGTTGAATAAGAGTGGTGAGAGTGGGCAACCTTGTCTTGTTCCTGATCTTAGTGGAAATGATTTCAGTTTTTCACCATTGAGGACGATGTTGGCTGTGGGTTTGTCATATATGGCCTTTATTATGTTGAGGAAAGTTCCCTCTATGCCTACTTTCTGCAGGGTTTTTATCATAAATGGGTGTTGAATTTTGTCAAAAGAGTTCTCTGCATCTATTGAGATAATCATATGGTTTTTCTCCTTCAATTTGTTAATATGGTGTATCACGTTGATTGATTTGCATATATCAAAGAATCCTTGCATTCCTGGGATAAACCCCACTTGATATGGTGTATGATCCTTTTAATGTGCTGTTGGATTCTGTTTGCTAGTATTTTGTTGAGGATTTTTGCATCTATGTTCATTAGTGATATTGGCCTGTAGTTTTCTTTCTTTGTGACATCCTTGTCTGGTTTTGGTATCAGGGTGATGGTGGCCTCGTAGAATGAGTTTGGGAGTGTTCCTCCCTCTCCTATATTTTGGAAGAGTTTGAGAAGGATAGGTGTTAGCTCTTCTCTAAATGTTTGATAGAATTTGCCTGTGAAGCCATCTGGTCCTGGGCTTTTGTTTCTTGGAACATTTTTAATCACAGTTTCAATTTCAATACTTGTGATTGGTCTGTTCATATTTTCTATTTCTTCCTGATTCAGTCTTGGCAGGTTGTGCATTTCTGAGAATTTGTCCATTTCTTCCAGGTTGTCCATTTTATTGGCATAGAGTTGCTTGTAGTAATCTCTCATGATCTTTTGTATTTCTGCAGTGTCATTTGTTACTTCTCCTTTTTCATTTCTAATTCTATTGATTTGAGTCTTCTTCCTTTTTTTCTTGATGAGTCTGGCTAATGGTTTATCAACTTGGTTTATCTCCTCAAAGAACCAGGTTTATCTTCTCAAAGAAGCAGCTTTTAGTTTTATTGATCTTTGCTATCGTTTGCTACATTTCTTTTTCATTTATTTCTGATCTTATTTTTATGATTTCTTTCCTTCTGCTAACTTTGGGGATTTTTTGTTCTTCTTTCGCTAATTGCTTTAGGTGCAAGGTTAGGTTGTTTATTCAAGATGTTTCCTGTTTCTTAAGGTAGGATTGTATTGCTATAAACTTCCCTCTTAGAACTGCTTTTGCTGCACACCATAGGTTTTGGGTTGTCGTGTCTCCATTGTCATTTGTTTCTAGGTGTTTTTTGATTTCCTCTTTGATTTCTTCAGTGATCACTTCGTTATTAAGTAGTGTATTATTTACCCTCCATGTGTTTGTATTTTTTACAGATCTTTTCCTGTAATTGATATCTAGTCTCATAGCGTTGTGGTCGGAAAAGATACTTGATACAATTTCAATTTTCTTAAATTTACCAAGGCCTGATTTGTGACCCAAGATATGATCTATCCTAGAGAATGTTCCATGAGTACTTGAGGAAAATGTGTATTCTGTTGTTTTTGGATGGAATGTCCTATAAATATCAATTAAGTTCATCTTGTTTAATGTATCATTTAAAGCTTGTGTTTCCTTATTTATTTTCATTTTGGATGATCTGTCCATTGCTGAAAGCGGGGTCTTAAAGTCCCCTACTATGTATGTGTTACTGTCATATTCCCCTTTTATGGCTGTTAGTATTTCCCTTATGTATTGAGGTGCTCCTGTGTTGAGATGGCTCTTTTTCGTAGAAGGTTAATCTTCATGTTGAGGTGAATGTCTACTGGGAATATCCATATTCTGAATAAAGTTTTGCCCTTTGAAGCAACACAATATTCTGCATTTGTCACTGCGGGAAATGACAGAGTATGTCTAACCTTGGGGGCTCAGGACACAGCTTTGCAGTAGGAGGTGAGGTTGAGATACTCCTGACTGAAGAGTCATGGCCAAACCTGTACATGACAAGGGCATGATATGACTCAGCAGGTTCAAGCTAAGGAAAGACAGATGCCTTGAAAACAAAACGACAGAAAGTTTGGATGTTAATTAAGGAATCTGTACTGCAGAGGTCAGCCAATATATTTGAGTATCTTTCTTCAAAGATATTTTTAAATATTTGTTTGCGAGTTTTATGCTTATTTTTTCAGCAGACAAATCAGGAATATATTTGTAGACCCACTTGGGAGTGCCAGCAATTTTGACAGAGACCAATGTCATTGTCTTTTTTTTGTTTGTCCAAGTGTTGCAACAAGCACTTGGGTTAGGAAGGTAGAGAATTTGACAACTGTGGGATCCATCCAGCATTTTTATTATCTTCCTTGAGTGCAGTTCATACTCCTCAGAGCTTAGCACCCTGTGGTACTGTACTGACATAATATGTCCCTTTTGAGGCTTTACTTTTTCTGGCTAGGCTTCAAATCAAGGATTTATAGCAGTTTTATTTGTATAGATAGATACCAAATGTGTTATTTTCATCTTCTAATTTTTATATTGAAAACATTTTCTTCAATTATAATTTCAGTCACAAATACATATATACTTATTCTTTTTTTTTTTTTTGACTGATTATGCTGGCGCACATCCTCTTCCTCCTCTGACCATTGTCTCCTCTGTCATGACAAGCAGGTTAAGGGCCAGAGTTGAAGAAGAGCCTTCCTAAGTGCTTCTGGCACTAGAACCCTCTTTCGTAGGATGCCAGATAACAGAATATACCCTCTCCTCCAACCACCACAGTCAGCCCATACACTCCCAACTCTGTCTCTCAGCATCCAGCTCTATGACACTTTTTTTCCCAGTTTTATTGAGGTATAATTGACAAGTAAAATTGTAATATATTTAAAATATACAATGTGATGATTTGATATATGTATATATTGTGAACGAATTCTCCTCACTGAGTTAATTAAAGCATCCATCACCTCATATATTTAACTCTTTTGTTTGTTTGTTTCTGGTAAGAATGCTTAAATGCTTAGCAAGTTTCAATTATACAGTACAGTGTTATCAACTATGGTCACCATGTCATATATTATATCCTCAGACCTTATTCATTTTATAACTGAAAGTTTGTATCATTTTACTAATCATTCCCTATTTTCTCTGTCCCAGAGCTCCTGACAACCACTTTTCTCCTCTCTGTTTCTTTTTTTTTTTAATTCCACATATAAGCGGTACCAGGGAGTATTTGTCTTTTTCTGTCTGGCTTATTTCACTTAGCATAATACCCTCCAGGTTCATTCATGTTGTCAAAAATGACAGGATTTCCTTCTTTTTTAAAGCCGAATGTACATGCACACACAGACACACACATTTTCTTGATCTATTCATCTGTTGAATGACACTTAGATTACTTCTGTACTTTGACTACTGTGAGTAATCCTGCAATGAACATGGGAGTACAGATACCTCTTCGACATAATGGTTTTATTTCCTTTGGATATATAGCTAGAAGTGGGATTCCTAGATCATATGGTAGTTCTATTTTTAATTTCTTGAGAAACCTCCATATTGTTTTTTGTAATGGCTGTACCAGTTTACATTCCCACTAACAGTGCACAAGTGTTCCCCTTTCTCTACATTCTTGCCACCATTTGTTCTCGCTTGTCTTTTTGACAGTAGCCATCCTAACAGCTGTGAGTGATATCTCATTGTGGTTTTGATTTTCATTTCCCTGATGATTAGTGATATTGAGCACCTTTTCATGAACCTGTTGGCCACTTGTATGTTTTCTTTGGAAAAATATCTATTCAGGTCCTTTGCCCATTTTTAAATTCGGTCATTTGGTTTTTTGCTATTGATTGTATGAGTTCATTGTATATTTGAGATATTAACCCCTTATCAGATATGTGGTTTACAAATACTTTCTCCCATTCCGTAGGCTGCCTTTTCATTTCGTTGAGCAGAGGCTTTTTAGTTTGATGTTGTCTCTGTTATTTATTTTTGCTTTTGTTGCCTTTGCTTTTGTTGTCAAATCCAAAAAGTAATTGCCAAGACTAATGATAAGGAGCTTACTCCCTAGGTTTTCTTCAATGAGTTTTATGGTTTCAGGTCTTAGATTCAAGACTTTAATCTATTTTGAGTTGATTTTTGTGTATGGTGTAAGATAGTGCTCCAGTTGCATTCTTTTGCATGTGCCTGTCTAATTTTCCCAAGACTATTTATTGAAGAGACTCTCCTTTCCCCACTGTATATTCTTAGCTCCTTTGTCAAAAATTAATTGACTTGATATGCATGGGATTATTTCTGAGCTCTCTATTCTGTTCCATTGATGTATGTGTCTGCTTTTATGCCTATACTATTACTGTTTTTGTGTGTGTGTGCACGGGCCTCTCACTGTCGTGGCCTCTCCCGTTGCGGAGCTCAGGCTCCGGACGCGCAGGCTCAGCGGCCATGGCTCACGGGCCCAGCCGCTCCGCAGCATGTGGGATCTTCCCGGACCGGGGCATGAACCCGTGTCCCCTGCATCGGCAGGCGGACTCTCAACCACTGCGCCACCATGGAAGCCCACTATTACTGTTTTGAGTCCTATAGCTTTATAATATAATTTGAAATCAGAAAGTTTGATGCCTCCAGTTTTGTTCTCCTTTCTCAAGATTTCTTTAGCTATTTGGGGTCTTTTGTGGTTCTGTGCAAATTTTAGGATTTTTTTTCTATTTCTGTGAAAAATGCCACTGGAATTCTGATAGGGATTGCTGAATCTGTAGATAACTTTTGATAGTAATTGTGGTTTATGGTGCCAAGTTTAAGAGTGATGGGAGAATAATATCACTGAAGGATTTAATGAGTCATTTAAATTTAAAAATTATTGAGGATTCCATAGAGCTGACATTTAAATGTTGATGTCTTTTATCCTTATTGCAAAGGCAAGAAGATGGTTTATCTTGTTTTGATTAGAAAATGAATCTTGCAGTCTGATTTTTAATATTAAGGATCACTAAAACTTTAATAGTGTGTAGGTTTTTCTCTCCCCTTTATTACTCCCCAATAGTTTGTGCCAACACTGCCTCACTGAATGTGTTTTTCTCTATACTAAAAGGATTACAGGCTGTGCTTTCACATATAATAGGTAATAGCTATATTTATCAAAAATCTTGTCAACTCTGCATTTAGACAGCTGTCAGCTTACATTCAGTTTTGTTCTCTGGAACATCTGAGGGAGGCTCAGTATTAAACATTTAATACTTTGTATAAAAGGTTTATACAGTTTTCATTGAGCCTTTTAATTCAGTTTCTAAGTTAGATTTTCACCTTCTTACATCACAGATTCACCAAGCTCCTGTAATTACTGAATGACTGGACATGCATTCAGGAATATTATCTTTCCCATTGTTAGGTATGTTCTGGGAATGTCTATCAAAAAGAACACCAAATTCATACTACTTTTTAGTTTATAGCATAGTTTTAATTTCTCATCTATTGTGATTTAATAGATGCTCCATGCACCATAATCACCTCAACTCACTTGATGCAACTGACTATCTTTGCATAAACACATATCCCAATGTCCATAGCAAAAAATATTTATGTATATGTCTGATCCCTCCCCACTGTTCTCATGGGGAAGGACTCTGTCAAAATTCATCTTAGTGTCCCTAGTGGTTAGCAGGGTGATAGGTACAGGACAAGTGTGCAATCCATGTTTGTTTAATAAATAAATCCGTCTTGAAGCAATTCTGTGCCTTTGACAGTTACATATATAAGATTTGAAGGACGATTGCCTGAGCTTATTTGGTTTTCTGAAGACTTTTCTATTATTCACTTTATTTGTTGGGTTAAATATTTGCTCATTTCACATTGAAACACAGTTCTCAAGTTTGTAAAATGTTTTCCTGCCTACCTACCTTCTTTCGTTATTACAACTATAAAACAATCTGTCATTGTTGAAACCTGGCCAAACCAATAATCTATATATACATCCATTCCCACTTAAAGTGTAGAAAGATATCCGTCTTGATTTAAAATAGCTACCATGGAGAGGAGCTTCAAGACGGTGGAAGAGTAAGATGTGGAGATCACCTTCCTCCCCACAAATACATCAGAAATACATCTACATGTGTAACAGCTCCTACAGAACACCTACTGAATGCTGGCAGGAGACCTCAGACCTCCCAACAGGCAAGAAACTCCCCATGTACCTGGGTAGGGCAAAAGAAAAAAACAGAGACAAAAGAATAGGGATGGGACCTGCCCCAGTGGGAGGGAGCCGTGAAGGAGGAAAGGTTTCCACACACTAGGAAGCCCCTTCGCAGGTAGAGACTGCGGGTGGCGGAGGGGGGAAGCTTCAGAGCCACGGAGGAGAGCACAGCAGAAGGGGTGCAGAGGGCAAAGTGGAGAGATTCCCGCACAGAGGATCGGTGCCGACCGGCACTCACTAGCCCGAGAGGCTTGTCTGCTCACCTGCAGGGGCGGGCGGGGCCTGGGAGCTGAGGCTCGGACTTCGGTTGGATCGAAGGGAGAGGACTGGCGGCGTGAACACAGCCTGAAGGGGCTAACGCACCACAGCTAGCCGGGAGGGAGTCCGGGAAATAGTCTGGACCTGCCGAAGAGGCAAGAGACTTTTTCTTCCCTCTTTGTTTCCTGGTGCTCGAGGAGAGGGGATTAAGAGCGCTGCTTAAAGGAGCTCCAGAGACAGGTGCCAGCCGCGGCTAACAGCACGGACCCCAGAGACAGGCATGAGACGCTAGGGCTGCTGCTGCCGCCACCAAGAAGCCTGTGTGCGAGCACAGATCACTCTCCACACCTCCCCTCCAGGGAGCCTGTGCAGCCCGCCACTGCCAGGGCCCCGTGATCCAGGGACAACTTCCCCAGGAGAACGCACGGCGCGCCTCAGGCTGGTGCAAAGTCATGCTGGTCTCTGCCCGCCGCAGGCTCGCCCCGCATCCGTACCCCTCCGTCCCCCCAGGCCTGAGTGAGCCAGAGCCCCTGAATCACCGGCTCCTTTAACCCCGTCCTGTCTGAGCAAAGAACAGACGCCCTCAGGCAACCTACACACAGAGGCAGGTTCAAATCCAAAGCTGAACCCCAGGAGCTGTGCAAACAAAGAAGAAAAAGGGAAAGCTCTCCCAGCAGCCTCAGGAGCAGTGGACTAAATCTCCACAATCAACTTGATGTACCTGCATCTGTGGAATACCTGAATAGACAACGAGTCATCCCAAATTGAGGAGGTGGACTTTGGCAGCAACAATATATATATATTTTTTTTTTCCCTTTTTCTCTTTTTTTGACTGTGTATGTGTATGCTTCTGTGTGTGATTTTGTCTGTATAGCTTTGCTTTTACCATTTGTCCTCGGGTTCTGTCTGTCCATTTTGTTTTTCTTTCTTTTTTTTTAGTATACATTTTAGCACTTGTTATCATTGGTGGATTTGTTTTTTGCTTTGGTTACTCTCCTTTCTTTCTTTCTTTTTTTATTATTTAAATTTTTTTTAATAATTATTTTTCTACTTTTTATTTTCATAATTTTATTTTCTTTCACTTAATTTTATTTTATCTTTTTCATTCTTTCTTCCTTTTTTTCTCCCTTTTATTCTGAGCTTTGTAGATGACAGGCTTTTGGTGCTCCACCCAGGCATCAGGGCTGTGCCTCTGACGTGCAAGAGCCAAGGTCAGGACATTGGTCCACAAGAGACCTCCCAGCTTCATGTAATATCAAATGGCGAAAATCTCCCAGAGATCTGCATCTCAATGCCAAGACCCAGCTCCACTCAATGACCAGCAAGCTACAGTGCTGGACACCCTATACCAAGTAACTAGCAAGATAGGAACACAACCCCACCCATTAGCAGAGAGGCTGCCTAAAATCATAACGTGGTCACAGACACCCTAAAACACACCACCAGACATGGACCTGCCCACCAGAAAGACAAGATCCAGCCTCATCCACCAGAACACAGGCACTAGTCCCCTCCACCAGGAAGCCTACACAACCCACTGAACCAACCTTAGCCACTGGGGACAGACACCAAAGACAATGGGAACTATGAGCCTGCAGCCTGTGAAAAGGAGACCCCAAACACAGTAAGATAAGCAAAATGAGAAGACAGAGAAACAGCAGATGAAGGAGCAAAGTAAAAACCCACCAGACCCAACAAATGAAGAGGAAATAGGCAGTCTACCTGAAAAAGAATTCAGAATAATGATAGTAAAGATGATCCAAAATTTTGGAAATAGAATGGAGAAAACACAAGAAACGTTTAAGAAGGACCTAGAAGAACTAAAGAGCAAACAAACAATGATGAACAGCACAATAAATGAAATTTAAAATTCTCTAGAAGAGATCAATAGCAGAATAACTGAGGCAGAAGAACGGATAAGTGACCTGGAAGATAAAATAGTGGAAATAACTACTGCAGAGCAGAATAAAGAAAAAAGAATGAAAAGAATTGAGGACAGTCTGAGAGACCTCTGGGACAAGATTAAATGCACCAACATTTGAACTATAGGGGTCCCAGAAGAAGAAGAGAAAAAGAAAGGTACTAAGAAAATATTTGAAGAGATTATAGTTGAAAACTTCCCTAATATGGGAAAGGAAATAGGTAACCAAGTCCAGGAAGCACAGAGAGTCCCATACAGGATAAATCCAAGGAGAAACACACCAAGGCATATTAATCAAACTATCAAAAATTAAATAAAAAGTATTAAAAGCAGCAAGGGAAAAACAACAAATAATATACAAGGGAATCCTCATAAGGTTAACAGCTGATCTTTCAGCAGAAACTCTGCAAGCCAGAAGGGAGTGGCAGGCCATATTTAAACTGATGAAAGGGAAAAACCTAAAACCAAGATTACTCTACCTAGCAAGGATCTCATTCAGATTCGATGGAAAAATTAAAACCTTTACAGACAAGCAAAAACTAAGAGAATTCAGCAGCACCAGCTTTACAACAAATGCTAAAGGTACTTCTCCATGCAGGATACACAAGCGTAAGAAAAGACCTACAATAACAAACCCAAAACAATGAAGAAAATGGTAACAGGAACATACATATCTATAATTACCTTAAATGTAAATTGATTAAATGCTGGAACCAAAAGACATAGACTGGCTGAATGGATACAAAAACAAGACCCATATATATGCTGTCTACAAGAGACCCACTTCAGATCTAGGGACACATACAGAATGAAAGTGAGGGGATAGAAAAAGATATTCCATGCAAAGGGAAATCAAAAGAAAGCTGGAGTAGCAATTCTCATATCAGACAAAATAGACGTTAAAATAAAGTCTATTACAAGAGAAAAAGAAGGACACTACATAATGATCAAAGGATCAATCCAAGAAGAAGATATAACAATTGTAAATATTTATGCACCCAACATAGGAGTACCTCAATACATGAGGTAAATGCTAACAGCCATAAAAGGGGAAATCGACAGTAACACAATCATAGTAGGGGACTTTAACACCCCACTTTCACCAATGGACAGATCATCCAAATTAAAAATAACTAAGGAAACACAAGCTTTAAATGATACATTAAACAATATGGACTTAATTAATATATATAGGACATTCCATAATTAATATATATAGGACATCCATCCAAAAACAACAGAATACACTTTCTTCTCAAGTGCTCATGGAACATTCTCCAGGATAGATCATATTTTGGATCACAAATCAAGCCTTGGTAAATTTAAGAAAATTGAAATCATGTCAAGTATCTTTTCTGACCACAACACTATGAAGACTAGATACCAATAACAGGAAAAAATCTGTAAAAAATACAAACACATGGAGGCTAGACAATACACTACTTAATAACCAAGAGATCACTGAAGAAATAAAAGAGGAAACCAAAAAAATACCTAGAAACAAATGACAATGAAAACACGATGACCCCAAACCTATGGTATGCAGCAAAAGCAGTTCTAAGAGGGAAGTTTATAACAATACAATCCTACATTAAGAAATAAGAAACATCCCAAATAAACAACCTAACCTTATATCTAAAGCAATTAGAGAAAGAAGAACAAAAACACCCCCAACGTTAGCAGAAGGAAAGAAATCATAAACATCAGATCAGAAATAAATGAAAAAGAAATGAAGGAAACAATAACAAAGATCAATAAAACTAAAAGCTGGTTCTTTGAGAAGATAAACAAAGTTGATAAACCATTAGCCAGACTCATCAAGAAAAAAAGGAAGAAGACTCAAATCAATAGAATTAGAAATGAAAAAGGAGAAGTAACAACTGACACTGCAGAAATACAAAGGATCATGATAGATTACTACAAGCAACTCTATGCCAATAAAATGGACAACCCGAAAGAAATGGACAAATTCTCAGAAATGCACAACCTTCCATGACTGTACTAGGAAGAAATAGAAAATATGAACAGCCCAATCACAAACACTGATATTGAAACTGTGGTTAAAAATCTTGCAACAAACAAAAGCCCAGGACCAGATGGCTTCACAGGACAATTCTATCAAACATTTAGAGAAGAGCTAACACCTATCCTTCTCAAACTCTTCCAATATATAGCAGAGAGAGGAACACACCCAAACTCATTCTACGAGGCCAAAATCACCCTGATACCAAAACCAGACAAAGATGTCAAAAAGAAAGAAAACTACAGGCCAACATCACTAATGAACATAGATGCAAAAATCCTCAACAAGTACTTGCAAACAGAATCCAACAGCACATTAAAAGGATCATACACCATGATCAAGTGGGGTTTATCCCAGGAATGCAAGGATTGTTCAATATATGCAGATCAATCAATGTGATACACCACATTAACCAACTGAAAGAGAAAAACCATATGATTATCTCAATAGATGCAGAGAACTCTTTTGACAAAATTCAACACCCATTTATGATAAAAACCCTGCAGAAAGTAGGCATAGAGGGAACTTTCTTCAACATAATAAAGGCCATATATGACAAACCCACAGCCAACATCGTCCTCAATGGTGAAAAGCTGAAAGCATTTCCACTAAGATCAGGAACAAGACAAGGTTGCCCACGCTCACCACTCTTATTCAACATAGTTTTGGAAGTTTTAGCCACAACAATCAGAGAAGAAAAGGAAATAAAAGGAATCCAAATTGTAAAAGAAGAAGTGAAGCTGTCACTGTTTGCAGATGACGTGATACTATGCATAGAGAATCCTAAAGATGCTACCAGAAAACTATTAGAGCTAATCAATGCATTTGGTAACGTAGCAGGATACAAAATTAATGCACAGAAATCTCTTGCATTCCAATACACTAATGATGAAAAATCTGAGACTGAAATCAAGAAAATACTCCCATTTACCATTGCAAAAAAAAGAATAAAATACCTAGGAATAAACCTACCTAGGGAGACAAAAGACCTGTATGCAGAAAATTATAAGACACTGATGAAAGAAATTAAAGATGATACAAATAGATGCAGAGATGTACCATGTTCTTGGATTGAAAAAATCAACATTGTAATAATGACTCTACTACCCAAGGCAATCTACATATTCAATGTAATCCCTATCAAACTACCAATGGCATTTTTCACAGAACTAAAACAAAAAATTTCACAATTTGTATGGAAATACAAAAGACCCTGAATAGCCAAAGCAATCTTGAGAAAGAAAAATGGAGCTGGAGGAATCAGGCTCCCTGACTTCAGGCTGTGCTACAAAGCTACACTAATCGAGACAGTATGGTACTGGCACAAAAACAGAAATATAGATCAATGGAACAGGATAGAAAACCCAGAGATAAACCCACGGACACATCGTCACCTTATCTTTGGTAAAGGAGGCAAGGATACACAATGGAGAAAAGACAGCCTCTTCAATAAGTGGTTCTGGGAAAACTGTACAGGTACATATAAAAGAATGAATTTAGAACACTCCCTAAAACCATACACAAAAATAAACTCAATATGGATTAAAGACCTAAATGTAAGGCCAAACACTTTCAAACTCTTAGAGGAAAATATAAGGAGAACACTCTATGACATAAATCACAGCAAGATCCTTTTTGACCCACCTCCTAGAGAAATGGAAACAAAACCAAAAATAAACAAATGGGACCTAATGAAACAAAAAAGCTTTTGCACAGCAAAGAACACCATAAACAAGACGAAAAGACAACCCTCAGAATGGGAGAAAATATTTGCAAATGAAGCAACTGACAAAGGATTAATCTCCAAAATTTTCAAGCAGCTCATTCAGTTCAATATCAAAAAAAACAAACAACCCAATCCAGAAATGGGCAGAAGACCTAAAGAGACATTTCTCCAAAGAAAATATACAGATTGCCAGCAAACACATGAAAGATGCTCAACATCACTAATCATTAGAGAAATGCAAATCAAAAGTACAATGAGATATCATCTCACACCGGTCAGAATGGCCATCATCAAAAAATCTACAAACAATAAATGCTGGAGAGGATGTGGAGAAAAGGGAACCCTCATGTACTGTTGGTGGGCATGTAAACTGATACAGCCACTGTGGAAAACAGTATGGAGGTTCTTTAAAAAACTAAAAATAGAACTACCATACAACCCAGCAATCCCACTCCTGGGCATATACCCTGAGAAAACCATAATTCAAAAAGAGTCATGTACCACATTGTTCATTGCTTCTATTTACAATAGCCAGGACATGGAAGCAACCTAAGTGTCCATCAACAGATGAATGGATAAACAAGATGTGGCACATATATACAATGGAATATTACTCAGCCCTAAAAAGAAACAAAATTGAGTTTTTTGTAGTGACTTGGATGGACCTAGAGTCTTTCATACAGAGTGAAGTAAGTCAGAAAGAGAAAAACAAATACCGTATGCTAACACATATATATGGAATCTTTAAAAATATATATATATATGGTCATGAAGCACCTAGGTGCAAGATGGGAATAAAGACAGATGTACTAGAGAATGGACTTGAGGACATGGGGAAGGGGAAGGGGAAGCTGGGACGAAGTGAGAGAGTGTCATGGACATATATACACTACCAGATGTAAAATAGATAGCTAGTGGGAAGCAGCCACATAGCACAGGGAGATCAGCTTGGTGTTTTGTGACCACCTGGAGGTGTGGGATAGGGAGGGTGGGAGGGAGTGAGACGCAAGAGGGAAGAGATATGGCGATATCTGTATATGTATAACCGATTCACTTTGTTATAAAGCAGAAACTAACACACCATTGTAAAGCAATTATACTCCAATAAAGATGTTAATAAATAAATAAATTAATTAGTTAAAATAGCTACCGTTCCAATCTGCTACCACCTGTCATTTTCATCATTGCCATTAAAGGGAATGTTGAGCAGAAGTGTCTACTTTATTGAGGCATTCAAAGGGCGCAAGAGGCTAACCGTAGTAATCTCTGCTGTTATTACAAATACCCAGATCAATCTGCGTTACGAAATAAAGTCCTCTTATTCAGTGGCAACTCTGTCTTCTAAATCCACGTTAACCTAGTGTTGTATTTGGCAGGATAGAGTCACATTTTCAGTTGGCATCATTTTACTATTCAAGCTTTGTGCAGAATTTTTCCCGGACATGAGTTATAGTAAGTGTTTACTTTCCGCCAAAGAAATACAATCTCATTGTCTAAGAATTTACTCAGTGAGCAGACCATAGGGCAGAGGAAACATCAGCCCTGCACAATGTTTTTCATGCTTAAAATGTAGCCCAGAAGTATACAAATAAATAAAATAGCAGCTGTCCATTGACCCAGCAGGCTCAATGCACCAGTCGTAATATAGTCAGCAATAGCTCGAAACCCTGAGAACATGATTTATTTTAAATAGTCTACTCTCAGTTGTTCCTGGTAATGGGAGAAAAAGATGGGCATGGCTCATTAAGTTGAGAATATGATTTTAAAAGACTCATGTGTACTATTAGTTTGAAATGTTTTCTTCCTCATGTTATTTTCTGGAGTTGTTTTCCAATAGGAAAACTAATATTTTAGTCCTTGTGTTGCTCTTCACTAGTATAGACTTTAAATCTAGGGATTACAATTAATTATTAAAGAAATGATCAGAGTAGAAACAACAGGGGAAAAAAGGCAGCTGAGGGGTAAGATAAGAACTACTTTAGGTTTATCAGTCCAATTTCCAATTTAAGTAACAATATTGGCTTCCTATTGCTGCTATAACAAATTACCTCAAATTAAATGGCTTAAACAATACAAATTTATCATCGTACAACCCTAGAGGTCAGAAATCCTACATGATTCTCATTGGGATAAAATCAAAGTATTGGCAGGGCTGCATTCCTTACTGGAGGCCTCTTTTCTCCAGAAAACAACCCCGTCTTCCCTGATGGCCCTCAGGTGCTCCACTGGTCTCTGATGCCATAGTCTTTGCTTGGTTATTTTTCAGTCCATACTTTTGGCTAAAATAGTGCTCAAGGGAAGCAATAGTCATAATTCTCTAAGAGAAGTTCAGGAGGGCTAACTAAAGCCCTTCTATCCCTGGCCATCCTGTTCTGCTCCTTAACTTGTTTCACACATACCAAGTTGGTGCACAATGCACTACACAAACATCTTCCGTAACGTCTCAGTTATGGAACAGGAAGGGGCCCTGTGCTCTTGGATTTCCCCCTCATTTATTTCACACTCATCCATAGGCTTTTTCCTAGGTGGAGGAAACGTGCATCTACTACTCCATTTTCCTCTATTTCCTTTCTTCTTTTCCCCACTGACTCTAAGAGCTGTAACTTAAATAGCTGTCTTTTTTCAAGCAGCATCCTCTTGACTTAAGCTTAATAACAAGAAGAGCCTCTTGAATTAAATTGCAAGTAATAGCAACCAACTCAAAAAACCTAAGAAAATTGGGTGCTCAGAGAAGGGTTAAACCATCAGCTAATCGTCCAGGAAATTATGCAATTGAACATCATGAACTACTGTAAATAGGTCATTGAATTCTGCCAGATCTCCTTCTCTCTCATTTCCTCTCCCTCCCTATCCAGATATTTTTCCTTCCCAATAATGTCAGTTCAGTTTTTTATCAGTGTGAACCATCTTCCACCACATGCTGGGGAATATGGCATCTGTCCTGTTCATCATGATCATCATGCTGGGAAACACAACCTCCTTCACTCAGCACCTCAGTTTTACATTTTACAATATTTTCCATCATAGAAAGACTGATTCACAGTTCCACTTAAAAAATCTAGAAAATATTTACTGGTTTGATGTTGATTGAACGTTCAGTGCAGCACTAATCAGATGTGGCTAGGGGGAGGGTCAGATAAGAGCATGACTACCAATTCCTCTTTCCCAGAGGCCATTCCCAGAGAAGAGGCCATTCCCAGAGAAGAGGAAATCACTGTGAGAAAAGTTAACCCAAGATCATTGCCATCATTTAAGAATCTGGGTGTCCTTGGTTCCATTTCCTTCCCAGAATTAAAATGACCTTCTGAAATTTTTGCTCTCCCAAATGTTTAACTTACATATTCTGTTTACACAAGAAATGGAAACAACTGGTGGAGTAGAATGCTCGTGAACGTTCCTCACCTCTCATCTTCCAGCCAAATATGAGTACAGGTCAGCAGGGCTATTCATGAATGAGAACAATTCTGGATGATCAGCATAAAGCCAAGGGTCCGCAGGGCGAATCACCCTTGGGAGACTTTATTATCTTGACACAAGTTCCTTACAATTGTGGAATTAGACTAGTGGAAGTTCCCTAGAATTTCCAAGATTCAATATAAACAGATAGTGGAGAAATTTGCTCTAGTTCTCAAATACTAGAGATCAGCATAAAGCCTTTGTAAATACTCTGTATCAGAGTGATCCCCCAACCAGCAGCTACAGCATCACATGTGAACTTGTTAGAAATACAAATTGGGTGACCCTAACCACCTACTAAGTCAGAAACTCGGGCTAGGGTTAGCAATCTGCAGCTTAAAAAACCCTCCAGGTGATTCTGGTGCATGCTAAAATTTAAGAACCACTGCTCTATAATAAGCTACAGTTAGGCCAGATAAGGCATGTTTTCACTTGAACATATCTCCTTATTAAGTGAGGGCTACGGTCCTTAGAAATATAGCATTTTGGGGATCCTTCCCTATTTATCTGCTGTCCTCAAAAACCCTGCTTCCAGTTACACTGATAAGAATTCTGAAAAGCAAAGATCATCTCAGGAGTTTAAATCTGACTTTCCAGGGTACCTCTGAAAGGCTCTAGTCAATGGCGTTAAGTAGCCTGCACTTGCTTCTCTTTTTAGATTGACAGATATCCATTATTGGAGATTGTGGTATTACTGGAGTATTATTGTGAGTGAGTCTTTATAGTATTATTAGATTATGGTGATTATAAAATTATGAAAATATTATTAAAAAGTGTTTCTGACTACTTATTTCTTGAAACCAGTGCTCTTTTTGTTTTTTCTTTTCTTGTTTTACTCTATATTTGATATTTTTAAAATAAAAATTCACCAGCATATCTCTTCCTTAATTTCTTATGTTGTTTTTGCTGATTCCCGGAAAGAAATGGTGGTTTGAACATATTTGGAGATGTACTTCTTTGTTTCTTCTCACCTTCTTACTTTGGGTTTCTTACATCAGATGACTTCCTGAGTCAAGTCATTTAAGACATCTTTTGAATTCATTCTTTTCACATGAAAAAATGATTCTCAGGCTGACATGGGAATATCATAAAAATAGAGAGAGAAGTGTGGTCCTCACCCAAGACCAAATTAAATTAGAATAATTAGTGGTTGAGATACAGAGAATTACTATAATTTAACAATGTCCAAATAATGACTGCATATAGCTAAGGTTGAGACCCACTGATAATGGATTTTCCCTCATATCCAAGTTCCTCAGAACATAGCTTCAGAGGTATTATACTAGATTCTAGTTTTTTTGTGTTGCTGATGGAAATTTTTCAGATTTGAATGGGACATCAGCAACATGGGTTATAGATAGATTATGTTTAACATAAGGCACCTCCATTTATTTTTAACTTGATGCATAATGGCACCTGTTAGTTTCCCATAGAGCATATTTCAGAAGTAAGGGCAATCTGACCATAACATGGAACACACCACTTCCCACTAGTCTTGACTGCTGATTAGCTGGCCAGATTCCCTTCCTGAAATGAGGTATTGATCACAAAAGAAGTCTTTTTTTAATTGTCATTGCTGATATTGTTATATCTGCTACTGAGAATGGAAGTCAGTTGTAGACAGCTTGGATTTCTATTTATAGCAACGTATTTCAATAAGTTCATGGAAGACACAATAGGTGTACAATAAATTGTTGAATGAGTAGTTTAACGATTGATATATGTGAATATGGAAATTGTTTTGAGATAAAGAAATTAAATTGCATGAAGGTAATTTATGTGTATTGTTTTGTTGTTTGGGTAGATCCATTTGAATTAGAACCATGGAAAATAGTATCTGAATACACTTTTCACTTACATTAATATAGTTTACCAATGATATTAGTAATTCATTTTAATTTCTAAATTCCAGGCTTCATATCTCTAAAATGATGATCTCTTAAAATTGCAATAGAAGCCCTTCTACTTTTCTTGTACTACTGCTGCTCTTTTTTCTTCTATTCCAGATTTTATAGGCAGAGTTGTATTACCTCAGGACCCTCCTGTTGGAAAAAGATATGTCAAAATTAGTTGTCTGTGTTATGTACACATTTTGAGGATACTTAGTTGTGTTAGTTTGTATTGGTTATGTAAGCTTTTAGACCTCAAACTTCTTAGCTGTTGAGTAGAAAAAGTGGACAAGATGACCACTAATTTCAGAAGGCAGGAAGGATTTGGGCAGTAGGGCACAGCCAGGATGAAAATATAATGCAATGTTTCTTCACCAGGAAGGGAAAAACAAATCATAGTATCATGTTATAAACTCAGTGAGGATAACTGAAAGTTAAGAAACTAGCAAAATATTGAAAAAGAAGATTTTTGAAAAAAGAGAAATAGGACTGGTGAAGGTCAAATAAGATTAAATACTAATGTGAAGACTAAGCAAAGGACCTGGTACTTGTAATTGTAATGCAGTGATATCTGGAGACCGACATGAATGGACGAAGTTTTGCCCTTGGTGTGCCTCTTACTTTGAAGTGGTTCATTCACATACAGCAGAGTGTACAGATTTCAAGTGTACATCTTGGTTGATTTTTACATGGGTGTATTTCCATTCACCCATTTAAGCATTACTCAGACCAAGATTTCAACTCAAAAGCTTCCCTCATGCTCCTTAGTAGTCAATGGCACTCTCCCCAGAGTTAACAACTATTATGACTTCTATCATAGTAGATTAGTTGTCTGTGTTCTTAAACTTCATGTGAATGGAAGGAATCACGCAGTTTGTGTTCTTTTGTGTTTCGCCTTTTTCCCTCAACATAATTTTTCTGAGCTTTGTCCATGTCATTGTGTGTAAAAGTGGTGTGTATGTTTTTCTTGCCAAGTTGTATTCTGTTTTATAAGTATTCTGCAAGTTGTTTATCCATTCTCCTATTGGTGTACATTTGAGCTGTTTTCATTCTGTGACTATTGTATTAAGTTTTTGAACTAAACTGCCAGGAATATTTTTATACATGAATTTTCATAGACATATGCACGTTGATCTTGGATAGGAGTAGAAATGTTGGCACATTTGCTTGCTTATGTTTAGCTTTAATGGGTTCAGCCAAAGAGTTCTTCAAAGTGATTGAACTAATTTACATTTCCACTATCAATGTATGAGAGTTCTAATTACTTAATATCCTTGCCATTATTTATGTCTATCAGAATTTTTAATGTTAACCATTCAAGTGGATGTGTACTGCTCTAATTATGCTTTTATTTGCGGTCCCCTGATGCCTAATGATGTTGACCAACTTGTCAATGTTGATTAGCCATACGGAGACCTAATTTTGTGTAATGTCAGTTCAAGCCTGCTGCCCATCATTTTAAGTTGTTTTTTGTCTTTCTTTATTTGTAGCATTTTTATATATATACTAGGTATAAGTCATTTGTCAGGTTTCCATCTCCCATCTCCCTGTTTGTGCCTTGCGTATTTGCATTCCTAATAATGTCTTCTGCTTATCAGAATTGCTTTATTTTAATGAAGTCTAATCTATAAATTCTTACTTTAATGTTCTGTTCCAGAAATATTTACCTACCCCAATATTATAATGTTCCAATGTTTTCTTCTAGAGGCTTTGTTACTTTCAGATACATGGTTCAAGTTGAATTAATTTTTGTGTATGGTATAAGGTGGAGGTCAAGACTTTTCTTTTTTCCATGTGGGCATCTATTTGCTCCAGCACCGTTGTTGAAATGACCACTCCCACCCCTTGACATATACTGAAGTGTTGTGGCACATTTGATAAAAATCAAGTTATCCTCCACATATGGATCTATTTCTGGACTCACTGTTTCATTCCTTTGGCCTATTTGTCTATCCACACACTAATACCACACTGTCTTCATTATTGTATCTTTACAATAAATATTAGAATCTAGTGAACTTCCTCAATTTAGTTCTTCCTCTTCAAGGTTGTCTTGGCTATACTAATCCCTTTATGTTTGCATTTAAGTTTATAGAATCAGTCTTTTAACTTACAGACACGTGCACACATACACACACCCCACTTCTGGAATTTTAATTGAGATACATTAAAACTATATGTCAATTTAGGGGGAATTTACACCTATAAATGTTGAATCTTCCAATTCTGTAACATAAAACATCTCTAGCTATTTAGGTCTTCTAAAATTTTTCTCAGTAATACTTTGTATTTTTCAGTGTAGGTATCTAACATATCATTAGTTAGATTTATTCCTATGTGTTTGATATTTCTCAAGCTATTTGTGAATAGTACTTTTAAATTTCATTATCATGTTATTAATTAGTCCATTGTTGTTTTAAAGATACAAGTCCCTTTATATTTTTGTGGAGGGTTTTTTTTGCTTTGTTTTTACTATTTTTCATGTTGCAAACATAATACATGTTTATTATAGAATTTTGAAAATCACAGAAGTATAGAGACAGATCTTAAGGTGGCCCCAATAATCTCTGTCTTCTGTTGTTCAAGCCCTTGAGTGAGGGTAGGACCTGTGATTTGCTTGTAATCAATAGAATGTGGCAAAAGTCAAAGATGTCACTCCCATGATTATGTTACATTGTGTAAGACTTTGTTCTGCTAGAGTCTCTCTCTGTTGTTTGCTTTGAAGAAGAAAGTCGCCATGGCTTTCTTTCAAGTGGAGAAGCCCATGTGGCATGGAATTGCAGGCAGTCTCAAAGAGAATTGTGGCCTCCAGCAAAAAACTAAAACCCTCAGTTCTTCAGCTCCAAAAGAATGAATTTTGCCAACAAACTAAAGGATCTTGGAAGTAGATCTTTTCCCCAGTTGAACCTCTGATGAGAATGCAGTCCTGGCTGACACCCTAATTGCAGCCAGCTGAGACCTTGAAGCAGGAACTCAGTTAATCCCTGCCCAGACTTCTGGCCTACAGAAACTGAGAGATAATAAATGTGAGCTGCTTTAAGCTGAAAATTTTATGATAATTTGTTACCTAGCACTAAAAAATGAACACAAAGAACATACAAATAAAGTAAAAACATTGGTCCCTTATAACATACCTTTGTTACCTATGGCTACAGCTTTCCTCTTAAAAATGCATGAATTGTGTATGAATACTTCAAAAGTCAGCGTTTGTCAAATATGAGATAATAAATAAGCATCTCCTTGAGTGACAATGTGTCTTTAGAGACATTTTCCCTAAATTATGAAATGTTATCTTAAGACACTTGCAGAGGAGTTCCATTATAATTGAGGGCATGAATGACCCCGAAACTATGATTGTGTTAATGAAGTCTTTTGAATTCATTACAAAATGTTAAGAAATGTCTAATAGGTGGTAATAGCAACTATTCTAGTTAGTAAATGAGTCTGTTATGTGGGAAATGGTGATTACATAATGTTATAAAATGCAATATCTAAAACCACATGTAAAATATATTTTCAACTGTGCAAAATAATAGGTCATCAGATAAATAGCAGATAGAATTACAGATAGCTAGAAAGAGTGAAGGACTGGAAAGAACTGTATGAACAGGCTAACCATATTCATGTATGAGTCTTTGAATGTTAGAATTTTTAGTGATTTTTATATTACTCTTTATGCTTATCTATCTTTTTAAAATTTTCTACATGTTTTTCTTATATTCCCAAATATAAATGATTTGAAAAAGAAATGATCAATAGAACACGTATTCTATAAAAAGAAGAAATAAAAACATACTAGTTTAAGTTATTCCAGGACAATTATATATCTTACTTTGAGTAGAGAATCTTGCCAAATATTTTCACCTTTGATACCAATCTTTACTAGAAGGTACTACTAATTACATGGCACTAGTCTGGTGATAAAGATATAATAAAGGAGCAGCAATAAAACATCTTCCTCTGACTCTTTCTGTCTTCTCTGTGAAAATTCTAACCCTTCAAGTTCCTCCCAGTTAATACAGAAATTCTCCAGAAAACTGTGTTCTCTTCAATAGTCAGTAGGTCCTCAGCTTGCTGTATCTGTGCTGCTATAAAACTGTCACAAGCACCCACGCCCTAGCAAAGCTTCCAAAGCTGCCAGAAGGCTCCATAGCCATGCAGAGTCAAATCCCTCTTCATATTACTTCTCTTTGACAAGAAACTCCCCTGACTCAGTCAGGCTTTAAAAAACCCCTAATCCTCTTGGGCATTTTTCAGTCCTAGGACAAACATAGCTTTAGAGGTCATGCAAAGACCCCTGAAACAATATTGTCTTTAATTTGTGTAGCCCTTAAAAATATATAGCATGCTTTTACAGATACTGTCTCACTTTATATTTATGAAAAACTTCAAAAGTCACATAAATGCATTGTCTAATAATATCATTCTTTCCATCTCATATATAAGCAAAAGGTCCTTTGCAACTATAGTCAGTCCAAGGACACACAGCTAGTAAGTGATAGAGCCAGAACTCAAATACGCTGCCAAGTTCCATATTGTTCATTATGCTCTTTCCATAAAAATATGGTACAGTCTCTCCACAAACATCAAATTCTATGTATTATTTAAAGAGCATTGTGATTATGCATATTTTATAAACTGGCACTGATAAATATTTCCTAAGAGGAGACAGGAAATGTTAAAATCATTACTTTCAAAATATGATCTTTTCATTGAAAAATTCTGTATTTCACTTGTGTTAGAAAAGATATTCAGTATCAGGTATTTTTAAAATGCAAAATAAATGCCTTGAAGAGGGACTGTTTTGAATATTAAGCTCCACAGCATCAACCAAATGGCTGACAAAGTGTTAAAAATAGTTAACATCAAAATGTTACCAATTAAATTGAAATTCTCAAATGGCATATCTTGTGCTAGTAATGAAAACATCAAAATATACATGAATCATCAGGAATAAGATCTAACGAAGATGAATAAAATTAAAACATAGTTTCATTAAATTTGAATTCAGTACCATTGTATACAAATAAATGGCTATCAGATGGAATAATTAAATGTTTTTAATTGAGATATTTCTACAGGAAACATTGTTTCCTTTGTTATTTAGAATAAAAACATTTTCTCTTCAGGTTCACGGGAGAAAAATATCAAAAACATACCAACTGCAGATCTTCACCATGAGACTGATAACATAATTTAGATATGTTTGTATCATTTTTCTCTTAATTTACTTTTTAAAAAGTAAAAGAAAGATTATTCATATGATACATAATTCATTTTTAATTTTAAAATACTAACTCAATACGTAAAAATTTAAAAGCTAGCCGAACCATTCAAAGGTGAAGCAATTTTTGGAGACTGTCATGAAGTAACTCTACTCTCCCTTTACTCTGTCCTTGCCTGATCAGAGGATTCTTTTGGTCTCCACTTTAAAGCTATTTGGAAATACTACTGCCTTCATAGGATCAGACAAAGTACTGATTCTTTGTAATAGTGGACCTGTGGAGGTTTTGGTCATTATGTAACTATTTGTCGTGATGTACACTTGACCTTTTTTTTTTTTTCACTGATGAATCATTTATTCGAACAAGACAAAAACATCTCCACATTGTTTCCTTTTATACAGAAAGTGGAACATTTCAAATATATTAGCTTTTCAACAGAATTTATTTCGGTCTGGTCCCAGGAACTGCCTTTCATTTTAGGATTCACGTTTTAGTAACACATATGCACCCATTACAGCCAAAAGAGCATACTTGAATTTTGGGAGTTGTTCATTATAATGGTGAGCATACCAACATATGGTAAAAACCCTCTGGCTCTCCCCACCACATCCTTCTTTTCCAGCCAGTTCTGGCCTTCTTTGTACAAGCCTCTATTGTCAACTTCATTATTACCTCCTTTAGTCAGAAATTTGATGTCTCCATTATCTTTTTTATGAACTTTGATTACTCTGTGCACTGTTGGAATGTCTTGTCCTTCTACTTTAAAAACAACGATTTCACCATCTCTAACCGGGTCTTCCCGGAAATTTGTCAGGAACAGAAGGTTGCCCCTGTGGAAGGCTGGCTCCATGCCGCCACTCAGCACCACCATGATGGGACTCTCGCTGCCAGTGAGGACGATCAGGCCTTTCCAGATCATGAGCATTCATGACGCAGTCATGGCAAAGTTTAAGACCTGGTAATAGAGCTGGTGCTTGTTCATCTTCCTCGGGTCCCCTAAGATGTCCAAGCTAGACACGGGGAGATGTGACCCCGCAGTGCCCATGTGCACCATGCCGGGGTCTCTGGGGCCGAGGCGGCCCGCGGGCTCCGGGTGTTACAGACAGCTCACTTGACTTCTTATAGCAAACAACACCCTTCTATTTCAGTTCACATGAGGGTGGATACCTTTTGAAGTGGGGCATGTGATTCAGTCTGGCCAAAAATGAGCATGGTTGTCCCATATCACGGTGACCGGCTAGTGGTAGGCATATGACTGGGCCTCATTAGGCCAATCAGAATGGTGAATGTCCTGTATTTGTGTGTTTGCAACCTAAATTAGAATTTGTAAAGTCTTTAATTTGAGTCTCTTCTTTTTCACCTATTCTCCAGCTGCTATTCCAAGAGATAAGCTGGGTCATTGATGTGATCTTTAGCCTGGACTTTTCTATCAAGATGATTTTCCTCCAGAGTACAGACTCTTGTTCCATAGTGGGTTTGATTTCATGTCCAGTTCAATTATTTCTAGTTCAGAAATACTCCTCAGCAGGAATCCACACACCCAAAATGTCCTGATGCATATAATTGGGTAAAATGGCAAATAATGAGAAGTGAAATATGTATGATGGCAGCCTTTTCTCTTTGATCCTCTGAATTTTTTTCCAACCAAAAAATGAATAATTGGTACAATTAAAGTTGGCATGAAACTTACTGAATTTTTTAAACCACATTTTAATCCTTAATTTTTCTTTACTGGTATCTTCCAGTTTATTGGTTTTGATGTGTTTTTATTTTCTCTTTTAGTTCAAATTAATGTGTACTACTAATGATTATTTTATTTAAAGTATATGTGTGTTTTAAAACTGTCATTAGTTCATTCATATTTCCTTTAAAAAATAAAGACCAATTATGATTTTTTGTATATTTGGTCAGATCTCCAAAACAAATAATTTTACCTCCTATTTATAAGTTACATGGGAGAAGTCAATATGAGGTCATTTGGGAATGTTAAAAAAGACTATTTCATGCCTGGGCCACTGATAAGAGCTGCCAGCACCATAGCCATTGTGAAATCTGGGATAATCGCTACATTGCATTCCTTCTCAGAAACAGATAGCTTCCAGGAGAGGTAGTGGGAGTTAATGTCCATGTCATATGAGAAGAGGAACCAAGAGTTGCCTTTAATAATCATAGCTATATTAATTGCCTGTTACAGGAGCCTAATTCAAACTACCTTAAGAAAAACAGTATATTCATTCATGTAACTCTGATCAAAAACAATAATTAACACATATCATTCAATATATGCTAGGCATAGTTCTAAGTGCTTTATATGCTTTAGCTCATTTTATCTTTACAAATATCCCTATGACCTAGGTGTTATTAGTATTATCATCATCATCCCCCTTTTAGTTTTGAAGCATTCAAGCCATAGAGACATTAAGTAATGTGAATGGGACACAAGAGACAAAAAGCAGCAGAGCTGGGATTTGATCACGTGCAGCTTGGCTGCAGAGATCATGTACTGACTCCCCAATCTAGAGTGACTCAAATGCTCCTGGTGTCTGAGGTAGCTCCCGGAAATAGAAATGCTGTGGGAACTGCAACCACAGACGTGACAGCAAGACTCTCTTGGTTCATCCCTGTCAACTCTGCCCCTCTTTGCTTCTCTTGGTATGTTGACCATATTCTCTCCTGCTTGCCCTGGCCTTTCAATTTAGCAAGGACCCCATCCTCTAACAGGTGCAATTACTGACCCCAAGGGGTAAAAGATTGGCTGGTCCTGGGTCCCCTGCCCACTTCTATGACTTGGAATAAGTTGCTTGAGGCAGGAGTAGTGGAAAGCCTGCTGGAGAGACAAAAACAATCAGCTCCACGTTCCCCTGCAGTTCCTACCTGCCAAAGGTATGAGGTTTTAACTCTGTTTTTACTCAGTGAAGGTTGCCATTCCTAAGAGAGCATAAAAATAGGACTGTAAGTCTTACATGGATTTCAAAATCCATAATAAGATGTTTTAAGAATTAGTTATTCTAGGAATGTGGTTTAGGATCTATTAGCTCTTTAAGGCCCATGAAAAGTGCTGAGATATTAAAAAAAAAATTAGGTTAAAAAAAACCAAAAAAATCAAAATGTGTGCATATCTAATTAAATGTTTATGAAAGTAACATATTGGAAAGACAACTGTGACCCAGCTCCACTCATATACAGGTAAATTTTAATAGGTTTAGTATAAAAAGGACAAAGTTCCCCAGAAGCTTGAGAATCTTGAGCCTCTGGAGGACTTAAGAAGGCCCTGTTCCACTAATGTAACTCTTGGAGGACCAGAGTACCCAGAGGGATCAGACAAAAATTAAACATTGTCACCATCCAGTGAATTTAATTTGCCATCCTTGGTCCATGTCACCTCAAAACAAATGGAACTATTTAAGCTTTGGTTATCTTTTCTAAGTTTTTGCCAAAACTCTCACAGGTGAGAATTCTACTCTCATCCTGTGTTTGCTCACAGAGTATAAAAATGACGATTATGATTTCTAGAGCTGTTAAATATATTTAGGGTTTTTAAGTAAAAGATCTTGATCTAAATACAAAGTATCCTGATTATTGTGGTTAAACTTAGAATGATAGTCTGCACTGTTTAAGTAAAACCTAATATTGAAAATGATTAATTGTTCTTTAGTTGTTAGATGTAAGTTATGTTATAAAAGTGCTCTGTCCTTGGGCCACTAACCAAGCAAACCATCTCTTTGCTTGTCCCTTTTCATACTTCACCTACACAAGGAGAACCTCCTTTTTCTTTTATTGTGATGCTTTATTGTATTACTCTGACTATTGCAGAGTTTTTACATGTAACCTGGATAGTTCCTGTTTAACATAGATTTCTACTTCTCAGTGGAGTTATGAATACAACCAGATATGCAGCAGTGAAGTGACATGGTATATGTGGCCCATCTTCATAGAACAGAACTTTGCCCAACAATTTGGGGAGATTTTTATAAATACACAAACTCATAAATATTTATGGAGATAGATCGATTGACAGGTAAAGGCTGATTTTCTAAAAAGAGTAAAACCGTGATTCTTATGCATATAAAAGGAATATGTGCCACATATTTTGTGCAACTCATTAATTAAAGGGGGAATCAGTAAGATGTTACTGATCAAAGAAGAATTCAAAATACCATCGAATGATGGATTAAAAAGTGCTTAAATTAATTTACAAATAGATGTAAAAGTTGTCAATATTCAAGAGACAATAAGCAGATTCCACTGAGTACAACTTGGATCTCTATCGAAAAATATTGTCTTCATTGCTATCACTTACAATATGTAAGTTTTAACTTACAGAGTTGTGAAATAGTTCAAAAACAATGAAATGCACAGCGTCCCCATAGAATCTGATAACACTGAAGGGTTTGCTGGACAAAGTTTTCATTGGTCCATTGCAAATCTTTCATAATTTTTTTTGAAAACATCTACAATAAGTAGATATATAATAAAGAAATGGATATACTTTAAAGTAAAATGTCAAATGCCAACATCATATTAATTTTAACTATAAAATAGTTGACATCTAAAGCATTTCTGACTTTTAGCCATGATTGTCTCATTTTTCACAGTTTCTTTAAAATAGGGGTTCTTAAACCAGGGTACCTGGGCAGCATTTATATTTTCAGTAGGAAGAAAACAGTTGCTTTCATCAAAATCTAAAACAGTACTTGATACACAGTGGTTTGAAGCCAATCCTTATGGAGCACTTTGGAAGACAATTCCGTAACATGAACTCATTCATTCAAGCACTTCCTAAAATATAGAATACACAGTAGTTACACTTCCTTGGTATAAAGTGTATTCATATGCTTAAAAACAGAATTTGGGGGAGGGACCTCCAAGATGGCAGAGGAGTAAGACGTGGAGATCACCTTCCTCCCCACAAATACACCAAAAATACATCTACATGTGGAACAACTCCTACAGAACACCTACTGAATGCTGGCAGAAGACCTCAGACTTCCCAAAAGGCAAGAAACTTCCCGCGTACCTGGTTAGAGCAAAAGAAAAAACAGAGACAAAAGAATAGGAATGGGACCTGAACCTCTGGGAGGGAGCTGTGAAGGAAGAAAAGTTTCCACACACTAGGAAACCCCTTCACTGGTGAAGACAGGGGTTGGAGGGGGCGAAGTTCCAGAGCCATGGAGGAGAGCGCAGCAACAGGGGTGCAGAGGGCAAAGTGGAGGGATTCTTGCATAGAGGATTGGTGCTGACCAGCACTCACCAGCCTGTGAGGCTTGTCTGCTCACCTGCTGGGGGTGGCTGAGGGCTGAGAGCTGAGGCCAAGGCTTCAGAATTCAGATCCCAGGCAGAGGACTGGGGTTGGCTGCATGAACACAGCCTGAAGGGGGCTAGTGTGCCACAGTTAACTGGGAGGGAGTCCAGGAAAAAGTCTGGACCTGCAGGAGAGGCAAGAGACCTTTGTTTTGGGGTGTGCAAGGCAAGGGGATTCTTTCCCAGTGTGCCCGCAAAAGACAGAGCACTGCCTAAGCAAGCTCCAGAGACGAGCGCAAGCTGCAACTATCAGCTCGGACCCCACAGACGGGCATGAACCTCTAACATTGTGGCCGCTGCCACCAAGAATCCTAGAGAAAGGAGAATACACAAAACCCAAAGTTAGTAGAAGGAAAGGAATCATAAAGATGAGAGCAAAACTAAATGAAATAGAAACAAAGAAAACAATAGCAAAGATCAATAAAACTAAAACTGGTTCTTTGAGAAGATAAACAAAATTGATAAACCACTAGCCAGACTCATCAAGAAAAAAAGGGAGAAGACTCAAATCAATAGAATTAGAAATGAAAAAGGAGAAATAACAACTGACACTGCAGAAATACAAAAGATCACGAGACATTACTACAAACAACTCTATGCCAATAAAATGGACAACCTGGAAGAAATGGACACATTCTTAGAAAAGCACAAACTTCCAAGACTGAACCAGGAAGAAATAGAAAATATAAAAAGACCAATCACAAGCACTGAAATTGAGACTGTGATTAAAAATCTTCCAACAAACAAAAGCCCAGGACCAGATGGCTTCACAGGTGAATTCTACCAAACATTTAGAGAAGAGCTAACAACTATACTTCTCAAACTCTTCCAAAATATAGCAGAGGGAGGAACATTCCCAAACTCATTCAACAAGGCCACCATCACCCTGATACCAAAACCAGACAAAGATGTCACAAAGAAAGAAAACTACAGGCCAATATCACTGATGAACATAGATGCAAAAATACTCAGCAAAACACTAGTAAACAGATTCCAACAGCACATTAAAAGGATCATACCCATGATCAATTGGGGTTTATCCCAGGAATGCAAGGATTCTTTAATATACCAAATCAATCAATGTGATAAAAACATACTAACAAATTGAAGGAGAAAAGGAGAAAAATCATTATGATCACCTCAATAAATGCAGAAAAAGCTTTTGACAAATTTCAACACCCATTTATGATAAAAACCCTCCAGAAAGTAGGCATAGAGCGAACTTACCTCAACATAATAAAGGCCATATATGACAAACACACGGCCAACATCATTCTCAACGGTGAAAAACTGAAACCATTTCCACTAAGATCAGGAAAAAGACAAGGTTGCCCACTCTCACGACTCTTATTCAACATAGTTTTGAAAGTTTTAGCCACACCAATCAGAAAATAAAAAGAAATAAAAGGAATCCAAATCAGAAAAGAAGAAGTAAAACTGTCGCTGTTTGCAGATGACACAATACTATACATAGAGAATCCTAAAGATGCTACCAGAAAACTACTAGAGCTAATCAATGAATTTGGTAAAGTAGCAGGATACAAAATTAATGCACAGGAATCTCTTGCATTCCTATATGCTAATGATGAAAAATCAGAAAGAGAAATTAAGGAGACACTCCCATTTACCATTGCAATAAAAAGATTAAAGTACCTAGGAATAAACCTACCTAGTGAGACAAAAGACCTTTATGCAGAAACTATAAGACACTGATGAAAGAAATTAAAGATGATACAAACAAATGGAGAGATATACCATGTTCTTGAATTGGAAGAATCAGCATTGTGAAAATGACTATAGTACCCAAAGCAATCTACAGATTCAGTGCAATCCCCATCAAACTACCAATGGCATTTTTCACATAACTAGAACAAAGAATTTCACAATTTGTATGGAAACACAAAAGACCTCAAATAGCCAAAGCAATCGTGAGAAAGAAAAATGGAGCTGGAGGAATCAGGCTCCCAGACTTCAGACTATACTACAAAGCTACAGTAATCAAGACACTATGGGCTCGGGCCCTGAACCAAGATGGTGGAGTAGAAGGATGTGCTCTCACTCCCTCTTGCGAGAACACCAGAATCACAGCTAGCTGCTGGACAATCATCAACAGGAGGACACTGGAACTCACCAAAAAAGATACCCCACATCCAAAGACAAAGGAGAAGCCACAATGAGATGGTAGGAGGGGCGCAATCACAATAAAATCAAATCTCATAACTGCTGGGTGGGTGACTCACAGACTGGAGAACACTTATACCATAGAAGTCCACCCACTGGAGTGAAGGTTCTGAGCCCCACGTCAGGCTTCCCAATCTGGGGGTCCACCAACGGGAGGAGTAATTCCTAGAGAATCAGACTTTGAAGGCTCATGGGATTAGATTGCAGGACTTCAACAGGACTGGGGGAAACAGTAACTCTACTCTTGGAGGGCACACACAAAGTAGTGTGCGTATCAGGACTTGGGAAGGAGCAGTGACCCCAGGGGAGACTGAACCAGACCTACCTACTAGTGTTAGAGGGTCTGCTACAGACGCCGGGGGTGGCTGTGGCTCACCATGGAGACAGCTACACTGGCAGCAGAAGTTCTGGGAAGTACGCCTTGCCTTGAGCCTTCCCAGAGTCCGCCATTAGCCCCACCAAAGAGCCAGGTAGGCTCCACTGTTGGGTTGCCTCTGGCAAAACAATGAACAGGGAGGGAACCCAGCCCCACCCATGAGCAGTCAAGTGGATTAAGTTTTACTGATCTGCCCACCAGAGCAACAGTCAGCTCTACCACCACCACTCCCTCCCATCAGGAAACTTGCACAAGCCTCTTAGATAACCACAACGACCAGAGGGAAGACAGTAGAAGCAAGAACTACAATGCTGCAGCCTGTGGAACAAAAAACACATTCACAGAAAAATAGACAAGATGAAAAGCCAGAGGGTTATGTACCACATGAAGGAAAAAATAAATTCCCAGAAAAACAACTAAATGAAGAGGAGATAGGCAACCTTCCAGAAAAAAGAATTCAGAATAATGATAGTGAAGATGATCCAAGACCTCAGAAAAAGAATGGAGGCAAAGATAGAGAAGATGCAAGAAATGTTTAACAAAGCCCTAGAAGAATTAAAGAACAAACAAACAGAGATGAAGAATACAATAACTGAAATGAAAACTACAATAGAAGGAATCAATAGCAGAATAACTGAAACAGAAGAATGGTTAAGTGACCTGGAAAACAAAATGGTGGAATTCACTGCTGCGGAACAGAATAAAGAAAAAGAATGAAGACAGCCTAAGAGACCTCTGGGACAACATTAAATGCAACAACATGTGCATTATAGGGGTCCTAGAAGGAGAAGAGAGAGAGAAAGGACCAGAGAAAATATTTGCAGAGATTAGAGTCAAAAAATTCCCTAACATGGGAAAGGAAATAGCCACCCAAGTCCAGGAAGCGCAGAGAGTCCCATACAGGATAAACCCAAGGAGAAACACGCCATGACACATAGTAATCATATCCACAAAAATTAAAGAAAAAGAAAAATTACTGCAAGCAACAAGGGAAAAATGACAAATAACATACAAGGAGACTCTCATAAGGTTAACAGCTGATTTCTCAGCAGAAACTCTACATGCCAGAGGGGAGTGGCATGATATACTTAAAGTGATGAAAGGGAAGAACCTACAACCAACATTACTCTACTTGGCAAGGATCTCATTCAGATTCGATGGAGAAATCAAAAGCTTTACAGACAAGAAGAAGCTAAGAGAGTTCAGTACCACCAAACCAGCTCTACAACAAATGCTAAAGGAACTTCTCTAAGTGGGAAACACAAGAGAAGAAAAGGACCTACAAAAACAAACCCAAAACAATTAAGAAAATGGTCATAGAACATACATATCAATAACTACCTTAAACGTGAATGGATTAAAGGCTCCAACCAAAAGACACAGGTTTGCTGAATGGATACAAAAACAAGACCCATCTATATGCTGTCTACAAGAGACCCACTTCAGACCTAGGGGCACATTCAGACTGAAACTGAGGGGATAGAAAAAAATATTCCATGCAAATGGAAATCAAAAGAAAGTTGGAGGGCTTCCCTGGTGGCACAGTGGTTGAGAGTCCACCTGCTGATGCCAGGGACACGGGTTCGTGCCCCGGTCTGGGAAGATCCCACATGCCGCGGAGTGGCTGGACCCGTGAGCCATGGCTGCTGAGCCTGCACGTCCGGAGCCTGTGCTCCGCAACAGGAGAGGCCACAAAAGTGAGAGGCCCACGTACTGCAAAAAAAAAAAAAAAAGAAAGAAAGCTGGAGTAGCAATACTCATCAGATAAAATAGACGTTAAAATAAAGAATGTTACAAGAGACAAGGAAGGACACTACATAATGATCAAGGGATCAATCCAAGAAAAAGATTGTAAATATATATGCACCCAACATAGGAGCACCTCAATACATAAGGCAACTGCTAACAGCTATTAAAGAGGAAATCAACAGTAACACAATAATAGTGGGGGACTTTAACACCTCACTTATACCAATGGACAGATCATCCAAAATGAAAATAAATAACAAAATAGAAGCTTTAAATGACACAATAGACCAGATAGATTTAATTGATATTTAGAGGACATTCCATCCAAAAACAGCAGATTACACTGTCTTCTCAAGTGCGCACAGAACATTCTCCAGGATAGATCACATCTTGGGTCACAAATCAAGCCTCAGTAAATTTAAGAAAAAGGAAATCATATCAAGCATCTTTTCTGACCACAACACTATTAGATAAGAAATCAATTACGGGAAAAAAACGTAAAAAACACAAACACATGGAGGCTAAACAGTATGTTACTAAATAACCGAGAGATCACTGTAGAAATCAAAGAGGAAATCAAAAAATTCCTAGAGATAAATGACAATGGAAACACGATGATCCAAAACCTATGGGATGCAGCAAAAGCAGTGTAAGAGCGAAGTTTACAGCTCCAGAAGCCGACCTCAGGAAACAAGAAAAATCTCAAATAAACAACCTAACCTTACACCTGAAGGAACTAGAGAAAGAAGAACAAACAAAACCCAAAGTTAGCAAAAGGAAAGAAATCATAAAGATCAGAGCAGAAATAAATGAAATAGAAACATGGCAAAGATCAATAAAACCAAAAGCTGGTTCTTTCAGAAGATAAAGAAAACTGATAAACCATTAGGCAGACTCATCAAGAAAAAGTGGGAGAGGACTCAAATCAATAAAATTAGAAATGAAAAAGGAGAAGTTACAACAGACACCGCAGAAATACAAAGCATCCTAAGAGACCACTGCAAGCGACTCTATGCCAAAAACATAGACAACCTGGAAGAAATGGACAAAGTCTTAGAAAGGTATAATCTTCCAAGACTGATCCAGGAAGAAATAGAAAATATGAACAGAGCAATCACAAGTAATGAAATTGAAACTGTGATTAAAGGTCTTCCAACAAACAAGAGTTCAGGACCAAATGGCTTCACAGGTGAATTCTACCAAACATTTAGAGAAGAGCTAACACCCATCCTTCTAAAACTCGTCGAAAACATTGTGGAGGAAAGAACACTCCCAAACTCATTTTTTGAGTCCACCATCACCCTGATACCAAAACCAGACAAACATACTACAAAACAGGAAAATTACAGATCAATATCACTGATGAATATAGATGCAAAAATCCTCAACAAATACTAGCAAACAGCATCCAACAACACATTAAAAGGATCATACACCATGATCAAGTGGGATTTATCCCAGGGATGCAAGGATTCTTCAATATACACAAATCAGTCAATGTGATACACCATATTAACAAATTGAAGAATAAAAACCATATGATCATCTCAATACATGCAGAAAAAGCTTTTGACAAAATTCAACACCCATTTATGATAAAAACTCTCCAGAAAGTGGGCATGGAGAGAACCTACCTCAACATAATAAAGGCCATATCTGACAAACCCACAGCAAACATCATTCTCAATGGTGAAAAACTGAAAGCATTTCCTCTAAGATCAGGAACAAGAAAAGGATGTCCACTCTCACCACTATTATTCAATATAGTTTTGGAAGTCCTAGCCACGGCAATCAGAGAAGAAAAACAAATAAAAGGAAGACAAATTGGAAAAGAAGAAGTAAAACTGTCACTGTTTGCAGATGACATGATACTATACATAGAGAATCCTAAACATGCCACCAGAAAGCTACTAGAGCTAATCAATGAATTTGGTAAGGTTGCAGGATAGAAAATTAATGCACAGAAATCTCTTGCATTCCTATACACTAATGATGAAAAATCTGACAGGGAAATTAAGGAAACACTCCCATTTACCATTACAACAAAAAGAATAAAATACCTAGGAATAAGCCTACCTAGGGAGACAAAAGACCTGTATGGAGAAGACTGTAAGACACTGATGAAAGAAATTAAAGATGATACGAACAGATGGAGAGATATACCATGCTCTTGGATTAAAAGACTCAATATTGTGAAAATGACTCTACGACCCAAAACCATCTACAGATTCAGTGCAATCCCTATAAAATTACCAATGGCATTTTTTATGGAACTAGAACAAAAAATCTTAAACTTTGTATGGAGACACAAAAGACCCCTAATTGCCAAAACAGTCTTGAGGGAAAAAAACAGAGCTGGAGGAATCAGATTCCCTGACTTCAGACTATACTACAAAGCTACAGTAATCAAAAGAATATGGTACTGGCAGAGAAACAGAAAAACAGATCAATGGAACAAGATAGAAAGCCCAGAGATAAACCCACACACCTATGGTCAACTAATCTATGACCAAGGAAGCAAGGATATACAATGGTGAAAAGACCATCTCTTCAATAAGTGGTGCTGGGAAAACTGGAGAGCTACATGTAAAAGAATGAAATTAGAACACTCCTTAACACCATAAACAAAAATAAACTCAAAATGGATTAGAGAACTAAATGTAAGACCGGACACTATAGAACTCTTAGAGGAAAACATAGGAAAAACACTCTTTGACATTAATCACAGCAAGATCTTTTTTGATCCACCTCCTTGAGTAATGGAAATAAGAACAAAAATAAACAAATGGGACCTAATGAAATTTAAAAGCTTTTGCACAGCAAAGGAAACCATAAACAAGGCGAAAAGACAGCCCTCAGAATTGGAGAAAGTATTTTCTTTCGAATCAACGGACAGAGGATTAATCTCCAAAATATATAAACATCTCCTGCAGCTCAATATTAAAAAAACAAACAACCCAATCCAAAAATGGGCTGAAGACCTAAATAGACATTTCTGCAAAGAAGACATACAGATGGTGAAGAAGCACATGAAAAGCTGCTCAGCATCACTAATTATTAGAGAAATGCAAATCAAAACTTCAATGAGTTATCACCTCACCCCTGTTAGAATGGTCCTCATCAGAAAATCTACAAACAACAAATGCTGGAGAGGGTGTGGAGAAAAGAGAACCCTCTTGCACTGTTGGTAGGAATGTAACTTGCTACAGCCACTATGGAGAAGAGTATGATGGTTCCTTAGAAAACTAAAAATAAAATTACCATATGATCCAGCAATCCCACTACTCAGCATATACCCAGAGAAAACCGTAATTCAAAAAGACACATGTACCCCAGTGTTCACTCCAGCACTATTTACAGTAGGTCATGGAAGCAACCTAAATGCCCATCGACAGACGAATGGATAAAGAAGATGTGGTACGTATATACAATGGAATATTACTCAGCCATAAAAAGGAACGAAATTGGGTCATTTGTTGAGACGTGGATGGATCTAGAGACTGTCATACAGAGTGAAGTAAGTCAGAAAGAGAAAAACAAATATCGTATATTAACGCATATATGTGGAACCTAGAAAAATGGTACAGATGAACCAGTTTGCAGGGCAGAAATTGAGACACAGATGTAGAGGACAAATGTTTGGTCACCAAGGGGAGAAAACAGCAGTGGGGTGGGGATGGTGATGTGATGAATTGGGCGATTGAGCTTGACATGTATACACTGATGTTTATAAAATTTATGACTAATAACCTGCTGTATAAAAAAATTAAATTTAAAAATTAAAAAAAATACATAAATAAAAATATAAATTACCAACTTAAAAAAAAAAAAACAGTATGCTACTGGCACAAAAATGGAAATATAGACCAATGGAACAGGATAGAAAGCTCAGAGATAAACCCACGCACGTATGGTCAACTAATCTATGACAAAGGAGGCCGGGATATACAATGGAGAAAAGACAGCCTCTTCAGTGAGTGGTGCTGGGAAAACTGAACAGCTACATGTAAGAGAATGAAATTAGCACACTTCCTAACACCATATACAAAAATAAACTCAAAATTGATTAAAGACCTAAATGTAAGTCCAGACACTATAAAACTCTTAGAGGAAACATAGGCAGAACACTCTTATCACATAAATCACAGCAAGATCCTTTTTCACCCACCTCCTAGAGGAATGGAAATAAAAACAAAAATAAACAAATGAGACCTAATGAAAGTTAAAAGCTTTTGCACAGCAAAGGAAACCATAAATGAGATGAAAAGACAACCTTCAGAATGGGAGAAAATATTTGCAAGCGAAGGAACTGACAAAGGATTAATCTCCAAAATTTACAAGCAGCTCATGCAGCTCAATACCAACAAAACAAACAATCCAATTAAGAAATGGGCAGAAGACCTAAATAGACATTTCTCCAAAGAAGATATACAGATTGCCAACAAACACATGAAAGGATGCGCAACATCACTAATCATTAGAGAAATGCAAATCAAAACTACAGTGAAGTATCACCTCACACCAGTCGGAATGGCCATTATCAAAAACTCTACAAACAATAAATGCTGGAGAGGGTGTAGAGAAAAGGGACCCCTCTTGCACTGTTGGTGGAAATGTAAATTGATACAGCCACTATGGAGAACAGTATGGAGGTTCCTTTTAAAAACTAAAAATAGAACTACCATACAACCCATCAATCCCACTACTGGGCATATACCTTGAGCAAACCATAATTCAAAAAGAGTCATGTACCACAATGTTCATTGCAGCTCTATTTACAATAACCAGGACATGGAAGCAACCTAAGTGTCCATCGACAGAAGAATGGATAAAGAAAATGTGGCACATATATACAATGGCATATTACTCAGCCATAAAAAGAAATGAAATTGAGTTATTTGTAGTGAGGTGGATGGACCTAGAGTCTGACATACAGAACGAAGTAAGTCAGAAAGAGAAAAATTCTGTATGCTAACAAATATATGTTGTATCTAAAAAAAATGGTTCTGATGAACCTAGGGGCAGGACAGGAATAAAGACGCAGGCATACAGAATGAACTTGAGGACACTGGGAGGGGGACGGGTAATCTGGGACGAAGTGAGAGAGTGGCATGGACTTATATATACTACCAAATGTAAAATCGGTAGTGGGAAGCAGCTGCATAGCACAGGGAGATCAGCTCGGTGCTTTGTGACCACCTAGAGGGGTGGGATAAGGAGGGTGGGAGAGAGGGAGATGCAAGAGGGAGGGGATATGGGGATATATGTATATGTATAGCTGATTCACTTTGTTATACAGCAGAAACTAACACACCATTGTAAAGCAATTATACTCCAATAAAGATGTTTAAAAAAATATATTGTTTTCAAAAAGAAAGAAAAGGAAATTTTCTTTTAATATTTCCTCATATTATTTAATTTTGACATTTGTGTTCATTTTGGTTATCTTTCTGTTATTTTTAGTTGCTTCACATTTGCCCCCCCATAGCACCCGCTTGCTTGAGTGTAGTGTTCAAAAGTCTGTTGTGAGGTGGCAGAACATTAACAATATTCATCTGTCTCAGCTTAAAAAATATGAGAGGAAAGGAGCCAAGAATCTGAGAGAGGATGATGTGTCAAGCCCAGTTTAGTTACCCCAGGAATGTTAGTTTTAAAATTTTTTCCATAATTCTTATGTGCTAAGAATTATTATCCTCATTTTATAGACAATGATATTGAGGCTCAGAGGGATTACACATTTGCCTGTATCTGTACTTGTTCTCAGGTTCATCTAACTCTAATGAGCTGTATACTTTTACTAATACACTTTGATGCCTCTTTATTTCAAACTTCCCATCCTCTAATATGCAAAGAGAAAGTTGTAAAAAAAAATCTTTTAAATATAAAAATAGATAGGGGCCACATGTCAAAGACTGATTTCATTAATTAATTAGGAAACCAAAAATAAATAAATAAATAAGAGAGCTGGTTACAGGTGTATTTTAAAAGCACAGTTTTTTGTGGTCAGTAAGGAAAGAAATACCAATCTAAGATTGTTAAATTAGATACAAAACTTGTTATTTTCCTACTAGGGAATAAAATGATAACTTTTGAAGTTATCTTTCCTATCAGTCCTCCACCCCAAAAATCATACCTCATAAGTTTTTTTTCTTTTCTTCTGCAGATTAAGCTCTAACTGTATAGGCATATAAAACACCTGGGGTTTTGTTAGTAAAACAGAACTACAACCTACAAGATAGTTAGGTGAGAGTAAAACAGGTTTATTAACAAGTAATCTAGCATGATATTAAAAAATCAAAGACAGCATTTATCTTAATTTCTCATTTTGAAATATTATTTTACAGAGTATAGTGATTTGAGAGTGTGGGCTCTGAAGCAGACTGCTTTGGTTCAAATGCTGTGTCCTTCCACTAGCTCTGTGTCGTTAAGCCACTTACTTAAATTCTCTTTGCCTTTATTTCCTAATCTTTAAAATGAGAAAAATAATAACGGAGTTTACATTATAGAGTACTATGGGAATTAAGGAAGGCTTGTGCATGGCAAATACCTTAACCAGTCATGGTTGATAATTCAAGGTTGAGTTCATTTTGGTCTTTTTCATTGTAGCCATGAGGTGAAGTTGCAGCAATCATAACTTTGGGGTGGGTAGTTATTTTGTTTTATTTATCATCTTCACTTGTTTCTAGACATTCTTTCATTACCTTGTTTTTATTTCTCTATGTCAGCACCACCTTGCACTTAACGCTATTAAATTTTATGAACCGTGTTTCCAGTTGGTTAAATTTGTATGTAGTTATGTTCATGTCAGATAGTCTATCAGCAAGTGTGATTAATGTGATATCTACAAATGCGATAAGCATATTCATGATTCCAGGACCAGGTCATCAATCAAGGATTATTTAAGACTGGTTTCGGAACCAATGCACTAACATAAGGTGAAGTTCCTTGAATTTCATATTAAAATGTGCCATATATTGTGTTTATAAGTAAGACATTTCTGTAGTTTCTTTATTGACCTTAAAACTATAAAATTACTTCATCTAAAGTGTGTACTTTAAAAATCTGGATGACTCAGCCTGAAACCCGTGCTTTTTTTTCTTTTTCATTTTACTTGCCTTTTCCAACTTGCTGTCTTTTAAGGAGTAGAAACTAAACAAGCAGACTTCACATTTGGATATGAAAGGATATGTCATCAGTACCAATGATCGTTAATTACATACAAATAGTTTTACAAATGTGAGGGCTAGCACCCCCCTTAAAATTCCAAGATATTACTCCACACTGAATAATTTAAATTAGAAATGCAAACCAAATGCTAAAGGTAGCATTTGGCAATGTTCTTGATTAGAATAAATGCATGTAGTATTTGTTTATGCAGCAAACTGAAGTGCCCTCCCTGGTTGTTTTGCTATTTGAAGAATCTTCATAGAATCTCAAGTACTTGTTGTGACTGAGGCAAAAACTAATTTGCTTCCCATTATGATATCTGCCTTTCCAGTCGTGTATTTAATTGTGGTGAGGTCTTGGGAGTAGTTTCTGACTTTCATACAAGGAAAAATGAGAGTAGTTACTTTTGACAGCTTACAGATAAAAAAAAGATGGAAAATAAGTTGAAGGCGGAATTAAACTCAAACTATAAAAGCCTTAATTAGTGGAAGCATAATTACAGGGAGCTATGGTAGAATAAAATCTAAATTGTATTAAAATATTTTTTCAACTGACTTGAAGATGGAAAAAGCATGCTTTTACACTATAAGAAATTTCTCTAAATTACTGCCCATCATTGAATTTCATAGATTAAAACTGAGTGCTAAAATAAAAGCTTTTTGCTACCATTCTTTTTGTTTGGTTCAGTTTGGAATGATTTTGAAATGCCCAAGGTCGCGAGGCCCCTCCACAAGACCACCAGAGTCGAGAGTCAAAGCCAAACGGCAAGGGTCATTTATTGCAGGTTCGAACCTGGACCTCCGCGCACTCCTTGCCCGTGACGCTAAGAGGCCCTGGCGGAGATTAGTACAGCTCTTTTATAGACCGGTACAAATATAGTCGCCGATTGGTTGACTTTTAAACAAAGACACTAGTCGCCGATTGGTTGACTTTTAAACAGAGACACTAGTCGCCGATTGGTTGACTTTTAAACAAAGACGCTAGTCGCCGATTGGTTGACTTTTAAACAGAGACGCTAGTCGCCGATTGGTTGACTTTTAAACAGAGACGCTAGTCGCCGATTGGTTGACTTTTAAACAGAGACACTAGTCGCCGTCTGATTGGTTGGACGGTTGCGGGGGGGGGGGGTCAGCAGGCGTAATTATAGAAGCGAGAGCGGCTGGTTAAGTTTCGGTCTCCTGAGGTTTTGTTTCTTAATTAGAAATACTTAAGGCGGGGCCATGGTCGCAAAAAGAAATAGTGCAAACAGGAGGACTGATACAACCCTAGCAGTGCTGCGGCCTCCACCAGCCCAACGGCAGGGCGTCGGGAGGCTGTGCGCCCAACTTCAGGCGGCGCTCCCAAATGTGGCAAGCCCAGCGCCGCGCCCTGGAATGGTCCTTTTTTCGGCCCTCCCCCTCCGGAAAGAACAGAAAAGAAATTCCAGGAAAAGCACAAATTGAATGCAGGGCGTCAACTCAGTCCTATTCTCACCAAACTAGAACATAGCCCCCTCATTCCCCCCTTTCTCATGAACCAGAGGAGCCAATCTTGGGTCCTCAAGGCTCCGTTTCTTCAATTTCTGAGGCCTCGCAGGGCTGATATTGTGTTCTTAATATCATTAGCTGGACTGTATTTATTCTTTCGCGAACAAAATTCATGACTTTACTGAGTATACAGGGGCCTATAGTGAGGAGGAGAAGGAGGCATAGTAGAGGGCCCAGGATGGGGAGGAGGAAGGGGAGCATCCCATGAAATCCTGACCAAAGGGGATTATCCGCTAATTCTTGCCGGCGGCGAGCTAGGTCTTCCTGGAGCTGGTGGATCTTATTTCTTACAATGCCTGATTTATTTGCATAGAAACAACATTTTTCTTTTAGGGCGAGGCATATCCCACCCTGTTCAGCTGTCAGTAAGTCTAAGCCCCTCCTATTCTGTAGGACCACCTCGGCCAGCGAATCTAATTGGTCCTGTAAGTCCTGAATGGTCCCAGAGAGAGTTTCTACATCTTCTATTAATTGCCTAGACAGCTGACTATAGGAGTGAAGGGAGACCCCAAGACCTGTACTCCCTGTGGCCACAGCTCCTGTAATTCCTAATCCTACCAGGAGGGGTAGGACTGTAATGGCTCGTTTGGTTCTGCCTGCCCAGAGGTCAAAGCTGGGAATGGGCAACGGGGTGTCTCCCGAGATCAGGTCTACATTGGGGAGAAGGGTGGCCAGGGTGCAGACCCCTGTCCAATTCGGGGGTAAATAGGTGTATGCTAGGTTACTTCCACAGACAAAGACAGTGGTATTAGGACTACAGAGGGAGGAGTTCACGGGGATATATTGACTACATCCAGTGGATGAAAGGATTCCCAAGTCAATACTGGCGTTAGAGAGGGAATCGTTCTTGACAAAGCATGAGGTATTAAAGGTGGTTGAAAATTTTGAAAATTGTATGGGGAACGGCTCGGGGAGTGAAGTAGGGTTACATCGTTCGCTGATATTTAAATTGGCGAAGGTGGGGATGGCTATAGGGCGGGGCGGTCCTTGAGGAAGGCAGAGCCAGCAATCCTGTGCTAAGTTGGGGTTGGTGGTATTCAAAAGCGCAAAAGTAGCTTCTAGTATGGACATGGTCTGGGAGTCCAATTCAGAGGGATCGACCTTAGGGAGAATTAGGGGGTGGTAGCTGAGCTGTGGGTACAGATGCCGATAGGCCTCTTCTATTTGTCTTCGGGTTTCTATCTGGCGCACTGCGTCCTGGGGCCCCCCACCGTCTGACATATGTGTGGGGGCCCTGGTATTCCAGCATACCGGGGTCCCGGGGGTGCCAGTGCATCCAGCCTGAAGGTATTTATTATCATCACTAATGGTGGGGCTTTTATTATTCTGTAGTATGGCTGTGAAATAAGTCTTGTTATTGGCCCCTATACATTGCTGGTAAGAGGAATAGCACATGCTATGCATTGATTCCTGGAAGGTAGAACAGGGGCAAGTAGCTCGAGGGGGAAGTGGCTTAGGCTTATGGTAGCATTGCCAGTTTTGAGAGGCCCCGGTAACCCTATATTCCTGAACAAGATACGCAGTTATGCCCCCGCAGTCCTGCATATGAGTATACCCTCGGGGAACAACAGGAGTCTCCATAGTACCTCCCCTGCACTCGCACGGTGCACCATATAGTAGTTGTATTAAAGTATTCTTATTGGGGGGAGGGCCGAATCCTCCCCTCGTGGCCCGAGGGTTGAGGGTTAGGACTATCATTAGGGCTATCAGCAGTACCTTGGTCATCATGGGGGAGGGTACGGCGCAAAGTCAGTTTGAGGGGATTGTTCTTACTCCGGTCAACAGTCCAGGTGACGTCAGCTTTAGTGGACTTGATGAGGTCAGAAAATGGGTCCACCGGCTTGACGTGCGTGTGATGGATCCAGGCAGCTATGCTGTCCACCTTAATGGCTGTCGGCGTTGTCAGGATGATCTGGTAAGGTCCTTTCCACCTGGGTTCTAGGGTCTCTTGTCGATGGCGTTTGACAAGGACCCAGTCACCTGGCCGGAGCTGGTGTGGAGTAGGTGGGGGTCCTGTTGCATATAGCTCTTTTAGTTTGGGCCAGATTGTCTCGTGTATCCGCTGTAAGGCTTGGAGGGAAGACAGGAGATTATTTTCTGGGTCCAATTGGATAAGGTTAGTCTTTAGATTAGGGATGATAGGAGGAGGCCTACCATGCATTATTTCATAGGGAGTAAATCCTAGCTTATAGGGGGAATTTCGCACCCTAAACAGAGCGTAGGGGAGTAGGACTACCCAGTTAGCGCCAGTCTCCATGGTCAATTTAGTCAAGGTCTCTTTTAGAGTTCTATTCATCCTTTCTACCTGTCCTGAACTCTGGGGGCGGTATGCACAATGTAATTTCCAATTAGCCCCAAGTATGGAAGCCAGATCCTGACTTACCTTAGAAACGAAGGCTGGCCCGTTGTCGGACCCTATCATAACTGGAAAGCCATACCTGGGCAGGATCTCTTCTAGTAGCTTCTTAGCTACTATTCGTGCAGTCTCATTCTTGGTTGGGAATGCCTCAGTCCAACCTGAAAAGGTATCTATAAACACCAGTAAATATTTATACCCATATTTGCCAGGCTTTACCTCCGTGAAGTCCACTTCCCAGTAGGCTCCAGGCTGGTTTCCTCTCTCCCGGATGCCAGTGGTTGGCGGGTGGGTGCTGGCATTATGGAGTTGGCAGACTGCACAGTCAGCAACCAGTCGTTCAGTCTTCTCGGAGACATTTTTAATTTTAAGTCCAGTCTGCCTGATGAGATCCTGTAGCCGTCGGGCGCCCAAGTGGGTGCTACGGTGGATCCGTTCAAGGACCAGGGTTCCTAGTCTCTCAGGAAGGAGGATATTGTTTTTAGCGTCCCGCCACCATCCGTCTCTAACCTGGGTTAGAGGAAGCTTGCTCATCCATCTGATGTCATCCTCCGAGTAGTCGGGTTGGGGCGGTAGTTCCCGGGGGCCTGGATCCGGCAGTTGCAGGGGAAGTAATGGTATTGGAGTGTGTGCCGCCTTTCGAGCCGTCTGGTCTGCCAAATTGTTGCCTCGGGTGACTGGATTCGTGGGTTTTTGATGCCCCGGGCAGTGTACAATGGCTAGCTTTTTGGGTTCCCATATGGCCGCTAGCAAGGCCAGGATTTCCTCTTTGTTCTTGATGTCTTTGCCCTCTGCTGTGAGTAGTCCCCGCTCTCGGTATATTGCCCCATGTATATGTGCGGTAGCGAAAGCATACCGGCTGTCTGTGTATATGGTAGCTTTTTGGCCTTTGCTCATCTTGAGAGCTTGGGTCAGGGCAATTAATTCAGCTTTTTGGGCTGAGGTCCCTGGGGGGAGAGTCTCTGCCCATATCACCTCAGTTTCTGATGTTACTGCTGCCCCCGCATACCTCTGACCTTGCTGGACAAAGCTGCTGCCGTCAGTGAACCATGTGACTTGTGCATCCGGTAGGGGCTGGTCACGTAGGTCTTCCCGAACCCCATGGATCTGGGCCAGTACCTCTGCACAGTCATGGAGTGGGGAGTCCAAATCTGAGTCAGGTAATAGGGAGGCAGGGTTTAATGCCCGCGGCGGAGTGTAGCTGATTCTGAGGGGATTTAACAGTAGACCCTGGTAGTGGACCAATCGAGCATTGCTCATCCATCGGTCGGGAGGCTGTTTGAGAACCCCGTCGATGGCGTGGGGGGTGGTGACATGTAACTCCTGCCCCATAGTTAGTTTGTCAGCATCCTTTACCATTAGGGCCGTGGCGGCGATCATCCGGAGGCAAGGAGGCCAGCCGGCAGCCACTGGGTCCAATTTTTTTGATAGGTAAGCAACAGGCCGGGGCCAAGGACCGAGGGGCTGGGTCAACACGGCCTTAGCTATGCCTTTGCTTTCATCTACAAAGAGGTGGAAGGGCTTGGAGACATCAGGGAGACCCAGGGCGGGTGCGGACAGCAAGGCAGTTTTGATCTGCTGAAATGACTGCTCAGCCTCTTCTGTCCAGTCAAAGGGCGTCTGCTCTTTGGTGGCTAGGCATAGCGGTTTGGCCATTTCAGCAAATTTGGGTATCCATAAACGGCAGAACCCAGCCGACCCCAAAAATTCCCTCACCTGTCGAGGCGTGGTGGGTCTGGGGATGCGGAGGACGGTTTCCTTCCGTGCATCTGTGAGCCATCGTTGCCCCCCTTTCAATAGGTATCCCAGGTAAGTTACCTCAGGCCTGCAGATCTGTGCTTTCTTGGCAGAGGCTCGGTATCCCAGGGTGCCGAGAGTCCGTAGGAGGTTTCTGGTTCCCTGCAGGCAGGCTTCAGCGGTCTCAGCAGCTATTAAGAGATCATCAACATACTGCAGAAGGGTTACATTGGGGTTTTGTCTCCGGTACTCACTGAGATCCTCGTGTAGGGCCTCATCAAACAAGGTAGGCGAGTTTTTGAATCCTTGGGGAAGTCTGGTCCAGGTGAGTTGTCCGTTTATACCTCTCTCGGGATCTGACCATTCGAAGGCAAAGAGTTCTTGACTTTTGGGCGCCAAGGGTAAACTAAAAAAGGCATCTTTGAGGTCCAGCACAGTATACCATTGTTTTTCTGGACAAAGGGCGCTCAAGAGTATATGGATTGGGCACAGTAGGATGGATGTCTATGACCCGTCTGTTAACTTCCCTCAGGTCCTGCACTGGGCGGTAGTCTTTACTGTTAGGTTTGCGGACTGGCAGCAGGGGTGTATTCCAGGCCGACTGGCAGGGACGCAGTATCCCCAGGTCAAGAAGCCGGCGAATATGAGGAGTGATACCAGTCTTGGCCTCTAGGGGCATGGGATACTGTCGGACACGTGCAGGATCTGCCCCCGGTTTGATCTCTATGAATAGGGCTGGGCGGTGTTTGGCTAGTCCCATCCCCCCTGTTTCTGCCCATGCTTCGGGGAACTGCTGAAGCCATAACTCTATATCTTGATTTTGGGAGGGTGGTTCCTGGTGAAGTCGGTACTCATCTTCCAAGTTCAGGGTGAGCACAGATATGGGTTGGTCGTGAGGGTCTGTTACGATTGGCCCCTCTGGCCTAAAATGAATTTGTGCTCCCATTTTAGTGAGTAAGTCTCTCCCCAGTAAGGGGCAAGGGCTATCGGGAATGACCAGAAAGGTATGGGTTACCCTTCCCGTGCCCAAGTCCACAGTTCTCTGAGTGGTCCAAAGGTAACGTTTAACTCCCGTAGCTCCCTGGACCCAGGAGGATTTGTTAGAAATTTTCCCGTGGGGCTTAACCAAGACCGAATGCTGTGCCCCTGTATCCACCAGGAATTGGACTGGTTTCCCCTCCACTCGTAGGGTTACCCTGGGTTCGGGGAGGGGGTCCGAACCCCGTCCCCCCTACTTTGTATCATGTGTAAACAGGACTGGGGTGGCGTTCGGTTGCCATTGCCCCTGGTTGGGGCGAGGCTGCCTTTTCTTGGGGCATTCCCGAGCCCAGTGGCCCTTTTCCTTGCAATAGGCACATTGATCTCTATCCAATGGTCGCCTGGAAGGTCGAGTGGCTGGGGGGCCCTCTTGGTCTTTCTGAACAATGGCGGCCAAGACTTTAGTCATTTTCTCAGTGGCTTTAAGTTGTTTATCCTCTGGGGCGTCCCGGTTATTAAAGACGCGCTGGGCGATACGGAGTAAGTCCTGTATCTGTTTGCCCTCCAGATCTTCTAACTTCTGGAGTTTCTTTTTAATATCAGGGGCTGCCTGGTTAACGAAGGACATTACAATGGCGGCCTGATTTTCGGGGGCCTCTGGATCCATAGGGGTATACTGCCTAAAGGCTTCCATTAATCTTTCTAAATAAGAGGAGGGAGTTTCTGTTTTACCTTGCATGATTGAATATACCTTGGCCAAATTAGTGGGCTTGCGCGCGGCAGCCCGGAGACCCGCCATTAGAGTCTGGCGATAAATGAGCAGTCGTCCCCTACCTTCTCCGGTGTTATAGTCCCAATCATCCTGCGGGGGGCGAGTTAAGGGAAAGGCTGCATTGATGAGGTCAGGGTTAGCGGTGGGTTGACCATCATCTCCAGGAACCAGTTTTCTCGCCTCCAGCTGGATTCGCTCCCGTTCTTCGGTAGTGAATAGGATCCGGAGGAGCTGTTGGCAGTCATCCCAGGTGGGCTGATGAGTGAACATAACGCTATCTAGAAGAGCTATCAAGTCTTTAGGATTATCAGAAAAACGGGCATTCTGGGTTTTCCAATTATATAGGTCACTGGTAGAAAATGGCCAATACTGGAGTCGGGGGTTCCCTGTCTCATCGGGAGGGCCTATTTCTCGCAGGGGTAGGGCTCTGGTAGAATCAGGATGGCGGAACCCTGGGTCGCGCTGAGTGCGTCCGCGAGTGCGCCCAGCCGGCCCCTGGGAATTATTTTCATTGGGCAGGGGGACCGGTAGTGCCTCTGCCTCTCGGTCCTCCGGTTCTGGCCTGGGTGGCCCTCCGGGAGGGGCTGCAGGAGGTTCTACCAAGGGGAGAGGAGCAGAGCCAGGAGCAGGAAGGGGGACTGGTTGTGGGGCCACAGGAGGAGATTGATATGGGGGGGGTCTAGGAGAAGGAGGTCTTGGCTGTCAGAGAGTATGGGTGCAGTTCGGGTCTGAGGCTTGGGAGGTTTAGTTGGTCGGGCCGCAAGGATCTTATATGACCCTGATGACAAAAAGGGGGTCATCCAGGGAGGAGGGTTTTCTACCAGGTCCTGCCATACCAGGATGTAGGGGATCTGGTCCGGATGGCCTTCTTTTCCTGGCAAGAAAACTCTAGATTTAACTTTTAGGATTATAGGAAGACAAAAGGTACCCTCGGTGGGCCAGCCAACCCCGAAAGTTGGCCATTCAGAGCGGCAGAAGGTAATTAGTTTTCTTCTCCAGATATCCAGACTGAAGTTGTGTCCTCGGGACTTTACATCCCCGAAATTAGCGAGAAGGAGGGAGAGGGGGGTACTCTGTGCTTGGCCCATGTCTAGGTCCTGTAAGAGATTGATTAGAAAAGGTTACTCTGAAAACAAAAGTGATTAAGAGCAGTCCCAATAGCGGAGTCTGTAAAAGGAGGAAGGGGAGGTTATCGCGTGCGCGCTTCAGATGGGCTGCCAGCCCCAGATGGGTCGTGGTGGACGTCTCCAACCACACCCGACTAGGTGTCCTATAGCGCGTCCGCCAGGACTGTCCTAGTCCCCAAAACAGAAGGTACCCTGAGCCGGCTTACTTACCGATTGGTTGTCAGCGATGACCCGTTGACCTGATGTCTGGTGGGCTTGGGGGCATCCCGGACGAGCCCCCAAATGAAATGCCCAAGGTCGCGAGGCCCCTCCACAAGACCACCAGAGTCGAGAGTCAAAGCCAAACGGCAAGGGTCATTTATTGCAGGTTCGAACCTGGACCTCCACGCACTCCTTGCCCGTGACGCTAAGAGGCCCTGGCGGAGATTAGTACAGCTCTTTTATAGACCGGTACAAATATAGTCGCCGATTGGTTGACTTTTAAACAAAGACACTAGTCGCCGATTGGTTGACTTTTAAACAGAGACACTAGTCGCCGATTGGTTGACTTTTAAACAAAGACGCTAGTCGCCGATTGGTTGACTTTTAAACAGAGACGCTAGTCGCCGATTGGTTGACTTTTAAACAGAGACGCTAGTCGCCGATTGGTTGACTTTTAAACAGAGACACTAGTCGCCGTCTGATTGGTTGGACGGTTGCGGGGGGGGGGGGGGGGTCAGCAGGCGTAATTATAGAAGCGAGAGCGGCTGGTTAAGTTTCGGTCTCCTGAGGTTTTGTTTCTTAATTAGAAATACTTAAGGCGGGGCCATGGTCGCAAAAAGAAATAGTGCAAACAGGAGGACTGATACAACCCTAGCAGTGCTGCGGCCTCCACCAGCCCAACGGCAGGGCGTCGGGAGGCTGTGCGCCCAACTTCAGGCGGCGCTCCCAAATGTGGCAAGCCCAGCGCCGCGCCCTGGAATGGTCCTTTTTTCGGCCCTCCCCCTCCGGAAAGAACAGAAAAGAAATTCCAGGAAAAGCACAAATTGAATGCAGGGCGTCAACTCAGTCCTATTCTCACCAAACTAGAACATAGCCCCCTCAATTTCCTAAGGCATTTTTAGAGCAGTAATATTCTTTCTTCCTGTTGTGTGTGGTGAAAGCTGTCCAATCATTTTCAAGGCCAGGGATAACAATGATTATTAAAAAGTATAGATACTACAAAACTCCCTCCTTAAGAAGTCATTCAATCAATAACTGAGCAATTATTATATACATTCACAGAACAGAATAGGCACTCAGCACCACTCTTGGTATAATCAAGGATGCTTAGAAGAGCTAAAAATGATGCTTAGATTTTTTTTTTTTAATCTCTCTTTCTTTGTTCCCAGTCTGCAAATAGTCATGAATAGGCAGGGATATGACCGTAAAAGAATGAGTAGTGCATGAAAGAAAGCTAAATTGTGAGTTATTATTAGTGTACAATTTTAAACACAAATATTCATATATTTAATTATTCTTAATATAATAATTAATTAAGCTTGAGTGTTAAAAAATTTTATCATGTTAGCTTTCAGAGTTCCCTGTCTGCAGTTGAACCTCCTAGATTTTTAGATTTCTTAAGACAGTGAAAAAATATGTATTTATATCTATTTACACACACACACATGCATACATGTATATGTATATACATTATATATTATTTTGCCAGGTAGTAACTTAAAAAAAAACCTACAACTCTCTGTTCTCTCCATTATTTTACAAAATGTATTTTTAAAATTTAGGAAGAACATCATTGTAAATGAAGGGAGAGTCCTTGTGTTACTGAACTCAAGTCCAGCTGCTTGCTGCTCAAAAATCAATACCCGAGAGGCAGTTTTTGGTAGAAAGGAAAGTTGCTTTTAATCAGAATGCCAGCAATGTGGGGAGATGGTGAACTCAGTGTCTGCAAAAAGCTAAATCCAAAGAAGGTTCTGCTTGCCCATGAAAGTTTTTCAAAGGCAAAAGGGAAGTATTCTCAGTTAATCATTGAGAAAGGGGGTCAGAGTCATTGCCATCCACTACTGCACAGAGGCTTGTCGACTCCTTGTGATCTTTCTTTAGATGCTATCTCATTCCCACAGTTTGTTCCCAAGATTACTGAATGGGAAGCTATGGAAGAGATCTGGTCATCTGTTAATTACTTATTCTTCATTTCTACCTCTTTGATCTACAGAAAGAATCAACAGGTTAGGCAAAGTATTGTGTGATCAAAAGATTTGATAGGTGTGCTAGGACTAGAGATGAGTAGAGCATGGGGACACCTGATTTAAAGTTAAGTTACAATATAGCTTTGCTAAATTGACCAAAAAAGGGGGTTTCCTGCTGAGGGCAGTTTCCTGCAAAGAGCTGCTTACACTTGCAAGGGGGAAAAAGTGAGTTGGCAATCTGAATAAGTCATGCACTGACTATATTATGCTTTTTGGCATTTTTTTCTTTTTTGGTCATTTGTCATGGATTGGTCAAAATTCCATTACTGACTAAGGTTTGGGAATGACTGGACCAGAGGTTAAAATATTATGTATGGGCCTTTCACAATGTAGCCTCAACTTACCTTTTACTCTTATCTTCTGAAAATTTTACCCATGAATTCTAAGCTTCAGCTGTGCTGAACCACATTGTTACACCCCAAAATAGTACTTGCTTTGGAATGCACAAACTTGAGATGTGATCCCGCAGTGAGCTACTTCACTTCTCAGAGCCTCAGTGTTCTCAAATAAGAGGTAGGACATGATCACAAGATCATACTTTGTTCTCAGCCTCCACTAGTTAGCAGTGTGATTTTGGGAAAATCATTTAGCCTCAGTATACTTCATTTGATCATCTACACCATGAGAACAATAGCATTACCTCCCCACTGAACTATGTAGATTAAATGCATTAACACAGGAAGCTTCAAATGTGTAAGCACACTTATCAGTTTTCTATTGCTGTGTAACAAACCACCCCCAAATTTAATAGTTTAAAACAACAACGATTTAACACTTTTCAAGACGCTGAGGTTGGCTGGGCAGTTTTTCTATACTGCATGTGTCATCTGACCTGGGTTTGCTCATGCAGTTGCACTCAGCTGGTGAATGAGCTGAGCTGGAAGGTCCCAGAAGCCCTCTCTCATGTCTCGGGTGTTGGTACTGACAGTCAGATGGCTTGCCTGACTCTTCTCCATATGGCCTCTCTTCCATATTGCCTATCCCTCATGTGATGTCTTATCCTCCATTGCTTTTTCACATGATCTGTCTCTCTCTAGCAAGATATCTGGGACTTCTAAACAGCATGGCAGCTGGGTTCCAAGAAAGTAAAAACAGAAAGATCCAAACATTATAAGGACTAAGCCCGACCTGGCACAGCTTTACTTCTGCTGCATTTGATCAATCAATGCAAGTCACTGAGGAAAAGGGAAATAGACTTGGCCTCTTGATAAGAGGAATGTCATGCTCATACAAGGATGGGAGAAAATGTGGGCAGCCATATATGCAGACAAAATAGCATGCAATAAAGTTTAGTTATGATTATTTTATTAAATGGAGTTAGTGCTCTCAAATTGTTATGAGGATAAAATGAAAAATGAAAAATTTTAAAGATACAGGGCACCACCTCTGTTGTCATTGACATCATTACTAACAATTGCCACTTGTACAAGATTCTCACCCCAAATGTATTTTTGGAAGTTCTGGCAGCTGAGATTCTGCTGTAGCTGAATTATTCCAGCACATGATTTCCAGGCCTTGGGCACTGCAGCAACAAGAGACCACTTCTACTCCTTTCCTTCCTGGCCCCTCAGAACGTTCCAAGCCTCAGGTTGTCTTGAATCTCTTTCTGCCAGTTGGTAGAGAGAGAGGTGTAGGTGGGGTACTTGTTTCTAGAAAAGTGATTTTATGAAATAATGTCTCCCATAGAAACAAAAATGTTGATTATGTTCTCTAGAACTTGAAACACGTTTTCTGGGATTTATGGGCTGATTTCATAAGTTAAACTTTCTAGGTTTTTAGGGGTTTTTTGGCCTTGGAAAAATGAAGTTTTAAAACTAAGCTGTTTCTGAAGTGGTACCTACAGGAGTCAAGGAGGTGGGCTTTCACACCTAATTTTATGGAGAACTAATTGGAAAAAGTAGTTAAGTATCATTTGCAGTTTACAATTCACTGTTATACGAAAAGACTAAACCCCTAAACCATTTATAAGGTCTCCATTTCCTGCCAGTCCCTTATCTTTTTACATTCTTACCTTCCATACCAAACCTCTTTTACGCTGTTAATGTTCACTCAATTTAAAATGAACAAAATTCAAAATATAACACAATTTAGGTAATAACTGAACTGCTGAGGTTTTCATATGCCAGTATTTAACTTCCTAAAGTAATAGGTTTAAGAAACACCCTGCAGAGATGTGAGAAAATACATTCTTCTGGGATTTTTGCAATTAGTACAGACATGTCTAGAATTATACAAATTTCACACCTCTCCACATCCAGGGAGTAGGTTTTCATCACCATGAACACCAATTCTCTTTGGTGACTAATACTAAAATTCTCATATGAATCCTAAAATAATAAATTGTTATTAGTCTTCCAAAGGTTTAGAAAGTTGAAAGTTGCTATAGCAACTTTGATCATTTAACCATATTTTAAAATATAAAAACAATTTATACTCAACTTTACCCTGTGTTTTTTATTTGGACTATCAAGGCTGATTTCAAGTAAAACTTGAATTTTAGACTGTAGCCATGTTTCAACAAATATTATAAGGGACAATAATTTTGTACCCTACCTCCACAGTCAGTGTAGGTTGTAGTAATACAAATGATTAAGAAAGTCTCCAATTTTATCATGGCACCTTAATTATATTATATAGATATGGATAATGTTAAATTCAATTTAAAAATCATTTAAGTATTTTCATAAGCACTATTATTATTACAGATGTTTATAGAGTTATGTCAAGTAACATATACATGATTTTAAAGGAACTAATTTTTTTGTTCCTTAAAACATACTACTGCTTTGGGACCAGCCAGGGTACCCCTAGCCCATATTGTAATGTTCCTGTCCTGTCATGCAGATGTAACACACATTCCATGCTCTTAATGACAAACACACAGTGTACACTGTATTGTCACTTGTAGAGCCTGGACTAATACTATTGCCTCTTCAAAGGAAATTATTCAATACCATCTCAGCATGAACCTAGAAGGTTATTTGGAGACATAGTCATATTGAGGATGCCTTGAATGTTATCAGACATATAAACATATTTGCATTTTTGGACTTGATCAAATTATAGTAACAGCAACAGGTTACAATTGTCACTCAGGTTTCTTTAGTCTGACCTTGCCTTTGGAAAGGAAGTAGAATGTTCCATCAGTTCAGAAACCAGTATAGGTTCTAAGGGTGAGGACTTAGTATCACTGCTTCAGTTGCACCACCTCCTCAGACCCTTTACTTCACACACAGCTTCGTTCTACTACAGGACATTCTCATGGCATTCTTATTGTTTCTCTAACATCCACCTTCCTTCTTTCTTCTGTCCTAATTCTTGTGCACTGATCATAAGTCAGTCAGTCAGCCTCTCCCTCTCTCTCTCTTTTATCCTGCCTTCATTTTTTTAAAGACAAAACATGATTTCAATTATGCTGCTATGAATAAAAGTACTATGAGTTATATCCCTGAATTCAGATATAATGAAATCATAGGAATTTTACCCACATAATTTATTTTTACATTTTAATTTTTAATTGTAAAAAGAATAAAATATTGAGAAGATTAGAAAAGTGATCTATAAGCTCATCACCCTAGGCAACTAGTGTATTTTTGAGTGACCCTATTAATCTTTTGTGAGTGTACGGACAGACCTCACTTTGCATGGTAGTGTGGGACCATAAACATGGCCATTCAAGCTAAATCATACATAGCAATCTTAATGATCAATGGGAAAATTTACAAATGTTCCACAATCTATAACATTTTTATCAAAATATTCTAAAATCTCCTACTATTAATTATAAATGCATGCAGATATTAATGAAACATATATGTGTTCAGTAAACTGTAATTTAAAGCATTAGAAATATTGAGAATTAAAGTGTTTCTTTGTAAAACTTACCAAAACACACAAATGGTCTTGGTGGTATTATTCAAACGAGCCAAAAATTGGAAACAACCTAAATGTCCAGCAACTGGTGAATGGATAGACAAATGTGGTATATCCACACAATGGAACATTATTTAGGAATGAAAAAAGAATGAATTACAGATACATGCTGTAATATATGGATAAACCTCAAAACCATTATGCTAAGTGAAGCAGGCAAACACAAGAGATCACATATTGTGCGGTTTTATTTATACAAAATGTCCAGCAAAGAAAGATCTATAGAGACAGAAAGAAGATTACTGGTTGCCTAGGGTGGAGGTTGAGGGGAACAGGATTAACAGTAAATGAACATGAAGGACTTTATTGGGATGAGGGGGAATGTTCTTAAAATTCTAAATGGTGATAGTTCTACAAATTGGGAAATTTACTAAAAAAAAAATCATTGAATTGTACACTTGGAATGAGCAAATTTTATGATATGTAAAATATGCCTCAATAAAGTGGTATATATAAAAGTGATATTAAGCACAGTTTGAATAGCGATTGCTTTCTTCTTATCCATATAATTCATATATGGAGTAATCATCTTTTTTTTTTTTTTTTTTTTTTTTGTGGTACGTGGGCCTCTCACTGCTGTGGCCTCTCCCATTGCGGAGCACAGGCTCTGGATGCGCAGGCTCAGAGCCCAGCGGCTCCGTGGCATGTGGGATCTTCCCGGACCAGGGCACAAACCCGTGTCCCCTGCATCGGCAGGTGGACTCTCAACCACTGCGCCACCAGGGAAACCCCCAGCTAATTTCTTTTTAAAACTGTGTTAGGAACTTTCTGTGTTAGCTTAGCTCCTTCTCTCAATGTGATTGATGGCTACTTGCTGAGTGTTGATGATAGTTGAATATCATTGCAAAATAATGAAGAGGGAAAAATCTGAAGAATCCAATATGATTGGCAATCTTGGAATCTAAGACTCATATATATTTGCCCTTAAAATACGAGACCCTTTGCAAATTGTAGTTTCTTAGATTAAAATAATGACAAATTTCAGTTTGCTGCCTGGCCATCCCCTAAGAATGCACTGACAGACGAGACCCACTGACTGTAGTTCAGGTAGCTAGATACATAACAGACAGCTGTGAGGGATAGCCATCAAAAATGCTGAGTAGGGCCTTCCCTGGTGGCGCAGTGGTTGGGAGTCCGCCTGCCGATGCAGGGGACACGGGTTCGTGCCCCGGTCCGGGAAGATCTCACATGCCGCGGAGCGGCTGGGCCCGTGAGCCATGGCTGCTGAGCCTGCGCGTCCGGAGCCTGTGCTCCGCAACGGGAGAGGCCACGACAGTGAGAGGCCCGCGTACCGCAAAAAAAAAAAAAAAAAAAAAAAAAAAAGTGCTGAGTAATTGTATAAATTAGATGCAGCAATAATTAAGCTGACTCAATCACAAAAGGAAACCAGTTAATAGATTTAATAGAGAGAAACTAGGGCAGGTCTTATTTTTCTTTGCTAAATGATTTTTAACTGTTTATGAAGGGCTTTTGAGGGTTCACCCCAGGTGAACAGAATCAAACTGGTGATTTTCAAGCAAATATCCTCATTTATACATATTTGTTAACAGCTGGGGTCTGGAGCCATATTGTCTGCATTCCAGTGTCAGCTCTGGCACTCTAGTATGTGACCTTGGTGAATTATTAACCCATCTATGCCTTAGTTTCTCTGTGTACAAAAAAATGAAAAGATTAATAATAGTAGCTGCCTCATAGGGTTATGAGGATTGAATGATAGTACATAGAAAATACTTAGAATAGTGCCATGGAGTTGGGTGTGCTCAACAAATGTTAGAATTATTATTACCATTATCATTATTATTATTAATTTTTATTTTATTGGATAAAAAAGCATCAGGAGTAAGCCATCCATCCTTCTATGGTGAAATTGCTTCTGCTATGTCTTTCTCTTTTGATGTATATCTTCTTGTCCTGGTTATCTTAAAGTTAAATTTTCTGCAACATAAATGTATTCCCGGCCTTTCATTCACATCACATGCTCATGGAATTTCAATGGCAAGGAGGATTTTAGAGAACCTATCTTCCAATCCCCTCGTTGTCACAGAGGGTCAGGAGGACCCCAGCACAGGCCCCTCTCCTTTTATAATGACTGCTCCGCACCCCTTGATGCTTTGACAGGAACATCTCCATTTTTTCCAACTTCTCAAAGTAGAAACATTCCTGAAAGAAAGTGGAGAGTCTCTGTGGTGATTGTCAGCTCTCTGGACTCAAGCGAAACTACTTTTAATGTATTTTTTTCCTGGTTGTACCGCTGTTTCTTCTGTGGCTGTCATCTTTAATATATATCAAAATCAATTTAAAAGCAAGAGAGTGCAAGTGTCCCTGGTGTAAAAAATAAACCTAAGCCATTTTCTCTGATCAAACCATGAAAAGTTGCCCCTGGAGAGGGCCAGATAAAACAGGGGCTACAGAGACCTTCCATGGACCAATGTAATAACTCATTTTTGTGCATTTGCAGTGCTAGGCTTTGCTATGCAGTTCTGCCGGTACAAGCCAAGAGCAGCAATGTGATTAGATTTTTAATCCCATTAACTCTAATTGCTTCTCAGAAGCTGTGTACTTATAGTATGTGTCTGGTTTCAGAAATGCAGGGGAAAGGGAAAGTGATGAAATGTTTCCTTCAGTCAGGATGGAAAACCAAAAAGCAAGGAAAACTGCAGAGGCAACCAGTTATGGAGAAATGATGGTGGGGTTTTTTAAAGACTCTATTTATGATGATTAGATATGCTTTTGGATATAAAAATCCTCCTGACTGCTCTGAAATTTCAGTGTAGGAGGGCTCATTTCCCTGTGCTTATTCCTTGGGATTGGATTTTAACACTCCTATTGTGCTTTTGATAGTTTGTCCACAAATTATTGCACGGAAGAGAATGAGGCTCCGAGGTGGAACATCTCCTATTTCAGAGGATACAATCCCAGCGACTGTCTTTGTGATTCCAAACAAGGTCTATTAAACACAAAGCTGACCTAGTGGAACTGATAAACACAATTGCTTTAAGGAAATGGAGATGAATTGTAGCTGAGCTTTAGGAAAATAGGAAAGCATAACTGAGTAAATCAGAAATAATTTTAAATCACAATTATAATATCACTTCATTTATTTTTACCCTGCCAGTTTCATGTTGCATGGTCTGTTATTTGAGAATGTTTAGTGTAGCTAGTCTTACTGTTTAAAAAATGAGGTTATTAACGAGAAAATCCATTTGATTCTGCAGAACGTCTATTCATTGTGAGAACACTGAGCTAAAAGTGGGGTCGTTTCTTAACTAAGGAAATCACAACCTTGCAGGAATCAGCAGTTGGTGGAAAGGGGATATGTTAGTTGAATGATGAGAGAAAAGAAATGAAAAATGAGTGGAAAAGAAAATGCCAACAACAAAATCCTTCTAGAGCCCACAGAGCAAGTAGCAGAACAGGGGAAAAAGAAGGGAGGGAATGGAGAAAAGGTCAAATATGTGAATGTGTCATTTTAGCTCGAACAGTTGTACTTGTGAAAAGGTCATGTGAATGTTTCAAAAATAGGATCCTGGGTCTCCCACCAAGATCAGATTGGACCCACTTTTGCAAACCCCTGATCTGATAATCGTATTACTGGATGTTTTGACAAATGCAAAGAATCTTGGAAAGGAATGAGCTCCCTTCATTTTGTGTCTGTGAGTCTCTTGGGAGGACCAATTTATGAGTGTTGAAGATTCACTTCAAACATCTCAGACTTAGGACTCTCAGATTAAAAGCAGCATGTATTATTGGGGTAAGCTTAGTATGGAATCCTAGCTTCCTTTGAGACTAAGGTAGTTTATGTACACCTATAAGTCAGAGAACTGGGATCAATATCACTTATCTCAATGGAAGATGACATAAGCATAATTAATATTTGCAAAATACTTGATAGTGAAAGTCAAGTCAGTAGCTTTTATAAGGACTCTATTAGAGAGACTAGAATTGGCTTTATCCCAAGCCTCCTACTTTGAAGCACTTACTGGCATACTGTAACCATCCTCGACCTTTAACTTCTTCAAGCATGGATTAAACTCATTGGGAGGACACTGACTTGTGCCCTTTGAGACACATTATTGCTATTAGAAGGCTCAGTTTAAGTACCATCACTGCATTAGATGGCTGTACTTGCTTAATTAGCATGACATGAATTTGAAGAGTGTTTTAATGTAAAGTGTCACTGCACAGCCCCCCTCTTTGGGGCTCTGTGTGGTATTCCATGGATTTGCTGGCAAACGTGCAGTTAGGAGAATATTTTACATAGAGCAGAGTTAACCCTCACTTCTGGGTGAGAGGATCAGAGACATTAACAATGATGATTGAGTCATTTTGAATTAATTGTCATTTAGAGCTTGTTTCTTCCCTTGGACCTGCCCAGCATCAACGTGAGGTATGCCAGAGAGCATTTAAACATGTTTCATCTAAATTCATCAGAACAGCATCAAATTAAAGCCTCAGAATGTTTCTTGGAGACCCCAGAATTGATGTCCAGTAAATTTTAGGGCCATGGGGTTGCTTTAAATTGTCTTAATCACTTTGAGTTTGCATTATCAGTTACTTAAAAAAAGAAAAGCAAAACATGTAAGAATAACTTCAAATCTGACAGCTCAATTATCCTTTAAACAGCTAATATTTCTGTTTACTTATTTTGTATTCTATTTAGAAAACAAGGAAATGAAATAATATGTGCTACATGCAACAAGGGAATGTAACAATAACCTTGATCAAATATGTTTCTCTTTTTTAAAATTTTGTCAGGAGTAGATATGAGAATTTTACTGTCCAATTTTAAGAAGTAAGGGCTTGGAAAAGGGGCATTGTATCTACCTACAAATGACTATGTTTATAGATATACTGGATGGTCATCTTCATTTCCCATCTCCCTAAAAATATCTTCTCTATTTTTTTCCATGGAGCAGAACTCTAACCCAGCATACCTGAAATTTCTACCATTAACTGTGCTATTTTTGGATTAGTTAGCAAATGTAAATGTGCCTTGGCTAACGGAACACATTAAAATACATGTAATCATCTTTTTCAAAAAAATTCGTTGAACACTTGTCTAGTAGGGAAGATAAGGATGGATCAGGCATAAGTCCACGAGTCAAGGAATCTTTAGTTTAGTAGAAGGATTGTAAAATGCCCCTGAATGCTGCCTGGAGGCTGAAAATGGACAATGGAGGGCCATGGGAGTTAAGGAGGAAGAGATATTTTTTCAGTTTCTCAATGAGATGCTATCAGCATCTTGAGCAGAATAATATTGTGTTAAGAATCCCCAGCTTCCTGTCACCTACCAGTCTTTTTTTTTTTTTTTTTTTTTGGTACGCGGGCCCCTCACTGTTGTGGCCTCTCCTGTTGCGGAGCACAGGCTCCGGACGCGTAGGCTCAGCGGCCATGGCTCACGGGCCCAGCCGCTCCGCGGCATGTGGGATCTTCCCGGACCGCGGCACGAACCCGTGTCCCCCGCATCGGCAGGCGGACTCTCAACCACTGCGCCACCAGGGAAGCCCACCTACCAGTCTTATAACAACTTTAAAAATAAAAATATCCACTCATTTCCAAAAGCCATCTGAATTGGCCTTTGTTGAAAATAAAATATTTCTAGAGGATTCAAAGGAGATTTCTTAGAAGAGATAGATCTTAAACTGAAGATGTTCTAGGCATGGAAAAGTGGGATGAAAAATCCATGTAGCTCTAAGCAAAACCACAGAAACTGTATGTGTGAAATAGTGAGTGGTCCATACAAAAGCTTATGGGGCAGTAACATTGTATTGCTATAGGATTCATTCAGGGAAAATTTACCTCATTAGGACTGGTTTATTTAGGCTAAATCTAAATTATCTGGGGAGGCAGAAACACTGCTGTATACATCTATAACATGAAATTCTTAAAGTAATTGATTACAATCACATGTTCAAAATGTATTTCGGACATGCCCCAAAATCTAAAAAAAAAGTCTACAAAAAGGCAATTCAAAGAATTTTCTTGGCTGAGATAAAGAAAAAAAGGTGATACAATAAAGGAATGTATTGTTAAAGTTTATTAATTTGTCATAGGGATGATCCAAGGTCAGTAATTTAATGGAGGTGACTCTGACTTCCTAAATGGGGTTCTTAATCTCATTAAATTACATTAAAATTTCATTTTATCAGAAATATTTGTCACTTTCTAGAAGAAGTTGTAAAGTAGAACAACCCCAGAATTCCTGTTTCAGAACCAGTTTGTGCCAATTTTCTTTCTCACATCTTAATATCCTAATACTACAATGCCAACCACTCAAAACTAAAAACGTAAAAAAAAAAAATCAATAAAATTTCTTAAGTAATTCATAAGCAACATAGCTCCAAACTAGCACTGAATATCTGTTTGGTTATTTACATTTCATTTGACAGTCTTTTTTCCTTCATCCTCTCATTTATTTATTCATTCATTCATTCACTCAAGCTGCTGGGAATGCACAGATGACAATTCTATCATTCCTGTAGAGTTATATGTTCAGGGAAGAGTAGACTAAAACAAGTAAATAACTAAGATAATTTTAGATAGACAACAAGCATTTCATGTTAATGAGGGCAATAAAAAAAGTGTTAATGAAGAATAAAGATATGGGGGAGGAGAAAATGTTTACAGTGGATGGTCAGAGATGGCATGTGTAAGGAAGAGATATTTGAGCAGATGCCTTGAAGATATATGAGTCATCAGTGCAAAGATCTTGGTTAAGGGAATTCCAGGTAGAGGGTAAGTTATGGCAAAGGCCCTAAGGCTGATGTAGGATGGAATTAGGAACCTAATAGAACAAAGGCCAGGTTGGTTGAAGCAGAACACCAGAAGAGTACACATGGAACCAGAAAGAAGTCAATCCTATGTCATGTAGGATTTGGTACTTTACCTTTAAATCAATGGAAAGTCCTTGAGAACTTTTAAGCAAAGGGAATTTGGGATGATTCTGGCTCCTCTAAGGAAAATGGAAGCAACAGTGATGAGGGGCAGTTATAGCTGTCCAGGTGAAGAGATGGTCTGCACAGGGAGGACTGGCTGAGTCAGGATCTGTTTTTAAAGTAGATGTGACAGGGCTTGCAGATGAAGCAAAGGTGGGAACTGAAGGAGAGTAATAAAAATGACTGACATGTTTAGGTTCTGAGGGCTTCAGTAGGTTGGGGTAAAGTTAGACATTGTATTAGACATGTTAGACGTTATACTTTGATTCTACAGATATGCTGACTCTAAACATATGGATAAAAATTAATTGGTACTTGAATTTTTACTACAGCAGCTATTTTAGATCAATATCATTTAAAATTTTATTGTTAATGTTTTCAACTATTTAATTGCATTACTGTTCACATTGTCATTCTGTTAACGTATAGGTGAATTGTGCTTCTCATAAAGTAATGTTGAAGAATGTTTAAACAGTAAAAGTTAAAGAGTTGAAATTCTGTTTGACATAATGTTAAGGCCACCTAAGCTACACATTTTTTGGAAAGAAATGTCAGTGCTATAAACTTAAATATGGATATCTGATATTGATACTATCACCCTAAAACATTTTTAATTTGATCACCATAAGTAGGTTTTAAATGACTTTTAATAAAGAGTAAAACTTACTTACATACTAAAATGCATTCACAAGTCAGTTGAGAATAAGTTTGGTCCTGATCTCCTTTTACCTTTTTTTCTCTTAAGTGGCTGCCTCCCTGTGGCCCTAGAATTATCAGCTTTCCTTTCATATGTCCACCTTCATAAGCCAGTTGGACTGAGTGAATCTTTTGTCACCTCTAGCTTAGCCGTGTTTGAATACATATTTAGTCTTCATACATATTTCAGGGATGTTGGACGATGTTTTGAATTAAGTTTGTCTCAGGCAGACATCATGAATGCACTCAGTATGCCTCTCCTTTCTAGTAGCCCTCTATGATCTGCAGCTTGTCCACCCAAATCATTCAGAGTAGATTTAATTATGCCACAGCAAAAACAATGCTTGCAATCAGAAAGTTTGTCTTTTGTTCATGCTCATGCTATATATCCACCCTTGGTCACCTGGGAGGTTCTGCTCATTGTAGTTGTTAAAAGACAGGGTCTGTCAGAGCAGTAACTAGCCTGAACATTGCCAGTTAACCACCATAAGGAGAGTGAGGAGAATTCTATGTCAATAAGTACTGCCCAAAAGCGATGCATGTCACTTCTACTAACAGTACAGTAAACAGAACTACTTATGTGGCCTAAGCCAATCAAAAGAGGCAATTGTAACATGTGTTTAGAAGGCAAGGTCAGTTATGTTTGGTGAATGACTACCACACCTCCTGACTCTCTCTCTCTAGGAGAAAGAGAGAAAACAGAGACATTGGTGACACAGGTCAGGAGATACATTGTCATTCACCAGAATTACTGATATTATATCTATCTATCTGTCTATCTATCTATCTATCTACCTGCCTACCTACCTATCTATCTATCTAGAGGGAAAAACACGATACCTTATGTTATATATTAACTTATTTTTGCACGATGATTATACCAGTATATGCCCAACTCTTGTTTGGCATTGACTGTCCTTTACATGTGCTCTAGTGGTTTATTCACTTTTATAATTTCACATGGGCAGAAATGATTGGGTTAGGATTTCTAGAAAATATCAACAGCAAAAATAAAAGGTAGTACAGGGCTTCATAGATAACTCAATTACGATAGATTTATATAAAGTGCTACTATGTCCCCAGAAATTGCATCATTTTGAATTCTACACAAACTACTTAGCATCACAGATTAATGCATTGGAAGTCTCTGCTTTATTAATATTTGGCATTTACACATTTGAGTGTGTTTTTTCAAGTACACTTAAAAACTGGTATAAATAACCTCAGGAATATGGAACTCAAGGAAGGGAGATGAAGTACATTGTTCAAGAGAAAGGTCTTGCTGGTGAGATTGTTCAGTCAGTTCTTTACTTAAAGGTCAGATAGTATAATGTATGCAGCATAGCAGAGGTTCAGGGTTGTATCCTTGACCCTAGATCCACTCAGAAATATGATACATTAATTCAGTCATCTCAAGGTGTACCCTTTGGCCAGACACTCAGCAGACAGCAAAAGTCGTGGTGTTCCTCAGGGGCCTCTACCCAGTGTGTATACCCTTTTTACTTTCCTATTCTTCCTCTACCTTACTTTTTGATACTTTTAATCCTTTCTTTTCCCTCCATCTTATGGTTCCCCCCCCAGTTTTAGCCAACCTCTTGAGTGGGTTATTGGATTTTATTTGCTCCATCTCTTTCTGCTTCTGTAAAGAGACAGATGTGGAACTTTGGATCATGAAGGTGGGTGATGGAAGAGAGTAAAGGTTCTCTAAATGTTCTGATGTCAGGGTAAATTATAGATAATCAGACCTTTTGTAAACAAAAGTCAATCAGTAGCTTGCACAGTTTCAAGCTGGAATATATTCGAGCACCTTGGTATTCAAAGTGTGGTGTTTGGACCAGCAGCATCAACATCAACCTAAGAACCTTAGACCCATATCAGGTCTTCTAAATCTGATTCTGCTGTTTGACAAAGTCTTTGGGAGATTTGTATGCATCCCCGAAGTTTGAGAAGCATTCCTTCTAATCAATACATTTCACTGCCTTTTGTTTCTTTCCTTTCCTATTTTGAGTTGCAGTATGAAATGTCACTTTCCATTGCCTTACCCTTGGTTGTTGTCAGAATCCTTATAACTAGGACAGTGGGAAGAAAAAACTCATTTCGTCACCCTAGTTAAGAAAACATTAACAATGAATAAAAAGTAATGTTTGCATAAACCTCATAGCAAATTTGTAGAAAAGACAGACCCACTGTTAAGAGGTAAACTTTCCCCAGGTTTAAGGAAAACAGATTACTTTCACATATTTGAAGTCTCCTTTGGTAGGAAAACTAAAGTTTCTTGAATTATGTGAAATTAGTTCAAAGCAACTTTGATGAGTCACTTATTCCATATAAGGCCCTTAAAACACAAATTACATGTTGCTAAATCGTAGCAATGCAGCTATTGATCCTGATTTTCAGCACAAAGTAGTCTAGGCCTTCTGAAGGAGTACTAGAGAGATGCTTTTATCACTTTCTCTAGCACATTGGGCACTACATGATCAGAAAGCTGATGTGAAGAGTTACATGGTAAAGGGAGACCCCTCTGTCCTATGCAGGGATGACAGGGGTCTTACACTCACACATAATGTATAAGCCTGCAGTTTTCCACTAACAACCACATTACATACTCTTAACAGGACTGTGACTATAATCAGTGGAACATTTCATTTCCGAAAAGAATAGTTTTACCATTTCAATCATATCCCACATAACTATATAATAGTAAGTAGGAAAGAATTTCATTTATGTGATTCTAAAAGGTGACAGTAGACTCTAGATTGATGAAATAACTTGTTTGGTCATAAGCCATCAACTTCTATGTAAATGATTGCGTGGTTTTAAAAAAAATTTTATTGGAGTATAGTTGATTTACAATGTTGTGTTAGTTTCTGCTGTACAGTAAAGTGAATCAGTTATACATATATACATATCCACTCTTTTTTAGATTCCTTTCCCATATAGATCATTACACAGTATTGAGTAGAGTTCCCTGTGCTATACAGAAGGTCCTTATTAGTTTTCTATGTTATATATAGTAGTGTGTATATGTCAATCCCACTAAATAATTACGTGGTATTTTTTCCTCATCAGGCATTTTTATTTTATTTTATTTTTTTTAATTTTATTATTATTTTATTATTATTTTTAACATCTTTATTGGAGTATAATTGCTTTACAATGGTGTGTTAGTTTCTGCTTTATAACAAAGTGAATCAGTTATACATATACATATGTTCCCATATCTCTTCCCTCTTGCATCTCCCTCCCTCCCACCTTCCCTATGCCACCCCTCTAGGTGGTCACAAAGCACCGAGCTGATCTCCCTGTGCTATGCGGCTGCTTCCCACTAGCTATCTACCTTACGTTTGGTAGTGTATATATGTCCATGCCACTCTCTCACTTTGTCACAGCTTACCCTTCCCCCTCCCCATATCCTCAAGTCCATTCTCTAGTAGGTCTGTGTCTTTATTCCCGTCTTGCCCCTAGGTTCGTATGCTAACACATATATATGGAATCTTAAAAAAAAAAAGGTCTTAATTATGTGTTTTTAAAAAATCTGACAGAAATAGGTGCATTCTAATTAGTGAGTATAGCAGATTTCCCCAAAAGAATATATTTAGCTACAGTTACAATAATATGTCAGATGAGTTTCTAGAATTGGAGTTCCTAGAATTCCAAGGCTAAATACATAGATGGAGGCATTATCGTTAGAACTGTATAAAAATGGAATGCGCTTCTTAGGAGCTAATGTGTTCTTCACCAACAAAGGAATTCCAAAGGAGGCTCAATGATGACTTGGAGGACGTGCTTTAAGGATCCACCCAACATGAGGTTTATAGTTCTGAACCTTTTAGAATTACAAATTTTCAGTCTTTAACATCAAATTGATGTTCTTTTATACATATAATTGAATATGTAAACAATTAATAAAGAATATCTGACCGTGAAAAATTTAAACATCATCAAAGAGTATTATGTGAAAAACAATTCAGAGAACAGACACAGAATCTGTCCTTTAAGACCTTGAAGCAGTGAAACAATAAACCAATTTATAAAGGACGAGAGGATTCCACCTTTCCTGATGACTGCCGTGTGCTATGTGCCTCTGCCACTTTCTTCTCAAACTCCTAATGTCTCATTTGCCATAAAATCATAGGGCATTAAAGCTGGAAGGAAACTTACCAGTTATTTGTTACAAAGTCTTTTTATATATGAGGAAATATCTGGAAGCTGGTGTATTTTGCCACAATTTTCCTTTATACTGAACCTCTGTTTTCAAAAGTATATGTAAATCACACTGGACAGTTAACTCTTACAGAAAATTGATTTTAATATTTTTCCATTCTTTTCTAAAGAAACTAGACAGTGTGAATATTTTTGACTGACAGAAACAAAACACACAAGATGTTATGATAACAACATTCACAAGACTGATCAACAACCAACTTTTTGTTATTAACGAGGCGGTTTAATTTTTTAAATGTCAGCTTTAACTGTCTGAGCTATCAGAATAGTTCATTTGAATCTAAGCAGAGGCAATTAAACAATCTATGCTACCAAACGGATAAATGGTTTCAAAATTAGGGCAATGATACTTTCCAAAGGTAGTACATGTCATTCTTAGATTCCATAGTCTTAGTTTCAAAGGAGCTTAAATAATAAAGATAATTTATTTTCTCACATAACAGAAAAGCCTGAGGCCACATAATGTGTCAAGAAGAGTCCTATCAAGTTTTGGTTCCTCTTCTGTGCAGTTTTCAAACTACACGCTGCTCATTGTGTCCACTTTATCCTTAGTCCTCATGGTGGCATAATGGTTTCCAGAAGTTTCTGGGCCTTCACTTTTCCTCATCCCCATCCAGAAAATGAATAGAATCATTGAACAGAAGTCTTGAATATCTCTTTAATGAGAACTAATGAGGTGTATGCCAACAGAAGTTTTGAACATGAGTTTGGTAAGAAAAAATGAGGGATATGCCAAACTGAGACTATCACAGTGGCAAGGGGATGGGATCAATTCCACCCACACTCAAAACTATGACATCTTAAGCAGGTGTTTAATGGGGTTGGGGGAACAGCATAATGTTCACTATATAATGTAAATTTATCTACGTCTAGTATTCACTAATTGCAGAGATTACATGTTTCCATGTGTGAAAGTAGTGTATAAGAGCTACAGCCTTTAAGTGTGATAAATAACTACTTATTAATATGAAATATGATAATCCATTAAAATAATTCAAAAATCCTGCTGGGTTTTATAATGTCCTCTGCTGTATGAGTGAAAATAAATCATATTGCAATAAAAAAACTACTTTTCAATCATTGTTCCTTTAAAAATGGTTCAAATTTTAAGGCTTTGTATATGAATCTTCTAAAAATATTTTAAAGCATCCCAACTGGGAAAGCAATTTCATGCTTGCTTTTTAAAGAGTCTATTCAAAGAACTCATTAAAACCATTCATTTAAATAATCTCGTGTATGTTCATTATGCTATGTCCTTTGGGAGGACAAAAAAAATATGAACTGCTGCCAGAAAGCAAATGAAGGGAACAAATGTTAAACGTAAAAGGTTAGTCCTTCATTAAAATTGTTTAAATAAGCAGCAACTCCCCCTGTACCCTTATAAACTCTTCCAAGAAACATTGTACACATTTAGGACAGCAAATTAAAAGCAAAGACAACTAAAAAAAATCTATAGGTCAGTTTCATGAACTGTTAGCATTTGGATAATTTTTGCTTTTCACTTTTGGTTCTAGGTGACTGAAGGGAACACAGTCTGCCCACATAATGTGACATGTTCATGGACAACATGAACCTGAATAATAAGGAGGTTCTGTAAATGGCAGATTTTAGGAAATTCTGTTTTGAAAGGCATCTATATTTTACTTAAACTTTTTTGTTTACTGTATGTACTTTCAGGCTTAACTTTTTCACCCTTATTTTATTTTATTTTTTTGCTGTACGCGGGCCTCTCACTGTTGTGGCCTCTCCCGTTGCGGAGCACAAGCTCCGGATGCGCAGGCTCAGTGGCCATGGCTCACGGGCCCAGCCGCTCCACGGCATGTGGGATCTTCCAGGACCAGGGCACGAACCCATGTCCCCTGCATCAGCAGGCGGACTCTCAACCATTGTGCCACCAGGGAAGCCCTCGCCCTTATTTTTGACAACAGTCTTTAGGATCTGAAAAGGTCTTGATGAGGGAGACATGAATAATCTAAAATGATTTGATGTACCTTTTAGGGATATAATATAGCATTCCTTCTACCCTTACATCTTGCCTAAGTATGTAAATCACTATAATTTTACCTGATTGTTACATATGCCTTAAATGATGTGAGCTCTTGGCAAGATTTCTTGCTGTGTTTATTGGGCGTTGTTGTTTTGGTTGTTGTTTTCAATTGAATGTTGGTAACTGACAGAGTAATAACATGACAGGTTGGACTTAGTATCTCATTTTCTAGTCACTTTTTTCTCAAATAATGTGGTGAACTATTCTCATTTCTAGAGTAAATTGAACTTAAAGGAGCACATATAGGTTACATTCTCAGTGCAACTGAGGGACTCATGAAAGACATGGACAAATGAAAAGACATGATCTCAGATAGGACTATTTAACCTTGGTGAGATGTCAATTCTCCCAAGTTAACACATAAATTTGAAGTGATCCCAATAAAAATATCAATAATGTTTTCCATTGATAGCTTATAAAACTGATTCTGAAGTTTTTATTTTAAAATAAATATGCTATTATACATACTTTTAAAGTATCATAAGACCTTAATAATGAAAAATGTTCATAAATAGAGAAACCAAATACAAACTCTAGAAATAGAACCAAATACACATACCAAATATATGATAATGTGCCATCTAGAGTTTTAGAGGGAAGATCGATCATTTAATATAAATGTTAAGATAATAAAATGGCTATCTGAAAAATTCCATAGCCTGAATGAGCAAGGAACTAAGGGGAACAATAAGGGGAGTAAGTCTACTGAGAATATTTTTCCACATCACATACTCTCTTAACAGTAAATCTGTACCTCTTACCATTTAATACAATTGTAGTTTTACTTTAATTTTTAAATAGTTCAATCAGTTTCTTCTACTGGAATATAAGCTACATCAGGGTAGGAACTGAATGCTTTTGCTAATTGGTTTTTAGAACCTAATACACTGCCTGATTCATTGTAGAAAATCACTGAATGTTTGTTGCATAAATGAAAACTGATATAAAAAAATCTAATTGCTTCTAGGAGATAGTTTGCAGGAAGAAAAAATGAAGTGTATAAATTTAAGTCATTTATTGGGGTCTAATGATATTAATTTGGGGAGATTTTAAAAATTCAATTATTTTGGTTCATTAGAGAACAACATGGATTAATTACATCTGATATTTTGGACTCCCTATTCAGACACTCTCTTCCACAAGCTTGTGATTTTCAAGGTAATAAATGAAAAACATTTACTTGCAGAACATAATTAGTTCTTATTTATTTATTTATTTATTTTTGGCTGCTTTGGTTCTTCATTGCTGTGCCCAGCCCTCTCTAGTTGCATCAAGTGGGGGCTACTCTTCGTTGTGGAGCGTGGGCTTCTCACTGCAGTGGCTTCTCTTGTTGCAGAGCACAGGCTCTAGGCACGTGGGCTTTGGTACTTGTGGCACACGGGCTCCAGAGAGCAGGCTCAGTAGTTGTGGTGCATGGGCATAGTGGCTCCGCGGCATGTGGGATCTTCCCAGACCAGGGCTCAAATGCGTGTACCCTGCATTGGCTGGCGGATTCTTAACCACTGCGTCACCAGGGAAGTCCAAATGTTGTACATTTAAAAGAGAACTTGGGCTTCCCTGCTGGGCTCGCCACAACTAGAGAAAGCCCGTGCACAGCAGTGAAGACCCAATGGAGCCAAAAATAAATAAATAAATAAATTTATTAAAAAACATGTACAACCAGTCCCTCCCATCAGGAAACTTGCACAGTCCTCTTAGATAGCCTCATCCACCAGAGGGCAGACAGCAGAAGCAAGAAGAACTACAATCCTGCAGCCTCTGGAACAAAAACCACATTCACAGAAAGATAGACAAGATGAAAAGCCAGAGGGCTATATACCAGATGAAGGAACAAGATAAAACCCCAGAAAAGCAACTAAATGAAGTGGAGATAAGCAACCTTCCGGAAAAAGAATTCAGAAAAATGATAGTGAAGATGATCCAGGACATTGGAAAAAGAATGGAGGCAAAGATTGAGAAGATGCAAGAAATGTTTCACAAAGACTTAGAAGAATTAAAGAACAAACAGAGATGAACAATACAATAACTGAAATGAAACCTACACTAGAAGGAATCAATAGCAGAATAACTGAAGCAGAAGACCAGATAAGTGACCTGGAAGACAAAATGGTGGAATTCACTGCTGCGGAACAGAATAAAGAAAAAGGAATGAAAAGAAATGAAGACAGCCTAAGAGACCTCTGGGACAACATTAAATGTAACAACATTCACATTATAGGGGTCCCAGAAGGAGAAGAGACAGAGGAAGGACCAGAGAAAATATTTGAAGGGATTGTAATCGAAAACTTCCCTAACATGGGAAAGGAAATAGCCACCCAAGTCCAGGAAGCGCAGAGAGTCCCATACAGGATAAACCCAAGGAGAAACACTCCAAGACACATAGTTATCAAATAGGCAAAAATTAAAGACAAAGAAAAATTGCTGAAAGCAGCAAGGGAAAAACAATGAATAAAATACAAGGGAAGTCCCATAAGGTTAACAGCTGATGTCTCAGCAGAAACTCTACAAGCCAGAAGGGAGTGGCATGATATACTTAAAGCGATGAAGGGAAGAACCTACAATCAAGATTACTCTACCCGGCAATGATCTCATTCAGATTAGATGGAGAAATCAAAAGCTTTACAGACAAACAAAAGCTAAAAGAATTCAGCATCACCAAACCAACTCTACAGCAAATGCTAAAGGAACTTCTCTAAGTGGGAAACACAAGAGAAGAAAAGGACCTACAAAAACAAACCCAAAACATTAAGAAAATGGTCATAGGAACATACATATCAATAATCACCTTAAATGTGAACGGACTAAATGCTCCAACCAAAAGACACAGGCTGGCTGAATGGATAAAAAAACAAGACCCATCTATATGCTGTCTACAAGAGACACACTTCAGACCTAGTGACACATACAGACTGAAAGTGAGGGGACGGAAAAAGATATTACATGCAAATGGAAATCAAAAGAAAGCTGGAGTAGTAATACTCATCTCAGATAAAATAGACTTTAAAATAAAAAATGTTACAAGAGACAAGGAAGGACACTACATAATGATCAAGGGATCAATCCAAGAAGAAGATATAACAATTATAAATATATATGCACCCAAGATAGGAGCACCTCAATACATAAGGCAACTGCTAACAGCTGTAAAACAAGAAATCGACAGTAGCACAATAACAGCAGGGGGCTTTAACACCTCACTTACAACAATGGACAGATCATCCAAAATGAAAATAAATAAGGAAACAGAAGCTTTAAATGACACAATAGACCAGATAGATTTAACTGATATTTATAGGACATTCATCCAAAACAGCTGATTCACTTTCTTCTCAAGTGCACATGAAACATTCTCCAGGATAGGTCATATCTTGGGTCACAAATCAAGCCTCAGTAAATTTAAGAAAATTGAAATCATATCAAGCATCTTTTCTGACCACAACGCTATGAGATTAGAAATGAATTACAGGGAAAAAAACGTAAAAAACACAAACACAAGGAGGCTCAACAATACGTTACTAAATAACCAAGAGATCACTGAAGAAATCAAAGAGGAAATCAAGAAATACCTGGAGACAAATGACAATGAAAACACGACGATCCAAAACTTGTGGGATGCAGCAAAAGCAATTCTAAGAGTAAAGTTTATAGCTATACAAGCCTACCTCAAGAAACAAGAAAAATCTCAAATAAACAATCTAACCTTACACCTGAAGGAACTAGAGAAAGAAGAACAAACAAAACCCAATGTTAGCAGAAGGAAAGAAATCATAAAGATCAGAGCAGAAATAAATGAAATAGAAACAAAGAAAACAATAGCAAAGATCAATAAAACTAAAAGCTGGTTCTTTGAGAAGATAAACAAAATTGATAAACCATTTGCCACACTCATCAAGAAAAAGAGGGAGAGGACTTAAATCAATAAAATTAGAAATGAAAAAGGAGAAGTTACAACAGACACCGCAGAAATACAAAGCATCCTAAGAGACTACTACAAGCAACTGTATGCCAATAAAATGGACATCCTGGAAGAAATGGACAAATTCTTAGAAGGGTATAACCTTCCAAGACCGAACCAGGAAGAAATAGAGAATATGAACAGAGCAGTCACAAGTGATGAACTTGAAACTGTGATGAAAAATCTTCTAACACACAAAAGTCCAGAACGAGATGGTTTCACAAGTGAATTCTATCAAACATTTAGAGAGGAGCTAACACCCATCCTTCTCAAAGTCTTCCTAAAAATTGCAGAGGAAGGAACACTCCCAAACTTATTCTATGAGGCCACCATCACCCTGATATCAAAACCAGACAAAGATGCTACAAAAAAAGAAAATTACAGACCAATGTCACAGATGAATATAGATGCAAAAATCCTCAGCAAAATACTAGGAAACAGAATCCAACAACACATTAAAAGGATCATACACCATGATCAAGTGGGATTTATTCCAGGGATGCAAGGATTCTTCAACATATGCAAATCAATGTGATACACCATATTAATAAATTGAAGAATAAAAACCATATGGTCATCTCAACTGATGCAGAAAAAGCTTTTGACAAAATTCAACACCCATTTATGATAAAAACTCTCCAGAAAGTGGGCATAGAGGGAACCTAATCAACATAATAAAGGCCATATATGACAAACCCACAGCAAACATCATTCTCAATGGTGAAAAACTGAAAGCATTTCCTCTAAGATCAGGAACAAGAAAAGGATGTCCACTCTCACCACTGTTATTCAACATAGTTTTGGAAGTCCTAGCCACAGCAATCAGAGAAGAAAAAGAAATAAAAGGAAGACAAATTGGAAAAGAAGAAGTAAAACTGTCACTGTTTGCAGATGACATGATACTATACATAGAGAATCCTAAAGATGCCACCAGAAAGCTACTAGAGCTAATCAATGAATTTGGTAAAGTTGCAGGATACATAATTGATGCACAGAAATCTCTTGCATTCCTATACACTAATGATGGAAAATCAGAAAGAGAAATTAAGGAGACACTCCCATTACCATTGCAACAAAAAGAATAAAATACCTAGGAATAAGTCTACCTAGGGAGACAAAAGACCTGTATGCAGAAAACTATAAGACACTGATGAAGGAAATTAAGGAGGATACCAACAGATGGAGAGATATACCATGTTCTTGGATTGGAATCAGTATTGTGAAAATTACTATACTACCCACAGCAATCTACAGATTCAGTGCAATCCCTCTCAAATTACCAGTGGCATTTTTACAGAATTAGAACAAAAACTCTTAAACTTTATATGGAGATACAAAAGACCCCGAATAGCCAAAGCAGTGTTGAGAGAAAAAAACGGAGCTGGAGGAATCAGACTCCCTGACTTCAGGCTATACTACAAAGCTGCAGAAATCAAGACAATATGGTACTGGCACAAAAACAGAAATATAGATCAACCGAACAAGATAGAAAGCCCAGAGATAAACCCACACACCTATGGTCAACTAATCTATGACAAAGGAGGCAAGGATATATAATGGAGAAAAGACCATCTCTTCAGTAAGTGGTGCTGGGAAAACTGGACAGCTACATGTAAAAGAATGAAATTAGAACACTCCCTAACACCATACACAAAAATAAACTCAAAATGGATTAGAGACATAAATGTAAGCCTGGACACTATAAAACTCTTAGAGGAAAACATAGGAAGAACGCTCTTTGACATAAATCACAGCAAGATATTTTTTGATCCACCTCCTAGAGTAATGGAAATAAAAACAAAAATAAACAAATGGGACCTAATGAATCTTAAAAGCTTTTGTATAGCAAAAGAAACAATAAATGACGAAAAGACAGCCCTCAGAATTGGAGAAAATATTTGCAAATGAATCATCGGACAAAGGATTAATCTCTAAAATATATAAACAGCTCATGCAATTCAATATTAAAAAAACAAACAACCCAATCCAAAAATGGGCAGAAGATCTAAATAGACATTTCTCCAAAGAAGACATACAGGTAGCCACGAAACACATGAAAAGCTGCTCAATATCCCTAATTATTAGAGAAATGCAAATCAAAACTTCAATGAGGTATCACCTCACCCCTGTTAGAATGGGCATCATCAGAAAATCTACAAACAACAAATGCTGGAGAGGGTGTTGAGAAAAGGGAGCCCTCTTGCACTGTTGGTGGGAATGTAACTTGCTACAGCCACTATGGAGAACAGTATAGAGGTTCCTTAAAATACTAAAAATAGAATTACCATATGACCCAGCAATTCCACCACTGGGCATATACCCAGAGAAAACCATAATTCAAAAAGACACATGCACCCCAATGTTCATTGCAGCACTGTTTACAATAGCCAGGTCATGGAAGCAACTTAAATGCCCATCGACAGATGAATGGATAAAGATGTGGTACATATATACAATGGAATATTACTCAGCTATAAAAAGGAACGAAACTGGGTCATTTGTTGAGATGTGGATGCATCTGAGACTGTCATACAGAGTGAAGTAAGTCAGAAAGAGAAAAACAAATATCGTATATTAATGCATACATGTAGAACCTAGAAAATGGTACAGATGAACCGCTTTGCAGGGAAGAAATTGAGACATAGATGTAGACAGAAAACGTATGGACACCAAGGGGGGAAAGTGGCGGGTGGTGGTGGTGGTGGTGTGATGAATTGGGCGATTGGGATTGACATGTATACACTGATGTGTATAAAATGGGTGACTAATAAGAACCTGCTGTATAAAAAAAAAAAAAAGAAACAGCCAATGCAAGAAGGACAGTCTGACCCTCCTTTGTCTTCCTGAAAGCAGGAAATAAATCTCACTTGTGAAAGCTACCCTCCCTTGACCAGGAAGTGAAGAGACATCTTTATTATCAGAGATTGGAAATTCAAGGCCAAGAAGGCTGTATAAACAAACCTCTTACTAATTTACTATCCCAAGTTCAAACCCCTTTGTCTTGTAATTTCACAAATATATTGTTTCTTTGTCTAAAATGTATTAAAAAAATGTACAACGTTACATTTATATCATGACTTTTTTCAAGGTGGCCATTTTGCAGTGGCTTCTCTAATTCATTCTACAAACTCAGATATTGACCTACAAGATTGAATATAGAGCTATATTATAAAATCGAATGAAAAATGTTTTGTAAGTATCTGAGATATCCTTAGGAAAATTATTTTTAAATTATCTAACCCTGAGTAGGGATATTTGAACATCATGGCATACAGAGTATTGCAGAAATAGTTAACAACTTGGGCGAAGGGCATTTCTTTTGTACAAAGTTGTGCCCATAATTAGCTTAACATATGCATGACACTTTTAAATATAGTAACAGAACAATACATAATGTAAATGGATGCAAACGTAAAGGACAACTTGCTATGTACAGAATGTTTGTGTTCTCCCCAAATTCATATGTTGAAACCCTAATCCGCTATGTGATGATATTTGGAGGTGAGGCCTTTGAGAAGTAAATAAGTTTAGATAAGGTTATGAGGGTGGAGCCTCCATGATGAGATTAGTTTTTGCTATTTAAGCCACCCAATCTGTGGTATTTTGTTATAGCCACTGATTTATACAACACTTATTTTCTTATGTACTACATATCAGGTAGAATGCTCTTTATATGGATATGAAAAATCAGCACCTCAATGATGTTAACAGAAAAGCAGCTAATAGGTTCTGACTCGCTTAAACTAATTATTATCTATACCTGTTACTGAATCACCTTCCCAGCTTTGCTGGGGAAATGATTCTGCTAGGAAGGAAGAGGAAAAAGATGGATTCTAGTTGGGCACCGGATAGTAGGCAATAAAACACAGTTCATATTCTGTAACCCCCACCCATAAAATATTTCTTTGAATAAAAAATATACTGATAGACTGTAGTAAAATGAAGGCATTTCAAAACTTTATTTAACTATGAAAACAGTTATTCCCTGAGAGACAGAATAAGTAATATATAGGGTCAGAAGAGGTTTTCAAATATATAATTCTGGAACCCTTACTGGGAGTGGGAAAAAGGGAGCAGCTGTCTCCAGGGGACTGTTTTCATCTTTATTTCGCAGTGTTGTCATTCAGACTTAAGGTGTAGCTAGTGATAAAGGTGTAGCTAGTGTTAAAGGGAGGGGCAAATTCCAGACTAAAAGGGGACTTGTTAAAAGAAGAGTAGCAATTTCTGTAATCAAATATTTCATGTTCCAAGATATCTTAATAATGCTTTCCAGATATATCATCATTTGTCTTACATGATGTGCATTTTGAAAGCACATTTCATATTCCAAAAAGATTTTGCACAACTTTTTTTGTTTTAGCTTACTGTTTTCTAGCAAATTCTCTAAAGGGCTGAGTGAATCTGGTTTGAAGTATTGCTTCATATCACACCACTTACATTTCATAGGCCATTTTCCTTTTCTATAAGTTTGCCATAGTTTGGCAAATGAAAATCTCTTCAGAAAAAAGAGAAGTAATTATGAATTTTACAGGGAATATAGTATTTTAAGAAAGAAGTATTAAGTGAGAAGAAACTGCTTATATAGAATTGTGTTGCTTATTAGAAAATTTCAGGAAATATATTTCCTCATACCATTGACTAGAAGAGCATGATAATACTTTCTGTTCAACTAGTGAGAACTTCTTTTATTATCTTTTAACTTGTCTTTGTTCCGAGTACCTTAGAAATATTGAAGATAAAAGTATGGCAACAGATTTGTCATGTGGTATAATTATTCTGTCTTCTCTGATGAGTATATAATACTAAGATAGTACATTTATTTGCCCAAAGTCACACAGAGTAGAGTGCCAAACCCAGGTCAGTCTAGCTAAAATATCCAGAATCTACGCAATGCCACTCTACACTGCAGGTTCTCACTGAAGTGTGTTCCACAGACCAGTAGTTTCAGTATCACATGGACTCTCCAAAGCACGGCAGAATCTCAGTCTCCACCTGAGAAAACTGAACAGAATCTACATTCTAATAATAACTTTCCATTAAAGTCTGGGAAGTAGTGCTTTAGGTCATTTGTGTCATTGAAGACACACCTTGGCCCAAATAATACAGCATCTCAGTTATTTTCCACATATAGAGTAGGAAAAAATATGATTCCACAATATGCCTAACTTTATTCTTATATTATTAGACATGAAACTTACTCTACAGAGAAGAAACAAAGACTGAGAGATAAAATGATTTGTTCTGTAATCCACGAACATTTAACCAAAGATGGATTGTGTAGCTACATGTTCATTTCTCAATACTCTTGAAAATGTATTTTTATATACAGATAAATGATTCCATTAATTTTCCATTAAGTTGTAGATATATTTATTGCTAATGGTTATTTATAACAGAGAAGCCCTTAATGTTTTATACTGAATTTTCAAATAGAGCAAATGAAGGGGTCTAGTGTCAGTTACGGCAGAGTGCCTTATAGCAGACAAATCTATCTCAGATAAAACTTATGAACTTAGGATAAATTACTAAAGACAACTATGTGAACTTAGGATAAATTACTGAAGACAACTATGTGAAGGGCCATCAGAGGAACTGGAAGATATTTTCCCATTGAAAAAAGAAATATACACTGAGTGCAGTCTGTGTTTATGTGGTTTTCACCCTGAGACCACTTCCCAGTCTGCTAAGCATAGGTTGACTAGATGCAAGCAAAAGTCTCCAGTCTTATTGGCTTGAGATTTCAGAGGCCAGAGTTTGTGTCAGCCCCAAATTGCAAGAAATAATAAAGCAAATACTTCAGGATGAAGAAAATTGATACCAAGTAGAAACTCTCTAGATAGAGGAATGAAGAGCACCTGAATATATCCCATAATAAATATGAAATTATACTGTCCAAGCTTTCTACACTTTACATGAAGTGGTACAGTATTAATTCTAAATAGATGGTGATAAGGATAATTATTGTAAATAGTATCACCATCATTAAATGGAAAGTAATAATTAAAGAGGTAAAGCTAAAAGGAATGAAAACATACTACCTAAAGAAAGCAGGATAGGAAGAACAGAGGAATGTATGGGATGACTATAAAAATATGGCAAATGTGAATCACCTAAATCCAAACATATCACTGATAACATCAAATGTAAATGGACTAAACATTCCAAAAGGCAGGGAGTCAAAATAGATAAATAAAAAAGCATACCCCAACAACATACTGTCCAATTGACTCATATTTTAAAATAAAAAACAATGTAGATTGAAAGTAAAGTATTGAAAAGACTCACCATACTAGCATGAGACACAATAACACTGGTGTAACTATATTAATATCAGACAAGACTTCAAGATAAGAAGTGTCTCCAGAGAGCAAAAGTATAATTTCATAACGACAAAAGGTCAATACATAAGTAAGACATAATAATCATAGATATACATGTATCTAATAAAAGAGTTTGAAAAACATGAAGCAGAGACTGATAGGATTAAAGGGAAAAATAGAAAGATCCACAACAGTTGCAGATTTTAGCATATTTCTGTTAGATACTGATAGAAATGCGAGAAAAAAATTAGCTAAGACGTAAGATTAAATAGCACTGCTGAACAAATTAACCTAATTGCCATTTGAAGAACAATGCATCAAAGTACAGAATGAACATTCCTTTTGAGTACATGTGGTATGTTTTCCAAAATACACCATATAGTGGGGCAAAGTGTAAATCTAAATGAATTTCAAAATTGAAATCTAATAGAATACATTCTGTGACCCCAGCTGATTTCAGTTAGAAAACAAAGCAAATTAGAATTCCATACTAATGCCAAATAGTTAGAAATTATACCACATACCTCTGAATAACAGATGTATGAAAGAAGAAATCACAAGGGAAAATTAAATTATTTCAAACAGAATGAAAATGGAAACATGCATATAAAATTGTGAGCTATAGATAATATAGTTTTTAGAGGGAACTTTATAGCTTTAAATTCATATGTTAAAAAAGAAGGAACATTTAAAGTAAATTATTTAATGTTCTACCTTAAAAAGCTAGAAAAGATGGACAAATTAAAACCAAAATAAGTAGCAGATAGGAAATTCTAAAACTAGAACAGAGATCAGTTAAAGAGAAAACATACAAACAGGAAAATATTTAAAAGCAAAAGTTTTTTTTAAAAAAATACTGATAAAATTGATGAAACCTTAAGGAGATTGTTCAAGAAAAAAGAGAATACACAATGTCAGGAATGACAGAATAGATACCATTACAGATTCTACAATATTTAAAGGTCAAATAACAGTATATCATGAGAAATAGTTTACCAATAAATTTGATAATTTTGATAAACTGACAAATTCCTTACATAATACAACTTACCAAAACTGATTCAAAAGAGTAAGGAAATATGAATCACCTGATATCAATTGTACACATAGAGTTTTGTTTGTATTAAAAACCCTTTCCATAAATAAAACTTTGGGCTGAGATGTTTTCATTTGTGAATTCTATCAGACATTTAATGAGAAAACAATACCAATCAAACAATTTTAGAAAATAAAGGAAGAGGGAACATTCATTTTACAAAGCAAGGATAATCTTTTATTTTTAAATAGCTCAGTTCTTTATTGCCATACAACTGATACACAATCACCATGTATATTTAAAGTGTATGATTTGATAAATTTTGATATATATGTGAGTGTGTGTTTGGGTGTGCGTGTGTGTGTAAATTGACCCTTTGTGATTTTCCCTCCTACCCATGACAACCCTACTCTATCACCCCATGCAACTATTTGTTAGCTTTTTGTCACATAAGTTAGTTTGCATTTTCTAAAGTTATATATAAATGGAATCATACAGAATGCACTTTTATTTCACTCTGCATAATTATTTTGAGATGAATCCATGTTGTTCCTTGTAGTAATAATTAATTCCTTTCTATTGTTGAGTTGAATTCCATTGTAGTTTCCCCACTATGCTATCAGAAAGTAGAGTGTTCCTATGGAAACTTTTGTACACCGAAACGGCATAAATTGCATAAAGCAATTACCTTAGGACACATCTTGCTAACAGATGCACAAAATAAATCAAGATAAAGCACAGATTCTTACAGACACAGTTCAAAGCTATGATGGCCTGGTATTGAGATGCAGAGTGTAGTTCCCTTGGAGTGTAGGAGCTTGGCAGTGCCATTCTCACTGCTAGGGGTGCACAGTGCCTCTATAACAGTTCACTGCAAATCACAGTCTGACCACTATTTTTGCTTTTCACCATTTTTCTTAAAGGTAAAAAATCTTCTTTGGATCTCTTTCAGTTAGCAAAAACAGATACTAATGTAGGTCTTTGATAAAAGCTAAATGGTATAAAGCAAATTTTTGTTAAGCAGGAGATACCTGAATATGAATATACCACTTTGTTTATTCTTTTACCTATCGATAGACATTTTGGTGTTTTCCAGTTTTCGACTATTACAAGTAAAGCTGCTATGAACATTCATGTAGAAGTCTCTCTTTGAGTACAGTCTTTCACCCCTTTGGGGTAAATAAATAGTAGACTAGCTGGATCATAAATTAGGTGTTTTTTTTAAAGAAATTCCGAACTCTTTTCCAAAGTGATTTTACCATTTTTACACTGCCAACAGAGTGTACAAGAGTTCCAGTTCCTCCACAGTCTTGCCAACACTTGGCATGGTTATTCATTTTGATTTTTTTTTTAAATTTTATCGGAGTATAGGTGATTTACAATGTTGTGTTAGTTTCAGGTGTACGACACAGTGATTCAGCTGTACATATACATATATTCATTCTTCTCCAGATCCTTTTCCCACATAGGTTAGGAGTTTGGCTTACCCTAAAATTCATATGTTGAAACTCTAATTGCAACATGAAGGTATTCAGAGGTGAGGCCTTTGGGAGGTAATTAGGTCATGAGCATGGAGCCATCATGCATAGGTAATCCTAATGTGCCCTTATAAGAAGGTAGCTGGAGAGCTAGCTAAACCCTTCTGCTGTGAGAGAATACAAGGAAAAGTTGACAGTCTGTGACCCGGAAAAAGCCCTAACTAGAACCTGACCATGCTGGCACTCAGATCTCAGACTTCTAGCTTCCGAAAATGTGAGAAATAAATTTCCGTTTGTCATAAGCCACCCTGTCTATGTCAGTTTGTTGTGACAACCTGAATGGACTAAGACAACCCTAAAATTGTCACACCCTTAGAATTCATATTGTATCACTTTCCACTTCCCACCCAACACCTGACAAGTCCCACCTCCCACTTCACAAGTCACACTTGACAAATAAAATAGCCTAATGATAAAGTAATCCCATGCATGGCCTCCCATCCTTTGTGCTATTGTTTACTTACCTTTTGTTTCTACATATGTCATAGCCCCCATCTTTCAGTGTTATTCTTTAAAAAAAAAAATAGTCATTTTCTTTGTAAGGAACTCAAGGGAAGAAAAAATAATCTTCTTGGACTTCCCTGGTGGCGCAGTGGTTGAGAGTCCGCCTGCCGATGCAGGAGACGTGGGTTCGTGCCCCGGTCCGGGAGGATCCCACATGCCGCGGAGTGGCTGGGCCCGTGAGCCATGGCCGCTGATCCTGCGCGTCCGGAGCCTGTGCTCCGCAACGGGAGAGGCCACAGCAGTGAGAGGCCCGCGTACCGCAAAATAATAATAATAATAATAATCTTCTCTATATACACACATATATATAATTTCTGAGACTCTCCATTCCTCCCTCAAGATTTGTTTACATATTCTATCATTTAATTATTTACAGGATTATTTTCCTTTTGTTTCTGAACCTAGTTTAAATAGCTGCTTTAAAATCCTTGCCTGCTAATTCCACATCTGTATCTTCTCCTTATTCCCTTTCCAATGACTATCCTGTGACTATTTTTTCAAGCCAACAAGGCTGTAGATTTTCCATTGGAGTTGTAGTCTTTCCTACTTGGCACAGCTTGGGGCTTTCCATCTTACTAAAAGCTATTAAAATGTGAAGCTCGCCCAGGGCTGTCCCCTTCTACCAACTGCCAACTTACCTCAAGTTTCTGCCTATTTTGATTCATCCCCTGGTGCATTTAGTTAGTTTTTTTGTTGTTGTTGCTATTGTTAATTTGTTTTATTTTGTGTTTGTATTTATCCAGAGCTTATATTTGCTATCTGTGGGAAGTTTGATTCAATAGGAGCTACTTGGCAATAAGCCAAACTTGGTGGGTTTTTTTCAATATTTTTCTTTCAGTTATTCATATTGAATAATTATATTGATCTGCATTTAAGTTTCCTAACAGTTTCTTCTACCATTTCCAATATGATTTTTAAATCTATCTGGAGAAATTTTACATCATTTATTGTAATTTTGCACTCAATTTCCATTTGGTTGTTTTTATAGATTCCTTTTATTTCCTGAGATTCCTTTCTTTGTCATTCATTAAGACTTTAAGATCTTGATCATACTTTTACTGCTTGCTTTAAATTCTTTGTTTGTTAAATCCAACATCCAGGCCATCTTCAAGTCTGTTTCTGTTGACTGACTGATTGATTGATTGATTGATTGATGGTGTGTCTAGTAAGTTTTTATTATGTAAGTAGATATTTTGTTTAGTTAGTATACTGTAGATACCTAATTCTATAGCTTCTTCTGAAGAGTATTGATTTTATTATAGCAAATAGTCAATTGGTGTCTGATCCCCTTGAATTTCTGTGTTCATGACTTTATTATATGACTGTTTAAGTCCCAAAGTGTGTGCCACCCTCCCTGAACTTCATGGGATTCATTCTAAATTCTGTCTTCTCTGTGGAGAAGCTTGTATATTATCCCAAGACAAAGAGCCAGGGCAGACATGAGAGTCATGAATTTCCTTCTCACGAATAGTGCAGTGTTTTTCCACGTATTGTAGAATGCCTATAATTGCTTGTTGTAAATATTTTGTGATTGTTTATAATTGTGTATGGCAGCAGATAGTCTGGTGTTAGTTATGACCAGATGGGGAATTCCCTATCCTCTTTCTCTACCAGTTCCTTCTATCAACCTTTAAATATTGACATGTCTCTCCAAAAAAGAAACTAACAAACACAGACCTTAAAACCACAAGTCTCCTTTTACCTACCACCTTATTTCTTCACTTTCTTCTCTGGTCAGTCTTATTAAAGTATTGTCCAATATGGTCATCTAAACTCTCTCAATTTCTATTAGTTTATTATCATGCTGTAATCTGGCTTCCAGCTTCACCATGAGACTCCAAGAAGACATTTTATGGTTACCAGTTACTTCCTTATCATTAAATAAGAGGGAAATTATTCACCCAAACCTTAAGAAAGAGAAATTTGACATGTTTGAATCTTTACAAGGTCTCTCATATTTTGGGGAATTCTTTGAATTATTTTATTTAAACAAAAATGTTCCCTTTGAAGAAGACACATCAACCTGAAATAACTCCAATCAATACTAGTTTTGGAGGCTTCTAGGGGCCACATGATAAAATCAGTTTAAAAAATGAATAAAAATTAAAGCAATTACTAATTGTATTATTATAGTAATTATTTCTGGAACTATTTCCTCATAATATTAATTTTGAGATATTTGGAAATATGTCTTTTAAATATTACTATAAAATAATGCTATAAGATAGAATATAGGGATCAGAAATACATATTTACAGGGAAAGTTATATTTTTATTTAAGACAGATATTATCCTAAAGTTTTTTTTGTGAGTACTTGAGCATCAGAAACATATTTTTAAAATGTGCTGTATTTAAAAGAATTCAGAGGGTACTCAGTATTAGGGAATTCTGTTTTAAATGAAGCAAAATGTAGTTCTATGATTATGAGGAAAATGGTGTCAAGGATTCATGTAGAATCTTTGAATAAAATTGTCTCATGAAATATCAGAGTTGGGTTTCTGCCTCTCAACAGGGGTCCTGCCAATGAGATTAGAGAATTAAGCCAAGGCCAAGTTATTCCTGTGCTTACAGACTGGTGAGCTATTCACATTGTAAGATTCAACTCAAACTTCACTTATTTTTTAAGATCAGTTCCAACTGCTGTGCCCTTGCCTCCACCCACAAACCAAGTGTTCTCATGTAATCTTACTTATTCTAAGTATGTTCTTACTATATTGTGTTGTAATTATTTGCTATGTGCCATGTGTACCCTTTAGAACTCCCATTGTCAGATGTATTATATAATTCTTTGTTTTCACAACAGCTTGCACAAAGTTTGGCTCTTGAGAGCGGTTGGATTGACAACTAAACATGTGCTACAACTCTTTTTCCACCTTTTGTCTTCATTAAAAATGGAAATCAATTAGAAAAGCAGTTAAAGCAATTACCAGTACAGCTAAGTGACCCCAGCTGATAAGCAGGTCAGAGAGAGAGAGAGAGAAGAAAATGGAAAAGTAATCTATACAGTTACAAGAACTTGTAACCATGTGTATGTGCTCAAACATGTAGTTGTTTTTTCACTCACTGGCTAATATTGCAGAAATGTTTTATTTATAAATACTATTTTTAATTGCATAATTACTTCAATATCTTTACCTAAAAATCTTCTCTAACAGTTACGCTTAGAATTGGTCTGGGTGTGGAGAGATCTTAAGAATTTCTGATCACTCTGCCCTGAAAATAACAGTGATAATACTCTCAGGGTTCAGTCCATAACAGAGCAAAGCGTCATATTTCCAAGTTCAAGTTCAAGTGATATAGTCATCTGGGAGGAGAAGCAAGATGGCCAAGGTTGGCAGAGCATTGCTCTAAATTGAGAGAAGGGTGCTGATAGAGCTAGGAAGTCACACTCATCTCTCCTTTAAGGGCAAGAGGAGAGGAGCGAGGCACCAGGCTGCACCACAGGGAGAACGCGTGTCCTGTAAAGCCACCTAGCTGCATCAGTCATGTCTAGATCTGGTAGAAGAGGTTTTTGGGAATAAGAGACACAACTTCATATCTTTGAATTGACTAGGTTATTTGGAATGACCAGAGGAGTGCTTTGCGATCCCTCCTATAGTAGGATATTCTAACTGACCCTGTGGTTTTGAAGATGCTTCCCCAGTGTCCTCAGACCTTTATCAGCATAGCCTGGGGGCCTTCATAACTAATTCTTCAAAATCCCCATGTAACTGATTTATTGTTGCCACCTGATAGAGGGTTTTTATGAAATGTTTGCAGTTCCTTCAAGATGGCATAAAATACCAATTCTTATTTCAACTGAAATCTTCAGTACAGAACATTTACTCACTGCACGGCATTCATTTCGTTGGCAGTCACATACCCATGATAGATAGGTACATGTCAAAAATGATGAAAGCATCACAGCATAAATAGCACCAAACAAGTCACACATGCCTTTAGTATCTGCTTCCTCTTAAGATGCTCATATCGCCAAATAGTTACTAGAGAGCAGAGAACTGCAGACTTTGCATCGATTTATAAAAGGTACTTTATGATATTCTGCATGTAAATATATGAGACCGGTTGTGAGATTGTCCTATAAATGTTCATCTGAGGTCTTTGTATTGAATTACTTTAACTCTTTTGTACTGTGAAATGGTGTCATAAAGCATGTTTAGATAAATGAGGTTATAGAGTCTGCACTGCGTAAATATGTTGTACTGGAATTCTGACCTTTCTTTTCACTTACTGAGGGTTGTTGGGAGTTAGTATTATGCATTCTGATTTTACAGGAATTATTATCGAAAATACTTATGCATTCTGATTTTACAGGAATTATTATCAAAAATACTGTCCGTGCTTCCCAAAATGTTTTACTCACTTTATCAACAGGCTGGGAATTCACTAAGTTAATAGTTAAGGTCTCATTTAGACGTCAAATAAAACTTGAAAATCTAAATGGAGGATGGATGTCAGTGATATTCAACCTAGTATGACCATGTTTCAATCAGTTTCTTTGCTCTCAAGATCTAGCCCATGTCAGCAATTCTGAGAATTCAGGAGTTTTGACTGAGGCAGGAAGAGGGAAAAAAATAGTTTAATATAGGGCTGTGAGGCAAGGTAAGCCAACCTGAATCACCTTTATGTTAGTTCTGAGTAGTCAGGAGGCAGCAAAAGGACAGTGTCTGCCTAAGGGGTGGGACTAGGTATGGAGTAAGTTAAGAAAAAAGCCCAAAGATAGACCAATCTTGATAAAAAGACTCAGGAAAGGTAGATGGCAACAACAGGAAGATGATCTAAACTGGAACACGAAAACCAATATGATAGCAAGCAGCCTGGGAGCCACCAACCTCCACCCTTCATAGCATAGAACATCTCTGCACAGAAGTTTTCAATTACCAGCATCTATACAATCCCTGAGGTATCTGGGGTAAATATTAACACAATACTATTAATAATGAGGTGTTCGTGAAGGACAGACCATTCATAGCATCAGTGAATAATATAATGAATTTTTTTAATTAAAAATCTTCATTCTATAAAAGATTAAAAAAAAATTTTTTATTGGAGTAGAGTTGCTTTACACTGCTGTGTCAGTTTCTGCTGTACAGCAAAGTGAATCAGCCATAGGTATACATATATCACCTCTTTTTCGGATTTCCTTCCCATTTAGGTCACCACAGAGCACCAAGCAGAGTTCCTTGTGCTATACAGTAGGTTCTCATTAGTTACCTATTTTATACATAGTAGTGTATATATGTCAATCCCAATCTCCCAATTCCTCCCCACCCTTCCCCCTTGGTATCCTTACATTTGTTCTCTACATCTGTGTCTCTGTTTCTGCTTTGCAAATAAGATCATCTATACCATTTTTCTAGATTCCACATATATGCGTTAATATACGATATTTGTTTTTCTCTTTCTGACTTACTTCAGATTTTAAAAGTTTACATTCAACTAGCACCCAGATCTTGATTTCTAAAACCCATTCTGTGATTAAAGGAACCAGGGTTTCCTATAGAAATGCTTGGTTCCAGGGATTGGGAATACAAGATGTACCTTTTGATGTGCCGTAAAGTAAGTGCTTAAAAAATGATGAGAACACTTATAAAGGATGTAGGACCCTATTTGAGGGAGCTCCCAATGTCCAAATATAGGACAACTTGAAACAAGATAAGTAACAATAGTAACTATTCAGTCAATAGAATAAAGCAAATATCCATCCATGAGTCCATATTAATATAAAGAATTGAACATATGAAAATGGAGAGAATACATTCTTCCATACAGTAGAATTCCAATTAATTAATACAGAAGGCACGGTGGAAATATAAAACCACCATTAGGCAAACTCCACAGTGATTGTGACAGCCAAGAAACACTGATGAGTTCTAAAGGCAGGGAACAAAAGTATGATGAGAAATACGAGTTTTCTTAGTCTCAAAGCATCTTCCTACAACATATTCCTTTTGATTACAAAGGAAAAACAAAAGGGAAAAAGAATAACTTTGCTTCAGCAGTAATACGACACATGGACATCAAAGGCCTCCTGCTATGGGGACATTGAAAAGGACACAACATCACCTCTGTTGTACTCTTGCCAATTACGCAATACATATAAACTCAATCTAATAAAGAGAAAACATCAGACTAACCCACCTTGAGGAACATTCTACAAAATAACTGCCAATATTCTTTAAAAGTGGCAAGTGACAAGGAAAGTCAGAGGAACTGTCACAGATTGGAGAAGACAAAGGGGACGTGACAACTAACTGTCGTGTGGGACCCTAGGTTGGATCCTGCCCCAGAAACAGAGCAGTAATCAAGAAAACATGAGAATTTGATTAAAATCTGTAGATTAGTTACTAGTATCATATCAGTGTCAATTTCCTGGTTTGAATCATTGTACTATGGTTATATAAATGATGCTGTCACCAGGGGAAACTAGTTGAAGGGTTTACAGGAGTTTTGTGCTACATTTGCAACTTTAAGTCTATAGGTATTACAAAATAAAAAGCTTAAAAATAAGAAAAATGTATTCTTTGATTGTTTTTTATTTTAACAAAAGCTCTCTTTATTGGTTCTAGAAAATTGTTAGTATATGTACAAAGGTAGAAGTGACCATCTGGCATTTGGATATATGGCTTCTTGCACGATTGAGTTTTATTAAATTAAATTTTTAAGGAAAAAGCATTAGTGACCTTTTTTTTCTCTTAACAATGCTTTACTACAAGTGCTCCCTCTCTAAATTGCTGGCTATACTGTCGAGAAATCTTGGCCAGAATCAATTAGGGTTGATAATCAGTTGTGAGGTGTCTTTAAAGATGCATGATCAATAAGAGCGTTTTTCTGTGAAATTTGTCACATCATCTATCAGATTCCTGATAATATTTGTTTTATTGCCATTAATCTTAAAGAGATTGAGAAAAGGTCTCTTCTGAGTCGACTATAAAATTAGAAACTATTCAGTTTCTTCATCTCTTATAATATGGAGATAAAAGAAGCAATAAAAACAATTACCATAGAGCAGTTTTGCTGTGAAAGTGATTTTCAAATATAAATTTCTCAGCACATGTAGCATAGTATTGACTCTTTGGACTGATATTAAATTTGTAGTAGATTGAGAATTTTGGAAAATTTCTTCCCACGGATGTTTCCTTGAAGAGAATTGGCATTAGCCCTCAAGGCATCAAATGCTATTTCCTAGCTTAGAAACCTATGCTTACACTGTCCTGAGGTTTTCATTCCCATCTTCACCAGACTGATTTGAAGCATCCTTTACTTTCCAATTCATCACCTTCATTAACTCTCCTTAATATCTCCCCTCTTCCCGTTCTCTCCCACCCCCCGCCTTTTATATGCACTTTGAATAGTATAATCAAGGGACCAATCACAGTGATTTATAATTACTTCATGTCTTAGGCTCCCCCACTAAGTTGTAAGCTCTTTGAGTCTTATTCAAGGTCTTAGTCTTATCCTTTTCATATCCACAGTCCTTAAGTGAGTGCCTGGTACATAGTAGATAGGCAGGAATTATTTGTCAGAGAAATGGGTGAACAAATGAATGACCCAGGAGAAAAGGAGACGAATGGTAACTGTGAGGTGATAGATGTGTTGATTAGCTTGATTGTAGTAATCATTTCACAACGTATACATATATCAAATCATTGCATTTTTCACCTTAAATATATATAATTTTTATTTGTCAATTATACCTCAATAAAAAGCTGGAAAAAAATCTATTCTGCTTTACATAAGCAGTAAACACCCCCCCCCCAAAAAAAAAAGAGAGAGAGAGAGAGAAGAAACGAAGAGACAGATGATTCAAATTCAGGAAAGAGTAAACCAAGCCCTAGTTAAAACCTCATAAAATTTGTTAACCTAAGCAAAATTCTAAAATGTCTCCTTGGGCATGTTTTTAAGTATATTTTATAATTCCAAATATCTAATGTAATGCAGTAAGATTATAATCAGCCTAAACCAAAATGATTCACTGTTGTTCTGTTTGGCACCCCTTCTTACCACCACTCTGATTTACAGGAAGGCATGCACGTGCACACACACACATGCAGAAACTCACCTCTTAAATTTAGGAATTCATCCAATCTGTAATTCTGGCCAGATCCCATCTCCGTTTTAAAATTAACCTCACTTGCTCCCATTCCCAAAAGAATAATTACATTACTTCAAGAAGGAGTAACATTTGTCCTTTCTAGATAACATCTTAACCTTAATAGAGGGGCCATAAATAAAAATATACCTAAGATAAAGATTCCTAGATATGACAGAAAAATGAATGAAGGTAAGTTTGCTTTGCTTTGCTTTGCTGGTACTAGGAAGGAGGAGGTCGCTTAACCTAAATATAGGATTATCTCTACACCTTTGATGATGATCAGAACACATTTAGCTCTGATATATTTCAAGAACATAAAAGCTATTTTCAAATGATTTTGAGTAATTTCTAGTTTTCCAAAAATGCCTTTTATTTTTACCACATTCTTAACCTTATTTCCTTCATATTTTTTTGAATTGTGTCTTGCACCTTATAGGCATTTTTGTTTTTTCTTTACTTAAAGATCCTCTGCTTATAATTATATAATATTTTCTAGGTCTCAGCTTAGTCCTTGAGAGCAAATCAGTAACTCATATAGCTTTAATAAGCTACATTAAAGAGTTTAAATAAGGAAGTAGGTTATTCGCTAAGAAAATCTAGTTCAATATGTCAGTCACATAAGGAGTAGGTTCCATTTAGCTATTTATTTCTTTTCCAGTCTTTGTCTCTTCATAAATGTAAGTTACTCAGAAATGACATTTTGAAGTGACTTTTGCGGAAAATGTATGCTTTGACTTTGCACAAAATAAGTTTCTCTATGAAGTTCAACTGAGCTGATTGAGGATTATTGGATGACTTTTTGGTTTAGATGTTGACTTCTGTAGGTCACATAAAAGAGTTCCAACTTGAGAAATAGGGAGAGAGAAAAGGTATTTCATTATGAAGTTCATAAATGGCTTCCAGCATTCCTCATAAATCATAACATCAAATGCATGTGACTCTGAACTCTATCCTCTAGAATTAACTCAAAACTTAAAATATCTTCATAGTTAATTTCTAGAAAACAACTTTAAAATCTGTATTTTTGTTTTTTAACTTTCAATGAATTTTTGAGAAAATGAGCATATATTTCTAGATTTAAGTTAAATAGGTGTTAAAAAATACGTAACTAAACTAAAACAAAAACTGACTAAACGTACACACACACATACACACCAAAAAAAAAAAAAAGGTGAAGCAGGGCTAATTTTACTTACAAACTCAAAGTAAAAAATCTATGGAATAGGGAGGATGGTAGGAAGACGTGAGAGGGAGGGGATATGGGTATATACGTCTACATATAGCTGATTCACTTTGTTATAAAGCAGAAACTAACACACCATTGTAAAGCACTCATACTCCAATAAAGATGTTAAAATAAATAAAATCTAAAAAAACAAAAAACCTATGGATTATTTCACTAAACTCTAGACATAGGAGATTTGTATCAATAATAGCTACTCTAAATATATGAGTCCCACTCGAGTGCTATATTTGCTTGCTCAGGCAAAGTCATATGCTTTACTGAATTAGAAGAACTTAGAAAAATGTTTTGAAAATATTTAATTATAAGCTTTAAACATTTAAAATATCTTAAAGATAATGCTGTGAGTGAACACATATTGCTTTCAAAGCACAACTCTCCCACCTCTCCCCAACCTCCACAATTACAGTAGAACTAGTCCAGAAAAGGTACATAGACAGGAACATTCAATTCTTCCCTTTAAACTAAGGAAGACAGCCATAAAATTTCCAGGAATTTCAGACATGTTTCTTTGATACACTGTAGATTACACCAGATTACAGAAGGGCCTGGTCAATCTATAAATCTGTTAGACCACTGCTAGATCAGAAGTAAATCAGTGAAATCATGGACCTCTTAAACAACACCGAACTTGAAATATCAATAGCTATGTTTGGAATGGGTGTGGTTCATAAGGCTGGCTGAGAAAGCTCAATTTAAATCATTTTTGTCACTGTACATCTTTTTAGTCACAGGACAACAGCAGAGTCAGGAACCAGAAAACACTAATGAGTAGAAAACCTAGTGGCCATTATAGTGATTTAGAATGGATTTTTCCCTGAAATAGTGAAGTTATTTTTGATAATTCAATTAACTGCTTGATTTAAAAGTTCCAGTGGGTGAGAAACTTATACTCATTGTAGAAACCAAGACTGAATACAGTATTTGTGGCAATGGGAGGTTTAGACCGCTGCTGTGATGGCAGAAGATATGAAGGAATGCCATCTCTGCTCATTTTTGGTGATTCTGTTATTGACTGTCCTGTGACACTGGGCTTGGACACTGTGCACACAGGCTCTGTACCATTATATCATCTAAACCGGGGCCCTTTTAAGAGTGAAAGTGGGTGCTGTTAATATTAGACCACTTTAGCAGGCATAACAGGGGCTCCTGAATAGACCAGGTTGTATTTTCATTTTATCTCTATCTGGCAGTGGTCCCTGTTCTTTGTGTAGGTCAAGACATAGCAGGTGCCTTCACAATGAGCAGTCTCCTGAAACACTAAGCTTTTTTGTTCCTTTGAATCTGGCTACAATGGACAAAATATCAAAAACTATTACTTTTTCAAGCATGAAAAATGTGTCACGTTGTGTTTGGCGCTTTAGAGAATGGATTCACCTAAGAAAGAGACTGCACAAAGATGAATTTACTTCTTAAGGTTTACTTATGACCTGCCTAATGCATACTCTATTTTGAAAACTAGATCTCAGAACTAGCAAATATCCATGAGTCTTTGTTTCCTGCTTAGAGAAGTTCCTTTAACATTTGTTGTAGAGTTGGTTTGGTGGTGCTGAATTCTGTTAGCTTTTGCTTGTCTGTAAAGCTTTTGATTTCTCCATCGAATCTGAATGAGATCCTTGCCGGGTAGATTGATCTTGGTTGTAGGTTCTTCCCTTTCATCACTTTAAGTATATCATGACACTCCCTTCTGGCTTCTAGACTTTCTGCTGAGAAATCAGCTGTTAACCTTATGGGAGTCCCCTTGTATGTTATTTGCCATTTTTCCCTTGCTGCTTTCAATAATTTTTCTTTGTCTTTAATTTTTGCCAGTTTGATTACTATGTGTCTTGGCATGTTTTTCCTTGGGTTCATCCTGCCTTGGACTCTGTGTGCTTCCTGGACTTGGGTGGCTATTTCCTTTCCCATGTTAGGGAATTTTTTGACTCTAATCTCTGCAAATATTTTCTCTGGTTCTTTCTCTCTCTCTTCTCCTTCTAGGACCCCTGTAATGCAAATGTTGTTGCATTTAGTGTTGTCCCAGGGGCCTCTTAGGCTGTCTTCATTTCTTTTCATTCTCTTTTCTTTATTCTGTTCCACAGCAGTGAAATCCACCATTCTGTCTTCCAGGTCCCTTTTCCGTTCTTCTGCCTCAAGTTATTCTGCTATTGATTCCTTGTAGTGCATTTTTCATTTCAATTATTGTATTTTTCATCCCTGTTTTTTGTTCTTTAATTCTTCTAGATCTTTGTTAAACATTTCTTGCATCTTCTCAATCTTTGCCTCAATTCTTTTTCCAAGGTCCTGGATCATCTTCACTATCACTATTCTGAATTCTTTTTCTGGAAGGTGCCTATTTCCACTTCATTTAGTTGTTTTTCTGGGGTTTTATCTTGTTCCTTCATCTGGTACATAGCCCTCTGCCTTTTCATCTTGTCTATCTTTATGTGAATGTCTCAGAATGCTTTTAAATAAAATGTAACTCAGCCAAGTTTAAAATATAGACAAGTGGGGAACACAGTATTAATATTAACAAATCTGTTTTAAGCAAAAATTAATGAAATAAGAATCATCATTTTATATCAGTGAAGGGTGTCATTTTCAACATGAATCAACATCAAAATATATAAAACACATTAAGGAAAAAATGACGAAAACATATTATCACTGTAATTTAATATACCTCTGTCATTCCATGGGAGATCAAGCTAGCAATAAAAAACCAAAAGATAAATGGTTAGAAATTGAAATATATAACAGGAATCTAACTGCAGATAGTGAACTCTGTGTCCTAAAAACAGACACTACATCTTTTTTTCAATTAAGCAAATATTTTTTTAGAAATCGGTAATATGTTAGCTGCTGTATATACACCTAAAGAGTAAGTGAGAAATCATACAAGCAATAAAACGAGAAATGATGTTTTTTAAAAAGCTAACCATTTTTTTTCTTAAAAGGTAACTTTTCCTAAAATAACTCTTTTTTTCAGAACTAAAATCATATATCATTTATATTTTTATGATAACAGGGGCACTTAGCCCAAAAAGTTTTGAAAAACTTATAGGACAATTCATAGCAATACATTGTGCTGTTATCAACAGATTATATGACTATATATTTGGAATCAGAAATGAATCAAGTGGAAATATTAGGACTAAAATGAGAGCCTAGTATAGGAACATGAATCAAATGTTATCCTATATGCCAATGATATTCAATACAGTATAGGCACAGTCTTTTTATCTTCTATTTCTAATTCAATATTTAAAATCTATGGAAGTATAGATTTATTATTGTCTTTTTGATTGACTCAAATTTCTAGTAGCTTCTTTCATTTTGTTCTTAGTAATTTTTATAATAAGGTAATATTTTATTGAACTGAATTTAGGGAATCCTAACACAATTGGATTGGGGATCTTTTCCTCCAAATGTACTTTGCCTTTTCTTTTTCTATGCACCTAAGAATGCTATCAACTGGGATTCCTTATATTTATTATTACTATTCTTTGCTACTTTTTATTTTGTTTTATTTTACAATGTTGTGTTAGTTTCAGGTGTACAGCAAACTGATTTAGTTTTATATATATATATATATATATATACACATACATACATATACATATATACATATGTGTTTATATGTATTATTTTTCAGATTATTTTCCCTTATAGGTTATTACAAAATATTGAGTACAGTTTCCTGTGCTCTATAGTAGGTCCTTGTTGGTTATCTCTTTTATATATAGTAGTGTGTATATGTTAATCCCAAACTCCTAATTTATCCCTCCTACTCCCTTTCCCTTTTGGTAACCATAAGTTTGTTTTCTATGTCTGTGTTTTGAATATAAGTTCATTTGTATCTTTTTTTTTTTTAGATTCCACATGTAAGTGATATGATATGATATTTGTCTTTCTCTGTCTGGCTTACTTCACTTAGTATGATAATCTCCAGGTTGATCCATGTTGCCGCAAATGGCATTATTTCATTCTTTTTAATGGCTGAGTAATATTCCATTGTGTATATGTACTATATCTTCTTTATCCATTCATCTATTGATGGACATTTAGATTGCTTCCATGTCTTGGCTGTTGTAAATAGTGCTGCAATAAACATTAGGGTGCATGTACCTTTTTGAATTATGGTTTTTTTCTGTATATATGCCCAGGAATGGGATTGCAGAATCATGTGGTAGCTCTATTTTTAGATTTTTAAGGAATCTCCATACTGCTCTCCATAGTTGTTGTACCAGTTTTCGTTCCCACCCTCAGTGTGGGAGGGTCCTTTTTCTCCACACCCTCTCCAGCATTTATCATTTATAGACTTTGATGATGGCCATTCTGACTGGCATGAGGTGATAACTCATTGTAGTTTTGATTCTCATTTCTCTAATAACTATCAGTGTTGAACATCACTTCATGAGACTTTTGGCTATCTGTATGTCTTCTTTGGAGAAATGTCTATTTATATTTTTTGCTCATTTTTTGATTGGATTGTTTGGTTTTTTTGATATTGAACTGTATGAGCTGTTTGTATATTTTGGAGATTAATCCCCTGTCAGTCGCATCATTTTCAAATGTTTTCTTCCATTCTGTAAGTTGTCTTTTTGTCTATTTATGGTTTCCTTTGCTATGCAAAAGCTTTTAAGTTTAATTAGGTCCCATTTGGGTTTCTTTTTGATGTTGTTGTTCTTATTTCCATTACTCTAGGAGAAGGATCCAAAAAGATATTGCTGAGATTTATGTCAAAGAGTGTTCTGCCTTTGTTTTCCTCCAGGACTTTTATAGTATCTCGCTTCATATTTAGGTCTTTAATCCATTTTGAGTTTATTTTTGTGTATGGTGTTAGAGAACGTTCTAATTTCATTCTTTTACATGTAGCTGTCCAGTTTTCCCAGCACCACTTATTGAAGAAGCTGTCTTTTCTCCATTGTATATTCTTGCCTCCTTTGTCGTAGATTAATCGACCATAATTCATGGGTTTATCTCTGGACTTTCTATCCTGTTCCATTGATCTATATTTTTGCTTTGGTGCCAGTACCATACTATTTTGATTATTGTAGCTTTGTATTATAGTCTGGAGTCAGGGAGCCTGATTTCTCCAACTCCATTTTTCTTTCTCAAGATTGCTTTGGCTACTCAGGGTCGTTTGTGTTGCCATACAATTTTTAAATTTTTAAATCAAATATATATTACCTTTCTAAGTTAAGAAGTGAGGGAAAGTTTTTAAAAGGGGAAAAGAAGAGTGGTAGACCATGTATGACTGTTTTTAGGTGCTGGCTTCTTTTCATTGTGGCCAAAAGCAAAGACACCATTGCCAATATATATGCAAAAATATATCTACATTCTTATATCAAATTCTACTTGTAAGTTTAATGTTGTAAAAATGTAAGATATACATTTTTATACCCTATCACAATTCATTCAAAGGCAACTTCTGTTTCTATCTAACCCAGGATTTTAGACCCTCAATCATTAACCCCTTACTTGATCCTCACTTAAAATAGATGACTTAATATCAAATCTACAGTTATAGGGAAACACACAATATTTGATAAACTTTAGTAAAGGGTAAGTATATTATCAACAGTATTTACTCTTCCAAACATAGGCAACTAAAACTTCAGGAGCATTTCAAGTCATACATGGAAGTGACTATTTTCTTAGAATTTAGTGCTGTTCTTCAAGTTATTTCCTTCCTGTAGCTGGAAGGAAATTATTTTAAGAAAATATATTTATTGTATAGAGAGCTCAAGTAGAGCTATAAATGATTTTATATTAACTTAAAATAGAGTGTTTAGTATAAAGTAGGCAAATGTGTTGTATTATTCCAATTTGAAATGTGCGATTACGAAAAACTCAGCCCTGATAATAGTGTAAAATTTAAATTGCCCACTGGGTTTTCTGTCATAAATATGAAAGTGTTCCAGTGTGGAAAGGTAAAAATAATATTTGATGTGGAATATCAGAGAACATATTAGAGAAACATCACTGATGAAATTGACAGTATAGGTTTTTTGCCTTTGCTAATTTACACTGTCTTTTTCAGAAAGGAAAAAAGGAAATGATTTCAGTTTCCTCTTGACTTAAGATCCACAAAGGCCCATATGTTGTGTATTTAATGGATTTCATAAGACACTTTAATCTCTTTTCTTTGTTTCTTTATTATTTATTTGTTGAAGAAATTTAGACAGTTTTCCTATAGAGTTTCCCTAGCTGTTACTTTTCTGAATTGTGTCCAATTCCTCTGATCTCTCAAAGTCCTCTAAATTTGTAGTTGGGTCTAGGGTTTTGTCAGTCAAGTGTGATTGTTTCTTTTTGTTGTTGTTTGTTTGTTTTATGGCAAAGACTACTTTATAAGTGGTATATGTTCTTCTAAGAGGAGAAACATATGTCTCTTTTTGTTATGTTAGTGGCCATGGATGTTTGGCTTCATGAATTCATTAGGGGTTGAAAAATTTGTTATAAAGAGACACATCTCCTCATCTATTTGCTTACACAGTGGTATAGTTTGTATAAGAGAGCTGAATAAAACTTGGTTCTTTCTCTTTATTTATCATTTTTCCAAAATATAAGTTGTTTTCTTAGCAATTTTCTTTAATTTTGACTATAATAGATATAATTATTGGCCACAATTTCTCCACCTCTGGTTACCCATGCTTTTTGCAATGTGACTTTACAGTTTCTCTCAATAAAAGCAAAGTATATTTTCCATCCCCTTGACTTTGACTCTAACCATGGGATATTAGCAAGAGGAGGCTGAGGAAGATGTGAAAAACCCTAAGCCAACCTGCAAATTGGAGCTAAACTCAGCCAAATCTAGCCTAGATCAATCAACCCCCTCTAACCCACATATATTCAGGAAAGAATAATTAATTATTGTTTTAATCCACTGAGTTTATATATGTTTTTTATGCAGAATTTTTGTGGCAACAAATAAGCTTGCCAGGAGCATTTTTTAATTTTTAGTACCACTAAGGACTTGTGAATTTAAACACATATTATGTGTTTCAATAATTTGCAGTTATTTTCTTGAATTAAGTTCTAGTTGTCTCCAAGTTGGACATTGGGAGTGCCTTCATATTGATCACTGTGTCATTTTGACATAATCCTAATGGTTTTTGATAATCTAGCACTTAAAAGGACAAATATTGAAAAATGGAGAGGATGGTAATTTTCTATAATCACATGTCCAGATACTGTTAATGTCTTAAGGTACAATTCAAAAGTTTTCTTTTCTATTTCTAAAAGAGAATTATCTTTATTTTGAACTTTTATTGTATTTCATTATTGATGTCATTTATCAATGTCTGGCTTTTTCACATGCATGCCTTATCTCCTACAATTTAAATTTTTTGAAAGTAAGAATTATTTCCCAGAGCATCAGGTCTAGTGTCTTGCACCTAGTGATTTTCAATACATATTTGTTGAATGAATGAAAAATTAATTACTGGAACTGCATCCGTAAGAGGAAAGATGATAATGTTATCTTTATCTGGTAAATAGCTCTTTAAATATTCAAATACGGTAAATGTGGTGTTAATGTAGTCAGGACATATTCTGCATCTGTTTGTTGCTTGGATTGTCAGATGCTCATGGCTTATTAATCTTATAGCTTATAAAGCTTGAAAAAGAAAAGTCACTAGTGTACTTGCATACAGGCATACCTCAGAGATATCGTGGGTGGGTTCAGTTCAAAACCACCACAGTAAAGCATATATTGCAATAAAGCAAGTCAGACAAATTTTCTGGTTTTCCAGTGCATATAAAAGTTATGTTTACACTATATTGTAGCCTTTTGTGCAGTAGTACTATGTCTAAAACTTCAATGTACATGCTGTAATTTAAAAATACTTTATTGCTAAAAAATGCTACCCATCCTCTGAGCCTTCAGTGATTCATAATCTTTTTGCTAGTGAAGGGTTTTGCCTTGATTTTGATGGCTGCTGACTGATTGAATGGTTGTTGCAGTGGCAGTTTCTTAAATAAGACAACAATGAAGTTTGCCACATCAATTGCCTCTTCCTTTCACAAAAAATTTGTCTGTAGCATGCAGTGCTGTTTGATAGCATTTTACCTACAGTAGAACTTCTTTCAAAATTGGAGTTAATCCTCTCAAACCCTGCCACTGCTTTATCAACTAAGTTTATGTAATGTTCTAAATCCTTTGTTGTCATTTCAATAATCTTAACAGCATCTTCACCAGGGGTAGATTCCATCTCAAGAAACCATTTTCTTTGCTTATCCAAAGAATCAACTCCTCATCCATTAAACTTTTATCATGAGATTGTAACATTCAGTCACCTCCTCAGGCTCCACTTCTAATTCTAGTTCTCTTGCTATTTCTACCACATCTGCAGTGACTTCCTCTACTAAAGTCTTGAACCCCTCAAAGTCATCCATAATGGTTGGAATCAAGTTCTTCCAAACTCCGATTGATGTTGATACTTTGGCCTCTTCCCATGAATCACAAATATTCTTAATGCCATCTAGAATGGTGAATTCTTTCCAGAAGCTTTTCAATTAACTTTGCACAGATCCATCAGAGGAATAACTGTCTATGGTAGCTATAGCCTTACAAAATGCATTTCTCAAATAATAAGACTTGAAAGTCTACATCATTACTTGATCCATGGACTGCAAAATGGATGTTGTGTTAGCAAGCATGAAAACAACGTGCATCTCATTGTACATCTCCATCAGAGCTCATGTATGACCAAGTGCCTTGTCAAGGAGCAGTTATATTTTGAATGGAATCTTTTTTTCTGAGCAGTAGATCTCAACAGTGGGCTTAAGATCTCAGTTGTGTTGTAAAGAGGTGCACTGTCATCCAGGCTTTGTTGTTCCATTTATAAAGAACAGGCAAAGTAGATTTGGCTTAATTCTCAACGGCACTAGGATTTTTAGAATGGTCAATGAGCATTGGTTTCCACTTAAAGTCACCTATCATTAGCCCCTAAAAAGTGAGTCAGCCTATCATTTGAAGCCAGGTATTGACTTCTACTCTCTAGCTATGAAAATCCTAGATGGCATCTTCTTTCAAAAGAATGATGTTTTATTTACATTGAAAATCCATCGGTTAGTGTAGCCACCCTCATTAATCATCTTAGCTAGATCTTCTTGATAACTTGCTGCAGCTTCTACATCAGCACTTGCTGCTTCACCTTGCACTTTGATGTTACAGAGATGGCTTCTTTCCTTAAACCTCATGAAACAACCTCTGCTAGCTTCAGACTTTTCTTCTGCAGCTTCCTCACCTCTCTCAGCTTTCACAGAATGAAGAGAGTTAGGGCTTTGCTCTGGCTTAGGCTTTGGTTTAAGGGAATATTGTGGCTGGTTTGATCTTCTATCCAGATCATTAAACTTTCTCCATATCAGCAATAAGGCCTTTTCACTTTCTTATCATTCGTGTGTTCACTGGAGTAGTACTTTTAATTTCCTTCAAGAACTTTTCCATTGCAGTCACAACTTGGCTAACTGGTGCAAGAGGCCTAGCTTTTGGCCTGTCTCAGCTTTTCACATGGCTTCCTCACTAAGCTTAATCATTTCTACCTTTGATTTAAAGTGAGACACATGCTTTTCACTTGAACACTTTAAAGCTATTGTAGGGTTATTGACATAATTTTAATATTGTTGTTTCTCAGGGAATAGGGAGGTATGAGGAGAGGGAGAGAGATGAGAGAACTGCCAGTCGGTGGGACAGTCAGAACACACACAACATTTATATATCAAGTTCACCGTCTTATACAGAAACAGTTAGTGGTGCCCCAAAACAATTACAATAGTAACATCAAAGATCACCAATCACAGGTCGCCTTAACAAATCAAATAATAATGGGAAAGTCTGAAATATTTCAAGAATTACTAAAATGTGACACAGAGACATGAGTGAGAAAATCCTATTGGAAAAAATAGTGCCAATAGACTGGCTCAACATAGGGTCGCCATAAACCTTCAATTTGTAAAAAACGCAAATCTGCGTAGCACAATAAAGCAAAGCTTAATAAAACAAGCTATCCCTGTATTTCTTAAAATCATTATTTCTTATGTTTCTCCTACTGAATAATTCATTAAAAAAGTTAGTTTTAAAGTATAAATACCAAGAAAGGATAAAATATGTCTACATTAAAAAGAATAGAAAATAGAGATATAATTTGACAATCAAAAACATATGTAATCTCAGAATGGGAGAAAATATTTGCAAATGAAGCAACTGACAAAGGATTTATCTCCAAAACATACAAGCAACTCATGAAGCTCAATATCAAAAAAACAAAGAACCCAATCCAAAAATGGGCAGAAGACCTAAATAGACATTTCTCCAAAGAAGATATACAGATTGCCAACAAACACATGAAAGAATGCTCAACATCATTAATCATTAGAGAAATGCAAATCAAAAGTACAATGAGATATCATCTCACACCAGTCAGAATTGCCATCATCCAAAAATCTACAAACAATAAATGCTGGAGAGGGTGTGGAGAAAAGGGAACCCTCTTGCACTATTGGTGGGAATGTAAGTTGATACAGCCACTATGGAGAACAGTATGGAGGTTCCTTAAAAAACTAAAAATAGAACTACCATACGACCCAGCAATCCCACTACTGGGCATATACCCTGAGAAAACCATAATTCAAAAAGAGTCTTGTACCACAATGTTCATTGCAGCTCTATTTACAATAGCCAGGACATGGAAGCAACCTAAATGTCCATTGACAGATGAATGGATAAAGAAGATGTGGCACATATATACAATGGAATATTACTCAGCCATAAAAAGAAACGAAATTGAGTTATTTGTAGTGAGGTGGATGGACCTGGAGTCTTTCATACAGAGTGAAGTAAGTCAGAAAGAGAAAAACAAATACTGTATGCTAACACATATATATATGGAATCTAAAAAAAAAAAAAAAAAGAAAAAAGAAAATGGTCAGAAGAACCTAGCGGCAAGATGGGAATAAAGACGCAGACCTACTAGAGAATGGACTTGAGGATACAGGAGGGGGAAGGGTAATCTGGGACAAAGTGAGAGAGTGGCATGGGCATATATACACTACCAAATGTAAAATAGATAGCTAGTGGGAAGCAGCCACATAGCACAGGGAGATCAGCTCGGTGGTTTGTGACCACCTAGAGGGGTGGGATAGGGAGGGAGGGAGATGCAAGAGGGAAGAGATATGGGGACATATGAATATGTATAACTGATTCACTTTGTTATAAAGCAGAAACTGACACCATTGTAAAGCAATTATACTCTAATAAAGATATTTTTAAAAAACATATGTAATATTCATTAATTGCAGGTAAACATTACATATAATTGAATCTCATTTATTCAGTCAACAGATACTTGTGTAGATGTTGGGCTGCACCCCACAGGCCTGCAAGGCCTATACTTGCCTAGCTTCAAGACCAAAGAAAGAGCCTGGAGTCAGCATCAGAGACATCAATGGTGTAATGGATAGGGGGAGCTTACAGGTCTGAAGCAAGGTCCTGGGGTGACACCCCACCATGTGAGGTGATGGTGGGGCAGGACATGGCAGCAGTCTTTGCTCCCAGGGGGAAGGGGAGATTACCAGATATAGAGGGAATTGACGGTAGGTTGGCTCATTGACTACTGGGGAAACTAGCAGAGGGGCATGCCCCTCACTGCCCTTTGATAAGAACAGTCACTAGCTGGGGCAAGTATATCGGAAGGTCAGTCATGTGATCAGGTGTAGGTGACAGGCACTGGTCCAGCAGGGTATGTACAGAGAGCAAAGGAACAGCCATCTTGGGTGGCCTGATCTAACAGTGGGACTGGCATAGGTAGAAAGAAATGATGAATAAAGAAAACACTTCCCTTGAAGAATTCTCATCATTAAGTTAGAAGATAGAAATATAAAAACCTAAGTACAATATTATGAATTAAATAAGTTCTGTAAAGAGATGACTGAAAAGTGAAAGGAAATACTGAGAAGGACAGAGGCTACTAAAAATAGGTTGTGGAGTGGTCAAGAAAGTTCGAAGAAGAGGTGGCCTTTGAGCTGATTGTTAAAGTATACATTTTATTGATAAGTATCTGTGTGGAGAAAGGCAGTGAAAGGTATTGCAGACACAGAGAGCAGAATTACAAATTTATGGAAGTATGAGGAAGTATGGAAGATTTAGGGAATAGGATATAATTCTGTAGGGTTGAAGTATAGATTATGAATGAATATTTTGGAGTAGTTGGAAGGTTTGCTCCTCAAGAAAGTGACTTAGAATGGCATCAGAAGAAAGACTTTAAAAGAGCTTGTAAATGTTAGGCTTTATCTTTGAGGCAATGGAAAACTGCTGGAGGATTTTAGGTAGCAACTAACATAATGAAATTTGTATTTAAGCCAATAATTCCAGTTAGTGTTACAATTGAAAGTGAAAAATACAAGAACATATTTAATCATATTTTTTGGCCCGTGCCTTAATAAATTGTTTTTCAATAACACCTTCATCCACACTGGAAAACAGAAATGAAATAAATTGCAAAACATTTGATTACCGAGAGAGCAGAGGCTAAATTAGAGTGTTCCTTTTTGTTGTTGAAAGGTTTTTAATTAGGATTTTCTAGTCAGGGCCAGGAAATAATTTCTGTGTTCTTTGATTCTAATAAAGTTGTTATATCTCTCCATTTCAAAGGTTAAAAGAAAAAGTCCATGGGATATTTTTGTTTGTGGAGCATTATAAGGAAAATCAAAACTCTTTTATCTATGAGGATGTTATGAGCAGTGCAAGAAGTGTATTATTATTATTAAGTGTATGTGTCAGTCACCTTTCTGGGCTGCATTTATGAACATGAGTTCATTGGTTTTCTTTTAACCCTTTGAAATGTGTAGTTGTGGAATTTGAGGTCAAGAGAAGTTTAGTACCTTCCCTCAGTTCATCACAATAATATTGGCACAGCCGTTTGACTTCTTAAAAATATCAATAAATAAGCTTTAACTAACATTTATTTTCAAGACCTTCTATTAGCAAATTTGGTCTACTACATATAAATGCAGCTAAAATGTTTATAATTGCAGGGCTTCCCTGGTGGCTCAGTGGTTGAGAGTCCACCTGCCGATGCAGGGGACACGGGTTCGTGCCCCGGTCCGGGAAGATCCCACATGCCGCGGAGCGGCTAGGCCCGTGAGCCATGGCCGCTGAGCCTGCGCGTCTGGAGCCTGTGCTCTGCAACGGGAGAGGCCACAGCAGTGAAAGGCCCGCGTACTGCAAAAAACAAACAAAAAATATTATAATTGCAAGATATTAGACCACAAACTGGTTAGGAACACAGTGTAATTTGTAAAAGGAAAATGTCCATTATCTAGCATAAAATGTGTAGATAGATTCTCACAGAAGTAGGAGAATTGAATGTCCTGAAACTAGCTCTCCATGTCAATACAATCTCCATTTATAACTAACATTTGGTACAATGCACCTATGTGTTTCATAAGTGAATGGAAGTGGCATTAATTATTACCTGGCATTGATAGAATTCCTATGTAGCATACAAAACAAATCCTATTGGCAAGAAATGATAAATTCAAAAATGAAAACAACTAAAATATTTTAAAATAAAAAGTACTATTGAGAGGAAAGTTTTTTTTATCATAATTCCTTGTTGTGATAACATTTGCAGATACCAAGTTAGAACCAATTTTGGAGCTTTTCCAATTTTTCTGAGAGTCATTCTAATACATATAATACGATAAGGAGGTGAGTTACTTTCACCTTAAGTACACATACTCTTGCCATTTACTTTTTAGAAGAAACAAGAGTGGATTTTATATAGTTCTTCAGAGATTAGATCAGCCCAGGGCATGGGTACTGTCTTTTATCTGTTTTGTTTGTCATTGCAGTCACCACAGGTAGTGAATCAGGGATGGTGCACCAGGCGGGAAGCTTAGAGATAGTACTGTAGTTCAATTCTATCGTGCACAGATGAAGGAACTGAGATGCAAAGAGATTAAGGTCACCCAGTGAGTTAATGGATAATGAAAATGTTGAGATTTAGAGCAATGGAGAATTATTTAGAATAATTGAAATTTCTAGAACAATTATAAAGATTCAGTGATTGTCTAAAGCACAGTAGAGAAGACTATAGAATGAATGACCCCATAAGTAACTTCTAGTTACAGGGATTACTCAGTAGGAGAAGTTATGTAGTTGTTATCAATTTAAGCAGAGGTTAGAACAGAGCAGGATGAACTTAAATTTGATGGGGGAAAAAGACAAAGAAGAGCATTTGGAAAGTACTGACTACATTTTATATATGGCAGGAAGAATCTCTTTATTGAAAGAACTGACCAGTTATACAACTGGCTATTTGCTAAGCCAGGACTAGAATCAGCTTAAAAATGTTTGACTTCCTGCTAGCCCTGAGTTAGTGTGTGTGTTGGAGTGGGAGCTCTTCCAAATCTACCTGGTCTGGTGCATGCCGTATTAGAATCATATCTTTTGTCTCACTTGTAACTTCAGACGTATTTATGTGATAATTTAATGTCTGTTGTATTATATAGCTTGCTAGGCATATAATAACGAAATACCACAGACTAGGTAGCTTAAACAACAATTTATTTTCTCAGTTTTGGTGGCAAGAAGTCCGATATCAAGGTGTTGTCAGGTTTGGTTTCATTTGAGGCCTCTCTCCTTGGCTTTCAGATGGCCACCTTCTCACTGTGTTTTCAGATGTTCTTTCCTCTCTGTGAGCGCAATCATGGTGTCTCTCTGTGTATCCAAATTTCCTCTTCTAAGGACACCAATCAGATTGGATTAGTGTCCCCTAACGGCCTCATTTTAAAGGCCCTGGGGGCTTCCCTGGTGGCGCAGTGGTTGGGAGTCCGCCTGCCGATGCAGGGGACACGGGTTCGTGCCTCGGTCCGGGAGGATCCCACATGCCGCGGAGCGGCTGGGCCCATGAGCCATGGCCGCTGAGCCTGCGCGTCCGGAGCCTGTGCTCCGCAACGGGAGAGGCCACAGCAGTGAGAGGCCCGCGTACCGCAAAAAAAATAAAAATAAAGGCCCTGTGTCGAAACATGGTAATATTCTGAGTTATTAGAGATTATTACAGCTTCAGCATATGAATTTGAAGGAAACAAACTCTGCCTATAACATCTGTCTTCCCTTTAGAATGTAAAATTCATGAGGCTAAATACTATGTTAATTTTATTCCTCACTGTATTCCAGAACCTATTGCTGTGCCTGGCATGTTTTAGATGTTCAATGTTATTTTTGAATGAATGAATGAATGAATCGAGATGAGGTTGAAACAGAAGTTACAAAAAACATTTGAGGAGATGTTTCTAAGATATCTGGAAATAAAAATGTAGAGAAGGGACTTCCCTGGTGTCTCAGTGGTTAAGAATCCACCTGCCAATGCAGGGGACACGGGTTCGACTCCTGGTCCAGGAAGATCCCACATGCTGCGGAGCAGCTAAGCCCGTGCACCACAACTACTGAGCCTGCGCTCTAGAGCCCGCGAGCCACAACTACTGAGCCCATGTGCCACAACTACTGAAGCCTGCACACCTAGAACCCGTGCTCTGCAACAAGAGAGGCCACCGCAATGAGAAGCCCATGCACCACAACAAAGAGTAGCCCCCGCTTCCCGCAACTAGAGAAAGCCCACATGCAGCAACAAAGACCCAACGCAGCCAAAAATTAATTAACTTATACCCCAATAAAGATGTTAAAGAAAAAGAAAGTCAGCGGAGGTTAGCAGAACATATGCCTTTGGAGATTGGTAGAACTCTTGGGGAGGGCATTGGACTCCCTGCAGAATGTGGACATAGGCATTGGTGCCAGTTTTATTTAAACCCTAAAGCTTAGAAAAATCTCATCTAATACCTGAGTTTATATGGATGCACATAGATAAAGGTCAGGAAGAAAAAGTTCAGGAAGACCATATCAAGCTTTAGTTACATCTAGGGAGTGTTACTTTATGTGAGTGATTGGTAAGTTGAGGGAACCTTCACTTTTTTCTCTACATATACTCCAGTATTATTTCAATACAAATATATTAATTAAAAATGTACCATTTTATTATTTAAAAATAAAAAAGGCACAAACCTCTCATAAAAAAATTAATTAACTAATTAATTAATTTTTTTTTTAATGTTGAGAATCTTGCTACTTTTGTTTGTTTGCAAACTATATATGATGTTATAAGCTGTCTAGGATTTTTTTTTTTCCATGAGTTATAAAGGACAGTGTATATGGCAAAGGAATGAACAGTTCCATCAAAAAATGAATGAAGGGCATAGAAGATCCAAATTCTTTGACAAAAAGGAAGGAAAAATTGTGGTATTGCTCATTGTGAAAAGTAAGCTAAAATCTGGTCTATGAATTGCTGTGTTATTTTTTTTTAAAACCCCTGTCACCTATTTACAGATGAGGAATATTCTTCTCTGGGAATAGAATGTATTTGTGTCATTTCTGCTTTTAAACTGTACTGCATGATATTATCATGAGGGTGTTCTAAAGTTGAAAATGGTATTGGGTCTTTAACAGCCAAAGCCAGGTATGTACAATCCTTTGGGTGCAAAGGAGACCAAGCGTCCCAGTAAAATGCACATGGCTTTCTTGTCAGTAGCTGGACAAAATACCCTTTGGGTGAATTGAAAACATTGTTAAAAATTCTATCACATCAGTAAATTTCTTTCTGTTAGTAATATTTTTCTCTTCTTTGAATAAGTCTGACCATCTTAAAGATTTAAGTCATGTGCTTTACCTTTCTCATCCTTCTCGTAGTCCCTTTTTTTCCATCCTTCTTTAATGTGTTTGCTTTCATATTTCACTAAGCTATTCATATTTCACTCAAGTAATCTAGAAAAATAAGGAGAAAATCTATAGGAACTAAAAAGAAGTCTTTCATGGATTACATGAATCAAACTACTGGATGTAATATACCAAAGGAAAATTACCTGAAACAACTTATGAGGAGCAATGTTTTATTAAAATCACCACTTTATTTCTCTAATTTGTGGATCTTTTGATTTTTCAAAGATTTTGGCAATAATTTCTATGTTACTATAAGAAGTGCCTAATTACAAACGAAAAAGACAATTTTTTCTAACCTAAAGATATACCTGGAAACCACAATTAAATGAGATTAGAAGTTATATAATCACAGATTCAGAGATCTCAGATTTACAAAAAACAAACAAAAAACACAATGGCATTGCCAGTAATGAGCTGTGAAGCTAAAAGAAACATTTCTAAATTAGTATCTTAAAAACATACATGTTAATCAACATTGCCAGGGAAAAGACTGAGTTATCTTTCCGATACCCAAGAAAAAATGATATGACAGGACTGTTATCCAAAAAGATGTGATCTATGTATATATGCAGTCAAAAACATAGGGGGGAAGTATTATAGAAGTATATCAGATACTTTAAAATGTTAGGTTATATTTTGGACTTTATAAAATTTGTGGTATCGGACATCTTTTGAAAATGTGTACTTTGTTGGATATTTTCTCACTGTAAATAAACATTTACTTCAGTACCTATTTTATATTGCAATTATTTATTTTTGTTTGTTTTCTTAAGACAGCCCCTGAAACTGCAAAATCTTCAGGTCCCACAAAGCCAGGAGCCATCCTTGGATTGAATTGACTTTATCTCAAATGCCATTCCATCATATGATTGCTGAAATTTTTTTATGTTTAACTCAAACTTGTCAACCTATCTGTGTCTTTTGGTATAGACCAAAGCTCAATCCTCAAAAACCAAAAAGAACAACCTTAATTTTATTTTCCAAACTAGACCTATCATTCTCCTTATTCTCTGTCTTATTTTTGCTGGACAGTATCCTCAGTTTCCTCAACTACTTTTTATATGGAAATAGTAAACTTGTCTCTCTTTTCTGTCTGTGCTTCCTGTTACTCTTAAAGTGTTGCTAAGCTCATAATAAGCAAGATATGATATGATGAATTATAATAAAGTCATAAAATACTGTTATAATACAATAGTATTTCTGCTGTCCCATTCTAGATACTATTCATAACATAAGTGAAAAAAATCAACTTTTGTTGGTGAGAGATATCCTCACAATTAACCTTTCTCCAGAGTTAAATTGACTAAGCAATATCCTTTTTTGAAAATAATCTTATTCTTATTTAATCAGGAATAAATCCACCATTATATACTATTCAATTTTCCATTAAAAAATCTTCTAAAATTCAGATATACTATGGCTGCTAAATTTCTCCGCTCTGCAAAAGATAAAACCTTTTTAAGAGGAAACTCTTAATTCTATATAGCTTATCTTATTGAAGTCATTTTTATTTTCAATAATCTTTTTTTCGAAGTGCTCACAAAATACATGTTAATAATATAATACGTAACTTTAGGAATGACATTGTTCACATTTTCTGGCATTTAACAAATTTGCTTTCTCCATCATTTGAATATCAAAAATGACATTGCTGGGACACACTCCTCCATGAATCTCTCCTGTTCCTGCACATATTGCTAAGGCTGGGTATGTAAGAATGTAAAGTCCTAACTGCTTTTACTTAGGTAATTTTTCAGGATTGTGTTTGCAGAATGCAACTTTTAAGGATGAAGTAATGTCTTCTTATGGGACAAAGAGCAGGCTTGCTTGCAGGTGCCATAAAGTATCAATAGTAGGTTTCTTAAACTCAGTGTTCCTCTCATGTAGCCTATTTCACTGTATGCACAGGTATCTATGTAGACCCGTCTGCACCACCCCTGTTGGAAATGGGGCTTGGAAAACTGACACTAACTTGCATCTGGATATACCTTTTGCTGTTAGCAATCAAGTCCTTTGTCTCTGAGCTAGGAAACTCATGTCTGGCACCATGTAGGACACTACGGCAGGCTAAATTACAGCTTGTGAGTAGATTAAATCTCAGACTCTTTAATGTTTGTGACAGATATTTTTCCTCATATTATGTTTTTCTTTATCCGTAGTTCACAATTTGTCAAAAAGATTAATAATGGCAATTGGTAGGCTTCTGGTAAAAATGGCCATGTTAGCCAATACTTTCTGTTTTTCTGGGAATCATCCATATTGAATCATATATATTGAATATGCTTATTTTGATAACTGTTTTTACTTATTGAGTCAAGGGGAAAAACCACCTAAAGTTTGAAAATATATTCTCTTGGCACCACTGTGGTGAAGATAGGCACTGTCATGACTTGCTCATGCAACTTCAGTTAGTGCAGCCCCTATGGAGGGCAATTGGGCAGCGTTTAACAAAATTATAAATGTGCTTATCATACGACCAATTTCACTTTGGGGAATTTATCCTTAATATATATTTGTACATGTGTGAAACAACATATATATATATATATATATATATATATAAGTTTATTTATTACAGTATTACATGACATAGCAAAAGATCAGAAATAACCTAGATGCCCATCAGTAGAAGACTGTTTAAATAAATCAAGGTGCATCCATGATTTATTTAACCTCTGTTTTAAAAAAGGCAATGTAGTTGAATGACGAAATACAGAACAATTAAAGCTTTAAAGGAATTATGATTACAAATTAAAATATATTAAAATATATAAAAATCAGGAGTTCAAAATGACAAAAAAAAATACCCCCATCAGTCTCTATTGCAGGATGCTGGAACACTAATTCATTACTTCAAAAAAAATGATAAGGGCTTCCCTGGTGGCGCAGTGGTTGAGAGTCCGCCTACCGATGCAGAGGACACGGGGTCGTGCCCCGGTCCGGGAAGGTCCCACATGCCGCGGAGCGGCTAGGCCCATGAGCCATGGCCACTGAGGCTGTGGGTCCGGAGCCTGTGCTCTGCAATGGGAGAGGCCACAGCAGTGAGAGGCCCAAGTACCACAAAAAAAAAAAAAAGATAAATATCCTGTTTTTCCTGTAGGTATCTTACAGTACCCAAAAAGTTGGTGAATAAAAGTTTGTTATCAGAAGAATTACAGCAAATTAAAGCAAGAGTGATGATAGAATTATAAAAGCATCATTTTGCGATTCCATATGAAAAAAGAATCTAGGCAACAATCATCAGTGGCTGCTAAAAGCATCAGGGGATCATTGAGGGAGAATTTTATGCTGAATGAACCAGGCTGCTAGTGCCTAGACCCACTGATTAATCACTACAATTGAACTATCCCATGATATGTGCATCCTGCTGAGATGCATTAGGAAGAAGATAGAATCACTTATGAAGGATGCTTATAAGTAATTACACCTGAATCTAATAAAGCACCTGACTCTAATAAGGCCTCTAGTTCTAACTATCCCGTTTTTTCTAGAGATTTTTTTCTTGATGTGGAACATATGTAAAGTCTGTATTGAATTTGTTACAATACTGCTTCTGTTTTTATGTTTTGTTTTTTTGGCCGCGAGGCATGTGGGATCTTAGCTGCTCAACAGGGATGGAACCCACATCCCCTGCATTGGAAGGGGAAGTCTTAACCACTGGACCACCAGGGAAGTCCCCTAACTATAGGAAATATAATGGGAAGAGGACCATGTTAAATACTAGGAGGATACGGCCAATTAAATCTGAATGTGGAAACAAGTCTGAATGTAGGAACTTCTACATGACAAATGATCCTTAGATTAAAAAGATAATAATAATAAAGGCCAGGGGGAAAAAGAGAGAGAGAAATGTTATAGATTACAAGAGACTTTAAGAGACATGTCAACCAAATGCAATGTATAGATTTGTTTGAATAGCGATTCAAATAAACCAATTGTAAAAAAATAATTTTGAGCAAAGTTGAGGAGGGACTTGAACATGATCTGAGTTTTAGATTATATAAATGAGTCATTTATTTAGCTGGGTTTGATAGTGGCATTGGGTTTATGCAAATAAATAAATAATATTTTTAGCTATTAGAAATACAGTCAACACTAGAATAATTTGGGGGTTAAGGGCGCTGACCCTTTGTGCAGCTGAAAATCTGTATATAACTTATAGTCGGCCCTCCTTATACAAGGGTCCTCTGTATCCAAGTTTCCCCATCACATGGATTCAGCCAACCTCGGATCCTTTAGTACTGTAGTATCTACTATTGAAAAAAAAGATCCATGTATATGTGGACTCTCACAGTTCAAATCCATATTGTTCAGTAGTCAACTGTACATATCAAAGTATTCATCGATGAGGTAAATATCTGAGATTTGTTTTAAAATATCCCAAGAAAAAATAAAAATGGGGAATAGATGAAGCAAGAGTGGCAGAATATTGATAATTATTGCTGAAACTTATACTATTCTTTCTACCTTTATTTGTTTCGAGAGTTTCCGTAATAAAAATAGAAAATTATAAAAAATCTCTTTATGCATGGATGTGGAAAGATTACCAAAACACAATGAAGTTGGGAGATACCAAGTTGGAAAATAAAGTGTATACTATGCTACTATTTGTATACAAAAAAGGGAAAGAGGAATAAAACCGTAGATTCATATTCGTGTAGTGATACATAGGGAAGCTATGGAAGGTTACATAAGAAGCTAATACTAGAAGCGGTTAGCAACAAAATAGGGGAAGGTAGGAACTTAAACACAGTATGACTTTTACTTACACCACACAAATATGTAAAAGTAAACAATGAGTTGTTAATATATACAATTGTGAAAACTAAACATAATCATTAACATGAAATTGAAGTATTACATTTAATTATGTACCTTTGTACATTCCAATATCTTAACTATGTTCATGTAATATCTATTCAAATATAAGAAAAGTGTGTAGAAAAGTGGCAACTTGGAGTTATATTCTTCATGTTTTCTCAATCATTTTGGATCCATTTAATCAAGACCAGGGTGCTGTACTTAATATCCCTGCTCTCTGAGTTTAGTAGAACTTCCTTTTCACCTAGTTTAGAATTTTATAAAATTCTAAAAAGATTATTTAGTCATCATAGTAAGTCTTAAAAAATACAAATAAAAATATTTTTAAGAGATAACTTCTCTTTTTTAACCGAAGTTGTTACAACTCCCTCTTACCAGTATTTATTCTTCACTCATTCAGCACAGTTGACTGAGTTTATACTTCAGTGAGTTTCTACTTTATACTATAGTTTGGTAATATAAAAATTAACCAGACTAGATTTTTGCCCTCAATTTAATTTGGGAGACAGATGTGAACAAATTATTATAATACACATAGAAATAGAGAAACAAAGTGAGAGTTGAGTAATCTGGCTTCCTTCTCATGGCTATATTAAGATTATACCATAATCTCCACATAATAATCCACACTTAAGGGACTTTGTCTATCTAGATTTGAACTTTCCTGTCATTATCCTGACCTAACTAAACCATATGTTCATTCTGTAGGTCTCCTCATCTCTGTGTCCTTGTAAGACTTGCTGGTCAACTCCAATGGTTCTTAAAGCTACAGCTCTCTTCTTCCTTACTGGAATTGTGACTTCTTTTTTGAATGCCTCTCTTTTGATTATTTTTCTTTTAGAGACTCACACTACGGGATCATATCCAACATTCTTTCAATTTTTGAAGTTTAACTTCCCATAATCTGACCTATTAGTCTGGCCATGCCTAGATTTCCCTCGTTATCACAGACTCTTAAACAGCTAACTGTAATTCTCCAATGTCCTATTATTTCCAGTTCATCAATTGGCTCTCCTGTGATGGTAAAGTTAGGACAATAGCACCAAAACTTCTTGTCACTTGCTCTTCCTTCTCAGGGGAAAACTCGACATTAAGTCATCAATTAAAGTTTAAAAATTTATCTGCTACCCTGCTTTTGCACTGAATCATCCAGAAACTGTCTACCTAGCTAAAATGTCCACCATTACTATATCTTATCTCTGATTCAGTTTGGTCATCTCTAATATGACCTTACCAGTTATTTTCTTTTTGCCTTTATTTTCACCAGAGTTTTTCAGTATATATCTGCTCTCAAGTACATGGATTTTCATGCAAATGTATGAAATGAAATGTTACTCATTGTTCTCTTCTAAGCTTCCCCCCGAACATATTATACCAACACCTCCAAGATTTTGAAGTATGGTTTTCAACATAAAACATATCATAAGGAAAAAAGCAGTTCTAGAATAAGGAATAATGACCCTCAATTCGATCCTCTTCCCTATCTACTGGGCAGACCTCACTGAGCACGAGAATCAGCAGGGGACCTTGGTAAAATGCAGATTTTGATTCAGTAGGTCTGGGAGGGGCTGAAATTCTGCATCTCTAACAAGCTCCAGGGTGATAATACTTTTGGTTCGTGGATCTCTCTTTGTATAGCAAAGCTCCCCCTCATTAAAAGTATATACTAATACAAGGAGCCCTAAATTAACATAAAGACTATTCATGTGAAAATATAGATGAATATACTAACTATAACATTATTTTTATATTTGTTAAAGACAAATTTGTCTGCCATCTTAGTACACACTTTTAATGTGAAACTATTAGTATTTAATCAATAGATCAAAAAGTCACTTATAGCCAGAAACCCCAGAAATAATACCTGGATATCTTAAGTATTTCATTGTAGCTTTAAACTTATGAACACACATTCAGACACAATCTTTCCACATAGTTCCAAAGTTTTTCTTTTGAGTACATTAGTTAATTGGAGTCTTCCTTCCTCATTCTTACCCTACTACAGCCCAAGGTATAAATTAAATATGTAATATCAGTTTCCTTAAAGGGGTGTAAGAACACTCCTAAAATAAATTGAATGCAAATCGGTCCAGACATTCAACATTTAAGCACTTTTATCATTACCTTACAACTAATCCAATAGTAACAATTTTTAGTAATTATCTGTTGAGATTTACATAGAAACAGTAAGTCTCTTTCACCTTCTTTTATTTATTGCTTTACCATTTCTTGTCCACTGCTAGTCCAGTCACACTTCCCATTTCAGGGAAGAAGCAGATGGATCTATATTACAAAAAAAAAAGGAGAACAGGCCAAGATCGCCAGACTTCTGAGAAAAACCTATAGAATAAAATAAACAAAAGAATATTTAAACAGAGAAGAAACAGATTTTTCAGGAAATACGAAAATAGTAAGCTAGATAGGTAGATATAAAAAGATCTAGATACATCACCAGAGAAAATCAAGAATATATTGTTTCTAAGAAACAAGTATATAATTCTAAAAAAGGGAAGATTACAGGAAAAAAGCTCTTTGAAATTTAAAATATGATTGTATGTTTTAAAAATCTGTAAACGGACTGGAGGATAAAATTTGATGAAATTTTTCAAAGCAAAGAGCAAAAATACAAAGGTAAAAAATATAAAAGGAAAGATGAAACACAGAACAATTCAATAAAATATCAGACCTATAGAAAGAAGGTCAAAAACTAAATAGTGAAACAAAAGAAAGAACATTGTAGAAGTGAATTTCTCAGAGCCAAAGAGGGAAATATCTTCAGAATAAAAGGACCCATGAAATGTTGAGCAGAATGAATGATGTAATAATAACAGTAATAACTAGTTTTCTTTAGCTTTCTATTATGTGCCATTTTCTGAGCCAAGTATTTATTCGCCTTTTACAGTTTAGAAAACTGAGGCTTATAGAAGTTAAATCATTTGCTCAATGTTGCATGATTAGTGCCTAATGGATTCAGATGTCAGTCTAACCCTCATGCTCTTCAACACCACAGAAATAGGTCATACTTTACTGCCTCCTAATCTTACCTACTTGGGTAGATTGTCCAATCAACTGTAATTTTGCACATGCCCTAGTCTCCACTGAAGACTAAAACATTCATGTTGGTTTAAGCACATCACTGTTTTCTTTTTCTGTGAAAATGAGTTCTTTCACAGGACCCTCTTTAGGCCACACACAAGTTGGTCATAAACAGCTCACCAGATATCACCACATAAACTAAATTCAATATAGACTCAAAGTTTGAATACTTTTCTCTTTTCCTTTTGATTGATACCTATGACAGTTATGGAATTTATTAGGTATAGTGTTAAAATCTTTGCAGAAATTGTTAAAGTCCATATTATTGCTAGTCAGTTAATATAAATCAGTAAAGAATGCCATTTCCCCTACTTTGACACCTTGACTCTAATAACTAGGAGAGAGTTATCCCCCACTGATGTTGATGTGCAGCTCTGTGACTGCACCCCCTTGCAGACCTGCAGAAGAGATTCAACACAGAACTCCTTGGAGATGCTGGTGCCTCTCTCCTCAGTGCATTCCCAATGATCATGGTGAATGCCGTGTCCTCTGGGCCTTCCTGTGGAACATAATCCCCTGTTGGGTCTTCTGACCTCATATATTTATTCTAACAATCCCCTCACCTCTTTGCTTATTCCTCTACCATCTTCCAGTGCAACTCAGGCATTTCCACTTTGCTCAGCCTGGGGCATAGCTTCTTCAGGCCTGTAAGAGCTACTCTAGCAGCAAGTTTGCCTCATCACCTACGGTAATGGCAGGATGTTAAATCCTGTGTCCCCCCCGCCCCCCATAATTGCCCCCAAGTGAGTGAATTCTTGATTGTCTCACCTTATATCTCATCCCATTGATTAGACACATCCAAAATTCAATCTCAGATTTACTCTCCTTGCTCCTTTCAGTGCTTGCTAACTAACGCTCACATCTCCTTCAGTGGGTTCTCTTTCCTCTCTTAAGCACACCCTCACCTGGATGATGTTGGGATTTAACTTTAGTTATCAGCCTGGCAACCAGGGGAGGAAATTGGCACAGCTCCTCAAAGACACACCTGTTGCCATGAAGGGGGGAAACCTCTACAGCATCTTCTAGCACGGCAGATGTCCTACATCTTACTAAGAAGGAGAGAGTCTGCTCTGCAAGTTCTCATGGTTCAGGGGGTTCTGCAGTGCCAGCATCCTCAAAGGCATCCATCCAGATGTCCCCATCCCATAATTTAGAGTCCCATGTTTTCCCAACCAGAGCCTTGGACTCAGCAAAAAGGACCTGGTTTTCTGAACATTTGGACATTTCTGGAGCTCTTTGAATATAAATATCAAGTCATGAGTTACTGCCTCAGCTCGGTCCACAATTCCACTGCAGGAGACAAAACACTTTGTGTCAGCTACCAGAGAGAACCTCTGGCACTCACACTTAGCCTTTTACTGCTTGCTAACATCCCTCAGTTTCTCATTACCCCCCTGGCAAGAAGTCGATTCAGGGTAGCAATAACCAAGCCAGCTCTGAGGTCCTTGTAGGAATCATTGCCCCCATATTTCTAAAACACCTGAATTTTTTTTTTAACTAATCAGAAAAGTACTTTTTTTTTTTCTTTTTAACATCTTTGTTGGAGTATAATTGCTTTACAATGGTGTGTTAGTTTCTGCTTTATAACAAAGTGAATCAGCTATACATATACATATATCCCCATATCTCTTCCCTCTTGCGTCTCCCTCCCTCCCAACCCTCCCTATCCCACTCCTCTAGGTGGTCACAAAGCACTGAGCTGATCTCCCTGTGCTATGCAGCTGCTTCCCACTAGCTATCTATTTTACATTTGGTACTGTATGTATGTCCATGCTACTCTTTCACTTCGTCCTAATTTTTTAATTGAAGTATAGTTGATTTTTAATACTATATTGGTTTCAGGTGTACAACATAGTGATTCAATGTTTTTATACATTATACTCCATTTAAAGTTATTATAAGATATTGGCTGTGTTTCCTGTGCTGTACACTATATCCTTGTAGCTTATTTATTTTATACATAGTATTGTAGTCTGTGCCTCTTAATCCTTTGCCCCTATCTTGCCCCTCCCTCCTCCCCTCTCCTCACTGCCAACCACTAGTTTGTTCTCTGTATCTCTGAGTCTGTTTCTGTTTTGTTATATCCATTCGTTTGTTTTTTTAAAATCCACATATAAGTGACAACATACAGTATATGTCTTTCTCTGAATTATTTCACTAAGCATAATACTCTCTAGGTCCACCCATGTTATTGCAAATGGCAGAATTTCATTCTTTTTATGGCTGAGTAATATTCTATTGTATATATATACCACATCTTCTTCATTCATTCATTTGCTGATGTACACTTAGTTTTCTTCCATATCATGGCTATCATAAATAGTGCTGCTATGAACATTGAGGCACATGTGTCTTTTTTTTTTAATTAATTTATTTATTTTTGGCTGTGTTGGGTCTTTGTTTCTGTGCGAGGGCTTTCTCTAGTTGCGGCAAGTGGGGGCCACTCTTCATCACGGTGCGCAGGCCTCTCACTATCGCGGCCTCTCTTGTTGTGGAGCACAGGCTCCAGACGCGCAGGCTCAGTAATTGTGGCTCACGGGCCTAGTTGCTCTGTGGCACGTGGGATCTTCCCAGACCAGGGCTCAAACCCATTGTCCCATGCATTGACAGGCAGATTCTCAACCACTGCGCCACCAGGGAAGCCCGCATGTATCTTTTTGAATTAGTGTTTCCATTTCTTTGTATATATACCCAGGAGTGGGATTGCTGAATCATATGGTAGTCCTATTTTTAGTTTTTTGAGGAACCTCCATACTGTTTTCCACAGTGACTGCACCAATTTACATTCTCACCAGCAGTGCACTAGGGTTTCCTTTCCACCACATCCTCGCCAAAGCGTATTTGTAGAGTTTTTGATGATAGCCATTCTGAGAGGTGTGAGGTGATATCTCCTTGTGGTTTGGATTTGCATTTCTCTAATAATTAGCAATGTTTAGCATCTTTTCATGTGCCTTTTGGCCATCTGTATGTCCTTTTTGGGAAAATGTCTATTAAGGTCTTATGCCCATTTTTTAATCAGGTTTGTTTTTTGGTATTGAGTTGTATGAACTGTTTACATATTTTGGATATTAACCCCTTATCGGTCATATCATTTGAAATATAAAATGTCTCAATATTTGCACCTGCATGGGGCTTCCCCTGTACCAGGACATTTTCCCAGGTTACCTCCAGTGAAATCTTCAGCAATTAGGCCACCACCTTTGCCAGGGGCTACCTTTACCCAAATACCACTCAGGATAGTATACTCTTCGCTCACCAGGCAACAAGTGAACCAGTCCCCAAACCACATGTTCATTGGCCCACTCTTGGCACCACCTGTTTTAATTCAGGTTTCCCAAGGAGCAGTCTCCAAAACAAGATTAGTCATGAAAGAGAGATTGGGTGAGGGGAAGGAGGCAATTATGAAAGATAAAAAGGAAAAAGCAGAAATATAGAGAGAAACCATTCAGTCCATGATAAGAGGTCTGACCTGAAAAAAAAAAAAAAAGAAAAAGAAAAGGTGGGAGAGAGGAAGGAGGACTTGGAAGGAAGATTCTCAGACTTCAGCACAATTCTAAGAAAGCTTCATCAGGCAAAGAGGAATGGAACCAAAGGCATCCATTAGAAGAGTCCCCTATCCCACAGGAATGGCCTGCACAAGCGCCCCACAGCTCTCAGGTTTTGGCCCGAAACACGCCAAAAGAAGCATAGCCTCTACATGAATGGAGTAGTGAGTCCAGCTGGGGCTGTCAGTCAACTATGCTCCCTGCAGCAGGAGACCTGAGCAGTGCATTTTCTTGGCCAGAGACCCGAAGTACTATTTCCCCACCACTGGCTGACATTTTCTGTTAATTCAAATTTAGCTTGTGTTTATTTCCACTAGGAAAACTTTCCTCTCCTCTTCCCTTCTCTTTCTTTTGCATAAAATGCAAAACTTTAATCCATTCCCCAGGATCCCAGTGTACACCAAATGTCTGCTTGCTTTGATCTTTGATGGGAGCACCTGGAAGGCAGGGATTTTTTTTTTCTTTTTTAATTTGAGTTTTTACTGCCTCGCATAATTCTTAGGATGTGGCAAATGCTGAACAAGTGTTTACTGAGTGAACAAATGCATGCACGAGACCAAAGGAGGCAAAAACTGGTATACAACAGCTATGAAAGAGTCTGTAATATCTCTCTGTAAATAGTGAAATATTTTCAACTTCCTGGCCTGGTTTGGAGACTTAAAACTTTGAAGTGATTTAAGAGGTAAATGGCTCAACGTGCCATTCAGTCTCTGCTGTTATCAAAATCTGAGTGTCAACCTATTTGAAAAAAAAAAAGTTGTGCTTTAAACTAATAGCAGGATGTGCATTCTGATTACAAGAAATAGTGACCCTGATAATAATACCGTGAAAGAGAAAGGTTAGCAGGTGAAATAAGTCACCACAAAGAGGGTAAGGAAATGGATAATGTTACTAAAAAGGATGAGAATTTAGGAGAAATATAAATATAGAGCGACTTGACCTCATTGCTACAAATCTAATCTCTGGGGCAGTGTAGTTGTCAAGAATTTTGTCTTCATTAAAGAAAAAATTCAATGTGAAAAAGAATAAGGAAAAAAGAAACAAATGTCAAACATGCCCAATTAGCCAGCGAGAGTTAAGACCTAGAGTCTTGAATTTAAACTCAGATTTGCAGTGTTTGTATTCATTTTTTTACTGAGAAGTGGCAATATGGTCAGAAGATTTCCCATTGATTAAAGCAAATTTAATTTTAAAATGATTTCCATAACTTTGAATTTTTATTAAGATGTTTGGCCAAAATATCAGGAAATGAATTATATACTTCAGGGATTATGAATTCCTAACGTTATTACACTTTCTCCATGTGAAAAAAAATCACAATTTTTAATACATTAAATCTTAGGTACATTTTATAGCAGTCGTTTGTATTGCCACTCTAAGTGCTTCTGTTTGTAGCAAGATTATTTTTTTAAAGCTTGTATTTTTACTTTCTAGTTTTCAATAAACTTATGGTGTGGCTCACAAATGCATTATTAGCTTTTAGGGGATAGATGTTAATGTCACTCATTCTTTCAGGCGTAATGAAGATCATAATAATAAAAAAAAAAAAGTCCACTAATTAACTTGTTTCCATCTATATTAAAGCATTTGCTTCAACTTTCATGGAGAGTGTATACAGCCAAACTTGAATGTAAAAGGTCACACCCAGGATGAAGGAGCTTGTAGATGATCCTAAAAATTAATTAATACTAAAAATCTTCACTTTTATCTTATCTATCTGGATCTTTCAGGTTAAAGTTTATTAACAGATTTTTTTGGTTACTTAAATAGTTGCTAAAAAAGTGTGCATGTTATTAAACATAATATTCAAATAATAATGAAACATAAATAATAACCAATTCTGATTTAAAAAATATATTCTAAATCTATATCCTTCTACCATCAACAAAGACCACAGATCATCATTTAAACATTTAAAAATTAATTTATGTGTGTTTATACTGTATATGTATGTGTATAGAGCATATTATATATACTATTATATGTACAACATATTATATATAATACACAACACCATGCATTATGTAAATTGTGTGTATGTGTTCTAACTGGAAATTTCTTTTTTATTATGATTTCTAGAGAGTAGGAATCAAGTCTACTCTAAAATATATAGCTCCAGGTGTCTCATACTGGAAAACACAAATTGTTAATTCATTGGCTGATGCTTTTTTTTTAAAATTTTTATTGTAGTGTAGTTGAATTACAATGTTATGTTAGTTTCAGGTGTACAGCAAAGTGAATCAGTTATACATATACATGTATCCACTCTTTTTTAGATTCTTTTCCCATATAGGCCATTACAGAGTATTGAATAGAGCTCCCTTATTAGTTATCTATTTTATATACTGTAGTGTATATATGTCAGTCCCAATCTCCCAATTTATCCCTCCCTGCCTTACCCCCCTGGTAACCATAAGTTTGTTTTCTACATCTGTAACTCTATTTCTGTTTTGTAGATAAGTTCCTTTGTACCCTTTTTTTTAGATTCCACATATAAGCGATATCATATATTTGTCTTTCCTCTGTCTGACTTAACTGCACTCAGTATGATGATCTCTAGGTCCATCCATGTTACTGCAAATGGCATTATTTCGCTCTTTTTTATGGTTGAGTAATATTCCATTGTATATATGTACCATATCTTCTTTATCCATTCCTCTCTTAATGGACATTTAGGTTGCTTCCATGTCCTGGCTATTGTAAATAGTGCTGCAATGAACACTGGGGTGCATGTATCTTTTTGAATTATGGTTTTCTCCAGGAGTGGGATTGCTGGATCAAATGGTAGCTTTATTTTTAGTTTTTTAAGGAACCTCCATACTGTGGATGTACCAATTTACATTTCCACCAACTATGTAGGAGAATTTCCTTTTCTCCACACTCTCTCCAGCATATATTATTTGTAGATTTTTTGATGATGGCCATTGGCCAGTGTGAGGTGATACCTCATTGTAGTTTTGATTTACATTTCTCTGATAATTAGTGATGCTGAGCATCTTTTCATGTGCTTTTTAGCCAGGCTGATGCTTTTTTAAATCTCTTTCTAACTGCCTCAAGTGGTGGAATTTTTTTTCTATAACAGATAGGTTCCTTTCCTGTTTCATAATTATTTGTTTTATCACTGTCTGGTATATTTAATATGATCACATCTTCATTAAAGGACTAAGTAACATTTACTATTTTTATTCCTGAACTAACTTTTGCTAAAATCTTACTAATTTCAAAATATAATTTGTTTACTGTCAGTTAGAAACAACCTGTTATTCTAGTGGTCTTCCAAATCTATTTCCTGGATTCTTCAGTTGACAGCAGTGGTCCAAGTGAATGGGCCTCAGGTCACCTTCTAATTTTTCCAGAGCCCTGGTTCTCACCCCTGCCTGTGTGTTAGAATCACTTGGGAGGATTATTATTTTTAATTATCTGTGATGAGATCTAATCTGCATGCTTTTAAAACTTCCTACGTGATTCTTATATATAATCATTTTGGCACCTATCATTCTAGAGAAGCCATGGTTTCAGATGTGTTTTAGTGTGATTACGTATAAGATTTTGTTTGAATAAATGGTCTCATTGTATAAAAGTTGAATGCTATGCTTTATTGCTCCATTTGAAATGTAGTTCCTTTGTCAATAACTTTCATAATTTTTGTAGGAAAATGTTTTATGATGATATAACTATTTGCTTATTATATTCTGATATCTCTACTTCCAAGTGATATTATTTTGATTATATTGCTGTACTTGAAAATTTTATTATTAGTAATATTAACTTTATTAAAGCTTTTACTTTTGGAATACCACTTTCAGGCTCCATTTCCTCCTTTTTATGGGTGGTTTCTAAAGTTCGTTGGAAGTTTTTCTTTTAAAAGATTGCCATTATAAGAATGAGTTAATTAATTATGTGAATAAATCTGTAAAACTAGTGTCATTTCTTAGTTATTTTTAGATTTATTTTCTGTATATCATCATATTAACACCTTTAAAATTTGAAAGTTATCATCCCTACAAAAAGTAAAGATCCAAAATATAGGATTAAAAATAAAATATTATTAACTTATTAATAAGTTAACATGTGTATGCATATGGCTGATTCACTTTGTTGTGCAACAGAAACTAACATGGTATTGTGAAGCAATTATACTCCAATAAGTTCTATTTTTAAAAAGGTATTAAGCTCACAATTCTGTGCATCAAAATTTTTATCTGAGCTAGTTGTAGGGTTCTTCTGATGTCTAAGCTCAGCTGGACTTATTCATGCATCTGTAGTACTGAAGGTAAACTAGTTATGGTAGAATCAGTAACCTATTTAAGCTTCATATACTTTCTATTTTAATGTCATTTTCATTGTACCTCAGTATTGTATAAAATCTTTGAAAATTCTTTCCTTTTTCAGCCGTGAGAAAGACAACAAATAGAAAAGCTCTGTGTCCATGCTTGAGTAAGAATTTTTAAAAAAAAAAAAGGCAGTGTTGGGGCTTCCCTGGTGGTGCAGTGGTTGAGAGTCCGCCTGCCGATGCAGGGGACATGGGTTCGTGCCCCGGTCCGGGAAGATCCACATGCCGCGGAGTGGTTGGGCCCGTGAGCCATGGCTGCTGAGCCTGCGCGTCCGGAGCCTGTGCTCCACAACGGGAGAGGCCACAACAGTGAGAGGCCCGCGTACCGCAAAAAAAAAAAAAAAAAAAAAAAAGGCAGTGTGCTTCTGGGGGCGAAATGAGGGGTAGAGAAAACATAATTCGAGAGCAATAGGTGTGGAGTAACTCAGTCCAGCTGCCCCCTTCCACCTACTGATTATCCTTCTAGGGGTAAAACATTGAGGCTTTATGTGTTTATTTTAATGAAGGAGGCGATTCTATACAAGAAGGTGTATTTTTTGTTTTTTGGGTTTTTTTTTTTTTTGCGGTACACGGGCCTCTCACTGTTGTGGCCTCTCCTGTTGCAGAGCACAGGCTCCGGACGCGCAGCCTCAGCGGCCATGGCTCACGGGCCCAGCCGCTCCGTGGCATGTGGCATCTTCCCGGACCGGAACACGAACCCGCATCCCCTGCACTGACAGGCGGACTCTCAATCACTGCGCCACCAGGGAAGCCCAAGAAGGTGTTTTTTTATTGAGAATGTTGTGTGGATCACTTTATATAAAAAATTATAATCTACAAATTCTATGCTATGGAATAAATATAAGAAAGTTTATGTTTCATTCGATGAAGTTTATCAGAAATATAAGCCTTTCTCATTGATGGCTATAAAGCATGTTCCTTGTCTTAGTTCAGGCTGCTATAAAAACATACCACAGACTGAGTGGGTTATAAATAGAAAATTTTTTCACACATTTCTGGAGGCTAGAAGTCTGAGATCAGGTGCCAGCATGGCTGAGTTCTGATGAAAGCCCTCTTCCGGTTTCAAATTGCCAACTTCTTGTATTCTCTCATGGTGAAGAGAGGGCAAGAAATCTCTGTAGGGTCCCTTTTATAAGGGCATTAATCCCATTCAGTAAGGCTCAACTCTCATGACCTACCACCTCTCAAAGGCCCTACCTCTTAATACTGTAACACTGGAGGTTAGGATTTCAACGTTTGAATTTCGGGAGAGACACAAATATTCAGTCCATTGCACCCCTTCTGGCTAAAAATATGAAATGGTGATGCAGCCTCATCTCTGAATATGCTTATTTTACCTAATATTAAGAAATCCAGGAAAATGAATAGATTTATAATACTAACCTAATATATTAAAGAAAATATATTGGGAGAAGGAAGGATTTTAGTAAATTTTTTTTAAAAAGTGCTTGATTGATATAATAAAATTACAACCTAATCTCAGACTAGATTGCTGCCATCTTCTTCTGAATCTTTATTTATGTATTTTTAGGGGGATAAAGTTTTACCTGCTACCTTGGACTATAGAGTTTAATTTTATATGAAATGCATTAACACATTAAGCATTTGCCATTTTAATTAAGACCTAATTTCATAATTATGTGGTATACAACACACTTTTCTTCAGAAATATACCAGGTTCAGTAAATACCTTCTATTTCATCTTAATTTATTTCCTTCCTCACTAATTTTCATTTTGAAAAGTTAAGGTGTTCCTTAAGTATATAATAAAAATGAAACCAATTCTCCTTAGCGTACAAACCCTGTCTGTATTAGAAATATTTTAATATGAAAAGTAAGAAACAGCTAGGGTGGCATTTACTGAGGAAATTGGGTACTTGCAGTTTGTTCCTGGCATGGGCTTCTAAGTCACTGGGGGAAAATAAGACAGGGCATTCCTCTCATTTCCTGCTAGAAGCCTGAAGTTATAACATCAATATTAGAACATAAATGTGAAATTACTTCTTTTACAGATATAAATCTGATTGATTTAAGCTGTTACTTGTTCATGTCTGCATGTTATCTCTTTCTGTATTGAGAGTCTCAACACATATCTCTAGTTATTGGAAGTCCCTTTGTTCAAATTGATAGCAAAAAAAGTTTCCTCCTAAATAAATATTCGAAATTCCCAGTTTATGTAAACTCTGTTTTCTCACTTTCCTAAGGCCTTCTCCAGGACATATTACGACAGATTCATGAGCGCAGTTTGCACTCCTAGTCACTCTGCAAATAATCACATGATCTCTTTGTGAGTGTGGGCAGATTGCTTAACAGTGCTGAGTGTTAGTTTCTTCAGCTATAAAACAGGAACAAGGCTAACCATCATATATATTGTATTTATTGTTCAGAATAGCAAGATAATGCAAGTGTAATGGGCTGGTTTTGGCTGACTAAGTTGGATACACACATTAATGCAGGCAGCTCCTCTGTATCCTCCTTTCCTCCATATCTGTTTTCATTCTCTTATAAGAGAGGAGCTTTGGTTGCAGAATCAATGCAGTGGAATGGGGGAATGGGCTGAGAGTTCCTGGTGGCAATCAGACCTGGGTAAACAAATGAAATGGGACATGCATGACACCCATCAAGCTCCTTGAACTGGATTTGAGCTCCTGTGATTAGAGTAGGGGCAGACAAAAACTGATGCAATTTCTTGGAAACTCATTTGATCTTGGGCATGTTCACCTCTCTAAGTCTGCATACCCATCTGAGAAATGGTGATGATAATAATACTATTTCGTAGAGGTGTTGGGTATATTATATGGAACTGTGGATAAAAAGTAAAGTGCTTGGCCAATGATTAATAAATATCTACTATTATTTTTTATCATCTATGAGACTCTTTATATAAGCTGACCTGTTTCAGAACCTAGATGACAAGCCTGGGAAAGAATTGGGTAGGAAGCTCCTTTCCCACCCATGCTCTTACAACCCAAACCAAGTAGTCCCAAGCAATGGAGAAATAGGGAGACCACACTCCTAATGTAGATTGGCATTTTCACAATGGGAAATGACACTATGAGATTTTACCAAGTGGATTTGTGAGCAGATTTTACCAAGTGGAGCCAGAGCAGGAGTAGAATAGCATGATAGCTTCTGGATGAGGACCTTCTTTGATAAGTACGGAATGCTGAGGTCTGGGACACCCGGATTACACATGTAAACGCCTTAACAGAGTGCTGTAAGCATTCAAAAAAACGACTGCTGTAATTATTATCACTGGGTCCATTTCCCACTAATTGCAAGAACCAGATAGCTGAAAAAGAAAATGAACTCCTGAAACAGCTTCAATCAACTACAATAGCAGTTTTCTTGGCATGTCAACAGTTTGCAATCACTTGGGTTTAAAATAATGACAGTGTTGTAGTTCTGCCTAGTTAATGAAAATAGAGACAACCATAAATCCTGGGGAATCTTCTGCTTGGTAAGAAGTAAAGAAAGATAAGCCAAAACATATTAGAAATACAGGTTACCTTTATCACTTTGCTCAATACTTAATATCTCAACATCTTGAAGGATGTGTAGGATTTCAATAGGCAGAGAGGCATACACATTCTAGAAGGAAGTAAAAACATGAGAAAACCAATAAAGGAGGAAAAACGAGAAAGAATTTATGGGAAACGTGAGTAGTCCAGTTTGTCTGCGGGCAAGGCTTTCCTTTGTGCATGACATGTCCTTTTCTCTCAGTTCATGAAGTCTCATCCACCAGCACCTCTCCATGTGACCTCTCTCCAGCAAAATAGCCTGGACTACTTTATAGCATGGCTACTATAAATGTTCCATGAAAGAACATTTCAAGAGAATAATTCCCAGTATGAAAACATACATATGCCTCTGTTGAATCGTGGTTGCTAATACCCCACTGACCAAAGCAAGTCATGTGAATAAGCCTCTGGAGTCAATGTGAGAGATACAGAAAAGTGAATACCGAGAGTTGTGACTTGTGGGTATACTGAGAATGGGGGAAGCTGGCAGTTCTAATGGAAAGGATTCAGAGATGGAGCCAACAAGAGTCATTTATCTCATCACCACAGAACATTATGGTGGACACAGCCTATGTGTCTCCTTTACTTTACTTTCAACCATATATCCCAGGAAAAAAGGATAGAAAAGATATTTGGGGACAAAAAGAAACAAAAAAAATCTATCATAAAAATTAAAAATAATTGTAAATTTAAAATTTGGTAGATATCACTAGAAGATTTAGGTATAAGTAGGATTAGATTGATCTGTTGAGAAAACTGCTCAAAAAAAGCTTGGAAAATGGCTCTGCAAAGGAAATGATTATTCCAGAAAAAACTAGAATCCAAGAGAGAACAAGTAGAATTAGCAGAATTAACTTTGGGGGAAATTTTCAGGGAAATATCTCCCTTCCCACCTACACAAAATCCATATATAACAAGCAGTAGGCAGCAGTGGAAGTCTGATAAAAGAGAGCTACCTGCTTAGACAGGGCTTCTGGTATGTGGCAGACTGTTATACTGGAGATATCCCCAGGATACACACCTTGTGTCCTCCCCTCCAATACTGAATCTGATCGTGAGACAGCAAGAATAATACTGACAGAGGCTTTACAATAGCTTACCCAATGAAGTGTATCCACGTGGGGAGTTTTATTAGCATCCTGCTGCCTTTTAAGGAGCTCTGGCTATACGTTTCTAATGATAAGAGAACACCACATGGAAAGAAGTCTTGAAGAACTCGTGGACATCTTCGACATGTCCATCTCAGCTGAGCTGCCATGAGTGGTCACAGTTGATATCACATAATGTTGAGACAACCGGATCCTACCAAATTTGCCCAAATTGCAGAATTTTGAGTTAAATAGATGCCTGTTTTATAAACCACTAAATTTTCAGACGATATGTTATACAGCAATAGGTAAGTGAGAAAAATAGATGACTAGAGGGAAAAAAAGACCAGAAATGTATGTAATTCCATATGTATGGAACATTCATGATCGGGGGAAGGCGTATAAAGGAAAAAAGAAAGAAGGGCAACCATATCGATCAGGGGAAAAACACTAAAATCCCCACAACCCCTCCTTAGTATGGCAATTTAGTGGGAGTAGTATTTTCTTGCCTCTCTATTCCACAACTAAAGCAAATTCTCCTAAATATATGTCCTCCTCACTGACAACTAAACCTACAAAAAGGGGAAGTATTTTTCCCTAAGTTTTCTTCTTTCCATTTTACCTTTTAGCTCTTATACTTACATTTATGATTCATTTTGAGATACTTTTGATATATATAGTATAAAGTAGGCAATGAGGTTTAATCTTTTGCATATAAATATCCAATTGATCCAGCACAACTTACTGGAATTTCCTAACTAATTTCCTTGGAACTTTTCAGAAATCTTTGGTAATACACATGTGGGCCTAATATGGAATCAGTTCTGTTTCATTAACCTATATGTTTATCTTCATGCTAATATAATACTATCTTAATTACTGTAGAGTAATAATACAGTTGACCCTTGAAAAACATGGGCTTGAACTGCGTGGGTTCACTTATTTGTGGATTCTTTCCAATAGTAAATACTATAGTACTACATGACCCTAGGTTGTTTGAATGCATGTTGCAGAACCGTGAATATGGAAGAAACTGGGATGTGGAGGTCAGACAATAATTATATTCGAATTTTCAACTGCAGGGGAGGGTCAGCACTCCTAACCCCGTCGCTGTTCAAGGGTTAATTGTAATTCTTGAAATCAGATAAAGTCCATGTTTTTTCAAAATTTTTTTTTCTTTTTCAAATTTACCTTGATTATATAGAGTCTTCCATTTTCATATAAATTTTAGAATTAGCTTATCAATTTCTACAGAAAACTTGAAAGGATTTTGATTGGGTTGCATTGAATTTTTAGATCACTTTGAGGAGAATTCACATCTGAACTGTATTAAGCCTTCTGATCTATGTTCATGCATTCTCTCTATTGAGGTGTTTAATTTATCACGTAATGTTTTGCAGTTTTAAGCATACAGTATTAAATGTACATTAAATTTAAATGTATCCCCAATTATTTCATGTTTTATATAATTTAAAATGGAATTATTTTCTATAAAGCTGCAATTGTTTGTTGCTGGTATATAGAAATATAATTGACTTTTGTATATTGATCTTATATCTTATAACAATACAAAACCCATAAATTAGCTTTAATAGCTAATTAGTATATTACTTAAGATTTTCTTCATGGAAAATCAGGTTGTCTGTGAATAAACACAATTTTATTGTTTTTTTCTCAATCTGAATTTGTTTCATTTCTTTGTTTTGCTTTATTGATCAAGTATGGACCTCCAGTAAAATGTTGAAAAGAAGTGGTGGGACCGGAAAACTTTGCCTTTTTTCTGATCTTAAGAGGAAAGCATTTGGTCTTTGAAGTATGAATGCAGTAGATTTTTTGTAGATGCCATTTTCCCAAGTTTGTTCCGTATTATGGATTGAATTGTGCCTCCCCCCACTCAAGATATGTTTAAATTGTAACTCCCACTACCTGTTGATATGACCTTATTTGAAAGTAAGGTCTTTATAGTTATAATTAAGATAAAGTCATACTAGATTAGGGTTGTCCTCATAAGATAAGAAAGACAGAAATAGACACAGGGAAGGCCATTAAAGATGGAGGCAGAGATCAGAGTAATCAATTAGCCAAGGAATACAAAGCATTGCTGGCAACCACCAAAAGCTAAGAGGCAAGGAAGAGTTTCCCTTAGAGGCTCCAGAGAAAGTATTTCCCTGCCAACAACTTGATTTTGGATTTCTAGCCTCCAGTACTGTATAATAATAAATGTTTGCTGTTTTAAGCCATCCAAGTTTGTGATTTGTAATAGCAGCCCTAAGAAACTAATATGCTCAGTTTTTATAAGTTTGTATTGAATATGTTCTAATATTTTTCTGCATCTACTGAGAGGATCATAGTTGTTTTTTTTTCTTTTACACTGTTAATATAATGATTTGTTTGAATTGATTTTTAAATGTTAAACCAGTAGTATGCCACTTGTGTGCCTCTTTTCCAACTCTGCATTCAGTAAAATGAACAGTGATACTTGAAAGGAAATTGTCCATGGTGGGAATTACAACAGGAAAATTGACAAATGCTGCAAATTAGCTTTTCTTTTTCCCCCTTCTGGAGCCTGTTGTTACACATACACCAACACACAACTCTGTTAGATCAAGTTAGCATCTCTCTGATAAATCTGTTTTTCATGATGTGTTTTTTTTTATATTTTCTGGAATTGATTTGCTAAAATTTTGTTATGGAGTTTTGTTTATTTGTTTGTTCCCCTGTTCATTAAGGCCACTGTAGCGTAGTATTCTTGTGATGTCATTATCTGGTTTTGATAACAGGTAATACAGGCATCATAATATGGGTTGGGAATTATCCCCTTCTCTTCTATTTCGGGAGCAGATTGTGTAAAATTGATATGATTTCAGCCTCAAATATTTGGTGGAATTCACTAGTGAAGGTATCAGGGCCTCAAGTTTTCTTTGTGGAAAAGATTTTACTATGATGTCTATATCTGTAATAGATATAAGGTTATTCAGGTTATCTTTTCCTCTTAGGTGAGTCTGGCAGTAAGTGACATTTCATCATTGAACTATGCATTTCATCTAACTTGTTGAGTTGGTGGGCATAAGGTTGTTTATAAAATTCCATTATTTTTATTTTAATGGAGTATAATTGCTTTATAATGGTGTGTTAGTTTCTGCTTTATAACAAAGTGAATCAGCTATGCATATACACCTAAAGGAGTGATGTCCTCATTTCACTCTGATATTATTAATTGGTGTCTTCTCTCTTTTTTCTTCATCAGTCTGGGCAGAATTTTATCAACTTTATTGATTTTTTCAAAGAACCAACTGTTGGATTTATTGATTTTTATCAATTTTCTAGTTTTAATTTTATTGATTTCTGTTCTTATCTTTATTTTCTCATTTTGTTTAAGTTTAATTTTATCTTCTTTTTTCTAGTTTCTAGATAGAAGTTTCTACATTGATTTGAGATCTTTCATATTTTCTAATGTAAGCATTAGAAGCATCGCTCTAAATTTCCCTTCAAGAAATGCTTTAGCTACATCCTTCAGATATCATTTTTATTATCAGTCTTCAAAATATTGGCTAATTTTCCTTGTGAATGCTTTTTTGTCTAGAAGTCGTTAACTTCCAAGTATTTCAGTATTTTCCAGAAATATTTTTTGTTATTGATTTTCAGTTTAATTTCATTGTGTTCAGAGGCTATATTTTGTACAATTTTAATCCTCATGTTTTTTGAGACTTGATTAATGATTCATAAGAATGTGTATTCTTCTAGTTTGAGATGGTGTGCACTATAAATTTCAATTTGGTTAAATGGGTTGATATTGTTTTCCAAGTTTTTTGTATCTTTACTGATTTTCTTTGTACTCATTCTATCAATTATAGAAAGAAGAGGGTTGAAATCCCCAACTATAGCTGTGGTATATGTGTGTGTGATATAATTTACCTGTTTCTTCTTTCAATTTTATCAGTTTTGCTTCATGTATTTTGAAGGTCTGTTGTCAGGCATATAGGCACTCAAGATTGTCATGTCTTGATAAATTGACACCTTTTATTATGAAATATCTCACTTTACTCCTAGTAATATTCCTTGTTTTAGAATTGATTTTGTCTTGATATTAGTATAGCCAATTTAGGTCTTTTATTTGTATTTTCTAGGTTTATATTTTTCTGTCATTCCACTTTTAATCTCTGTGTCTATATTTAAAATAGGCTCATTGTAGATAATATATAGTGGGTCTTACTTTTTGAATTCAATCTGACTTTTTACCTTTTAAATAGAATATTTAGACAATTTACCTTTAATATAATTATCAGTATGTTTAGAATTAAATCTGCAATAACCTATTGCTTTCAAATTTTCCTATTTGCTCTTTGTTGTTGTTTTCTCTTTTTCCTTGCCTTTTTAAAAGATTCTGTTTTAGCGCCACACTTGCTATTCCTCCTTGTTTTATTTTATGGTGGTTGCTTTAGGATTTACATTATATGTCTCCAGTTTATCACACTTTGTTTCCAAATAGTTATACCAGATTATGTGTAGCATAAAATCCTTATAGCAGTATACTTCAATTCACTTCCTTCTGTCCTTTATGTAATTGTTACACATATTACCTCTGTGTATAATCTAATTTTAATTTTATTTGTAATTGTGAATAATACACATAACAAAATTTATCATCTTAGCCGTTTTTCAAGTGTACAGTTCAGTAGTGTTAAGTGCATTCACATAGTTGTGCAACCAATCTCCAGAACTCTTTCATCTTGCAAAACTAAACCTCTATACCCATTAAACAACAAATCCCCATTCTCTTTCCCCTCATTCCTGGCAGCTACCATTCTACTTTCTATCTTTATAAATTTGACTATTCTAGGTACCTCATATAAATGGAATCATACAGCCTTTGTCTTTTTGTGATTGGCTTCTTTCACTTAGCATAATGTTCTCAAGAGTTATCTATGTTGTAGCATGCGTCAGAATTTCCTTTCCTTTTAAGGCTGAATAGTATTTTATTGTGTGTATATAACACATTTTGCTTATCCATTTACCTGTTGATGGTCACTGGTGTTGCTTCTACCTTTTGGCTATACCGAATCACACTGCTATGAACATGGGTATACAAATATCTGAGACCTTCATTTCAATTTGGGGGGATATATACCCAGAAGAGGAATAGCTGAATTATATGATAATTCTATTTTAAATTTTTTAAGGAACCACTATATTTTTTTCCATAGCAGGTGTACCATTTTACATTTCCACCAACAGTATACAAGCATTCTAGTTTCCCTACATCCTTACTGATATTTGTTATTTTCTGGTTTTATGATTGTAGCCAGTCTAATGAGTGTGAGGTGATATCTCACTGTGGTTTTGATTTAGATTTCCCTAATGATTAGTGATGTTGAGCATATTCTCATGTGCTTATTGGCTATTTGTATATTTGCTTTGGGAAAATGTCTGTTCAAACCCTTTGCCCATTTAATTAGGTTGTTTATTTTTTTGTTGTTGAGTTTTAGGAGTTCTGTATATACACTGGATATTAATCCCTTATCAGATGTATAATTTCCAAATATTTTCTCCCATTCCGTAGGCTGCTTTTTCACTCTGTTGACTGTATTCTTTGATGCACAGAAGTTTTTTTTTATTCTAATGTAGTCCAGTTTATCAATTTCTTTCCCTTTGTTGCCTGTGCTTTTGGTGACATATCCAAGAAATCATTGCCAAATCCTTTGTCATGTAAATTATTTTAAAGTTTTTATAGGAAAAATTGTTTTTATGTTTATCTACATGTTTACCATTTCTGGCTCATTTTATTTCTTTATGAAGATTCAAATTTCTGTGTGCTATTTTTTCTGTTTAAAGAACTATCTGTAACAATTTTTGTGATGCATGTCTCCAGGTGATACACTTTCTCAGCTTTTGTTTGGCTCAAAAAGTCTTTTCTTTACTTTTGAAAGAGTTCTTTCACTGGTTAAAGAATTCAGAGCCAACAGAGGTGTGTGTGGGTGTGCACGCATGTGTGTGTGTATATGCGTGTGTGTTATGTGTTTGTTTTCTTTCAGTACATTAATGGTGACTGTCCACACATGCTTCTTATCTTTGTCCCCTGTACATAATGTGTCCTTTTCATCTGGATTTTTTCCTAATTACTAGTTTTAAGCAATTTCATTAAGATATACTTTGGAGTAGTTTTATTATATTTATTCTGCAAGGGATCATGGAACTCCTTGAATTGAATCTATGGGTCTTTGAACTCCTTGAATTGAATCTGTGGGTATATAGTTTTCAGTAAATTTGGACATTTTTCAGTCATTATTTCTTCAAATATGTGTTTTGCCTCCCTTCTCTATATTCTTTTCCTGTGACTTCATTTATACATGTATATGTTTGATCACTTGATAATATCTCCAAGTTCCCTGATGGCCTATTTATTTATTCTTTTGTCTTTTTTTCTCTCCATGCTTTATTTTCAATATTTTCCAATGCTATGTCTTCAGTTTCACTGATCATTTATTCTGCAATGCTTAAGTTTTTATTAATCCCAATCAGTGTATTTTTAATTTCATGTACACCTGAAACTAACACAACATTTTTGATCAACTATACTCCAACATAAAATAAAAATTTTAAAAAAACAAAATAAATTTATAAATCTACAGTTTTCAATTTTTCTTCCGTTTCTCTCTTTCTTGTGCTATTTTCCTCTACCTTCTTAAAAATATAGATATATTCATAATAGATACTTTGAGGCTATGAAGATATTTATAATTACTGTTTTAATGTCCTTTCCAAGGGTTCTTTCTCAGGCCTTAAGTAGTTTTTAGTTTTCTTTTTTCATGTCAGATCATAACTCAGCGAAAAACTTGAGTGACCTTTCTGCATATCTTGCAACACTCTTTTTATGTGCTCTCCAGAGCTCCTCTCATTTTGTAAGTTTTGGAAATTTCTCAGCTATTATTTCTTGAAGTGTGCTTCTGCCCATTCACTCTCTCTACTCTGTCTGGGACTCCAATTTAAGATAATTTAGTCATATTTATTCTGCTCTACACCTCTCAAACACTTCTACATTTTTCACATTGTTTCCCTTTAAGGCTCAATATGTATATTTTCTAATGGTCTGTATTACACTTCACTAATCCTGCCCTAATATGTTCTTTCCCCCAAATTTTCTTAATAGAGATTTTCATCTCTAGAATTTCCATTAGATTCTTTTCTCTGGTGAAAATCTCCAGCTCACCTTCTGTGGTTCCATCTTTTTTCTAACTTCTTGACCATATTTTTTTTTTTTTTTTGCGGTACGTGGGCCTTTCACTGCTGTGGCCTCTCCCGTTGTGGAGCACAGGCTCCGGATGCGCAGGCTCAGCGGCCATGGCTCACGGGCCCAGCCTCTCTGCGGCATGTGGGATCTTCCCGGACCAGGGCACGAACCTGCGTCCCCTGCATTGGCAGGCGGACTCTCAACCACTGCGCCACCAGGGAAGCCCCTTGACCATATTAATCATAGTGATTTTAAAGTCTTCCTCAGCTAATACCTATATCTCAGTCACATTTATATCTGTTCCAATTGTTTTCACTCTTGGTTCTCAGTTATGTGTCCCTTTCTTTCACAAGAATAGTTTTCTTTAATTGAATGGTAAACAGTGTGTATAAATAATTGTAGAAGCTCTAGAGAAGGGAATAGCAAATATTAGGTTTTGAAGGCTGTCTATGGCCTCTGTCTCATATGTTTCTTTTCTCTTTCTCTTTCTTTTTGGTAACAACCCTTTAAAAACATTTTAGCTTGTGGACTGTGTAAAAACAGTCCACAGCAGATTTGTCTCAGCAGCCATGGTTTGCCGAGTCCACGGTAATAGGCAATGTATTGGTAAATAGTTCAGTGCTATGAAATCTTGAAAGGCTGGACTTCAGGAGATGGAAATGGTGAACTAGGAAACAGGATGCCAATGGTACAGATGTAGACATCTTTCTGAGAGGAGAGTTAAAGGGGAGGCAAGAAATGAGTTGGCAATTCAATAATTGACTACTGTCAAGATTAGATTTTTTCAAGAAGACATGTAGAGCAAGGTCAAAGGTAAAGGTAGAGTTGAACAAAATAGGAATCGGGTCTTATTATTTCCTTAATAAGCATATCTGAACAAAACTTCTATAGAGTTTACACTGGGGCAGCAAAGTATATTTTGTAAACAAATCTTCAAACTGCATCCTAGTAAACAGTGTATTTGAGACTTGTGAATACCTGACCTGCCCTTAGAATAGTACTGAGAAAACAACACTTCTTTCATCATGCTTTGGTACAACGTCAACCAAATAATAATATGCAGTTTTAAATGACTAAATATATTCTTACATAGCAGACTATTCAAAGTCATTATAGACTAGTAGGTAAATAATAATGTTCAAAAGTTAATAAACACATTCATATAATACACAGGTATCATCTTCAATAAATTAAATACTGTAACTTCCCAAACATGGTCCTTTAACCAGTATCTGTAACAGCTTAAATTGATATTTATTAAACCTAATCTTGAATATATACAGGAAAAAAGTCTTACCTTTCTTATGTAGATGTTGTTGTGATTAATATTTAGCTATTTTCCCGGTGAGACATTTTGGCATTGAATACTGTTGTAAAATATTTTTATTGCCCCACTCTGGAGAGTCTTATCTTCTATTACAGAGAATTCACCCTTCCTTCTAGTTGCCAGATAGAAAGGTGCTTGGTCACCTTAATATAAACAGGCACTGTGCTGAGTTGAAACTGGGTAGAAGTCTGATAATGTTCTGTTTATCTCTGCTATACGCATGGCCCTCCAGCATTTTTAATTAAGAGCATGGTGGTGTAATCTGCAGATCCCTCCTTCTTGTGTGTCCTACACTTTACTCACTGTCTTGTCAGAATTCCAACATTTCTACTCTGCTGTCCAGAGGCTTTCTGCTCAGATTTTTAGTCTCCCAGCCCAGGTATCCACAGTATTTGGAAAATATCCTGAGGAGAAACTGGCCCTGTGCTGGAAACCCCCCAAGCCTCTTCTGTCCATAGTGGCCCTCCACCCCACAGTGGCTGTCCCCACCACTGGCATTCCCAGCAAGTTTGGTCTGGATTGTCAGTTCCCTGCCCATGCCCAGAATTGGCACATTTCCCCAGGATAAGCTAGCAAAGGTCAGCTCACTTCTCTAGGTTGTTTCCCGCTTTTTCGTGTTAGCTTTTCTGTTTCTTGTTGGCTTCTGTAATTCTCCATCTCCTTCAAACAGATGGTTTCTGTATTCTATTTGGCTTTCCTAGTTTTTCTAGGAAGGAGTGCTACCCTGCCATGAGCTACCCTATCCCACTCAAGCAGAGTTCTTTAAGATGGTTTAATATTTAAGCAAAAAATCATCAGCTTAGCCTTCCACAGTCTGAACTCAATCTTTGTTCCAATCATGTCTCAGCCACATGCCTGAGTGTACATGTTTCAGTTCTAACTTGCCGAGTGCTCCAAATAGTCTCTCAACATTACTCATTGGAGTTTCTTAATCTAACTGCTCTGAATCTCTGGTTGTAGAAGCCATATCTACTTAACTCTTCTCCACAGTCATATGCTCCTTGAAGTTAGAGACCGAGTCTTGCTTGTTTTTGGATTTTCTGATGTCTCATAGTTCAGAGCTATACACAGAGCAGGAACTCAATAAATACTTGATTATCTTATTTGAGTAGCCTTTATTTAGTGTTTTGACACGCTTTGCTGTTTCTTTCTATGACCCCCTAATCTAGGAAAGTTCAGTTCCAGATAAGTCTTTTATTAGCTAGGGTTTTTCCTGGTGAAAGCATCATATTTTGAGCTCAGTGACCTTCGGGTTAGCCATACAGAACCAGATAAACAGAAGATACAATATCTAAATGAGTTTTAGTAACTGAATAGACTAGTGAGATTGAAATCTTTATCTTTGACATATTCTGAATTTAATGACTAAATATAGTTCAGAATTTAAATTCAGATACATTGTTCTTTAAAATGTCCATAGGACCCCAGATGCCTATTTCTTATCAACTAATAAAAATAGCTTTTCTTATCAACACTTTTATCTATTCTTTCCCTGTATGAGTTTTTATTATAGGGACAGACAATATGTCTGCTGGTAGAAAGTCTTCCATTAAGACTTTTAAAGATTTAAGTTGGAGCAAACTAGGTTCACAGAAAGTTGTTTTATCCATACCATGATTTTAGCATTTTCCTTTAAAGAACAAGTTCTTCTTGATGCCCTTTTCTTAAATTGATTCAGAAGGAAAAAAATACCTTAAAGAAACAACAATATGTAATGGCAACAACTATTGCTTCTTAGAAGTTTATTATGTTGGCATCCCTGTACTAAGCATTTGTCCAGATTATATCTCCTTTAAAATTCACAACAACATCATGAGGTGGGTACCTATATAACCCTCGTTTTGTAATTGAGGCTTGGAATAATTAAATAGTTTGCCCAAGACCAAACATTAAGTTTGGTAAGTGCCAGGATGAGGGTTTTACCAAATTTTGTCTGAATTCCAAAACCTGTACAGTTCACATATGAGCTATTAGCTCTCTACCAAGACATGGAAAGTCACCAATAATGATTTATTATAGAAGGAATCACAGTAAAATAATATAGCATGAACATGTGTGATTTAAAATGTTGAGCTGAATTGGGTTAATAGAATATAAATTAATTTTTACTAAAAAACTGATGTGAATGGCACCATTTTACCTAGAAAATTTCATGAATTAATAAAATTGAAACATTTTCCTGAAAATATCTCTACTCCCAAAAATGTCCATTACTATTTGTCACAAATATAATAATTCACTGCTGTGGTTCTAACATATCTGAGCAAGCATGCCTGGGGAACTGGAGAGGACTCTTCAGAAGTTCATTTGCTTAGGAACTAAAATATCTTATGGGAGCAAACTGGTAAGAGAAGCTTGGTCTCATGTTAAAGCCATCATTTGTGAAGGGGAAGGGAATTCCGAATATAGGGTAGGGGGTGCCACCCATATTCAGTTCCTGGCCCATTTCCTCACCGACTTAACCTCTAAGAAAAAATTAGAATAACTACTAAACTGTGTAAGGCAGCACAAAATAAACCATGAGAAATAAGAAAAGGACAGAGTGTTATTAACCCCATTTCTTCTGGAAGGTAGCCAGCCTTCACATAGGGGCAGCTCCTGAGAATGTAGCACATGGCTGGTGTCAGTGTCTGATAGGCTTGGCATCTCCAGGGAGATAATGAAGCATCAGCCACTCCCAGTGGGCATAGGTTCCCGAGTGAAGAATCAGGAGCCTAGGGGAGGAACAAATTCAGCCACTATTAACACCACATTTGGTGAGAGACTTTGCTCATAAGTAGTTTTGAGGCATTATACTCAGAAATAATTAACAGGAGCTTAGTGGTGAACTATCATATGCCATGAATGGAACACAGTGCATAAAATTATGCTCATTTAATATAGCAGCACAATGGGGTAAATATTTTTAAAATATAGAATATGGATATATCTAGATATAAAAACAATATATATACACGTATATAGGTATATGTATATAGGTGTGTGTGCATATATGTATGGTATGAGTATCTCTATGTGTGTGTGCATATATGCATACATACACACGTACATATATCCTGTTGATAGAAACTAACATTTTACCTCTCAGAGACTGTTTTATGCATAGGTGATTTTATGAGAAAATGTATATAGAAAATAGTGATTTGTATATCATATGTTTTGTATAATATCAGGCAGAAAAACTGACAATATTAAATCAGTAAATATGTAATCCCTGACTGGATTGCCCTTTCTGCCTAGTACACTCTACTTTTTCTTCACATGATAAGGTGACCTTCACTCTTCACATTAGGTCAGATCCCTTTGTTCTAGGGTCCTCTAGTACTCTGATTTCCTTTGTCATAGCACTGATTACGTTTCTTTAACATGACAATACTTATGTCATTATTCAGCACACATAGACTAATTATATATTACTCTATATCCTCAGCCCAAGCAGAGTGACAGGCGCTCAAAAATACTTCATTTGAAAGGTATGTTCTCCCAAATCAAAAGCTTCCCTCAGATGAGTATTTAACAATGACTTATACACTAACCGAGTTATTATTGGGTCACTTTTCCAATCAATATTTACATTGTGAACATCATTGCTTATATAAAACACTTATATAAAAACAATCTAAATTTTTGCATCCTACAAAGCAGATAGGAAATATTTGAGGATTCAAGAGAGGCTTCCCTAGCCTCCTAAATCATACCACATCGAGGGGCACATACTCTGCATAAATGGTATTTACATTTCGTAGCACAGTTTTTTGTTTTTTGGTTTTTTTTTGCAGTACATGGGCCTCTCACTGTTGTGGCCGCTCCCGTTGCGGAGCGCAGGCTCCGAATGCGCAGGCTCAGTGGCCATGGCTCACGGGCCCAGCCGCTCCGCAGCATATGGGATCCTCCCGGACCGGGGCACGAACCCGCGTCCCCGGAATCGGCAGGCGGACTCTCAACCACTGCGCCACCAGGGAAGCCCAGTAGCACAGTTTTAAATAAGAATTCTTTGAAGCATTCTGCATTTTCCTTTTATTATATTGGTTAACAAAAAGTAAAAAGATAAAAGAAAAACTTCAAAAAACCATGATTCATTCAGTAGGCCAAAATAATGATTTTAAAGATGAATTGAAGAGCATCACAACAATTCATTTTAAACACATCAAATGATCGTTAATTAAACCTCCCAGATTTGAATTATTTCAAAAATTGTTTATCTTTTTAAAATCAAATAAATCCATTTGTAATGTAAATAACAATTATTTATTTTGCCTTTTATTAAATAGTGAAAAAATTATTAAACAAATAAACTTTTATTTGTGTCGGACACATGTTCCTGTTTTGTAAGAGAATTCTACAGTAGGTTATGGTACATCCAATAACATACTGTGTCTTTTCACCTACTTTACAAGATCGGTCACTTAACTTTATTTCAATCTGTATCTTAAGCTTTCAAGTCCTGGCAACCAGATATCAGTGTCATCTCATTCATTATTTAGTGCTTCATTGTCATTCAGTTCTTCTTTTGTAGCAAATGTCTACCTGTCTAAACCTGTGAAATTAAAGGTTTGAGTAAGGAACAAATAGATAAATTAAATTTAGAAAAGAATTTATTTGAAGGTATCAATCAAAAGCTCTTTATTCTCATAAATATGGAATACTTCGATGTATACATGTCCCTAACTAGAGGGGCCAGTTTTCCAGTTCCTGTTTCTAAAACTAAATAATGACCTTTATAATAAACAGGAAAAAAATAAAAGCTTAAACAGTAAATATCTTAGATTTAGAACTTCATCTTTGAGGGTCAAAGCAAGTTTAAGTTTTTAATAGTATAGTTCAGCTTAACATTTTTAAAAATCTTTTCTTCACTTTAAACTTTCGTTTGGCTATTTAGCTAAAAGCTTTGTTCTCACTGAAAGTCAGCATGCTTTAGGAGAAAATGAATTAGACCAGGCATCAGAAGTCCTAGATTCTAGTACCACATTTTCACCATTTAATTAAAGGAGGGATCTTGGACAACTAATTGTAAAATGCCCAAATCATCAGCTATAAAATGGGGATTAGATGAATTATCTGCATATTTGCTCCCAGCTTTAACATCTACAGTGTTTTTGTGTTTGTGTGTGTGGGTGTCTATTATTCAACATAAATCCTGTCAATCTTTTTTGTATCCATAGTACCTAGAACACTGTCTGGTCCCCAGTGGTATTGTATCTCTTTTTTTTGTCCTAAAAGTAGGAAGGACCAAAACGTAAAGTGGAGGTGGGAAGGAAGGAAGGAAAGAAAGGAGGGAAGGAAGGGGTGTTTAGAAATGTGGCATTAAAAAACGATTGCCTATTGAGTAGACCTTTCAACCTGGGCAAACAATATCCAAGAAAGATTTGGGGATATATTTGTTTTTTTACAACCTAGCCCTTTCTCCCCCACATCCGGAATAATTCACTCATATTTGAGGCACACATCATTTCTAACAGTTTCACAGCTTCTCCTTCAAGGTATCGTCATCATTTCTTAGCAAGGGACAATTTTATCAAACTGTTAAAGGTTTTGCTTCTTAGTGTCTCTGGGTTTTATTTTCTCTGTCCATTTTTTTAAACCTCATTTACATCCAGGACGAATATTTTAACAGAGAGTTTAGTCTCATCTCTTTTACTAAGATATGTCTTTCAACAAGGACTGATGAGTATTCATTTCACAAATCCTGCAGAATAAGCAGTTCTTTATTGAGTTCTCTCTGAAAGGAGAATGGGTCCCTAGAATACAACCTTCATAAAATGCAGAGGGTGGTATCATGAGAGTGGCAACAGATGTTTACTAATTATGGTAGAAAATGGTGGCTCACTTGTTTAGCTTATATTTTTCTGGAATGTAAATGATCTTAAATTATTAGGTGTTCAAATCATAAGTGAAAGTTAAGGTAACATTTCCAAAGAAATTTAGAAGGGATTTATATGGCACCCAGGCAATTTCTGCCTTCGACTATACTCAATCTTTTATTTTAATGCTGACACCTCAAGCTGGAAGGCTTTCAGTTACTGTTGAAGTTAAAATAACACAATGGAGTTAGGTGAATAAACTGTTATAAAGGACATGATGAATGTTCAGAAAACATTGTCTATTATATGCAGGAGAAAACACATCGAAGAGAAGGAAATTACCTAGCAAAATGAGTCAAGAAAAAAAAAGCCAGACAGCTAACATGCAGAAAAATGAATATAGACTGGAGAGAGAAGAGATTTTATTAAAGGAAAACAAGGACTGTATCTTCTACCTTAATTACAGTTAATAAGCTTTAGAAATATTCTTTCTTGCCTTTTAGCCATATTTGTTAGACTTCAGGTTGACTGGTCCAGATGAATTGATTACATGTTTAAGGTGTGAAAATTATTTTTGAAGTGGAAGGTTCACTGTGTCCATAAGCATTGAATGTATACTCACTTTGCAGGGAACATGAGAGCTAAGAAAATATTTTTCCATTTTAAGGTAACACTACTGTGATTATTTGTTTTTGCTCTGTTTTTCTAAATTATTTTGGGGAAAAACAATTATTCAATGAAGGAAAACCTTTGTGAGAGTATAAATGGAGTAGTTAGATGAACTTTGTCAAATGACATTCCAAAGCTGGTAGTACAGGTATTTTAATGGTTTGCTTCTCTAATATTACACTAATTCTTCCTTGGTGCCTATATTGAATCATTTATTCAACAGATAATTGTTGAGAGCATAGTTTGTGGCAGGTGTTAGTCTAGACTTAAGATGAAGGAGTTTTAGAAAAGGCAAAATTCCCTTCATTTAACAGCTGATTTTTAGGTGTGGAGACACAAAATAAATAAATACCTACACAGCATGCCCTAAGTGCTACAGAGAGAGAATAATAAATGATAAGGACATAGGAATAGCAAAGAAGGAAAGAGGATTGTGATTTTAAGTGGTGTGACCCAGGAAAGTCACTGAAATACATCTGAGTAAATATCTGAAAGCCATGAAGAAGTAAGCCATAAAAATACCCGGGGAAACAGTGGGTCAGCCATACACACATAAAGTACTAAAGTCTGAAGGCAAAAGCATACCTGGAGTGTCACAGAAAAGACCAGTATGAAGCTGTTAGGGTCTGGCTGTTACCCACAGTAAGATGAGACGGTGTAGAAAGTTTTGAGCAAATAAGTAACATAATTAGCATTAAGTTTTTGCAGAATTATTTTGGCTGTCCTGTGGAAAATACCTGTTGGTGTCCAATGGCAATAAAAACAGTGACCAGTTAGGAAGTACTGCAACAATCCAGATAAGATATAATGGTGGCTTGGACCAAAGTGGTATAGCATGAAAAAAAAAAATGGCTATGGTGCTCTTTGCTGTAATGGTGACATCGGTTATTTAGACCAACTCTGAAATAAAGATGTGGGGAGACAAAAGTAAAAATGGTTCTGTGAAAGCTTTGAGGAACTGACTATGTAGCAAGGACTTTCAGAATAAATAATCCTCAGAGAAAGCAAAATCCCAGAAAGGTAAAACAGGACACTTAAGATGCATTGGCCCAAAGGGCACTTACTGAAATTGTTAGACTAACTGATATGGTGATAGACTCCCAAGGAAAGGGAGTAGAAGTTAATACCAAGAGAGTGTTAAGGGCAAGACCCCAATGGGATAACATGCATAATAAAGTAGAACCCTGAAGAGGAAGAATCTTATTATGGTAAAGATGACCCAGAAGTTAAGTCAATACCTCTCACCCCCTGAGGATTGAGTAGAGAAAAGAGATGGAAGGAAGGAAAGTGGAAATATCCCAATCTCATTTGAGGAGTTGAAAAACAAATATGTATTTTTGACTAAATGAATTAACTCATGAATGAGTTTACTGTATGAATATTAGTTTATTCTTTGGAGTCCTGGAATAAAATAATTTCTCAGTCTAAGTTAGGACTCCAATGGAACATTTCCCTACATGAAAGAACCATTTCTGGAGAGAAATGTAGCCATCTCCACGATCATAATTTTTTATTTAACCCCAATTTATATAACATTTTAATAAATGTAACATTTGAGATTGTATTAAGGAAATATTTAATAATTTCCAGAATATTAGATGTGAACATTCTGAAGGTTTTAAGACAAAAATATGCCATAACTTTCTGATCTGAGTATATAATATTCATTTTAATTACTTTTTTTATAAAAGAAAATGAAGTGACTTAACCAAGAAATAACGTAAGATTTGTTTTGAATCTACTTTTAAATTTACACAAGGGCAAATTTAAATTTCTAAATGAAATAACTATATATAACTTAGATCCCTTAGTACTGTTATAACTTCAGAGAGAACCTGAAGAAGCTTCATTCTTGCAGTTAAAAGGAATCAAAGTATATATTAAATTGTAACTTTCAGTAAGAAATAGTCTTCTGTTGTTAAAATCATCATATGATGAATTGGAGACTCTTCATGCACAAAGTATTTTCAGTTTCTGAGAATCTGAGTGTTATTTTTTGTTATTTATCTATGATGAATAAAATAAGAATCTCTAATTACTGGGTCAGAAGCCAGAAATTATTTAAACATAAGTCTTTTAACTTATGGTTGGAATAAAGCTATTGAAGAATTAACAGAAATAAGCACACAAAAAACGTATAGCCTGCTTTAATATATTATTTCCTTTAAATGTCTTAAAAATACTCAAGGGATATCAATTTTGGTACCTTACGTGAGAAAGCATAGGTAGCTAGGAGGAGTGGAGATTACGCCAATTTAACCATGTACTTTAATCAATCAAATTTAATCCCATAAAGAGTTATATGTTTGTAAATCATGTGTCCTATGAAAATATTTCATCAGGTGCTATTACATTTCTGGCAATATGGATCTTGAAACTTTTCTTTTGGAAAGAATAGGAAGTATAGACAGGCAAAATCTGGAATGTATGAACGTATCGAGCATATTATAAAATTAGATGAAAAGTATAGAAATTTTGCTCTGGGACTTGTTCTATAACATTTTACATATGCTCCCTCCCTGGCCCAACCCCCCCAAAGCAAATCTGTCAAAAATTCACTCTATCCTTTATCCTAGCCAACTCTTAAGCATCCTTCAAGTGTCTGCTGAAGCCTCACATTCTCACATTCACTGCACCTTGGACTAGGTTACATTTCCCTGTCTTGACACCACTGCCACTGCCCCACTGACTGCGGCTTCTATCTCCTCCACTGCTGTGTGCCTCTTTACTGAGGTCCTGGCTTTCAATTCAGGCCCAATCTAATCCATTCTCCACATTATAGCCAGAATGATCTTTTAAAAATGCTAATTTGAGCATGCAAAGGCCCAGAATTAAAGTCTCAGTAAATTGGCATATTTTTTAGGATAGTTTAAAATCTCTAATGTGGTCCATAACATTCTAAGATTGTAGCGTGACCAGTCACTTCTCCAGCCTCCATGACTGCCACATCTTGTTCTTTGTGCCCCAGGCATACTGACTTCCCTTAAGTTCCTATCATGCGTTCCCTGCTGTCTCGTACTTTAAGTGGAAACTCTTCCCTCTATCCTTTCTCGTACTTTAAGTGGAAACTCTTCCCTCTATCCTTTCTCGTACTTTAAGTGGAAACTCTTCCCTCTATCCTTTCTCGTACTTTAAGTGGAAACTCTTCCCTCTATCCTTTCTCGTACTTTAAGTGGAAACTCTTCCCTCTATCTCGTACTTTAAGTGGAAACTCTTCCCTCTATCCTTTATCCTAGCCAACTTTTACTCATTCTTCAGGTTTGGCTTATACTTCACATTCTCTCAGAAAAGCATTCATTGCACCCCAGACAGGTCACATTTCCATAGCACTCTGAATTCTCCTCACGCATCTAATTATGAATTCATTCTCTGTCTTCCCTATTAGAATTTAACTTCTAGGAGATGAGGGACTCTGCTATTTTCCCATGTACTTGGCATATAATTAGCATTCAATAAATGTTTGGTAAATAAATGGATAAATTAATGACCTGACAAAAGTGGAGTAGTAACCCTTGTATTGCAATCCTGTCAACTCAGTATACCAGCAGTATGTCACTTAAGATGCTGTTGGCTTTGTCCTCAGGTAAACTGCCTTCTACCTTGTGAGATGGTTGTCACAGTTCTGGGCATCACAGGCAGGAAGGATAATGCCCAGTGGAGGAGAAGCAACTATTAAGCTGTCTTTTTTGATAGCAAAGACAACTTTTTCCCAAAACTCCTTATAAGAGTTCCCTTCACATCTCATTGGCTGGTCTACCAAATTTCAAAATCTAAATAACTATAGTTTATCTGTTCATTGTTCTTTCAAGTAGCAATGGTATTCCATGAGGAAGCAATTAGTTCAGCACACAAATGATACAATCATGTAAGTGCATTTCCTTGAGATAATCATCATACTTCAGCATGCAGACAAGATGCTTTATGCTTACTACCCATCATGTCACAAAGAATAGATGTGTACTCAAGAGTCAAGCTTTAATAAAATCAATAATTCCTACTGCTCCAGCAAGGGCATTCTTAAGTAAACCTGTGTGTGTGTGTGTGTGTGTGTGTGTGTGTGTGTGTGTGTGTGTGTATGACTTGTTTTTACTGCACATGTGAGTCATAGAACAGAGGTCAGCAAACTACAGCCCATAGATCAAACATAACCCATAAGTACTTTTCTTAAAATAACATTTTACTGGACTACAGCCATACCCATTTATTTATATATTGTCTACATATGTTTTTGCTTTTAAACTGCAGAGTTTAGTAATTGAGACAGAGACTGTATGGCCTACAAAGTCTAAAACATTTCCTGTCTGGACCTTTACAGAAAAAATAATTACTGACCCCTAGCACAGAAGGGTACAATGACAACTAGTAGAGTTTGGTGCCACTACCTTAATTTGGGCTAAGAATCTAGCAGTTTTACTCATCATGTCTTCTGCACAAACAGATAAAATGCCAACTCAGTGAAAACAGCAAATAACATCTTAATATGAAAATAAAACTGTCTTCATGGACCCAATAAAAGGTCTTAGGGACCCCTTAGACCAGTACACCACACTTTGAGAATAATTCTGTAGATTAAAACATGCATTCTTATCAAAACCTGATATAAATTAGTAGTGTTACCTCTTCTTAGACAATGCAAAATTTTAGAACACTTTAACTCCATTTGCTCCATTCACAATTGATATGTTATTGTGATATGAATTTTCTCTACATTTAAACTCTATAAGACATTATTTTTTAAGCAGTTAATATCACTCAAATATCTTTTCAAATATTGCTTCCTGAATCTCCGACCTTCTCTCAGGGATCACTGGCCATCCATCTGAAAAACACTTCAGGGTATTTTGTTTGATCTGTGACTGGTGGTAATATATGCTCTCTATTTATATTTGTTTGAAAATATATTTATTTCACTTTCATATTGGAAGTATGTTTCGCTTGGATAAGGCATGGTACATTCAGTATGCTAAAATGAAATAACTGTAATGCTAGATATGATTCCATTGCTGGTTGGCTGACGCGGTTTCCGATGAGAAGTTAACTGACAGTCTTATTGTTGTTCTTGGAATATGATCTAGAATGGTCTTTCTTTGTTTTTAACTTTCAGTCATTTTTCTATGATGACACTCTAAGGATTGTCATTTTGCTTATCTATAATTCTTTCCTTTTGGAAATATTTGTACCTGTGGTTTGGTGCCTTTATCAGTCTTCGGAAATTTTCAGTCAATTAATCTCTTTAAACTTTGCTTGCATCATGTTCCCTCTCCCATTCCCTTTGAAGACTCCAATTATACATATGAGAGGCATTTTCACAGTATCCCTTATGTCTCTTATGCCCCATCTGTATTTTGCAACCTTACTTTTGTCCGTATTTCAGTTTGTATTTTTTCTGACTTGTCCGCTAATTCCCTCTTCAATCGTGTCTAACAGAATTCAAATCATATTATATTCTTAATTTTAGGCACTGTATTTTCCTTTTTCTAGAATTTCCATTAGGCTCTTTTTAAACATATCTTTTTCTCTCCTGAAATTCTTAAACTTGTCTTTTTGTTTCCTTGAATGTATTAACCATAGTTTAAATTCTGTATCTGATAACTCTGAGTTTTCTATTGTTTTTATTGTCTGTCACTTTTTTGGTCTTGGTCTTGTGGGTTTGTATTCTTATGTTCCTGGCTACTTGTGAATTAGTTTAGACATTGCGTATGAAAATGTGTAGGAATTAATAATTACATCTGGCAGGATATTATGAGTATTCGACATTCAAATCATCATATCCCAGTCAAGGGACTGAGATCATTTGAAACTGGGTCTCTTTCCTTTTCAGTGCTAGTCAATTGTCAGTTCATCCTTCCTTTTAGTTTGTAGTACCTCAGGGTTCAATCTCAAAGCTTAGGACATTTACTAGATAATCCCTCCTTAGGGGCTCCAAACTCTAATTATTTCTTACTCAAGCCTCCACGTTTTGTCAACAGCCCTGCTCAACCTCTTAGTTTCTCTCACATTTTATAGTATCCTAACTCTAGGAGAAAAGCAGCCCCAAAGGTGAGGTCACCTTTTGAGGTTCCCTTCTTCTCCTGGATCTTGGCTCTATAAATCTATACTACTTTTAATGCTTTCCAATGCCTTCATACAACTGTTAAATATTTTGTCCAGCTTTTGAGCTAATTGCTATTGTTTGGAAGATTGAACCAAATTACCTAGCCTACGATTATTGGAATAAATTCTGGATTGGTATACCTCTGTCATAGCCCATTCTACATGAAATTCTTCATTAATTCACTTTCTACATTCTTTGCCTTTGAGTACCATACAGTTCACATCCCATAATATTTTGATGCTTACTTTTTTAATATCATGTATTTCAATAAAAATAGTTAAGTTTTCTCAGTCTCTCCATCTGCAAGTGATATTTTCATGCTTGAAGAAGAAAGACCTTATCAATTGCACTTTCATATCTCAAGCATGTTCTGATCTTAATTGCACAGAACTGAACAATATTAACACCAAAACCAAAATATTTAATAAAAGATGTTCCACCAATTAACATACGTTTTAGAGGAAAGGTATTTTTTTTCCATGTGGCATTGCAGTTTACTGTGATCTGTCCCTGGATTCTAAATTTAGTTTCCATGTTGAATCTAAAAAATATTCCCAACCAGGCAGCATTTCTTGGCAAATATAATAATTCTTACCTATTATCTTTAGTAACTTTTTGGACTTCTTGATTACATCATGTACAGATTATACAATTAAAAATGCAATGCCGTGGCTCCACTGTGGTTTATCCAAGGATTGGCTTTAAGAATGGTAGTTAATGGTAGAAATTGATGATTATATGTGAGTCATAGAGGGAGATTTAAGCAAATTACAAGCCAGGTACTGATCTAGAAAGGGAAGACCCAATACTGAAGAAGAGTGAACTTTAATTGGAGTATAAGTAGACTATAACAAAATTTTTTTAAAAAATCTATTGGTGTATATAGTGCCTAGAAAAGTAACCAGAACTAAATGCTTTATTAATCTCTTATAATAATATGATTTTACAATGGATGTTAAAGCAAAACATACTTGTGCAAATAGTTGTAAAAGTGAAAATTGTTTTCTTATTCTTTAGTATCCCAGCTTTAATATGTACCAGAAATTTTTGATTTAAAGTTTTGGAAATAATAATGTAACATATATAATTAGCTATATTAATTAGTATAATAAAAATTAAATAGTATTAATAAAATATTAAACAAATGATTTAATAATATAAAATATATATGTTTGATAGATATAAATCAATGCATATTTTTGTTTTATATATATTTTTTAATTAATTTATTTATTTATTGGCTGCGTTGGGTCTTCGCTGCTGCGTGCGGACTTTCTCTAGTTGCAGCGAGTGGGGGCTACTCTTCATTGCTGCGGCTTCTCTTGTTGTGGAGCACAGGCTCTAGGCACGTGGGCTTCAGTAGTTTTGGCACGTGGACTTCAGTAGTTGTGGCTTGTGGGTTCTAGAGCACAGGCTCAGTAGTTGTGGCACATGGGCTTAGTTGCTCGGTGGCATGTGGGATTTTCCTGGACCAGGGCTGGAACCCGTGTCCCCTGCATTGGCAGGTGGATTCTTAACCACTGCACCACCAGGGAAGTCCCCACAACCACACCAACAACTGGAACCAGGAAAAACTTCATAGAAATGACTCAACTAGTGAATAGTTGAATTGAGATATGAGCACAGGCTTGTCTGATCCCCCAAACGATATTTTTCCTGCTATACCATATCAAATAGGAGAAAGCAATGAAAAATCAGACATGATACTGGTGTTTACAAACATATATAATAGGTATAATATTTATGAAATATTGTACAAGGACTTCTGGTTATGGCTGGGATGGTTAATTAGTAAAAAGTTCTTTGAGAACTGTTTACTTCTTTAGAATTTTTTCAAATATATTATTTTATCAAAGTGCATAAAATCTCTAAAGCTCAGGATTTATATGAATAATAAATAATGTAACAGTTGCTTGGAAATTATTGAACCACATGTGACATATTAGCCTGTCTAGATTATTATCCTGAGGAGATAATCTCCCATTTAGCAGCACCAGATTCTCCCCCATAGAGGCAGACCACTAAATACTGCAGTACTTCCCCTTGGCCTAAGAAGGAAGCTACATGCTGTGTTAATATTTTCAGCAGACTCTTTTAGCAATTATAATCTATAATCACTCACCTGGGACTGAACATATGTTGTGCTGAATTGTCATTTGTCTTTCTAGATTAAAAGCAAGTAAGCGTCTTGCCTACAGTAGTCACTCAGGAAATAGTGGTTGACATGAAATCAAAGAGCTGCCTCTTGTCGGGTCTGTGTGTGCTACTTTGATCTTCAGTCCTCTATCTCTAGTCTTCATCCTTCCATCATTATTAATTCCCTGCTCCCAAGCTCTGGGTAGAGTCATGTTTTAATGCATCTCCTCATTTCTTGCCAGAAAAATAAGTTATGGAGAAGATAAAGTAGATATTTATTTCTTAGAGTTTCAAATATAAAAGGATCCTTTTGTCCTACTTTTTGTTTTTACTGTTGTTGTTTATTCTTTTTCTCTAATATCTTTACCCAGATGCTCAAGGTCACTTGAAGACTAAGAAAAAACCTAATGAACACTTTGAGTTTATAATTTTGCAAAATTGAGATTTACCTTACCTTCCATGTATTCTAATTCTACAAGTACAATTAAAAAACTATTAATATATTTCATACATTGGAATACTATCTAGTTATGAAAAGGAATGAAGGTCTATATGTGATGATATAAATAATTTATAAGATTTATTACTAAATAAAAATGAAGGTATAGAACTGTGTGTAGAGTATAATCTCATTTATAAAAAATGGTGAAATTGTTTGAATACGTACATATATATTTTGATATGCATTGATTATGAGTGGAAAAATATATAAGAGTAGTTTCTGAGTTCCCTGGTGGAAGGGAGACTTACTTTTTACTCATATACTCTTGTGTACCACTCAAAATTCTTATGAAATGCTTCAGGTAGTTTCAATTTTAAAAAGTTAATAAAATGACACAATTCAAGATTTCTCAAAATAAGATTATATAGGATATAATGCATTCATTCATTCATCCAAGAACCATTTATTAAACCTCCTTAATGTGCTGCCTATTAAACTTGAGTTATTGTTGAGGAAGAAGGTGGGGAGTAGGGTAGTCATTGTGCTTCCAGGACACAATGAGTAGAGGGGGTGGTATCAACATTTCTGAAAGTTAGAAATGAGCAGTTATCTGTCCAAGATGAATTTCATACTCTGTGTCCAGGTTGCCCTAGTGTAGATTAGTGGTCTCAGCTGAAGGGTTTATTTGCCTATGTAGGTTACCCCTACAGTAAGTGGTTACCCCTACAGAACTGTTGAACCCTGATAATAACTGCTTGACTTAGATCGGCTTGGACACCAATTAATAGGGAGAAATCTAGAGATCATGGAAACAGCTGTCCGAATCAGAGACCTGGAGGGGCATTGAGAAGTATAGGTGCTAGGATGAAATAATCAGAATCCTAAAGCAAAGGAATTCTTTGGGATGTAGCTTTTATGGCTCATCCATTCTCAATGACCGCCTTTATATACATTAACATGGCCATTTATCGACCACTTTCTGTCAAAAATAACTGCAGAAGTACGAATATTGACATTCATATAAACAACTTAACATAAAAATAAACAATGTAGAGAAGCAATTAGCTTCAAGACAGCTAAGAATTATAGTTAAAGCTTGAAAACATGCTGTGTGAAAACTACACTTACTCTATCATTAACGTAGATTTACTTCTAGGAAAAGTTTTGTTGTAAATCTAGCATTTAACATGGTGACAATATCATTGTTTTTAGACATAATAAAGATCGTAATATATGCTCTCCTTTAATGTCCATAAAAGTACTATCTTCAGAAGGATCAGAAAGCTGAAGAGACCATCAACACAGTTTTCATTGCTCACCTCCTCTGCATTGTAATGTGGTCTTATCAGTTTTGTGTCACATTTATTCACCAAATTTCCTATTTCTCTATGATATATAGCAGACTCTATTGGTAGCGAATTTTTTGTTCTACCACTATTTGGTGTCCAAATTAAAAAGTTTTCCCTTTGACATTCAAGTCTTATTCTTTATCTCTTGGGGCATTTTATTACCATATAATCATTCTACAACTGGCCTGTCAGACAAAAGATGAATTGCTGTAAATAACAAAGAATAAAAACCCTTTGGAGTTTGCCTACTGCAATCTACCAGATTAACTTTTTATTATTATTACTTTCAAAGAAAGAATTGTGTCCTATTTTGGTACAGTTCTTAGAAAATTGGCTTTTTTCTTTTCCAAATTGAAAATCATCAGCTATGATATTTGAAAAGGGTAATGGTCTATCACAGATAAAACTGGCTTTAGCATTCTCCCCCTGACCGCCCCCACCCAGCTTTTTTGTTGCTCTTTGAGATTGGCCTCTTCTGGGTTTGCACAGTAAAATCTTTCTTTCTTACCCAAACAGGCTTTTCCAACAAATCTCGATATTTAGGAAGTCACCATTGCTACCAGGAATTTATGTTGCCCAAAATCAGCAAACAGACTTAGCCAATATTACAGCAACGCTCTAGGCTACAGGAAAGCTGTTATTTGACCAAGATGTTATTACAGAGTAGAAAAACAGATTACTCTTTATATTTTAGGTTCTACAGAAACCTTTCATAAAGTAGTTATACCTAAGGAAATACAGAAATTCATTTGTCAGAAAACACTTTAGCTAAATGGAGTCAAACACTAGTTATGTCCTTGCCCAGCTTTGCGAAAACTCATTCTTATGACTTCACTTTATAGAAAAAAAGTAGTAAAGTGCCAAGGTCAAACTACAGCTGATTTTAAATGTAGCTACTCTTATCACTAGACGCTATTATTGCATTATTACCAGCACCAGTGATTGTTTTTTCTGCCCTAATCTGTATTCCCCCCCGTCAGAAAAAGGAAATCAGCCGACTCTCTTAGTAAAGCCTTGCATGTTATAATTATTGTCAGGGCTCCTTTAGAATTTTTCTCACAAAGTGTTCACTTGCATTTTGTATGAGAACAAAAACTAAGCTACCAGCACACCAGTTGATAGGAGCTGACGTTCTTCTGTGATTAATTCTCCTTAACAGGAAATTACTGTCTTCTATTCTCTTGGTTTTTCTCATGAAGGGTTTTCATATTTTTACTTCATTGGAATAATTATCTTACTTCTTGCAATAGAATTTATCTGAGTAGTTTTCATGTCTTATTTTTATTTTCCATTTTATTCCTTGTAAAATTAGTAAATAAAGAAATGCATGCTGGTAAAATGTTCAAAAATACCGGTGCGTATAGAATAAAAATTAAAAATTCCCCTTCACTCTCACCAACCCTGCATAATAATTTGATTCCTTCCCCCCAAATAGCCACTATCCTTGCAAAATAGTCTCAATTTACATTTATATACTCTCACAGACTCTAATTTTCCACTTTCAAAACGTCAAAAAACCAAGCTATTTGAAATTTTTCTGAAGGAAAATTAAAAGAGTAACGACCTGAGCCAAATGCTTGCGCTTCATTTTGTGAACTTAGTGACATTTCTTGGCTTCTTAGAGATATTTACTTGTTTCTACTTGCCTTTCTGAATTCTTAATGGTTGTAGTTGCCAAATAAGTAACCTCTGGGTAAATATGGTGTTTTCATAGTTTTATTTTAGTGTTGCTTAATTTATTTCTTCCCACATAAAATTGAGTTTTGCCATCAAGAATAGCATTAGATATATTTATGATTCAAATCACTTGACCCACAGCCATAGTTATGATAGATTTATATCATCAAAGCTACTTGCAGTTTGTTTTCTTGATCACTCACAATATCTGTGTATAATAACATTCAATTATCCTTATTCTGTACATACCTTTTAGCTCATTTGAGCTGCTAGTCCAGATGATGAAATCATCCAATATAAATGTTTACTAAAAGTAAAAAGTTCCTCAACACAATTTTTCTGCTAACTTGATCTATGAATTAAATGTTGAATTAATATATTTGAATAGCAAAATCTACTTGTGATTAATAACTAATTACCAAATGAATTAGTAAGTTAGTGTTTTTAATCAAGCTTTATTTTGAGGTGATTGTAGATTTACACACAGTTGTAAGAAATAACAGAAATCCTCTGCACACTTTACCCAGTTTTCCACAATAGTAACATCTTGCAAAACTCTAGCACAGTATCACAACCAGGATATTCACAGTGAGTATTTCCATCACCACATAGATCCTTCCTATTCCCTTTCATAGTGACATCCACTTCCGTTCCAGTCCCACCACTTCCTCAACCCTTGGCTATCACTGATCTCCACTGTTCTCCACTTCTATAATTTTGTCATTTCAAGAATGTCCTATACATGGAATCATGCAGTTTGTAACCTTCTAGCATCGGCTTTTTTCATTCAGCCTAATTTTCTGGTGATTCATCTAAGTCGTTGAGTATATGTGTAAATAGTTTTTTTTTTTTTATTGCTGAAAAGTATTCCATGATATGGATGCACCAGTCTGTTTATTCACCCATGGAAGGATATGTGTCGATGGCAGTTTGGGGCTATTACAAATAAAGCTGTTATGAACATTTATGTACAGGCTCTTGTGTGATCATGAATTTTAAGTTTTCTAAGATAAATTCCGAAAAGTTCAACTGCTGGGTTGTGTGATAGTTTCATGTATAGCTTTTCTGAAGATTGCCAAGCTGTTTTCTAGATTGGCTATACCATTTTACCTCCCCACCAATAATGTATAAATGATCCAGTTTATCCACATCCTTTTGGTGTTGTCCCTATTTTTATTTTAGCTATCTTATTGAATTTTAGTTTGCATTTCCCTGATGGCTAATGAAGTTAAACATCTTTTCATGTGCTTCTGAAATGAAATGCCTCTTAATGACTTTTACCCATTTTCTAATTAAATTTTGTTATGTTTTGTTATTTTTCCTGTTTTGAGAGTTCTTTATATATTCTAGATACCAGTCACTTGACATATATATGATTTGCAAATACTTTCTCCCCATTTGTTGCTTGTGTTTTCACCCTCTTAACAACGTTCTTAGCTGAGCAAAAGTTTTCAATATTGATGTAGTCTAATTTATCAATATTCCTTTTGTGGATCATTATTTCAATATCAAGTCTAAAACTCTTCTAGCTCTAGATCCTGAATAATTTCCCCTATGTTTACTTCCTAGAAGTTTTACAGTTTTACATTTTGCATTTAAACCCATGCTCCATTTTGATTTAATTTTGTGTAAGATGTAAGGTTTACCTTGTGATTTTTTTCTTTTTTTCTTTTTTTTCTGTACTCGGGCCTCTCACTGTTGTGGCTTCTTCTGTTGCGGAGCACAGGCTCCGGATGCGCAGGCTCAGCGGCCATGGCTCACGGGCCCAGCCGCTCCGCGGCACGTGGGATCCTCCCGGACAGGGGCATGAACCCGCGTCCCCTGCATTGGCAGGCAGACTCTCAACCACTGCGCCACCAAGGAAGCCCCTTGTGATTTTTTTATTATTTGGTTGTTGTTGCCTATGGATGTCCAGTTGCTCCAGTAATTGTTGAAAAGCCTAAAAAGCTATGCTTCCTCCATTGAATAGCTTTTGCACATTTGTCAAAAATCAGTTGAGCATATTTGCATGGGTCTTTTTTTAGGTTCTATATTCTGTTCCATAAATCTATGCATTTATCTGCTAATATCACAGTCTTAATTACTGTAGCTGTATAATACTTCTTAAAATCAGATTGATTTTTTCCTCCCACTTTATTCTTTTTTTTTTACAAAATTGTTTTAGCTATTCTAGTTTCTTTGATTTCCACATACATACCTCTTCCTTTACTTAGATCTTCTTTTATTTCTTTCATCAGTGTTTTGTTGTTTTTACCATCTAAGTCCTGTATATGTTTTATTTACATGTAGTTTATTTGTGAACAATTGTAAATCTTATTGTATTTTTAATTTCAAAGTGCAAGTATTCACTGCTAGTACAAAGAAATTAAATATTTTTTGTATATCTTGTATTCTGAGACTTTGCTCAACTCACTTTTTAATCCTAGGATGTTTTTCGTAAATTACCCAAGATAATCTACACAGGCAATCATGTCATCTCCAAATAGGAATAGTTTTAATCCTTACTTTCTAATCTACATGCTTCTATTTCCTCTGGTTGCCTTATTGCACTGGCTATAAGTTCCAGTACTATACTGAATCAGACTGGTAAGAGTGGACATTCTTGCCTTGTTCCCAGTTTCAGTGGGAAACAGTCAAGTATCGTGTTAGCTCTAGGTTTTTTGTAGATGCTTTTGTCAAGTTGAGGAAGTTTCTCTCTATTTCTACTTTTCAGAGATTTTTTTTATCATGAATTATTGCTTAATTTTGTCAAAATTTCTTGCATTAAATCCTATGATCCTGAGATTTTTCTTCTTCCATCTATTAATGTGGTGGATTTTATGGATTGATTTTAGAATATTAAACCAGCCTTGCATCCCTATAATTGTTCAAGGTGTAAAATTCTTTTATATATTATGAATTCTGCTTGTTACTATTTTATTAAGAATTTTTGTACCTATGTTTATGATATTGTTCTGTAGTCATTATGTTTTGTTTTATTTTGTTTTGGTACTATCTTTGTCTGGTTTTGATATCAGTGTAATACTAGTTTCATAAAATTAATGGGGAGGTGTCCCCTCCTCTTCTATTTTTCTGGAAGAGATTCTATACAATTTGTCCTAATTCTTCTTAAAATATTTGGTACAGTTCTGAAGTGAAAATATTATGTGTTTGGATATTTCTTTTTGGGGAGTTTTAAAATTACAAATTCAATTTCTTTAGTAGTTATGGGGTTATGAAAATTATGTTTTATCCTGGGTAAGTTTTGGTATTTAGTGCATTTCAAGGAATTAGTCCTCTTCATCTGAGCTATCATATTATGTGTGGAGAGATGAACAACATTCCTTTTTTATTCTTCTGATATCTGCAAGATCTATAGGGAGTTTAAAATATATAGATAGAAATCATGAAGATGAGATTACCTAGAATATATGTTTATGTATATGTTCATATATTCTAGGTAATAGAATATTAGAGAGAGAGGAAAAAAAAGAGGACTATGACAGAGCAAGAAAGAAATAGACAAAGGTGACCAAAGAAATAGGAGAAAAATCCAGAGAGTGCAGTGTCATAGAAGTCAAGGGAAGGAGATGATTTCAAGGGGAGAAAGGAGCCTAGAGTGTTAAGTGAATTAAAGACTGAGACATGTCCATTGATTTCAGCAGCAAGGAGGATATAGATGAGATTGACAACATGACAAGATCTATGCAGTGAATCAGTGGGAGCAGAAGCTGCATTGGGATGTGTTGAGGAGCAAGGGAGAAGTAATGAAGTGGAGGTAGTAGCAGTGGACAGTTCTTTCCAGGGTTTTCAAAAAGGAGGAGGAAGATAATGAGCTCCTGAAAGGGAACCAGGAGAAGAAAATTAAAAAAAAATTTTTTAACATTATATAAACATTGGCATCTTGGAATGTTCTTTAGCAGGAATCTAATAACTGGGGAAAAGTTTAAAATATTTAAAATATAATTTTCAAAAAGGCAAAAATCATAACAGACAAATGGAAATATAAAGTCAAAGATTTTATATAACTCATTAATTAATGAAGGAAGCAGTGTGATATTGTGACCTGTTCCTATAGCATCTGAGAAGCTGAGATTGTTATAGGCAATCTAACAAAGATATGTTAGGATAAGATTACTAGATTAGATATAAAACTTGATCATGTCCAACACACCATAAGTCACTGGAGTCATCAGTTCCACCGGTCGGAAATTGCAACTCTTTTGGACAAAAATATACACATCGACATGTGTCTTCTCTAAGTCTCCGATTTTGGACTTCAGATCTCTAGTAAACATATGAGGTGAGTTAAATACATTTCCCAAGACAATCCTTATGTGCCTTAGCTCCAATGTGATATTGAAATGTGCCTTCCACGCTTTTGGCCTTATTTTCAAATTTTAGATAATTTTTCTGACATACATTAGAGACGCTGGATAACTATAGAGTAAGATCTCCAAGAAGGCAAGAAAGTGCGCTCATCCTGGCTGCACATAGGAATCTCCTGCAAAATATTTTAAAAGTACTTAAATTCTGGCTCCACTTTGAGAGATTCTGATTTAATTAATGCAGAGTGGGGCCCCAACAACACCCAGAGATGAGAACTCTGGCAGAAGGTGTGGTAATAAGGGCACAGGCGAGAGAATTAGTCTTAGAAAAAGGAGGATACCACTTGGTATACAGAAAAGAAGCAAGGGTTGGGGACTTCCCTGGTGGTGCAGTGGTCAAGAATCCACCTGCCAGTGCAGCAGACATGGGTTCGATCCCTGGCGCAAGAAGATTCCACATGTCACCAAGCAACTAAGCCCATGTGCCACAACTACCGACCCTGCGCTCTAGAGCCCAACGAGTCACAACTACTGAAGCCAGTGTGCCTAGAGCCCATGCTCCACAACAAGAGAAGCCACCGCAATGAGAAGGCCGCACACCACAAGAAAGAGTAGCCGCCACTCGCCACAACTAGAGAAAGCCCGCGCACAGCAACAAAGACCCAACGCAGTCAAAAATAAATAAATAAAATAAATAAATTTTTTAAAAATTATATTAAAAAAAAGGAAGCAAGGGTGGACTGGAGATGCAAGATCATAGATTTAGAGGAAAAAATAATGCCTGTTTCACTTTAATCCGGTTGTGAAAATTAAGGGAGAAGACAGATACAATTTCTTTGAAATGGAATAATATTTTAATTGGGTTGAATATATTCACTACTCTTTCTTTGAAGCTTCCTATGTGCATGGACAGAAACAATATTTTAAGGTAAAATTCTTTATAGAATTTTAGTTGTTAAATTCACTCTCTTTGATTTAGCTTCTTAGGTATTCTCCATTGACAAATGTGATTTCTTAAAATATATCCAGTTTTAAGAGCAAAATGTCCACTGACAAATGACTCTTTCAGCTCTTTGGTGTGAGATAGTAGTCTCCGTGGCCTAACTTCTAAATGCACATGATGGATGGTGGTCATAGGAATGATACATTCTCCTAAATGAACTCATGGTTTTCTGCTGCAGTGGTTGGCCTTGCACCCTTTATTTTTTTATTTTTTTTTATTTTTGGCTGTGTTGGGTCTTTGTTGCTGTGCGAGGGCTTTCTCTAGTTGTGCCAAGCAGGGACCACTCTTCATCGCCATGCGCGGGCCTCTTACTATCGTGGCCTCTCTTGTTGCGGAGCACAGGCTCCAGGTGCGCAGGCTCAGTAGTTGTGGCTCACAGGCCTCGTTGCTCCGCGGCATGTGGGATCTTCCCAGACCAGGGCTCCAACCCGTGTCCCCTGCATTAACAGGGAGATTCTCAACCACTCTACCACCAGGGAAGCCCCTTGCACCCCTTTTAAATTAAGATAATGCTTTGAAATGCAGAACAAGAATGAAATACTATGGGGATCACCATGAAATAGGGCAAAGAGGGAGTATATGTAATTGACTTGCAAAATTCAGTACTTGTGCACAGTCTCATGACTCACCACCTCGGAGAACAATTGCACCAGCCTACAGGTGCTTCTACCAGACTGGGAGCTCTTGAAGTACAAGCTCTTGACTATTCGTCTCTCTAGAATATCAGTCTTCGGTAACGTTTTTGGCATTTGATAGTTGCTTAATAATATTTGCTGAATGAACAAATGGATTATACTTAAGATGCCAACAATTGTTCCAAAGGCTACAGAAATAATTATAATTCAAAACACACAGTTTCTGAGTTAAGAAGATTGAAAATTTCTTAATATGGCACATGCTAAAGTTCAGCAGTTTATTTATAGGACAATTTTGCTTCTGCTTCTCTCCCTCATTGCTGCAAATGTTAAACATCAGTCTGTCATGCATGCAAAGTGCTGATCTAATTGGCCTATAAGAGCTCTCTTTTCCCTTTCAGCATTGTAAAAATGTTATATGGATAATCCACTTGGAGCCTCCCCTTCTTTGTTACTATATTTAAAACAGCTTGTTGTGTTGTTCATGGGGATTTATAAAATGAGTTTCTGAGAGATGAGAGATTGTAGAGTGCTAGTATGCTTTCCACTTTTCCCTGAGCCTTTGAAATGATTTACCTCAGTCTCAGTGGGGCTGATCTCCCTTGACATTTTTTTGACCATCTGTAGTACATAATACAGAAACGGGAACTCTCCCAGGAAAAGATGAGGCCTTTTCTGCACTTCTTCAGTGCCACTCCATGGACTTCTCTCTGGGAGCGTATCTGTGAACTTCTCTCTGGGAGCGTATCTGGCTTCCTAGAGCTCCACAGCGTTATTTCTAGCAGAGAGCACAGTCCCCAAGGAAGGGAGGACTTGAGCAAGCTTTCTTTGCCACCTGTTCCTCCATGGTGCCGAGTGTTGTATTCCCTACAAACAGCAAATAACGGTGTTAGGGTATGTGATACCTTCACAAGTCTCAATGTTTCTACTTCTTGATTCTGAACAATTTGAACTTTGAATGAGAGCAACACTGCCTCCGAAGCATCTAAGGCATTTTATAGGCATTACTTTCAGTGATTATTCTAATTATCACTTCAGCAAGTCTGAGTTACCATTGCCCTCAATTTATGGTAAAGAAAAAGAGTTACAGGGAGTTTACGATATATCAAGTTCCCATAGCTCATAGGAGATGAAAGAAGATTAAAGCCCATCTTTTTTGATAATTTGTAAAACATGGACAGTCAGAAGCTTCATAAGAACATGTATCTCAGGCTCTTTTTAACAAACTCTCAACATGGCATAATTAGCCCATGAATATAAATATTTATACTTTATGAGGACCACATTTTTTTTCTGAATATTCAATTTAGTGTCTAGAAGAGAATTCACAGCCAGAAATCAAATACATTCCCCAAGAAATCTTCTCTGAAGTGTCTCTTTGACTTTGGAAAACTCTGTTTCCTTCTTAGTATTTCATTGATGATTGTTAAAATCGTGTATTGAAATGTCTATGGAGTAGCTATCAGGTGTTGAATGCCTACTCTCCCCAATACCATATTTTATATTCACCTCAAAGTGAACAATATTATCATAATTTTATAGAGGAAGAAATGGAAGCTCACAGAGATGAAATAATTTTCTCAAGTTCACTAAGCCAGAAAGTGATGGAGTTGAAATTTAAACCCAGGTCCACCTAGCTTCCAGCCGTTTTCCACCTTGTCACCGCAACTCAACACAATCATGTGAATGTTCTCGTTGTCAAGAACTTCGTGCCCCTCAGGAAACATAAACGATTCACTCTGACCATTGTTAGATCACCATCCATGCAAGTATACATTTTTTCACTTTATTCTTTTGCATTTTTTAGTATGATAGTTTGAATACAGAAATTTGCTTTTAACATTCATGCAACACTAGGGAATATTGTTGGGTTATCTCATTTTCAAAAAGTTAAGGGGAAATGAAATAACAAGTGAATATAAGAATAGGAAAAGAAAACACTTTGCATGCTAACACCTAAATCTCAAATGGCATATCAGTTTTAAGTTGTGTTAAAGCAGATTAGCTTTAAAAGGTTTAGCCATTAGGGAATTTTCCATTGCCAGTAACATGGTCGATTGAAACTAGCTAGAATATTTTAATAGAAGTTTTCTTTTCATTAGAATTATTTCAAGCCTGGATATAGTCTCCAACTAATAAAGATAATCATAAAATACTTTAGGGGTCTATTTAAGAAAATGAGAGCAACTGGGGCAAGCTGCAGAATTTGATTCTTGACTGAGAAGGAGAAGGAGGTGGTATTTCTGCTTTTTATGGAAAATTAACTGCCGAAATAGGATGCCAGCATGAAAATAAGGGTACATAGCACTAAAAAGCTCCATCTCAGGGGGAATTTGTGTTCAGTTCTCCCAGAGCATAAAATGCCACAGGCTTTCTTAGGCACACAGCAAGTCAGATGAACATGGTCTCTAAGGAGGTGAGAAACGAAGGGACATAATGATATGCACTGCCACTCAAAGTTCAAATAACAACATGGTTTATTTTTGTGCATGGGGAACTTCAAAACATACCTTTTTCAATTTCACAGCATTCTTTCTGTTAGGTCAATAACAAATAACAAAATAATCATGGACATGCCCAGCTTCTAAATGAGATCAGTTAAACTAAAGAAATGAGGAAACATGCATTCAAGACCGGAATCAGCTTTTCCCCTCCCTGAAGAGTCCTTCTTCCAAGAATATTAAATAATGGGGCACACACATATAGAGAATATTTTCTTTAAAAAGTTGGGACCTAGGAGTTTTCATTTTGGACTCAACCCAAAATAGGGCTATGAACCAGGACTATAATTATACTTCATTTCCTCCACTTAGAAAACAGGAATGATGACATCTAACTTAACGTGTAGGGCACAGTACAAGGTTTCACACCAAGAAGATGAATGTGTGCTGAGTTGCTTTATACCCATTTGTACGTTCTAAGAGAGGCGATGAGAAGCAGGCTCATTCTGCAGAGAAATAACGTAACAGGCATGGGAAAGGTTGAAGGTCTACCCATAGTTGACAGCAACATTGTTTCCAGCCCCAGAAGTATAGGTGACAGCATTTACTTGGCTGTGACAGTGCTGGCTCGGCCATCCAGGCTCACCAGCCTCTCTGGCAGAGCACAGGCACCAGAGAGCATCATCTGAAGGGACCTGATTCTGGCTGCAGGGAGACCCAAGGTCCCGGTGGCTGAGCTCTCCTGAGTTCTGCAGTTATATGATGGCCCACTAGTTGCATCTGTGAGCAAAAGCCCTCTTTTTGAATTAATATATTTGTCAAATTCTTTGATAATATAGTAAAGATTGGTAGGCACATTTATTACATTAGGTGATCTACAGAAATCCTAGAGACCGTCTTTTATTTTGAGAACATTTCTCACTGCATGCCTCCTCCATTCCTAGCCCTCTGCAGGGCACCAAGAGGAAAAGATGAAAGATGGTAGCGACATACCCTTGTTCCTGAGGGCCATGGCATCCGTTTCAGGAATTCTAAAGAAGAAATGTTGGGGAGAATTTTAGTATACATCACAGGTTTAGAGATAAAATTCAAGAAGTCTTTATATCATTCCGGAACTAAAGTCAAAGTGAAGAATGGCCTTAAGTGGTGGACCTAGAATTAAAGAAATCAAATGTAACATAAAATAAAACACAGAGAGAATGATCTTGAGGGTCAGTGCTATTTATGTGTTTATGGTTTTTTGCTTTAGGTCTTTCTGCCAGAGAATTCTTTGGGACTTTGTGCCTTGATTTGTATTGGCTTGTCAAGAGACAGATAAGGCTTATGTTCGTTTCACCTGAGGACCTAAAAATCGGTCAGAATTTAATAACATTGACCAGAATGCAGACAGAGTCACAGTGGGAACGTATTTGCAAAAGTCAGAATTTCAAGAATGAATCTCACTTTGGTCAGGAGGTTATAAAATAACTAGGAAAACTTTTGCCTATGGCTTAGTCTCAGAAACTACGGCCTGCATACCTTATATCACATGTGAGCCTTACTTCCAAAGCAGAGTAGACATGGTGAGGTAAACGCATTCAAAAATTGTGATGCACAGCTACTCTGATAGTTATCCTGTTAAATTCATCCCATAAGTGAGAGACTTATCCGTCTCTCACGAAGGAGAGACCACCTTAGTGGTAGTTAGTAAGAACGTTTCTGTCTGGCTGTAGAGACACAACGAGTTGAAAAAATCTGTTGTTGTTAAAGCTACTGAGGAACTTATTTTAATAGATGTATTCAATGGCCAGTTATATCCTTATTGCTCTAAGTGTACTATATCAGTTTGCTAGGGCTGCCATAACAAAATACACAGATTTGGTGGTTTAAACAACAGAGATTTATTTTCTCACAATTCCAGAGACCGAAACCAAGATAACACTTGCTGACAGGGTGGGTTCTCTCCTTGGCTTGCAGATGGCCACCCTCTGGTACCTCCTCTTGTGGCCATCCCTCTGCATGTGCACACCTGGTATCTATTAGGGAGTCCAAATTTCCTCTTCTTATAAGGACCCCAGTCTGATTGGATAAGGTCCACCCTAAGGGCCTCATTTTAACTTAATCACTTCTTTAAAGGCCCTGTCTCCAAATACAGTCACATTCTGAGCTACAGGGCACTGAGACTTCAACATACGAATTGGGGACGGGGGGAGGGCCACACAATTCAGCCCATAACAGTAGTAAGTGAAATGGATTAATTAACGTGGTTGGATGTGGTATCTGTGTGCACCATAGTAGAACAGGGGACTGTAGGATTACTTGGGAAAAAAGTACCTATAGGAGTGACATGGACGATGTTAATTTTATTGCTGTACAGTCAATAAGCATTGATAAAAGCAATTTGAAAGTTATAAAAATTATTGATTCATTTTCTTCCCTGGAAAATGGTAGCTTCTATTCTGTTATTTAATATTTAAACCCATGCTGGAAGGAGTAATAGAAATACCATAATAATTGATGATCAGTTTTAAAAAAGGAAATTTTTATAGCACTTTAGGAAAAATGCATATATTCTTGCTTATAGACAATAATTTTAATACTCCAATTTTTTATTTCATGTGTCATAGATTTTTTTAAGTTTAAAGTTTTAAAATTGTGATAAAATTGCTTTCCATTAGACTGCTGAGTTGTGTCTAAAGGAATATTTTTAAAGTATTGACAGTAAAGTTTTGAGTTATCCTGTGCAGTGTATAAATTTTGTTTTTCCTTCTCTCCCCAAAGGAGTTAGCCTGGTTTTTTTTTGTTTTGTCTTGTTTTGTTTTTAATGTCTGCCCTTTCACTCTATCTCACATGTCTTTACCATCTCTGGACATTTCTAGATTGTATTGAGTTCTCAGTTTTTATGTGAATATAAAATTCAAAAATTATTTGAATCCATTCAACAGATATTGAGTAAGTATCTGCAGTGTTCAAGGAAAGCAGTGTGTTAGATGTCATGTGGACCTTAAAGATGAATAAAGCTTAACCTTAATGAGCTGACAGTGTAATGGGGAAAACAAGATGTGTCAAAAATGAGTAGATTATTTTGTAATAACTTTAAATGTCGCATAATCTATAAAAATATTGAATCATTATGCTGTATACTTTAGTATAATATTGTAAATCAACTATACTTCAAAAACAAAACAAAAATTTTTTTAAAAACTCCAAAAAGAAAAAAAATGAGTAGAATGCAAAGCAGAGTGAAAAAGAGGCATCAAGGAGATTGCAGATACTGGAGGAGCTCTGATGTGGGAGGGATTGCCTTTCGCTGTGGCGTTAGGAGAAAGCTTCCTAAAGCAAGAGCCACTTAACCCTCATGTGAAAAGACAGTTGGAATTTCTATAGGAAAATATGGCAAGTGGGCGTATGGGGGAGAGTGTTTTTAGGCAAACATGTATGAACACAGGTGGAGAAGCAGAAAGTGCAGAGATGATTTAGGTATTTACCTTAAGGTAAATAAGTATTTACCTTAAGGTAAATAGGTATTTAGGTAAATACCTCAAAGGTATTTACCTTTGAGAACAGCCAGAGGGATGGGCTAGCATAGGCAGATGGGGCCCGTTGGACCCATATTAAAAGGTTCTAAATGCCAAGTTACTGAGAAGTTATTGCGAAATCATGCAGCCCAGTTAATTCACCTGATAAACCCAACATTGAAAATATTGATCAAGTGTGATTAAATGAGGGAGTTAGCCAAGATTTCTTTTGACCCTTCTTGAGCAGTGGCATGCAATAGAGTGTGTTATGTTGTAACATTCATCACGCTTTCCCCATCTAATTATTGAATTTGCCTATTTTCTACTTCTGTTCCTGGATGCTATGTGAATATAAAATGTCATGAGATTTTAAAAATTCAGCTCGAAGTTTGTTAAATGCCTGCAATGTATAAGGCATAATGCTACTAAAGGTCTAAGGAGGAATAAGGCACATTTATAGCTGTAAAGGAGTTGGTACTGTCATCCCATTCTAACCCATATTATTTCAATTTGGGGGATTGATTAATAAATTACAGTAGGAAGACAGGTTTATGTAGCAATTAAAAATATCAGCTAAGTATCAAACAGATCAGCATTTGAGACCCAGGTCTAGCACTTAATACTGTGTGGACTTGGGCAAATTATTCAAGTTACTTAAGCTCTCTAACTTTAGAGGAATTCCCTGGCAGTCCAGTGCTTAGGACTCTGAGCTTCCACTGCAGGAGGCACAGGTTTGATCCCTGGTCAGGGAACTAAGATCCCACGTGTAGGGCAGTGCAGCCAAAAAAGAAAGAAGGAAAGAGCGAGCTCCCAATGGCCAAAGCAGAAACAGTTTGAACAACAAAATAAACAATGATGTAGTATTGCATTGTAACTCAAAATATTAAAACAAGCAAACAAAAAAGATAACTACTTCAGAGTATTGTTTAAAGTATCAAATAAAAATATGCATATAGAGCAGAACCTTTAGCACAAAGTAATATTCAGGAAATGCTGGCCTTTAAGATTTCTTCAAGGAGTGTTTCTCTTCTCCAGTTTTCTGAAAATGCCCTACATCCTTGGCATTCATGGCCTTCATTCTTCATTGGCAGCTTCTGGCAGCCACGTACAGTTGTGCAGGTTGTAATCTGCTTAAGGTCACACATCTAGGGAAAGAGGTGCCCAGCAAAACTAAGATGGAATCGTGTATCTATTGTGACATTTTCCAGCAGGTGGCAGTAACATGTTCTGGTCTAAAAATCAATATAGTATGACAACTTTCTGACAGATGGAATAATGTGTCTGGAAGAGAAGGCACCTTTTTCTGATGAGCTCAAGGCACCGAGTGGACTGGGAGTGGCCCTGCTTCTGACTGTTCCTCCTCTACTGCCTTCCCCAGATAATCTTCCTTCGCCTGTCTCCTGCCAGTGAGGTTCTTTCTCAGCTGTCTGCACTTATTCCATATACTCTAATTGGGTAATTGAATACACTCTTACTGTTGTAACTATCAGCTTGTTGCTAGTGAGTCCTCAATCTTTCACTCTAGCACAGATTTCTCTTTTGAGAAATGTAGCTGCCTCCTGGATGACTTCATCTGGATGTCTCATGGAAAACTCATATTCCACATGTCAAAGGCCTTATTCACAGAGGAGGCTGCACCTACCAACCCCTCAAAAATGAAACCCAGGCATCATTTTTAAAGCAAGATAACTCTGTTGTTTTTGATCAATATTTTCATGGAAAGGTTAAATTTCACTTTCATGTGTGAAATATGTACCGGGAGAAACAGAAGCCCCTGTGGCTTCCATCCGGAGTAATATTGCCCCAAAACCGTTAGGGTGTGGTATATGCTTGATCTCCCAGGATCCCTCCTAGATCACCTCACTTTTTGTGGTGGGTCCAGAAGGAACCCTGAAATTGGCCTTAACTTCTTTGGGTTTGGAAAAGAAATTCATCCTGTTTTATTGATTTTATACAACCATCCAAATTAGAATATCTGTGAGCTATGCTAGACTTCATTCACTCCTCTACTACCTTTACCTTATAAATTACTAATTTTATGTGTAAATATTATACCTTTTTAATGTGCTCTCTTTCTACTCCCCTTCTCACTAGTCTGTTGTAGGCTTGTTCCGTCCCTCAAATGGAAATTTTAATAAGCTCCTTATTATACTTACTATATAAGATAGTCATCTTATTCCATTATTATATATTTTTCATATACTTGACAGATATCTGTCTAAAGTATGAATTTAATCTTGTTACCCCTATTTCATTCACTTTCAAGGATTCCTGTTACCTACAGGATGGAATTCAACTTCAGTCCATGAATCAGCTCTGACATAACCTTTTTTTTTTTTTTTTTTTTTTTGTGGTATACAGGTCAGCTCGCTCTGACCACATCTTAAAGAAATTCTCCCTCTGTGTGTCCAGGATGCCTGCATTTCCTTATCATTACACACTCTTTTTTGTGTTACAAGGGTCAATTGATATACTTTCTCTGTCACTAGACTATGAGCTTCTTGAGGACCCAACCTGCATATCATCTTTGTATTCACAATGCCTAGAACAGTGCTTGAGACATAATAAATGTTCAAAAGTATGTTGAATGGATGAAAGATGCTGTGGAATGGAATGATTGAAGGAACTTCATAGAGAAGGCTGCACTGAGTTGTGTTACGAGGGAAATGATATTTTTAATACACAGAGGGGGGCGGCTTCCCTGGTGGCGCAGTGGTTAAGAATCTGCCTGCCAATGCAAGGGACGCAGGTTTGAGCCCTGGCCGGGGAAGATCCCACGTGCTGCGGAGCAACTAAGCCCGTGCGCCACAACTACTGAGCCTGCACTCTAGAGCCCGGGATCCACAACTACTGAGCCCACGTGCCACAACTACTGAAGCCTGCGCACCTAGAGCCCACAACAAGAGAAGCCACGACAATGAGGAGCCCACGCACCGCAACAAAGAGTAGCCCCCGCTCACGCAACTAGAGAAAGCCCATGGGCAGCAACAAAGACCCAACTCAGCCAAAAATAAATAAATAAATAAATTAATTAATTAATTAAAAAAGAAAAAATACACAGAGGGAGGAGGTAAAACCTTCCAGGAAAGGGGTTGGGGAAAAGGGATTATAAACCTTCAGCAGAATTGTTCATTCATGAAGCCTTCAAGCCATGATTGGAGTTCTCCTTTTCCCTCAAGTCAGCAGAATTCATCATAAGGAGGTTTCTTCACTTGTCTCTTGTATTTTGATAATTTCCCTTTCTTTCTGGCCTTTTCTTTATGTCGGCATAAAACTTCCTTTTTATTTCTCTAAAGGCAAGAACCCACTGAGTCAGGAATGTACATGAGCTAGCTCAGCACTTTAAATATAGACAAGTCCAAACATTCTCATTTTATTAGTCCCTGCTCCCCTTCCAACCCCTCCCACCTCAGTGACCTTGTGACTCATGAACCCATACTGAGAAGAAAAAATACAAAGTAATAAGGCAATCCACTTTCCTTTGAAATGCCTGGGAGGATGTTCTGACCATTTTAGGTGATCTTATATAGCTCCATGTTCTCTTGGGGAGTAGATGCTAGATTGTGATTGAAAGTTGGCATTTTCCATTCTGACACTTTTGAATATACATATTTTATCTTCTAAGATAATAATTATATATCATGTTAAAGAAATAAATGTATGTAAGAAAAAGGTTTTCATTCTCTTTTAAGCTTAAATTTCTCCTATTTTCCATGTCTTTCCTGGTTTCAAGGTGTTTTAAAGCTAGAAAAGATTATAAACATTATTGAGAGATTTTATTTATTAGGATATTATTTAAACCAGAGCTTGCACCAGTGCTTCTGGAGCTACCTGTCCATCATCAGCAATCTCCTCTCTACCCTCAACCTCTTCCACAAATGCTTTCTCTACTTTCTTGCCTCAACAGGAGCATGACTCTCCCTTGAAAAACCATCATCCTTGAATCCTCCTTGTGTATTTTGAGGCCATTGTTCTTTCTGGCCACTCCTCTCCCACTCTCTTGTTAAAAACTGTGATCATCTGAGGCTCATGGCAGTCAGGTGTACCATTTTGTCCCCCTTCATCACTGTTATTTATTAAATTTCAGTTAAGGTTCCCTTGCTTACCAGGGAGGCTGAGACTTAACTTACAGTCTTTCTCAGCCTTCCAAGCCCTTCCATTAACCTGAAATATCATAGCCTCTGAGTTCCTAGCTTTCCTCTTATTTAACAACTTTTTCCTCTACTCCACTTTAGCTTCCATTTTTATGGTCACAAATGGATCCTAACAACTGTAACTGTTCTACTTCCCAAATCAGTAAAGCGAACAGCTCATTCGCCTTTCTTTCCAATTTGCTTCGCCAAGTATTCACAGTACATACAAGTGTTCCTTAAACTCACCGAGAGTGAGTGTGATGATCCTTTTTCTGTCTTCTGATCCACCGTTCCTTTACTTTCTTCCCTGTCGATCCATCTTGCATGCCGTGGTGTATCATTTCAATCACTCTCTTATTTCTCTTGATGGTAACCTAAATTCCCTAATACCTCTCCCCTCCCACACCTTAGACTACCCTACAATACCCATTTTCTTTTTATTTTTTCCTCACAAAACCTCTATCTGGCTGAAGTCAGCAGCTATCCACTTTCTCCTTGTCTAAAGTAGAACTGTGGAGAAATTGCAGACAAATTCACTCAATAACACCTAACAGTAGCCCTGTAAACTTGATATTACTAACCTCAAATGGGCACCCAGTGCTGCATTAAGCATGGCCACCTCTGTCTGCTCATCTCACGTCCCATACCCCACAGCAATGAACTTAAACTTTCTTCATTGTCTTCCCAATACTCCTCCCAGTTTCTTCAGACCTCACATCCTAACAGAGACAACAGACAATTTCAGATTGAGATGTTCCTGTCTTCAAGCTTCCAAGCATACAAATCACCTATATCTATGGTAACTTCACCTTCCTTCCCATCAGTGACAACCAGAATGCTTTACGTTCTCCTATCTTTGTGTTATATTTGATTCTGCGCTTTGGGTGCCATCTTCTTGCCCCTCTCAGGGATTTTACATCATTGACTTTTCCCTCTCTCCTCAGCACAGCCAACCTCTCCAACTCACTAATCCCTTCAGTTGACTTTTCAACATATGCAAGTCTCTCTCTTTACCACCAACATAAGCAAAACACATCTCTCAAGTTACTGCTCTATTTCTCCCCTTCACTTTAACACTAAACTATTCAAGAAATTATCTTCACCAGCTATCTCTCAGTCAACCCTTCACCAGTTCGATCTGCCTTCCAGTCTTTTTACTTCCACCAAAACAGTTTTGCTCTACAGTTTATATGCATGTTGCTAAACTCAAAGGATATATTATATTTAAGTTCCTATCTAATTTATACTCTCAGTAAGAATTAAATATTGTTAACAATATTCTTCGCTTCTAATTTTCTTCCATCCTTCTTCTTGTCTGCTATTAAATGTCAGCATTTCTTAAGGCTTGGCTCTGGACGTTTTCCTCATCACACTTGAAGCAACTTCATTCACACCTTCTGTTTCAATTACCAACCACTATAACTCAGATGACTCACAAATTACTTGTTCAGTTAAGACCTCTCCACTGAGCTCCAGGACTATCATTCCAATGTCTTTTGAACATCTTGGTACCCAATTCATGGTCTTTCCTTTCTCCCAAATCAGGCTTCTTCTGGTACTCTGACATTATTTAATCATACCACGACTCAGTTAGCTGTGTACGCCAGAAAGAAAAATGAAATTCTCTGTCTTTCTCAAACCTCAGATTCAGCCCATTATCTAGTCTTGTCAGTTTTACATCCTAAATAGCTTTCAGCTTAGTTCACTTCTCTTTATTTCCATCACCACTCTTTGTCGTTGCTTGCCTGGAGCACTACCATACTCTCATAATTGATCTTCTCATGTACATATTGACCTTCCTCCAGTCCATCCAGCTCTTGAGCAGTGGCTCTCAACCAAGTGTGACTTTGCTCCCCACCGGAGATTTGACAATGTTTGAACACACCTTAATGGTCACGGCTAGGGGGCAGCGTTACTAGCATCTAGCAGGCAAAAAGGAGGAAGGCTGCTAAACATCCTACAATGTACAGAATAGGCCCCTCACAAGAAAGAATTATCTGGTTCAAAATGTCAGTGGTGCCAGTGAAGGGACATACAAACTATTATGATCTTAGCTGAGTGAGGAGTTACTGAAGAATTTTTAGCAATTCGTGTGTGTGTGTGAGTGTGTACATCTGCACACATGACAGAATCAGGTCTGCAGCGTGAAAAGCTCAGCCTACCTCTAGAGTAGATTTTGCCAAAGTAGGATATTTATCCTTCAAATATCAGCTGAAGATCTTTTCCCCAGGGTGGCTTTTTATGACTTTCCTCACTAGGTTAATTCCTCTATTTGAGGTGCTCAGAGTGTACGTATCTCTCCTTCGTAATCTGTACATAGTTGCATACTTACATTTATTTATGTGCTTTACTACGCTTTGTCTCCCTTACTAGACTGGAACCTACAACAGATGAATTATAATCCTTTATTATGTTTTATTTAATTTCAAATGAAATTGCACTACTAATGGTTGATTGTTGGAGGTTAGATGTTCAGTGACTAAATCTCTTCCTATAACATACGAGAAAACTTAGTCCCAGATGTATCAAGTGACCTGAAGAAAGTCACGCAGCTAATAAGTAGAGAAGGGAAGGCTTGAATCCAAGCTTCTCATAATCAAAAGCTGTGGTGTTTTTCCCCTCTAAAGTGGTGTTGGGTGCATTTGTTTAAGCCTGTAGATTTTCGCTCAGAGTAAATCTTTTGTAGAAGCACAGTGCATAAAACAGATTAAAAGATTTTAAAGCAGATCATTGCTTTGATTAGAGATAGCTCAATGCAACCTTATCTAAGAAGTTCTTTTCTACACAGTCCCCTTCTTACCACTTGCCAGGGTGCTAAGGAACTTGCCACAGACTGACTTGGATCTGATGATCAAAGAGTAGAAATGGGTCTACTATTTTCGTTTGTGGGTTGTCTGCGGGGCCCCTTACTGCCTCAATATGTGAGGTACTTTTGATAGTTGTGAATTCGGAGTTGAGAATATCAATATAGCATAAGTTAGTGTCATCACTGCCTGAAATTTGCTTAAATGACTTTACCAAATCACATTTCATGTTTCTATATGAAACAGAGAGACGATACTTTCACATTATCTATCAAGTTCGTGGACCATGTTCAGCATTCCGCCCTTTGTCAAAACAAAAATTTTCTGAACAAGAATCACTACTTTTTGAGGCATCTTGATTTTTTCTTTATTTAACTTAGTTTATTTTTGCCAGTGCTAGGAGTTGGATTAAATTGCTGAAACAAGAGCAAATAAACATATCGCATCCATTTCATAGAGTCACTTCATGTGACAGTGGGAGAGGACACCAGACTGAACTGAGTTGGGAATTCTGTGCTCGTCCACTAGCTCAGGAGCTCATGCCACATGCCGTGGCTTGTCTGACACTGTGTCTTGACAACATAAAGCACACTGCTGTTATGAACCTTTGGGTTTTTGCTAATAGTTGGAAACACAAATGTTAAAGGCAATGCCTTGAAAAAAATGGAAACTTCTTTTCCTTTGTTTTACTCCTGTAAATGTTTTTAGTTCCAGTTAAACATTCACAGTGAAGATAGTATATATCATATACTGGGGGTGGGGGGGAGATTTAAAGATGAGATGATTAAACACATGCCAATATTTTCTAATTATATATTGTATGTATGTAGTATATATATTATGTATGTAGTATCTGTATATATATATATATATATATATATATATATATATATTCTGTGTGTGAAAATTAGAAAACATAAACATGCTAAGAAGTTAAGACGTTATTTATCTGAAAGCATTGCCTTTCTAACCATATCATAGATACAGGAAATATACCTACTCTAAGAAATGTTTTAGAGTTTTTAGCTGTCTCTCAAACTTGACTCATTCATGCCAGTGTATTTAAATTGTAACAAAAGTGAAGAGCAATTTATCACATCTTTGTCTGAATGGTTGTTGTTTAGAAAATACCACCTCATGTACAAAAATATAAAACTTGTGAGTAGCTATTAAAACCTTTTTCAATGTATTACTTGATTTAAAAAAGAATACACTTTGCTTCTCAAGTTGTCTTGGCTAATTTACTTATTTTTCACAATTTTTTATTCAAAATAATTAGTCTGATTGACTTGGTTTGTTTTATTGGATTGTATTAATTTATAAAATAAGAAACACTAGACTCCCTGTATTCAAAATATCCTTTATACTTTTTTCCATTGGGAAACTTTTCTCTCTCCAATTTTGAATTACTGTCTCAAAGAAGTAATTTCATAATCTCTATGAACTGCCAAACTGTACTTTTGTATGGTAGCTGAATAGGTTTGGGAGCTCTGTAATTACTAAGTTTATCACCATAGGATGAGCATGACATTAAAGAAAAACTCATTTCCTTCTGTCTTAAGCATATAATGTTGATATATAGCTATTTTTTGAAATCCCTTATGGACATTTCTCAGGCCTTAGGAAGTTGCATCTATTAACTTATATTATGTTGTATTTTGGCTCTTATTTCCACTTTCTCTCTTTTATGAGAGCAAAAAAAGCCACATGAAAGAAAAGCTAATTCAGAAGTGGAACCTGTGGCAGAAAAGTAAACTAAGCGTCAGATATGTGTTTGCCATTCTTGGCTAAGTTATCAACATTTTACCCGAAGCATATTGGAAAGCATCACTCATAGAAACTTCCTCCCTCGCTCACTCCCGCCTTCTAAACCCCCTAAAAACCACATCTGTTTCCCACTGATAGCTTTAACACACATCCCTTTAATGTCTTCTAACAGGAAGTGGAAATTGAGAGAAATTTGTATTCACCAACATTTAAGAGTCAGCCTGGGAGCCAGTCCGATGATTCTGTGAAAGATTCAGACAAGAAAGGTGAGGAAACACCTTTTGAAAAGATGTCACCTGAAAGTGGTCACAGCCACATCTTTGAAGGTTAGCATAATATTTTGATGTGATTTCTTGGGATTATATATTATACAGCATGAGTGGTTAATAAATAAAACCTTAAAAAGTTTTGTTTAAAAATTGGGAAGGAATAGCTCAAGAAACACAATTCAGGGGGAAAAAAGGAAGGTATATTTAAATACTTCTCTCTATACCATATGTGCTTTAATTTTTAAAAGTAAAATATATTTTAATTAAGTATAAATCAGTACAATAAGCATTTTCTGTATTATGCTTTTGGAGCAATGCATTTGACCGTCATTTGACTTTTCCTTTTGTGAAAGAAAGGAAAACATATTTGTCTCTCTGTCTATGGGAAATAAAAGGATAAAATATAAGTAATTGTTGATGGAAAAACAAAAAAAATTTAATGCCTTCAGCATCTCTTTTTCAGACAATTAAACTTAATGTGCTTAATGAATTCAGAATAAAAAGTGACATGAGAATGTCATAATTTAAGGGAAAACCTCTTAAATTTGATTGTTTTACAAATGTCATTAAAAAGTCACTAGCTCATATGTTAGAAATTACACTATCAATATAATTTCAACTATGACAGAAGTGCAAAATATAAATAATTTATTATAAAATACAGATATCGTTTATCATTTCTGATTAGTCACATTCTGGGTTTTTCCATTTTAGCCAAGTAATGCATATTATAGGATTTGTGATGTTTGTTGAAGATCATAATTAGTACAACTTTTAGGACATTCTTTGATATATATATTTATATATAGCCAGCCATCAAGTTACCAGTCAACATGAGCAATGTGGAATATTCTTTGGAATATGACAGACAGGTCACAATTTTGGAAAGCAAATGATACTCTAAAACTTTGCTATTCAAAATGTCTTCTGTGAATCAGACCAGGAGCATCACCTGGAGGCATATTAGAAATGCAGAAACTTGGGCCCCTCCCCAGTCCTACTGAATCAGAATCAACATGTTAACAAGATCCTCAAATGATTCGTGTGCACGTTAAGGTTTGAGAAGCTATACTCTATGATAGTACAGGCTGAACCTCAGAATGATTTACATATGATTTAGCCCATTCTGTTTCCAATTGGTTTAAGTATGTAATTTGCAGTGGGAGGTGGTGTGGAAAGAATAAAGGGGAGTTTTCTAAGGATGGGCCAAGCGTGGTCTCTAAATACCTTCAAATGAGAATCTCAATCTCTCTTTTTCATTTTCAATTAGTTTTGGTATGCCCAATTGATATCCTAATAGGATTAGTATCAGTCTTGAAGAATTTACTCCACGTATTTCTAGCCTTGTGATTAAACTTTGTGTGCACTTGGCTGAATGGAAAAGAATTAGATTAGCAGAGGCCAAAAACAGGGAAGCTTTAGGGAATGATTTATGTTCTGATGATGCTGGCCTGTGGAGATCTTAGCACAGGGAGGTGTATATGAGGTTGGCAAACTGATCAAAGTTACATGAGATAAACAACTCTCATCTCACCCTACTTCTCCTGTCCCGTGTTTTCTTTGGTTCCCCTGCAAAGCTTCTTAAAAGTCTCTTTAATTTACAAGCTTAGAAAAGGCAGTCTTGGAGGGCAGCTATAATTTAGTTTCAAGATATGACTTAGAGGGGAGGAGTCAAGATGGCGGTGTGGGAAGATGCGGAGTTAGCATCTCCCCACAACTAGGGTGCCTGCCGGCAGCTAGCGGGGAACTCTGACCCCCAAGGAGACAGGAGGAACCCCAGAGTGAATTGGTAGGATGTAGGGGGACAAAAGGGGGAGGAGAAGTGGAGGCCATACAAGATCCACACCCTTGAGGCCAGGGAGATCAGGAGAGACAGGTGGGAGGGACTCTCTAGGAACCGTGGGAGAGGAGTGGAGGGCAATCGCCTGGCCCACTCAGGCTGGGGAGTCTGCTGAGCTCCCAATCCACTTCCCACCTCTCCAAAGCCCCATCCAGGCTGCGTGGGTTATGGGGGCATAGGAGGGAGTCTGAGGGGAGAACAGGAGAGGCAGGCGGGAGGGGCCCTGTGGGAGGAGCAGGAGAAGAGGAGAGGGCGATTGCCCTGCCCACTCAGCCTGGGGAGCCTGCTGAGTTCCCAGGCCAATCCCCTGCCCTCCAAAGCTGCCTTCAGGTCACGTGGGTCCTTGGGGGCATAGGAGGGAGGCCCAGGGGAGAACGGGAGAGGCAGGCGGGAGGGGCCCTCCCAGACCCCAGACCGGAGGAGCAGAAGTGAGGATGGTGTTTGCCCTGCCCACTTGAGCCCAGGAAGCCTGCTGGGCTCCCAGGTGAGGTCCCCTGTCCTCTGAGACCAAGAGTGGGGCAAGCCTGGGCCCCTTCTGTTCCTTGAGCCTAAGCCCCACCCCCTATATCCCCTAGGGCATTTTCCACCCCTGTGGGTCCTGAGCATTGGCTCTGCCCACCACCCAAACCTCGCCCTTGTTTAGACCCCACTCTCCACAGCTGAGTCCTTCCCCTCCCACTCCCTTACCCCCCAACCGTGCCCTTTTTTTTTTCCTTCCTCCTCTTTTTTACTACTGTGGTACTGTTGTACATTCTGGCTGTTGATTCATCTATATTTTTATTTTTACATTCTTTCTACCAATCTGTTAGTTCTTAGTCTAATTTAATTTTTTACTTTGCTATTCTCTTTTTTTTTTGCTGCTCCACGTGGCTTGTGGGATCTTGATTCACGAGCCTGGGGTCAGGTGGAAGCTCCTGCAGTGGGAGCTCTGAGTCCAAAACACTGGATTAACAGAGAACCTCAGAATCTAGGGAATATTCATCAGAGTGTGGTCTCACAGAGTTCCTCATCTCAGCACCAAGACCTAGTTCTACCAATAGCCTACAAATTCCAGTGTTGGAAGCCTCAGGCCAAACAACCAGTAAAATAGGAACACAATCCCAAACATAAAAAAAAAAAAAAAAAAAAGGGGCTTCCCTGGTGGCGCAGTGGTTGAGAGTCCGCCTGCTGATGCAGGGGACATGGGTTCGTGCCCTGGTCTGGGAAGATCCCACATGCCGTGGAGCGGCTGGGTCCATGAGCCATGGCTGCTGAGCCTGTGCCTCTGGAGCCTGTGCCCCACAGCAGGAGAGACCACAACAGTGAGAGGTCAGCGTACTGCAAAAAAAAAAAAAAAAAAAGGCAAAAAAATATGTCACAGATGAAGGAGCAAGTTAAAAACCTGCAAGATCAAATAAATGAAGAGGATATAGGTAATCTCCCTGAAAAAGAATTCAGAGTAATGATAGTAAAGATTATCCAGAATCTCAGAAATAGAATGGAAGCACAGATTGAGAAAATACAAGAAATGTTTAACAAGAATCTAGAAGAACTAAACAACAAACAAACAGAGATGAACAACACAATAACAGAAATGAAAAATACACTAGAAGGAATCAATAACAGAATTACAGTGGCAGAAGAACGAATAAGTGAGCTGGAAGATAAAATGGTGGAAATAACTGCCGAGGAGCAGAAAAAAGAATGAAAAGAATTGAAGACAATCTCAGAGACATCTGGGACAGCAGTAAATGCACCAACATTCGAATTGTAGGGATCCCAGAAGAAGAAGAGAAAAAGAAAGGGTCTGAGAAAATATTTGAACGGATTATAGTGGAAAACTTCCCTAACATGGGAAAGGAAATAGTCACCCAAGTCCAGGAATCACAGAGAGTCCCATACAGGATAAACCCTAGGAAAAACACAACAAGACATGTATTAATCAAACTAACAAAAATTAAATTCAAAGAAAAAATATTAAAAGCAGCAAGGGAAAAACAAAAAATAACATACAAAGGAATCCCCATAAGGTTATCAGCTGATTTTTCAGCAGAAACTCTGCAGGCCAGAAGGGAGTGGTAGGATATACTTAAAGTGATGAAAGAGAAAAACCTACAACCAAGATTACTCTACCCAGCAACGATCTCATTCAGATTCTATGGAGAAGTCAAAAGCTTTTCAGACAAGCAAAAGCTAACAGGATTCAGCACCACCAAACCAGCTTTACAACAAATGCTAAAGAAACTTCTCTAAGCAGGAAACACAAGAGAAGAAAAAGACCCCAAAAAACAACCCAGAACAATTAAGAAAATGGTAATAGGAACATACATATCGATAATAACCTTGAATGTAAATGGATTAAATGCCCCAACCAAAAGACACAGACTGGTTGAATGGATACAAAAACAAGACCCATATATATGCTGTCTATAAGAGACCCACTTCAGATCCAGGGACACATACAGACTGAAAGTGAAGAGATGGAAAAAGATATTCCATGCAAATTGAAATCAGAATAATGCTGGAGTAGCAATACTCGTATAAGATAAAATAGGCTTTAAAATAAAGATTATTACAAGAGATAAGGAGGGACAAGATATAATGATCAAAGGATCAATCCAAGGAGAAGATATAACAATTATAAATGTTTATGCACCCAACATAGGAGCACATCAATACATAAGGAAAATGCTAACAACAATGAAAGGAGAAATCAACAGTAACACAATAATAGTAGGGGACTTTAACACCCCACTTACACCAATGGACAGATCATCCAAACAGAAAATAAATACGGAAACACAAGCTTTAAATGACACAATAGACCAGATGGATCTAATTGATATTTATAGAACAGTCCACCCAAAAGTGGCAGAATACACTTTCTTCTCAAGTGCACATAGAACATTCTCCAGGATACATCACATCTTGGGTCACAAGTCAAGCCTTGGTAAATTTAAGAAAATTGAAATCGTATCATGCATCTTTTCTGACCAGAACACTATGAGATTGGAAATGAATTACAGGAAAAAAACACAAATACATAGAGGCTAAACATGTGCTACAAAATATCCAACAGATCACTGAGAAATCAAAGAAGAAATTAAAAAAATACATAGAAACAAATGACAGCAAAAACACAATTACCCAAAACCTATGGGATGCAGCTAAAGCAATTCTAAGAAGGAAGTTTATAGCAATTCAGTCTCATCTCAAGAAACAAGAAAAATCTCAAATAAACAATCTAACCCTACACTTAAAACAACTCGAGAAAGAAGAACAAAGAAAACCCAAAGTCAGTAGAAGGAAAGAAATCATAAACATCAGAGCAGAAATAAATGAAATAGAAACGAAGAAAACAATAGCAAAGATCAATAAAACTAAAAGCTGGTTCTTTGAGAGGGTAAACAAAATTGATAAACTCTTAGCCAGACTCATCAAGAAACAAAGGGAGTGGACGCAAATCAATAAAATTAGTAATGAAAAGGGAGAAATCACAACTGACACTGCAGAAATAAAAAGGATTATAAGAGACTACTACAAACAACTATATGCCAATAAAATGGATAACCATGAAGAAATGGACAAATTCTTGGAAAGGTACAATTTTCCAAGACTGAACCAGGAAGAATTAGAAAATATAAACAGACCTATCTCAAGTAATGATATTGAAACTGTAATTAGAAATCTTCCAACAAACAAAACTCCAGGACCAGATGGCTTCACAGGTGAATTCTATCAAACATTTAGAGAAAAGATAACACCGATCCTTCTCAAACTCTTCCAAAAAATTGCAGAGGGAGAAACACTCCCAAATTCATTCTACAAAGCCACCACCACCCTGATACCAAAACCAGAAAAAGATATCACAAAAAAGAAAATTCTAGACCAATATCACTGATAAACATAGATGCTAAAATACTGAACAAAATACTAGCAAACAAAATCCAACAGCACATTAAAAGAATCATACACCATGATCAAGTGGGATTTATCCCAGGGACACAAGGATTCACCAATATACACAAATCAATCATTGTGATACACCACATTAACAAATTAAGGAATAAAAACCATATGATCATCTCAATAGATGTAGAAAAAGCTTTTGACAAAATTCCACACCAATTTATGATAAACACTCTCCAGAAAGTGGGCATAGAGGGAACCTACCTCAACATAATAAAGGCCATATATGACAAACCTGCAGCAAGCATTATACTCAATGGTGAAAAACTGAAAGCATTTCCTCTAAGATCAGGAACAAGACAAGGATGTCCACTCTTGCCACTCTTATTCAACATAATTTTGGAAGTCCTAGCCATGGAAATCAGAGAAGAAATATAAACAAAAGGAATACAAATTGGAAAAGAAGAAGTAAAACTGTCACTTTTTGCAGATGACATGATACTTTACATAGAAAATCCTAAAGATTCCACCAGAAAACTACTAGAACTACTAGAAATCAATGAATTTGGTAAGATTGCAGAATACCAAATTAATGCACAGAAATCTCTGGCATTCCTATACACCCACAACGAAAAATCAGAAAGAGAAATTAAAGAAACACTCCCATTTACCATTGCAACAAAGGGATAAAATACCTAGGAATAAACCTGCCTAAGAAGGCAAAAAACTTGTACTCAGAAAACTATAGAACACTGATGAAAGAAATCAAAGATGACATAAACAGATGGAGAAATATTCCATGTTCCTGGATTGGAAGAATCAATATTGTGAATATGACTCTATTACCCAAAGCAATCTACAGATCCAATGCAATCCCTATCAAACTACCAATGGCATTCTTCACAGAATTAGAACAAAAAAATCTTACAATTCGTATGGAAACACAAAAGACCCTGAATAGCCAAAGCAATCTTGATAAAGAAAAACAGAGTTGGAGGAATCAGGTTCCCTGACTTCAAACTATACCACAAAGCTACAGTAATCAAAACAGTATGGTCCTGGCACAAAAAAAGAAATATAGATCAATGGTACAGGATAGAATGCCCAGTGGTAAACCCATACACATATGGACACCTAATTTACAACAAAGGTGGCAAGAACATACAATGGAGAAAAGACAGCCTCTTCAATAAATGGTGCTGGGAAAACTGGACAGCTACATGTAAAAGAATGAAATTAGAACACTACCTAACACCATACACAAAAATAAACTCCAACTGGATTAAAGACTTAAATGTAAGACCAGACACTATAAAAGATCTTTTTTGACCCACCTCCTAGAGTAACAAAAATAAAAACAAAAATAACAAATGAGACCTAATGAAAATTAAAAGCTTCTGAACAACAAAGGAAACCATAAACAAGACAAAAAGACAACCCTCAGAATGGGAGATAATATTTGCAAATGAAACAACAGACAAAGGATTAATCTCCAAAATATACAAACAGCTCATGGAGCTCAATATCAAATAAACAAACAATCCAGTTAAAAAATGGGTGGAAGACCTAAATAGACATTTCACCAAGGAAGACATACACATGGCCAAGAGGCACACGAAGAGATACTCAACATCACTAATTATTAGGGAAATGCAAATCAAAACTACAATGAGGTATCACCTCATACTGGTCAGAATGGCCATTATCAAAAAAGCTAGAAAAAATAAGTGCTGGAAAGGGTGTGGAGAAAAGGGAATCATCTTGCCCTGTTGGGAATGTAAATTGATACAAACACTATGGAGAACAGTATGGAGGTTCCTTAAAAAAATAAAAATAGAGCTACCATATGACCCAGCAATCCCACTCCTGGGCATATACCCTGAGAAAACCATAATTCACAAAGAGTCATGTACCACAATGTTCACTGAAGCATTATTTACAATAGCCAGGACATGGAAGCAACTTAAATGTCCACTGACAGATGAATGGATAAAGAAAATGTGGCACACATATACAGCGGAATATTACTGAGGCATTAAAAGAAATGGAATTGAGTTATTTGTAGTGAGGTGGATGGACCTAGAGTCTGTCATACAGAGTGAAGTAAGTCAGAAAGGGAAAAACCAATACTGTATGCTAACGCATATATATGGAATTTAAAAAACAAAATTGAGGGCTTCCCTGGTGGCGCAGTGGTTGAGAGTCCGCCTGCCAATGCAGGTGACACGGGTTCGTGCCCCGGTCCGGGAAGATCCCACATGCCGCGGAGTGGCTGGGCCCGTGAGCCATGGCCGCTGAGCCTGCGCATCCAGAGCCTGTGCTCCGCAACAGAAAAGGCCACAATAGTGAGAGGCCCGCATACCGCAAAAAAAAAAAAAAAAAAAAAAAATTGATACTGATGAACCTAGTTGCAGGGCAGGAATAAAGAGGTAGACACAGAGAATGGACTTGATAGCACGGGGTGGGTCAGTGAAGCTGGGGCAAAGTGAGAGTAGCATCGGCGTATATACATTACCGAATGTAAAGTAGTTTGGCTGGTGGGAAGCCGCAGAATAGCAAAGGGGGATCGGTGCTTTGCGATGACCTAGAGGGGTGGGATAGGGAGGATGGGAGGGAGCCTCAAGAGGAAGGGGATATGGGGACATGTGTATGCATATGTCTGATTCTCTTTGTTGTGCAACAGAAACTAACACGGTATTGTGAAGCAATTATAATCCAATAAAGATGTATTTTTTTAAAAGAGATATGACAAATTTAAGAGTGATCACAGATTTCAATTTCCAGGTATACTGAAAAAAGAAACATTATAGGGAAATTGCACTAAGGATGATGATAGCAACCAACTTCATTTTAATTTTATCTGCACATTGCCCAAGAACTCTAATCCCTATGCATCACTGGGGTTTTTTTTTTTTTTTTTTTTTTTTGCGGTGCGCCGGCCTCTCACTGTTGTGGCCTCTCCCGTTGCGGAGAACAGGCTCTGGACGTGCAGGCTCAGCGGCCATGGCTCACAGGCCCAGCCGCTCCGCAGCATGTGGGATCTTCCCGGACCAGGGCACGAACCCGTGTCCCCTGCATCGACAGGCGGACTCTCAACCACTGTGCCACCAGAGAAGTCCATCACTGCTTTTTAAAAGAGAAACTTCTTTTATTATAGGATCCTTTTTTTCTTTTTTATAAATGTATTTATTTTATTTATTTATTTTTGGCTGTGTTGGGTCTTTGTTGCTGCGTGCAGGCTTTCTCTAGTTGCAGCGAGCGGGGGCTACTCTTAGTTGCGATGTGCGGACTTCTCATTGCGGTGGCTTCTCTTGTTGCAGAGCACAGGCTCTAGGCACGCAGTCTTCAGTAATTGTGGCACATGTGCTCTAGAGTGCACGCTCAGTAGTTGTGGCACATGGGCTTAGTTGCTCTGAGGCATGTGGGATCTTCCCGGACCAGGGCTCAAACCCGTGTCCCCTGCATTGGCAGGCAGATTCTTAACCACTGTGCCACCAGGGAAGCCCCATTATGGGATCCTTTTACTTCTTCCATGGTGGCTAAAATTTTTCTCTCTGATGGAATGATCATAAGCCCTTTTAATACTTAGAGTTAATTCATAATCTTGACAAAACCTACACAACCAAAGAGTATATTGATGTTGTCGTTCTGCTGCAAAGAGAATTTTTTCCAAGAAGATAAATACAAGTGACTAAATAAAATATGATAACTGAAAGATGTCAGAGTTTATACAATTATATGAGTGACTATAATGGCCTTGCTTATTAGTTAAACCGCTTAAGTAGCCTCAAGCATTTCATACTTGAAGGCATTATTTATTTATAGCTCTTTCATAAACAGTAGAATTTTTAAAATAAACTAACGATAGATCATTAAAATGTAGCTACCTAATGTACTGCATTGTTAGAATTTAGTAAAATCAATGTAAATTGATAGTCCCATCTCAGGACTCAGGAAGAGATCCCTGATGGATTAGTTCAGTCCTATTTTCCTCAACTGCAGGTCCCAGGGAGCAGCACAGAAAGGCACTGGGATTTCCCCAGACTCCTTTCTATGTTTGATGAGCCATCTCAGGTTGTGTTTAATTGCTCTTACCACCCTTTTCTTAGGTTTGCTAAGATTTCCTCACTGATCTACGGGTGTCAAATAAAACACAGTACTGTGTGTACACATTAGTGCATTCCATTCACATTTTCTGTGGTATGTACTCTAGCAGTTAATTATTCCAAAGATTCTAGGAAGACATGGCTCATTTGAAATTAAATGTCAAGCGTGATAAATCCATAATTTGACAAATCTGGATGATGTGATAGGTATGAGAAAAAAACAAATTTATATAAATGGTTTTGACGGAAGTATCGTAGGGATATAAAAAATCTGATTTGTGGAATTTCCTTTAGAAATTTAAAAGCCGATAAGTTAGAAAGTGAATATTGAGAGCCTTAGGTACTGATTTACATGGTTTGATCTACTTAGGTTTGATCCACCTGTACATAGTGTAAAACATCTACTTTTTCTGCTGAAAAATTCTGGTCCAAGGGATGCTTCACATATCACAGGTGATTAGGTAATGTTTATCAAGTTTAAATTACTTGGGATTTTTTTATATGACAGTTACCTGCTTTTCACTTTTATTCTCTAAACCATAATTTTAATATTAATTTTCTAAGTCATCAACATGTAAAATGCTAACAGATAAAGCATACATTCAAAGTCACTTTTTTTTTTTTTTTTTTTTTTGCCGTATGCGGGCCTCTCACTGTTGTGGCCTCTCCCGTTGCGGAGCACAGGCTCCGGACGCGCAGGCTCAGCGGCCATGGCTCACGGGCCCAGCCGCTCCGCGGCATGTGGGATCTTCCCGGACCGGGGCACGAACCCGCGTCCCCTACATCGGCAGGCGGACTCTCAACCACTGCACCACCAGGGAAGCCCCAAAGTCACTTTTTCAAGCCTTTTGTGATAAACCTTTACCTGCTGTAGTTCTCTTTTTATTATGCTCCATTAAAGCTAAATTCATTCTTTATTCTTATAGTGGCCATTCATCTTCTCTGACACATTTTACAAACAAACTGAGTGTTCTGTTTTTTCAAATTTTATAGTGCTCTTTAAGTGGTGGAATCCTTTCAATTATTAATGTTTCTACAATATTGATGTAGGTGCACTATATATATTTGTGTGTGAGTGATTATTATTTACATATCTCATTTGTTGTTTAAAATTAGGCATTTTAGAGTAGTGATTTTTGTGATACAAAATTGATTCACATGTATGCTGTCCAATGTGATAACACTACTAGCCAATAACCACTAATGTCAATTAAGCACTTCAAAAGTAGCTGGTGAGACTGAGCAACTTATTGTGAATTTTATTGCACTTTAATTAACTTAAATACAAGTAGTCACTCTTTTGGACATTATAGTTTTAGTAGATGTCATTTCTCCAAGAAACTCATTGTCTACCTTTTGCACAGGAAGGGATCCAGACGATAGTTATTCATTTTGTTACCCTGTCTCCGCAAATTTATCCTTCTTAAAATATATGTGGATAAATGTAAAGAAAATTTGTGTCAGCAAAATAAGCAAGTAAGCAGCAATAATCCACATAGTAAAAAGATTGTCTTCGAGTTCTAGTGACAGTCTCTTCTGTGCAGTATTTCCTAGTGAAAAAATTAAGAGAAACGTAGTTTCAACTGTGTTCCCTTCTCAATGCACTAAAAAACAGTGGTTTTATAATAGAAACAGAAATATCTACTGTGAGGCTATGCATTTTTCTATAACATTTCTAGACCTTAATTGTCTTGGGAACATGAATCCTCTCAGGTCAGGAAACAACCCATTCTCTAAATTCCTAAGGTCAACAAAGTTAAATGAAATGCCGTAACAGGATGCTTTAAAATTAACAGAACCATTCCTTTAATAAAAAAGGGCTTCATTTGGAAGCTTATAAATAAATCAGACATTTAGTCACAGAGCATCTCCTGTGACGGCTATCAGCACCATTTGTTCTGCTCTGACTGATGTGTTCTCTCTAATGAAACTCAGAGCACAGGTTTTCAGCTTAGTCTCTGGACACCCCATGGTGAACCCTAGACTCTCAACACCAACTTCTGCTTCCAGACTTGCTTCCTTCCCTGTTCGTACCTTCTTTCACGCCCCCAGACAATCTTCTGAAAAACAGCCATGTTATTTTGATTCACACAGGAGACATTTCATCAGTAAAAATATTGTTAGTGAATCACCATTTAAAATAATCCTGAGGTGGGTGACGTCCTTTCCAAAGTGAAGAATCCTTTTGTCACATCAAAAGGATTTGCTATGTTTGATCTGTTTACTCAGTTTGGAGTTGTTTTTTCTCTTTCTTAAAGTGGGTTTCATCTGCAGTTTTTCAATGACTCCCACATGGCCCTTTCAGTCCCTTTTATAGTCAGTGAGTCAAAACAAATTCCAGAGTTAAATCATGGGCTCTGCTGGATGGGGCAGCTGGGAGTTTGCTATTCTGAGGAAATTGTAATGAAAGGTCTATTCATTAAGTCTTTCACATGGTAGCTATAAATCAGCACCTTGGAATGCTGGAAAATTTCCATTGATTAATAATCAAAATCCCAGGAAATCATTTTAAGCAGGGACATGGTCATACTTAATTTTAAAACATGATGCCATCAAAGAAAGAGAACAACAAATAAAAATATCCCACTTGAAAACCATTCATTCATCTTACTCCCTTGCAATTGGAAAGAACTAAATATTATTTTTAAATATTCTGATTGTAGAATCAGAAAGGTATATCTGTTCCTAGAGAATATTTTTTATGCACTGTTTTCATTTGTCCATTCATTCATTCAGCAAATATTTTTTGAGTGGTTACTTGAGCCAGGTACTCGTCTAAGTGCTTGGGAACATCCATGAATAAAACAGACAAAGACGAGAAAAAAGAAAAAACCCTGCCTTTGTGCAGCTTGTATTCTAACAGGGAGAAACGCACAATGCACAATAAAAAATAGTTGAAAAGTAGATTACATACCAGAAGGTAATAAGTACTATAGAAAATATAGACCAGGATAGAATGGATGGCTCTTGGTGAAGGACTGCAGTTGTAATTGGGGTGGTCAGGGTCAGCCACAACAGAAAGATGACATTTAAGCAAAGACTTGAATAAAATATTTTCTCTTTTTCTTTATCCCTAGGGGTATACAAAGTCATATTTTTAAATGTGTTTAAGACAAATATATCCATGAAGATTTGAGGCAGAATCCTCCCTGGGTGATGCCAAGCCCCATGATCTGAGTTGACTATATTGCTGGTTTCTATGCCGTTACTAGAAGCAGAGGAAAGATATATATGGCAGTAAAACCCTTACACCTTACCACTGTCACCAATGCAAAGTGTGTGACTATTCCTCCCTTTGTTCCTCAATACACATCTTATACATTTGGAGTATTTATTGCTCTCTTTTGATCTCCAGAGAACAGGCCCAGATAGGAGACAAAGAGTTCAGGCAGAATCACAAGGCTGGCTGAAGACTTGGAGCCCACACATGGGAGCCGAACTAGAAGTGGTTATTCTAGGGAAAGGGACATGAGAATTGTGTTACCTAATAGGTTTGAAATTAGAATGTCAGTACAAAAGTGAAACACAAGAACCCCACATCTTAACCTGAGTTCATGATTTCATGTGTCTCTCCAGGTTGGCATGGCTCAGATGACCGTCAGTGTTTCAAAATAAAGGCAACGTTAGAGGTTCATGAATGTGTTAGGTCCACATTGGAGAGGTTCGATGACCGGTGTTGAAGATGCAATCCTAGCTGTGTTTAAGCAAAAAACCTAGTCACTAAGGATTAGTGCATGACTAAGAAAACTCATTACTTTGAGCTGGTGATTTTGAGGGAAAGGGAAGAAGGAAAGAAGAAAGGAGGAGAGGGACAGAGGCAGAGAAAGGGACAGAGAGAAACACAAGTAAGAATGGAGGAAAAAAGGCAGGAAGATACAGAGAGGAAAAAGCAGTTCTAAAACACTTTTGAGAAGTAGCTAGAATCCAGTTATTAAAGAACTATTTTTGGTGTCAGAGACAAACACAGAGGGAGAGCAGTAGCAAAATCCATAAATTCAGCAGATGTTTACTGAACGTGTACTATGGACCTGCTCCTGTGTTTGGTATTGGGGAGTATGTGAAGACCCACTCTGTCGCTGAGTGATTTTATTTTAAGAAAGGAAGCAGGTTCATAAACAAACATCATCTTTAAAGGATGAACAGTTCTATCATGGAAGGACACAGAAGAAGCCATGTGTGCCTGAACCTGAGATGCTTTGTACAAGTGCTGATTTTCTTTTTCCTTTTCTCTTTTACTTTTTTTTTTTTCCGCTGATTGTGAAGTATGATTGGGATTTGATCAAGAAGAGAAAGAAGGGATGTTTGAGAGGGAGGGATAGGAGGAAGGGTGGAAATTCCAGGTAGATCTAGCAAAATCATGAAGGGTTATTGAAAGTAAGGAATTTGAGGGAAATAGGGACCCTCCGTATGTTTGATGCTTAGTAGGTCATTTCGATGAATGTCCTTATACCCCATGAGCTGGGGCCAGAGTGGGTTCTCAATTCTAAAATGAGGGTGAAACAATTCAGGTTGAGGTTAATTAGACTCAGTTGCCAGGTTAAGAGCTGGTTTGAATGAAAAAGGAAGACAATTTTTATGCTTTCAGAATTGATTAAAATGTTCATTGACATGTTTTAACAATGTTTACAAAAGTGAAGGAATGGAGTATTTGTCTATTTTTAACCACAATAAAAAACTAGCATTCTAGGGGCAATGCTAAGCTCTAGACATCCTAGATATGGGGAGTGGGAAAAAAGCCACTAAGCATATTAGCTATTCTTTAAAATTCAATTTTCAAAGTATATAAAGTTTTTTATGTATTTGTAGTTTAAGGTTTTGAGCCACACACTTTTATTTAAAAATGTGTATTTTTTCCACGCAATCTAATATTAGAAATACCTCATTTATTTAAAATCAAAATTAATTAGAAACATTTTACTTTTAAAGGTAATTTCTTATTATTTCTGCTTAATGCAGCTTCACATGGCCCTTTAAAATGAATAGTATCTATGATGAATTATAAGAATAATAACTTATTAATAATAAATATGAAAACATAGTAGCACATGAACTTTTCTCTTTCTGAAGTTACATTTACAAAGAGTTACACGTTTCTATATTTGGCTTTTTTTGAACATCTATAAATATGAGGATGGGGCTAAAATAATGTTCTATGAATAAGTTTTGCCTGTCACAGTTATGATTGCAGCTTCCAAAGTGATGAAATACTATATGAGGCCTCAATTAGAAGAGTACTCAAAGTCCCAGCCAGAGGGTCTCAGAATTCTTAAAGAATAACACATAACTTTGTATTGCCTAAGACAAAAAGCCAGTTGTTCAATTTTCTGAAGATCATCTATTTAAAAAAAGATAATCAATTCTTGCCAAACACAATTGGAAACTCATCCTGTTTCACAGTTTATTAGGTCTAATATTTCAGCATGTAACATTCTAGGTAATTCCAGATTTATTAGGGGTTATGTAATCATTCTCTAGTGATTGTTAAGACCATCGCTTTTCATAAACATCAGGGAAGAATTTGATACACCACCTCCAAACCTATTTTACATCATCACGTCACAATACTTTTGACTCATTGCTTAAATATCTTCAGTCTCCATCCCTAGCAATGATGTACTGCTCTGCGGGAAGATAGTGTCAGAGCATGGAGCCCATTACTTTTAGTTATACTATAGATAGGAAACTATTAAGGAATTTTAATATTAATTTATAATGGACCCAGGTTGGTAAATAGCTGGTAGGACAAAATATAAATCCTCTCTGGAGGAACGTACTTTCAACTGGGGCCTCAATAAAGTCTAGGGATAGAGTTCCAGTGAACATGAGCTCACAATCAAAAATCACAACATAGGCAAGAAACGAAACTATATGAGTCAACATGTATAACAAAGCAGAACTATATCTACATAGACATCAGGTATGAATTAGAGATTTTAGAAAGGGAACTCTGTATACTATGGAATTTAGTTGTAAAACATCTAGCATTCAAGTTCATTGGAAATGGATAGACTAGTCTTAGATAACTGTCTGTCATTAAAAACAAACAAATAGGGTTTCCCTGGTGGTGCAGTGGTTGAGAGTCCACCTGCTGATGCAGGGGACGCGGGTTCGTGCCCCCGTCTGGGAAGATCCCACATGCCGCGGAGCGGCTGGGCCCGTGAGCCATGGCTGCTGAGCCTGCGCATCTGGAGCCTGTGCTCCGCAACGGGAAAGGCCACAACAGTGAGAGGCCCACATACCACAAAAAAAAACAAATAAAAAGTAGTTCGTGTCTTTCATTATACACAAACTTTCTTCCAGATGGTTTAAAGAGTTACACATAAAACTCGAAACTCTAACAAGTTAGAAGAATTATAGAAGGATATATTTATGACTTCAGAGGGGAAAATAAACACTAAAAACAAGAACCAGAAAGAGAAAATATGAGACCCAACATCATAAAAGTATTTAAACTTATGTTGACTGAAAAACAATGCACAACCTAAAAGTTGAGAATTATGTTTTATTGGGGACATTACTGAGAAATTAAGCCCAGGACACAGCCTCTCAGATATCTCCAAGGGACTGTTCTAAGGAGGTAAGGGAAGAGCTGGGATATATAGGAGTTTTTGCAAAAAAACCCAAACAAACCCAGGAGGTAGTTGAACATCAAAAGATTACTGCTAATTAAGGAAAAAACAGACATCTCAAGTTAATGAATTTAACACTGTTCTATGTAAGGGAAGATACAAGAGTATGGGCTTAATGAAATTATTCCTTTGATATGCACCTCAACTATCTAGGACCAGTGTCCTATTTTTATCCATCCTGAACCCCCTCAGGTCATACCATCAGGGTGGCTACAATAGCCAATGGCTTGGTGGCCCCAATGTCCTTTGTTTATTGATATGGCAGGTGACATTCTTTTTCCACAGTTCTATGAACAATATATTAACTAATTAAAAGACGAGAAAAATTAAAAAATATTACTGCACATATAACCAACAAAACACTAATATCCAGGATATATATAGGAAACACCTACCAAAGAAGAGACAACCAGACTTAAAACTGGGCAGAGTATATGAACTAAAACAAAACTGTAATAGGTAATAATCATATGAAAATGTGAACAGCGTTACTAATGATTGGGAAAAATAGAAATTAACATAATAATTAGGCATAATATTTTCCATCAGACCATTAGAATAAAAAAAAAAGTTGTGTAACAATTTGCATTTGTAGGATATATAAAGAAATAAACCCTCTCATACATTAGTGGTGGTAGTACAGAAATGGTATGATCTCTTGGAGAGACAATTTTAAAATGTTAATTAAAATTCAAAATCTCACCCCAAAATTTTTTATCAACTTTTATCTATTTATCTAAAAGAAACACTACAAATGAGTATAATCATCAATATTGGAGGATATATATTGCAGTATTGATTTTATTAGAGAATGATTGGAATACTTATATGCCTATCAATAGGGGGATGATTAAATATATTATGGCTCACCAATACCAAGAAATACTATATAACTTTGATAAGAATAAGATAGTTCAGTTGGTATTGACATAGAAAGTTTTCTAAGATGTGTTGTTAGGTTTCTCTGCTGTTTTAATGTTCTACAGCAAGAAAGTATTTTCCATGTATTACTAGTATAATTTTGAAAATAGCAAAATCCTTAAACGTGTGGTAACTTTTTTGATTAAGTAAAATACTGAAATCTTCATAGTACTGTTGTCAAACCCAAGTTTGTGTGCCTGACTCACAGTGAGGCCAAACAAACAAAAATCTCGGCGTTTGGAGCAAAGGTTTATTGCAAGGGCCAATCAAGGAGAATGGGTGGCTCATGCTCAAAAAGCCCAGACTAGGGGCTTCCCTGGTGGCACAGTGGTTGAGAGTCTGCCTGCCGATGCAGGGGACATGGGTCCGAGCCCTGGTCTGGGAAGATCCCACATGCTGTGGAGCGGCTGGGCCCATGAGCCATGGCCGCTGAGCCTGCGCGTCTGGAGACTGTGCTCCACAATGGGAGACGCCACAACAGTGAGGGCCCCGCGTACTGCAAAAAAAAAAAAAAAAAGCCCAGACTCTTTGATGGTTTTCCTGGAAAAGTTTTTATAGGCAAAGTTTAGGGGGAGGTATGCAGGGCGTGTGGCCTTCATCTGATTGGTTGATGGTGAGGTAACAGGGTTTTGGTCCAGGAATCTCAATCATCAGTCTTCTGGTTTCAATCAGTCTGGGGTCTATGTCCTTGTGCTCAGCCTAAAGTTATCATTCTCCACCCGGGTGGGGACTTTAGTTCCTGTAGAAGAACTCAGAAATATATATCAGATTGTTATGTATATCCCTTGAAGAGGAACCAGGACCCTGCCCCATCACTGCACTATTGTTTCTTGACTGCCTTTCCTTTGTTTCTGCATTCCCTCACTCCTCTAATTAGTAACTGTTTGAATCTGCCCTTTGGAACTCAAGGAAGGTCTAGGAGGTTGAAACCTTTTCCTACAAACAAGAAATGGGGGGCACGGAAAGGCTTTTGTATCTGGGAGGGCCCCACGGGGTCCTGCTTGGTTTCAGTACTGTGAGTGGCATATCTATGTGCTTAAGAATCATAAAAAGCTGTAAAAAGTTAGGTTTAAATTTTATAATAGCAATATAAGTGAAAAACTATTTTATTAAAACGTGGCTATTTGGACAGTGGAACTGGGCTTTTGTTGCTTATTTGATTCCACACTTTTTAAAAGACCACTGTTATTTCAATTTCTTTCCACCTTGGTGGAAGTTTTTTAGAGATTTTCAAGTTTAACAAATATTAGTGAATAAAGTATTTTAGAAGAGGTTAATATAAAATCTTATAACTTTAAGTAAAATCTATTTTAAGACATAGCTCAATCTATGATATTGCATCGTCTGAAGAACAAAGTCTAGATTCTTTTACATGTTTACAAAGGAATAAATTCAATGTTTGTCATTTATCACCAAGCAATCTGGATTGGGTCCCAGTGACTATAAGACATCGCTTAAGTTGTTTCCATTTCAACTGGCTCTTAATAAACAATTCAGTTATCTTAAGTGATATTGGAAATTGTTAATGGCATAAAGAAGGTTGTCATTAAATATAAACCAATAGGCTGAATTCCTATTGAGGCTAGGCCCTAACATAGGATAAGAAGTAATAGGAAATGAATTCGGGTACAGAGAAAAGGTTAACAAAAGAAGATAGATCATGAGAAAACCGATTCTCTAGGGAGCATAGGCATTTACATTTTAAGGGAGGACGTTAATACCAATTATGTGTCAGACATAGGCACTGACAATGCAAGGATACGTAAAGCATCCTCTCTGAATTCTCAGGTCTTATAATTTGAGTTTCTCAAATCACCCTGCTAGCATGATTATTAAAATGCAGATTTCTCAATGCAACCTATAGCTTAAAGTAAAATGTAGCTTATCTCTTTGATTTGGACTCTGACTATCAGTGCATTTTATAAACTTCCCAAGTGATTTCCTTGCATTCTGGTCTAGTTTGGTAAACTATATTATCTTGGATTTTTGTTTGCTAAGGGAAATACCACTGAATTCTAGCAGCTCATAAGTACTGAGATCCATCTTGTGTTTGCAGAGAGGCAGGAGTTAGGCTGGAGTGGGATCAAACTTTTGAGTTTTGGGTACAGGCCAGTCAACATGAAAATAGCTAACAAAGGCATAAGAACACAAATTTAAAGTACCATAAATTTTAGATCAGCAAAGATTCTCTTCAGACAGAGAGAAATAGGAAATATATTTTCAAATGGATCCTGGGATTCTCCCTCTCTCCCCATTAAAGTCATTCAAGGAAATTATATGTTGGAGTTGTTTGTGTGAGTGGAGCAGTCTTGCAATATCTGGGTTGAATCAATTCATTTAACAAATTATGGTTGAGCATCTCTTATAGACGAGGCTCAGAAGACACAAATATGAATTAAGACTATAATCTTGCTCTCACAGAGCTCACAGTTTAGAGAATAAGATGGATATGGATACAAATATATTGAAATAAATGCTGATAGAGCTATAGAAATCACTATTCATTTATTCAAGCAACAAATTCATGGGGTGACTACTGGACACCAGGCACTAGATATACCATGATGAACAAAAACGTGGTTCCTGCCCATATGGATCTTTCATTCTGGTGGAGAAGGTAGACAATAAGTACGTAAACTAGTAACAAAATAGGTAATGACAAATTGTGAGAGTAAAGGAAGAAAACTGGGTGTATGGGATGGGGGTGGCTATGGAATTACTGGGGACAAAGGAACCATTTAAACATAATATTTAAAATTGAATTTCCAACTAGATTTCAAAAGAATTAGCTCTTAAGTCTGACAAGATATTTTCTGAGCTATTTATGTGTCAGTAGGCTGTCAAATGATTGTAGAGGTGATATCAGCTCTTTTCCTGTTGTCGTATTTGTAAATCAGCTAACTCCTGAAGTAAGCATCTGTGGCTGACAGTTCTGTGAGAGGAATGTTCTGACCATGTACTTTCATTTCATTCAGGTTAAGCTTACTTTTTTTTTAGACCAGCTGGGTATTATTGCTTATGTTTTTTTAAAGTCTTCATTTATACATACATAATCATTTATGTCCTCACAGCAATGGACTTGATATGTCTTCATGCCCAACACAACCTGGGCTTGAAGAGCAAGAAGATAAGTCAAATCTTAGTTAATTAGGGCTAGAAAAACAATATAACAGAAACCTCAGCTCTAGATATGTGAATAGATATTTCAATAAGAAAAAACGGCACAGATGTAGAGAACAAACATGGATACCCAGGGGGAAAGCGGGGGTGAGATGAATTGGGAGATTGGGATTGACATAAATACAATACTGATACTATGTGTAAAATAGATAACTAATGAGAACCTACTGTATAGCACAGGGACCTCTACTGCATGCTCTGTGATGACCTAAATGGGAAGGAAATCCAAAAAATAAGAGATATATGTATAGCTGATTCTCTTTGCTGTACAGTAGAAACTAACACAACATTGTAAAGCAACTATACTCCAATAAAAAATTTAAAAGAAGAAAAAATGGGCCCATGGAGAAATTGTTTACCATGTTGATGCCCCCGCTTCCATGAAATCACTTTGAGAAGTACAACATTCTACAAAATAGAAAATACCTAGATAGCTTAAAGGGAAGTTGGTGTTTTGAGCCACTGACATTAGAATAACAGATAAAATGATCCCAGGACATCTTCTTCAGATGCTCCCTCAAATGCAACCCCTCAAATGCAACCCCTCCCCCAATTGCACATGCAACCTCTACATATATCTATATGATGATTCTGTCATGTTCTACACTGTGTTATGATTTATTTGTCTATGTTATTCACAAGTACATAGCAATATGTGCCCTGTGTGAAGTGTATGTTCAAAATACTTGTTGAATGAATAAATTAATTTTGAAACACTAAGAATCATTGAACATAGTTATAATTTTGTGCATATGGGAATATGCTTTTTCATATACAGACTCGTGATAAAATAGTTGAAAATGCCCTTTGGTGGCAGGCAAGTCCAAGTTAAATCCTGTTTTGGGCGCTTATAAACAGTGCAACCTTAAGAAAGTTACCTAAATGATCTAAGCTTTAATTTCCTACTCTTTAAAATAGTGAAGTTAATAATAGCTATCTCTTAGGCCTGTTGTTGGTATTACCTTGAATATTACATAAAAATAACTTATTATACGGCATAGCACTCAAAATGGCACAGATTTTGTTTGTCAGCTAGGGAAAGTGCATTCTATAAAACATCTATAAGATATATTTATAGAGTGAATCATTTTAAAGCATATCTCTAAGATGTTTCCAAGTTCTTTGCATCAATAAACAAGTGTAAGTTCATCAGTACAAGGCAAGTTGTACTTGCCTACTCAGTACCTAGTAGACATTCAAGGAATGTTTTTTATGTGAATACGTGATTTTCCAGGTCTTGACCAGGTGGTTGCCTATGGATTGCACTTCTGAGGCATAAATTTAAATGATAAGTTTTGAAAAAACGTTGTATCAGGTAAAGTCTGCTGTATTCATGTTTTTATGACCTGTCAACAGAAAAATATTTTTTTAAATAAGTAAGGCTTGAAGCGTAAGAAAAACTGACCTATCAATGTAAAATGACAATTGAAGCAAAACATAAATGGCCCTTTGGTTAGTCAATAAAAATAGATGAGGAAACAGACAAGTGTCTAAAACTTCAAAGATAATGAAACTGTTCCTGACTCCCCTTCCAAGCTCCACTGCATCATTTTTAGATTTTTATTTTCATCTTGCTTATGTTTTTTCAATTCACAGCCTAAAAATGCCCATATTAAATCATCCCTACATATTTTCCCAATTCCCAACATAAACAAATCAAATGTTGCTTAGAAACGTTTACTATGCTTTGTTATTTACAACAACGACAAGCGCATTGAGTGCAATAAAGGCATGGAAACAAGCCTCCTTAATGGACACATGAAGCAGTTTATGACATTCAAATGGCATTCTTGAAAAAGGTGATAAGTTCATGAGAAAGCCCAGTGAACCTAGTTTTGTACTGCTAAATCCTTCCCTCAAATCTTCTTGACTTTCATTGATTAATTTATTCATTTACTTATCTATCTATTTATTCTGTATTTCATAAAACAAACAGATGTTTTGGATGTGCTTTTGACTTAATTCATTATTTTTGCTTGGGATAACATTTGATCCTAGTATGTTCAACGGAATGTTCCTATGTCGAAAGTCAGTATCTACTTTGTATGGATATTGCTCTTCATTTATGTGAAGCAAAGGAAAGAAGCTTACACAGATACTAAATACATATACATGTATAACAGCTCAGAGGCTATCCTTCATCTCCAATTGTTTTTTGTGTGTGTGTTTTTTTAGAAACACCAGACGCAGACACAGAGAAGGAAGTCCACTAAAAAATAAGTGATTTTTCATTACTTTTAGAAAAAGTTTTGGGAACCCAGAACCCTTGCCTTTCTTCCCCCACCCACGCCCCACCCATGATCAGAGCCGCTTGTGAAATGTTACTAATTCCATACTCTTAGAAAAAAAAGTAATAAACTTCCTTGACAAGACTGCTGGAGATCATTATGAAAAATGTTGCAGAAGGAGGAACAAACAGTATGTGTACACAAGCCTGAGTATTGATGTAAGAAGAAAAAATTGTACAGCTTCATCTTGGTCATTGTGACATAGTTTAACTTGATATCTGTCAAGGCTTTTGGTTAAAATATTGTAGGAGAGACTACTAAGAGTGAAAAAAATCTATGAAAGCTGTTTCTTTTCTCCCTGAAAATAAAGGGCATCAAGTGTGAAGTTATTTATCGACATAATAAAATGCCTTAAAACGGTGCTGTAGTTATGCAGAAACATAAACAGTTTGCCATCAGAACCTATAATTTGCTTAAAGATAACAAAAGAAAAATCGTAGTCAATTATATGTCTTATCAGGTTACAAACAGTAAATATCCTTACAAAATGCACCTGAAAATCACTAATTAAACAGAGCATCACAGTTTTAGTCTCTGAGGCTACATCGTTTTCTCCATATTTTCTATCTCATTTATAACTACAAATGTATTGGAGGCAAGAATCTACAGTAGAAGATTGTGACATGCAGTTGAAGGATACAAAGTTTTTTTTAATTGTATAGTATTTACCTTTTGCAAAGTTAAAAACACTAGATTTATCTAACATTTTTGAAATTCAGTTCAAATGGACTTAAACATGAAATGAAGTAATAGAGATGTGTCCAAGTATCTGTTCACCAAACCAGCATTTATGGAGCACCCACAGTGTACCAAGCCTTGTGAAAGGCCCTGGGTATCCAGGAACAGCAGGACAGAAATAGACCTGCCCTCACAGAGTTTACCATGTGGTAATAATAGCTTACATTTCTATTGTGCTTCAACAATATATAAGGCATTTTTACAAACATTTGTCTTATCTACTTCTTATCCCTTGAGATAAGTGTTATTATTCCCAGCATATAAATGAGATTATTGAAACTTGGACATTTTAAGCCTGGGAGATTCAGAGAAAACTACAAATACGTGTAGAGGATATTCAATCACAAAAATAGCCATTTATATTTTATTTCACTTAATGGTTCTTTCAATAAGATTTCAATCAGGAGACAAGAAGCCCACAGTAATTTCAACAGGGAAAGTTTAAAATAAGGAATCGTCAGCTATAGCAGGAAATGGGAGCAAAAGGTGTTCAATATAAAGGATTAAAGAAAACTCTAAGGAATACAGAAATAGCAGATATAGAGAGCAGCCACGACCTCTAGGGATAACACAGAGCACCCAAGAAAGAAACAAATATGGAAAGGGGCCTCTGCCCTAATGAAGCTGGGATCCAGACCTCAGGGCACTACTGTGGCCCACTGGATGGCAGAAAAGTTCATCGAGGCTCTGCACTGGGAAAGTGGGAAATCACCTTCTGGGTTGCTGAGGGAGGTACCATGGAGAGATGCCATATGCTGCTGGCCACAGAGCATTACAGGAGCCTGCCAGGAGAGAGGATGCGCAGAAACCAAGAACTGTTTCTCTTCCAGATCCCTCCAGGGTTCTCTACTGATGAAGCTTACCATCTTGCGAACTGGCAAGGGAGAAACGTTCCAGTATCACAAACAGAGCCACAGAGGGTAGATTTGGAGCTTAGAGGAATAAAATGATAAGTGACACGTTGGTATATCAAGAACATTTAGATGAGTTATATCATATCATTTATTTGTCACAATTCACTAAGGGGAGACATATTTTATTCTTATGTCATGGATGAAGTCATTTAAAAATATCTTTCCTGTATTTGTTTTAAAAGATAAAGAACTATGAGATTAAACATTTTGCCCATTATTATAAGGAGTAAAACTTACAACCTGGTAATCGAAAGCATTGAATTTGGCACCAGCCTGGTCCAATTTCTGACTGTTAGACTTTGGGGAAAATATGTTGGGAAAAATATTTAACCTCTCTGTGTTTCTGTTTCTTCATTTAAAAAACAAACAAAACACAGAACTTACTTCATATATTTCTTATGAAGATTATGTTGGATGATGTTTGCAATGTGTTTGGAATGTAGCTGTCACATACATAATGCTCATTTGTAGACTACTGTTGTTATTATCATATATTATTGAGTTACTTCTTCCATTAAAAAATCTTAAATATGTAGGATAAAGAATAAAAATCTATAAGCATCCCGGGAAGAAAATCCATCATATACAAAGCAACATTGTCAAGCTGCACTGAATTTTTCTCCAACCTGTGCAATGCTAGAAAACAGTAGAATGGCATGTGCAGGTCTTGGGGAGAGGTGATTATTAATAAATAATTCTCTAAGCAATCTAGTTGTTTCTAACATATATAGGAAACAGAAAAATAAGATATTAAAAAATTAGATTTAAAAAATCTGGCTACAAAAAGTTCTTCCACTTGTAAATGTATATTGTCCAATGGCAAATGACAGCACGTTTCTTATTTTTAAAAAAATTTAATGGGGTTTATTGTTTTGTTCTTGTTGTAAATATAATATGGATTTCCCATTACAAGATAGAGAAAGTTTAAAATAAAATAAAATAAATATAAAATAAAATAAAAATAAAAATTACTGATATTCCTACCCAGCGAGAAACAGGTGTATTTCCTCCTAGTTTTTTCCTCAATGGATTACATGTAAATAAGCATATATAAATATACATTTTTAGGAATTAGCATTCTACTAGCTGTGTAGTGGTATTCTATATTCTACAAGATGTGTGGTGGTATTTGATTGTGTTTTTATTAGTTATAGTAATTTCTGAAGGTTTTTAAATATATAGTAATGCTATTTGAATAATGATAATTGTACTTCTTCCTTTCTAATCATTTTGTCGCATATTTCTTTTTCTTGTCCTATTACACTGGCAAGACATTCCAGCATGATGCCAAGTGGAAGGGATGAGAGTAGACATCTTCATCTAATTTTTAATAAAAACAAAGCATTCACTTTTTATCATTAAGTGTGATGTTGGCTATAGCATTTTATATACATGCTGTTTTTGAAGTTTAAAAACATTTCTTTTTGTTCTTAATTTGTTGAAAGTTTTTAATCATGAAAGGATATTGAATGTTGTCAAGTATGGTTCTTCAGTTACTGGAATGATAAATTACTTAAAAGTTTTTTTAATCTACAATTATGGTGAATGACATTATCTACTTTGGAGATGGAAATGGATTTGCATCATTGCTCACGAAAAAATAAAGCAAATGCAGACCATTGGGTATATAATTCTCCTATTCATATAAAAAAGGAAAGTATGGAGATTATATATATATATATATATATATACATACACACACACACACACACACACACACACACACACAGACATATTTTATGCATATATTATCACTCACATACGTGTCCTGTTATGTACAGAGAACATTTCAGGATAACGAAAAACTTAACAACAATCTGTTGCCCATATGCAAAAGGTCTGGGTATCTAGGCTAGGAGAAAGGTTTTATTTTATGCCTACTCTCTTGTGCTATGTGAAATGTTGACCATATATGACTTTGAAAAAAATACATGCCTCTATTTATTATGGTTATTTATTGCATTTAGGCTTAAGTATTTTATTAGCTTAGAATATATTTTGAAGTAAAGTATAAGGTGAGACTTTGAAATATTTTTTTTCCAATTATTTAGTTGAGTTTATTCTGGAGAATTAATTCCATTTTGTTATGCTTGATTCAGAATAGTTATTTTTATTCCACTAAAAGGAATATTGATTTCAACAACAAATTCACTGTATTTGAATTAATATAGCTTTGTAAATTGAAATTTGTTTTGGGGCTAGTGTGCCATATTGATTTATCATGTTTTTTACCTCTTTTATTAAATTTTTGTGTACATTTTTCTGATGAAATTTGGTCACCACCTTAAGGTGTGTACCTTGACCACTCAAATTAAAGTGTTTTCTTTTTCATACCACTGATTTCTTCTTTTTCATAAACTTATCCCTCTTTATGCAGTATATATATTTGTGTATTTACTAGGGCCCATGGATTTTTGTTCATCCTATAAACACTATATCTAGACAGCACTTGATACACACCTGCTCTATAAATATCTGATGACTGACCTACTCAATGAATGAATGCATGTGTGAGTGATTGAATAAATTCATCAAACTCCAAAAAAAACACTCGATTTTATTTCCCCTGCTTTTCTCTACTCTTGACATTTAATGTGACATAATTTATTTTAATCTATGATTAGAGCTCTGAATTATTACATTATTAAGATAAGCTGTCATGAATACTAAAAATATATTATTTTCCATATACATTTTTCAAAGATTTTGGGGGAGTTTACATTCAATTTTGTAACTGCATTTACAATATTTGTTTACTTTTAATTCAAATAATAAGTCTTTTATACAATAAATTTCTCATTCTTTTATTCTTGATGTTGAATCACCTTTTGTAGGCTTGTAGATATATTTTAGTTGCTTCCCTACTGAGGATATAGTAACCATTTTCTTTGAGAAGTTTTTTATATATTGAAAAATATATCTCTATGTGCCTCATACGTGAATAACAGGCACTTGTCTATAATGAGAATTCTTCATTCAAATCTATGTCCATCATAAAAACAAACAAAGCAAAACACCTCATATACAACATTCCACTCTATCATAATACATAATGTCTCAGTGAAGAACTCTGAGAACAGCTTGTCTTTTTCCTTATTCATTATTTTTTATCTTTAAAATTCAAAAATTTATAAGGGCATATCCAGGTATCTTGATGAGCCTTTGGTTTTTTTCCTCTCAGATCTTCAGCTTGAAAACTTTTTCTTTTCTTTTAAATTTAATTATTTATGTACTTGCTATTTTTCTCTTTCTTCCCCTGAAACAGTTGTTTCTTTGATCATATCTCTACCATTCGTATCCATGATTATCTAGGCCATCATTTTCATCTCTTTGATTTTGCTCCTGCATTACAGAAAAATTTCTCAAATCTTTCCCCACTTCATTGATTCAATTAATTTTTTTCATATGTGCTCTTTACTATCTCAAATGCTACTTTAATTTTCTATTGAATTTTGCATTTTCTTACAAACAGTTTTAGTCTTCACTTTTTCCATTCTTTTCATTCCATCCCATTCTCTCCTTAATAGCACCTATTATGGTTTTGTAGAGGCTTCTCCTCCTGAATATTTTTGAGAACATCAAGAATATAAGTGTAAATTTTTCAGCTATTTCAAAAATCAACTAATTTTAAAAAACTGTGTTATCAACTGGCCTCATCAAGTCAGTGCCCTTTGCCTTCTTCTAGCAGTGCCTCCTTATGACATCTTGACTTATTTACTTTACTTGCACTGTGTTGAGATTGATTCAGGCTTGCCATTTCCTTCAGATAGGGTAGGTGAATTTTTTCCTTTTCTGCCATCACAGAACACTTGGCTCTTATAATTTCTCCCATAATTTTTCCTTTTTGTCTCTGAACCACATCTAAAATCTTTAATTTTGGGTCCTATCCAAATTTGCTGAATAGAGGTTGAAACTTTTACCCCATACCTTACAAAATTAACTTAGGTTATCAGATACAGTGTGTAAATTTGCTTTTGCATGGTGCAAAGCATGAAAAATTGTACAAAGTTCCATCATCTACTCTCTAAAGTGCTTCTTTAGGAGCCTAAAATCCACCCCATTTCTCCCTTCTGAGAGATGTAGTGCATGTATTGACATATATACAGAGAGGGGTAGGAGTGGAGATGAGTCAGGGCTATAGCTCAGGTTGGCCCAGAAGTATTTCACATGGTACTGAGGGAAGACCTCCTAGTTTTGGTCAGAGCAACATGAGGCTGTGGACTGAGTCAGTCTTTCCCTCTTACTTGAGAAAATTGTGTCCACTTCTGATTCAGAGAGTTCACTATGCAATGTGTCATCCAAAATTGTGATTCATGTTTGTCGCTCTCAATCATAACCATTATTGGAAATTCTGTACAAATGTCAGAGTATTTTCTCTTCTTCCTCCTTTTCTCTTACTTTTTTTTTTTAATTTTTTTTTTTTTTTTGCGGTACGCGGGCCTCTCACTGTTGTGGCCTCTGCCGTTGCGGAGCACGGGCTCCGGACGCGCAGGCTCAGCGGCCATGGCTCACAGGCCCAGCTGCTCCGCGGCATGTGGGATCTTCCCGGACCGGGGCACGAACCCGTGTCCCCTGCATCGGCAGGCGGACTCTCAACCACTGCGCCACCAGGGAAGCCCTTCTCTTATTTTTTTAATCTCCTTCATCTTCTCTCTTACACAAACATAAAATCACATTAATACTCTCTCTCTTTCATTACTGTATTAGCAATTCATGCTATTTTGTGCTGCTTTTTATTTTTTCTTTTTTACCATTTTACTTGACAGTTAATAAAAATCCTATTAGGAATGTCTAGTCCTCTGTCATTTTTTAACCAGGTAGCACCCTAATTTTAACTTACCCTTTTCTGGTTCAAATCTCATAGATTCCCTAGAGTTCTTTAATTCATCCCTGTCTTTGTTATAAGGAGCATGTTTTATACAAATTATATTTAAAGGGTAGGGATGATTCACATACTGAAGTACCTAGTAATGAACGTTTTTCTTTTTCTTTTTTATATTGGGAGCCAGGTCACTAGACATCCCCCTGTATGCAGACCCTGATGGTGAGTCAAGAAGGTCCACATTTGGCCTATTAGGTGATTCCACATCCCTGTTTGCCCTGGACTGTTTCAGATTGTGCTGTTGTGTTAGCATAATTATTTATAGTGTTCCTTTCACTCTCTAAAGCATCCTGGTTTGCATCATCGTACATAAGACTATGAGATACAATTAAAATGTGAGTCATATATGCCTGAAAGACTTACTCATGCTTCCTTAATATTGTGATGTAATTTTTTAAATTTTATTTATTTATTATTTTTGGCTGTGTTGGGTCTTTGTTGCTGCATGTGGGCCTTCTCTGGTTGCACAAGTGGGGGCTACTCTTTGTTGTGGTGCACGGGCTTCTCATTGTGGTGGCTTCTCTTCTTGCGGAGCACTGGCTCTAGGCTCACGGGCTTCAGTAGTTGTGGCGCATGGGCTCAGTAATTGTGGCACATGGGCTCTATAGCGCAGGCTCAGTAGTTGTGGCACATGGGCTTAGTTGCTCTACGGCACGTAGGATCTTCCTAGACCAGGGCTCAAACCCATGTCCCCTGCATTGGCAGGCAGACTCCTAAACCACTGCACCACCAGGGAAGCCCCTTGTGATGTAATTTTTTTTTTTTTTTTTTTTTTTGCGGTATGTGGGCCTCTCACTGTTGTGGCCTCTCCCATTGTGAAGCACAGGCTCCGGACGCGCAGGCTCAGCGGCCATGGCTCATGGGCCCAGCCGCTCCGCGGCATGTGGGATCCGCGGCATGTGGGATCTTCCCGGACCGGGGCACGAACCCGTGTCCCCTGCATCGGCAGGCGGACTCTCTTCCCTGTGCCACCAGGGAAGCCCCCTTGTGATGTAATTTTAATGGAATTGAGCAAGTGAAAATTACAGTTAATTAAATTCAGCCATAATTTAGTTACTAATACCCTAATCCTGCTTGCATGACAACTGAATGGGTCATGCCATCAACAATGTTCAAAGCAGATTGTTAAACTCTAATTGGTGGATTAGTACTTCATGTATGCTAGATAATAATGTAGAATTTGAGACTATATAATAATTCAAGTTCTTTAATTCTAAAAATTTTAGACTTTTTGTTCTTTAATTCTAGAAATCTTAGATTGGCCCCATTGGTCCAGGGACTATATAGCAGGTAACTGAAGTACAATTGTCCCAGCTTTAAAGTTCTCGCTCATCCACTCTTTTTGTCTTTGGAGTGTCCACTGATTGATCGTTCACTTTGCTTGCTGCCATGTACAAAAGGCCTTGCCAGAGCCTACGTAATTTGAAGGCCTACACTGTGCCTTAGCCACAGTATTTATCAATAGGTGAAAGAGGTGACCCCTCTCAAAGCATATCATTCAGGATATGTAATAGCGATTGGATAGAATTTTTAGATTAAGGTCAGGATAAATAATATATCCCAAATAATCCAAACATATGAAATCAACAGAATTGAGTCTAATTCCCAATGATGCTGATTAACTTTTGTCTTTGAAGAAGTTACTTAACTTTACTCACCCTCAATTTCCTTCTATGAAATGGTGATAATACCAAAATCTTGGGGTTGTTGTAAGAATAAAAGAAAATAAATGTAAATCACCCTGGCACAATTCTCTTATAAAGTATAGATTTATTATTAAGGGAAAATTAAAGGAAGAAGAGAGATTCACTGCTTTTCTTGGAAATTTTTAATATTAATGAACAAGAAAAGAAAGTGAACCAAATGAGTTCCTAGATGGTATCTTTTTTGTTAAGGAGAATAGGCTTCAACCTACAAATGGTACCAGCAAAAGTAGAAAAGGGAATAAATTCAAGATTACTGATGACCTAGTAAAGAAGCACAGAGAATTTTGAAATCCCCTAATCAGATACATTTTATTTCAAGTCATCAAGAATATCTACAAATGTAGATACATAAATGGATCTAAACTCATATATCAGTTTCCCTTCAGAGGGAGATCTTTAGCAGGAGTATGACTTTATATATGTTAGTGGCTCCATTCTGTTAAATATCCTTTATCATTAACTTAGATAACACATATATTGCCTTGTGAAGAGAACAACTATGCTTGATGGCAGAAACGAGCTGGAATAATGGAATGGAATCATTGCCATTCGCTTAGGCATAAACTAAACAATTATAGGAGAATGTGATGTGGCTTGTCAGTAATATATGCAAAAAAGACAGATTTTAATGGACGATAGTTATATGATTCAACAATGTCATATTGCTGCAGAAAACCCTGTGAGCACTTTTTGATATTCAATATAAAATATCCAAACCAAAGCTTTCTATTTTTTATTCACCTGTCTTCCAGATTACTAATCTTGTCTTTTGGTGTCTCCCATTTGCTATTAAACTATCTCTTGAGTTCTTAATGTCTGATATTGTATTTTTCAATACTGGAATGTCCATTTCATTATTATTTTGTAAGTTTAATTTTATTGTGAAATTCTCCATCTTCATATACTTCATATACTTTCTATGTTATTTCTTGTATTTTCTTAAATATATAAATCATGATTATTTTAAAGTCCTTATCTGCTAATTCAAACATCTATACCATCTGCTTTTTCTCCCTTTTTTTTTTTTTTACTTGTAACTAGCAACAGTGTTCTGTCTCTTTGCGTGCCAGGTATTTTGTTTTAATTGAAAGTCAAGCATTGTGTTTTCAAAAAGCAAAGGTGGAAAAGCTCCAGATGATATACTTTCATCAGAGAGGTTCAGCCTGTCCTCTGCTAGGCAGATAGAGTAGAGGGGGTAGTGGGGCTGACCACTTTAAGTTTTCTTTGAGAATCTGTCAGATTCTATCTCTGCTCTACTTTTCAGAGGTCTTCAGCTTGGATATGTAGCCTCACACCCCATGAAGCTTCCGAATTTGGCAAATGTCTTGAGGGGGAGACTGGCTATGGCTGAGTCTACTCAAGTCACCACTTTTATCACTCCAAGCCCGATCAGGTCCCCAACTTTGCTGTTTCACCTCTCTCCCACCTTCTAGGGGCTGAAACAGGATCCTCACTCAGCCTCCAGCTCAGCCCACACTATCAGCACCACTAGGAACAAAGTTATCTCAGATTATTTTAGAGTCAATTTTCCTTTCCTTTGAGGACTTTCAGCTGTCACCTGTCCTCCCAGTAGACCTTTGTCTCCTAAGTATTATGAAAATGCGGGCTATTCCACTTTAATTCTCTGTGTTTGGGCTTATGACTGTAGCCTGCTTTGCTGTGAAATTTTGAAACTTAGCAAATATCTTGGGGAGAAAAACGAATTTGAGGTCCTGCTACTCTCCAATTTTGTTACTCCAGTCCCATGTAACTGCCAAAAGTTTTGCTGTTCTTTTGTCCCCCAGCAGCAGTTCTCTTCCTGAGTTGAGCCTGGATTCTCAGCCTCTATCTGCATCCGGAAATGAAAAATAACCTCCAGGGACAGCTTCAGATTCTTAGCTCTTAGTCTTGCATTTCCTGAATTGTGCTCCCTCTGGTGCTTATTGTTTGGCTGATCCTTGATACCTTACATATATTACTTTTGTAACTGATTCAGCTTTTCTAATTTTTCTCAGTGGGAGCATTGGCCTGATGCTAATGACTCCATCTCACTAAAAGCAACAGTCTTATGTAGGTTTCAACTGAGTACAATACAGGCTTTAATAGGTAGAGGTATCTAGGCTCTGTGAAGGTAAAGTATGTTTATGGATTGGATAGGGAACAAAATTTTCCACTTAAACTTTCCAAGATTTTTGATACAAGGAATAAACTTCTGGATCTTTCTACCTATTTAGCTAGCTGTCATCCATCTACCCATTCATCCATCCATCTATCCACTCCTCCATCCATCTTTCTTTCAGAGTAATTTCATAGCAATTAGTTAGATTGTTACAAAATGAAGAATGAAAATCAGTGTCTGAAACAACTGAAATAACAAATGGTAAGAATCTAGGTGCTGACATTTTCATTGTCTTCATGACTAAAATGAATAAACCGAATTGTATGATAGCTAGCTAATTCTATAACTGAAAAACTTTGCTTGATCTTACGTTAGTTAATTTATGCATACTACCTTAGATCTAACATTTATTGCTCTTAATCCATACCACCTATTTTATAATGTTTCAACAAGGATTCTTTTCCTATCCATTTTTTTTTTCTTTTAACAATGCATAGGGCTTCCCTGGTGGTGCAGTGGTTGAGAGTCCGCCTGCCGATGCAGGGGACATGGGTTCGTGCCCCAGTCCAGGAAGATCCCACATGCCGTGGAGCGGCTGGGCCCGTGAGCCATGGCCGCTGAGCCTGTGCGTCCAGAGCCTGTGCTCTGCAACGGGAGAGGCCACAACAGTGAGAGGCCCGCATAACGCAAAAAATAACCAACAACAACAATGCATAATCATTGAGTTTTGGGATGATTATAAACATTAGAAAATATGAAAAAATAATTTTATTTATGTATGTATTTAAATCAAATATATTTCTGTCCTGAAAGGGCAGAGAACAGAAAGTTTGAAGAAAGGTTATCTTGAATGAAACTTAGAGAAACAAGTGAAGAAACCTATCACTACAATGGAAGGAGAAGGCAGGCAGTTTTAAGTAAGAAGGGAAAATAAGAAAGCTACAAGTCATATTCTTGAGTAATTATCAATATTTTGAAAGACTAGAACCATGATAAGCATCATTAGCACCTATATGCAAATACCAGATTAAATTTAACTATATTTACATTGTGGGTCGATCTCCTCATGACTTAAATCGAACTATTGTGATCTTAGATCAGTCTAATGTCATTTTCTTATCCATATAGCAGGATAAAGTCATAATAATAATTTTTATTACTTTAAAATAAATATTTTGTCCTAGATTTAGACTTTCATGAGTATTACCTATATATTATGACATTTAATCCTCACAACCACCATTTAAAGTAGGTAAACTTAGTCCTGTTTAGTTATAGAGAAGTAAAATGAAGCATAGACAACATATGAAATTTGCCAGGTCATAGGGTTTAGTTAGTGTCAAAGCTGTGTTAAAATCCTGTGATCTAAAACAACACCGTCCTATAGAATTTTCTGCAATAATGGAAATGTTCTATCTGCACTGTCTAATACATAGCCACCAGGCACATATAGAAATTGAGTACTTGAAATGTGCCTTGTACAATTGAGGAAATGAACTCTTAATTTTATTTAATTTAATCAAGTAAAATTTAAATGGTCACATGTGTCTAGTAGCTACCACACTGGACAGCACAACTCTAAACTAATTAGATTACATTGGCTGCTGGCCCTGAAAAATCTTGTGAAGTGTACAAGAACACCATTTTAGGAGCTTTTTCTTAATCAGCTGGAACATCACTCCTTGACCTACTTTTAATAGAAATCAATATTGTATATGGAAAAAAATGTAATGTATATACTGGTCTTTATTAGTAAATAATGTGGTAAATAGCTTACTTGTAAGCATTTGTATGAAATAAACAGTATGTAAGTCAGGTGCTCTCTTTAAGTCAAAGGGCAATTTTCTCTTTCTTTATTTGGGCTTGCTGTGAGGGCATTAGTATACATACTTAAGCCCACGTGAGGAAAATAATAGAAGAGAGGAAAGATAGGGGAAGCTGGTTGTTTTATATTTACTTAGAATGTATTAGATGTTGGCATTATGGAGCTAAATGGCGAGCTCTCCTACTTCCTTCCGGGTCAGGTCTGCAGGGTGTGCTGAATAAGCAGGGTGGCAGCAAAGGACACTTAATATGATTCTTTCAGGAGCATGTGAGGTGACTCCTGTCCCTTGCCTGCTGTTCCTCCTGCCAAGTGATTTTAAGCTAATATTAATGGGCAGGAATCACACAGTAGGTATGCCCTTTATTCTCTCTAGAATGCCTTATCACTCCTTCCTTCTTCACTTTTTGTCCAAAAGAGCACTTTCTTTACTTATATAAACATCACAATAGTGTTCTGCTTTATATGTGAAGTCTCAAAAAGCAAACTAATATTTTCCATGCCTAAGAACATTCTCTAAATAAAAACAGCGTTTCCACTTCCTGAGAACCCAAATTCCATCAGAATAAATTGGAACATTCTCTCTGTGCTTTATTTTCAGATTCTTGACTCTTAAAGATTGAAATTATTAAAACAAATGCAAGTAATTAAAGAGCTTTCATTCCTCTTTTTCCTCATCAGTGCTGGTTATATTTTAGGCTTTGTTCAGAAGGTCAGAGTTGGCTCGATGGTCATAGCTGTGGAAGGGAGTTTGATTGACTGCACATGTGCTAATACTATGCATACATTATTGAGGGCACTACGAGGCAGAGTGCCCTCAGAGAACACTTCTGAAAAGAGTAGTTGACTCAGGCCCCACCTATACAGAGCTCAGTTCCTAAAAATAGGTGCTAAGTTGCATCCTTTAGATGCAGGGCTGAAATAAATTCAGCCGTCCCATCTACTCTCTTGATAGACCCTTCAGTGGAGCTGGCCTCCACTCCACCGACTGCTTTCAGGGGACTGGGAAATTTGCTGTACCAAGGAGGAAACTAGTCTGTGAAGAACTGTAAAGATATATGACATTTCCACGAACTTGGGGTTAAGTCTAAATATTACAAAAGGTATGTGTTATATAGTCATTGATACTCTACTTCCAGAGTTGTGATATGTTCTTGCTGATTGCTTAAGATCAATGAAGACCACAGGTCAAATTGTAACTGTCATCACAGCAAATATTCAATTGGATTTTGTAGAATTGTTAGCATTTTTTATTTTTAGTATTGAAGAGATATGAACCAAACTTGATAAACAGACATCAATGAAAATTATACTTCAATTTATAGCTAAAAGGGAAAACTGACAAAATTAGTTTATCTTTTATGAGCATAAATTGATAATGTACACAATGAATATGTTTGAAACTCTAATCTATATTTCCTTTTTTTTTTTTTTTAACTATACTTCTTAAAATTTGCTGAGGGAAAGAAAAAGTTGAAAATATGCTCAACTGTTGCAGCTTGCTCAGAGAAATGTATAAAATGTATTCTTTCTCCAGCCTTAGTTTGATTTTGTGCTTCTTGCCCCAGCCAGTCTCATCTCCTCTGGGAGTATTACTGGAATAAGGATTAAAGAATCAGGTTCTTACATGTTTTGCAGAATTAAGAAAAGCACTGCCGGTTGGATCTGCCGGGCCTAATTATAGTAACTACAAACTTAAAGAGAGAAGCCTGAGATTTTACTTTTAAAATAACATGGCCTGTATACTGTTTCAAATGAATTTATTCTATCTTCAGTTGCCTATGAACACCTTAATTTGGTCCTGTTGTGCCTTAAATGTCTAGATGTTAGAGACTGAAGTGATTTGGAAGAGGCATTATAACAGAATCTCTTACGACACTAACTAAAAGCAAGGACACTTTAAGATTACATAATACAGGGTTTAAATTTAGCCAGCTGGTGCTGAACTGAAAGATGTTTTATTTTTACCAGAACTCTATTTGGTCACTGAGGAGCTGGAGTTTGTTTGAATTATTTAAAAATTTTATGTGCAGGGTGCCAAAGGACGAGTAAAATATTTACCTCAGCTACATTCAGAGCCCTGAATTTTAATATGAGCACCAGTTTTGAGTTTTAGAAGCTATTACCATTGAGTGGCAAAAATATTGGATAAAAAAATGGGAGAGTGTTGAATTCTGTGCTTAAATATTTCTCTACCTCTCTGCCTAATCTTTGAATCTTTTACCTTTTTTACTGTTAACATGTAAATGAACAGCTAGATCCATTTTTTAAAGTCATTCAGCATTTCAGATGCCTACAATGTGGCAAAGTGCCAGCTGTTTGGGGAAAATGTAGTCTGGAGTTTGCAGTAAATATTTCTGCATGCAGTGTTGTGCATCTTTTAGATACAACTTCCCTCAACCACCTGAAAAATAAAAGTAGATATTCTAATGAACACAGAGAGTTTTACTTCAGAAAATGTCAGGCGGGCCTCAAGTCTTCAGTGATTACAAAGGAAGAGAGGGTTGGTTGTCTTTCCTCAAGTTTACTTTTGGGTAAAAAACTCCACAAAGTTCATAGATAGTTTACTATTGTTTACCATTGGTAGCTGTCTACTATTCAGTCACTTCCAGTATTTTGCCTCTCACTTACATTTACCACAATTGAAAAACTTCTGCATATCAGTATTCGTTTTATTCGTTTGGTAAAATATGACTTATGATGAGACAATTTGGGGTTGGGCCCCCATGATAACCTTAGAACTGGAAACTGATACTTCCTCTCTTCTCTCTCTCTCATGCATACACATAAGTCTGGGCAGTAAGAGACCATTTTGTAACGCTTGTTTGTTAGCTTGGAGTCACCTCTAGATTCAGTAATTTACAGACCAGGCCAGAAACTTAATCAGTACTTGGCAGTGTAATTCCCAGATTTCTGATTGAACAATATGTGAGGGATAGAACTTAAATGACATTATGTTGTCCTTTTTATTTGCTTCCCACCCCCTCTTTTAAAAGCGTTCAAGTTACACTTTGAAATTTAATTAAATTGTAATTTTTTTTTCCCTGCTACTGAGACAAACACTTGCTCATTCAAATTATAGGTTCATCCTTTGCAGAATGTGGGTAACATCAGACTTTTCTGATTCAGGAATAACTTTTTTTAGAACACTGATTGATTCAATATAAGTACATGGTTTTTATGTGACTGCATGATATGTTGTATTGTTGTTGTTTTTTCCCTGACACCAAATGCATGGTATTTTCTGACACCAACCAATTCTCCAATTCTCTGACACCAGCGGGGTGTACAACAATTCAGTTCCATTCTCACATTAACTTCCAGAGTTAGAGCAGAACCCACCGATTGCCCGCACTTCAGACACTAACTCAGGAACAGCCAAATGGAAGAGATTCATAGAGTAATGGGCAAGGGGGGCACAGAGCTTCCATGCACTCTCTGGGCTCACCACTCGTCAACATGTTCACCAACCGGAAGCTCACTAAATCCTGTTGTTTAGAATTTTTGTTGAGATTTCATGATGTGGGATGATCGGCTGAATCATTGGCCATCGTTAAGTAGGTTCAATCTCTAACCCCTCTCCCCATTTCCAAGGTGGGAAGTGGGGCTGAATATTCAGACTCTAATCGCTTGGGTGTTTTTTCTGGCAACCAGGCCCCATCCTGAAGCTATCTCTATTTCTCCCCCGACCCCACATAAGGCCAGGAATTAGCTCATTCACTAGCATACCAAAGACAACATCACTCAGGAGTTTTGAAGGGTTTTAGGAGCTCTGTGCCAGGAACCAGGGACAAATCCCAAATACTTATTGTATTATATCACATATATCCACAATGTTACTTCTCCGTCTATGAAACGCTACCTATAAACTCCAGAGTAAACGTTTCATCCAATTTATTTTCCTAATCATTGGAATCCTTCTTTTGCAAATTTAACTAACCTGAGTACTTCTCCATTTGTACAATATAATCAGGAAAAGCACAAAGAACAACGATAATCAGCCAGTGTAAAGAATAAAGGTTTTTTTTTTCCTTAAGAATTGAGAATCAGCAAATTCAATGAGTTATTTGTATCAGTTTGGAGACAAGAAACGAGAGTATTGCTATATTTAATGACTCTTGGGACTTTGTGGGCATACATGATGGCATAAAAATAATCTGGCAGTGAGCAGTGCAATAGGTAATCCAAATTCCTGGTAGAGTGGCTGTACTTCTTAAAATATCACAAAGGATAAAAGGAATTTATCACATAGATAACACAAAGAACCTCAGTGTCTATTTGATTTAACACCTTTAAGTTCTAGATAAGAAAACTGAGCCACAGAATATTAACTAGTAACTTACAAGGTTTAGACAGAGAGAACTAGAAACCAACTCTCTTGACTTATATTTCAGTGCTATGTGTCATTCTGCAAAGCTTTGTGCCGTATCACCCCAACCTTACTCCACCCCCATGACTTGGAACACATTTAGAGGTAAACCTTCATAAAGCCTTTTTTCTTCCAGGTTTTTGTTGCTTTTTATTTTGCATTTCCTGTTTCTCTTTAATTTAGGATAAATTATGGAAAAGGAGAACTGATCCAGATATTCATTTAAAACTCAAAAAAATGGTGATTGGTTTATTTTTTAACTTGACTAAGCGTTTAAGTTTGCTCATCTTCTGTGCTAGATGAGCTGTTTCTGCCCCCACCCCCAGCGCAGACCCCCACCATCACCTTGTCATTGGAGACATCATTTTTCACTGCTCTTTTTGGCAGACCTTCAAGTAGGTTTTAGTCTTCTACCTTTTTCTAATTGTATGCGGGATATATCCTGTTGCCCGGCGAGGTGAATGCTTTAGGTATGTCTGACTGTTCAAAAGTAAATAATTGCCAAATTGCTCCAGGCACACATACGACTTAAAATAAATATAATACTGAAAGAATTTATTTTAGGAAATTTTTGTTGGTCAAAGATCCAATAACACATTCCCCCCAAATCTGAATATATCAGCATGTGTGTTTCTAAATGCATTAACTTGGTAGTTGTCAACATAGAAAAGCTAAAAAGAAAAAATTGTACCACCATTAATTTTTCTAAATAAATTTATTTATTTATTATTCTTATTTATTTATTTTTGGCTGCGTTGGGTCTTCGTTGCTGCGCACGGGCTTTCCCTAGTTGTGGCAAGCGGGGGCTACTCTTCGTTGCGGTGGCTTCTCTTGTCGCAGAGCATGAGCTCTAGGCACGCGGGCTCAGTAGTTGTGGCTCGTGGGCTCTGAGCGCAGGCTCAATAGTTGTGACGTATGGGCCTAGTTGCTCCACGGCATGTGGGATCTTCCCGGACCAGGGCTCGAACCGTGTCCCCTGCATTGGCAGGCGGATTCTTAACCCTTGCACCACCAAGGAAGCCCTCACCATTAATTTTAAAAGCAAAGTCCAGCATTATAAATGATTTCAAAACATGTCAATGGTTTTCATGTTGTTTCATAAATATGAACTGAATAGAAAATAATGTTCAAATAATAATTTTATTTTATTTTTTAATTCACAGGAAGTTAATTGCATTGAAATAAGATGTAGGCAGAACTCACATTATAAAGTGGCTAGGTTTGTTTAAACTATGTATATTAAATTTTGATGTGTACAGTCATAGTTCCCCATTGAATTGCTTTAAAATTGAAGGGTGCTTTATCACTATCTCTGTTGTTGTTGATTATTTTATTTTTAGTCAGTACCATCATAATAAGAATTCAGTTTTATCTTATCTAACCACTAAGCCTTTTTGTCAAGTAATTAGACTTCATAAGTAACTATAGTAAATAAGTGCTCCAGGGAAACAGTGAAAAATCTTTTTTTAAAGCCAAGGATCACCTTTTAATTTATCTGTCTTATAAGTTAGAAGTTTTTCTTGTTGACACAAGGGTCCTATTGTCAAGTTGGAATATTCTGGGAAAGAGATAGAATAAAGTGAGTTTGGTCACATTATTTAAGGGTGGTCAATTCCAGCTACAAGCTTTGTTTAAAATTCACTGTCTCTGCTTCTGTTGGATTTTGACCAATTCTCCTGAGTAGTATATAGGGTAAAAGTCTGCTATTTGGCTACTAAGGTGAAGCCCAGCCCAGTTTCCAGTTGGAACACAGGGGCCAGAGCTAGAGGTGCCAAAGAAAGAGCGACGGGCAGCAGTCAGACGCTTGGTCAGCTCTTTCTGTCCTCTGGGCCATTCAAGGATGCTCAGAGTGGGAATAGAACCTCGTTACAGCCCTGACTTCTTCAGTAGAAACTATGCTAGCCCTCTGGGTCCCCGAGGACTCAAAAACATTTATTTTTAGGAACGTAACTGTATTAGTGCATGTGTGCTTCAGTCACTGACTCATTCTGGAATGGGAATAATTTCAGGATTCATCATCCATTCATTCATCCAGAGCTGAACAATAACCTCAAGTTTAACTCTGTAAAATATCAGAGAAATGAAATTTGAAAGGAAGGCATATGTTTGTATTAAAGTCGCAATATTTTTTTCCCTACAAAGTTCTAGTCCAGCTATTGCAATTGTCAGCTCAAAACTACGATTTATAGTTTCTAACAGTCCACCCTTTAAATAGAAGCAACAAATTACTGCAAACTTCAATTTTCACTGCTTTTCATTTAATTCACCATTTCAGCCCCACTGGCCCCAGCTTCTCGACTATGTCATTATGTTATACTATTACCATCTCTTTCAATTTGTGCTCCATTATGCTCATATATACATATATGTGTGTATATATGTGTCTGTGTTATGTGTATGTTATTTTCTATAAAGCACAGTGTTACCTATGCCTCCATATTGTTCTCCATTTCTTTCATATTTTAAAAGTCCATTTAGATGTTCAAAGAAAGATGAGTCTTCAAACAACATTCGATAACCATAATATCATCCATAATGACACCTCTTTTTACCTTTTGTGTAACATTGCGTTAAGAGCCTGACAGAGTTTTGTAAACATTTGTATTGAGAAAGTGCGAAGCTACATCTTTATAATAACGATGACAATAATGAACATTTTCTACAGTATTATTCTCCCATAGATAGCTATATAAAAGGAGTTCCAGGAGGTGACATATAAAATTTCATTATTGATATCATCTTTACATTTTGAAATTAGAAAGTTTTTTGAATACTTTTTGAAATTAGAAAGATTTCACAAATGATGTGCTATGTTCTCTCTCTTCCTTTCTCCTTCCTTCTTTTTTATTTCATTTCTAGTAAAGACCTCTGGAATATATTACTTAACTCTAGAGCTATCACTATCCTTAAGACGTATGAAGCGTCCTCAGTTTATCAGAATCACAGAAACATCATCTCCCAGGGCCAGAAGAAATTCCAAAGGAAACCCACATAACACTTTACTAGGAAACCAGAAAATGCTGTCAGGTAAACCCTTATTAGTTGAACACAGACTTTGCAGCCAGACTACCTGGGTTTGAATTCTAGCTCTGACACTTAACCAGCTGGTTGAATCTGGGCAAATTATTTAATCCATCTCTGTGCCTATTTCCTCATCTGAAAATCGAGATAATAATACAATCTATCTCACAGGGTTGTTTTGAGGATTAAATAAATTCATATTTGTAAAATGACAAAAACAATAGAGCCTGGTACATAGTAAGTTCTACATAAGCTTTTGCTGTATTATCATTATTATTATTGTTCAATATATGAGACTAATATAATAACCTTTACATCTTCCCCAGAGAGCAAGATAAGAATATAAAGTACCAAGTTATCCTAGATGCTGAACATTCAAAATAACAGCACACTAAATGAGAACCGTTTGAGAGAAAATTATCTACCTGATTTAATAGGTTGTTCTCTTGTTAAAGGCATCCTTCCCTTTCAGAGGTTCACTCTTGAGCTCAAATTAAATTTCTGTCCTCTCTGGAGTTGTAGAAAGCTATTAAATACCCTTTTTCTATTATAATCTTTCCAACACTTGAAACTAAGAACTTTTCGGTTATCCTTACTGATGTCAGCATCACATTACTTCAAGAAACTGAACTCTTCAACCACTTCAACCATAATGACTCTGTCTCCTTTCTGATGGAGCTGCTCAGAGCCATACAATGGACCTTGTCATTACTTTGAGTTAGTTCTTGGACTCTCAGAATACTCTTTTAGATCACAGTTTTCTTTCTTTTCAACTACAACTGGTCTTGACCCACAGCGTAGTCTTCCCATCCTCAACACATCCTGCCCCTCAGCTCTCTGCCTCTTTTGCCTCATCTCTCTGTATTTTGGATCCACTCACAGTGTCTGAGTAAAGATGGAAGGAGGACTCTTGCTGGGGAGGGAGGCACTGAAAGATGGGGCTGTGGGTGCCAGACTGTTTATCAGGAGAATCTAAAGCAGAAAAGGCAAAGAAGAATCCAATAATGGAAGAGAAAGCAAAAGCTTATGAGCCAGTGAAATGGTACAATGCATCAGGTTTGACGGATGAAGCTAAGCGGGAAAATAAATCACAAGGTCAGAAGTAAGGAGAGCTAGGAACACGACAGGATGGAGCCTAGGATGGACTAGGGCACCCATTTCAACCAAGGCCAAGAACAGTTCAGAAGTGTTGGTGGCCTGGTGTTAAGGGCTCCTGACTCCAGGCTTCAGGGATGGGTCTAAAGCTTAAAGGAACCATGAGACATCCAATGCCCACTCCGCCTGGGCCCCATTGTCAGCTGCAAGAGAAGAGCTTTCACTGACCTCCCATCTCATTTGTCCCCACATTCTTGAGCTAAATCTACCTCATCAAAAGCTAGTTCAGGGCTTCCCTGGTGGCACAGTGGTTGAGAGTCTGCCTGCCGATGCAGGGGACACGGGTTCGTGCCCCGGTCCGGGAAGATCCCACATGCCGCGGAGCGGCTGGGCCCTTGAGCCATGGCCGCTGAGCCTGTGCGTCCAGAGCCTGTGCTCCGCAATGGGAGAGGCCACAGCAGTGAGAGGCTCCCATACTGCAAAAAAAATAATAATAATAAAAAATTAAAATAAAATAAAAATGCTAACCATAAAAAAAAAAGCCAGTTCAACATTTTCCTCATAATCTGATATATTTGCTCCCATTCCCAGGCTACCTAGGTGTATATATTTATATATATATATTTAAATATGTATATTTAAAGGTCTGTTGTTTTGCATATATGCTAATACCCAACAATCATTTTATTCACTTTTAATTGACTGCATATCACATTCACCATTATTCCTGACAATCCCAGATGTTCTCTATTCTAATATACCACTGGAAAAGTTGAAAATGGAAATAAATTTGTGGGTAATATGTTTTTTAAAAAGCCACGTTGAATTTTAAAAGGTTTGTCAAGGTTAAGGTTAAGACTTAGTTACTAGACATATACATTGATGTAATATGGATGAAGCTGAGAACTGATGGAGTGTGTGTGTGATAAGGCAGAAACAGAAGACTGGGGATGGAGCCCTGAAAAACATACATGGTTGGGTGTCAAGAATTGTGTGTTTGTGTGTGTGTGTGTGTGTGTGTGTGTTTCAGGAGACATAGATAGATGAGTGTTACTTTTTCCTGGTCTAAGCTACTCACCAACTCCACACTCGGTTTTGAGAGTTTATAAAGAACAATGCAGAGAATGCTGCAAAGCCTCAGCATTTTTAATTCCTCCTTCTGAGATATTTCTTATAATGGCAAGTGTTAGGCTCCATGAGTTTTATGACATTTTCCTCAGGCCCCGCACTGCTGGTGAATGGGACCTGGGGCTTTCTGTCACATCTGCTTTCCTTGGCAGACTTTCAACTCAGAGCTGCACTGGGCCACTCTGAAAACTTACTGAGGTCTTCCTCCTAGATCTCATAAAACAAATAGGATACTACTTGTGATTAAATGGTCCTCCAAAGAAAAGTGTGTGTGTGTGTGTGTGTGTGTGTGTGTGCGTGTGTGTGTGTATTAGTGTTTCCATGTTCTAGCCGTAGTCCTGTACTTGCCCACTGGCCTGGGGAAGCTAGTTATTTTTTCTGGGCCAAACTGTGATAGAGATATGAATGTATCTGAAATTTTTTAGCTATAACACTTTTCTAATTTCTTTCTGCAAATATGTAATAACAGGAGAATTTCTGGCAGAAATTAAACTGGGCAAAAAGCCCAAAGTTGACTAGTTTCACTTTCCAAACACACATTTTTGTGCAGTTCTAATTTTCACCTGCTCATGTGGTGTCCCGCTGAGCATTTTGGGGGATGAGCTGGATTTCATTGTGGCAGACTCACAGGTTCACAGGCAAGAAGTTTATTTTTGCTCCCTCCGGGAAGCTCTAATCCCAAATTTCACATTGCTGCTCTGCTTAAATAACTTCTGTTACAGAATTTGGAACTTGTTTTCTACTCTTTAAAAAGAAGTACGAGAGAGAAATTAAAATCTGTCAACAGGAACCATGAAAAGATGGGCGTTGAATTTTGCAGTATTTTTGCAAGACAGTTTCATTCAATAAATGCTTATTGGGCATACACTGTGTACAAGTCATGATGTTATATGTTAAATACCTGTGAAGTTGGCCATATTCATCTCTACTGTTGGTTTGCTTCTTGGCAATCTAGGAATTTTAGGTAATAATAAAAATTGAATAACCAGTTCTGCAAAAATGTTAGGAAAGTCTCTGGCACTCGTTGTTAGGGAAAACACAAGCATGTCATGCTTAGAGGTGCATTATATTTCTTCTACCTCCACATAAGGGCCCACAAGGAGCATTTCTGGCCACTGTGTGATGGCCAGCCTTTCATATTCACAATGTGGGTGTTGCCATTTTGTAAACTGATGAAACTAAGAGATTCTTTGACTGAAATAATGGTGGACACGGTTATTCAGGCTACTAGAAGATTCAAGAGATGGAGACTATGCTGAGTTCCTGGCTAGTGGTTGATAACCTGTAGTTGTAGTTAGGTGTCTAAATTTTTTAAATAATCTTTAAAAACAAACAAGGAGATGCTTAAATTTAAAGTCTGATTTCCCTTTTAGGTAAGTTGTCCTAAAACAGTAGGAGATCACACTAAAATGAAGTGATTTGTCCATCTGCCTAAGGCTTTTGGTACCTAAAGGGAGTAGTCTTGGAAAGTGATTCTATTTTAAAGCTGTGAAAGCCTAGCTTCATATGGAATTTTACAAAGAAGCCCAATATATAGTTTTAATTGCTTCTTACATTTCACTCCCCACAACTTTCCTCTTCTCACCTTCCACTACACTTGAGTTTAAATACCATTGGTCTAGGAAAATTTTGTTTGCAAGTTTTAATTAAATTCTCTGTTGTTCACAGATGTTACTGTCTTAATGTGCATGGAAAAGAGCAAGTTTCAATCTGAATAACATTTAAAGACTGATTTTTACACTACACCCTCTAAAAACAGGAGTGAAATAAGCAGCATAAACTCAGTTCCTCCACTTACGGGGCACTTACAGGATTAGGTTTTGAATCTAAGGGAAACGAAACAAATGCCAATGCCAAATTTTTTAAGATAAGTAACTATAAATAAATTAAGGGATGATGAGACTAACTATGTATCCCATGTGTATCTTAAGCAGGGAAGACTATTAAATTACTTCCACTCTTTGGACAGTTCTTAGGACCAGCATATCATTAGGAAACTGACATCATCTCTTTCTTTTGAAATTACAGTCTGTGTTGCTATGCAGAGGATATTTAGGTCATGTTAATGGTGACAGGGAGAGTAACCCAGCACCTGGCTGATTCAAAGTTTTGATATATTAAAATCATTATAGCTTTAATTTATAAACATCCTTGTACGAAATTTAAAAGACTTAAATTCAAAATGTATACAACACTATCTCGTGTCCCCTGCAATTACGGGGGACAATAATCAGAAAGGAGTTGTGACAGTACAAACATTTGACAAGTGTTGATTACCTTTCATTTTAGAGCATGTTAGAAGAACCAGAGCTTTGGTAAGAAAAACAGATTCTTAATATTTTTGCTTAACACTCACAGTTTTATCTTCCTACCCAGGAAACATTTAAATGATTGAAGATCACATCGTTTGCCCAGTGTTTATTTCTTTAGGTAGAATTTTTCTAAGTACATCACTGCTCTGAAAGAGTGAATTTACTTCCAAAGGCGTCTTTTATTCGCAAGCAAAATGTTGCATTATTTAAGCATTTTCACTTTTCTCCTTGATTGCTCAGCTTTTCCAAATAATGTTCAGTAAAGAAAGTATATGGAATTCGTGTGCTTTCCTTTCTTTGATCAAGTCTATCAGCCATTAAGTTCAAAAGAAAACCATAGCAAAGTATGCTGTTATTTGTGGACTTAGGCAGAGAAAGCATTGTAAACAAAGACTTACTTAAGGTCATTGAAAAGAGTTTGTGTAAATTTGAAGACCGAATTTCTCTAAGACAAAAGGTGGACTGAATTAAATGCATTTTATTATTCAAAGGAAAAGAATGATTAGTAAGAGAGAAGCTGCCACAGCATTAATTGTCTAAGTCATTGAGAGTCAGAGTTTAGTGATTTGCTTTCTTTTAATATCCTTTGTCAGAATAAATCTCAGATGCTAACCTTAATGGAGAGGTGAAAGTCGGAAAGAGGATGAAGAATTGAGGAATTCCTAAAAATGGATCTGGAAACGTCTGGCTTTTCCAGACTGCAGCTAGCATAGAACTTATTTAAGGTAATAGTAACTAAGTAACTTTCCTACCCTGCCCACGCTCAAACAATTTAAAGGTAGGCATGCTGGGAAGATGTTTTTCAAAGCTGCAAATTATTAAATGTTCATCTGCATTTTATTACTGTTGCTTATTTTTGATCTGTTGAGTGACGACAGCATACTTGGAACTAAACGAAACAGTTCAGTACACATGAACTAACTTCGTATGGATTTTTTTAAAAGCCTATGAGAAGCAAAAGTCGATTATTTTAGGGAAAGACAAATTCTAAACTGGTAATCAGTAGGAATAAAAAAAGAGTATATTAGGAAATAATGAGTGAGAAAAAGAAGTTATATCAAAGAGGTAACAACTTAGGGAGAGGTGAATAATGTAGAATGATACCAACTTTGAAGATTTTCTAGAACAGAGACTTTAGGAAAAAAGGGATGGAAATCAATTTAAACAGAAGGAATACACAGATTAAATAGAAAGAATACCTATATTCAAACTAACCAAATATTAAAACACCTCTTCCTTTAGCTGTTATCAAACACCTAAATAAGGTTCTTAGTAGGGGTACAGAGGTGCCTAGCAATGCAGAGGTACTTAGTAGAGCAACCGTGGAATGGATCATAAGTGAGGGATCCAGGATCCTTCTCTTCTTTGCCTTTGGTGGGTGGTGACAAGGGCAGCAGAGACTTAGGGAGCGGCCCAGTCATCCCTGCCTGACCGGTCCAGGCCAGGGTTCATTGTGCCAAGCCCACTGTTCAGAGACCCTATAGGAAAATGAAAAATGTGAATAACTTTGAGTCATGGTGTCATGATTTTACCTAAAAAACAGAGAGCAGGGGAAAACATGAGGAACCATCGCAGGGAGAAAAGGAGCAGATCTGTCCCTATAGTGGGCCATACTAGGGTGATTTTCATGAACTTTACATTTTCAGGGGACTGCCCTCTTCTTTGCTGGTGAAAAATTAGTAGCTCATTGGCTAGTGCCAAAAACACAGATAGACTAACACTTTGATATTATATACATTGACATTCTTCTCTTTTACATATATTTTCTCCATTCCTATGGCCATATGAGCAGGACTGTGCCAACTTCCTTGCCCTAATCTCTTACTGTAATTATCTATTCTTTCACAATCTGTTGCATTCTCCTTGTTTCAAGCAACATGGTAGATACTTGGCTTATAAAGAGGAATGGAATATCATTACAGCCTTTAGATTCATATGGACCAGAGTCAAGTCCTATCCTTTCTACTTACTAGCTTTGAGATTTGGGAAAATTTCATAACTTTTATTATCTCAGACTTGTATCATGTCAGATTATCTGGAAAATAATATCTAGGATATATAATAACACCTAAGGTGACTGGAAGTTACTGAGCGTATATTATTTACTATGTGCAAGATACTATGTAAAACCCCTTACTTTAATAAGATCTCCTTCAGTCCTCACAGGCAATCAGATTCTGGTATCATTCTCATGTTATAGCTAAGAAGAAGGAGACTTCGAGAGGTTAAGAAATTTGCTTAAAGTCAAAAGTAAGTGTCAGAGATAGAATAAATATTGGGCTTTCTGGGTCCAGAGTAGATGGTCAATCTCCCTGTGGGTCTGCCTGCTGCGGGATGAAACCAAGACAGAACCCAGCGTAAAACAGGTTTCCTAAATGAACTTAACCCTGTGCTGGAGGAGCACGCATGTGGGTGGAAGGTGAGAGAAGAAGGGAAGACAGAGAGATTCAATGACACACTAAAAAGTAACAAGTAATACAGACAGAAGTGTAATTTTTAAATGTTGGGAAAGCACAGCAGAGGGAGCTACTCACTGCCTAGATTAAGTGGGGAAAAATCTGAAGAGAAATTGAGCCACTGTGAGGATACATGTGAGGGACTTTTCAACCCCATCAAATCTGATTGGTCTTGATCTATTTTAATTCAGTTTCATCTCAGTATAAATAAATGTGATTTTGGGGATGGGGCTGTGGAGTGTGTGCTACCAAGTTCCTCAGGATTCCCCACCTAAGGAGGACTCCATTTGGTATGTCTTCAGAAAAGGTAACTTCCTTAGCAGGGCCAGCCATCTGGGAAATTTTTTATTCCTAAATCAGCATGTCGAAATGGTGCAACCTGTTGTATTTCTGTTTTTAGAGATAAGGCCAGATTAACACTTAGAATACTGTATTTCTTGAGGATCTCTCTGGTGTTTTTTTTTCCCTCTCTTTTCAGGTAGAGCAGGACTAAATACAATGGTGAGTAATTTGTGCCCTGCCCTGAGCACTGTGCTTGGTCAACAGCAGATGAGTAGTAGATGTTTACTGAATGTATGCCTAAAGCCTTAAGAGGAGAATTTATCAGATACTCTTATTGTATACCTGGGATGCAGATTTAAACAAGAGGAAACTTTGATGGAAGCATGCCACCACCTCCCATGCCTTGAGGCAAAACAAATCAATAGAAATGAGAGCAGTGGACCTTGCTTCACATTTTCCTTCCCTTGTAGTAAAGTTTGTCTCTCTCCCTGCTGGCTTGGATCAATACCTAACCCCATCTCAAGTTTGATCTCTATAGTGACCAAAGAAATATAACTGAAAAATTTGCTTTGATTTTTAATTCTAAACTCAAGCTTATAAGGACAAAAAAGGATTCACTTAGAGACATAGAAATTCAACTTATTGGTTTCCCTTTGATTTATCCCTATATACACTGAAATAAAGGATTTGTGTGTAGATATTTAGGAAACAGAAAGGAGAATTCATACCCTTAATTTAAAATTTACTTTATAATGTTATATTTTAATGAAAAATACTTACATAAGAGACTGTGTAGAGTTAAATAGCCTTGTACTCAGAAATACCTGAACTTGGGGCTTCCCTGGTGGCACAGTGGTTGAGAGTCCGCCTACCAATGCAGGGGACGCGGGTGCCCCTGTCCGGGAGGATCTCACATGCCGCAGAGCGGCTGGGCCCGTGGGCCATGGCGTCCGGAGCCTGTGCTCCGCAACGGGAGAGGCCACAACAGTGAGAGGCCCGCGTACTGCAAAAAAAAAAGAAATACCTGAACTTAATTCCAAGCTGAGCCACTTACTATATGATTTTTACCTTTTTAAATGTTGCTTTCACCGCAGTAAACTGGAAATAATACCACCCATCAGATATAGTTGTTGTAAGAATTAGATGTAAAATGTAGATGTGTAAGAATACATGTCAAATGATTAATGCGTAATTGATACTCATTAACAGATGGTTATCATTGTTATAATGCAACATAAGTCTGATTGTGCTAGGGAAGTGTCTAACAAGAGACATTGTAAAAATATGCATCATCTATAAGCATTTAATAGTTTTAATTTATTTGACTATTTCAAAGGAATTTAAGTCATTTTATTCAATTATTGATTTTTAACTGGCCAATTCCTTAACTAAACTAAGCAATTAATTAATCTAATAGCAATATGATTGAATTTTCAAATATGCCCAAACCAGCAATATTAACCTACTAATGATTATTTAATTTCTGTCGAACTTCTGTACATTTATAACTGCTCTCGTAACAGAAACACTTCTTGTGAGATGATAGGGGCTGCAGAAAACAGAAGACAAGTCTATATAAGAAAAACTTACTACAATTAGAAATGGCAGTTCTGTTACTGGAAGAGATTACTATCTAAATGGACATTTATGCTGAGTCTTATCTATAAGTAGGTGGACGTTTATTCTTTGGGGTGTAAAGAAATTCAAAGATGTTTCCATCACAGGGTAGTTTGTGTATATGAATCTGTGAGATTAGGGGGAGCTAGAACTGAAATATGCCTTAAGAAGAATTTACTGTGTAGTGATTTCTGACTTGGTCAGGTGTATGTGTATGTACAGTGGATGTTTGTATTAGTTTCCTGTTGCTGTTGTAACAAATTACTGCAAACAATTGTAAGCACAAACAATTGGGCTTATAATAGCACAAATCCATTATATTATAGTTCTGGAGATCCAAAATCCAAAATGAGTTTTGCTGGGTCAAAATCAAGGTGTTGGCTGGGGCCCCACCCCTCCTAAAAGCTCTATGAGGGAGGTTGCCTGTTTCCTTCCTTGCCTTTTCCAGCTTTTAGAATCCACCTACATTCCTAGACTCATGGGACCTTTCCTCCACTTTCAAAGCCAGTAGTTTAGATTCTGCAATGCATCTCTCTCTCTCTCTTTCTTTTTCTTCCTCTCCCTCTTCTTCTCCCTCCCCCCCTTCTCCTTCTCCTTCTTCTTTTTCTTCTTCTTCTTCTTCCCTCTCTCTCTCCTTCTGTCATTACCTCTCCTTTCTGATTCTGACTCTCCTGCCCCTCTTTCACTTATAAGAACCCTTGTGACTACATTGAACCCACCTGGACAATCCAGGATAAACTCCCCATCTCAAAATCCTTAACTTAACCACATCTGCAAAGTCCCTTTTGCCATGTAATGTAGCGTATTCACAAATTCTGGGAATAAGGGTGTGCACATCTTTGGAGGACCAATATTTGGTTTACCACATTGCTAAATCTTGTCGTTTTCCTCTGTCAGGCAACTGGATGTATAGGATCTCTTCCAGTACCCGGTGAATTAGGAGAATAGTGGTTATGGAAGATGTAGTAAGGAGGCAAGAACTAATCCTTTTTATTACCCTGAGAGATGATCTGTTTTTGTTAATGTATAAATCATGCTAATCAGATGAATGGATGGATTTTGGGGAAGGTGACAATAGTACACACAACACAATGCATTTTGGGGGAGTGGGACCATAGGGAAGTTAGTTTAAAAGGTGGAATCTGATTCACTGGGTTCGTATGCTGGAGGGACGGCACAGTATAGCTTTCGTGCCATCATGGCATATACACTTTACTCTTTGCCCTTCCTCTCCATGTTTTTTAAAAACAGTAAATTAATGGAATATTGTGCTATACACTTGCTCTTTCATTTTATTCTCCGTTTCTTGGCTTCATAATATTCAAATGAGGGTAAAATATATAAAACTCAAATTGATTACAAATTTGACTTGGCAGCAGCATTCTGAATGTTTAAAAGACATGAATTTTATTATTAGCTGAGGGATATGCAAATATTATAAATTATAAAAAATTTATTCATGCTAATGGCTCTGAGTCTATGGTATGTCCATCGGTATGATATGCTGTACACAAATCCGAGCTGGGGTATAGATCATATATTTAGATTTGATAGAATTTAGCTCGTCATTCTCCCAATTTAGTTCTCAATCAATTTTCTGAGTTCAAAGCAGTTGACTTCTTTATAATGCATCCAGATTATAATAGCAAGGCTATTGATATGTCACCAAAAGTACGCTTGCCTCCTTGAAGCTGGCATCTATATTTGCCTCAGCTTTGTGGGCTTCCATGTGACACCCCAGCGCATTCTCTGCCTGGCTTTTAGTTTGGACTAAATAAAGGGTTCTCAAATTGATTTTAGAAAATTTCCAAGAAAAAAATCATTAAATTCTCATTTTTCTGCTCGAGAGTTCAAATTACTATTGAACCTTACAATTTCTTTTGAGTAATACTTATACATCGGATTATCCAGGACTATTTGTTTATTGTATATATGTTATTGCACAGGCAATGAGTCAGTTAACAACAAAAAAGGCATCTTTTTGTTGTTTGAATTTCCCTTCATCTGTTTCCTTGAGCAAGTGATTGTTTGGGTTTGTCTTTTGGTTTCTGGACTCTTGTACTTCTTGAGATGTAGCATAGAATTGTACTTAAGTCACAGAACCTGGAGCCAGACTGTCTAGCTCCCCTTCCAGCTCTGAAACTCACCAGCCACATGATCTTGAGCAAGTTTTACAATCTTTTCTATGTCTCTGTTTCCTTATCTGTAAAATGGAGATTAAAAATAAATATAGTCTCTACCTCATAGGGTGGTTGAGACCATTAAAAAGACTAACTAGTCTGACACATAGAATGCACTTTATACATATTTGCTATTATTTTTTTACTTGTGAATCATTCTTTTAAGTCCTTTATCTGTCTTTTCAATAACGTTAGTTTTTTTTTCAACCAATATTCTTTACAGAAAATTAACACTTCAACCTCTTTATTATAATTGTCCCTTTTCCATTTTCCTTTGGCCGTATAAATTTTTTGAAAGATTTTTTCACTTTGAATTTTCATGCTTTGAAAGTCCAACTAAAATCATTTTATGAATTACTTATATCTCTCTAAGAATTGTTCATCATTTTAAAAAGCATTTAAGTCCTTATCTAATACTCCATGTGTAATATGCAGTGTGGTGAGGAACTCTGAATGTTTTCCTCAAAATCATTACCTACTTTTCCCAACATGATTTGTTGGTAATTCTGCTGTTTCCTCCCACTTCTGCATTGTTCCCTCTTCCACATAGTCACATGGCCAACTCCTTCATGTTTCAGTGCAAATGTTCCACTTCTCAGGATGCCTTCCAGACACCTAGCTCACTGACACACCCAGGTGGATTAGGTTCTCCCCCGTAGGCTCCCAACTCACCTGGTGCAAAACCATAAACTCCTTGGGCTATAATTGCCTGTTTCTCTTGCCAACTAGACTGAAATCTCTGGAGCATAGTGAATGTGTCTTATGCTTATTGTAGATAATCAATATTTATTTAATAATAATGAATAAGTATATTAAAATAAACCTTATTAATTATATAATTCAAATAATTTATTTTTGAAGTTTCATATGACAAAGATGGAAGAAAGTTAGAGTCATCCACAGTGATTACAGTCCCATAAAATTCTTCTTCTTGTTACAGATGCTCTTTATATGTTTCTGTACTATGCTAGTCAGCATGTAGAGTCACATCGTTGTTACAGCTTCATAGTGGGGCAGCATCTTCTATCTACAGAATAGCTCTCTATTTCATTTAACATATTTTGTCTTTAATGCTACTTTGCATGAAAGGAATATAGTCATGATAACTTCTCTTCATTTATTTTTGCCTCACAATTTCTTGACCAATATTTTCTTTTTAAATTTTGTGTCTTGCAGGTGGCATATGGTTGGATTTATTTGTCTTTGTCTTTTAGGGTGAAGTTTGACCCGTGTTTATTTACATTTGGTTTTACACTATTATATTTGGTTTTCTTTGTTAAGGATCTTTGTTTTCTTTTTTGGCTGACTTTTGTTAAATGGTCTGTGTTTGGCTTTTTGTTGACTTCTCACATGAGTAACAGCTTGAATTCACATAGAGTAGTCCTCAAAACTAAAATTTCAGTAACAAGTAATCAGTTCTCTAACTGCTTTTCGTGTTCAATGTTATAAAGAAGATACCTCAGGATTTCTGAATTTTGTTTCTTCATCACAGAAACTCTTCATGTGTCTGGGTAATTGTAGAACTTTTCTTTTTCTTTGATTCTGAAATGTTTTACTAGGATCTGCTGATATATTGGTGTTTTAAAATTAATTTTATTCCTATATTATGGTAAATACTTTAAATCTATGCCCAAATTTTATCTTCAGCAAAAATTTCTTCTATTGTATTTCATTTGTTCTGCCCACTCTCCCTCCCTCCCACGGAAATGCTGTTATCTTCTAGCTTGAATTTTGCTGTCTGTTCTCTATCTTTGTCATCTTCTTTCACATTGTTGTTAGTATGTTATTGGTTTTTCTCCTCTGCAGCATGTATTACTCTATTAGCTGCCTTCAATGTGTATTTTAATTCTTCTAAGAAACCTTCAATACCCTTAGTTCTCTTCTCACCTTTGATAACTTTCCTTTCTTCTGATTTCACCATGGTTAGGAAATCAGACACACCTCTGCTTACACCTGTACTGTAAGTCAGACAGAGCAAGTATCAGCTTCACAACTCAGATATTAGCAAGTGTTCTCTTAGTGAAATAAAGAGGTCAAAGTACTTTTTACTTTATTCTATAGACTTATTTATTGATGACAGTAGCATCATTATTTTCAGTCAATTATTTGCTTTTTAAAATTTTTTATATAAATTTTAAATGTTACTTTCCATTTCCAGTTATTACAAAATATTGGCTATATTCCCCATGTTGTACAATGTATCCTTGATTCTGTCTTACACCCAACTTGTTCTTCTGTGTTACCTTTCTCTTTAAAGTTACCCTAAACATTAAACACTGTTTGCAATCTCAGTTGCATCCAAGTCTTCTGAAATAGCACATTGTGAGGTCAGGCGACCAATGTTCCTATCTTCTTCCCCACACATCCCTAAGTCCCTAAGTAAGGGACTGTCTTATCAACCCTACAAATTTACATCAGGTGTCATCAGCATCAAGATAGGAACAGATAGGTGCACTGCCTTATAGTATACTAGTCAGGAAACATCACCTTGCTTTTCAGATGAGGAAATTGAAAGACACTGACTTAGGAGGTTAAGAACCAACATGGACACAGTTTGTTAGCTGAAGGTTGGTTTTCTATTCCACGACCCTACCTGCGTAGGCAAAGTTACTGATGGGAAAGAGAGAAGGAGAGAGAGTGAGAAAAAGAGAGACAAAGAGAGAGAGAGATTAAAATGTAATGTTTTTTCTGTGATCAGAATAAAAGGCTACAAGGCAATGGAATCCAAATCTCTTAATACTCAGGCAACTGATTTCCTGACCATTAATCTTAGGCATTTCCCAGTAGGATGAAAATGATAAAAATCATTTGGAAATATTTCAGAAGTAAATACTCGCTGTAAATTTTTGCAAAAATAAACTGCTGACTTTCTGTTAAGATTAATAAAATAATAACATCTTTAATTAATAATGTGCAAAATGAAATTTATATCTTAATGTGGAAAAACTTCAGTGGTTCATGTTCAATAAAATTTATATAGTGACCATTTACAACAAAGTAAGAAGAGTACAGCTGAACATAAACGGAATTCATCTGTGCAAATAGATAATCCAGAGAGGAAAATAAAGATATATTTTCTTCAGCATGTGAAAGACTTTCAGTAGTTGGTGGGAATCTCTTTTTATCAGGATCAACTGGAGGAGTGTACCTTTGTGTAGGTAGATATGAGGTTTTGGAAGACAGTTGAATTTTAAAAACTAACTGACATTTATTGTGAACATATCAGTTTCTACAATCACAGTATTCATATGATACAATGTCTTATTCCTTTTTATTTTTTTCCTTTAATACTGTGTGAAATAAAATATAAAAAATAAATATTAAAATTTTAAAAATATATTTACAAATTTTATTAAAATAAATGAAAATTTTAACTGAATAAGAAGTCCTTAAGAAAAAGCAAATACTCAAGGAGTCAAAAAACAAATGACTTTTAATTTTTCCTGGGTCGCAGTAGTTGTTCTCAACTGCTGTTGTGTACAGAAATCTTGGAGAAGCTAATAGAAAGAACAAACAATGTAATAAGATGGTTCAATGTGGGGACTGGGTAAGAAGGTAGGGAGAACAGGGCAGGGAACAGCTTGGTGGTGGTCTGTTACCTGGGGTTGTCTGGGACTTGGTTCACTGTAATTAAATCAAACCGATTCAAATAACAAAGTATACCAAAGACCGCTAACCCTGTGAGTACAAAAGACTACCAGCCCTAAGGTGAAAGGCAGGGGGTGTATGAATGAGTGATAAACATATCAGAACTCACACATACACAGATATACACAGACACACCATATACTGGTTGGTTCCAGAAGGAGCCCTTGAAATGATTTTGTAATTACAATTCTTTAAGAGTGAATAGTAAACCAACAAGCAGAGTCATAACAGCAAAGAACACTGGATAAAATAAGAAAAACTAGTTTTGGAACCAACTCTGGCACCTATATCTAAATAACCATCACATTAACCAGGGAGAATCCTTAGGTTTCTTTCACATAAGGAAATATTTAGACATGTTTCCTTATGCCTAAAAGGAGTTGGTTAGACTAGGTGAGACTGTATCAGCTCTAAGACATTTCTGTTTCTAACAACTGTTATTCTGTGATCATGCAATCAGTCTTTTGCTCTGTTTGCAAGTATGTAATTCCTAATACTCTGTATTTTTGTCAGGTAGATGGCTTACATGGGAAAATATAAGATGCTCTGGAACAACTGACAAAGCTTTTTTTTAATGGGACTATTATTTCTTTCTTATGTTACACATGCCTCTATGGAATAAAAGGAAAAAAATCCACAGTCTATAATTCTCATAGCATTCACATATTTTAGATTTATCTCCTTGAGGGTTGAAGGGTAGGGAGAGAAGCAAAGAGCAATTTTTAGACTTGCCAAAGATTTAGTCAAACCACCAAATCTGACACTTACTAATTGTGTGATCATGGGAAAGTTTTTTAACTACTCTGACTCTCCATTTTCTTTATCTAAAAATTTTAGAAAATAATAGAACCTACCTCATGAGGATGTTAGAGAAGTAAATGAGATGATGCTTTTATAGCATTTAGCATAACTCCAACACAATGCTTCAGGAAATGTTCACTAACACTATGTATCTCTTAATAAATACCTATTGTTCATCAGAATAATTGCAGGAGTAGGAGTGGGGACAATATTTTAATTTGCTGTTTGCATAAGCATATGCTTCTGTGTAGGCATTTTGTAGCTTTGCTTGAAAGCTTGAAAAAAAGAGGGTGACCATGAAACTTGGAAAATACCATGGAATGTTACAGTCTGTTTTCCGAGACCAGATGTTTTAAGTGCCTTCACTGTTCCTAAGATGATGCTATTTTCTTTTCAAAACCTGAAACGATGCTACATTTGTTTTCAGTGACTGCTGGCCCTAGTAAGCCAGCGAGTGGATTTGCAGAAGACAGTGCTGCGCAGAGAGAGGGTGTGTCAGACCTCCAGGAGGTGGTGTCCTTGAAGGAGCGGATGGCGAGGTACCAGGCGGCTGTTTCCAAGGGTGACTGCCGCAGCTTCTCCACCAACGTAAGCTGCTTCTAGTGCTTCTGCATTAGGCAGGCTGCTTGTCTGCCTTTCATATGCCTCCTTTACATTGCAATATAAGAATACTACTGGACAATGGGATAAAGTAGAAAAAACACAGAAATAGTGTGTATCAAATCCAGAGTATCTGAAATTAAGCTTCAGCTCTGCCACTTATTAGTTGTGTGAACTTGAGCTACTATCTTAAGCCTTCTCTGAACTTCAGTTTCCTTAACTGAAAAATGGGGAAAAAACCATCTACTGCAGAGCGTCTCCGTGAAGAGTAAAAGAGATCATTTACGTGTAAGCCATAAGGCACTGTATAAATGTGTCACCACTGCCATAATTATCATTTAACCTATAGCTATTCTCCTTGGGAAGGTTGGGAATTAATTTCAGATCTTAATAATGTGGATCTGCATGCTGCCCTCCTTGGTCTCATGTATAGTTCATTTAAATTCACTGGCAGTATAATTTCTTTTGCTGTTCTCGTTTCTCTGTATGCCCTAAATCCATTAGAAGTAGCTTAATCAACATAGAAATGAGGGAGATTAGCAATGTAGAGAGTCTGCTAAACCAGTTATGATTACAGGAAACAGCAGGATTCAGTAAGACCACCAGTTTTTAGAGCGAATGCATAATAAAGTCATATTCAAAAGAATTTGTTGGGTTCCATATTCTGTGTCCTTCAATCCACAGGATTTGATAAGTCATTTTATCAGTAGCAGCTTTATAGCTTAATGGAATATAAGGATATTCTTTTATAATTATAATCTCCAAATTAGCAAAGTTGTTCGTTTAACCAAAAGAGAAAGAGAGAGAGAGAATAGCCAAGAAGCCTGGTATTCTAAAATAGCTACTCTGAACATTTTTCTTTACAAATCATTCAGAGACAAGAATGACTGTGCCAAACTCATTAACAATGTTGCAATTCTAGATGACATTTGAGTTTTTAGATAGTTATTGAAATACATTTCAGGCGCACCATAGATTTTGAATGAATGTACAGAAATGACATAAGTTAACTTCATCACTTCCAAAACAAATAGTATCCCTCCAGCGCCTCCTGCCAGTCTTCTTACATAGCACCCCCTGCTGGATCATTAAGGAACTTTACTACCAATTAGTATTCTAAATCGGAAACATGATTCTTGGTGAAACAAGCTGACTTTGAAAATACCTAGTTAAAGACTGGTTGTTTAGTAAGCAATCTTTTATCTAGGAAGACTTTTATCTTGCTAAACACTAGGAGAATATACCATAAAACAAATTTGTATAAGGCATGATTCGTATTTATTGTGTACTAAAAAGAGAATATTTAAATTGGGCACATAAGGAAACTAAATTATCTCACTATTTAATATAAAAATTTTAAATTTTAATGCTATTCTGAAGAAATTCTACATATAAGGAATTTAATAATCCTTCTCTTTCCTGCGCATTTACAGACAAAACAAATTGAGGGGCAGTGATTTATGGTAGATATGCAATTAGACAGGGACAAAGCCAGACTAGATTCCAGTCTCTTGACTCTAGTACTCTTTCAACTATATTCAACTGCCTCCTCTTATATAAGAAAGCATCTTTGGTCCAAAAAAAGTGCCCTACTGTTTGGTTTGGCCCTAAGCTAATAAATATTTTGAGAAAAATGATCACACATATTGTCTCAGAGAAATCCTGATAAATATCTAAAGTAAAGCAAAATAACTGCCTTATTTGGTCAGTTGCATCAAATGTTTGTTCAATCAAAAAATCATGGAAATTGCTTATAACCAAATTTCTGTCTATACAAATAAACCAAATATTTTATGTGCAAAATTTGGAAGTCACTGATTTGGCCCCAAACTGAATCCATTATATTTCAGTCACATTGAAGTAGTTACTCTTTGTCCTAGATCAGTTTCTCTTTGTCCTAGACTCAGGCAGATGGCATTTTGTTGAACCTAAAGGAAAAGGCCTGCCTGTGAAAAGGCATCGGTCCTCAGAAGCCCCCTAGAGGAGAAAGGAGAAGTAACATTTGTTAGGCAACAAAATAACAGGTTCTGTACTGTGCAGTTTTATTTCCTTTATCTTAACACTTGCAAGAAATCTGTGAGAAATATATTGCTATTCCCAGTTTATAGGAAAGAAAACTGAGGTTCAGGAACTCTAGCCCAAGGTTTTAAGTGTCACAACTGGGATTAGAATTACTGTCTGTCCAACTCCCCAGATTGTTATTTCTATTATGCCCTACAAACCAAGAACAGTTCTTTGTAAAGGAAATTGCTGATTCTGTATGGAATATACTTACCTAGGTTTCAGTGTTATGTATTTAAGTTAACTTATTATTAAAATAACATTAGGTAGGTTCTGTATTAAGTATTTAAATTAACTCGTTAATAGAATAATTATCGGCATATCCATTAAATTCCAAATCTTGTTTCTGTGTCCAAGAATAAGAAACATAGAATAAGGATAAACATTTTTTAAAAGGTTCGACACAAAGCAATCTAAGTTATGTGGTCATTTACAATTACATAGATTAGTTGGGATGTTAGCACATGGTGGTTAACAAGGCAAAGTGATCTCAGTCTGAGCAAAGAAACATCACTCCAGCTCATGGCCATAGGCTTCTCCTTGAGTAAGTCCTGCCATCTTACATATGTAAACTTTCCAAGCTGAGCTGAACAAGAAGACCTCATCGCCACTACTAAATAAACTATAGCTCAAAGGACTTTCTCCCTTAGGCTGGAGAGAAGCATCAGGAAGGCTGGGGTCATGGTTGTACTACTAGTAAAAATAATCAACTGTATGCATTTTTGCCTGTGTAACATGATCTGATTCCAAAGCACAGTGCTAAAGTAAATGAATGGATATATCTGTTTTTTAATTCATTTAGTAGATAAGAGGCAACCTGATCAGTATAGGAACTGATATTTTTGTGTAAACACACACACTAGTAAAGTATCCACTCGTTAGCATAATTAATGAGGCTTACCAGATTAATTTGCACATCATTTGGACACTGTTTATAGTTGGAAAAAGTAAGTTTCTTCTTAACAAAATTTGCCTTAATTTCTGTAATTTAATATTTATATATTATCTGCATATGATCAATTGAAGAAGGCCATTTATGTAAATTAAATGGCAGAGGGGGTAAAAGAAATATTGTAGCCTTAATTCACCCTTCTCTTTCTTTATCTTAAATTTCAAAAGAGATGCCATAATTTCTAATGACTTTAACATGTATCAAGTGACAGTAATTGACCAGGATTTACATGTGAAGTTTGTTGCAGAATTTGATAGAATGTATCCCTTCTTTCCATAGAGTCAATATGCATATTCTTAAATATTTGGCAGTCCCTGTAACTAGGGAAAGGTTATGAACTTGACAAAGCAATCACTTGAGTATTTGCTAGTAATTCGGATAATCCTGAATATTAATTTCACCTCCAGTATTTTGGAGTATGGAAAACCCCAATTTAGTAGCTGTATTTTTAGTATTTGTTTGAGGAACTACATATTTGGGTGAAGATTGCAGGATCCCAAGAGTCCACAGTCCAAGGTATGGGAACCTCAGCTCACAGGCATTCCGTTACTCTCAGGTCTCAAGGCTTCCAGGGTTATGTCAGGACTAGGCCAGACCTCAGGAGATCTCCTGTGCAAGAAGTGTCACTGAGTCTCCTCCCAGTTTCAGGTGGACCTGGATGTATCTTAGAGGAAAGTGGGCTGGCCTGGGGCCTGTTTGCTTGACAGTTGTCATCCCATCTGGGCTTGACTGCCCACTAGGCTGGAGAATGTGCTGAATCATCAAAACCAAAGCCTTCGAATTACTGCACTTCCCACAGGGGCATAATATCTGACAAGACTCCTCAGTTTTTCACGTTGTTCTAAATGACACCTACTGGAATAGGCTTTCTCATTTGTAAAATGCCAATGATAGACCTGAATCCTTCTAAACTTAGACATCCCCACCATAAATGACCGTATCTCACAGAACATGGAGAAGCATCAAGTGACAAAATATATGTAAATACACAGAAAATCACTCAGCACTACGTATTAAGTAGTTGTTATTTTTACTAATATTAATGTATATTAATAAAAATATGCTCCCCAAAATAGCTTCAAAGCTATTTTGTTCATCCTTAATGATTTAAATACATTTTGGAATAAGTCAAATGTTTTTTAATATCCTTATTAATGTATTACCTATATAGACATTTGGAATTTTAATGACAACTTTATTGTGGATTAAAATTGAATCAATTATTCTAATTTCTGCTAGTCTGTGTATTATGAGAGAAATCCATTCTAACAGACCTAATCTCCAGACATAAAAATCTATCTGAGATAAGGAAAATTAACTCAATATTTTAAAGATCCTTCTGACTTTATATCAAAAGACTGATACAGGAAAAAACAACATGGAGAAATTATTTTTATTAAGGTTTTCTGTAATAAGATCCTCCTGAAATAATTGTGTATGTTAATATCTTTTTAATATACCACTCAATAATTATCAACCATTTTTTTAAAAAATAGCTTGAGAATCCCATCCTGAGAAGATGTCAAGCTGAAATTTCCTTTTTCTTGTCTTAGATGCTGGAAGAATCAGAAATGTGCACAGTGCCTGGCGGTTTGGCCAGAGTGAAGAAACAATTTGAGAAGGACAAAATTGCTTCTTCCTGTAATACCTTTACTCAATACCAATACCAGCACCAGGACAGATCTGAGCAGGTAGTACTACTATTGGTAAAGGATAAATCGTGTCTGGTTGAAATGCTTTCATTTCAGTGCTAATATAAAACACACATCCCTGCCCTCTTTGGTGGTATATTTATTTTCATTACTCATTAACAAGAATTGTAATTTTAAAATGTTTTAGAAAAATCACGGTTAATTCATATCAATGTATTGATTTATTTACTTGAAGCATTTTGCCATGTTTCTAGGGAATCATACTGGAATATTTTTTCTCTTGGCTTCTAATGTCTCAAACAAAAATGAAAATTAAATAGCCTAGGTTAGTCAACAGGTAAATAGAAATGTTGAGCACAATATTTACATTGAGCCTCTGCCTTTAGGTTATAATTCATGATAAACTATCTGTTATTTGTTTGCATAGATTAAATATGAAGCATTATTCAGCTGCATATTGTGATGAGTTTTCTGCTTTCTTTAAAAATCACCAAAAATTGAGTAGTGGAAACCAGATGTTATATAAAACTGCATAATACAACTTCTAAATGCTATCTTATATAAAAGATTCTTTCCCATTTCATTACTCCATTGTCATATATTACCGAATATTGTCATGGGTGATGATTTTTGAATGTGAAAATCTAAGTAATAAAACTCATTAGAGTAAGCATGGCACTTTGGAAAATAGTAATTGCACTGTAAACAGCTGGACTTAGGCCCAGGTTTTCCAGGAGGAAGAAAGTAACTGGGGTATTTCTGAAATGTTGTAGTCAGAGATAAACGTGGGGGTTGTTTTTGTTTCTTGGTTTTGTTTGTTTGCTTGTTTGTTCAGAAAACTCCCTAGGGTATTTAGAGTTGCCTGAGTTGTGGCTATTAAGGCAGTTGGGTTTGTAAGGTTGCATCAAGGGCAGTATATCAGATAGATTGATTAAAAGTCTGGTATGTGGAATATTATTTGTTTTCTTTTTCTGGCTTTGTCTGAAAAGTAAACAAGAAAAAAAATGTGCAATGTAAGTTGCTCACAATAAGTTTACGGTAAGATTTCTTTTAATTTTGCCTAAAGGAAATGTAATATAAATAAATTAAGATTGGATATACTTGTGACCTAATGTATAGCTCTTGCAACATAGGATTCTAAGTGAATCAAGTATATGTGTTTACTTGAAACTGATCAACCACATGCTATATAGTCATCATTAATAATTTAAATAAATCCTACGTAGAAGATAGGTAAAGTATTTCCATATCCTTTATTTTGCAGGAAAGCGGTGTGATAGAGTGTAAGGGCTATGGGACTTGTAGATCTGAGTTCACACACCACCTCTGACATTTATCAGCTGAGTCCCATAGACCCAGGGCCATCTTCATTGTGGGCAGTTAAACAGGGCTCCATACTTACAGGGGCCTTGCACTTAGTTTCATGCTCTGCTGTCATCTTGAAATTCTTAAGATTTTTGAATAATGGACCGTACATTTTCATTTTGCACTGGGTGTGGCAAATTATGTAGCCAGTACTACATAGTCCAAATTCATAAGCCCCTCAAAGTCTCAGTTTCTGTTGAGTTATGATGGAGAAACTGATGAGTGTTTTGTCTATCTCATGAGGTGATTGTGGCAGTCAAAGATGACAAAGAGCAGTTTCCATGAAAACATTTCATCATCTGTGAAACTTGGTATCAGTTAGGATGCTTATATTGCAAAAGACCAAAAACTCAACCACAAGAGTCTTAAACCAAAAGGAACATTACAGATTCATAAAAGTGCAGTCTTGTGGAAGGAAGGCTTGATGTAAGTTCCAGGGGTGTACTAGAGCAACTGGCTTGTACCAACTCTTTGATTATTAAATTTTCAGGAATTTTGCAAACCAGATAATATTGTGTTCATAGCTTGAAATCAGCCATGTTGAGAATATTTATACCAAGGGAATTGTCAAATGCAAAAAATCAGGGATGTCTCTTCCCTTCCCTTCCCTTCTTCCTTCCTTCCCTCTTTCCTTCTTTTCTTTGAGAACCCATTGTGAAGCATATATTACCTTACCATTGATGTAATTAAGGACTCACAGTATGTCTCTAGCGTAGTAGCTAAGAGCACTGGGATGGAGCATGATCACCTGGGTCCAAATCCCTGCTCCTTCATTTATTTATTTAATTTATTTTATGTATTTATTTTTGGTTGCATTGGGTCTTCGTTGCTGCGGCGGGCTTTCTCTAGTTGCAGCAAGCAGGGGCTACTCTTCATTGCAGTGTGCGGGCTTCTCATTCTCTTGTTGCGGAGCACGGGCTCTAGGCACGCGGGCTTCAGTAGTTGTAGCACAAGAGCTCAGTATTTGTGGCTCGCGGGCTCTAGAGCACAGGCTCAGCAGTTGTGGCGCACGGGCTTAGCTGCTCCCCAGCATGAGGGATCTTCCCAGACCAGGGCTCAAACCCGTGTCCCCTGCATTGGTAGGCAGATTCTTAACCACTGTGCCACCAGGGAAGCCCTCTTTCATTTATTAGCTGAATGACATTAGGCAAGTTTCTTAACTTCTCTGTATCTCAATTTCCTCAATTATAAAGTCAAGATTATAATAGTACCCACCTCATAGGTTTGTTAAGAGGATTAATTAAGCTGTTTTTGTAAAGTGCTTAAGACTGTGCCTGGCCCTTTATAAGCACTTCACAAGTGTTTGTTTAAAAAACTGAGTATCTCCTTGATCATATTTCTTCTTTTTTACCTCTCAGCCTCACTTCCTCTGAGCTGGCCCCATTCTCTCCCAGGTTTTCCCCAGAAAGGAGTAAAAACGATGCAGAGAAAGAGTGAGAATCCTTTTCCCAGAAGCCCCAGGGAAAGAAACCTTACAGGATCTAATTGGTTCTAAGTGGAATACACATGCTCCCCCTAGAACTAAATTGCTGTAGCTAGAGGATGCTGATTGGTTGAGGCCTCTGTACCTGTTTAGCTACGTGGAAGATCTCAGCATACCCTTATGAACAAAGAATAAATGAATGCTGGGTAAAAACAAAAACAACCAAACCAGCAAATATATATATATATATCCACTATAAGCTCCTTGCAAATATAGTTTATTATTATAAGCTGTAGTTCCTTCTCTGTGACCATGACATACTAAAGTGTGTGAGAGTAATAAAAAAACATGTGCTAAAAATCTGAATATCTGCATGACTCTGGGCCTGTAGGGACCTCTCTGAACTTCAGTTTCATTATCTACGTTTAGATACACTAATAATACCCCATAATTCCATGAGGAATAACTAAATCTAAGTCGCAGTACAATGCAATATAAATAAAATATAAAGGGAATATACGGAAGGATAAACTAGTAAATACCATTTATTGAACTGTATGCAGAAGTCTGTAGGAAAATGAAAGAAAAAAGTCATCTGTATCTTAGAAAATCAAATGACTAACTTATACTCCTTAATGGAAATTTGAGATACATATCAGATTTGGTTATAGAGAGGAAGACATAGAAAAATCATGTCTTAGATATTCACTTAAACTTTTAAAGCTATTTGAATGCATTCTAAAAATCACTTCTTTTATCAGCAGGTATTGAGAACAAAACATTTACTGGTAGACAGACAGTTAACTCTGTCTTACCGAAGTTATTGTCGGCTCTGAGGGTGTTTTCAGTCTTTATTGAAAGTACTTGAGATTTAGCTCTCTGCTAAGTCTGCCACTGGTCAGAAAAATATTTATTTTGCTGATATATAAAAATTAATATTAGCTTGGAAATAAAGTTTAATTAGAGTTAAAAGAAAGAACATTTGTTTTGGATTTCTGACAATATTTAATATCACAATTAGTAATAATTTCATAAGGTGTAATAATTCAGTCCAGTCTGCCTCTTTCCTTCCTAATGTATTGAAGTGAGCTATTTCAGGGTAATTAGCTATTTGGAAACAGTTTGTCTGGGAGATCAGCAATGGGACTAAACAAGTTTTGAAAATTAAGCTATCTCTGAGGTTAAAGGTCCCTCTGTTTTTTTATTGATTATTTCATACCTATTGAAAAAGAGGTTCTGAAATAGGGGGGAAAAAAGGAGGTACAAGATATAGGAACATTCGTTTATGCCAGACATTTTAAACTTGGAATGATGTCCTATTTATGTGTTCTAAACTTAAGCTTTGTGGTTCTGCCTGTTTAACAGTTACCAGCATCACTGCTAGCCTGTGGAGTATCCTTATGTAAATTAGAAAAAGGAGCTACTCTCAACAGTCAGGGCCCCTGGGTGAAGGATGTTTGGGGTGAGGGTTCAGCTTCTTAGAAGAATGTGTTGGAGAAAACTTTACTCGGTGGCTCTGGTAGTTACTACTACCCATTTTTAATATCACCCATTTAGATTCTGTTTTTCAAAACAGCCATTACTGATTCCTGTAGATATGAATGAAATCCAACCCTCCTTAAGGGATTATGAGCCATTCGGCATGTGTCCTGTTGATATTTAGGTTAGAAATATCACATTAGCATTGTTTCTGACTTTGTCTTAGGATTGATTTCTCAGAATTCTATGCCAGTGAAAATCAGTAGGTTCTTAATGCTAGAATGGAAAGGACCATTTAAGAGAGATATTTTTAATCCACTCAGTACAGCAGGCTCCATTTGGGAAAAAAAAAAAAAAAATAACCCATCCCCTCATCCTTAAAAGTGTGTCTTGAAGTATGCTGGAGCAGATGTTGTTGGTATGAAATGGCCATTGTCTCTTTTCAGAGTTGATTTTCACTCACCCTTTCCATGGTTTCTGGGTTGTTGTTTTTTTTAAAGATTTCCTTCCTCTCTTTCTTCTTTTTTAACAGCTTTATTGAGATAATTTGCATACCATAGAACTCACCCATTTTAAGTGTACAATTCAATGTCTGTTTAATATATTCACAAAGTTGTACAGTGTCACCACAATCTAATTTTAGAACATTTCCATTCCTCCAAAAAACAAACCTTGGACCCATTAGCAGTCTTAAGACGTTCCTTCTTTGTGCCATAGTCTCACATTCAGGGTTTGATTTTCATTCTCTCATGCTTATTTCCTCTTCGCTTTCTTTCTCTTTTATTTACAAGTACTGAGTAGCTCCTTGCGTATTAATTGTGAAGTCCTACAAGCATCTTCTTTTCTGGAGTTGTTTTTTTTGTTTGTTTTGTTTTGTCTTCATTTTAAGTGGCTTAAGTAGGGAAGAGCAGATGGGGCTCCAAAAGTCTGGTAAGTAATCAGTGCAATACAGTGCTTAGGTAATTGCTTTCATGTGAAAATGGCTGCACTGAATCTATGTCAAGAGTCTAAAGTATTCCTGACCTTCACTCCCTGCCGCCAAGTCTGATGGGGACCAGTAGGGAGCTGCAAGACAGTATGTATCTTTCCACATACATCTGCTGTTGCAAAAATCCTCATGTAAACATTAGCACTCTGTAGGATTATGTAGATTTGGAACAACCTCTGGACAATTTTAGGCTGATAGAAAATATTTTTGACAGGTTGTGACAGATATAATCTGACATCTGTGTGTTTTAGACTCTTTAAAGGTGACCCGTAATTATTTTCTAGCAAACTAAACATATTTTTATCAGCTAAATGTCCACATTGCAAAGCATTTCTCACGTAAATGTTTTAAACCTACCTTTAGTTTTCTGCCCCATGCACGATTTTTCAAGGGCCTAGATTGTTATTAACAACCCCAATCTAACCTAGATCTCTATCAGCACACAAGGTTGTGACCAAAAGTGTGTCTTGAAAAGTTTTTTAGTTGTGCGCACGGTTTTAAAGTGACTATTATAACTAAAGTAACCCCACTCAAAATGAGGAAGTTTACACTCATGGTTAGGCCTGTTGGCTCCAGAGTCATACAGCCCAGGTTAGAATTCCCTGAGTTAACCACGTAACCTATTCTGTGAAATGAGGATGAAGTAACAGGTGTGTTAAGACTAAAATGAGACCGTTCATGTAAAATTCTTACTAGAATGCCTAGCAGATATTAAATGTTCAGTAAACACCAGCTATTATCATTAGTAGTATTGCCACTAAAGCATAATCCAGTGGTAATTATTCTCAAAGTAGAATGCGGTTCATAAACATTTTACGTATAGGTAAGAGGACAAAGAAGGATGGCATTGTTCTGTGCCTCACACCTTAACTGTTTTTTCAGTTTTTTAGCCTGGGGAGACAGAATCGTTTCCTAGAAGCTCATTAGGTAATTAAAGATTAGTTTATAATTAACATCCCTGTACATGCTTTGCAACTGGTGACCTCCTGCTACCCAGTCTCCATCTGTCTCCTCCCTTCCTACCCGTGTCCACCTTCCTATAGCTCTGTAGGTCTTGGTGGAATCCCACATTTTCTCCGACAGAAGGTGAATGGAAAAGAATTATATTTGGTAAAAAAAAAATGTCCTTGCTCAAGATGCGAAGCCAATTAACTGCATTTAGTACTGCTTTTCCCAACTATGAGGAAAGCAAAAACACAAACTAAACTCTGTGAAAATGTGTATTTCTCAGGATGAAAGGCTTTTTCTACCAGCCCCAACAAACCACTAATTCTTCTCCTGCTTCCAAAAAGCCCATATGTGCCTGGTTTGTCTAGAAATGGGGCTTCCGGTACTTATGGAGCACCTATTACGGGCTTCTACCCCAGGCCTCCCTGGGTTGGGGTACAGGAATGTAGTAGGAGTGGGTTTCAGTAAGTCCTCTGTCTGCTGGTTTCTACATCACTCTGGACCTGAAGCAAGACCTCTTCAGAGCTCCTGACATGTCTCCTCCTACCTTTTCTCTGACTGGATAAGGATTTAGAATTGACATGAAATCTCAGTGGGAGCTCTTGTCCTCTAAGTCTCCTAGGCTCTCAGTAAGGTGGTCCTCAACTCTGGTCATGCACTGGAACTCCTAGGGCAGCCCAGGTAATTCTGGTTTAATTGTCCTGGCATGGGGTCAGGGATCAGGGAATTTTATAGCCCTCCAGGGGATTCTAATGTGCAGCAATGAGCATGGCAGTTCAAGGTTGAGCCAGGATTTGTTATCCCAGAGATGACCACTCCCCTCTTAGTTTCTCATCTGAGGCTTCTCCACTGCCCACCTCATTCTTCACTCTGATATTAAGGCCCTTCTATTTCTATTGAGATTTCTCTTGAGATGCCTACTGCAAAGAATAGAATAGGGGCTGCTGAGAACAGAGAAATCAAGGGCTTAAAAGAATCATGGTGAATATAATAAATGCCAGTCAGCCAAACGACCAATTTACTGGTACCTCCAAGCCCAGTTAACTCCCATGTTAATGGCAGACTGTATTAAAATTGTGAGGATTTTTTTTACATATATACAAAGATAGATTCAAATATTTTTTAAAAGCTAGATAATGGAGTGATATAAGTGAACTAAAGAAATACATGTCAAAGCATTTAAAATAAACCAATTAGAATAAAAATAAACTAAAAATAATGAATTTATTAGCTTAAGCTACACTGATATGCCAATAATTAATTAAAACTGAGATTTAACTCATTAATATTGCCATCTTTCATTAAAAAACTTTAATTTCATAGGATTATACAATCTGGTTACCTAATGTCTCTTGAGTTTGTACCTTTGATATTTCTATAAAAATAATATTAATTTCTGAAAGACATAAGATGATTATGAAGTGATAAACCTTATTAAATCATATAGTAACATGGTCATAGACATTTGGCTCCTTTCACAGCTAAACTAATATGTGGACTCCCCCTGGGATACAAGGTGTGCCTATAAAGCACTATAAGACTATCTTATGTGATCTACTGGCATTAATCACATTACTTTAGAGCCACACACTATAACTCTCAACTTCTGCTGTCCCCAAATGAAGTTGATGGTAATTGCTAACTGTCTACTGAGGTGTGACCATAAAGTCTCAGTCATGGTTCCTTTGCAACTTCCAACTTCAGCTTCTTTTGCAGAATCTGTTGGTAGATGCTAGTGCACAGAGGGATTCACACCTCCCTCCCCTGGGACAGCACTGCAGGCCATTCCAGTGCATCATTATAAAGGGAAACACATTCCAACCCCGCACTGTGAAGATACCCGCAAAGCATTTGCCTGGGTCTTGTGTGGAAACTCCATCTTCTTGATGAAACAGTGTAGTCCATCCAATGTGTGCATTCTGCCTGGGTTCCTTTACTGTGCTGAAAATGAGCAAACAAACTAATCTGCCTGGTGGCTTGGAGGGGTTTAGAAACATTACCAGAGGAAGGGGGGCCCCCAGTACAGTTTCTCAGGCAGTCAGGGCCTCAGTGAATGGTACAAATACTCATAAGTAAAACTGAGTTGCAAGATTCAATGCTTTCAAAAAACCTTGAATTGGTTGCTTTTCTATGATTCATCTTATTCTCCAAAATAAAAGTTGTAGTAGTAACATTTACCCAATTATTGGAGTATTACCATCAAAGTTTCTCTTTCTCTTAATGGTACTTTTAATGGTGAGTTTTCTGTTTCTGAAACCTATTTGTTCTTATAGAATCCATTTTCAGTTTCATTTACAGAAGAAAAGTATACTTACAGATATACCCTTCACTCCTTTAAAGTGAAAGGAATTGGGATTGCTTTAGGAGAAAAGGAGTGGTATTGTTCTTATCACAGGGCCTATGGTTACTGAGAGAGTGTCACCTAGACCCTTTCCTCAAAGACACAAAGTGAGAGCACAGAGTTTCATGTTCTTAGAGGTTCAGCAGGTGATCTGAAAAAGTTTTTGATGTTGATAAAGATATAAAGCACAGATGTTTTGACATAATCAAATTTTATGTCTTCTTTTATGGGAGGGAGTGGATATTTAGGGAAAGTTGGAATAGAAAAAAAATACATTTGTATAGCCCCTTCTTCAATCTGGTCTCCTATTAGTTCAGAATTGTAACTGTGCTCTTTGTATAATTACGCTTAATAGAATTCTCAAGTATATAGACAATATCTTATAATATACTAATTAAATTTACTTTCTTTTTAAATTTTATAATAGAATGGCAAGACATAGAATTTTAAGTTCTGAGATTTTGCTAGTTTGTGAGGAGCAAGGAAAATTATAACAACAAAAGAAACCCTTAAGATTACTCTGTCATTTTGTTTGCAGAACTTAGTAAAATCTGCAAAATGTTTTTTCCACATGATTACTTTTATAAAACGGGTGTTTTCTGTAAGCACTTGACATAAGAGGATATTATTAGCTCTTTCTGCTGCTTCTGGGTCTCATATTTCTCAGAATAAACCTGTCTTCATGGATCTCTGAAAATGACTGGATCGAGTCAAGCTTGTCTATTCTTTTGGATGTTCGTTTATTTATTAGTTTGCATAATTACAGATGAATTATCATGCTAAAAAAAACTGGAAGAACACAAGGCCCGAGAAAAGGAAGAGGCATTAAGAGATTCTGTCCTTAGCACCATGCCCTTACAGAGATATGTTTAAGAAATTCTTCATTTTTTCCAGCTTCTTTGCAAATCTCAACATCACAGAAGCCAGAGTAAGATTACATCTCCTTCTAACAGCCTTTTCTTGTCCTTGTTCTTTATCCCTATCTATCCTGAGTGATCTACCCAGCATGGTCCAAGAAACAGCTTTTTAGAAGACTACTTCATTTCTAACCCCATCAGGAGGACAGGGCACATCATATACCAGCCACTACATGGACCCCAATAGGGGGAGCCAAGTGCTCAATTCATCTTCCTTATCCTTGGGTAAATACCAGGGTCTTCTAGAGACATTATCCTGCTATGGCATTTGAAATTCCTCCCTTGGATCCTGCAATTCATCATATTGCACAGTGTATGGGGATACTGTTTGGGGAGGTTTAGGGTGCTTCGATGAAGTCAGTACTTTAGGCTGGGGTTCAGTTTGTGAGCCTTTTATCAGAAGCATTTTGTATCATTATTCTAAAAATATCAACAAATTCCCCCCAATCATATTTTCTGTGTTTTGTTTTTCTTTTAGAGGATCAAAAAAAAGTTTTCCTTTTTTTCCTCAGTTCCTTTTCTTCCCTGTCTTTATTTTTTCCAGGCCTTTCGTTACTACAGAGGGGATTATGATAATGAGAAAGTGTACCATCAAGTCTGGGTACCAAAAATAGAGAAAGAAAAGCAATAATTTGTGGGGAGGAGGGAGTGTGAAAAAAAATACTGATGAGAGAATTATAGATACTTACATACAGAGCTTCTTTTTCTGTATCAGAATCAGATGGAAATATGTTGATTTCCTCCTGTAAAAATAGTGGTGAGACAGACAATATCATGTCACACAAAATACAGGTTAAATTACTTAAATATAATGATCATAGGCTCTGTGTTTGGCACCTATGCTCAGTATTATTTCTCTTCTTATAATTTTGAGATACGTGATCAAGTATTTATCTTTGACTGTTTCATAGACCACTATATTTGGAATAAGCTTTAAAGACTATCACTCCTTAGCAAAGCCTGTTTGAATCTCATCCGCTCTGATGCATCCTTATAGAACCAACTTGATCTTCAGTCATGAGTCTTCAGCAAGTGGGTGGGTGCCCTGGAACTGATAAGTGTAACTGGGAGAAAATCCAGTACAGATCAAAGGGTATGTCCTTAAATTTCATTTCATCTGATTTGTTTCTACAAATCTATAGGAGTTAAATGGCTCAATTTTTATAAGCTGGAGATGTATATTTTTAGGCAAAATGAAACTATTTAAGCATCTACTTAAAGCAAATCGTTCTTTATCCTGTTTTGTAAGAACCTGGTTTCCATTTTGAGACCCTTCTAACCTCTGACATTGATTTTTGTATTTCTTGAAACCTTTGCACTTGATGACCGATATTACACTGATAAAAAAGATGGTTCACTGAATCAACAACCCTAAAAGAAATAAAGCAAATTGTGTGGTTACCTGATATACTGGTGAAAAGCATATTAGGATAAAAGACTCAGTGATTTTTTTCAAAAAAATTAATATACAATAAAAATTACAGCACATGATTATTAATTTTTAGATTCTTTGAAGGCATTTCAGTGCAGTTCTTCAGCATACTTAGCTAGTTGAGAATAACTCTCCTTTCTTGTCCCTACTTTAAATGCACTTTAGGTACATCACAAGTGCATGTTGAGCACATCACTTATTGCTTTAAGGTGTTAAAAGCATTGACTCAAAACAACTGGTTGACTGAATTCTTGTTCATCTCTGTATTCATGGTATATGTTTGGAATTTTCAAATCTTGCACAGCATTTTCCCTTCAACTCCTTTTACTGGTTAAGTCCATGGGTAATCAACATGTAGAATTTAAAAATGGTAAAATTCTTAAGAAATTAGATGTTATAAAGTGTGAAGGGCATTGTATATTTCCTGATACATAACAGCACTCAATCAGTGGTAGCTCCTTCTATCTCCTTCAATGCTTCCCTACTCTCTACCCCAGCAGATTACAAATGAGGATTCTAAGTGAGACTGAAATTAGCTGTGATTTACTTACCTGATTTCTCACTTGAATTGATGACAAACTCCAGCCCATAACCCAACATTCCTGTCTCTACTTCAATCTCTTTCCATTCCCCGTTTTACTAGTAGATACATTCACCAGTGATTGCAACTAATTACCCTTTTATTTTTCCTGATTTTTCCTCATTATGAAGAAAACCCAAATGATCAGAGTAATTAATTTGTAGTCATAATGAATAATTATCCTGAAATGCTTTGTTTGCATGGATTATCTTGGAATGCTTACATCAGAGCCAAATCTGTTTTATGGTGCTTTTTCCTTCCTCTTGGATTTTATATAAGGATTTAAAATGTATTCCTCCCAGTGACCAAGACTGATGACCATAAAGGCTCAGAGGGACAGTGAATGAAGGAGGCAGGTTTGTATAACAGGAACTCTTCATGACCCTATTAGCAGGCAAACTGTACTGTCTCAGTCTTCCTAAAGGAAGTTGTAATGTCACATGGAGCATATATTGCCAAGAAATAAGCCCAAATCAATTTCATCATAGGACATTTCTAGAAAACATAGTTTTCTACTATGTTATCTGTTGTCAAAAATGAGTGGAATTCCTTTTCTTGTGTTTTTAACTGGTTTCTGTTTGGTAAATAAGACCTCTGTGTTGGCAAATAATACTTTCTTAGGAAAGGTAATGTGCACTTTTCATTCTTTTGGACATCTGAACCTCCTGTACTTGGGGACTCCACCACCCCATTAGGCAAAACCAGCCTCCACTAGAAGAAGCTGCAAATATCATACACTCACTCTCCTGGCCCTGCTGGTATCTAGGACCCAAGCTTGTGAACTAGACTGCACCAATCAGACACCTCCAACTCAGTCTTTGCATTAAGAAGTAATGAAATGGCATGAGAAGCAGGGACTATGAAGAATCAGTTTTGGTGATGGCTGGTGGCGGAGATTAGCTACATCAATTTTCAAGAAAGAACCATTCTAGAAGCAATATCTGTTATATAATATCAATGGCTTTGGCAATGAGTGTGTCCAATGTCAGCAGCAAGGGTGCCTTCTCCAGAAGGTTCTGCAGCATTTTTCGGCAGTGTTCCTGGCTACAAAACCTCCAAGTCTTATTCTGTGAGAATAAGTATATTTCTGGAGTCTTATTCCTGGAGACTCTGTGGAATACACTTCTGCTATGAAATGTCTCTTTAACAAAGTACCTGTCCTATTTAAATCAGTTAGACTCTGATGCTTGACACTGGGAGCTGTGACTGATAAAACTATATATAAATTACAAATCTTAACATTCTTATTTTATCGTCTAGATGAGAGGCACACAACAGGACCTTTTAGGAAAGAGTTAAGTGTGAGAAGAATTGTATAATAGTAGATTAAATCACTGTGAACTGACTCTCCACTGGGTACCAGTTCATGAACAATGAACCAAAGAAGAACTGGATAGGTGATCAGAAAGCCACTCTCTGGCCATGCCTCTATAGAAATGTCCATGTCCTAGGGGCCAGAATGACTTAGAAGAGTTATAATATGCATAGGCACCTTTTCGCTTCTCTTTGAAAAATCCCCCAAATCCACTACTTCTCTGGTTGAAAAAAATGTACATATTGAAATTTGTTTTTTCTTTCGTTTCTGGGCTTAATTCTACAATGAAAAAATTCATGGCAAAATGTATTGACATAACCACAGACAATCTACTTTCCTTCAATCTTTTTTTTTTTTTTTTGCCTTGTTTACTATGTATCCCAAGTTACTAGGAAAATAGCTGATGCAGAGTAAGTGTGCAATGAATATGTTAAGCAAAGATAGCAAATACTAATGTAGCACTTATGAGCCAGGTTTTCACGTATGTTAACTGACTTTCTCCTCACAATAACCTTCTGAGATAGGCATTATTTTTAGCTGCCCGCCCCCTACTTTTTTTTGACAAGAAATGAACTCCTGAAAGATCTAAGTAACTTGCCCAAGAAAGTGAGCAAATGTGATCCTAACTCAGGAAGGCTGACTCCAGAATCTGTGCCTTATTTTTTTTTTATTCAGCTAATAGTCATTAACCACTCACCATATGTCAAGCACAAAAGATTCAATGATGAGTATGATATTATTTTGCCCTCAAGACGGTCACTCTATCAGAGAGAAACACATATAACAAATAATTACAAGTGCAATATGGTAGATTCTATCATGGAAAATATAAATGAGGTTCGTTGGGACACAAGGAGGTTGTGATAAACTTTACTCTGGATGAAGGATGGTCAAGGAGGGGAATCTGAGGGTGGAGGATGCTTCAGCTGAGACTTAAAATCATTTTTTATAAATACAGAATTACATTCTAAGTGAAAGGAACAACTTATGCAAAAGGTAAAATAGTATATTTGTGAAGATAATGAGGCACAATTGAGTCATGAAGCTGGAGATGTAGCCAAAGACTGGATAAGAGAAAAACTTATATGCTATAATAAAGATTTTTTACTTTATTCTAAGGCAATAAAAAACCATTGAAGAAACAAACAGGGGAGTAAGATGAATAGATATGCATTTAAGAAACATTTTTTCTAGTTGTATAGGATGGATATAAATGGTGTCGAGGTTAGACTTAAGAAGATAAGTTAGGAGACTACTGAAATAGCAGATTAAATACATGAGGACTTAAACAGATCAGAAGTTCTAGACTAAAGAGGGCATTGACTCAAAAGATAATTAAAGATAGAATTGGAAGAGCTTATAAATCAATTGGATATTGGTGAAGAGGGGTAATAATAAAAAGGTAGAATTCTTCTCTTTCTCTCTTTTGGTTTGCATTAATTAATGTAAGATATATGTTACCCCTGGTTTTCTTTTTCTTTAAAATGTTTTCATTCTTTTTGCAAGCTTTTTTTGGTAATTTCACTGCTCCTTGAGACTAAGTTTTAGCCTCTTTTATTGTACTTTTATGTTTATTTATATCCAAGTGCCTTTTTTGTTTTAAGATGCCTTACGTCTATGTTAGATTGAAATCCTGTATACATGTATGTGTGTGTGTGTGCGCGTATGTGTGTGTATAAAAAACATACATCTACATAAAACTTCTAGAAGGTGTCCTTTACTGAAAATTGAATGTTTTTATGTATCCTGTTCTTTTTAGTTTGTCACATAAGTATTGTTGTTTATATTACTAATATGTTTGATGGCCCAGTTGAGAGTACATCTTTTACATGTTCTCTTAATGAATCTTCAGCATTTTTGGACGCTGGGATATGGCTCTATAAATAACACTTTGGGGAAAGTAGAGGACAAAGTTTTAGTAGTGAAAGCTGGCATTACTTATTCATAAACCTCCCTCTTTGAAGTCAAATATTCCTACTTTCAAATTAATTATTTTTATTAAAAAATTATAAGTTTTGCTCTTTATAGCTAAATATGACCAAAGCATAATTGTTTTGAGCCCAGAAAGAGCTGAAAATAATTGAATGATAGTGCTTCTCTCAGAGATTTATACAACAAACCTGCATAATTCATGCATGTGTATATATTACAGATCTTGTCTCAAGAGAATTTCAAGCTAAGTGAGCCATTTTTATTCCGTTAGATACGTATGTACAGTTTTTTAAATTAATTAATTAATTAATTTAGCTGCACCGGGTCTTTGCTGTGGCGTGTAGGATCTTTTCAGCTGTGGAATGCAGGCTCTTAGTTGCAGCATGCGGGATCTAGTTCCAGGGATCTAACCCAGGCACTGGGAGCGCAGAGTCTTAACCGCTGGACCACCAGGGAAATCCTGTACATATTTTTATATATTGCACAGATATAGAGATCGATGAATAGACAGATGATTGATATGTAGATAGGTTGGTAGATAAAACTTTTACTAAAACAGTACTGACAACGCCTAGCAAAATGCTATAGAGATAGTTGGTGCTCAGTAGCTATTGGCTGAATAAATAAATGTATAAGTGAAGCTATATACAATCACTCACATTTAGGGATGCAGTGATTTCAAAGGAAAAAGTTACTATCTTAATTTTTTTTCTGAATGTTTTGCATCATCAGTCTCTTAGGATCCAACTGTCCAACTAGGACACACTCATAGCTTCAGGGAGCATTACTACTGAACCAAGTAAAATTGTAGTCTTCACTTCCAAATACATTGAGTTATATGAAGAATCACGACTTACATTTGCCTTGATTCTTCTTTTCCCTTGATATTAAAAATAAGGATAAAGTATTGTCTTTTCCTGTCATCATAAATACCTCAACTTAATTTTTTGATGTCATAGTAATTCTGCTCAACACATTTCTACTGCTATTTCTTGGCAATACATCAGATTCACAAACTCAGTGAATAATAACAATTCACTAAAAAAAGAACATACAGACTAGTTTGGTTTTTTTTTTTTAGCACCATGAAGATCTTTTTATAAAAAGACCACCTGAAAATAAATTTTCCTATTTTTCAATGTTCTTTACCTTTTTGTATGTGTTTGTTACCTTTGTGTATTTTTTGGTTTCTTGGTACAGGCTTCTCCTCCCTCTAATGATGTCAGCTGCTCTTCACAGCATCACAGCACTGCCCATATTCTTCCATAAATGTTCTGATCACTTGCAATGTTATCAAGAGAACTCTTCTTCATATACTTTGTCAGTGATGGACATGTTATTGTTATATGCATCAGCTTCAGTAACTCCACCTACCAATCATAAAATGTTCAGTGTCAAAGATTGTCAGCCAAAATACAAAAATATAAAATCATAGGATTATGTGGGGAAAAAATACAGTTTTAATTTTTAAATTAGATTTTTATAAAATCATAAAATTTTCACACTCCTGAGAAAAAAGTGACTATTTGCTCATGATATTACTATTGACTATTTGCTCATAATATTACTATTCACTCCTTGATATTCTGGGGGGCATCTACTCTCTACCAGGAAGCTAAACATTGGGATTTGAGGATGCATGAATTCAGTTAAAGAAAAGGGTCGTATTATCAAATCATGCATGTGAAATGGATAGGTAGATAACAGAGGTGTGTACTGACCATACAGGAATACAATAAAAGAAGCAGTAATAGGGAACTCTGTATAGAAAAGTCAGGAAAGGTTTCAAATAGAAAATAATTTTGAGCCAAGACTCAGAAGTGTATAGTGAATGAGGAAAAGCCCTAACCTGAAGCTCCAATGCTAGGGACGTCAAATTTGATACTGTAAAATTTTAAAGTAAATTTTTAAAACGTAAAGAGAAAATTCAGGGCAAAAAGAAAACATGTTTGAATTCAAACATATCAAAATCTAGACAAACACAGTATATCAACCACAAATTTTTATGCTCATCACTTAAAAGAAAGAACTGATTATTCTTTCAAACCTTGAATCAACTGACATCTTTGCTAACATAAATAGCACATTTTTGGTATTGTTTCTGTCAGTTTGACAACGATGCATATAACATTAATACATCATAACCCTTCCTAGTTTTATTAAGAATGAGGTTAGTGATGGGTAAAATTGCTGAATTACTGGTATTGAGCATGAGCTGTTTTTTCCACTCTAGTGAGGCAGTAATCATCTACTCTTCTGCCAGTCTTTCATCACACTTTTTTCTACTGGGTATACTTCTAAGAGTCACAATAATAGTGAGTCACCATAAGAAATCTGTCCTTTCCTTACTCATTATGCTAGCATGAGTTTGCATTTTTATCAGTGGAAATGTACAATGTCTTTTCCTGTAACGATAATAACAGTGGCAAGTTGGGTAGGCAGAGTGTGAACTCTTTCCTGTGCTGGAGAAATCTCCTTAGAAGTGTACATCCATGAGAGACTTTTGTAATATACTTGACTAATCTATGAGCTGATATCAGATTGGCGTGAGCTATGCAAATATTATAACATTTTGTGATCATGCCACATTTTCTCCTTTAGATTCCAAAATTAGACCACGTATATCATCTGTGTTTCTTTTCATGGATGAATGATATTTAAAAAAAGAGTTTAAGTGTGATTTAGTAACTTACCTAAGATTATAGCATATCTAATATAAAGGAGGGAGTGAGTACTATCCCCATTCCTGACTTTGGTTAATCCACCTGTGAACAAAACTGCATTTTTCTTCTTGCAGCCTGATCTATATTTGAATTTAATTTTTAAGTACCAATTTCATGAACTATTTTATGTGAGTTTGCATATGGTATTCTGGCCGGAATTCTTTTTTACATTTTATTTGTGTAATTTGATTTCTTCCCGAGCATTATGATGATCCATCCTTTTATCTAACCCTTCACTCTATAGACACCAGCAATCGGGAAGAATGAAAGTCAGATTTAAAATCCAACTCTACTAGTTGCATAATATGAAACACAGTAAATGATGGAAACAAAATCTTGGAATATTTTAAGACAGACGTCATGTAAACTGCAGAAAACAGGGGGCAGTAAAATTGATGCATTGACACTGACATACCAAACTAGTGTAGCAATTACAGTAGTATTTAGTAATAGCACATAATGCTGAAGTAGAAACTTATACCTTTAAACTAAATTTATGTATCCTTCCACTGTTTATGTTGTGTCATCTCCTACAAGAAAATATATTTAAAGATGATAGGCAGGTTTTTTTTTTTAAATGTCAGCTTGGTGTTAAATACTCCATTAGTGAGTGATGGGAACAGTGACCAACTGAAAAGTATATGCCCCAACTAAGACAGGTGGCCACTACTTTGTTCCAGCAAGCCACTGCCATGTTGGAATATGGCATATTGCCAGATCTTCAAAATTTTCAAACATAAGCAGAAATCTTGATTTTTTTGTAGGTTTTAATTACTTCAAAACTTTAAAAAACATTGAGTGGGTCAAATAAGCTTGTCTCTGGGCCACAGCTTGTCATCTGGGCCTCTAGGCAGAGACGTGATTCTATAGTAATGATCATTGTGCCTTTCAGTAAGGATCTTGATACTGGTCAGTTCCCATGTCCTTTGCTCTTTCACTTTCTGTTTAATCAGTACTTCCTATTTCTCAGTGTGTCATAAGAAAGCCATAGAATATCCCCATTATATTCCTATAGATGGAAAGACTTGCCATAGTTGTAAACAGTTATTATACAAAGAGTTGTTATTTGTGCCCATGCATTTTTTTCTATCTGTGGTCTTCAATGACAGTTATTGTTCCCTCCAGCCTAATGCTATTAATACCCTTAAATAAAACTTGATTATGCAAAACTTTTTATTATATAGAATTATGATTTTTTGAACTTAAAGGAAAGAATATGAATTGTTTATTTCCTACACTCCCTCTTGAAAAAGTAAAGTACACATTTTGTTCATTGTTCTAACCCCAGGTTCTAGGACATTCTCAGGCAAATAGAAGGTTGAATGAAATTCATTTATTAATGGAAATTTGCTGTTTTATTCATTCATTCGTTAAGTAAACTTTTCCTTAGCATAAACTATGTGTCAAGCATGTTAATAAATATCTATTGATATATGTGGATCATTAACTAGGGCTAGAAACCCATTCTGCTTAGGAAAAGATTACACTGGCCTTTAATTTAATGAGATATAATTTATATTTTTTCAGCTTTATTGAGGTATAATTGAAAAAATTATAAGATAATTTAAAGTGTACATAGTGATAATTTGATATACATACACACTGTGAAAGGATTCCTCCCATCTAGTTAATTAACACACCCAATGAAATGTAATCTACATTTTAAAGTGCAAACCTACATTTTGGCTTCAATTCTCTGAAGGACTTTTGGGAGGGTATCAAGTTTTTGTCATAACTCTCCTTCCTAGATAGTGTAATAAGATCAGATAATACTGTATATCTCTAAGCAAATGTCTGACTGCCATCTGGTTAATCGGAACTTTAACCCTGTATACCAGATACCCCTGGGGGTAAGCCAGACACTAGAAGTCCACTAGCAAGAAAAAAAAATCACAAGTCAAGATCTCATGAGTTAACTTTAAACTTATTCTTGGTTTAAAGTTTAGAATTTGATCCCTTAGAACTATTTAACTCCATGTTTGTTTTTTTTAAAAAAAGTTAGTGCTCCTATTTGATTAATAGTAATAATGCCCCTTTGATCACTTGACTATTCTCTACTAAGACAAAAATTTTTAAATCCCATCTCAAAAACAGTATTTGTTAGTCATGTAGATATCAAGGGTAAAGTGAAATCCCAACCTCAAAGGCAATCAAATAGGTGTGTTCTTGGAGAGTCATCTGTCTATGGCCTTATTTTTTGATGTTAAGATTTTTAGCAGTATGCCAGCTGCTTCACCATATCAGTCAATCAATCAATCATATACTTGTGTCAGATCACATTCTGTAGTAACAGGAGGGCTGGATCACCAAAATTAATAGGAGTCTCAACCCTCCAATTCAGCCAGGATCACTGTGCTAACTTAACCAAAATCAAAAGTAGCGCCATGTGTGAAGATAGAGACACACTAGCATAATATGGCCTATTTATATTGGTTATATTTAATGGTTATAGTCTTCGATTGAACTCTGGATGTGTCATCAAACCAGAAGGCCACCTTGAAGATGGGAATGTCTTTCTGTAGAATGAAACTCTGGCTTATAAACAACAAAATATATTTCTTTTTCATCAAGGGTTTTCATTTTCTTTTTGAGATTCATCTTTGTCATATTGGGTATGAGTTGCCTCATTAACATTTGTTGCTTTCTAAGGGTAGTAGGCAGAATAATGGCTCCTGAAGATATCTATGTCTTAATCCTCAGGATTCGTGAATATGTTAAGTTACATGGCAAAGAAGAATTAAGGTTGCAGATGAAATTAGAGCTGCTAAGTAACTGACCTTTTGACAGGGAGATAATCCTGAATACTCTGGATTAGTCCAGTGTAATCACAGTGGTCCTTAAAAGTGAAAGAGGGGATCCCAAGAGAAAATCAGAGAGGTCGCAGAGTGAGAAAAAGTTCAACTTGATAGAGGAGGGGGGCCATAAGCCAATGAAAGTGGGCAGTCTCTAGAACTGCAAGAGGCAAGAGAATGGATTCTCTCCTAAAGCCTGCAGAAAGAAATGCATGCCTTCTTACATCTGCCAACACCCAGTAAGACCCATTCAGGGCTTCTGACCTACAGAAGTGTAAGATATTAACTTTGTGGTAATTGCTACAACAGCCAAGTAAACTAATATACTGAGGAAACAGGTTTTTTTTCAGAAGCGTCTGTCACTGAAATTGCATTAATAAAATAAAAGTTAAAATTTTCAGAATTTTCTTAAAGCATTGTCCATTCATTCATTCATCCATTCATTTTCAGGAGGTAATCCGTAGCAGCCAGGTCGACATTGCAGGACACAGCCAGGAAATGGAAAGAAATGAACAAGAAACTTCCAAAGCACACAAAATTGATGTTCTTGGAACAGAAATGGTAACTATTTAGAAAGACAATACTTTCCACACAGTTTGCAGAACTGTGTGGAAATTCTGACCTTGTTATAAACAGTTGATTTTATTGTCCTTTTATATATTTAATATCAATACACATCAGTGTCTCTTTCCGTACTTTGGGTTTGATATTCTTTGAAAAATAAAATGAGCACCCTAAAAATATAAGTGCACTTTAGGTGTCAATTCATATTTGTTCTGTTATAGCATGAACCCATGCATTAAAATAAATGACCAAAGTGTAATCAATGTGCACTGAAGTCTTGGAAGAAAATCATGGTGCAATGAAGAATATGTGTGCAATACTGAAATAATTGACTTCTTAAAAACAATTATTTATTTAAAATTATCTTTAAACACAGGTCTCTCATCTTGAAAAACACACTGTGGAAATAAATCAAGCTTCTCCACTCCATCAATATGTTCAAGAAACAGGTAAGAATCTGGTATTATTTCACCCCAATATATCTTTTTCCTATTGATGTTTCTGTGTTTGAATGGAGGACTTCCAAAGCACAAACCTTCCCACTAAATAAAGTTAGTAACTATGACTTATGATCCCAAAGGGGACAGAATAGTATTTCTATATATAATTGGGTTCTGCCTGTGGTACGAGATGCAATAAGCTTCTAAAATAGTTCATTGCCCTTCAACCCTATGATGTATTCATCCAAAACGCCTAGAAGGTGATAAGCCAGCCACCTCTGAATTGCATTTTGCTCAGGGATCCAGAATGAAACTTGATGTTATCAAGCTCCCTGGGAACAGAAAAGTTATCTAGATTGTATTACTTTTAATAACAAATTTAAGCACGTTTAAGTCTAATTCTCCAACCCACAGATATGAGATTAGACTACAGACAAACCTGCGCAAGTTTGCATAAGATGGGTACAGGGTGTCTTGCCTATAAAAGTGGAATGAGAAGTTTTGCTGTCCCAAAGTGCTAAAAGGGTAGATTTAAGCCAACTGTGACCCAAATGTTATTTGACTATATCTGAGTTTGGTTTTATTTTAGTTTTGCTTAAAGAAGTAGATCTTCCTTTTCTGTTCTTCTACTGTTCTTTTCTTGTTTTATAACTTTTATTATTATTTTTGAGCATAACAGCAAAACATGCTTGTAGAAAATTTGGAAACTACATACAATTAAAATAAACAGCACTTTCATTACTTATGACTTTCCATCCAGAGATAATCACCACCATTTTTCCTCCTATATTTCTTGACATATACTAACTTACATAATGAAATACTGCCATATGTATACATTTATATCCTGAATATTTTTACTTAACTTACATTATGAGAAGTTTTCCATAGCATTATAATGTCTTCTCAAACATCATGTTTATTAGTTACATAATATCCCTGGTGTTGTTTTCTGTTTGTAGTCATAGATACACCTGAGGATGAAGAGATTCCAAAGGTTTCAACTAAGTTTTTAAAAGAACAATTTGAAAAGTCTGCCCAGGAAAAGGTCCTTTATTCTGACAAAGAGACGACTCCAACCAAGCAGATTAAGGTAAGATAATTTCTCTGCACAGAGACATATTAAGTGTAAAACCAGATGTAAATACATAACATTTTCAAATTATTGAATTTTTGAGGTGGTTTTTCAACAACAACAAAAAATATTCAGAGCCGGTGCTTATTCTGTTCCGTAAGAAGAATATTATTCTATATGAGAAAAGCAGTAGAAAGAAAACTTTTCTCACTAGAGGAAATTAGGGAAGAAAAAATTATGTATGCACTAAAGTTTAATAACTAACATTAAAGTAATACAGCCAATTTTAAAATGTCAGCTACTTACTCTGTTCTGTTTAAAATTCCAAGGAAAACAAAACAACCCTCAAAAGTCCTTTAAGACTTTTATTGTTTCCCTATAGATTACTCTGCATAGCACATTACGTAAAGGAGGAAAAATAATCAAGATTACGTGTAAATGTTAAAATACTGAGTCGTTGATGTATTGAATAGGGAATATAACTCTAAAAAGTGCAAGTAGATTATAGGGCAGATAGTAACAAATACTGACTGTTGCTCCTAAGTAGGTCTCTAAATGGAGTATACCACCTGTTGTTCCCAGTGCAGATGTCATAGCAGGTGGACAGGTGAATGGCAGTGCCTAAAAAGTCTCTACCACTACACTCATCTTTATAAGATTTGATTTTCTCTCCCTTAAAGATTGAAAATGAACATGAAGAGACTTTAAAGCCATCATCAATTGTGGGTACCTCTTCCACTTCTTCCACTTCAACCAGCCAGAGGAAGGAAACATCAACCACAAGATACAGTGACCACAGTGCCACTTCCTCGACTCTGGCACAAGTTAATGCCACTTCTTCGGAAAAGGCAGAAGAATTTCCTCCTCCCCCACCTGACATACTTCAAACTCCAATAGATGTGACAGCATTTTCCCAGTCCCCTGAACTCCCCAGCCCTCCTAGAATACCACCAGTCCCCAAAGAATTATATTCCAAGAAAAGAAATTTGTATGAATTAAACCGTTTATACAAACACATCCATCCTGAGTTAAGAAAAAACTTAGAAAAAGATTATATCAGTGAGGTTTCTGAGATTGTTTCTCGTCAAGTGAACCTGGGGAGCTCAGTTTCAGCAGATGTGCAGCAAGCCCGGTATGTTTTTGAAAATACGAATGACAGTTCTCAAAAATGTCTGAACTCGGAAAGAGAACACTTGGAGTGGGATGAAATTCTGAAGGGGGAAGTGCAGTCCATGAGATGGATCTTTGAGAATCAGCCATTAGATTCCATTAACAATGGCTCTCCAGATGAAGATAACATCTCCAAGGGCATCACTGATCGAGAAATCATTGCTGGTGGTGATGTGAGATATACAACATGGATGTTTGAAACCCAACCCATCGATACTCTGGGGGATCATTCTTCTGTCACTGAAGAAAATGCTGAGAAAATTCCTGAGCTAGCCAGAGGAGATGTCTGCACAGCGCGGTGGATGTTTGAAACAAAGCCATTAGACTCAATGCATAAAATGCATCAAAGTCAAGAAGAATCAGTAGTAACTGCCATAAAGGACATAACCGGGGGGGATGTCAAGACTGTGAGATACATGTTTGAAACTCAACATCTGGATCAACTTAGACACCTTCACTCAGTAGATGAGGTGCACCTACTGCAACTCAGGTCTGAGCTCAAAGAAATTAAGGGAAATGTTAAGAGAAGTATAAAATGTTTTGAAACTCAACCATTATATGTTATTAGAGATGGTTCAGGTCAAATGCTAGAAATTAAAACCGTTCACAGAGAAGATGTTGAAAAGGGGGATGTGAGAAGAGCACGTTGGATGTTTGAAACACAGCCCTTAGATACAATTAACAAGGATATAACAGAAATTAAAGTCATCAGAGGAATATCCATGGAAGAAAATGTCAAAGGTGGGGTGAGTAGGGCAAAGTGGTTATTTGAAACCCAACCTTTGGAGAAAATCAAAGAAGAGTCAGAAGAGGTCATCATTGAAAAGGAAACAGTAATAGGTACAGATGTCTCTAGAAAGTGTTGGATGTTTGAAACACAGCCATTAGATATTCTAAAAGAAGTTCCTGATGCAGACCCTCTAAGGTCTGAAGAGATAATAGGGGGTGATGTACAAACTACTAAGCATTTATTTGAAACACTTCCAATAAAGGCTTTAAAAGATAGCCCTGATGTTGGAAAACTTCAAAAAATTACTACTTCTGAAGAAGAAAAGGGGGATGTTAGGCACCAGAAATGGATTTTTGAAACCCAACCTCTGGAAGAGATTAGAGAAGATAAAAAAGAGTACATACGAACAGTGAAACTTGAAGAGGTTGACAGAGGAGATGTAAGGAATTACACACGTATCTTTGAATCAAACAACTTAATTAAATTTGATGCATCGGATAAAATAGAGGTGGAAGGAGTCACAAGAGGTGCTGTGGAGTTAAATAAATCACTCTTTGAAACAACACCATTGTATGCCATTCAAGATCACCTTGGAAAATATCATCAAGTAAAGACAGTCCAGCAAGAAGAAATCCTAAGAGGGGATGTAAGAAGCTGTAGGTGGCTTTTTGAAACAAGGCCCATTGACCAGTTTGATGAAAGCATTCATAAATTTCAGATAATTAGAGGAATATCTGCTCAAGAAATACAGACTGGAAACGTGAAATCTGCTAAATGGCTGTTTGAAACCCAACCTCTTGATGCAATTAAATATTTTAGTAATATGGAAGAAGTAGAAAGTAAAACTGAACAAGCTACAGATATTATTAAAGGGGATGTCAAAACCTGTAGATGGCTTTTTGAAACCCAGCCAATGGAGTCTCTTTATGAAAAAGTTTCATTAGTGACTGGCAGTGAAGAAATTCATAAGGGAGATGTCAAAGCCTGTACTTGGCTCTTTGAAACTCAGTCACTTGATTCCATAAAAGATGACTCCGAAGCAACAGTCAAATTGCAAACTGTAAAACAGGAGGAAATCCATGGTGGGGATGTTCGTACAGCATGCTTTCTTTTTGAGACAGAAAATTTGGACAGCATAAAAGGAGAAGAAGGAAAGGAAATCAAGGCCGTGGAAATGGATATCCAAGCTGGGGATGTCTCCAGCCTGCGGCATAAATTTGAAAGTCAGTCCTTAGATTCTATAAGTTCCAGTTCAGAGGAAGTTTTGAAAAAGATCAAAACCCTAAAGACTGAAGATATTCAGAAAGGCAATGTTTTAAACTGCAGGTGGCTTTTTGAAAACCAACCAATTGATATGATAAAAGAAAGCCAAGAAGGTGATAAATTAGTTAAGACAGTGACAGACATACAAGGTGGAGATGTAAGAAAGGGGTGCTTTATTTTTGAGTCCTTTTCTTTAGACGAGATTAAAGAAGAATCTGACTATATTAGCACCAAGAAAACAATTACTGAAGAAGCAATAAAGGGTGACGTAAAAAGCTACAGAATGCTCTTTGAAACCCATCCACTCTATGCAATTCAAGATGGAGAAGGGTGTTATCATGAAGTGACAACAGTTAAAAAGGAAGAGGTAATTCATGGAGATGTACGAGGGACAAGGTGGCTTTTTGAAACGAAACCATTAGACTCCATTAATGAATCAGAGACTGTGTATGTTATTAAATCTGTCACACAAGAAGACATTCAGAAGGGAGATGTTAGTTCTGTCAGATACAGATTTGAAACCCAGCCACTGGATCAGATTGCAAAAGAGCCACATGGTATTGTGCCCACTGTAGACTATATTCAAGGTGGGGATGTAAAGACAAGTAAACAATTCTTTGAGTCTGAAAATTTGGATAAGAAGACTTATATAAGAACAGTAAGTGTCAATGAAATACAAAAGGGCAATGTTAAAACATCTACTTGGCTATTTGAGACCCACACTCTAGATGAGCTGAGAGGAGAAGGGTCAGGATATGAAAATATCAAAACAGTCACCCAGGAAGATATGCAGAAAGGTGATGTGAAGCAGGCAGTATGGCTTTTTGAAAACCAAACTTTAGATTCTATTAAGGAAGCAGATGAAAGCATCACAAAAATCACCAAGGAAGAAATCCCTCCTTCTGATGTCAAGACAACTACATGGCTCTTTGAAACTACACCCCTTCATGAATTTACTGAAAGTAGGGTAGAAAAGGTGGAAGTTATTGGCAAGAGCATTAAAGAAACCTTAGAAGAACTCTACTCTCAAAAAGTTATTGAGGCTCCTGGAATCATCATTGAAGCTGATGAAGTTGGGGATGTTCGAATGGCAAAATACAAGCTCCTGAATCAAGCCTCTCCTGAGATACAGAAAGAAGAAATCGTCAGGGTTGACCTCAGAAGTATAATGGTGAAGCTACTTTCCAAACGAGACTGTAAGAAAAGAGAGATTTTGGTTAGTGAAGAAGAGAAGGGAAACGTTAATTTGACCAAAACTCAATTATTAAACAGATCAACAGAATTTCATGCTGAAAAAGAAGAGATAGTGAGTGGTGATGTCCAACAAGCAATAAAAAACCTGTTCTCCGAGGAAGGATCTGTAAAGAAAGGCATTTTGATTCAGGAAGATGAAAGAGGTGATGTTCACATGACTATCTATTGTCTTCTTCATGAAAATGCTGGTGACACAATTAAGCGTGAAGAAGTAATAGGGGGTGATGTAAAACGTACCATTCATAATTTGCTATCTTCCATATCAAACAATAAAATATCTGAAAGGGTTAAAATCGATGCCTCTGAGAGGGGAAATGTTCAGTTTTTTACAACATGCATAGAAACTGGAGCTTTGGATTATCTCAGACAGCTCCAGACATGGTCAGATGAAACACTAACAGCTAGGAAACAAGAAAAAGAGGAAGATGTAATTGGTGGCGATGTAGAAGGTACAAAACTGTTATTAAAGAAAAGGCAATCTCAGGTTGAACGTACTGTTAATGAAACTGACATCATCCCAGGAGATGTGCATAATACAGTTAAGGTTTTTCTGACAGAGCCTCAGAGTACATCTTGTAAGTCACCCAAAGAAGAAATCATAAAAGGTGATTTGAAGTCAACCCTAAATTCCCTGAGCCAGGCCATAAGTCAGAAAACAGTGGCTAAAACAGAAGAAATTATAAAAGGTGACATGCTGGTCACACTCAAGTCACTGAAGGAATCAAACCAAAAATGGAAAGAATCTAAACAGCCTGATGTCGTCCCTGGGGATATAGAGAAAGCTACTGAATGCCTTGAAAAGACTGCAAACACAAGGATGGAAATCCTGAAAAAGGAGCTTATCCGAGATGACCTTGAAGCATCATTAAGGAACCTAAAAGAAGCACAAAGAGCTTTCAAAGAGGTAAATAAAAAAAGTGTAATCAAAGAAAATGTGCAATCTGTGATGGTAGGATCTGAGGAAGAGCAGAAAATCGAGAATCATCAGGTGGCTGTCCAGAGGGACAAAACAAGCGTTCTTCAGCCAAGACCAGGACCATTTGAGCCAGCAGCCAGGTGGCAGGGGGGAGCAGACATTCTTAATCAAACTAGAGGCAAATCTTGTCATGGGGATTTAAGAGAAGAAAGAACTGAGGTTCATCTTCCAAAAGCCCCCAAGGGCACCGTAAAGATTGTCATAGATCGTGAACAAAACAATGATGCTCTTGAGAAAAACCTTAGAAGGTTATCTAATTCACAGCACAAAGCTATTAAAAATGTGTTGGGATCAGGAGACAGAATGGGTATCTGGACTGATAACACAACAGAGCAACATCTTAGAGATGAACATGTGAGTGGACAACTGACTTCAACTGTGTCAGTTAGGGAACATCTAAAAACCAAGGAATCAGAGACAGTGAGAGAACAGAAGAAGGATGCTGTCTTTACCCAATCTATTGATAAAACAATTGGAAAGCAACAGACTGAAACTTGTGAAGTGAGGAATGACCACCAGAAGATTGAGGCTTTACCTGACAAGAGTCCTAAACATACCAAAAACACTAAAACATCAACAGATACACAAAGCTCTAAGCCCAGTTTAACCCAGGGTCCAGTCAACAAGATGGCTGGAGAAACATGTGAAGTTTCAGAGGACTTTCAGAAGCAGACTCTGTTAAAGCAAGAAATGCAATATTCTAATAAAGATATAAAGAAAAAGAACATGACCCCTCAACCAGTGTGGCAGACTTTGCCTGTGGATCAAGACATGTCAAATGTAACAGAAGTGAAAGTCGCCCAAAAAAGCCGCAATAAATTTAAGGCAACTGACAAAAAGCAGACTGATATTCATCTGAAAAGCCAGGACTTTCTAACGAAGACAAATACTTCCAAAGACTTAAAAATGGCAATGGAAATGTCCTTTAATCCAATCAACTGTAACCCTGAAAATAATGCAAAAGAAAGTGAGTTCCCTCTTCCACCTCCATCTCCACCTTCTCCTCTACCTTCCAATTCATCAGCTGAAATTGAATTTCCTCTTCCTCCTCCACCTCCTTTCATGATGTTGCCTGAAAAAAATGTGTTTCTTCCCTCACTGTCCACAGAGAAAATAAAGGCTGAATTTGAGAATTTCCCAGGCCTCCCTCTTCCTCCACCACCAGAAGATGAGAAGTTTGAAAGAGAATGTCTAGCAATGTTTCCACCACCTCCCCCTCCGCCAGCTCCATCTCTAAAACCAGCACATCTCCTCTCCTCTTCTGTTCAAGAAAAGCACAGTGGAGCATTCATACAATATTCCCAAGAAGAAGCCTCAAGCTCTCAGGCTAAAATCATAACAGGAAAATCTGGAGGACGTTTGCCACCTCCCACACTCCCCAAACCCAAATTTCCCAAGCAGATAGCAGATAAGAAGAATCATAGTTCCCCAAAAGTTGAATTGGAAAATTCACCACCAGATATGGAATGTAAAATTACTCCCTCAAAGGATCAGAAAAGAGTAATAATGGCAAGTAGCAGTGAACACATAGAGACAAAGCAGAACGTATCTAGAAAAAGTCTTGATAAAAGAAAACAATTATCTATGGACTCTACAAGGTCTCTCTCACAGACAGTTCCAGAAACTTCACCACCCAAGGAAAAACTGATAGCACCTCTTGTAAAATCCCATTCATTTCCAGCAGGTTCAGGACAGCAAAGTCCAAAACCTTATATGAGAAAATTTAAGACGCCTTTAATGATAGCTGAAGAAAAATACAGACAACAAAGAGAAGAACTTGAAAAACAGAAAAAACAGGAGAGTTCTTGCTACAACCTAGTCAAAACAGAAAGCCAAAATCAAAACGTATCAGAGTTGAAAAAGGAAGTGCTGTTACAAAAAACAAAGGAGGAGGTCCCCCTAGCTGGAATGGATTCAGGGGTCACTGTGGCTCAAACCAACCCAGTCTCTCAAAGTCTTTCTCAAGTACTAGGAGTGTGTACCGATAACCAGCTTTCCACAACACCAGCAGTGACATTCACTGCCAAGAGGCTCCAGCGTGTTCCAACAGCCTCAGAAGACAAAGATACCGTGAAAAAGGAAGTTTTGCAGAGCTCAAGGGACATGATCCAATCTAAATCAGCTCGTGAAATTAAACAGAGTCACCAAGAATGTAGGACACAGCAAACACAACAGAAGAAGTATCTGGAGCAGTTGCACTTGCCCCAAAGCAAACCAGTTTCCCCCAGTTTCAAAGTTAAAACCATCAAGCTTCCAACTCTAGACCGTAAGTTAAATGAAACAAGCCACAGCTCTGAAAGCCATGAAAAGCAAGCTGAAGTTGATGTTCAAACCGTTACCAAACAACAGTACCAGGAAACCGAGAAAACAGAAGCAAGGACTGAATGTAGCAATAAGCAATTGGTGGCTGAAAAATATTATCAGTTACCGACGAAGGAGAAGACAGTAACAGTAAAACTGCCTACAGAATCCACAGAGAAAAGCCATGAAAGTAAGCTCAATATATTTCATGAGAAGCAAAAAGAATTTAGAGAATCTGAGAGTGGGAAACTTCCAGGAAGTGAAGAAACAATTCAGGGACCACCAATGATTGGTCCAAAGAAAGAAAAACTAGTAGTTGAAAGAAAACAAGAACATTTGAATAAATCAGCCCAGAAGGTAGTCAAACAAAAGGTTACTGGTGCACATCTTGATTCACAGACTCAGAATTTTCACCAAACATATATACAGACTTCTGAAAGTCAAGGTGAACATAAAAAGTTGCCCCAGCCATGTAATAATCTGCAAGAAGAAAAATGTCTTGGCGTCAAGGGCATACAACAGAAACAAGTCTTTTCTAACACTAAAGATTCAAAGCAAGAGATGACACAGGACAAATCTTTATTTTCCTCTGTGAGAGAATCCCAGCAGGAAGATGGAAAATGTGCGGTAAATATATTGGAATTCTTGAGAAAACGTGAAGAACTACAACAGATTTTGTCTAGGGTAAAAGAGTTTGAAGCAGAGCCAGATAAAAATGGCATTAAAACATTTCAGATGCTCTTAAATATTATTCCAGTATGGCTATTAAGTGAAGAAAAAAGAGAATATGGACTTCGCATTGCTATGGAGAATAACATAGAAAAAATCAAAGAAGAAATAATGCACATTAAAACTCAGGCAGAGGATAGGCTTGTGTCCTGTGAAAAGATAATTCAAACAGCCATGATATCCTCTAAAGCAGGAAAGCAGAGAAGTAAAGCTACTAGTGTTAATGAAACATTATCTAAAGTGTCTAATGCTGATGTCAGCTATAATAAAAACACTGAGCAGAAAGAAAATACAATTGTAGAAAAAACAGAGCACCACCAAGTAGCAACTCATCAAGAAGCAACTGCTCAGCATCATGTGAAAACCCATCAGGAAATTAAACTAGTTGATGCCAAGACTTCTCCTCCCTCTTTAAAAACACGCCCGCCATCACCAACTTTCATAACAATCGAGTCTACTGCACGGCCAACAGAAACCTCTGCTAAGGAGAAGCTTTCCCAGTCCCCTGAAAAGGACAGTTTTGCTGAACCATCACCAAGACTTGTGTCACAACCACCTAGAATTCTCAGAGCAAATACCTCCCCGTCTCCACCCAAGAGTCACTCTGAACAGCTTGTCAAACTCAAAGACACCACTGCGAAGTTATCCAGGGGGACCGTCCCAGGTTCATCCATAACCCCGGTTCCCATTGTAGAGAAGAGGACTGAGATCATCACATCTCCTGCAACACTTCGTCGTCAAATTAAGATAGAGGCTCGTGGTAGGGACTCTCCACCTACAATCACAATACCTATAAGTGTAAATCACGCTGATAGTGGTTCCTTCAGAGAATCCATGGAAGCTCAAGAGGAAGAAAGGAAAGTAGGGAAAAGGGCGACTTACGTTTACAAAGATGGAGTAAATTCCACTAAGCGCAGAGTGCCAGATACTGCGAGTTTTGACGCAGTCGAAATCATCCGCCAAGTCGAAAAACCTCACCTATCAGAGCACGTGCAGAGGTATGAAGCCGCCAACCGGACTGCTCAAGTGGCTGAAAATGTCATGAATGACCATGAAAATGAAATAAACACATGGTTCAGGGGATTTGAGGATGGCCTAGGTTTTGACGCAAAGTCAAATAGAAGAGTTTATGCAAATGGAGAAGCAAACCATAATATAAAACAAGAAAGTCGTACATTTTGTAAGGAGGAATTTGGATTATCATCTTTAGAAAGCGCTAGCTTTACCGGCTTTTCTCACAGTCATCCTAGAGAGCTGCAAGAAACGATGCCTGTTAAGCCGCCCAGCATCTGCTCTGAAACAAGATCTCTAAGTGAACTTTTCTCAGGTGTGGATGCATTTGAGAGTCAAGCTGTTGGGTCGAGGATGATGGTCTCTTCATCACAAGGCTCAGAAGGTGGCAGATCCGGCTTTGACTTCAAGCACGCCCCACCAACCTATGAGGATGTCATCGCTGGCCATATTTTAGATGTTTCTGATTCACCTACAGAACTCAGGAGGAATTTTCAACAGACGTGGCAGGAGAGTGAAAGAGTTTTTAAAAACCTGGGATATGCAACCTCAGATGCTTCTGCAACTGAGATGAAAACCACCTTCCAAGAGGAATCTGCATTTATGAGTGGTAAATGAGCTTGCAAAGAGTGAAGTAAGATTAACCCATTTAAAGGCACCTGTTCCATAACTAAGACGATTTGCAGATAAAAGAGTACCTGGAAAGTACTAAACAACATAACCTAAAACTAACAGCTTTCCCTGGTTGTTGATATCCTTCCCTTTACAATGCTTGCTTTTACTACTTTCTCTTTACAAAGGAATTTAATATGATTCACCAGCACTTTGTGAGAGTAACAAATACTACTATATAGATTATTGAGACCTGTGTTTGTCAACGTAAATAAGGCTGTGGATAAAGCAGCAGGTATAATAATAATTGTTATTGTGATAGTATTAACTATTATATAGAACTATATATTTATTAATCATTGTATACCATTAGCACATTATGAATATGTCTTATGAAAAGTTATTATTTCAACCACTTGTTACAGACAATATTAAATAATATTCCTTGACCTACTGTTGACAGATTTTTAACTGTCAGACGTAAGTGGTGTTTGAGCTTGAATTCAACACAGCCTGTTAATAATCCAAGAAACAATTTACACTCTTCATATGTGTTTTAAGGATTTTTATTAATTGGGATCTCTGACAAAAGTGTAGGTATGGAATTAGACCTTTTGTATATAAATTATTGTTACTGAGTTGGATGGAATTAGCTCTCTCTACTGCCAGTGTTTTTTTTTCTATAAATGATTTTTTCACCTTTTTTAAACCCCAAATTATAGCTCAATTGGCCTCATTCACAGATGAACATGGACAATAATTTTAAAATATGATTATATTTGGAAGGAGGGAGATTTAAAACATATGAACTTAGTACAAATTTTTTAACGTCAGAGAACAGCTCATTTCTTTATATTTTCCTGCTTTTTACAATTAATGAAACTTCACAATAAAAAGACTTGACATAATTAATGTAGTGCATTCTTTTGGACAGACTGAAATAGCAAGTTTAAAAATAAAAACTGCTGAAACTAATAATTCTGCCTCTATCGTATTTGCAACATATGTGTCTAGTTTATCAGGTTAATATGATTTCTTAATGTACTTGCTTCTGGCATAATTAAGCAAAGCTGTCTAATTTCAAATGCTCAGTTTCTAAGATAACTACAAATAAAAAACACAAGGAAAATGGTATTAAATATAGAAGTGTGTCTCCTGGTAGAACAAAATCAACCAAGGGGATTTCTCAGTAGCCAAAATTGAGCATCAAAGCATTAAAGTGTATGTATATTTTTTATTGAGCCTATATGCTCTTGTATATAACTACTATGAAAGCTTACTTATTCTCACAGGATTGTTGTGAAGATCAAAACAATACTCCGGTGAAAGTTCTGTGTCAGTTTTGAACCATTATACAAACACTGGTTAGTAATATAACTACTATTATTCATAGGAGCTGGCATTCACATGCGAGCAGCAGCATGTGACTGTAGGTACAGGGAGGAAAATCATAAGAGGCAGATATAAGAATCCCCAGAGGCATAAAATCTTAAGCCGTTCAGATTGAGGACAAATGGCCCTGAACATTTCAGTGTAGTTAGGAGGCTCATCTTAAAGTTAAGAACTGGTGTTAGGGCTTCCCTGGTGGCGCGGTGGTTGCGAGTCCACCTGCCGATGCAGGGGACATGGGTTCGTGCCGCGGTCTGGGAAGATCCCACATGCTGCGGAGTGGCTGGGCTCGTGAGCCATGGCCACTGAGCCTGCGCGTCCGGAGCCTGTGCTCCGCAACGGGAGAGGCCACAACAGTGAGAGGCCCGCGTACCGCAAAAAAAAAAAAAAAAAAAAAAAAAGAACTGGTGTTAGAGAGTCAACACTAAGCCATCAAGAAAATATCTAAACAAACACAGTATCAGCTGAAAAAGATATGTATATGTTTTGGGAAAATCTCTTCAGAATGCTTTAAAAACAAACACTTTGGACCAAGTTAGGTGTAAACCTTTATATATATGGAATGCCGAGCTATTTAGAATGATAAGTGCTCTCAGGGCTCCTCATGGCTGAGTTCCCTATATATTTTCTTTTGAATGTATTAAAGTTAATGAACACGTTATACTCATGTTTTATTTCCTTAAATAATAAAATCTGCTTTTACGATGTATAAATAATAGAGACACTAGAATAAGGTTGATTGTACCAGGACCTTAAACCTGATGGTGGGATGCCCTGCACCCAGCGGAGCCAGGGCAGTAGTGTTAGCGCTTTCTGCTCTCACTGCATGGCCAGTTAATATGCTGTTGCTGTTTGTTTTGTTTTAACCATGTGACTGAAGACAATATTACATAAGCTTTTATAAATTTTTATTTTTAGAAACTGCAACTCCAAGACAAGGAAATATGTATACTTTGTCAGAAGACGGTTTATCCAATGGAGTGCCTAGTAGCAGACAGGCAGAGTTTTCATAAATCCTGTTTCCGCTGCCACCATTGCAACAGTAAACTGAGGTAAAATGTTTCGCGGTCTGGGGCACGAATATTTGAACAGTCTGCAGTATACTTATAACATCATGTCTCTAGAAAGATGTCAACTTTTCCAGATCCTGTTGCCATCAGTTAAAACAACACCAAACAGGAATGTGATCATGTTCTGTTATGTGTTGCTCAGGATGGCTGTGACCTTTTTCCTTTTGACATTTTACTTTCTTAATCAAATCCAGAAGGGTCCCTTTTGTCCCAGCATGGAGATCACATAAATAAGAAAAATCAAGTGTTACTCTCACCACCACCAACCTGCCCCAGTGGCATGCTCCATAGTGCAGGGGGAATGATCTTTCTAAAATGCAAATCTGAGAGCCCTTCTCAGTTTAAAACATATAATGACTTCCTCTCTCCCCAAAATTAACATCTAAATATGAATTAAAAGGCACGTCAAGATCTTGTCCCTTCTCATCTCCCAACACCCCTTCCTCCTGTTGCACGTTACTTTTCATGAATTTCTTTCAGTTCCTCAAAATCATTATTTTTCTCTCTCACATCTAGCTGTCCAAATGTTATTGCTGCTCCTTGGAGGAGTTTTCCCATGCCTCTCTCCCAGCTCTCCACCCAGCTAATAACCACTCATTCTTCAGATCTCAACTGAGACTTTATGTCTTTGACGAAACCTGCTTTAACTCCCCTGTGTGGATCACAGCATCCCCTGTGCTTGTCCCGTTCTTAACACAATCTAATGTAGTTGTCACTGGCTGTAGGAAATGTATTAATGTTTGTCTTGCCAACACCTAGATATACAATAAGGACTCAAAAATATTTATTCAATGACTGCTATTTTAAAAAATCATGATATAAAAACCCACAAATACAAAAACAAACAAACAAAGCAAGTATGTGGCTCACTAAATTATTATAAAGTAAACATATTGTTACCACTGTCAAGGTCAAGAAATACGACATTGCTAGTCATTCCAGAAGCTCCTTCCTCCCTGGGCCCCACCCAAACACAACCTGTCTCTTGCGTGTGAGTAAATGGTATCCTTTGTAGTAATTGTTTCCTTGCATTTTTATAGTTTTATTTATCCAAACGTGCTTTCCGAGATTCTATACTCTAGTTTTGTCCGTTTTTAAAACTCTGATATGTCTTTCACGTCTTTTTAATCTATAGACTTTCCATCCATTCCTTTCATTTCTTGCAATCTATTTGTGAAGGACCCAGGATATTTGACTGGTAGAGTTTTCCACAGTCTGGAATTGCTGATTGCACACTCACAGTGCAGTTCACATGCTCCTTTATCCTTTGTATTTTCAACAGACTGTCAGCTGAATCTAGGTTCTAGTTTAAACTAAGATTAGATTCCTTTTGAAAGAACCTAGGGAGTCTGCTTTTCTCATTTTGTGATCATAGCAGGTATTGAAGCTTAATACCTATATCCATTAATTGATGTTTGCAAAATGCTGATACTCTAATTTTGTTCTTCCTTTTTCATCATGAGAATACTTTTATGGAAGATGCTTCCCCTCATTTGCTATTTGGTTACACAGGGGTACAACTGATAAAGGAAAGGCAGAATAAGTACATAATTCTTTCCCTTTATTTACCAGTTTTGTCAATGTATCAGTTATTTATTTAACAATTTAATGTAATGGTTTCTTACCACCTAGAGATAACCACTTTTAAAATATTTTAATGTCTTTATAAACTCACAGAGTTACACATATTCGACTGGTTTCAATCAGATGCAATTATCATCATTACTGAAACTCCAGTTATCCTATCCCTGGCCAGTGGAAGCCACTTCAAGTTGTATCCTGAGTCCTTTTGACAGGACCTTAGTAATCTGTGATAACTTCCTCATTATCTGATAGGACTAGATGTCCCATGTTCCTCTTGTGCATTTACTGTTCCATTTACTGGAACCAGTTATTTCTCCAAGCCTTGATTTCCTTTAGTGAGAAATGATATTTCAAGACTACAATCTTGATGCTCTTTCTACTGGGTTGATCACTATTTCTAAGCTTTTTTAGTGTTAAGAGCTAGTAAATATTTATGTATAAAGAAAAAATATATCATGAATTCATAGTGATATTTCCAAATTGAATTCAAAATTGCATTCCTTTTGCTTAGCCTCTTCTCTATTACATCTGGACCTCCTTTCTTCCACTTCAGGGCTTCCAGTTCTCAAAGGAAAAGGAGATAACAGAATTAGACTCTCCCATATTCATTTGGACAACAAGTTTTGGAATCACAAAACTATCAACACCACTGATTTGATTATCAAAGCATTAAAAAATTGCATTTGCCCCTCTGATCACCCACACCCCATTTTTTAAAATTGTCCTACTATGTCTTTGGTGTCATAGTATGTAGCCAATGCATGTCATATTATCTCCCTCTTTGCCCTCATTTCATCTCAGTTTATAGATAACAATTTATTTAATGCTTGCGAACTGTCCTTATGTTGACATTTCCATAGTCATTCTGGTTGTTCAAGCTTATTTTCAAGTAGAGTCCTCTGAAAAGGCTCATAGAAACTTTATTCCTTGAGTTCTTATATATTGATAACAATTTGTGATCATTACAATGGAAGGTAAGTTTTGCAGAAAGTAAAATTTTTGGCTTACATTTTCTTTCATTGAGTATCTTATATGCATTATTTCTTTTTTTTTCTGGCATGAAGTGTTGGAAAGATCTGATAATAATCTAATTTTCTTGCCCTTATAAGTAATACGGTCTTTTCTTCTTTTTAGATACACAAAGGATTTTTTCTTAAACCTAGTCATTTTATTAGAATACTTCGTGGTATTGGTCATTCTGGATCAATAGTGTCAGTTATTTAGTGTGCTCTTTCAATATGTAGTTTCATACTTTTTTATATTGGGAAAGTTCCTTAAATTATAGCTTTTTAATATTTAACTTGTTTCATTATTTTCTTCTTCAGGAGCTCCTATTATCTCTCATATCCTTATCTCCTTTTTCATTTATGATTATAAATTTTCAGCTTTTGATTTTCCTGTTTTTCTTAAGACACTTTCTATGGATTTGCTCTTGTATGTCTTTTAATTTAGTTTTAATTGCTGACATACTTGATTTTTTTCCTTTTACTTCTATTTTCTTCCTGGTATCTGATACCTTGTTTCTGACTTTTTCTAATTACAATTCATGCTGTTCTTTCAGGTCTTTTATCATTTTCTTAATGTCTTTTAGCTCATTTTGAAATATTAGGTTAAATTTTTGATGTTTTGAGAACACATTTTTCTAGCATGTTTTCATTGTCTACAATGATATTTTAACGCTCTTTATTCTTTCATTTCTTATAATAACTTCATATACTATTTGGCCTTGATACTTTCCTGTTGCTCCTTTTTATATGGAATTAGTTTATACAAATCTTGGAAGGAAGCAAAATTCAGGATGGTTTTCCCACCTTCACAGAACTGCCTCTCCTGGTTTTCATATACTGTTCAAAAAAGTATGGTGGCTTGACTTCTTGGATTTCCTGCCTTGGATCCTCTCCCCCATGTTGATTGGGACCTTCTTTTCATTTCTGTCATCATTATCCAACTCAATTTTGATTCCACTCCCATAATTTTTTTTCGCAGGGTAGAGTCTTGTTCTAAGAGGGGATCTCAGTGGGTCAGTTTTGAGTTTGATTTCACTAGCCTCTTCAGTCTTTCCTACCACAGGGCCTTTGCACTCACTGGCTATTGAAACGGGCAAAACCCCTCCCAATTTCAGCTGCTGCTCTCTGATTGGCATGTGACACTTTCCAGGAAATATTGATTGCCTATTTTGTGGTCTCATATTGTCAAGTCCATTAGACACCTTCATTTCTCCCTCTACTGTCACCCATACAGATGTAACTATTATGCTAGTCTTGTAGCTATTGTTGGTTTGTCCTTGCCTCCTTGTATTTTGAGGTTGGTGAGGATACCTTGTCACTTAGTTCTGTTGTAATTTTATCCATGGGTTTTAAGTTTTGCTTTCTGTTTTTATGTGGAGGTTCAGAAATATTCAAAAAATGCTGCTGCTGCCTTTGACTAAATTTGATTTTAATTTTAACAGGCATTCTATTTGTTAATCTCTCCAAAGAGACAAGATAAAAAATTGCATAGGCAAGCTTTCCAATTCATTCAAAACCCAGTTAACAAGGAAGCTCAAATAGTTGATTTTTGCATGTATGCTATTCAGGATTTATTGAAAACTGAAACCCCTCACACAATTCACTGAGTTAGCAAAGACTTAGTCCTATCATTTTACACCATCTATAACTACATATGCATTTACACTATAATACCTATTATACCAATACCTGACATACAGCATGAAATTCTAAATACTCCGAGACAGGTATCATGTAGGGCATTAGTGATGACTATTATCTAACAGGAATGTTCAATTAATAAGCACATTCCTATTGCCAGTAAGTTAATTGTGCTGAATCTCTGACTCATTCTTGAAATAATCAATTCCCTAATTCCTTATGAATTTGCAGTGTATATTTAGAATGTTAAAATTTTTTTTTCTTTTTGGCAGTTTGGGAAATTATGCATCGCTTCATGGACAAATATATTGTAAACCTCACTTTAAACAACTTTTCAAATCTAAAGGAAATTATGATGAAGGTTTTGGACACAAACAGCATAAAGATCGATGGAATTGCAAAAATCAAAGCAGCTCAGTTGACTTTACTCCCAATGAAGAACCAAATATGTGTAAAAACAATGCAGAAAATACCCCCATGCTTGGAGAGCTTAATAAACATTTAGGTGCTGGTAACAGTGAAGGGCAAAGGGATGACTTGAGAAAATGTGGGGAGAGGGGAAAATTAAAAATCATTTGGCCCCCTTCCAGGGAGATGCCTAAGAAAACCTTCCCCCTTGAGGAGGAGCTCAAAATGAGTAAACCTAAATGGCCACCGGAAATGACAACCTCTACATCTGCTGAATTTAAAAGTGAGTCGCAGATAGAACACATGAAAACTGTGGAAAATAAAGGACAAGAACAAGATAACATTCCTTTCCTGCAACCATGTCTGCAGCCCATCCACATGTGTCAGAAAGTGGATGTTACAGGAATCAAAGAAATGGAAATGTATGAAGCAAGAAAAGATGAGAAGAAGGAGGGGAATAAGAATGTGCAAGATAAGCTGAATGAGCCCAAAGATACAAAGAATAAGAGGAAAAGTGAAATGGATCTTCATGACAACAGTAATGTGGTTGTGCAGAGTGCTGAGAAGGAGAAAAATGAAAAAACTAATGAACCTGATGGTACAGAAGTTTCACAGGTTACTAACACTGATGATGAGGTGGTGCCAGAAAGTCGTAAAGAGAATTTGAATAAGAATAATAATAACAATTATGTAGCAGCGTCATATCTGAATAATTGCAGGCAGAAGACATCTATTTTAGAATTTCCTAATCTATTGCCACTGTCAAGTGAAGCGCACTACACTGCAAATGAATATCAAACTGAAAACTTAGAAAATGCTTCTAGAATCTCAGAGTTACTTGGTGTATTTGAATCTGAAAAGACTTACTCGGGGAATGTACTGGCTATGGCTCTTGATAAACAGACTGACAGAGCTACTGCTGGCAGTCCTATGCAGTCTGTCCCCAAGTCAGGCCTCAATGACAGGATCATAGTAAAGGGGAAAAGGTCAATGCCCTCTTCTGATACAAATATCTTAAATATCAAAGGAAACCACTCAAATAACAAAAACCTACAGTTCTTCTTGTCTAACACTGTGAAAATTGCTGCTTTTTCCACGAAGAATGAGAACATTTTTAAGAGTAATTTAATAGATTCTGTAGATCATATTAAAAATATGCCATGTTTATATCTAAGAGAATTGGAGAAGGACATCAGACATTGGCATGGTGAAACAATAGGAGCAGCACGTATTAATGGAAACACAAGTTTTGATGCTTCAAGCAGTGAATTTACAGCTGAGCCTCCATTTCCCACAGTGGAGGTCCAGTTTGAACAACTCACGGTGGAAGAGCAAATTAAAAGGAACAGGTGCTACAGTGACACTGAGTGAAACATCTCTGGCCACTTGCAGTCTGCACTCAGGCATCGAGAAATATCAATGCCCTGAAATAGGACTTTGGGGATTCTGATAACCTTTTGTTGAACTTGTAAACGTTCAGAAATCTCATGTCTATCACAATGGAATATTCCTTGTATTACACTATACGTTGTTTTTCATAATTGGTTTGAATCTGAATGGAACGAAGAGATGAAACAACATGGCTCTGTTTTCCTGTCAAACGGCACTTAAGTATATTGCTCTGTTTTTCAACATGCCAGATAACATCACTGGTGACATTCTATACTGCTGACATTTATCACTGTTCTTAAACTTCCTCTATAATTTCTGCTGAAATAAAATTAAACCACCTGGGGTGCAAACCAAAACACTTGTGTTTCTTTTTTCCATACATATTGTCATTCTAAGTATGTATGTTTTCCATGATTTAGGAAGTATTTGTCTTGGGCCAAATATTTAATACACACGCACGCACACACACACACACACACACACACACACACATGCTCCTGGAAAAATTAAATACTAAACCAAAGCCACAGTATTGTTAGAAAATATAAAATATTCTTTCTCCTTTTTGCTCTTTCTGTAAAGATACAAACGGTACTGTGGTTCTTTAATTAATTACCTACATTAAACTATCATGGAACATGTCTATAAACATGTAATGAAAAATATCAGTTTTCTTCAAATTGATGTGGAGTCCATACTCAGAAATCAAATGAACTGGAAAGGTTTTAGAAGTTACTTAAATGAATTATGCCAATTGCATTTTTAATTGCTTACTATATGCAATTGATAAACATACAAGCGATATCACTACATTTTGTCAGATTTTTTTCTTATCCTAATTAATGGATATTAATTTTTTCTGTTAGGAAAACAGAAGATTTGGCTTCTGAATTTTCTGCTGAATTTGCCTTTCCTCAAATACATTTGATGATTCTAAGAAGAAAACTAACATGAATATAAATGAGCTGCTTCCTGGTGATATAGAATGTACGTATCTGAAACAGGCCTTATCCCATATTTTCCTACATAAGCACAGACCGTTGCCTGTCCAAACCAAAATGCAGTGTTGAAAACTCGCTCTTTTTAGAAATTATAATGATTCTCTCTTGTTAGTATGTTCTCAACAGATACCTGAGACATTATTAGTTTGCTAGGGCTGCCATACAAAGTACCACATAGTGGATGGCTTAAACAAGAGAAATTTACTCTCACAGTTCTAGAGGTTGGATGTTCAAGACCAAGGTGTCAGCAGGATTGGTTTCTCCTAAGGCGTCTCTCCTTGACTTACAGATGGCTGCCCTCTCACTCTGTCCTCATATGGCCTCTCCTCTGTGCAGGTGCACTGCTGATGTCTCTTCCTCTTTCTGTAAAGACACTAGTCCTATTGGGTTAGGGCCCCTCTCCGAGGACCTCATTTAACCTTAATTACCTCTATAACAGCCCTACCTCTAAATACAGTCACATTGGGGGATAGGGCTTCAACATATACCTTTTGTGGGGACATTTTTACTCAATTTAATTGAATACTGTGAGAGTCTGCCAAGAAAATAGTAAGCTGTGGGGCTACAGTAGCAAAATTATTGTTTAAATTGAATTAGTGCACTTTTGCACTGCTCTTCATATATTCTTAAAGACACAGCATTATACCTACAATCATATTGCTGAAATTACACAAATGTTTCCATAGAGAAAAAATAATTTATGAATGATCATGACATAGTATCTTAAGATATAGTTTCTTAATGTCAGCTGTGCTTTTACAAAAGTGCCTTTCTTTATAAAAATTCTACCTTGGGACTCTGCCCACTTAATCTTTGTAGCCCAGTCCACTGTTCAGTTATGTTAAAACTTGGGATTAAAATAAGCTAAGGTACATATCAGGGAAAACAATAGAAAAATATGAACTGTTCTTCTGTTTACCCTTCATTCAATCAACAACATATTGTTTTAAAATCTTCTTTATCAGAAATATCTTAATTATTGACTTCATCACCTTCCTTAGATGACATGTAAGACTTTTTAAAAATTCAGATATACGTAGAAGTCCAAATATTGTTTTATTTAGTAATGAGTATTGTTTCACTCTATGACAAAATCTGTGAGCTAAATAAATAGCAGGCTTTAGGAACTAAAGTACAGATAAACACACAAATCCAAAATACAGCAAGTTTTCTTATTGTTGCAGACAGGGTATCAGTTTGCTGGGGCTGCCATAGCTGAGTACTACAGACTGAATAGCTTAAACAGCCAGAAATTTATATTCACACAGTTCTGGAGGCTGAAGTCCAAGATCAAGTTGGCAAGTTGGTTTCTTCCGATGCCTCTCTACTTGGCTTACAAATGGTCATCTTCTTTCTGTCATGGTCTTTCTTTTATATGGGTCTGTGTCCAGATTTCTTCCTCTTATAATGACACCAGTTATATTGGATTAGGGCCTACCTTAATGACCTCATTTTACATTAATTATCACTTCAAAGACCCAACCTCCAAATGTAGTCACTTTTCCAGATACTGGGCGTTAGGACTTCAACATATTAATTTTAGGGGGACACAGTTCAGTCCATAACAGCAGTAATCCCCTTTCACCTTGAGTCTTTTTAAACTACATCTATTAATATTATGAAACAACTTCCCCAATAATTTTTCACTTGGGATTTATATCACAGAACTATGTCATATATAGATTTATGCTATAAAAATTAATATTTCCAGGAAAATAATTCTCTTTCAAAGGAATCAAAATGGGCTCATGATAGACCAAGTGCTTTACCAGAGGAGGCTGTATGATGGCAGAGCTTAGCATGTAAGGGGTTTTGCATTATTTTTTCAAGACTGGACCTTCCAATGAATCTTATAAAAATGTCCTGTTACCCAGAAAACTGTGCTGAATTATCTTTTTCAGCTTCCACACAGTCAACCCTTGTGAGAGATTTGGAACTCTAGGCAGCACATTCTTTGGTTTAGGACAATGGTTTTCCCACAGTGCAATAATACTGCAGAATGCACACCTACTACCCAGTCCCTAATGTGCAACCAACATGTGCAGCTGCCATATTTTTCCCCAGACTAACAATACTCTATAAACATCTCTAGAGTAATTTCTAAAGGCACATTAATTTTTTAAGGAACTGGAAGATAGAAAAATAATACTTTCTCTGCTATGTTTTAGTAACTGGCTACTAATTACTATCCAACTGAGGAGGAGAAAAGTTTTCCCATTGCTAAGAAAATGAACTTATAGAAAGACAATCACAGATGTTGCAGTGAAAGAGAAGTGCAATACATTTTCTCCTCTCTGGAAATGCTATTGAGAACCAAGGGTGATTTCCATATCTAATGTAAAAGTTTAAAAATCTGCAGGTATTAACAGTAATATAAAATCTTACTTTAGAAAAATTGAATTTACATGGAGTTCAGAAATAGGCAATGAACGTAATACTCAGATTCAAAATAAGAGCCATGAGAGCATATGAGAGGTACTGAAGAATTTGGAGTCTCAGTCCCATGGAAATTCTCTCTAATAGAAGACAAGAAATATTTTTGGATAAATATAATCTAAAAGTAATTTAATCTCAGATTTGATGGAGTCTTTTGGAAAGGCTAATTTAAGCTACCTAACAAGGTTCATTTACCATGGATATTTCCCCCCTAAAATATTATGAGAAATTTTAAAACTTTAGGTATTTGTATGCAAATGAAGTGATAGAGGGAAAGTAATAGCTGTAGATTGTCTACAATAGGATCATTATCTTTTAATATAGTATCTCTTTGTAGAAAGTAAACTGATGGATAGAAAGCCTGACAAATATAGACTGTGGTGCCCTAGTCAACAGCCATTCCACAAATATGGAACCCTTGGTATGTGTTAGCACAGTGATTTTTCTTTTTAAGAATAAATCATGGTACCTTCCATATAAGCTCTCAGACTGGAATAAAAAACATTAAAAAAAACCATTAATTACAGCTGATGCTTATGGATATAGAGGGAACCAACCCAGGAAAACGTATAACCACGAAGAGTTCTCTTAAACTGAAAGACTTCAAAGTAGTAGTAAATAAACAGGTGGGAAATTTGGGGATTTGGAAGCTAAACTGTCTTCATTTTGCCATAATCATAATTTACTTTGATGTAATTATGTGGTTGTGGATTCTACTATGCACAGCCAAGATTCCCCTGCAGGAATGAAGGATTTACTTCCCCAGATGCTGGAAGTACTGCCCACAGAAACCTCTTCTCTTTCAGACCCCTGCCAGGATTGGTCTAGCAAAAGAGAGCCACTTCCCTCAACATGGACTGTATTCAGTAATGATCAATGAAAGGACAACCCGGCACAAATCTGAAGGGTCACTCCAATGTCAATCTCCCTGTAAGGTTGGCTGAGGTCTCTACTGAGCCTACAACACAACTCAACTTCTCCTTCTGCCCAATCTGCCTTCTTCCCCATCCCTTCCCTGCCCTTGGAACCAAGAGCACACCCTGATAAAACATCCCCAACATTAATCTCTGTCTCAGAATCAATGTCTTTGAGAACACAACCTGGACCAGCTGGTGCTAGGAGTGGCCCAAGAAAGCAGACTCTGGCATGATATTTTGGAGCTAAAATATTTGCTGCCTGACACTGGGCACAAGATGGCAGTGCAATTGTTAAAAATCCCAGCATTGTTGAACTAGAATGGCTATACTGATTGAAGCAAATCCCTAGCTGGTACCATATGTCAGATATTTCAGATGTGTAGGAGAAATAGCAATTACTGCAATGAAAATGGAACTGAGTGGCCATTGTTAAGCCCTGTCACTCTGTGGGGAAAAATTAACAGAACACTGAAAGTAGTAATCAACAATAAAAGGCTAAATGTGGTTTAATTGTAAGAGTAGCTGAGCCCCATGGAAGGTTAAAGTTTTTGCCAAGGTCAGGGACTTGTTTGGAAAAGAATGGGATCCAGAACATGGATGGAGATAAGTTGGCTGATGCAACCAAAACTGTTGAAACCCCAGATTCCTCTGAACGACCTGAGCCTATGGAAGTGGCCCATTCCCCCCTATTATAGGTTAACACTTAAACTCTTACTCAAAGATGATGCGGGTGCCTCTCCCCAATCAACTGGGTGCTTCTGCTGGTCTTGGCTGACCTCACTCAAGTAACAGCAAGTCTTCTGGGAGCTGTATTCTAGGTTGTGCTTAGCTGGGACAGCTCTGTAGTAGGTGATTCATCCTTCTCCTGTGACCTGAGCATGTGATTCTGAGCATGCCCTTCTCATGGTGATGGCAGAAGTAAAAGAGAAGAAGGAGAAACACTGGCACACCATTTACTTCTGCCTCATTCTAATGGCCGAAGCAAGTCTTATATTCAGAGTCAGAGTGAGAGCACTGCAAGCCTCTAGTTGTATAGTGTTTACTTACAGCAAGAGGGGAGAGAGTGTGTGCAAGATCCAGCCCCTTACAATGTTTTGGTCCCCCATGGCTGGTGGATCCACTCCATAGCCAACATGGGCAGTGTCAACTCACTTCATGCTACAGTAGAAGGACCCTGACCCTTGCCCCATGGAGTCTGAAATACAGGAAGCTGAGGGTGTTCCCAAGAGCCATTGACACACCAAAGCTAAGCAATTCCAACAAAAGTTTGCATGTACCCTGATACGGAGAGAACAGGCTTGTAGGTACAGGCTGTGCTCTGAGCATTGCGTGCAGTGTGATTTGTGACCTTTCCAGCATGTCCTTTAGGAGCGCAGGGTTCTTTGGGGTAAAAAAGAGGAGGTGTCCTGCTGCACTTGGACCCATCCCACACATGATTTCTGATGAATGAAGATTTAAAAGTTTCATAGAGACAATAATTGGTAACGACAACTACAGTATCCACCCGCTCATTTGCCACATGTTTTGTAAGATGGTGGCACATGTTTATTTATTAATTCTCATGGTGTTCCTTTCATCTCCATTAACTCTTTCTTTTAGGAGCAGGACAAACTGGTTAATGGATATTTCTGGTAAACAAACCTTTCTATATTTCCTATATAGAAATTTCCTCAAACAAATTAGTTAAAAAGCCAATTCCAAAATAATTCGTTATTTCCTGAACTCTATCTAACCTAAAATATTTCTCGTTTGATAAAAGTTTCAGGGATTTTGTAACTGAGATGATACATAAAACACAATTAAGCTGGCAATGTCTAAGAACAAATAATGGAAAAAAAAATTATTAAACGCCATACCCCAGTTCTTTTTAAAGTCTTAAAAAAATCTTAATCCCTGAATTTCATACTGTAAGTGTACATGTTTGTATGTGTGAATGTGAGTGTATGTGTTTAGTAGCTAATATCCAAATTATTAAAAAAAATATCAATATCAGCACTTTTCAATGCTGTTCAGCCTGTTTTTAGCAAGCCAACACATTTAATCTTACTGCTGTCAAAATCAGCAACACTGAATACGTACTTGTTATAAGTTAATAACAACATTATTTGAATATTTATTATCAAATGGATAACATTTATGTTACCAACTGTAATATTCAGGTTATGCATTTTACTCTCTTTTTTGTTAACACTTTCATTGGTTTGTTGTTGACAACGTAGATATAGTACTTGTAAGCAAATGCACGCCCATTAACGTAATTCTTGTAACCATATTATAGCTACTCAAAACATTATACTAATCTCTTTTATTTCCTCATCTATATGATTCCTAGCATTTTTACCCATGCCCAAGGCTTCAATTATCTAATATCGGTAACTTCCAAATTTATATCACCTTCCCTGAGCTCTCCTCTGAACACTAGAATCATATAGACAACTGCCTGTTTGACAGTTTCTCTTGGGTGTTTCAATGGCACCTTAAATCCAGCATGTCCAAATCAGAGCATCACCCACTCCCTACCTCCAGCCTCAAACTTGGGTCTCTTCCTCTATTTCCTATCTCAGACTCCATTAGCCATCCAGTTGCTAAAAAACTAGGACTCATATTTTATACTCTTACTTTTTCATCCTTTCACAATTAAAATCTTTCACCATATCCAATTGATTTTTACCGCTTAAATAACTCTCTTATCTTTTCTTCCTAGCACAAATCACGTTTGTAGTTTTATGTGTTTTTAATAAATTATTTGTTGAGTGCAGTTAGCACCCAACCCCATCCCTCCCATACTGACTGAAAGCTTTATAAAGACAGGACTGGGACTGATTTTACTCTCCACATTTCCTCAAGTCCCAGCAAAAAGTTTGGCATATGGTAGGCATTTAATTAATTTTGAAAAAATTGAAAGAGCCAACCACTATTTAAATCTAAAACTTGAGCCACTGTACACACTGTATTAGAATTACATATGGAAATGGGTAAGGATATCTACTGGAATGGTTTTTGCATTATACACAAAGTTTCAACCACAGACCATGTTGATAATATTTAAAAGCAATACTGCCAAGAGAACTGCAGTTGTACTCCCAGACTGCCAATCTAAATGTCAATGGCACCATTGGGCATTTTTCTAGACCAATGGCTGAATGGGTAGACTTCATTATTACAAATAGTGCTAGACAGATTTTTACAGGAAAACATGTTTATTTTCTTAAAGACTGACAAAATTAATCCAGTACCTAAGGATAGACAAATTCATTCATACAAATATACTCATACATATATGTGAAATCTGTATTAATATACATTACAATAGCTTTAAAGTGTATATTTTCCCATGTATTAGTAGTTACCTTTTTCTGTACAATAACTTGTATAGAACATATTGGTTGGATAGTTAAAGGCTGGAATGATGATAAGTCTTTGATTTGGAGGTCACATTTCAAAAAGTATGCCCACATATAAATAAAATGATGTTAAATGTGGAATTTTAAAGGAACTTATTTAAAGTATAAGAATTCATATGGTAATACCTCTATTATTTTTATTAGCTATGGAAGTTTATGTGGTTCTCTTGTAATTTATAAAGCATGTCAATATGATTTATCTCAGTCTTCACAAAAACCCTATACTGTATGTAAATCTTTACTTCACCTGACATATAAAGAAACTGGAGCTCAGAGAGGATACATATTTATCCCAAGATAACCCAGTAAATTAGAAATGAAAGAGATCTTAGAATTCCTAGTTTATATTTGAGGAAAACAAGATTTAGAGATTTTGAGTTGCCCAAGATCACGCATTTAATACTGTGACACAAAGACATGAAAAAGTTATTATTTGAAGTCCCATACCCTTTCCTCCATCCAAACAGTCTCTGTGAAAGGTTTGTTGTGATTTTGCTACCAAGGATTTAAATTTCATTTTCTGACTTCATTTTTTGCTCCTGCATTTATCATTGTATATAACTGTGATATATATATATATGTGTGTGTAAAAATATATACATGAAACGATCACATATATACATATGAACACAAGTATGCACCAGTGATGTGCCTATAACTATATAAATTTATATATTACAAAGAATATACACATGTACAATGTATATGCACATCACATTCTGTGTGTGTTTCTATGTGCATTTGTGCGTCTGTATACACACATACACACACACGTATATTATTACATGACTACAACCAGGTACTTAGGCCTGTACATTCCAAAGACACATTTATAATGCAAAGTAGAGAAAAAAAATAAGATTACTTATCGAAAATGTCATCAACCTCAGGGAATGGAAGTGAAGGAAATATATCAATCCTCCCGCCTACCTTAAAGGCAAGCAGCAGGCAGAACTGCTCTTTTTAAATTGATGAAATTAACAAAAGCAATTGAATGTGGCAGAGAGGAGATATCAGGTAGGAATCAGCACATGTGGGACCTGAAGACTGTGAATAACTTAGAGAAAGACATCAACGCCTCTGCTGCTAGTAATTACCTCACTCTCCGTGTGACTGTAAAACATGGCAGCATTTGTCCCTGTGCCTGGAAATGTCAGGATGTGAAATGTTCAGCCTTGGTTATGTGAAACAGGACAAGAACTATTTGCCCTAAATACCAAACCTTTTAAGTTTCAAAGTTCTGAAATATTTAAGCTAGAAATACTTCCAACACTGGAAGATGTGTAAATGGCTACGTTATAAAGAAGAAAGGAAGAGCACCTGCCTATTTTTTAATTCATAAGAAAGTTATTAAATCACTAGCATTTCAAAGAGCCCACTTTCAATTACCCACGAAGAGACTGTCTACAGAAAATGTTCAGTTCCAGGCTTGGCGTCTCCAACCTACCCAGACCACTAGCTCCCTTCCACCTTCACTTGTGTCCTCGGGGAATAAGAACAAACTTCAGTATCAGTAGAAGTAGAACATAGTGGCCGCGTTTACAGAGTAATTTCCTCTGATATTTTTATTCCAAGGCAGAAGGAAGGGAATTGTGAGCATAAATGACATAGCCTGGATTTCTGCTGCTTCCGCTTTAAATGGCAATCTTCTACAAGAGCCCGCTAAAGACATTCCCCGTGGTCTTCCTTTTCGTCTCTCTCCTGCCCTCTGGGTAGGCAGCCACTTATTCCCACAGCACCGCCTTTTCCAGCCTTTTTCATTAGCTGTGGCATCCTGCTTCTGTCCCCCTTAATGCCAGCACACGATGAGTGCTCAGTTAATTCTTGATAGATGAACGAATGAATAAATGGACCAATGAATGGCATAGGTTCCCGTGGACAGCGAATGGTAGCACGTTGCAGAAGCACCTTCAGATCTTTGTCTCCAAATATAGCTGATAATAGAGAGTAAGGAGAGCACGAAGAAGGAAAGGAGGGAAGAAACTTATGGGGATGCCTATATTTTGCCAAAGTAAATAGATCTTTCAAAATAAAGATCTATTAATATCCGTTTGATACTTAAAATATAGGGCATATATTTAAGTATCATGCTTTTATAATTGAGGTAACTGATTGAGGTTCATTTAGTTTTAATAACATACTTCTGAGATAAGGTATTATTATCTCTATGTAAAGAACTTAAGTCTTGAAGAAGTTAAACTACTTTCCCAAGGCCACCCATCTAGAAAGTGGCAGATCACAATAAATTATGAGAGACCATGGGAACACTGGCCAAAAATTAGTATGCTTAAACCTAATCTGGAAGATCTGAGAAGTAGAGGTATGTGGGAAATAGTAAGAGAGAAAATTATCCAGGGAAACAGCTTAGAAGGATGTTTTTGTTTTTTGTTTTTATTGATGCTCTTCATTTAAACGTGAGTGATAATGAGCAGATGAAGGAAAAGCAAAGGGTTTAGCAGTATAACTGGGGTTCGTTCCATCCGTGAAAACAGACTGGTTCAGATTCTAGGACTGAAACCCCAGAAGCCAAGAGGCAGTTAGCGGAATATATCGGTTACCAACAGTAACTCCAGGTGTAACAGACAGACCCTGAAATCTCAGTGGTTTAAGATTGGTTTAATCCTTGCTCGTATCACAAGCCACTTTGAGTTGGCGAGGAAGAAACTCTGCTCCAAAAAGGCCATCAGGAACTCAGTCTTCCCACGTTGTGGCTCTACGCTCCTCTGAGGCCCTGGAGTGTCCTGAGTTGGCAGACAGAGAGGTAAAGGGGAGCGAGGCTCACCAGTGGTTTTTGCCTGCATTTCATTGTCCAGAACTCAATGATATAGCCACACCTACCTAAGGGAGCCTGGGAAATGTAGGAAACTTTGGGCCCAGGAAGAAAATAAAAACATGCATATATCTGAACCTCTGCCGTAATGAGATAAAATGAAGTCCAGACTTTCAGACACCCAACCGCATCTATTTTTCAGTACCTTTGTACTAAGTATTACTCTTTAATATTTGTACCTGTATGCTACGAGGATATGTGAGTTTCCTATTGCTGCTATAACAGATAACCGCAAACTTAGTGACTTCAAACAACACACTTATAATCTTTTCTTTCTGGAGGTCAGAAGTCCCCAGATCAAGATATCAACAGGATCGTGTTCCTTCCAGTGGCTCTAGGGGAAAATCAGTTTCCTATCCTTTTCCAGCTTCTGGAGCCCTCCTGCAATTCTTGGCTCGTGTATGCCAGCATAGTAGCAATCCAGGAGAAGCACACCATTGCAATACCTTTAACTTCATCTCACTTGCAAAGTCCCTTTAGCCATGTAAATAATGTATTCAAAGGGTCTGAGGATGAAGATGTGTATGTCTTTGTGGGAACATTATTCTGTCTAACATAGATAGTCAAAAGAATATAAAAATTAGGCAAATATCTGAATTTCATTCCATTATTAACGTATGAGAGTCTATTTTCCATTTAAAAACAATCCCTTATATTAACAGTTTCATGCTCTTTAAAGCACTTCATATTCATAATCATACTTGAGCCTTAAAATAGTCCTGTGAAAGAGATAGGGGAGATATTATATCCATTTTATAGATAAGTTTATACATGTGTTCATAAGAGTTCAGTGGCTTGCCCCAAGGTACACAGCTAGTGAATTCCAGATTTAAAATACAATACCATGTCTTCTAATTATAAATCTTTCTCTCCACTGCTCTATAACTTTTCCTTGTGAGTAAAAAAACAAAGAAAACTTCCTGGATTCACCAGACATTTCACAGCAGAAAGAAACAAACGAAAGAGCAATTGAGATGTTGATCCATCATTATCATCTTTCCTAAATACATTCATCATTTTGAATGACAGTGAAGAAGTCGAACACATTTCTACCCCTTTCAAATTTTGGATTTAAGACTGAAGCACAAAGTGGTCTAGAGGCACAGGACATAGAAACCGTACAGATTTAGTCCACTGCTTGTCTCTCTCTTCCAGGTCTAAGGACACGAAGTAAAGGGTAGCATGCACAAATGCCCACGGAGCCAAGCAGGACTTCTAAATATGACAAGCACATTGGGTACAGAAAGCGAGCTCAGTCATGAACAGTAACTATCACTCACCTCCCATGGCAGGGACAAAGGGGAGCAGTAGGGCCTGTGGCAAACTGGGGTCAGCTTGAAGTCATTCATTATTTCTTGGCCTGAGTGAATGAACGTTACTGTGGGCATTAAGCTTCTCATAAAGGCATATGAGATCACGTTTTTTACACAAAATGTGTACAGGTTGCTTTTGTAGGTGTCAAAGGTAGTTATTAGAATTGGCAAAATTAGTCTGAACAGTGTAATGAGTGTAGATTTGTTACTTTTATTTGGAGTTGCACCAGTTTTTTGGTTCCTAAGACCAAAGGATTATTCCTATCCTTAAAAGTTTGAAAAAGCCACATTGCTGTGTATGGAGGCAGGAATTAGCAGTTCTTACCTACTTTTTCGGTAAGGAAGAAGTTTTGTTGAGCTTCTGTCATTAAATTCACAACTGAATGTTTTTATTAAACTGTATTTACAATATACAGGTCCCCAGATAACTTGGGGGTTAAGTGTAGAAGTAGAAGATGTGTAGGTAGAGGGTTATGAAGGTGTTTTCTCATGTGAATGATGGTGTCATGTTATTGATATGATCCATGTACTTACCTCATCACGTTATGATTAACATACGGAGGGAGTATAAGGCAGTAAGAACTATATTGATTCTGTAATGCAGGGTCATGAGAATGATGATAACACTTTAAATAATTCTTTAAGTTATTTGTTGGAGGTAAAACTAGCTTTGTGAGGCTTGCTAGCAATCATCATGCTGCTCTTGGTGGGAAAAATGTTTGTTGGCCACGGGCTAAAAACTCACATTCACTCATTGGAAAGGACAGCTTCTTCTCAGGACTAGGCCATTGTTGCTTTGGAGAATGTGGACACAGTGCGGAGAGATAATCCCCTTTACAAAAGGGATAAGCCAGAAATTTGAATTTTTATATTAAATCTCCCAAACTGTAAGGGCTAGCATTTTAAATTGTTTGAAGACACTGAGTGGCCAGAGAAAACAAGTATGAAGACCAGAAAGAGACCATAATGGGGTTGACTGTTCATGATTTCTTGCCTAAGGACATCGATAAGACTAGAATTATCTGTCCAGGAAATGTTTGGAAATAAAGGGATGAGAGGTTTTGAGAGGTTGCCAAGGAGAGGGAGAGAATAGAATAGTATCTAGATTGCCCTTTGCATGTTCCAAAAAATGACATCTGCTCCTTCATATCTCCTTTGAAAAAATTTATTGATGGAAACATTGATGGTAGCATTAATAATTCTTTCAAAACAAAACAAATAAAAGAACGAGGAGGTAGATGCAGCAATGAGACACATTTTTTTTTCCTTGATAGTTTTCTAAAAGTACACTCATAAAAAATGACAGGTCACCAAAAAAGGTTTTAGTCTTAAAGATGTGGTGAGTGATTCTGGAGCTACAGAGCCCTCAGCAATAGTGGGAGTGTATTCTAACATTTCAACCCGAAAATCTCCATCATTTTTAAGAGCTAAGAGTAAACTAGAAGAAAAATCAAGTGAATCCTATGTACTCTGAGTTAAGGGGACATGTCGGATGAAGTGAGGACCTCCCTGACAAAAGCAGCTGGGCAGTCAGGACGGATCAGAGCAGGGAGACGTCCAGCAGCTCAGGAGCCAAGGAAAGCATGGATGGCCTTGACATCCGCTGTTTGCTGCTATGCAGCAGAAGCAAACTGGCAGCCTAGAAAGAACTTACTTGCTAGATAGGTGACCATGGCCCCAGGTGGTAAGAGTTAGCAACATATAGGAGGAAGACCATTTCCTGTTTAGCAATTTTTGGAGACGTGGACAGAAATGAGTGTGGTGTGCAGTGGCTCTGGTTGCAGGAGCTCACTTGGAGAGGGTGAGGAAGGTGTAAAACATGTTATACTTGCGTGATGATGTCTCCACAAGCCTGCATTTTGAGTGGTAGAAGTTGTGCAAGCCAAGAAATGCCTCACACAAGATTTGGAAATTTTATAATGGCGTCCATTCCTTCCATGTTGATATAATTAGAATAACTTTCTTTAAAAAGTCAATGTAATTTCATAATCAAGAGATAATCATTGCTATTTCTAGATATATATTTATATACCTTTCATCCTGGGATCTGCCAACCCCCAAAGTGATTTTTGGTTTTTAGTTTAGTATATTCACTCTTTCTGCTATAAAGTGCTATGAGTTTTGAGAAATACATCGTGTCTTGTATCCACCGTTATAATATCACACAGAATAGTTTCACCACCCAAAAAATTCCCCTGTGCCTCACCTATTCAGCACTCTCCACCTTGAACCCCTGGCAACCACTCATCTGTCTACTATCTCTATAGTTTTGTCTTTTCTATAATGTCCCACAAATGGAATAACACAGTATATAGTCTTTGCAGACTGGCTGTTTTCACCTAGCATTATGCATTTGTCTTTGTGTATCTTGATAGTTCATTACTTTTACTTTTCCCCTCTGAATAATATTCTATTGTACGGATTACTACATTTTGTTTAGCCACTTACCTATTGCAGGACATCTTGGTTGCTTTCAGTTTTTGTGATTATGAATAAAGTTACTATCAACATTTGTATGTAGCCATAAACATTTCGTGTGGGGTTACCATGCCATCTAACAAAGCATAGCGATGTTTAGCTTTGTAAGAAACTGACAAACTGTCTTCCAAAGTGGCTGCACCGTTTTATGTTCCCATCAGCAATGAATGAGAGTTCCTGTTGCTCCACATCTTCACCAGCAGTTGATTTTTGGAGTTTAGCTATTTGTAATGTGTATGTATTGGCATCTCATTATTGTTTTAATTTACAATTCCTTAGTGACAAATGATTTGAGCATATTTCCATATGCTTATTTACCATTTGTATATCTTATTTGGTGAGATATCTGTTCAGACCTTTTGTCCATTTTAAAATGGGGTTATTACTTTATTGTTGAGGTTTAAGAGTTCTTTGTATATCTTGCATACAAGTCTTTTATCAGATATGGGTTTGACAGATATTTTCTCCCAGCGTATGGCTTTGTCTTTTCATTCTCTTTACTGGGTCTTTCACAGAGCAGAGTTTTTAATTTTAATGAAGTCCAACATCAATTTTTCTCTTTCATGGATCAAGCTTGTTGTTTTTGACCTGCTGTTCCCACTTAACGATATGTTTTGAGCATATTCCTTGCTAATAAATATACCCTTATAGTTTCAAAAAGCAGACAACACTTTAGACAGAGCAGAGTATGAAAGAAATGTTTTTTAAGTTCATTAAGTGGAAAATTAGCACAAAAACTGTTTTTGGTTTTATGAATAAATGAATGTGTTATCTGAAACACAACTTTTATATTCTCTGTATTTTTCTGTTTTTTCTTCTTAATTTAATTTCTGTTTTGCTGCTACCACTGTTGCACTGTCAGGGTGGATGCTTAAAGATAATCAGAATGTCAACATGCCTTTGGTTGTGCTACTAAGAGTATAACCTAGTTTTTTGTGATATAAAAGGTTTTAAAATCTAAGAATAGGACTTCAGAGAGAAAAAACTTGGAGGTGAATTTGAATCATAGAATCACTGAATCATTTTTATCTTTAAAAGATAAAATTTACAAGCAAGATCAAGGTTAGGGGTCTTTTGAGTCCCTTGAATCACACTTGATTGATAATAATCAGGACAAAAATAAACTATGAATTAAAGGCTTGCATTTATTATTCCATTATAGATTGGGTACACAAACTCCCTTCCAATTGTCATAATGTTAATCAAGTAAATTAGTACTTAATCTGTACCTAGGAGAAGAGACACCTTATCTTTTACCACTGTATCCTTTAATCTTCCCAATTTCCCTACAAAGTAGCTATTATTATTCCTATTTTATAAATGAGAAAACTGGTTCTCTGAGAAGTGCAGTAACCCAGTGGCCCACAACTAATTTGTGGTGGAGCTGGATTCTGAACCCAGGACTGACTGATTCAAAAGCCTAAGCTCTCTCAACTACCAATACAGAAATAAGAACCAAGTGTGTGTTTTACGTTTGTATATATACTTCTCATTTGGATGGAGATGAGGAAGAATTGACCTAAATATAGCTCCTGGTGAAAAATAATTTCCTATGGTGTCACAGTTAGTATAAGGAAAGATCAGTAAGAACTGAAGTAAATAGGTGAGGAACTAGTAAGCTGTTCAACAAACCCATCTCCATTTCCTTCCGGACACACTACGTTTCTCAGCCTACGTTACAGTTAGTCTGGCCATGACTGTATATATCACTTCCAGGCCTCGCCTATAAACGTCACCTGTGTAATCTTCCTCTCTCTCTTTCCCTGGGCTTCCCTCAGCCTGAATTCTTGAATGGATTCCGTACTACCCACCCCTAGTTGGACTTTATGTGAGCAAGAAATGAACATCCACTAATTTAAGCCAATAATATTTCCAGATTTATCTGTCATAGCAACTAGTGATACAACTGCTAACACATAAATTGGTATTAGAAGTGGGATGCTACAAAACTAAACCTTAAAATACGTGGCGCTGGCTTTGTAGTTGGGCAGTAGGCTACAAGAAAATTAATATTATGAGTTTGAAGATGTAGAACGATGCCACGTGCAAGCAAAATGTTTGTCTGGAAAAATCGTTGTCGGCAGTAAAGTGAATAATACCAAGTATCCACTGAGCCTTTCTTTAGAACTAGGAGAAGTTGGAAAATGCAGTTGTAACAGTGTGTACCATTTGCTAATAGCTAAACTTAGCGAAATACTAAAAATAAAGACATATGAGGTAACTCAAGAATTGATTGTTTTACAAGTAGAAATGAAAAGGAATAGTGAAAGACCCAAAAGTTGGTGACTTAAAGTTTTGACAAATTTGATTCTGGTCCTCACATATTAGGAAAGACAATTTAGAAATAGATTGAGCAACTTGGTCCATTAAGTTGGTTTAAGAGTGTATCCACCCCACCCATTTCTGTTGATTGATCTCCAAGAAGCTTTCACTGAGTTGAAGGGCAAGAGACAGAAGAGCAAGGATAAAAACAAATAAATTAGGCTTGAGAATTATGTCTAAGAAGGAACTTGTGAATATGTGAATACTAGCATACAGTACTATCCGGAAACAAGTAGGATGGGAGCCTATTAAGTCTTTGATGTATTATCAAAGACATAGGAAGTCCGGGCTTTAAAAACAACAACAAAACTTGGATTCTTCAGGGTATAAAAAAACCATTGAGTTTCCAAGCTTGAACCAGCAAGAAGCAGGCTGCAAAAAGAGAGCATATGCCCATCACCGCTTCAAATGTGATCATGAAGAATAATGTACGAGAGAAAATCCTTCCTGCAGGTAAAAGCGGGGCCAGAGAGAAACATGCACAAGAGTCTTCCTCCTGGAAATTAGAATCAGGGCCTCACTAAGGAACTTTCCCTCACCCAGACTGGGGGGCTTTAAGAAAGCCCACAGTAAAGTTTTCTTGATTGTTGTGGACCAGTGTCTCCTTGACATGTCCCACTACTCTCATTCCTAAGAAGATGGTTTTTAATTGCTCCTCTATTCTCTATTTACCGTTGTTCATTGGGGCAGTGGCGGGGTGAGGTAAGATAACTAGTCTTTTAGTTTATAGTTTATGAGGAAGCATGCCAGATGGAGAAGAAGGTACAGCACACAAATATCTTAGTATTGAGCCAGATGCAGTAGCTAGTTGGGAATTGGTTTATCTTTCTAACCATAGTGGAGGTCAAGAGAAAATTTAAAAGGGTAGCCTGTGGTAGAAGCAGGTGAACTGTTCACTAAAAGCATTTCTCTTTCCTCCTGGTAAACAGTTAGACTGGCATTCCCAGACCCCTTGCCGTTGATGTGGCCATGTCATTAAGTTTTGGCCAATAACATGTCAGCAGAAATGACATGTCGCACCTGAACAGTGCTTCTTGTCTCATATGCCATCTTCATCTGGATGTGGATTCCCAGAATCATTTTGAAAGCTATATGTTGACGATGAAGGAGCCTGAATGACCCTGTGGAGCAAATCCCTTTGCTTCTCCTCCTCACTATACCAATAGAACAAGAATAAGTAAGAAAGAAATGTCTATCGTGTTAAACCATTGATATATTGGGGTTTATCTGTTGCAGGGTAGCTATCCCAACAACTACTTTAGGAAAGATTTCCCAGGAAAAAAAAAAAAAGTGAAATAGCCCCTGAAATTTACGTGTAATGAAGAAACATATCTCTTTAGTGGGAAAAGCATGAGCAAAAACTATAAGACTAGACGGATCTTTAAAAGAAAGGTTGAAAGTTGAAACAAGTCAACCACCCCAACTTTGATTACTCCTGCTCTAATCTATTGATCAATAATAATGAAAATTCTCTACATAGCTAATATATATTGAGCAGTTACCTTCCAGGTACTAAACTAAGCACTTAGAGCATATTATCTCATTTAAATTTCAAAGTCCTTCTGAGAACTAAGTATTATTATTATTATTCCTATTTTACACCAGTGAGGAAACTGAGGCACTGAGTTATAAACTCAGTGGGCCTGGTCACACATCTCATAAAAGGTAGACCTAGAATTTTAGCTCAGATTGGTCTGTCCCCACACTCCCCATTCTTAATCACTTCACTTTATTGCTTAGAAAGCAAAGCACTTTAAAATGTTCCTGCTTTACCCATTCCATGTAAATGAAAATGTGCCTGGGATGATTGAGGTTTTGTGGTGGGGTTTTCCAAAATGAATCAAACCACGCTTCTCTTAAACATTTTTCAGTTGATCACCAAAACCAGCACCCATCTTATTGTACCACTGTCACTCAGTTAATGTCCAGAAAATCCCATAAAATATATACCTCACTTGTGTTTATGTCACTGAATACTAGCCACTCAATTCCAATGAAAATAGACATTACACATTAATGACTTAGTGGTTAATTTTCATTACTTTCTCATTAAAAGTCAAGCAAAGAAGAATACTTGTACATTTTTGGGTCTTTCATTTATTTTCTTCTCGTGGCTGATTTGCAATTGTGCTTCACGCAATTATCTTATTACTCTTCGGAAAACAATGATGTTCTTGCCCCCAGAGGCTAGAGCCCCACAAAGAGGATCTATGTTCTAGTGCCAATACCAGCTGCTGGAAATCATCTTCCTGCTCAAATTCGATCTATTGCTTTTAGATTCTAGGGTCTCCTGTTCAATCCCCAGAAACAACAAGTTTTTCAAAGACTAAAAAGACGCTAATTAGTTACATTAAAGCACCTGATTTAAATGTTCTGTTAAGGGATTTCCAGGTTGCTACAACAGCTTGAGACTTTATATAATGTCTAATGGGTTGTACTGTTAGAACATTTTTGGTATACTGGACTAGGGGTTGTAACCCTGGGGTGCTGTTAGGAGGGCTGGAGATGGCATGTGGCTGAGGACTGGATTAATTCAGGAAGATTTACACCAAAGACTTAAAATCCACAGGGCAGTGGCTTTATGAGAGCTGACCATCCAAGAGGCCATAGGGGAGATAAACACCAGCAAGCTAAAATACCTTGTCATCTATCTTTCTTACACAAATTAACATTAATTCTAATATAACATATTTATAGAGTACCTAAAACCTGGTAGAGATGTTACACAATGTATCATGTTGGGAATCTGACTTATTTTATCCTGTGCAGCTATGTTTTGCAATGTCCTTGTTAAAAATATTTATAATTAATGTCTCAATTGAAAAGTGCTTGATAATAATCAGAATTGCTTCTCTAAGAATGAACTACTCAGTCAGGTACTGTATAGGTCTAACCAGTGAGTATAATTAAGAAAAAAAAAAATCCTGAATGCAGTATATACAAGTAAAATCTCAAAACACTGAAGGATATAAAAAATGGAAGCCATTATTACTGCAAGCTTTAAAAATTCAAATAATGAGGTTTTTTCTTTCAGAGACATTCACATAAACTGTCAGGAATTCACATCTTTTGGGAGAGAAAAATCATCAGTACAGGAATAGGGTTGTAAGATTTTAGAAAGGATTGTAAGCCAGGGATGTAAAGATGTAGACTATAAGATTTCTAATATTCTAGTTTACATACGCTGCATTTTAAGAAAATTCTGAAATGTGAAACCAGATTTTCACTTTGTGATTAAAATAATGCTAATAAGAAAGGTAGGTCTTTCTACCTCTTTAAAAACATTTACTTCCACTTTCTCTCTCTAACCACATCTAAAAGTCCTGTCCACTAGCAGCTAAACGCAAGTGGGCATGACTGAGTCTACGTGCAAGGTAACTCACATTCTATGGTATTAAGGTCATAAACAACTCTCAGGTCCCTGGTTTATGTTAAAGCTTTAAAAATTCTTGACATTGCAAGGGCATAAAATATTTTGTTGGCTCTTTCTGTTTAAGGCCTTCGACACTGAGATGTGCAAGTCTATTATATTTTTCCCTGTGAATGTGAAAGCATTTCATGGTGCTCACTGGGTCTCTGTGCAGTCAATATGCAATAAAACAGAAGCAGCAATGGCTTGCACACTTCACTTACCAACGAAACAACATAACCCACCTACCCCTAACATTGCCAGGTCAACAGCCAGAACCCTAGCCCATTACAAACCAAGGACTGAATATGTTTGTGACTTGGTGTTGTAGACGTTTGGAGAAGTGGATTTTTAAAAATCAATCCTGTTATGAAGTATCAGGCCACTGTTAAATAGACACCAAAGGTTACTGAATATAAAGGCAGCATCCAGCCAACCTCCAAAGTAATGCAACGTCAAAGAAGAATTTTTTAAAAAGGTTGCTAAAGAAAAATACTACAGGTTTATCTATAGGTACAGAAACTAAGGCAGGATCTCAGAACAGAAAACAACTTTTTTTTAAGGAAGAAAAAAGCTTTACAAACGTAATTTCTCGAAAGTAATTATCAAGCTGCATGGTACCATAAAGCCCTATTGATCCAAATTTCTCTTTCTGTATGAACTCCACAGACTTGCAAGACTCGGCATCAGTGAAAGCTAATGATGATTCATGCTATTAGCTTCAGCAGCCCCAGTCCCTAGGAACTCAGCTTCGACCTTTTATTAGCACTTTTCTCCCAAGTAGGTAGGATCATTCTCCAGGCATACTTCCTAATCACCTAAAAACACCAGGAGAATGAGTTAAAAGCCTGACAGGGAGAGGGACTGGGAAGCTAAGGGAAAAGATTTAGTCTGAGGAGAGAAGGCAACCCATGGCATGTGTGATCTGCCCAGCAATCTGGGGAAAACCTGGGAAGTAAAATTACATGTTAAGATTTCGTTTATGTAAACTTAAAATAATCCTAATTGCAGGACACATGTTAAATGTTATCAGTTGATTTCAACTTTCAGCAGCAGCCCTCTCCTTCCCCCCCAAAAAAACTCCATACAATGTTTATAAATTCATGTTTTCTTGATCAAACATTTCTTGAACTCCTAGCACTATGCTAGGCACTTAAACAACATTCCGTTGTGGTAATACAGAAGTCATTAATTTTTTTAAATTAATTTTTTAGTGTCCTCTGCTTTACGTGGCTTCTGAAAGAAGTATTGATTAATGAAGCCAGGGAAAACTGCTTCGCAAATTACTAAAAAGGCTCTACTCCTCCCTTTCCTACCCTTCCCATCCCTCACTGCTTCTCCTTCACCTGCCTAGCCTCCCTGCAACGCCCCAACCCCACAAGTACACACACACACACACACACACATTTCCTTTCCACTTTCCTACTTCATGCTGGACCAATGCAATATGCAGCTCTCTTTAGTGATTAAAGCTACAGGGAAAAAAAAACCATTATTAAAACAGATTGGATTTTCTTATTCAAGCAAATAACCTAATTCTAGATTATAAAAATTGAAGATAATCTATAGGATAAAGAAAGATTTTTTTCTACAATGTTGATAATAGTTTGATTTCTATAACATACACACTCATTGAAGGACTGCATATCTTTGCAAATGATTTTGCTTCAATAATAACCATAAAGATTGTCAATACTTTAAGACTTTGTGAGACCTTGTCTCAAAGTTCTTTACACAGCCTTCTGCATAAATCATAATTCCACCTTTATTTCAAAATACTGAACCCAGAATAACATAACTCTTTTCTAATATAATAGAAACATACCCACTTGAACTATCTTTTTCCCATTCTGTGTGGATCAAATGATTTTCACTCTAATCAGCGTACCATAACGGTCCTTTCAAGAGAAACCAAAGATCTCGCTTAATCCACAATCTCTCATCAACACTTAGAGTTAAGAGTTGGTATATTTCACCTTCCAGTCCTTTAACAACCTGATCCTTCCTTGGATTCCACAGTACCCAATTACTTTTCAATTTCTTCCCAGGTTTCAGATTAAATCCCCTCCCCCACAAAATGACCCCACCATCCTTATTTTCTCTTAACTGCAGGTGATCTCCTAGGCTTGTTGCTCTGTCTACATTTTGTCCTTGGATATCTTTTACATTCTCGTAGTTTCAGTGATTCCCTCTCTACTGACAACTCCTAAATCTCAGGAGAGAAGTGTGATGAGGGGGAATAGTATAAGGCTAGGAGTTGGAACATTTGTTTAGTCTGGAGTCCTGTCCCCTTATAAAATTTTGATGAGTGGTCTTCCCTGGTGGTGCAGTGGTTGGGAGTCTGCCTGCCGATGCAGGGGACGCGGGTTCGTGCCCCGGTCCTGGAGGATCCCGCGTGCCGCGGAGCGGCTGGGCCCGTGGGCCATGGCTGTTGAGCCTGCGCGTCTGGAGCCTGTGTTCCGCGGCGGGAGGGGCCACAGCGGTGAGGGGCCCACGTACCGCAAAAAAAAAAAAAAAAAAAAAAATTTGATGAGTGACTTTATTGTGTTCCTGTGTATGCTGGGGTGGGGGAAGATCATTGGTCCTGGTATAAACTGTATTAAAAAAAAATACTAGTTATGATGACCTGAATAGAATACAATTCCCTTCTGGTGGTTTTGTTTTCTCATCGATTTTTCTTTAATCTTTTAACACAAGAAACTTACATAGTAATCTTTTAACATGAGCATGACATCATCCTTACAGATGTCTCAGAGTTTTAAATATGGAAATAGAAGCTTTATGTATTTGAAAGTATCTAATTAATTACATATTGGGGGCAATAGCTTTATTCCAGGTGCAACTTACATCCAATATTAAACAAAATGGGTTGAGCTTCAATTAAATTAAGGAGCCAGCCTTTAAACTTGTATATTTCAACCATATTGGAAATGGCAAAGTGAAGGAACCATGGGAAAAACACTCTCTCTGGATTACATCAACAAATAAAATGTACCTGATAGTCAATTTAACAAAAAATTGGTAAGAGAGCCTCTTTGGAACTTAATATATTCATCTGTAGAAATAGGTATGACATATCCACAGTGAACAGGGCTGTTGTGAGAATTAACCTAAGTTACACTCAAAAGAGGGTAATATTATCATTAAATTCCAGTGCTCTACCTTTCTGGAAAGTCTTTTCTGCAAAAAGACCATTGTAGCTTGCAGTTCCAATTATAAGTTAATCCTCACACCTGAGAAAGGCAGCTACAGGTTTACTTTGGCTTTAATCTCTATTTTACAGATAAGGAATGCTGGGCAAGTTTAAGTGACTCACCTGCAATTACTTACCCAGTCATAAACAGAGCTGGAACTAGACCGATTTCTTTCCTTTTTACTCAGTTTTCTGTCGGCTTGATGTAGCTTTTCTCAGAACTGACTCCAGTGAACTATTCAGTTTCTATTCTTGATACAGATTTTTTGCATCAATTAATATACAATGAGTTTATATATTTTCAAGGTTAGACAAGTGGTTATTGATTTAAGTAGTGCCTAAGCAAACTTCTTCCTCCACTAACAAGTTGAGTGACTTCTCTCATTGCATGGGGAGAAAAACAGACATACTCAAGAAGGCAGGAAGAATAAAAAAAGGAAACATCAGTTATTTAATTAAATATAATTAGCTCATTAAATAGTCATATATTTAAATAACACTGGACTTTCTGCCCAATACATCCCATGAAATTCACAGCAATGCATAAAACTTAGCATCAGCATGCAATCTTTTCAGCTACTTAAAAAAATTTTTTCTTACTTTTCCATCTTCATTGATGTTAAATATTTCATGGTTTTCATTCTTAGTAGGTTGTTAATTGTGCAGGTTTCTTTTGCTCAAAGCTGTTTATGCATAGCACTAGTGATGGGAGATATTACTGTTATAGCTGTATGTCTGCTGTTAATGTTAACTTTTTTGCTTGTCAGACAGTCATTTGATTATCTTAATCACTAACAACCCATGGAACATAGGACCTATATATTTTCAGGATTAACTGTTGCAAAATACCAGATATCATGAAAAAATATTACATGATACTGGAAAAGAGTATGTTTGGCAGGGCATGGAGGGGTGGTTAGAAAAATTATGTAGATATTTGTGTGCACATCTCTGAAAGTTTTTAGTATGCTGAAGTTTCGTAACATTTTCATATTTTATACGCTTTCTTTAGTCAGGATTACTCTTTTGATTGAAGGTCATTCAAAACATCTTTTATCAGAGATATTTCTAAATTGTCATTGCAATTAAATTTTCCAATTTTAAGATATAGTTTTTAATATTTCTACTTATTGCAAATAACTACTCCCCTTTCCCCCCATGAAGTTTGAATAAGACACCAATTTTTTTCTCTCTCAGACTGAAACTCCATTCCTCTACTGATCACCTCATGTAGTTAATCAGGCTGTTGATTTTCAGCTACACAATAATCACAAAAAATAATGAACAATAAATAATTTAAAAAACTAAACAAACCATAGCAACAGAAACCTTCTCTAGATTAAAAATTCAAAGTGATGTGGTACATGTCTGTTTTTAGACTTAAAAGTAAATAACATCTGTTTCATTTGCACAGTTGTCTCTTTAATCAGAGATGGTCTACCTCCCAAACTAGATTGGTCAAATGACTGATGAGGGGAGAAAGGAGTACAAGAAAATTGGGAAGAATGGTACTGATATGCATACATTTCCTATAGTACTAGAAGATGGCAACAACACAGGTCTACTGTGCACTTAAATTTTCCTTAGAGTGCTCATAAAATTTCGGCAGGGTTTATTTTGGTTGTCACAGGGAATTATCTTGGAAGGAAGGTAAACGAAGGAAGGGGTGATTACTGCAAAAATAAAAAGATTACTTAAATATAATGAGAAATAGAAGCGGCAGCATAGCTAACACATACCGAATTCCAACTATTTGTCAGACAACTATGTAGCTAATTTATACCCTTAATTTTTGACCTTCACAACAAAGTTGTAAGATAGAGAAGGTTGCTTGAAGAATGACCCACAAGTTAAATTCTTCACGTAGAATTTACTTTTTTTTTTTTTTTTACTGCAAGATGGATTACAGACTTATTAGAATTCTAGACCTTTCAAACGTATTTGCACTGAAGGGACTTAAAATGCTGCACAAGGAAAGATCATCACAAGTTTTGGGGAGAGAATGATGAGGGGAAAGAGTTTGCCATTTTCGCTTTTTCTTTCCTTGTTAAATAACATAACTTCTCTGGTGTTTGTGTCAAGCACACACACACACACACACACACACACACACACACACACGAAAACCAAACAAAAACCTATTTTATCATTCAGAAGTGATTCTCCAAAGGGAAAAAAAAGACAAACCAGCTAGGTTGCCTGTTTAAACTTTCTTATTGCTACTTGAGGTGTTTTGTTGTGTTTTGTTTTGTTTTGTTGAGACGGGGTGAAGGTGGGGAAGTTTATTTGGAACGAAGGTCTGGAAGGTCCCTCCACCTACAACTCTGAGAACATTTCTCCAGGTGCCTCTTTCATAGCTCGGGCACACTTCTGGGCTGATTGCTAGGAGATGGAGTGGTTCGGAGGCTGAGAAGTACCACTCTTCTCAAATGCCAAAGCTGCCAAAGGGAGAAGGACGGGGGCGCTGTCTAGTGGCTGTTCGCGTGATGCCTTCCAGGCGGCCACCACCTCCAGGGATACGCTCTCCTGCAATGCCGTTCGTACTAAGGTCCCACGACCGCTACACAGGGATGCCAAGACGCTGAACCTCCGGGCCGAGGCTCTGGGGACAGAGTCACCCCGGGGGGCCCTTTTCTGCCAAGCTCCGAACCGTCACAAAACGCCCCAGGCCCACCTCGGTGGGCCCGGCCGTCCGGCCACACCTAAGGCTCCGGAGCCAGGAGTCCCCCACCGCGAAGCCCTCCCCCACCTCCCCCCATCCCAAACGCCAGCAGCCTCGCCGCTTCTCCCGGAAACGAGCTTGCTGAGCAAAGGCGGAGGAAAACCTTGGGCCTTCCGCTGATTGGTCTCCCCCCGCCTCGCAGGGCGAGGCAGCGATTGGCTGCCGGGGGTTGTCAGTCGCCGAGGCCAGAGCCTTCGCCGGGGAAGCGCAGCCGGGCTCGGGTTCTTCGGCTGCCGCCGCGGCCGCTCAAGCCGGTGCAGCTGGGCGAGCTCGAGCGGGCGCCGCCGCCTCCGCGGCTGCCCACCCTGCCGCGCCGCCGGCGCTGCCGGTCCTGCAGGCGGACGCCGTGGAGGGGCGGCCGAGAGAACGGAGCACGAGGAGGTGGAGGCGGCGGAGAAGTGATGCTGGCGCCGGGGATGGGGCAGCGGCAGCGGAGCAGCTGCATCTGCGCGACCCAGGCTGCAGCGTCCCTGTGGCCCGAGGGCCAGCCGAGCGGCGGGAGACCACGCGCCCCACGGGTAAGGTCCGGCCCGGCGGTACGCGCACCGGCTCGGGGACCACCGGGGTTATCCTTAGTAGTTACGAGGCTTATTGTGCCCGGGCATTCAGACAAGGGTGTTTGGGACCCGGACAGAGAGTCCGGACGCACGGTTAGGCTGCTGCTCGCTCCAGTGCCACTCCTGCTCGTGCGTTCTCCCCTCCGCGCTGACAGACTTTGATAGCGCGGGGATGGCATTGTGTGTGCATCTGCGTGTGTGGGTGCGCGGTTTGGGGCACTTTGCGGGGAGCGCGGTGGGTCCCCTCTTGCGTGAACCGACGTCCTTCAGGGATCCAGGCTGGGATGGAGTGAATAGGATGCACTTGGCTCAGCGGGAGGGAGAGCGCACGCAACGCACGTGAAAGTCCTCCGTGGCTCGTTAAGAGCCGGGAAAATTGAACTTTATTGCCTTAATGAAAAGAGGGAGCTGTGGATACAGCGCGCCAGGGGACGGGCGCATTCACCGAGGCTCCCCAAAGTCCCACTTTGCGCCGGGGACTTTGGAGGGGAGGGTATGGGAGAGGAAAGTAACGGTTGGTCCGCCTCGCTGGAGAAAAGGAGGACAGAGGGCGGGGAGTGGAACTAGGCTTGGGGAATGGAACTAGGCTTGGAGAGTGGCGGCTTTTTTGTGTGTCTGACGTCCCACGTAGGAAGCTCGCTACACTTTTCGGGAACGCAGATTTGGGGATGGAGAGAGTCCCGCTTTGAGGGGCTGATGGAGGTTGTTCCTGGCCCACGCCAGCGTGGGGCACGGGTGTCAGAGACTTGGCGGCTGAAACGGGGCGGGGCTCGAGTGCACGTTCAGATGTAGCCCCTGCCTCATCGGGCTACCTTGGCCGGTACCTTCGGGGTCGGGACTCGGCCGGGCGCGCCAGCGGCGGCTGCGTTCTGCCGGGTGGCCCCGCCCTCCGAGAAAGTTCCGGCCCACTGGGGTCTGGGCAGTCAGACCAAGAGCACGTTAACCGCTAAGGTTTAGTACCCAGGTTTAGTACCCAGCTTCTTCCAGTACCTACACTGTTTTTATTTTATATTTAATTAGTTTATTTTGTAAAGCCATTGGGAGTTCCACCCGCGCTGCAAACCTTTCCGCAGAAGGCGGATTTTTGCGCTGCTGCAAATGGATGGTGCCGCCGGGCTAAGTCCGAGTCTCCGTAGCTCAGTGCAGTGGTTTCTCCACCCTTCTTCAGGACGCACAAACTTATTCTTGTCGATTGCTTTGTATGTGGCCCTTTGTCTCCTAGGAGTCTTTGCTTGGAAAGTTCTTGAAATACCTCGGCAGTAACAAACTGCCCCTGCCCTGGCACAGATGGAGAGGCTGTGGTCCTTTACAGAGGCGCTGGAATTGCAGCGGGGAATGGGACTGGAGAGGGCAGCTCCCTTCTTACCAGCTAGAATCTTTGGAAAAATGTTAAAAATTGGCTCAATGCTGGGAGCCGGCTCTTGAGCTGAGAACAGCACTTTCCCAGTTACGTAGATCTTTAATCCCTTTCACTGGAGGAATCTTTGGCCCCCAAACGCAACGCAACACAACAAACAAAACCCAAACCCAAGCGGCAGAAACGACTTTGGCTGGACTCATTTCTGATTTGGCAAAGCTGAAAAAAATGAAAGTAAGACACCTAATAGAAATACTGTAGAAAAACCAGGAGGGAGCTGTCCAAAATGTCAGCATTTTTTGTAAGTTTTTTTTTAATTGTAAAAGTAGTATTTACCCCCAATTTAGTAATATAAAATAATTCTGAAGCAGATGAGTAACTTACTGATGAACTAGGAGTGATGTTAGTTTTATGTCCGAGAATGGTTGCACATTTTATCATTTCATGAACTGTAAATGGAATTTTTCATACCATTTTAGTTGAACACATACATTGCATTTGGGGTAGTACGAAATTGGTAGCAAGTATTTTCCCTGTAGTAGTCATCGCATCTTGTTTAAAAGGATAGTTTTCTGATATCATTAAAGAGTATGGCTTGTGGTTGTTACATTTCAATACACAATTTACCTGTTGCCAGGTGATTATTGTAATGTTGCAATATTTAGTTGTAACTTTTAGGACTTTATTAAGATGATTAAACACATTAGGCAGTTGATTTTCGTTTTGTGTTTCATTTATGCAGTGCTATGAGCTGATAAAATTGTTTTCCCCTATTAGCGGATATGGGAGAAATAGGCTTACGTTATATTATGCATTACTAATCAATACTTTTAAAATAAGCTTAAATTAAAACCAAGTTACCAATAACATCCAGTAATCAAAGTGGAATTTTTAAGGAAATTTTCAACTACTTGGCTAAGAATGTGCTTTTCACATTGCTAACAAGTAATATCTTGTAAATCCACTGCATTATATATTGGGGTAAGTCACAAGTTTTTAAACAGAGCTTTTGTATTCATTTTCAGGTGTTTTGAGGTTTTTTTTCTGGAGGGGGACTTTTACTTTGGGATTATTTTTCAGATAATTAAATACATTTTCAAAGCCACCGGACCAAAATATAGTAAAGTGTGGAGAAATGTGTCAATGAGCAGAAATGTTAGGATAAAGCAGCAGTGTGTGTGTGTGACAGAGAGCAGAAACATCGCAGGGTTGGGTGGGAGGGGGAGTGCTCAGGCTTAGGGGCTGTAATAGTGCTAGCCACTTAGCTTATACAAGCAATTCAAGTTCTGCCAGTTCTGCAGATCCACTTCAGTTTTGACTTGTTTTGCTGCAGGGCAATCCATGAGCTCAGACTGCCATATTTTCTAGATGGATTTTAGTAACTCAAGTAAATGTCAACTTGTCAAGACTCTAGACTACTAAATTCACTTTTTGACCTATACTGGATTTTAATTTTAATACTGCATAACTTTTCTAAAAAGATCACATTTACTGTGAATAGCAATGCAATAAATACCATGATCTCATTAAATAAAACATATTTGTTTTGTCAAAGAGTCATGACTAGAGTTTCTACATTAAGACAGTGAAGTTTATTTTATTTTATTTAATAATAATTTGTATTTATTTAATTAATGATGAGATCGTTTTGGTTTTTGAAAACTAACATGTTTCAGAGAATTAAAATCCTCAACCAGTTCAGTAAATGAGAAATTCATTTGCATTTTCTTGAAGTCTCTGTCCCTGTCTCTCTTTCTCTTGGACACACACACACACACACACACACACACACACACACACACACACACACACACACACACACACACACACACACACACTGGAAATCTTCTCAGGAAGAATGTAACCACTCCTGCATTTGAAACAAGTTCACCAACCCATCCTAATAACAAGTTTAACTGTGTTCCAACTGTGTGCAGAACACTGTTCTAGTTGCTTTGACCATATCAGAGAATAAATCAAAGACCCTTGCCCTCATAAGGCTTATATCTTCTTGAGGTAAAATAGATCATAAACAAAATAAGTAGGTAACTTATATAGAAGATTTATCTCCTGCCAACCTACCCTGTATCCCATGGCTCAGTCTCCTTCCATCTCATTTTCTCTCCAGTTAATACACATCTACCCACACACCCACACAAATATACTCAAATTAATCTAAGAACTGGAAAGTAATCACGATAAATATCTCATACATGTTACTTCTGAAGCTATGTATCCAAAAACAGCAGTGCATATGATGAAGGTTAAAGGTAAGAGAGGGATTCAAAGATGATTAAGCAATAAAATGACAGGACATCTGCCCTTTAGAAATTCTTTAAAATCAAGTAATAATATTTTTCAGAGGAACTAGAGTGGGAAACATTATCTTTAACATATTGCATTCAAACTAGCAACATCTTAAAAGGCATTTATGACTATCCAAGGTCAAATCTACATAACCTCATTTAAAGGGGATGAGTGAATTGAAGTGGTAATAGAGGACCCAAAAGCGTAATTCTAATGCGAAACATTCTACTTCTTCCATATTGAGAGTGACGTATTCATGTAACTCTGTGAAAGTCGATCAAAAACCCTGGAGTTTGATGTTAAGGTTTTCCTTTTTTTTTTAAACATCTTTATTGGGGTATAATTGCTTTACAATGGTGTGTTAGTTTCTGCTTTATAACAAAATGAATCAGTTATACACATACATATGTTCCCATATCTCTTCCCTCTTGCGTCTCCCTCCCTCCCACCCTCCCTATCCCACCCCTCCAGGCGGTCACAAAGCACCAAGCCGATATCCCTGTGCCACGCGGCTGCTTCCCACTAGCTATCTACCTTACGTTTGTTAGTGTGTATATGTCCATGACTCTCTCTCGCCCTGTCACAGCTCACCCTTCCCCCTCCCCATATCCTCAAGTCCGTTCTCCAGTAAGTCTGTGTCTTTATTCCTGTCTTACCCCTAGGTTCTTCGTGACATTTTTTTTCTTAAATTCCATATATATGTGTTAGCATACGGTATTTGTCTTTTTCTTTTTTACTTACTTCACTCTGTATGACAGACTCTAGGTCTATCCACCTCATTACAAATAGCTCAATTTCGTTTCTTTTTATGGCTGGGTAATATTCCATTGTATATACGTGCCACATCTTCTTTATCCATTCATCCGATGATGGGCACTTAGGTTGGTTCCATCTCCGGGCTATTGTGAATAGAGCTGCAATGAACATTTTGGTACATGACTCTTTTTGAATTTTGGTTTTCTCAGGATATATGCCCAGTAGTGGGATTGCTGGGTCATAACGTTTTCCTAAATTTTATTCATCAAAAAAAAAAAAAGACTCAGCATCTGATCGTCTAATAAGAAATGCCAAAACACTTCAAAAATTTCAAAATAAGTTTGTCCTTAATTCAGAATTGATTTGGCTATCCTGTCCAATTACAGATAAAACCTTGCAGTATTTTCCCAGATTCTATTCTCTTGGGCGTAAAACAGTGTGCAATTATGATTCCAGTTTCACTTTCTGTGCTTTCCATTTTGTTATTTTCTTTAGGGTCTTTAGCTTAAGTCCCAAAATAGGGATGTGTGTGTGTGTGTGTGTGTTTTACCTTCGTGTAAAGAATGGAACCTAGCTTGGCTTTCAAAAAGTTGGTTTGTGAACAGTATTTTCATATTAGAGGAAAACTGAAGTTGTACTCCCAAGAAGCCAGATCACATAATGAGTTAATGCCAACTTACCAGTTCTGTTATGACAAGGTATTAGTGCAGGGCACACAATGCTAATAGTAATTTCTGAATGGATTTCCATCATTCAAGAAAAATCTTCAAGATTGCTGCTCTACAATCCAGTTTTAGGAGATGAGGAAAAGTCTTCTGATAATGCTGTTTCAATATTTATCTAGATTCAGACATGCGTATACCACCCACTTAAGCCTTTACCTTTTTTTGCCCTGGGTTTTCTCCTTTCTGCCCAAAATACAAAACTTTAGGAAAACAGTGTTTTTAAAAAAGCAAGTAAACCAACCAACAGTTACCATACCTGGCACACAAAGTCAGCTTCGGCTGATTATTAAATAGTTAGATGAAAGCTAAGCAGAAATCAGATATTTGGACCTGGGAAAAACCCAGGTCATTAGTCTAACCTCTCCTGTGTATGAGGAAGAACTTCACTCCAGGAAGTTAATAATACCCAAAGTCAATTGAAAGTAGAACCGGGTCTAGAAACATTGTTTGTCAACTACTATTTGTATAAGTTAACTCCATACCAATTGCCCATTATACAGCCCTACATTTTGTAAAATGGAGGTATAAGAAGAAATGACAACATCCACCAATTTGTGCATCTAAATATTTTAATACCTGAAATAATAATACATCACATTAATATTATGTTGGGATCAAGAAAATGATAAATTGAGAGGCATTCAGAGATGTCGTCTAAGATTTATAGGGCTAGAGGTGTGTTTGCATGTAAAATATTTGTGTTTAATTCAGTCATTTTGTCTATAATATCCCTTTAAAATATTTACTAGTATCTCTAAAAAAGGGATTTCTTACTTCCAGAGGTCTATGGGCTTCAAAGTGATCAATAGGTGAATTCAGGGACTCCAGGATATACCAATTGTTTCCAAATTTTTTCGTTCTTCAACGTTTCATAGCAAGGGAAAATGGTTAAGAAAACCTTAAAAGCTACTGCTTTAAGTTAGCATAAAACAAAAACAAAATACAGCAGAGTGAGGGGACATGTGGGGATAAGGAGAGGATTGTAAAGAACTAGGAGCTCTCTTATTACTCAAGGAAAGGAAAAAGAAAAAGAAAACAAACAAACCTATTGCTAGATTCTATCAGACAGTGGTTTGAAGAGACACTTCGTTGTCCTAAGACGCAAATTTGCAACTGAAGAGATGGTTTATAGCTGATATACTGCACTTCGTTCTGAGTTTCTGCAGTTAGCATTTTTTTGGTCTTTGACTATGAAATGTTTTCATGACATATATAGGTGACATCAGGGCTGAATCAATTCCTCACTGAACAACAAAATTTGTGGGTGACTTCCCCAGGGCCCTAGCACTCAATCAAAGACAATTGCCAGAGGTATACTTTGGTTGTATACAATTGGTTATAAATTTAAATGCTATTAGACAAGAAAAACTGCAGTAAATGTGCACACACGCACTGTGGCTGCATGAATAGGGCACATGAACTAATAGTTAGACTCCTTCCGTTGCTGGTGAGTTCCCACCACAGTCCATCATTACTTTAGTTTCTATGTCTATTAAATGAAAGCAGCATTACTGATTACTTGAATTCCCATTTTTGAGGGGTTGGATGAATTGAATGTGAGTAATACATATTGATTTCTCTGAGTGAACACAGCCATCCAGTTAGAGACAGGAGAGTGGCTATATTTGATAAGCAAAAACTAAAAAATAATGAATTATACTGATAAAGTTATTTTAGTGATTATGTTGGCCTAATTCCCTTTATTCAAATAAATAAGAGATAATCTTTAGTTTCTAACCATGCTGACTAAAATAAAAAGTAGGCCAGGGGCTTCCCTGGTGGCGCAGTGGTTGGGAGTCCGCCTGCCAATGCAGGGGACACGGGTTCGTGCCCCGCTCTGGGAAGATCCCACATGCCGCGGAGCGGCTGTGCCCATGAGCCATGGCCGCTGAGCCTGCGCGTCCCGAACCTGTGCTCCGCGATGGGAGGGGCCACAATAGTGAGAGGCCCGCGTACCGCAAAAACAAACAAACAAACAAAAATAGGCCAATCCTGAAATTTCTTGAAGGCAGCTAAAGTAGTCATTTTTTTCTCCATCTTTATTGGTTCCTTCTCCCTCTCTTTCTGTCTCTCTGTCCCTTTGTCTGTCTCTCGATAGATAGGCAGATAGATAAATAGATAGATAGATATTTTATACTTTAAGTGTTATAAGGAGTTATTTCAGAGCTGCCTGAAGTTTCTCCTGACTTTTTTTTAAAGTAACTCAAACTCAGAGGATATAAAACGCAAACTTTTACTAATGGATATTGACAATAAATGTGAAAAAGTAGAGACTTTTTCAAAATAGAAATACTGAATGTTTATGTATGTATATACATACATCATATATATAGATAATCCAAATAAAAATCCAAAGAGATTGTTGCAAAATTTAGAGATTCTGAAGTTCATATGGAATAGCAAATAAGCTATGATAGCAAGAGAATGTTTAAATAAAAAAAGCATTGAGACAGAGTTGTACTATCAACTAAAGATATTAAAAATGGTGGTAATTAATACAGTATATTAACATGCAGACAAACATGAAGAAGAAATTTAAAAAACCTCAGACACGAACTCTGAAATATGGAAAATAAAGCATGATATGCAGTAATCACAAACGTGTGTGAAAACAAAAAATGATCAATATATTGTGCTGGGAAAATTGAGTAATTATTTGCAAAAAAGGGACACTCCCTATCTCACATTACATTTCAAAAATAAATGTCAGATGATATGAAGAGTTACTATAAAGAAACTCTAAATCAAGTTAGAAGAAAATAGAGACTTCATAAACACAAATATAAAAGGAAAATATAAAGGTTTGACCTCATAAACTTTAACAGTCTTAAGTCAAAAATCCCATAAGTAAATCAATAAAATATTTTCAATACAAATTGTGAATAACAGTTTAATATTACTCTTAACAAAAACCTTTCAGCGTTTTTTCCTATTAGAGAACTTATCCCAAAATATTGTGATTCACAGCTTATATCAGTCCTCTTCACTAGATTGAAAACCTCTTAAAGAGAGAAACTGATCATCATTTTATCCCTAGTGCCTTGAACATAATTGGAGACAATAGGCATTGTCATTGGCTACCAAACAATTTCCAAGTATACCAATAGAAAAATGGGCTAAGAAATAAACTGATAATCTATGAAAGCTGGAAATATATAAGGCCAATAAGCAGCTAAAATTTTAACTTAATGATAAAATGTAAAGGAAAAAATTAAACGATAGCCCTTTTTTGCTTATCAAAGTAGTTAAGACTGTCAGTAAAGGTTGATTCATTTACAAAAGGTGATGGAGATGGTGAAGATGGGGCAAACTGCAGATTCCCCTAAACTTCTGGCAAGGCTTTTCATTGGTGTTTACAGAATTCCTTTGTTGCATGCTACAGGTATTAATTTTGACTAACTCAAAGAATAAGATCCACAACAGAAGAAAGGTAGTTTGTAGCTTACAGAATCAAAAGACAAGGAGAGGGGCTTCCCTGGTGGCTCAGTGGTTGAGAGTCCGCCTGCTGATGCAGGGGACACGGGTTCGTGCCCCGGTCCGGGAAGATCCCACATGCCGCAGAGCGGCTGGGCCCGTGAGCCATGGCCGCTGAGCCTGCGCGTCCGGAGCCTGTGCTCGCAACGGGAGAGGCCACAACAGTGAGAGGCCCGCGTACCAAAAAAAAAAAAAAAAAAAAAAGGCAAGGAGAGGAAATAGAATAGCTACAGAGATCATGGGAGAAACTGATAAAATCTTTGCCAGGTACCATCACTGGGATGAATCAGTATCAGCCCTTTTCTATGTGTCAATTTCCTGCAGGCCCAGATTCCTAGAATGAGAAGTATTACTGACCTAGCTCAAGTTTCATGCCTAGGCTTTGGTCAGTGGATCACTGGGCACCTTGATTTCTGGTCCTATCAAGGCCACATTCCAAGGAAAATCAAGGGACTATTACTGAGGAGGGAAAATGGATGCTGGACAGGTAAAAACAACAGACATCCACTGTGTGTATCAAAAGTCTTAAAAGTATTGCCTTTGTTTCAGTAATTCCACTTCTAGAAATTAATTCCATGTAATTAGTCAGAAATAACACACAGTTTCATTAAAATGGCATTTGTAGTAGTTTGGTAGTAAAGATAATCTATTTGGCCAGCAATATGGGAATAATGAAATTATGGTTTGTATCATTAAAGCATGACTTTGGAAGCTTGGTAATAACATTGGAAAATGCTGATTAAATCATAGTGGAAAAAGAATACAAAATTTAATATGAAGGAGAAGCTTGCATTCACATTCACAAAATGGCTTAAATAAAATATTAACGTTTGTTTTGGGGGGCAGTAAGATTATGGGGATTTTATGTTTAAGCCTATAAAAGTATTTTTTGGCAGGAACAGGCACTACTTCAATAATCATACAAAAATCAATACTAAAACATAAAAGCAAAAGAATCATTGGAGAAATGATAGTGGCTTTGAGCTTCTAGACAACTATATTGGAAGCAGAACATTGGACTGATATACTTAATTTTGTAAGGAAAGGAGCTAATTGTACAATATTCCCTTTTCCACATTAAGATAGTTACTATATATCAAGTGAAATTTGGCTGGTTTCCTACTTGGATAACTTTTCAGGAGCCATCTTGGACTTTGCTTTTTAACTCTTTAATCTCAGTGTAATAGGATTTAAAACGTATTCGCATTTTATGGTTCAAATGAAGAATTCTTTCTCGCGAAGGAAGTTCAAAAAGAATAAAAATAATTACATGTATTGATATGTGTGTATCTCATCATTTACCCTGGTCATTCCCATAGGCTCGTGCTTAAATTGAGACAGTATAAGCTATTATATCTTAAGATAAACTATAGTCTGGTCCACCTATTTATTAAATAAAATTAAAGATACTATAAAATTTGATTATAATAAAGCAGGAAACCATGCCGCCTCATATAAATCAGAAAGAAAATATAGCTGAATATTTTGAATATTATTTTCCTCTTGCTCATACCTACAGCTCAGAAACTATAATTTCCAAAGAAGAACAAAGGGGTCTGGATATAAGAATGGGTGGAATTTTCCTAAAAGAATAATGCGTTACTATTGTAATGCATTTTTCCGTAGCAGTTTACTCTGGTGTATTGGCTGAGATCTGTATGGGATGATTTTGATGATCTTGTGAATTATACTTGAACAAATAATGCAATTATTGGAGAAAAACAGAAGAAAAAGAAAATTGGTTGATCGTTGTTCCCTCCAATAACCACTGCCTCCTTGTAGCTTGTGGGGATGTGCAGTCTGACAGCTAGTACCATTCCAAGGCACAGGAAAGGATCATTTTGTTGTTATTTTGTTAAATTAATGAATATACTTTTTTTTTTTTTTTTTGCGGTACGCGGGCGTCTCACTGTTGTGGCCTCTCCCGTTGCGGAGCACAGGCTCCAGATGCGCAGGCCCAGCGGCCATGGCTCACGGGCCCAAATGCTCCGCGGCATGTGGGATCTTCCCGGACCGGGGCACGAACCCGTGTCCCCCGCATCGGCAGGCAGACTCTCAACCACTGTGCCACCAGGAAAGCCCTAGGTAACCATTCTTACTAGTTTCTTGGTATCTTTTCAGAGATAGCCTAGCACATGCAAACAAACAGTAAACTTTTCAAGTTTTTCTTTTTTCCCGCGATTTTTATACAGATGCTAACATTCTGTGTGTGTGTGTGTGTGTGTGTGTGTGTGTGTGTGTGTCTGTATGTATATATGTTTTGCTTCCTGCTTTTTAAACTCAGCAGTGTTGGAAGGACTGTCAAAGTTAATAGTTTCCTCATTCATTTTTAAGCTTCGTGGTATTACATTTGTTGAAAGTACCATAATTTATTTATTATTAGATAGTCCCCTCCTGATAAGCGATTGTGTTTTTCTAATCTTTTGGCCAACACAACCAATACTGTCATGAATAATCTTGTACACATTATTTCATGCGTGCAAGTCTTTAAGACCTAGAAGTGGACTCTCTGGATTAAAATGTATGTGTGCTTGTTTACTTTGAGAATGTATGGGTCTTTTTTATTTTCACATTTGATTACCTTGCTTTCCTTGTCTTTAGTTGCATGATTAATAGTGCTGAATTGAGCTGGACCAAAAACTAGGATTCCTGACATTACTCTAGAGACCCCTGCCCAGGTTTACACTTATCGATCAGCATGCTTTGTGTTTATGCAATTTATTGTGAACTTAGCTTGCTCAGTGAGCTTCCAGCATCTGCTTAACCATCTTGACCACAATAATAGTCACTAGAATGGGCAGATTTTGTCAAATTGTTCCTTAATTTCAGATATTCTCCTTTCCTGTCCTTTGGTCTACTAGACTAAATCAGTTATATGAGCAATAGGAGGACTTGTTACTCATCTACTAAATGATAATATTAAAAATAATCATGCCCTCTGTTGCCAAGGATGCAGTGAATCCAGTGCTTTCAGAAACCGTTCGTTGCAAGTAAGATTGGCACAGCCCTTTTGAAAAACAAGTTGGCAGCCTGTGAGGGGGGACTATGAAAATATTCATGCTGTCTTATCTATTACTATTACTTCTGGGAATCTATCCTAAGAAAATAGTACAAAATATGGAAAAGGTCCTATGTTTGAAGATGTTGATGGATATATTTTGTGAAATAAACTCAGAAGCAACTCAAATGGCCAATAATACACTTAGGCACATATATTTGAGGATAATATGCAACCATTAAAAGTAAATAGGATTATAATAAAATAAAAACATATGCTATAATGTTTCTTGGAGGAAACAGTGTGCAGAATTATATACAAGTTCAACTATAGCTAGATAAAACATACACCGAGGAACACTGAAATTATAAATGTGTTGTAAAATGGTGGGAAAAGAGGTAATCCCTTTCTTATCTTTTTGTCTCATTTTTCTAGATAACGTTTATCTAGAATGTTTTACGACATTTTAAATTGAAAACTGAAAAAGCACTAGATTTTCCCTTTTGTTTTTACTATTTTGTACTGAATATAAGTTACGGCTTTGGATGATTCTTTTCTACTATTCAGTGATGGGAGATTTTTCATCTTCTCTTTTTTGTAGAGATGAGTGTTTGTAGTCCTAGGGTTTGCAATGCAATGCCTGTTGCCTTCAAAAGTGCTCTCTCACCCCCTTCTATGTATCAAAAGACATCTTAATCACTCAACTTCCTTTCACTCTCAGTCCTCATGACAGAAATTTTTTCTCTTTGGAAGGACAAATTCAAATATTTTGAACAGTCCTGAACTTGCCTCTTACTTTCTTTTTAGACTTAACCTCCTACCATCCTCCCCTGTGCTCACTAAGCTCTTACCATGCCGATCTTTCTCTGTTTTACTCTAAGCCAAATCAGACTGTCTCCTAATTTTTTATTAAATTCTACAAATTTCATTAAAATATACTAAGAGACAGTTAATAGCATAGCACATATATCATACTATCAATATACTTACCCCGTGAAATAGGTGGACACTAGATAAGATTGCCCATGATAGTTATATATCTTTATAAAAAAGCAAATAACTAAAATATAATGAGAAAAATACCCTTTTTACATATGAGTTAATTTGTTAACTTGAAGTAGGAAAGAACAATGTGAAGTATGCGTTTTTCCCACACTAACTCTTTGGGAAATGAATGCAGTGGCATTATCTCTCTTTATTGAAATGCGTTTTATATCATAACCTATCTTGTTATCTTTGCTCAGTTGATTATCACATTATCTTCAACGTATTAAGCTCACAGCTAATTTCAAAGAGATGGCAATGAGAAGAGTGTCATTTCAAGTTTGAAGCACTATATTTTACAGTTCTATCTACTTATCTTTCCTGTCAAGTGAACTGATTTTGAATACTCCATTGTAAAGATGTTAATTTCTGAGACAGTGAACCAGTGAGTAGACGGGATCATTTTGAAGTTGCAGTGGAAGGCAGTAGCGTAGCTGTCTAAAGAGCTTGCTTCGGACATGCCCTATCACTGGTCTGCCAGGACTGTCATCTGAGACTGGGGCAGATTTTAAAGAATCCTCTGTGTTTGCTTACGGAGCACTAAAATTCCTCTTTCTCCTTTCACTATACCCTTTAGGGATATCACTGCCAAGATCATCCCTTCCTTTATCTTTTCCTAGTTAAACTCAGAGATTTTACTCTTAGCTATTCCAAAGTCCCCCCACTGCCCCACCAGTTGATAGTTAAAATATTGTGGGTATCTCCATTAAAAAGACCTTCAACAACTTCAACAAATTCTCAAGCTCTACAAACATATCCATTTAAAATTGCATTCACAGTTAAATGTTCATCCCATGATTAGGAGTAGTGATGATATAACAAAATTTGAAAATGGAGTTAAAATATCATTTTAGTAAATGGGACACTAGTTACTATCTCATTAAGCTTTTTATTGAGAATAATAGTAATAATAACAGTATATAATTTTTAGAGTGTTACTATGTGTTAGATATAGAATTGCTTACCCTTTTATAGGAATTATATAATTTAATACTTAGCAAAACCTTAGGAGGTAGTTGTCATTAATCATTTTATTTTATAGATGCTGAAACTAAGAACAAGATATTGATTAAGTAACATTTCCAAGACTCAAAAATGGGTTTTTGATGGAGTCAAGAATCTAACTCTGAAACCTCAAACAAAAAAGGAACTACTTTTGTTTATTGGCTTTTGGCGTATAGTGAATTTTCAGCTTTTCCCCCTCTGCCGAACAAACTCAATAAAGGAGTTGAAATTTCAAATATACATACATCTATACATGTACATACATATGCATCTGTGCATACGTATATGTTTATATCTATATTTATTACTAGAAAGGAACAGGCCGAGGGTAGTCTACTAATTGGAAAAACAATCCCATCTTCCTCAGGCATTGGCTATAATTCCTGTCTATATTATTCATATCCTCTGTCATATATTTACTATGCTGTTTTATTACTTCAAATTTCAATTTAAAGTTGGGAAATGCAGTAAGTGATATTTTAAAATCAAATTTGAAAGACCCTGCAATAAGATTCCCTCCATGTAGTCAGTTTAAAAATTAAATCAAGATATTTGGTTTCTAATCAAAGCTTTTTTTGTGAGATGGGGATGGGAGTTGAGAGTTGAGTACATTTCTGTCAGATTGTTTTAAAGGCTCATTTTAAGTTGATAGAGTTTATTTCTCTTTTTTAGTTGGTGATGGGAAAACGGCATCCTATACTTAATTTCCTCTTGTAGCTCAGATAGGATGTGAGAACTATATTATGCCATCAATGGCTTGACAAACATTTATGATGGCTGATCTTTTTCATCTATATAAAATCCTAAAAAATAACTAAAAATATCTAAAGCAATGATTTCAGTATACAGAAACTCAATGATTAACTCCTGTTTGAACTGGGGACTTAAACACCTGAAGCCTTGTCTCCTAGCTGTTTTAAAGTCATATTCATTGTCATATTTCTATCTATAACTTGACCAGTTGCAAAAGTAATTTACCCAGCAGGATCTGGCTTAACATCCAAGGGGCCATAAATCACAACCATGAGATTTTTTTCATTAAATATATTAATATTGTATTTCAAGAAACTGACTTCTCATAGATTATGGTTGAAGACAACTATTAAATGTACCTTGGTCTGTATTTGATGCTAGATGCTCCGGAGCAGAAGGGTTAGATCTGGCATTAATCCCTGTTACTTGGTTTTTCTTTTTCTCACATTTGCGTTGCTTTCTTTTTGGTTACCTTTTATACATCCTATGCTAGCTCAAAGCTAATGTACTGTAAAATCTCAAATTAACAGCAGAATTCCAGAATTTCTGCAAATGAAGAAATAGATAATACGTGAACGTTGGAAGGATGGAAATGTAGAGTTTATGTACCTTAAAATTGTGTACCCACTTCTTTGGTATTACTTCATATTCATGAACCACTTTTTTTGTGTGGCAGAATTAGTGTACGTGGTACCCATGATTATTTGTTCTAGTAGGACTCCATAGCTACGTTGACCTACCTCATAAAAGTTTTAGGCTGTTTTGTAATCTGTCATCCAGTGATTTAGAAAATACTTAGTATCCATATTCTCTTATGCCTATCAAATCACATTATAATTTCAAGAGCCCAATTCATTGATAATAAAGGGTGAAATAATAAAAATAATTTGTAAAAGAAAGAGAACGAGTTAATAGGCAGTAGGAAAGGGGGAGGGGTGAGAGTAGAGGAGGGGGAAAGAGGCAAAAAACAGATAATATAACAAGATAGCATGTCAGGTAGTGTGAGTGCTGCGAATAAAAACAAGGCAGAGGACATAAAGTCTGATGGAAGAGTGGTGGTGTGCTTTCGGTAGGGTAGTTAAGAACAATTTCTCAGAAGATGTGATATTTGAGCAGAGAATTAAGGAAGGACCATGCCATTTGAGGCTACCTGGGGAAGAATTCTTCGGGCAGAGGCGCTGCAGGGGGATTGAACCAGGTGTGTTAGAGACACCTCAGGCAACCCAGCACTACTGCAAGGAATGAGTGAGGAATAGGACAGGAGGTGAGGATGGAGAGCTAGCCAGGGCCTGCCAACAGTCCCTTTGTAGGCTTGCAGCAAAGATCATAGAGTATGTTTCAAATGTCAAGGATTGCAGGGTTTTGATTGGGAAGGTAGTGTGATGGGTTTTCTGGCTACCATGTGTAGAATTGACAACAGGGAGAAAAAGAGCCTGCTAGGAAATGAGCTAGAGGCTATTTCAGAGATATAGTTGAGAAATAATGGTGGCCTTGGAGTCATGGAATAGAAACTCCTCAGCTTTATTCAAGTATGTCCGCAAATGATTTATCTTGTTTTGCTAATGTCTCACTTTTGATTCTACACATTATGTAAGGATAATGGCAGAAACCAAGGTGCTGCAGACTCATTTGGGAGCAGCATTCTACACCTATCATGTGTGTGCATTTTATTTTTCCTAAGGCAACTTATCAATAATAAAAACACTAAAAGATTTGACTACATGAAAATTAAATGTGCTAATTAGCATTTCCATCTCCTCTCCTCTTTAGATTTAATTCTTACTACACTGTTTATCATTTTACATGCCTTCTCCTTCTTGTTTAGTTATTGCTCACTGACCTGGATGAGAGGAGAGACACTCTATAGTTATACACATAATTTTATTGTGTACATAGCTTTTAAAACTTTTTAACCAGTCTAGACTCTAGTGCAAGACAGAAACCCAATTCAAAATAACTCAGGATAATTTATTGGCTTACATAACTGAACGATCCAAGGGGTAAATTCAGGTATGTCAGGATCAAAGGCTTCAGCCAGTGATATGGGGACATTCTCTAACCCAGCATCTTTGTATTCTGCTAGCTTCTGCTTGGCTTCATTCTCAGGTGATTTCTTTGTTTTTCTCTCTTTCTCCAACCTCGCCCTCCCTCCCATCCCACCCTTCGCCCCTAAACTAGTCATCTCCAAATTAAAGATGCCAGAAAAGAAGGAGTGGGGTTCTTTTCTGGGGAAAGTCATGATTAGGTCATGTGACCTAATACGTGTGACCAGGAGAAACGGGTGTTGACACATACGTCTACAGCTTGCTTTTCTGGAACTCCTTATAAGGGCTAATCATGATCCTAAGGAAAATTGATGGGGAGACAAAAAGTAATCACATCTATTTCAGTTGACTGACTTCAAATACATTTCAGGTTTTCTGGATTCCTTGGAAGCTGCCACTCTATTTTGGGGTTAATTTATGTGAGGAGAGGTTTTTAGAGTCTGACATAACAGAATAAACCTCATTGTCATTTGGGTGAATTTAAAAATGACCCAATGGCCGTGAGATAATGGTTGGATCATCATCTGTTAACACATTGCTTCCAGTTGTGATACACACATTCATTTGAACAAACTTTCCACCAAGAGCAGCAAGAAAAGTTGTTGGATGGAACTTAAAAGAAAAGTAAAACTTTCTTCAATGCAACAAAGTTTGTAAAGAATTACAGTGCTGAAATCTGGGAGAACGAAGAACCCGTAGAAGTGAGTTCAGCATTCCAGAATATTTTTATCTTTAGGAAGAGATGTCTGAGGGGTGAGTTGCACTTTTGGTGCTCTTGTGGGTCTGGGTGGAATCCCTAGAACTTCCCTAGGGGGATTCACTAGCTAACCATCCTCCATCTGGGGATGGATTTGTAAAGAGCTGCAGTTCAGGAGTAAATTTATTGGAAGCAAACCTGTCTTTGCACAACTTGCAAGCTACCTTCATGTCATATGGTTGGCCTGGAAAACCACAAGCCTTGAAATCAGATTAAACTGGGTCAAACTAGCTAGTATCTCAAGTACTTGGCAGAAGAAAATGAAAAGCCTGTCTAGAAGAAATATTATCATTCTAGGTTTGAAATGCTTTAGCAAATAAGTTTTCATATATAATAGCTAGTATACATTTAAACCAGACATACATTGACCAAGGAATCAAAATTAACACTATCAATACAGGGTGGATGGTCATCATATGCCTCTAGGTATGATATCCTGAGGTGGAGACGGTATCATTTATGTAGTATTATGACTGAGAATATATAACTTGAATCTAATCATTGGGAAATAACAGATTAGCCTTAATGGGGTCATTAAGATCCCGCATGCCACACAGGGAAAGCAAGACTGTGTTGTTTAAATAGGTCAATGTCATAAAAGACAAAGAAAGCGGGTAGAAATGTTCCAAATTAAAGGAGATCAGAGAGACATGACAACTAAATGCTATACATTATCCTATATTGAATTCTGTGCTGGAGGGGAAAATATGCTAAAAAATGACATTACTGGCTCAATTCATAAAATAGTATATTGGATGGAAGACTAGATGAAAATATTTGTCTTTAGTTTGTGCTGCTACAACAAAGTACCATAGTCTGGGTGGTTTATAAAGAACAGAAATTTATTTCTCACAGCTGTAGTGGCCAGAAGTCTGAGATCAGGGTGCCAGCACGGTTAGGTTCTGGTGAGAGACCTCTTCTGGATTGCAGATGGCTAACTTCTCCTTGTGTCCTCACATGGTAGAAAGAGCTAGCTAGTTCTCAAGCCTTGTAAGGGCACTAACTCCATTCACTAAGGCCCCACAAATGCCATCACATTGGGCTTAGGACACATTGGGATTTCAACATAATGAATTTTAGGGGGGACACAAACATTCAGTGTTATAACAGTGTTAAACTAACTGAAGTTGGTAACTGTCTTGTAGTCATATAAGGTAATAGCCTTATCTCAGAAACTAAACACAAAAGATTTTATGAGTAAACAGTCATGTATGCAACTAATCCTCAAATGGTTCAGAGAAGACTTATATACATATATTATATATATAGAATTATATGTAGGGAGAGAATTAGGTAGATAACCAGACAGATAAAATGGTAAAGCAAAGGGGCAAAATGTTAAAAATATTTGAATCAAGAAAAGGTTATATGGATGTGTTATGTACTGCTTTTTTTTTTTTTTTTTGGCGGTACGCGGGCCTCTCACTGTTGTGGCCTCTCCCGTTGCGGAGTACAGGCTCCGGACCCGCAGGCTCAGCGGCCATGGCTCACGGGCCCAGCCGCTCTGCGGCATGTGGGATCTTCCCAGACTGGGCACAAACCCGTGTCCCCTGCATCGGCAGGCGGACTCTCAACCATTGTGCCACCAGGGAAGCCCTGTACTGCTTTTATTCTTTAAAATTTCCTGTAATTTTGAAATTATTTCAAAATGAAAAGTTAAAAGAAAAATTAGGCCCACCAGGACCTAAGATATTTAAGTTATCAGACACAACCTATAATACCTTACTAAAAAAAAATCAATATACATTTATTATTTTCATTGATATAAAAAGCCAAACTTGAAAATTTAGGCAAAGGTGACATAGCAGCTTTGAAAAAGAATCATACTGAAATTATTATTGAAAATAACAATAATTGAAACTAAGAATTTACTGCAATAAGTTTAACAGTAAATGAGACATAAAAAAAGAGGGACTTAGCAAGCTGGAAGATGGGGCAGAAGAGTGATAATCGTAAGATGAAGATATAAAAGGAGGTAATAGAAGGACAGTGGGCAGACCTTAGATGCATATAGTTGGAGTTCCAGAAAGAAAGGAAAGAAAGAGACAGAAGCAATATTTGACAACACAATGCCTGAAAGTTTTCCAGAACTGATTAAAAAATTTAATTCAAAGATTTAAGGAGTCCATGGAGTCCCAAGTAAGTTTAAAAAAAAAAATAAACCATACTAAGACACTTCATAGTGAAATTGAAAAAATAGTAACATAGAAGAGAAAGACATATCTTTCAATAGATAAGAACAACGTTCAGAACATCAGTGGAAGGCAGAAGACAGTAAAATATTATAGTCAATATATTGAATAAAAATAACGGCTTACCTATAAATTTATACTCAGTGGAAATATTCTTAAAGCCCTAAAAAAAATGGAGTAAAACTAGATTTTCAGAAAAAAAAGACAAAAACTGCATTTCCGCTGGCAAACCTGCATTAAACCAGTTTTTCTGTGTATAAGGAAAATGATCCCATAGGTGCAGGAAACGAGGATGTTAAATGTATAGATAAATCTAAATGAAATTTGACCTTATAAAATAATTATGAAATTGAATAAATTGAATTGAGAGAATTAAAATACACAACATCAAAATCATGAATCAAGGGAAAGTTAAAGGAAGTTAAATTGGTTCTTTTGGTCCTTGAATTATCTGAAGAGGGACATAAGACTTTAATAAATTGAGGATGTGTGCTATAAATTCTAGGGTAAATCTGGGAGGATAGAAAAGTGTACTGTAATAGAGGGAAAAGTGAAATTCTAATTAAAAGAACATTCAGTCTAAAAGGCAATCAAAAAAAATGAGAGAAATTGTAATAACACAACTGGGACCAATAGAAAATATAAGATGGTGAAGCCATAACCAATATTTTGTAATGACATAAAATGTAAATCGATTAAATGATCTCAATCTCAAAGACTGTTGGACTGTATTAAAAAATTTTAACTATGTACTGTTTCCAAAGGAGTATCTATAACATTAGGATGTGGAAAGTTTGAAGTTCAAAGGCTTGGAAAAAGTTATCACTACTCACTGTTTCTGTGTGGGTAGTGATGACTGTTTTCAAGACAGCACAACAATTTAGGCATGGTTAGTTGTAAGGATTGCAAATATATGTCAGAGAGACATATAACACCAGTATTAATTTAGAAGAATATTTGTGATATAATTATCAGGGAAATGCACAATGTGTTCTTTAACAAGTGTTTCTCTGGTCGTGTAAGTTCACCAGCTCCTCTAATAAAGATATAATTGGTGCCAAGAGTTGATGCGTCATTTGTGGTTTTACCAAATTAATGTTTGTGTGGAATTAAACTATAGGTTTATTTTGTTGTTGTTAAATGCAAAATATTCAAAACTACTAATAGTGAATATTTATATATCATTTTAAATTATCATTTTCATTAAGAATCCATATTTTGTCCTGGCTGGCATGCAAACAAGACACATTTTTATATGAACACTTTTTTTTTCTGAGTGTGATGATGCTGTTAATGTGGGCTGCTGAAAAGTTTGGGTACATTTATATTGACTAAATATATTGACTAAAATAATGCTTCTATTTTGTATTTTAAAGCCCTTCAAGATTCTGGACCTCCCATTTCTCACAAATAAAGGTCATAAGTTATATTTTGCATAAATTATATGGATGTATAGTCTTATATCCTAGTAAAGTTCTCAAATTTACATAAATGGGTTGTTACATATTGACTAACCATTTCTAATTAGAGAGCTGTTTCATGATTCAGTTCAGTGTGTCCATTAGATTGCCAAATATCTCCAGAACAGAAATACTTAATAAATTGTCTCTTAAGCATTATTAAAACAAATCATGCATATTTAGTAAAAACTCTGTAAAAGTGGTGATACATCCATTGAATCTTGAAATTTAATTGAAATATTAGTTAAACCTTTTAAAAATGAAGAGCTTTTTCTACATAATAAACTAAAAGGCAGAGACTAATAAGACTTGTTTTTTGCTCCATGCCAACCCATATTTAAAATCCCTGTTTACACAACAGTCAGCTATACCCACCACCAGTCCCTCCCCTCAGGAAACTTGCACAGCCTCTTAGATAGCCCTCATCCACCACAGGGCAGACAGCAGAAGCAGGAAGAACTACAGTCCCACAGCACAAAAACCACATTCACAGAAAGAAAGACAAGATGAAAAGGCAGAGGGCTATGTACCAGATGACGGAACAAGATAAAACCCCAGAAAAACAACTAAATGAAGTGGAGATAGGCAACCTTCCAGAAAAAGAATTCAGAATAATGATAGTGAAGATGATCCGAGACCTCGGAAAAAGAATGGAGGCAAAGACCGAGAAGATGCAAGACATGTTTAACAAAGACCTAGAAGAGATAAAGAACAAACACACAGAGATGAACAATGCAATAACTGAAATGAAAACTACACTAGAAGGAATCAATAGCATAATAACTGAGGCAGAAGAACAGATAAGTGACCTGGAAGACAGAATGGTGGAATTCACTGCTGAGGAACAGAATAAAGAAAAAAGAATGAAAAGAAATGAAGACAGCCTAAGAGACCTCTGGAACAACATTAAATGCAACAACATTCACATTATATGGGTCCCAGAAGGAGAAGAGAGAGAGAAAGGACCAGAGAAAATATTTGAAGAGATTATAGTCGGAAACTTCCCTAACATGGGAAAGGAAATAGCTACCCAAGTCCAGGAAGCGCAGCGAGTCCCATACAGGATAAACCCAAGGAGAAACATGCCGAGACACATAGTAATCAAATTGGCAAAAATTAAAGACAAAGAAAAATTATTGAAAGCAGCAAGGGAAAAGTGACCAATAACATACAAGGGAACTCCCATAAGGTTAACAGCTGATTTCTCAGTAGAAACTCTACCAGCCAGAAGGGAGTGACATGATATACTTAAAGTGATGAAAGGGAAGAACCTACAACCAAGATTACTCTAAACAGCAAGGATCTCATTCAGATTTGATGGAGAAATCAAAAGCTTTACAGACAAGCAAAAGCTAACAGAATTCAGCACCACCAAACCAGCTCTACAAGAAATGCTAAAGGAACTTCTCTAAGTGGGAAACACAAGAGAAGAAAAGGACCTACAAAAACAAACCCAAAACAATAAAGAAAATGGTAATAGGAACATACATATTGATAATTACCTTAAACGTGAATGAATTAAATGCTCCAACCAAAAGACACAGGCTTGCTGAATGGATACAAAAACAGGACCCATCTATATGCTGTCTACAGGAGACCCACTTCAGACCTAAGGACACATACAGACTGAAAGTGAGGGGATGGAAAAAGATATTCCATGCAAATAGAAATCAAAAGAAAGCTGGAGTAGCAATACTTATCTCAGATAAAATAGACTTTAAAATAAAGAATGTTACAAGAGACAAGGAAGGACACTACATAATGATCAAGGGATCAATCCAAGAAGAAGATATAACAATTATAAATATATATGCACCCAACATAGGAGCACCTCAATACATAAGGCAACTGCTAACAGCTTTAAAACAAGAAATTGACAGTAACACAATAAGAGTGGGGGACTTTAACACCTCACTTACACCAAGACAGATCATACAAAATGAAAATAAATAAGGAAACAGAAGCTTTAAATGACACAATAGACCAGATAGATTTAATTGATATTTATAGGACATTCCATCCAAAAGCCGCAGATCACACTTTTTTCTCAAGTACGCATGGAACATTCTCCAGGATAGATCACATCTTGGGTCACAAATCAAGCCTCAGTAAATTTAAGAAAATTGAAATCATATCAAGCATCTTTTCTGACCGCAGTGCTATGAGAATAGAAATCAATTACAGGGAAAAAAAAGTAAAAAACACAAACACATGGAGGCTAAACAGTACATTACTAAATAACCAAGAGATCACTGAAGATATCAAAGAGGAAATCAGAAAATACCTAGAGACAAATGATAATGAAAACACGACGATCCAAAACCTATGGGATGCAGCAAAAGCGGTTCTAAGAGGGAAGCTTATAGCTATACAAGCCTACCTCAAGAAACAAGAAAAATCTCAAATAAAGAATCTAACCTTACACCTAAAGGAACTAGAGAAAGAACAAAGAAAACCCAAAGTTAGAAGAAGGAAGGACATCATAAAGATCAGAGCAGAAATAAATGAAATATAAACAAAGAAAACAAAAGCAAAGATTAATTAAACTAAAAGCTGGTTCTTTGATAAGATAAACAAAATTGATAAACCATTAGCCAGACCCATCAAGAAAAAGAGGGAGAGGACTCAATAAAATTAGAAATGAAAAAGGAGAATTTACAACAGTCACCGCAGAAATACAAAGCATCCTAAGAGACTACTACAAGCAACTCTATGCCAATAAAGTGGACAACCTGGAAGAAGTGGACAAAGTCTTAGAAAGGTAGAAACTTCGAGGACTGAACCAGAAAGAAATAGAAAATATGAACAGACCAATCGCAAGTAATGAAATTGAAAGTGTGATGAAAAATCTTCCAACAAACAAAAAGTCCAGGACCAGATGGCTTCACAGGTGAATTCTATCAAACATTTAGAGAAGAGCTAACATCCATACTTCTCAAACTCTTCCCAAAAAATTGCAGAGGAAGGAAAACTTCCAAACTCATTCTATGAGGCCACCATCACCCTGATACCAAAACCGGACAAAGATACACAAAAAAAGAAAATTACAGACCAATATCACTGATGAATATAGATGCAAAAATCCTCAACAAAATACTAGCAAATGGAATCCAACAACACTTTAAAAGGATCATACACCATGATGAAGTGGGATATATCCCAGGGATGCAAGGATTCTTCAGTATACACAAATCAATTAATGTGATACACCATATTAACAAATTGAAGAATAAAAACCATATGATCATCTCAGTAGATGCAGAAAAAGCATTTGACAGAATTCAACACCCATTTATGATAAAAACTCTCAAGAAAGTGGGCATAGAGGGAACCTACCTCAACATAATAAAGGCCATATATCACAAACCCACTGCAAACATCATTCTCAATGGTGAAAAACTGAAAGCATTTCCTGTAAGATCAGGAGCAAGACAAGGATGTCCACTCTCACCACTATTATTCAACATAGTTTTGGAAGTCCTAGCCACGGCAATCAGAGAAGAAAGAGAAATAAAAGGAATACAAATTGGTAAAGAAGTAGTAAAAGTGTCACTGTTTGCAGAAGACATGATACTATACATAGAGAATCCTAAAGATTCCACCAGAAAACTACTAGAGCTAATCAATGAATTTGGAAAAGTTGCAGGATACAAAATTAATGCATAGAAATCGCTTGCATTCCTATACACTAATGAAAAATCTGAAAGAGAAATTAAGGACACATTCCCATTTACCATTGCAACAAAAAGAATAAAATACCTAGGAATAAACCTACCTAGGGAGACAAAAGACCTGTATGCAGAAAACTATTAAGACACTGATGAAAGAAATTAAAGGTGATACCAACAGATGGAGAGATATACCATGTTCTTGGATTGGAAGAATCAATACTGTGAAAATGACTATACTACCCAAAGCAATCTATAGATTCAGTGCAATCCTTATCAAATTAAAAATGGCATTTTTTACGGAACTGGAACAAAAAGTCTTCAAATTTGCATGGAGACACAAAAGACCCAGAATAGCCAAAACAGTCTTGAGGGAAAAAAGCGGAGCGGGAGGTATCAGACTCCCTGACTTCAGACTATAGTACAAAGCTACAGTAATCAAGACAATATGGTACTGGCACAAAAAAAGAAGCATAGATCAATGGAACAAGATAGAAAGCCCAGAGGTAAACCCATGCACCTATTGTCAACTAATCTATGACAAATGAGGCAAGGATATACAATGGATTAAAGACAGTCTCTTCAGTAAGTTGTGCTAGGAAAACTGGACAGCTACATCTAAAAGAATGAAATTAGAACACTCCCTAACACCATACACAAAAATAAACTCAAAATGGATTCGAGACCTAAATGTAAGACTGGACACTATAAATCTCTTAGAGGAAAACATACGCAGAACACTCCATGACATAAATCACAGCAAGATCTTTTTTGATCCACCTCCTAGAGTAATGGAAATAAAAACAAAAATAAACAAATGGGCCTAATGAAACTTCAAAGCTTTTGCACAGCAAAGGAAAACATAAACAAAATGAAAAGACAACCCTTAGAATGGGAGAAAATATTTGCAAACGAATCAATGGACAAAGGATTAATCTCCAAAATATATAAACAGTTCATGCAGCTCAATATTAAAGAAACAAACAACCCAATCGAAAAATGGGCAGAAGATCTAAATAGACATTTCTCCAAAGAAGACATACAGATGGCCAAGAAGCACATGAAAAGCTTCTCAACATCACTAATTATTAGAGAAATGCAAATCAAAACTACAATGAGGTATCACCTCACACCAATTTCAAAGGGCATCATCAGAAAATCTGCAGACAACAAATGCTGGAGAGGGTGTGGATAAAAGAGAACCCTCTTGCACTGTTGGTGGGAATGTAAATTGATACAACCACTATGGAGAACAGTTTGGAGGTTCCTTAAAAAGCTAAAAGTAGAATTACCATATGATCTAGCAATCCCACTGCTGGGCATATACCCAGAGAATACCATAAGTCCAAAAGACACATGCACCCCAGTGTTCGTTGCAGCACTATTTACAATAGCCAGGTCATGGAAGCAACCTAAATGCCCATCGACAGACAAATGGTTAAAGATGGGGTACATATATACAATGGAATATTACTCAGCCATAAAAAGGAACGAAATTGGGTCATTTGTTGAGATGTGGATGGATCTAGAGACTGTCATACAGACTTAAGTATGTCAGAAAGAGAAAAACAAATATTGTATATTAACGCATATATGTGGAACCTAGAAAAATGGTAAAGATGAACTGGTTTGCAGGGCAGAAATAGAGACACAGATGTAGAGAACAAACGTATGGACAGCAAGCGGGGAAAGTGGCGGAGAGTGGGGGTGGTGGTGTGATGAATTGGGCGATTGGGATTGACATGTATACACTGATGTGTATAAAATGGATGACTAATAAGAACCTGCTGTATAAAAAAGGAAATAAAATTAAATTAAAAAAACAAATAAAATCCCTGTTTAATATCATACTGACTAAGTATAAGTCCACATTCTCTGAGGAGGCTCGTAGAATATTTGCCAATCTAGATACAAAATGAAGAGATAATTTTTTTTCATAAAGACTTTTTATGTTCTGTTTATACGGCAGAAGGAAAGTCTGAACTTTTCTCAGTCCCGGATGGGATTTTTTCATAGTGCATTACCCAGCGGGCTATGACATGATATTCGTTTCTTTTGTGACAGAGATACCGGGAGCAATGGCAGCTACTACCTCCTTCGTCATTCCCTACCTTCTGGTTCCTATTTTCAGGGCTGTCAGGGAGCTCTTCACGGCTCATCAGATTTTCTATCTGGAAAACAGGGGGAAGTAGCACGTCACCTATGTCAGAAAAGTTTTCTGAGAATAAAATGAGATATTTGTATCTTGAAAGCTTAGGCTGACATAATACTTCGTAATTACTATGAAATTCAAAATGTCTTTTCTCCCCCGCCTTCCCCTCCACTGTGAAACATAATCCCATTTTAGCTCAGTAAGTTTTGAGCAGAATTAACTCCTCTCTGCAGAACTGACTTCACAGTCTTTCCGTTTACTTCTAAGGCAACAGGTTTATGCTGAGAGACGATCTTTTGCACGTGACACGAGTTTTGTTTCCACAGAAGTAGAGAAAGTGTTCCACTTCGCTTAATATGATAGGATATGTTTTGAAGCATTTCTGTCCATTTTATCCAATTGACAAGTATATTTTTTGTATTTCACTTATTAATAAAATGTAAGTGTTTTTCAATACCCAGTCCTTTACATAGTTACATAATTCCTCATAGCATGAGAAGAAATATTAGACAAGTGGCCCAGATTTTCTTTCACATTTGTTCAGGCCTTGGAAATAGAAATAAAAGCTCCTGCTGAATTTCTAGCGTAGTTGTGCTTCTCCCGAGATTGTGAGAACTGCTAGATATGAATGGGAGAGTGGGGAAGCTAGGGTATTTGGTGCAGAAGACGCCATACCAACCTCTTAGAAGTTTTTTAATTTATTGGGAGGAAGTGATAAGGAATGCTTTATGCACAGTGAAAATATGAAAGTGCATGTAAAACAAGAGCAACAAAAAATAAATGGGGATGGGCATCTGATTCATGAAAACCTTTACCTTAAGATTCTTGCATAGCACAGTGCTTCCTGCCCCATAGTACACAGTTGAAAGATAATTATTGCATAACTAGAAGTCTTGCTAATATCATTTAAAGTATGACAAAATATTTCAGCATCACACCTGCTATGTAAAGAAAATTGGTATCCACCCTTTATTTTATTTCTGCTTATAACCTGCTCATTACCGAAAGTTGGGTCCAGCTGTTGACTGCTAGGAAGTCAGTACTGAAGAGGCAAGATTGGTGGAAAGGAAAGTTTGCTTTATGTCAGAGGCCGGCAACCCGGGGAGAGGGTGGACTCATGTCCGAAGGCCAACTCCCCACTGACAGTCAGTGGGCAAGAGCTTTTAAAGGGGAGTTTTAGGGGTGTCTGGGTAGAGGGAGGGGGCTACATGTATAAACAACAGAGTCAGCTCTGACAGTCATCTTGGAATTGGTCATGCGATGGTCTGATCAGCGTCATCTTGATTGTTTTGAGTACAGTTAATCTTCAGTTCCAGGGTTGATTTGTTCTCATTTCTTTGAGGCCAGTTCTTGGAATTGTGGCCGCTTATGTCATGGCTACAGTCTGGTTATCCTGTAGTTAACTTCTTCCACCTGGTGGGGATTTCAGATCTACAAAACAGCTCAAAGGATGTGGCTCAGAATATTATCTATAGCCCTTGAGGAGGAGCTAAAAGTCCTTGACTTTGTTTAATGGCTAAACTATTATTATTTTGTCCTGTTGACTGCTTTCCTTTGCTTCTGCATTTTCTCACTTCTCTGGTAAAACTTATTCTTTGGATAAAGTTTTTTCTACAGACAAAAGGTAGGCAGAGGACATGGGGGGAGAGGACCATAGGGTCTTGCTTCGTTTCATGCTCAGCATTAATATACTGGCGTGTGCCATTGCTGCAAATCTTGCTGCTCTCCAGCTGAGGGCTTTCAGATCCCAGGCAGGGCTGGATGGACAAGCCCAGAGGTTATTGCCCCCAAGAACATCCTTAGCGAATAACATCTTGAAGTTGGAGGTAGATACACATCTGTTTGCTCCCCAGGTGGGCTAAGTCTGAGGTATATTCTATCTTGTCTCTTAGAATTCCCTAGCAGCACAGTTGCCTAAAGCTGTAACCTACTCAACCACAAACCCTTTTTTAAAAAATTAATTTTTATTGGAGTATAGTTGATTTACAGTCATTTATAGTTGATTTACACAGTATGGTTGATTTACAGTTTCTGCTATACAGCAAAGAGAATCAGTTATACATATACATATATCCACTCTTTGTTAGATTCTATTCCCATACAGATCAATACAGACTATTGAGTAGAGTTCCCTGTGCTCTACAGTAGGTTCTTATTAGTTATCTGTTTTATATATAGTAGTGTGTATATGTCAATCCCAATCTCCCAGTTTATCCCTCCCCACCGTCCCCCCTTGGTAACCATATGTTTGTTTTCTACATCTGAACGGCACACCCTTTATTGGCTTCTGTCCCTTCTTTATCTGGCATCTGTTTTCCCTTTTTGATACTTCCTGAGGTCAGCTCCCAAATAAACTACTTGCACTCAAATCTTCCTGGGGGCATCCGTACTAACAAAAGCACCTTCCACAAAATTCTGAGGATGCTAACAAGGTAAATATCACAGCACAGATACTGAAGGCATACGCTAGTTAAGCTTTTTGTTTCTTTTACCAACTTTCAGGTTGTGTCAATCCTCTGAGACTTGGTAATGTAACAATTCCATTTTTCCAGGCTCCTAGGATTAAGTGGGGTGGATATTTTAGGATGAGAGGAATAAAGAAATAAGGAAACAGCTGTAATTATTTCACTGTGAAGTGCTATAGGCATTAGAGGGCTACATAAATAATGTGTGTCAGAGGATAGACTGAAACATGCAGGCTGTTCCAGCATTGATCCAAACATAAATGAACACTGCAGACGATGTTAGAGAATCCAGATAATCAGCTCAGCTACCTGGGATGGCAGGGGAACACACAGTGAGTGGACAGATCACACTTTAAAGGAAAGCATGTGCTAATAGGACTCAGCCCGCCTCCAGAGCCCTCCAGGTGTGGAGAAGGAAAAGCCAGGGTGCTTCAGCTCTGCCAACACAGTACGGTCACATTGTTCCTGGAAGTGACTTGAGGACACATTTAAAAGCATGTGAACCTCATGAATACCCAGACCAAGATCGTCTGGCAGATTTCTTACAGCTGTGATAAAGAAGCCTACCCTCTTCTTTGAATTTCCAAACGTTTATGTTTGAAAAACAAAGAAACTTTTATGTTCTCCTCGAGTGATGACATCACAAATTTGGATGGATATGCATTTTATATTTGCAATCCAGCATATTTGCAAATTTCTTAAAAAAAATCAAGTCAGATAATTAATAACTTTCCTCACAGCAATTACATTAAAAGAAATCAGTGCGTGATATGATTTTAATGCAAAAGGTTGGCTGCTGCTTGTGCATAAAGAGAATGATAGGATTTGTTTTCTAAACAAATGGCAGACTTTAAATCCTGAGATTATTTCATTTAAAAATGGCAAATTTCTTTTCAGAATTTCTGGAAGGTGAGTTTTCACATTGCACATAGACCCAATTCCAACATAAAGACCTAAAATTCATTATTAGAATATGAATCAAACTTTGATACAAGTTTTGTGAGTATATATACTCAAAAGCAGTTGATTAGCTATACCCAATGCCAAAATTATTATCTTATGTGTTTGACCTTTTTGTAACTTCAATATTCTGATGGTTACATTTTAAAAACTGCTGTGAAATCCAAATAGTAGCAGACATTTACCCAAGTTTCATTCCCTAAGCAAGTCTAGATATAAAATAGGATTTCCTTATGATTATTTTTATGAGACAAACGAGTGACTCAGGTTTCTACTCTTGGTTCCTCTTTGCAACTGTGCCCTTATCCTATTAAGAAATTTGATGTTTAGAACAGGCAAAAAAAAAAAAAAAAAAAAAAGCCAACTTGTGTTTTCTGTAGTTACTTTCTGTAAAAGTTTATTTTTTAAAAAAGTTCATTACGATTTCATAGTTATTTAAGTTCAACATTTGTTGATCTTAATTAGCCAAATTGGGTTCAGAAGTGCAAGCCAACTGCACTCCTTGGCTAAGGAGAAGAAAAAATTCCTTCTCCAACCTCCCGGATTCCCTGAGGTGCCTGGGCTTCTGGCCAGCCTCGTACTCAGCTGCTGTGGCCTAGAGTCTCCTGTCTACACAGAGGCTGCAAAAAATCTCTCTGACAGGCTGAAAATCAGCCACAGAATGCCAGCTGCAAACGGGACAGTGGGATCCCTGGGAGGGTTTGGCCTTTTGGAACCCGCAGGGTGCCATTCGCTGTCAAGAACACCTTTCTCGTCACCTTTGCTCTCAGAGGAGTTTGAGCCACTTCTGTTTATAGCTGTGAAGAAGGATGACTTAGATGGGTCAAACTGGCCTTAGAGACTTCAGCATAAGACGGCATTGCCTTGCTTGTGATGGGTTTTAGAACTCATTATTTGTAAGGAATGATAATGATTAGGGCAAACTGGAAGGTGACCTCTTTTTGCTCATGATGTCTGTTTGGAGCACATTAGGAGCGAAGCTGCTGTTAATCTCCATGCCTTTGATCACATTTCTACAATGGGCAAGTCTGCATTCAGACATCTCAACTTTTGAGAGGGCTTTTCTAAACCTTTCATCTTTCCCTCACTCTATTTTACCTTTTGTAAGTTTCTTCCCTGAAGCCAAAGTTCCTTTCCAGGAAGCCTAAGATGGTAGCTTCCGACCTATTGGTCTGAAGTTGGTACTCATGCACACATGCAGCAAAAGCTGGAAATGGATTTCAGTTATCAAATACCTGTGCAAAGATGCAAGTGATAACTGCGGCCACTGTAATTAGACAGAAAGCAGAAGAGCATGGAGAATCTCTACAAGTCACATGTTGGACTTTCTAAGAATTCTCTTACAAGAATAACAGCATTGCCCCAATTACTTTTTGACATGAAGGACAAAGAAAAAAGAGCACACTCTCCTTTGTTGGAACTCAGATGAAGAAACTTATCTCCTTCTTTAAAAGAGGGACATACAAAGTTGTAATACATGTGATTTTTGTAATTCCTCAGATATAGGTACCTAGACACACAAAAAATCTATTAATGATTAATAATAATGGCTGGTGTCACCGAGTATTTACTGTGTGCCAAGGCCCTATGCTAAGCCCTTTGTTACGGGTATGCATTGGATCCCAACAGGCTAGGATGAGGGTGCATTAGCTCCATTTTCAGGTGAAAACACTGTGGCCCAGTAGTTAAGTGACTTGGTTATTCACACACCTTAAGTTCCACAAGTGATCAAGTTATGATTTGGACCCAGATCTATTAGAATCCTTTGTTGGTGTGATTAATCACTATCATATTTCTTGCCTTCTTTTTTTAAAGGTATACAACTTGAAGATTTTATACACATACACACACACATTGTGAAATGGTTACCACAATCAAGATAATTAATACATCCATCACCTCACATTGATGCCATTTTTGTGTGTGTGCTGAGAACACTTAAGATCTACCCTCCTAGCAAATTTCCAGTATATAATACTGTATTATTAACTATAGTCACCATGCTGTACATTATTAGATCCCCAGAACTTACTCTTCTTATAACTATAAGTTTGTAACCTTTGGCTTATCTTCTTTTGGAAATGCAATAAAACCTGCCTTTTCCAGTTAGGTTGAAGAATGTTTTGATTTTAAGAATCTTTAAGTGTTTCTCTGTTTTAGGAATTCAACATCCTGGACTATTTTTTAAGACTCTGCCTCTACATCTAGGTTTCACAGTCCATCATAGAGTTGGATATTGCCATGTTTGTGTTAAACAGTGAAATCCATTTCCACTCTTATCTCTGTTCTTCCTCTCTTCAAAGTACAAAGTACTCTCACCCCAAGTACATATATATAGGCATAAAAACATTTTCAAGGCACTTTAAGTAATGTTTCCTGTATAGATTATAAACTGATATTATTTAGATATATTTTTAGAAAACAACATGTTTTTAAAAAATCGATTGAAAACATTTAGTTGGATAAATGGGAATCAGGCAATTCAGGAGTGGACATTGTAACTGTATAATGGCTCTTGAAGAAAAATGTTCACCTAAGGTCTGCTTTTTAGTTTAAAAGGAAGATTTCCAAGTTTGAATCAATCACCATAAAACAAATCCCCTACTCTCAAATATTCTAAACAATAAAAAAATATGGAGTCACATTTTTTTAAAGAGTTTGGTAACTGGAGCAGAAAGAAAATCATTAAAAGATTGAAAAGAAAAGTGAACCTAGGCTGAAAATCTAGTGTGCATTAAAAATAGAGAAAAACCTAAAATATAAGAATAAAATTAAGCCAAGGCCTTCACGTCACTTTTTTTTAAAGACTTAATTTTTTAGAGCAGTTTTAGGTCTACAACAAAATTGAGAGGATGGTACAGAGATTTCCCATATACTCCTGCCCTCACACATGCACACCTCCTCCATTATCAACATCATTAACCAAAACGTTACTTTTTTTTTTTTAACCAAGGATGAAACTACATTGCCACATCATAATCATCCAAAGTTCATAGTATATATTATGGTTCACTCATAAAGGTATATATCCATCATTATAATATCATGCAGAATATTTTCTCTGCCCTAAAAATCCTCTGTGCTCTGCCTATTCATCTGTTAACCCCACTGACCTTTTTAATGTCTCCATAGTTTTGTCTTTTCCAAAATGGCATATAGTCGAAATCATACAGTATGTAGCCTTTTCAGATTAGCTTCTTTCACTTAGTAATATGCATTTAAGGTTCTTCTGTGTCTTTTCATGGCTTAATAGTCCATTTCTTTTCCATACTGAATAATATCCCATCATCTGCATGTACCACAGTTTATCTGTTCACCTACTGAAGGATATCTTGGTTTGCTTCCAAGTTTGGGCAACTAGGAAGAAAAGCTGCCATAAACATCCATGTGAAGGCTTTTTCTTTTTTCCCACTCCTGCCCCTGGTAACCACCATTCTTTCTGTTTCTATGAATTTGGCTTTTTGTAGATTCCACATATAAGTGATAACAAACAGTATTTGTCTTTGTCTGACTTATTTTACTTAGTGTAATATGCTCAAGGACTATCCATATTGTCACAAATTCCATCTTTCTCATGGCTGAATAATATTCCATTATTATGTTATATGATATATATCATATAACATCTTTTTTTAATCCATTCATTCATTGACAAACACTTAGGTCATATCCATATCTTAGCTATTGTGGATAATGCTGCAATAAACATGAGAGTTCAGGTAACTCTTTGCTATTTTATAGTATATTCACTTCCTTTGGATATATACCCAGAAGTGGGATTGCTGGATAATATGATAGTTCTATTTTTAATTTTTTCAGGAACCTTCACCCAGATATGAGGTGATATCTCCTTATAGTTTTCGTTTGCATTTCCTTGATGATTAGTGACGTTGAGCATCTTTTCATGTACCTGTTGACCATTTATATGTCTTCTTTGTTAAAATATCTATTCAGTTCCTCTGCCCATTTAAAAATAAGATTGTTTGGTTTTCTGTTATGGGTTTATATGAGTTCTTTATGTATTTTGTACATTAGCCCCTTATCACACATATGGTTGTCAAATTTTTCTCCTATCCCATTGGTTGCCTTTTCATTTTGTTGATTGTTTCTTTTGCTGTGCACAAGCTTTCTAGTTCAATGTAGTCCCACTTGTTGCCTTTGTTGCTTGTGCTTTTGGTGTCATATCTAAAAAGTCATTGCCAAAACCTATGTCAAGGAGATTTTTCCTTATGTTTTCTTCTAGGAGTTTTATGGCTTCTCATTTAAGTCTTTAATTCATTCTGAGTGTTGTATCATAGGGTCCAATTTCATTTTTCTACATGTATTATCCAGTTTCCCAGCACCATTTATTGAAGAGACATTATATGTTATATTCAATATCTTGAATATAATGAGTTCCCTTGTCAAATATTACTTGACCATATATGTGGGTATTTATTTCTGTGCTCTTAATTCCATTAGTCTCTATGTCTCTTAGTTCCATTAGTCTCTATGTCTATTTTAATGCCAGTACCATACTGCTCTGGTTACTATAGCTTCATCGTATGGTTTCAAATCGGGAAATGTGATGTCTCCAGCTTTGTTCTTCTTTCTCAGGATTGCTTTAGGTATTCAAGGGTATGGTTCCATGTAAGTTTTAGGATTTTTTTCTGTTTCTGTGGAAAATGCTGTTGGAATTTTAATAAGGATTACATTAAATCTATAGATGACTTTGGGTAATATGGATATTTTAACAATATTAATTCTACTGACCCATGAGTATGGGATATCTTTCCATTTGTTTGTTTCTCTTCAATTTCTTTTATCAGAGTCTTGTAATTTTCAGTGTACAGATCTTCCCCTCCTTGGTTAAACTTATTCTAAGTATTGTCTTTTGATGCTTCCTTTTTATTGTTTTTGTTTTTGTTTTTTTGTGGTACACAGGCCTCTCACTGTTGTGGCCTCTCCCGTTGCGGAGCACAGGCTCTGGTTGCGCAGGCTCAGCGGCCATGGCTCACAGGCCTAGCCGCTCCACGGCATGTGGGATCTTCCCAGACCAGGTCACGAACCCGTGTCCCCTGCATCGGCAGGCGGACTCTCAACCACTGCGCCACCAGGGAAGCCCTATGCTTCCTTTTTAAATATTGGATTCCCTGTGTTAACATAATGTAATATAACCCTAAAATCTATTAATGTATACTATACTCATAAAGTTAAAGAAAAAAACTAAGAGGATATTTATTGAAGTGAAGTGAATAAATGCTGAAAATTTAATACTTATAAACCTATTAAAGAAAATTCATCTCTAAGCATTTTCATTTTACAGAAAATAGTCTTAGAAAAAATTGACCCAGGATATATAAAGTTATTAGTTTTAGCATATCAACTATCAGATTCATTGTCTTAAACCACTAAGCTAATATTTACTATATGTAATGTTTATTTTTTATCTTCTACCACCTACTTACACAGCTGTGAATTCCACCTTCCCACTATTCTCAGCTTCTAATATATGTCAATGCACAGAGAAAATCAAAGTCAGGAACAGACTGATATGTAAACCCTCAATATCCAAACCCTCAATATTCAAACACCATATCTAGTGAGACACCTGCATTCACACCAATTCATTGATCCTTTAACCGGGTCAAGGTGGAAGAAGCATCCATCCACTTGACTCTCAAGATTTTTTCTTCGTATTTTCTCAGGAATCTTACCTCCCTTTCTATTGGTACCTCTCAATGTACATTTAAAATTTTTCTGTCTTGAAAACAACAACAGAAACAAAGTACCCGTCTATCCCACGTCCTATTTTAACTGCTTACTTCCACTTATAAATGTGTGGAAGTGGTAATCTAAACTTGGCTCTGTTTTCCCAATTCCCTTTTACCCCTCAGCCGATTTTAATCCAACTTCTGTAGTTACCAGTCACTTGAAAACCTTTAACAATTAATGTCCAAAAGCAAAATATACAGGGCACTTGTTGGTTCATTTCTTGCTTAAAATCTCAGCATCATCCAGTACCTTTGGCCACTCCTTCCTTACCCTAGGAACTCCTTCTTAGTGTTTAAGACACCACAATATCTTGGCATTCCTCCTGGGACTTGGTTGCTCAATCTGTCTCTTTTCTCTTCTACTGTCAATTCTTTAAATGGCTGAAGTGATATTTTCATTATTTATTCATTCTTCCTTTCTACTAATATTTAAGTATCTACCTCATAGCCAATTTTCCATGGCTATGTGGTGTATAAATTCCTTGAAGTGTCAGGACAATTTATTTATCCCTCCCTCCCCCCCATCTCCCTTCCTCCCTATTCCTTTTCTTCCTTCCTTTCTTCTTCCCTCCCTCCCTCCTTCCCTCCCTCCTTCCCTCCCTCTTTCCTCTCCTTCCCTTTTCTTTCTTTCTCTCTTTCTTTCTTCCTCTCTCCCTTCCCTTCCCCTCTCCACCCATATCTTACCTAAAGTATCTGATTCAAAATCTGACATTCAGGAATTATGTAAATACATCATAGTGCTATATTTTTCCTGTAACATGATGGATAATTTCACAGCTGTTATATACACATTAACATTGTCTAGGTGGTAGATGATCGAAGAAAGAAGAGGTCAAATGTGGAGAACCTAAAGTGATATCCTTGTGCTTCTAAGGACATGGTGACTTTTTTCTCCCTCCATAGTTTTATGGCAGGCATTTACATTGTTAAAAGATTATAAAATGCCATTTTGTAAGATGGCATTTTCTACAAGAGGACTGGCATGCAAAGCCATTAAGCTATTTTATTGTAATAGTCTTAAAAACAATAAAAGCAGCACACTGTTAGAATAAAATATCGAGGAATTTGTTACTTCTATCTTAGTTTTCAAAAATACAATTGAATTGTTTCAAATTAATTTTTTTCATGTACTAAAAAATTGTCTAAGTATTAACTCTCTCTCTCCACACCCCCCCCACCATAAGCAGAGAAACACTCAGCATCTTGAGATGTTTGCTCTTAAAAACAGATGGTTACGTAAAACAATTCATAAAGGCCTAGGCATGTCTTTCAAAGACTCCAATGTAACAAAGATCTATAATAGATTCCATTAGAGTGAGCTACCCGGAAATAACGTAATATTTTTAACAAGTTCAAAAATATGTGCTATCTAATATTTATAAGCTTTTTAATAAAAAGGAGAACACTAATATTGAGAGAAAAGTTACAGGGATATTTCATTTGGGAAATGAACTATTTCTGAGACAGGGGGAGTCTAATTTTTAAAATATTAAAATTTTGAATGGCTCCAAGAATCCATCCAATGATCTCATTGCTCCTGGTGAGGTACTAAAGGTGAGAGTTTCTCCTCTTGTATATTACCTATGTGAAATAAAGACACATATTCTCTGGAAAGTTAGAATCTGGTTATTTTGGACATCTAAACAAATCAATATAGTGGTTAAATGTATTGTTTAATTTCTATGAAGAGAAGTACTTATTATCAAATTATTACCTAATTTCTATGAAAAGTTCTTCCCCAACATATTTTTAAAGGGATTGCCCAGATACAGGCTGTCCCCTACTTTCCAATTAAAACATTCCTGAAAATATATTTAATAGTTGAATGTCTTAAAGAAAAACAGTAGAATCTCACTAATGAGATTCAACTCCCTGGAAGTTAAAAAGAGATAAAACCCATAGTTAGTCTATAAATAGTGAAATTTTATGATTTATGGTTTGTAATATTTAAAAAAATTAAGCACTAAATATAAAAATTTACCTGATCTACTTCTCTAAATGCATGAACGTGCCATATTTTTCCTATAACATACTAGATAATGTCACATTACTCCCATGACATTTAGGAAAATTAAGTGATTTGGTTATTGAGAAGTATTTGATGATGCTTTTGCAAGGAAAGGAGTAAGAGATTCTGCCATTCACTTTGGTGGCTTCTTTTTTGTTTTAAGATTTTTTTTGATGTGGACCATTTTTAAAGTCTTTATTGAATTTGTTACAGTATTGCTTCTGTTTTATGTTTTGGTTTTTTGGCTGCAAGGCATGTGGGATCCTAGCTTCCCGACCAGGGATCGAGCCCACACCCCCTGCATTGGAAGGCCAAGTCTTAACCACTGGATTGCCAGGGAAGTCCCACTTTGGTGGCTTCTTATCAACTTCCTTGAAGAATTTCTCCAAAGAAATATGAATTCCAAGTTTTCCTCTTTTGGTTAAGTGGCCTGTAACAGCTGTGCAAGGGTGGTGAAACCCTCTCTGAATCCAAATTACTGGCGAGCTCTTGAACCTTGATTTTTGAACTTATAATCTAAAACGCTTATTTATTTATCACTAAATGGAGGCTTTCAGACAGAATCTTCACTGATAGAAATCAGGCAATTCTTTTTCATGATTTTGGATTGTGTTATTTTTTCCTCACAATTGAAAACACAGCCAGTCAGCTTAGGATTCATCACTTTTGGCATGACTCACCATTTCCATTTTGTCTCAGTTGTGTTATCTCCAAAACAATGCCTTCATTTTCTATTTTCTGGTCATTTTTTTAATGAAATAAAGGAAAAGCACAATCAAACATTATTATGATTGCTCAAACAATCATTGCTGCATAGACAAAAGTGTATTGTGTGTGAGAACACAGCCATGCAAAGCAGGCAGGCAGGTAGCCCCCACTGTTCAATAGCTTGAAGTATTTGTTCTGCAGCTGGTGTTATATAGGTCATAATTTAGCCAAGGACAGAAAATGTAAGAGTGAGTATATAAGGTGTAAAGTTGTATGTGGTATGCATGTCGGACAAGTGAAAGGTTCATTTTAGGTGGTAAAGTATATCCTAAATGCAAGTTGGTTTCTATTTTAGAAGATCCTTGGTCAAAGCTTCTGTATTCTTATCTGTACATAAGACTTTGAGTAGATTGGTGCTCAGAAAATGTTTATTTAATGCACGTATGATTAAATGAATGAGCGAATGAATGAATGAATGGGTGGCTACTTAGCTGAAATGCCAGATTATTAGGAAACTCAATAACTGAGCAACATAGGTAGCCATGTTAAACGTAGAAAGGGGATATTAACTGTGAGCATGTACAGACAGAGGATAGGAGAGTAATAGAGGTTTTTTAGGAGAAAATGTGGTGTAGCAGAAAGAGTGCGTTGCAGCGATACACATCCGTGTTCAGAGTCTGCTTTATGACATTTCAAGCATGAGAGTGTCAGACAATTACTTACACTCTGTTTTCTCATTCATCAAACTGAGCCTTAATTTTCTCATTCATAAAGTGGGAATAGTTATGTTTTTCTCACCAGGTTTTGTGTATAAAACCCTTAGCTCAGTGGTTCACATTTGGTAGCTATTAAAAAATTCTGTTTTTTTAATAAAAATTTCATTTAAGAAGTAGTACTTGTTTTTTCCTTCTGACATCTGGGACCCAGTACTCCCAAGTTACCCTGCGAGTCCAGAATTACACATTGGCTCAGTTTCCTGATTCCTTTTTGAAATATGGCCAATGATATTGTCTTGCTAGTGGGAGCTTGATAGAAACAATCCAGGCCACCAACAATCTCCATGGTGTCTTATTGCTCCTTGGCTCACATGTAGCTGTGATTGATGACTGCGGTTTCAGCAGGTGCAGGATTTGGCTACACTATTTTGGCCGGAAACACACTAGTACCCTGCTTCAGAGTGAGCACTAATGTTGATTCAAAATGCAATTCAAGTACATTTTGAATTCAAGTGATCACTATGGGTTTTGAAATTCCTACCGGATATGGGCCAGAATGACCATACTTATGATTCTTTTTCCTTTTTGTGCACTTAGTAGATGAAATTAACAGCAGTAGTTCTATAAAAAATTTCTAGGTGTATAGATGGAAAATCGATGTCTCCGGGATTCTCTGTTTGTTTTGACTGCTTCAGTTCATGACATTCAGCTTACAGTTTGAGGCACATTACTTTCTAATGGATGATGGAGTATCAGGATGATAATCATGAGTTATCAATTGTTTATCTTTTGTCCACGTGGCACCAAAACACATGCCTAACTTTGCTGCCTGGTGCTGGCATGTGTTTGTTATTGTTTATAAAGTTTCTGTTTGTTTTGAGATCCCCAATGGCATATTTTAATTTACTCATACCTGAGGGTTTTATTTTATGAGGACCTAAAGCGAAGGAGAATGATTTTTACCTAGTACATATAACACACTCATTTGTTGCACAGAAATTACTGAAGCAATATTATTAAAATGTAAAATTATATGCTTACCTACTGCACGAACAAGGGCAGTTAAAACGTGTTAAATTGCTTAAGAAGAGTCATGAGATCCAAAATGGCGATGCATGCAAATCTACAATTTCTGGTAGGAAAAATGATGAAATATTGCAACAGGATTTAATTAAGGATACACATCACATCCAAAGGCTGTTTCACAGCAAGGTCTCAAGAAGGGCAGGTGCCAGCTCAGATTGCCCTCCTTAATAATGGCCATGCTAGATTCACTTTCTCTCTCTGATAAGGAAACACAGACATGTGCACGAAATTCCTTGGAGCCACTGGAAATAAGTGTAAAGCAGAGCTAAACACAGGAGAATTGGTCACAATTCTGTTTAAGAATAAGTTAGTCCTCAGATCCACTACTGCTTTCTGCCTGCCACAGTGTTGTACAGATGTAGAATTTTATAATCTGAAAGTCAGTGTCAGATTGGTGTTTGAATCATGAGCCTAAGGGGCCTTCCTCAAGCTCAGACAGCTAGTTAGTGATTGTGGCTTTATTAGAACTAGGTTCTGAATTTCTCTCTATCTACGTTGAAACTACCTGCTAACCCAGAATGATCCTGAAAGGGAATGCTTTGGACCAATCAGTAACAGGATATACAACTCAAGATTTGGAACTAGATAATTTGGTGAGAAATAATCAGTTGGTGGTTTGTAAAATGCACTAGATGAGATTTAGATGGCAAGGACAGAGATAATTTAAGTTATTGCAATGTTTCACAGAGGAAATGGACTAGGTTAACCTAAACTATGGTGAAGTTACTGGGAATGGAAGGATGAGGACGTATTTAAAATACTAAAACAGGGCTACCCTGGTGGCGCAGTGGTTGAGAGTCCGCCTGCCAATGCAGGGGACACGGGTTCGTGCCCCGGTTCGGGAAGATCCCACATGCCGCGGAGCGGCTGGGCCAGTGAGCCATGGCCGCTGAGCCTGCGCGTCTGGAGCCTGTGCTTCGCAATGGGAGAGCCCACAACAGTGAGAGGCCGGCGTACCACACACACACACACACAAAAAGACTAAAACAACCTCTCAGAGTTGTATTTCACGGCTCTGGGAAATCTTCCTATTTAGGTTTAAGGAGCTTTTTATTTTATCTTTATAGTGTGAGAGGATGGTAATTTTTCTCATCATTTTCTTACTTTCCAGATAACAGCTTACTAAAACTTTTATTCAGGTGCTTATTTTAACTTTATTACTATGTCCATTAGCATTAGTTATTATATTATAATTGAGTACAGTTCAGGACATGACTCTATTTATATTGGAAAATAAACATGGTACAGTACAATTCAACAAGTATTTTAGCTACTTACTATGATTAGTCTCCTAGTGACACTATGCACTAAAGAACACATCATGGATCATTTGCTATCGACTGCCTTTAAGATTAGTACGGATGGACAACTAACCAGCCGGTATCTCCTCCTAATCTTCCTCAAAGAGGAATAATACATTGGAAAGTAAAGGGACTCTATTCACTTTTAAATAGTCCCTGCCAGGTGATTTAACCATGCTTTATAATTCATTATGTTAAAGACAGTTGATGAAGCATGAAGCAGTCATTTCTGAAGTTAGTTTTAAAGGAGGTCATGAGCTGATTCATTCGGGTTTGTAATTCCCTCTGAAACCATCTTTGAAACAAAGATATCTGGAATACACACACACACACACACACACACACACACACACACACACACACACACTAACAGAATCATTTTCTTCTGTTACTTGGGTACTTATTGAAGCAAGAGGATGGTAAAACGGGCAATAAAAAGAGGTTTGCAGTCTTTTAGTTAAAGATGGTAGTATAGCTTCTCTTACTTAAGGAAAAGGATAGTATTTTAGGGTGCTATTCTTTATGAGGAATTTTAAATTTTATTTACAATACAGATAAAATATGGTGAATAAGGTGAATACAGAGATATTTTAACAATTGAGAATACTTTAACATAACCAAAAGTTTATATGTACAGGCTCATTCTGTAATCATCTCTTAAGAATTATATGTCATAGATATAAGATTGCTTTTCTTTGATTGTGGCAAAATAATTTTCTGAGGTCTGTTTTCTCTTAATTTCTGAGTGATTGTATTCTGTTACTTTCTCTTCCTTCCTTCCTTTCTTCCTTTCTTTCTTCTTTGTCCTTCATTCATATTCTTGCTTCATTTCTCAGATTTTCTGCTGAAGCTCTGCTACTGTTGCTCTCTTGCTAGAATACTTAAGCTTTTTATTTCCTCTTTTATATTTCAACTTGAGGTGTAATTTTTGGCTTTGCTTACATGGCTGGGTCTCTAGGTTAAGCTCCATTTTCTTAAGAAGCCTAAAATACTTCTTTTCACCTCTTAGTTCTTGGCCTGTTTTCTTCAAAACTTCTCAGAAGGAAAAAATAGCAGCACAGCTTATTTTATTCTAAAGAATGTACTGGCTTATCTGTCCTTCCAATGACCACAGTTTTTGACCATCTATTCATTTAATTAAGAAGTCTTATTTGTATAAGGATAACCACTTCTTAATATACTATCCACCTTCCCTAGCTTGATATCTTGGAAGTATCCACTGGTAAACATTCTCTGCTTAGCCTGCAGTTACTTACATTTTGAAAAGATAGGCATAATAGGAAGCACATAATTCCAGTTTATCTTCAAGAACCATAGTTTAGTGCTGCATTGATTTTTAGAAATCATCTAATAATTTAACCCTTTCATTTTAGAGATGAGCAAATGGAGACTTAGGGTAGTTTGGAATTTTAGCCAGAGTTCCCCAGCTAAATTATTGCAAATTCTAATTTATTTGTTAGTTTATTGGTGATTACATTGTTGGGAGAAAATAAAAAGCTTTGGGTAAAAACAAGAGCCTAGATATTCTGCATGCGTTATTGTTAGTTCTTGCCTTATCTCAATTATATTTGCCAGACAATGGACCGTTTGCTAATACGATCATCCTTCGGTAGCTGCAAAAGGATTGGTTCCAGGGCCACCCCCACCCCTCCCCGAGGGATACCAAGATCCACAGATCCTTAGCTCCTTATATAAGATGCAGTCGTATTTGCATATAACCTATGCACATTTTCCCATATACTTTAAGACCATCTCTAGATGACTTATATAATAGCTAATACAGTGAAAATGCTATGTATATAGTTGCTGGCATGTGGCAAATTCAAGTTTTGCTTTTTGAAACTTTCTGGACTTTTTTTCAGATATTTTCTATCAGCCATTGGTTTAATCCACAGATGTGGAACCCAGAGATTCGGAGGGCCTACTATATCTTGTTGATAGGAACTCCAGAGGAAAACCTGATGGCGTTTATTCTGCTTCCACAAATTTACAGCTATAGTGACTTGAAGATTGAAGTAGTTTTCTACATGTCAGCTCGGATCCACTGTTCTAGGCCATCTGAGATCTATTCAAGTAAGCATCTTGAAGTGGAGTCCTTAAAAATAACATACATTTCCCCCATCCTTTCAAAGGGTGGAAATTGGGGTTCATGCTTGGTAAGCCTGTTAGGATTTATCCAGAAAGGCAGGTTTACCACGCACAAGGCACTTGCTCTAAAGATCATCGACAGTGGTGCTGATCAGACTAAATAATTATTTGGCATTCAAATTGATCTCCGAAAGATGTTGCTGCTGTGGTAGTATGAGCACAGTGTTCGGTCAGCTAGGGCATTGTTACACAAAAGCAGGTTAATTTAGTGTAGCAAGGCAGACTGATGATTATTCTCCATTCCATTCTTTTTTAGGTACTTGACAATTGATTGGGGATTATTTTGTCTGGTCCTTTTTACAGGTGTAGAAGTTAAGCTAGATGTCTCCATTTCCTAGGTCCACTCTTGTCTCCTTTAAAACAGATACTTTTTAGTAATTAATTCCTCTCAAAAAAATTTTTTTTTAGCTCTCTACAAGTCTACCATAAAGTCTCTAACCTGGGAGATACAGGTTATGTACTAATTTTCATTTTTCTTTAATCAATAAATGATGTACAATAATTTTAAAAGTTTTACATTTTCTGTTTAGGGTCCATATCTTAAAATTTGTCCTGAATTTGGCCCAGAAATCCCAGCCAATTGTAACTTCAGCTTGTAGCCACAAATGAGCATAGATTTCCACCTGGAAATCCCTTTCTTGTCCAGTAGGGCTAGGTGGGAACAGCAGAATTCACAATTCCCCTCCAGCTTTCCAGGTTTACTTCACTCCTTACCTTCCTCTCTCTCTTCCACAGGTAGGATTAGGATGTAGAGAAGCCAGGGCTGGTTAGAACAGAATCAGAATGTTGAAGAATACCAGCATTACATGAGGGCTGGTTTAAAACTATTGTTGGAGGTGAACTTCTCATTTAATTTTAACTGAAAAATACCCTCCACCACAGGAAAGTCATAGGATATCATTTTTGTGGCTTCCTATAATTCAGGTGCTTACCAGGGGATACAGGTAATATGCTGTAAGGATTGCAGTATGTAAAGTCATTTCTGGAGAGTATCCATCTCTCATCCGTTCCTTTGCTACACCCTTCAAACACATACACGCCCACACATATGCACACATACGTACACACACACCACAATAAAATCCCAAAATACATTTCCTTTGTGAAGAAATATCTGACCAGCTGGCTTTCCTGTATAATTTATTTTCTAGTGATAACTTTAGCATTTGGGGTATATAATTAATTCTTTCAGGCTGCTGCAATACACTTGAGTATTCATTTGGTAGCTGTCATCCTAACAATTTAAAAAATAACAAAGAATGTACTTCCTTTAGTTTCAAATGTCCTCTCTTTAAGTAATTTATTACTAGAAACAATGTTATTAGTTGCATAGTTGTTGCATCCGATAGCTGTATTTAAATTTGAACTTTAGGTACTAATAGCCATGTAAAACTAATATGCCTTTGTATTTGATGGCTTTTTAGCACTCACTACGTAAATAGCATGAAAAGTAGTCTGTTAAAGAAGTAATCATTGATATGCATTTGTTTTCTCAGGTTACTAATAATGAACGATTATCAATGTTATTACTCTCATTGGACAAATTCTCTGTATTCCCAAAAACTAATTAGAGAAGGTTTAAGTGTATTCTGCCTTCTTTTCACTGCTAAATGGGAAAAATTTTGAAACCCAAGACCCAATGGGTGTAGCAACTTTTGTTGCATTCTCCTGTGTGAATAAGGTAAACAATGAATGTTTTGGACTGAAAAGGTGATAAGATTGCATATTTTCAAGATATTTTTGAAGGAAGTGACCTAATTTCCCATTTTAGGAAAAATGAATAAGTCAAAATGCTTATACATGGTGGACAGAATGTATTATTTCTTAGATCATGTTAAAGTGTACAGGAGTTATCAAAGTGTTACGCTAAAGTAAACAGAATTTTAGTCGTCGTAGTTTTTGGTCTTGGCACACACAGCTTGGCATATGCTTGGAATTTTGTGGAGTGAATGTATCAATGTGCAAAATTAAATCATCCCACCCTCACATGGCTCTACAGCTCTGTAATCAGTTCTGTTTCTCTTAAGTGAGGGATTTTAGAAAGGTATACTACATTTGTAAGCATAAATATTCAATATTAGAAAGATATCAGTTAAGTCCCCTTTCACCACTCTTTTTCAACATTATACTGGAAGTTCTGGCTAAGGCAGAAATAAATAGGTACACATCTTGGGAAGGAAGAGATAAGACTGTCTGTGTTCACAGATGACATGATAATCTATGTAGAAAAGCCAAAAGAATTGACTAAAAGCTCCTGGAACTAATAAGGATTATAGCAAGGTTGCAGGATACAAGGTTAATATACAAAAGTCAGTTGCTTTCCTATATACCAGCAATGAACAAATGAATTTTGAAATTAAAAACACAATATCATATATAGTAAATACCCCAAATGAAATACTTAGATATAAATCTAACAAAATGTGTACAAGCTCTATATGAGGAAAACTATAAAACACTGACACATAAAATCAAAGAGCTAAATAAATGGAGAGATAATTCATGTTCTCAGGTAGGAAGACTCAATATTATATTCAGTTATACCAAACATGATCTATAGATTGAATACAATTCCAATCAAAATCCCAGCAAATTATCTTATGAACATCAACAAACATTCTGAAGTTTACACGGAGAGGCAAAAGACCCAGAACAGTCAACATAATATTGAAGGAGAAGAACAAAGTTGGAAGATCGGCACTACCTGACTTCAAGACTTACTGTAAAGCTGCAATAGTTCAGACAGTGTGGTGTTAGCAAAAGAATAGACAAATAGATAATTGGACAAAATAGAAAGCCTAGAAGTAGCCCCACATAAATATGGCCAACGGACCTTTGACAGAGAAAATGGTGCTAGAATGAGTCTAGACACAGACCTTATACCCTTCACAAAAATTAACTCAAAATGGATTACAGAACTAAATGTAAAACACAAAACCATAAAACTCCCAGAAGTTAATGCAGGAGAAAACATAGATTGACATTGGGTATGGTGATGACTTCTTAGCTCCAAAGACATCATGAAAGAAATAATAATGTATACTTTGTTAAAATTAAAAACATCTGCTATAAGAAAGACAATGTCAAGAGAATGAGAAGACCAGCCACAGACTGGGAGAAAATGTTTATAAAAGATACATCTGATAAAGGTCAGTTATCCAAAACATATAAAGAACTCTTAAAAGTCAACTATAAGGAACCAAACAACCTGATTAAAAATGTACCAAAGACCTTGACAGTTACCTCACCAAAGAAAATTTACAGATTGCAAATGAACATGTGAGAAGATGTTCCACATCATACGTCATTAGGGAAATGCAAACGAAAGCAACAATGAGATAGTACTACACATCTAATAGAATAATAAAAATCAAAAACACTGACAACACTAAATGCTGATGAGAATGTGGAGCAGCAGGAACTCTCATTCATTGCTGGTGGGAATGAAAAATGGTGAAACTGTTTTGAAATAAAATTTGGTGGTTTCTGACAAAACTAAACATATTCTTAGCATACAGTCCAGCAATCACGCTTCTTGGTATTTACTCAAAAGAGTTGAAAATGTATATGCACACAAAAATCTGCATACCAGTGTTTATAGCAGCTAATTCATAATTGCCAAGACATGGACGCTACCAAGATGTCCTTCAGTGGGTGAATGGATAAATCAACTGTGATACATCCAGATAATGGAATATTATTAAGCACTGAAAAGAAATAAGCTTTTAAGCCATGAAAAGACATAGAAGAATCTCAAATGCATATTACTAGGTGAAAGAAACCAATCTGAAAGAAGCTGCATTCTGTTTGAATTCAATTATGTGCCATTCTAAAAAAGGCAAAACTATGGAGACAATAAAAATATCAGTGGTTTCTAGGGACTAGGTGGTTGGGAGGGATAAACAGGCAGAGCACAGAGGATTTTTAGAACAGTGAACAGATTCTGTATGATACCATATTGATTGATATATGTCATTATACATTTGTCCAAACCCATAGAATGTGTAACACCAAGAGTGAACTATAATGTAAACTATGGACTTAGGATGATTATGATGTGTCAATGCAAGTTCATCAATTGTAACAAATGTACTACTCTGATAGGGGATGTTGATAGTCTTAATGATCATGGCGGAGGCAATAAATGAGGGGGGGGCAGGAGGTTTAGGGAAAATCTTTATACCTTCCCATCAGTTTTGCTGTGCACCTAAAACCACTCTAAATAATTAAAGTTGTAATTTAAAAAAATCAGTACTCGCAAACTTTATCTCTGAATTCAGTGAAATAGAATTAAAGTTACAGTGGGTTTTGCATGAATGTTTATATGTATAGCAGAAGCTGTACACCTCTACATTTTCCAGCTTCTCATGTAATTGGTTTGGCCGGGCGATTAGCACTAGCCAACAGAACATGATAGGGAATGATATGCATCATGGGTGAGCTTCAGGCCACTGAGATTGGACATGAGGCCACAGATGAAATACCCTAAATCTCTCATTCACCACTTGGAGGAGAGCCACAATTTTTTAAGCCACTAAAATTTTGTGGGGATTTATTTGCTTATAAAGCATATTCTCACCTATCTAGATTAATAAAACTGATAATAAAAATTTATATGTAGTAGAAAAATGCCAGGAATAGGTAGCTAATTTTGAAATATATATTTATAAATATATAATATTTGTAAATTATTTACAAATAAATATAAGGTGAGAGAACAAATAGATGAATTGAATAGGTATTCAAAAAAACAACATAAGCATATGTGAAAACTTAGTAGATATAGGTAGCATTGCAAGAGTCCATTGGCTACAGATATGAAAAAAATTCGATACTTATCTCATACCTTATTCAGATATTAATTGTAGATGGATTTAAAACCAAAATGTGCACAGTAAGCACTTAAGACATTTAGGAGAAATTTTAGAGAAGGAATTTCTTTCTTAGTCAAGACCAAAAAATATATAAGCTATAAAGAAAAAGAAATGATATAAATGAATACCTTGAAGTTTTAAGTGTCTGTACATTAAAAGACCCAATAAACAAAGTGAAAAAGAAAAACCACAGACTGAGAAAAGATTTTGCAAAACATATAATAAAGAAGCATTAATATTTAGCATATATAAAATTCCTTCAATAAATAAGAAAACAAATTTAAAAAATAACAAAATGAGATGCCAGTTCATACCATCAGATTTTCAGAACTATAAATGCTAAGTATTCTAAATATTGGTGAGAACGTAGAGGAACAGAAACTCCCGTAAAATGTGGATGGCATTTAAATTGGTATTATCACATTGGAGAGCAATTTGCTCACTTTGAACATGTGCATAACCTATGACTCAGCAATTCTCCTTCTAGGTGTATGCTCTACAGATAATTCTTACACCTGTGAAAGGAGAAACTATAAGGATATTCATAGCTATATCGATCGCAGTGGCAAAAGAACAGAAAAAATTAAAATGCTCGATGAAAGTATGTAACAAGAACTACATGTATCAACACAACTTTAAAAGTAAGAAAGTTGAATTTTTATAAAGCAAGTTGGACAACAGAATATGATGTATGATACCATGATATAAATTTTAGAAACGTACAAAAATTACTAAGTAGTACATTATGAAATTGAATGCATGTGTGTGGAGGGTTGGGAGTGTGTGGGTGTGGTTATAGGTGCGTGTAAATAAAGAGCATGAAGATGTGTATAAGAATGATAAATATTAAATTCAGGATAATGAATAATTTGTGGGAGGGAATTATATACAGGGACTTTCTAGTGTACTTGCAGTGGTTTATTTATTATGTTGCGAAGTGGCTGATTTGCAAACATTTACTTCTTAAGCTGGGTGGAGGATACACTGGTATTTGATATACATTATTCTCTGTGTCTTTTGCTAGTCTTAAAATACTTTATAATTGAATGAGGGTTTCAATTGAGGAATGGAAATTCAAACAATAGGAGTTTTCCGTTTCCAAGAAGGATGAAATAGTTCACAGTAGGCCAAGACTCTCACTAAAAACAAAGAAGCCAATGAATTATGAAAATGATATATGTAAACGCATTAAAGAGCAGTGAGAGCAATTAGAACTAAAAAGAGTAAAATTGCAGACAGGGAGAACCTTTCAGAAGTGAGCTGAGGCTCTGCAGTGGTCCCTGGGGCAGTTACTGAATCGACAAACAGGCTACAAATTGCAGATATTAGCTAGACCTGACAGAAGGTTTCTGCTAGAAACAAAGAACTAGCGGAACTTTTTACATCCTCACTGGGCTAAACTAACAAAAATGGAACTTGAGAAGTCTCAAACCTGTGTAGTTTCCAACTCTGACATTTGGTGAGTTCTGAAGCTGCATAAGCTTTGAGCAAAATCTTTGTAAAAGCAGCATGAGTTCCTTGCATTCATGTTTGGGAAATAAAGACCTGCTGTGGGTGGAAGCAAGGAGAGGTGTGTGAGAACAACAGGTGAGAGCTGAAAGGACTTGAGGGAGTGCCAAGTTGACTTTGATGATCTCCTCAACCTCTTAATGCCTAGGGTCTCTTAAAAATCCTGACATAGAGGTTGATAATCTAGGTTTCACCCTTAAGGGAGGACCACTGAAGTGGGAACAAAAACACAATGACAGTGGAGCAGGGCTGATGTTACAAAATCCCGGACTTAAGAGGCCTCAAAACAACATGCAGTCTTCACCTCAGGACATGTGTCAAAATCTGAAGCTGCACAGGCAGGAGCCAAAAAGCTAGGTCGTAAAAATCTTTTTAAAAAGTGAAATTTTTGCTGTGTTTTAGTGCTGAGGAGACAGAGATTCACAAGGATTTCCAAGGAGAGTCGTGGAGGACCATCCAGTAAGAACAAAGGAAACCAGAGTGGAGCCTGGGTCTTAGCAAAGTAGCCTCTTCACCTTGACATAACTTTGCATGGCTGCATTAAGGTTAATAGCATCACCGCCACACCCACCCCACTCTACCTGCCTAGCAGAAGAAAGAGTAAATCTTCTCTAATTGAAGATATCATCATCTGGACGCTTTATCATTTTTTGAAAATATACAATATCTTGCATTCAAACAAAAATTACTTTGGGCGTGGAGAGAAAAGCCATGAAATTGATCATGAAAGGAAACAGACAATAAAGTCAATTATTTGTGTTGGCAGGTATTCACTTGAAAATCACTATGTTTAATATGTTCAAGATAGCAAAGGAAAATCAGAGTAAAATAAAAATATGGAGAACTATAACAAAATAGGAATCTATCAGTAACAGCAGACAGAAACTCAACAACTGAAAACTGACATTAAGAACTTGATGGATGTAACAGCAAGTAACAGACGATAGGATCACAGTACTTAGGACATAAGAAAATATACAAACCGAATAACAGATAAAATAATACAGATAAACAGGAAAGGCAATTCTGGAATATGGAGACAAATAAAAGACCCCAAAACAATCCAGCTAGGGTAAAGGAATAGTGGTTTGTTGTTTGGTTGGTTGGTTGATTGGTTGGTTGGTTGGTTGGTTGGTTGAGTGCTTTACTCCAGGGCTTCACTGAGATGTGAGGATGTTCTGACTAAATAATGATTTGAAGTCTGGTTCACTTCATATATTAGTTCACCATTTATTTAGAAGAGAGGCTGATATCTGAAAAAGGCAAACATGAGGATTAGAGCCCAGCCTTTTCTCTCTTGTAGTGAACAATTCAGCTCTGGTTCTGACTATGCATTCTTCACTCAACCCTGTAAATATCCTTCATCGTATTGTCCTGAAGCATCTCAAAGAGAGATACTTAATGATGCATATTTGGTATATTATATTACACAGGAAGCATTGTCAAATAAAAGGTAACATTAAGCCTTCAAAAAAAAAATGTCCTTCATCAGACTCACTTTTCTTAGAAGGATATCAGCCAACCCTGTTTTTCCTTGAGCATGACTTTTATAATATCATGATTTATCCAAGGAGCTTATAAAAATATTTATTCTAATATAGAACAGGGAACTACTCAATGCTCTGTGGTGACCTAAATGGGAAGGAAATCCAAAAAAGAGGGTATATATGTATGCGTATAGCTGATTCACTTTGCTGTAAGTAGAAACTAATACAACATTGTAAAGCAACTATACTCCAATAAAAAATTTAAAAATATTCATTCTAATCACATGGTGTACTTTTTCAGAGAGGAGTTGTGAAATATTAGAATTTTCTTTACCTTATTAAATTTCTAATAAATTTGGAGTTTTTTTGTTTTTGTTTTTTTTAATAAATTGATGGATGCCACTTGCCTGGTTGGATCATCACTTCTTAGTCCAGTTTTTCTTGAACTCAGTGATATATAGTCAAGTCACATAAAAATTATATTGACCCTTACCAGAAATAACTAAAATCATCAAAGTCAGAAATTCATTGAAAGTATCTGAAAGATATTGCTGTAAGTAATAGAGAATTGTAAGGTTTTAAAATATAAGACTCAAGGGGAAATAAAGTGAACAACATAAAATAAATACAACAACAAAAAGAGACACATTTTGAAAATGTCTGGGACAAAAGGTCTCGGGATCAATATTTCTTAATATGAGATGGAGTTTATCAACAGGAAAATAACTTGTAAAATACTGGAAATGAGTCTATATCACTTCTCTGATTATTTAGTACTTTCTAAAAATTTTCTTGTAATCCCTGTTTTGAATTTCGTGCTCCCTTAATTGCAATTCTAATTCTAGTACATAGCCCGGTATGTATACTGAACATAAAGGGTTTGACTGGTCATGGGGACACCTTTTCCTGTGGCAGTTGTCGCAGTGTTTAACACCTGTTTTCACTGCTTTCTTTTTCATCATCTTGAAAATTATGCTTCTGGGCTCCTAAGAGTTTGCTCAAAGGAGAAAGAATAACCAAAGCAAATGAGCTCTTAAGGTGGTCCACACACGTGTCACCTCAAGGGGGCATTCAGGATTTATTCATTTTTCCTTCTTGAAAGAAATTCCTTACCCTGCCCACTGGATTGAGTGTCTGTGAATAATATAAAACTGGAAAATTCTGTAGTGGTAAGAAGTAGCTTCATATTTTTGTTCCATCTTTTCTCTGATAATGTTTGAATCATAACACCCCAAATGTGAGGCAGGTTGAGTGAAAAATAAAATCAGTATCCAGGGAAGGAGGAAAAGAGCAAACTTGCCGTATGGCATCACACAAAAGAAAGTTTGTCAGTTGTTACCACAGTTATCTCCCCAGAACCCCAACTTTTAATTTCAGTGCACTTTATCAGTAATGAAAGGAGGGAGAAAAAAAGGCATGGATGCATGAGGTTATGGTCCCCCTTCTGGCCTTCATCATTATGATTGCAAGATGATTTCTGTGTTTTCAGGTTTCAGTTCTCTTTTTCAGGCTGGATTAGAAGGGGCACGTGAAAGAAGCTAAAAGGCAGAGGATGAAAGAGGATATGCTTTAAAAAGTGCTTGCCCAAGTCCTCCCTTCTCATACACCCCATAATTTTTACGTGTGTAGCATTGGCCAAAACTGGATCACATTTCTAAATCTCACCTCTGTACTAGAGGAAGATGAGGGAGAAGAGAGTATTGGATGGCTTATTTATTTATTTATTTAATTTATTTTTGGCTGTGTTGGGTCTTTGTTGCTGTGCACGGCTTTCTCTGGTTGCAGTGAGCGGAGGCTACTCTTCGTTCTGGTGCACGGGCTTCTCATTGTGGTGGCTTCTCTTGTTGCAGAGCACGGGCTCTAGGCGCGCAGGCTTCCATAGTTGTGGCACGCGGGCTCTAGAGCGTAGGCTCAGTAGCTGTGGCGCACGGGCTTAGTTGCTCCTCAGCATATGCGGTCTTCCCAGACCAAGGCTCAAACCCGTGTCCCCTGCATTGGCAGGCAGATTCTTAACCACTATGCCACCAGGGAAGCCCTTGGATGGCTTTTGGGTAATCAGTTTATAGTTATTTACATCTCTTTCTTGATTTTTAAAAATCATTACAAACATTATACATAAAATTGATGAATATGATGAATAAATAAATAAAATAACAAGGTAACCCATAGAGAATGTGATCTGTGAATATAATTGAAATAAAGCAAGAGTTTAACCTATAAAAATAAGATAATCTGTTGAGCCACAGTTTGCTCCTGTATCATCAGAAAGAACCTTGATGGTAATCATTTTGTAATATATAAATATCAAATCAGCATGTTGTACACCTTAAATTTACACAATATTATGTGTCAATTGTATCTGAATAAAGCTGGGAAAAAAGAGCCTTGTCCACTCACCCCCAAAACAAACTCACCTTCACTTCCAAAAGTGAAGAGGATGGACAAGAAAAGCAGCATAATTGAGAAACTATTTTGTGTCTGTTATGTGTTAAATACATTTAACATCCTATTGTGCTGACATTTCATTTCAATCATGTGCTTATAAGCAACATCTCTTTTCTCCCTCTTCATACTGATCAAACACTCTGAAAGTAAACTTGGGGCTTTGGGTAAATGAATGACAATTGACAAACTCTCCTTGGGGATATTAATCTATCTAGGTGTAGAGCAAAATGCTAAATAGAAAAAAGAGAGAAATATTTTTGGTCCTCATGGATATTATAACAGATCTAAAAAAACAACAAAAATGGGCCCTGGTATTAAGTGAAAGAAGACTTCTGGGTCACATTAAATGCTTGACTCTTTAACTGTGTTAGGTGGAGTTATTATTATTTCCTTTTAAGTGGAATCAAATCTTAACTAGATTAGATATAAGCTTTGTAGTGACACCTCAGTAGGGGACATAGAAATATTGTATAAAATTGACTAAAAAGAACACATGATAAGTTAAAGATTTATTAAATAACTTTATAGAATTATCTAGAAAATTATCTGATAAATGTGAGTGGAAAAGGAATACAAACCTCAATATTTTACTTGGAATATCCTGAAAAGATTGAGCTATAATTTGATGCTTAACTTCCGTGAAATATCTACATCAACTTAAATAATAAGGTAGTTGTCAATTTTTATAAGAAAGTAATTATATAACATAGTTAAAAAATACAAATTTCCCATCATGTCTTAGGATTTAACCAAAAGATGTTTCCTGAAACATTGAGACAGTTTAAAATGAACCTTCTAAGTTATCTAAAATAAAATTCCAAGTTACTGTCTTCTGTTGTAAAAAAATATATTATAGATACAAGTATTGTTAATTATGCAATTTTTGCAGTAAAAATGCTAGTTGGGAGATGTCTTCATATTTAAATCCCAGCCAAGAGTAAGTCATTAATTCAAAGTCCTTTGAGATCCTCCAGTTGTAATTTAAATAATGTAGCCACCCTGACTGTGATTTGTCCTATGTCTTTAGTTCCTTTGGGCTGCTATAAACAAAAATACCATAGGCTGAGTGGCTTATGAACAGCAGAAATTTATTTCTCACAGTTCTAGAGATGGAGAAGTCCAAAATCAAGGTGCTGACAGATTCAATGTCTGGTGAGAGCCTATTTCCTGGTTCCTAGACAGCCATCCTCTTGCTGTATCCTCATGAGGTGGAAGGGGTGAGGGAGCTCTCTAGGGTCTCTTCTTATAAGGGCACTAATCCCATTCACGAGGGATCCACCCTCATAACCTAAGTAACTTCCAAAGGCCCCACCTCCAAATACCATCACTAATAGATTAGGAGCTTAGAAATGAAGAAGTGAGCCTGACTGGGTGAAATTATATGAAATCTCTTTTACCTTATGACTATTAGGAATCCCTAAAGCAAGTTCAGTTCTGCAAGAAATGTCCTTAGCCAAGGCGGCCTTCTCACCAGTGTTCTCTCTCTGATTATCAGGTCATCTTCCCAACTGTGTTCTAGGAATTATATTTGAAGTTCTGCATTGGCAGGATTTTTTAATATAGGAAAATTAAATTTTATGTGTACTGTATCACTCTTCAAGCTCCATGTGACTTGGGATTCACAAGAACTGATTAGACTTGAAACTGGCTTGACATTGTTTAACATCAGTATCAGTACCAAAAGAGTTTATATAAAAGTGTGGATAGAATGGTTTCTTACAGAATCTGTAATTCTGTCTTGCCTTTGCTTTAGTATCCACGGACTTCCTGCTATTTTTTAAATATCACATTTTTTTTCTGTGATTAGGTAGAAAAAGAAAATAGGAAATAATTCACTTATTATTTTTTTTTATATCATGGAAGAGTTGTATTCGTATCTTGAAAGTCCATATGTATTAATATCTTCAGAAATCAGGTTTACCTTTAGAGGTACTAGTTTGGTGTTTCGGATAGCAAAAAGAAGTGATACTAGTTTTGTAGCTTGGCTGACCTGGGTAATCATCCCATGTCCAAAACTTATTTTACTGTGTGATCTTGGGCATTTCTGAACCTTAATTTCGTCTTCTATAAATTAGCATTAGTAATCTCCAAATTACAGAACTGCTGTGTGATGATCAAAGATAGTGTGTGAAAACCCAAATATTGCCTAGCAACTGTCATGTAATATATATTTAGAAGAGGTTGACTCTATAATATTATTATTAGAAACAGTGATGGATTTTTTAAGGCCAAAATTTCAGTAAATTTAATAAAAGTTTTAAGTCATATTGGCATGAGTTCATACATTTAACGAGATTTCTTCCTGGTGCTTTTTCAATAAATTTTAAAGTATTTCTTCTATGTTATATGAAACGAGATTGCATTGAGGTAGTGTTTTGGCAATAAATTCATTTCTTTATATTCTTTTTTTTTTTTTTTCTTTTTTTGGCGGTACGCGGGCCTCTCAGTGCTGTGGCCTCTCCTGTTGTGGAGCACAGGCTCCGGACGCGCAGGCCCAGCGGCCACGGCCCACGGGCCCAGCCCTGCATCGGCAGGCGGACTCTCAACCACTGCGCCACCAGGGAAGCCCTCTTTATATTCCTGATGGACACTACTACCTTTAATTGCATAGAATATCTTCATGAATAGATAGAACTCAATAAAACAAATTTTATTTGATGAAGGTCTTAGGGCTTAATATTTGCCAGAGAATTGAAGCAATTGATAAAACCTGGTATGCTTAACCACATAAAATGACCTAAATCCAAACTTCTTTGTCACTTGTTCAAAGCCTACTATGAATTGGTCCTTACTTCTCCAAACTTATCTTCTCCTAATCCACTTATTATTATGTAAGCTGAATTTCACTTTCTGGAACTATAAATTATTTCTTATTCACTCAAAATACAAAGCCTTTCCACCATATTCAATATGTTCACATTTCATTTATTCTAAAAGACTTCTCTCAAAGTCACCTGTTCCAGGAAGCCTTCCCAGATTCACTTACTAAAAGTATGAGCTGTTTCTCTAACCCCCATTATTATTTTTCTATAGAAGGTTTATAGTATCTGTCTTTCTGCTTTGTAATATAATCATATTCCCTACATATCTTTCCTGTTATTTTAAAAGTTCCTTGAAAGTAGGATCCATGATCAATTAATCTTTGTGTCTCTGCAGTAGTGAGGAGAGGGTTCTGTACCTAGTGGGCCAACCATACATATTGGTTGAACTGGTCTTAATTCAGATTTTCCAGGTCAGCATATAGGTATTGAAATGTCATATTGATTGTTAAGTGATGTGATAGATAACTAACTATACTCAGGATTCTGTAAAGACACAGACTGTAACTTGTGTGAATTTTTAGTGGAGCATACCTATATCTATGACAGTTTATCTTTAAAACTAACTCTTTATGTTCCTCTACAAATAATATTGAAGAACTTGAAGTTTACGATTAAACCATGATTTCAATCCATGTATTCCATATTTGGAATACAAAAATAGAACTCCATTTATAAAATGCTTTTTCTAAAAGATCTGATATCAATGCAAAGAACTTTAAATGTATCTTCACACTTGTAATTGCCAATAAGGACTAATCAGTATTTTCACAGGGATAGCAAAGCATTATTGTTCCCAATCTTTTAAACCTTAAGGAAAACATGGTAATTGAAAAAAGATTTTAAATGTATGTAAACTGATCAGAATCATAACTCTAAGTAATTCCACCACTCATTGTTACAGTAGGCTTTTGGTTAGATTCCTAAATCTCTTTGAATTACAGTTTATTTTTCATTTGAAAATGAGGATAATAGCACATGGCCTGCCTACTCTGTGGGTTGTTGAGAAGCTCAACTATGATTATATAAGCAGAGGAATTTTTAATCTCTGAATTGCTTATGATATATAAATAGTATCATTGATTAGAATACATGTTTTCAGTCTTTTGAAAGAAAGGTTTATATCAGTGTGGGAAGGGTCCCAGTGCAGCTGGACACTTCTTCTGTGTTCCTAAGGTTTTGTGAACCTTGTACTCAATAAACGACATGCTTGGCAAGCTCGCAAACTGCATTTCATGCAAAGAGCTCAGCCAGTACATACATTCCTAGTCCGTCTGTATCCGGCAGAAGCAAACTTTTCTTGGAACTGTTTAGCTATGCATGCTTCTGTGGCCCTTGGTCACACCTCCAAGGTTGGACTTTTTTTTCCTTTATTTTTTTGGCTGCCTTGGGTCTTAGTTGTGACATGTGGGGTCTTTGTTGAGGCGGGTGGAATCTTTCGTTGTGGTGCGCGGGCTTCTCTCTAGTTGTGGCATGTGGTTTTTCTCTCTCTAGTTGTGGTGCAGGCTCTAGGGTGCATGGGCTCTGTAGTTGTGGCATGCGGGCTTAGTTGCCCCACGGCATGTGGGATCTTAGTTCCTCGAACAGGGATCTAACCCGCATCCCCTGCATTAGAAGGCGGATTCTTTACTACTGGACCACCAGGGAAGTCCCAAGGTTGGAGTTCTTTTACTGTAGCATGAAGTAAGGTTCATGCAGCCTCACTGCCCACGTTGGCTACAGAGTGGAGCTGGTGGCCTTGGGGGACCAATGCATTGCAAGGGGCTGGATCTTGTGTATTTTCTCTCTTCTCTTTCTGGAAATAAACACTGATGTACTGGGGCCTGGTGTGCGTGCTGTCTTATCTCAGGGACCTCATGCACTTGTCTCTTCCCCAGGTGGCACTTACTTGCCTTGTAACTTTGGCTGCACTTGTTATATTCTATCCTGGTGCACAACTTGACCACTTTGTGAAACTGTAGCATTTTATTTATTGCCATTCTGGAGGTGTTTTTGTACAGTCTGTGTCATGACTTCTCCATGTTGTTGCAGATAAAGTAGGTATTTGAGTAGTTTTTTCTGGAGCAAAAATAAAATATATCTCATGGCAAGAAAAATCAGCCTTTGTAGTTTTGCATTAATTCCTACTGATGACATGAAAGATAAAAAGCAATTTTGCTGTTGAAAGCAGACTTGGCTTTATGAAAAAAGGTTTGGTGTGGCAAACCAAAGGATATGAGTATATGTGGAGGAATGGTCAGATGCAAGGTTTGTTTAATGTTCAGGAATATTCTTGTATTTTTGAATTCTGCATGTGTAATTAGTAACACATAGGTCTTACCCAGTCAATGTATATATCCAGTGCAGCTAACAGAGCAAATATGACTGTCATGAAGGATACTGTTTTTTATTAGTGTAGCTTGTATCATTGTAAAATCCAAGTACATCAGATAAATAATTACCAGTATAAAAATCTTCATTAAATTCTGAAATTTTACTGAAATATATCAGTTTAGGAGACTTGCATGATTTCTCAGTTCCTTGTGTTTTCACTATATTGTAGCTGACTGAGTCGCTTGGAGTACCTAATACCTGCCTAATAGGTGCTGTGTTTGTTGGTTATCTGATACCTCCTAGAAGCTGGGGAAAGGAATTTAGTGTTGCAGTTCTGAAGGATGAAATTTCAAGCTTCCTTTTATTTCTTGTGATAATAAAAGTTGATATAATCATAAATATGGTTCATCAAAAACAACTGAAATCTTAGAGAGCTAATTGAATTCATGAAAGCATGCGATATGGATACTAATTCAGATTTTAGTATTTTTCTTCCTCTGGAAAGATGGTACCATTTTGTCTGAGGATGCCGTAAGTCATGAGGAATCTTCCACCACCTATGGTATGTCAGCTCCTTTGTCTGATAGGCATGTTCTAGAACAATGGCCTTCCCAAGTTGCCAGATTGTATAATAGTTCTCAGTTTTGTATATATTTTTTTCCTGACTTATCATCAAGCCATAGTGCCATCCTCTTTCTAAAACGGCTAAAGCCTCTTCAAGTTATCGCCAACTTTTCTTATTTCCTTCCCTCTCATAGTAGTACATCCACAAGGATAGTTGTTTCTTCCTTTGTTAAATCTTTTGTGTCTGCCCTTTTCTTTCTTCTTTGCCACTGCTTAGGCTGAGATCCTTATAACCTCGTACTCTTTTCATTAAGAGCCCATTAACAGGACTTTATGCTTCAGTCTATGACAGTACTCTATGCAGGTTATTCCCTGCTTCACAATCCTTCAATTGTCTTACATTGCCTGTACCACATTTATGATCTGGTTGCCCAGTCTAACTTATTTTTCCATCTTTATCTCTCATAACGTCATTACATCAACCATCGATTACCAGCACATTGGTTTCTAGAATGTGCCGTGTGGAGTCTAGACTGTTACCATTGCTTTTGCTCATTCAATACCTCCTTCTGTTCTTCCTAAATTATATCTTAATTTTCCCTGTCTTCCATTGCTAACCTCAGGTCTTATCTCCTTCATAAAGTCTTGCTAAATCCATCAGTGCTAGCCCAACAAAAGCTTCATTCATAGCAGGCTTTACTGTGTGTTTGTTACATGGAGAGTGACCAATAAACATGCATTTCTTTACTCCCCTCTTTCCAACATATGTCTCAGGATGATAAGGCTTTTCCAGCTTTACCTTGTAGGTGACTATCTCAAGGACTTTTGAAGGCTCAGAGACCTAGAAGTAATTTGCAAATTACAGTTAGTCTAAAAGTGGAAACTTAATTGATTAAAATTGCATTATACAAGTGAGGAAGTGAGGGCTGAGTGGACTCACGGGGTATGCTGGGTGACCCTAACTTATAAAGTTGAATTTGATGAGTGACTGCCAAATACATACCTGTGTATTATACTTAACAACTTTACAGGGTCAATAAATACAGAATATTGCCTAGAAATATCAGTCTTTTGCTTTCAAACAATCTGAGCTATAGATGATATTTAAACAGGATGCCATTATATATACACTCCTAGTTTTTTTCAGTGTTAGTCTAGTATTAGTTTGTCTTTCATGAAAAATGTCTATTAAAACTAGTCCCTGTCCTGGATTTTAATATTTCTGAAATTCAGAACACTTTTTCTTTATAATGAGTTTTTTAATTGTGTTTTTTAGAACAAGTGATTTTTGTCAACCACTGAGTTTAAAATGTGTGCAGTTAGTTTGAACATTGTACTGAAATCCCAGATATCAATGATGGACATTTTTAATGTAATAAAATGTAGAAAGATGAACATTCATAGTTTTCCTTTTCTTCAAAAAGGATAATTCAGGGACTTCCCTGGTGGCGCAGTGGTTAAGAATCCGCCTGCCAATGCAGGGGACACGGGTTCGATCCCTGGTCTGGGAAGATCGCATATGCCACGGGGCAGCTAAGCCAGTGCGCTGCAACTACTGAGCCGGCACTCTAGAGCCTGCGAGCCACAACTACTGAAGCCTGTGTGCCTAGAGCCCGTGCTCTGCAAGAGAAGCCACCACAATGAGGAGCCCATGCACCCAACGAAGAGTAGTGCTCACTCGCCGCAACTAGAGAAAGCCCATGCGCAGCAACAAAGACCCAACGCAGCCAAAATGAATAAATAAACATAAATTTGAAAAAAAGGATAATTCATGGTAAATAGATTGAAACATGCAGCTGGGGTGATAAGGGTAGGAAAGTATTTTTGTTTTCAATGTGAAAGGAAGAGATCTAAGAACGATTAGTACTGAGAATGATTCATATAGTACAGAGTTGCCAAGCGTGACCCAGTAATGTTTATAGCAACTGAGTATATCAAGTTTTCCAAGGAAAGTTAGAAACTAAGCACAACTGGTGGAGTGTGAAGCCCAGGATTGGTTAAATCTCCTCCGGCAAGAGAGTTAATACCCTAACTCCTCTCCCCTGCTCACTGCAGAAATTGCTCTCCATTTGGTGGTAAGGTCAATACCTCCATTTATAATACATTATGAACAGTGGTGTCTGAAATGGGGATAATGTGCACGTATTTCTGTACCTGTTGTTACTTTGCTTTAATACAGACTATAGCAATTAATGAAAGTGAAATAGACCCTCAACACACACATATGTCCTTGGCCAAAATTTGGAGAATGAAGGTTGGATGTAGATTATATGCATTTTGTTTATTTCTAAGTACTGTTGTTGTTATACTGTAGCCTAAGGTGTACTATTTTTTGTAGTAGATAATGTATTAATATAATTGTGCTAAATTACATTCCTTACTTCTGTCATTCTAATTGTAAATTTCTGTGTCTGCAACACTATGAATAGGTAGTGGTGTATAAACAAATACTACATACTGTTGGGAGTCTTACATTTAAAGAAAGCTAGCTGTGAATCCTTTTATAAAGTGAAATTTTTGGTAATCTAAAAAATAAAATTGTATTTACTATGTCCTAGAATTTCATACTTCTCTAATAGATTTGCATAAACCTTGGCTCTACAGTAATTGCTAAAGGTTGGTTTTAATAAAATTTCATAGTCATATATATATATAATGAGACAGCCTAGTTTCCAAAAAATAACTTATATGAGTCCAGCATCATTAGGGTGGCATTTCAATGCACTGATAATACTCTCAAATGGATTCATAATTTAAATTTAAGTAAAGAAATCATAAAAATACTAAACAAAGAATAGATACACCATTAACCTTAACGTGACTGTTGTAAATAATTTCCCCAGTTTAAGTTGTGTGCATATATACACATATGTGTGGCCATAAACATATACCTGTGAATATACATGTATACAGAATTACTTTTCTAGTGTTTTCTAGAACTTTGCCTGACAGACAAGTTATATAAAAAGTGTATAACAAATACACAACTGTATTTATATTTAATACCATTTAAAATATGGATTTTAGTATTTCTCTTGAGTTCAATGTATTTCCCAAGTTTCTGCAATTCACTTGCATTTCTTTTGTGATAAAAATTTTTTTTGAAGTAGAATAGGTACAGAATGTTTAATGAATTCATGTTGCAAATCCAGCAGAAAAATTGTTTAAAAAGAAACCCAACTACTACAACTAATCAATGAATTTAGTAAGGTTGCAGGATACAAAATTAATGCACAGAAATCTCTGGCATTCCTATACATCAACAACGAAAAAGCAGAAGGAGAAATGAAGGAAACACTCCCATTTACCAATGCAACAATAAGAATAAAATACCCAGGAATAAACCTGCCTAAGGGGGCGAAAGACTTGTACTCAGAAAACTATAAAACACTGATGAAAGAAATCAAAGATGACATAAACAGATGGAGAAATATGTCATGTTCTTGGATGAGAAGAATCAATATTGTGAAAATGACTCTACCACCCAGAGCAATCTACAGATTCAGTGCAATCCCTATCAAACTACCAATGGCAAAAAACCTTACAATTTGTATGGAAACACAAAAGACCCTGAATAGCCAAAGCAATCTTGAGAAAGAAAAATGGAGTTGGAGGAATCAGACTCCCCGACTTCAAACTATACCACAAAGCTACAGTAATCAGGACAGTATGGTACTGGCCCAAAAACAGAAATATAGATCAGTGTTACAGGATAGAATGACCAGAGATAAACCCACCCACATATGGACACCTAATTTACGACAAAGGAGGAAAGAACATACAATGGAGAAAAGAAAGCCTCTTCAATAAGTGGTGCTGGGAAAACTGGACAGCTGCATGTGAAAGAATGAAATTAGAACACTCCCTAACACCATACACAAAAATAAACTCCAAATGGATTAAAGACTTAAATGTAAGACCAGACACTATAAAACTTTTAGAGGAAAACATAGGAAGAACACTCTTGGACATAAACCACAGCAAGAATTTTTTTGACCCACCTCCTAGAGTAACAGAAATAAAAACAAAAATAAACAAATGGGACTTAAATTAAACTTAAAAGCTTTTGCACAACAAAGGAAACCATAAACAAGACAAAAAGACAACCCTCAGAATGGGAGAAAATATTTGCAAACAAATCAACGGACAAAGGATTAATCTCCAAAATATATAAACAGCTCATGGAGCTCAATATTAAAAAAATAAACAATGCAGTTAAAAAATAGACAGAAGACCTAAACAGACATTTCACCAAGTAGGACATACAGATGGCCAAGAGGCACATGAAAAGATGCTCAACATCACTAATTATTAGGGAAGTGCAACTCAAAACTGCAATGAGGTATCATCTCACGCCACTCAGAATGGCCATTATCAAAAAAGCTAGAAACAATAAATGCTGGAAAGGGTGTGGTGAAAAGGGAACTCTCCTGCACTGTTGGTGGGAATGTAAATTAATACAACTACTATGGAAGACAGTATGGAGGTTCCTTAAAAAACAACTACCATATGACCCAGCAATCCCACTACTGGGCATATACCCGGACAAAACCATAATTCAAAAAGAGACATGCACCACAGTGTTCATTGCAGCACTATTTACAATAGCCAGGACATGGAAGCAGCCTAGGTGCCCATCAACAGATGAATGGATAAAGAAGATGTGGCACATATATACAATGGAATATTACTCAGCCATAAAAGGAAACGAAATTGAGTTATTTATAGTGAGGTGGATGGACCTAGAGTCTGTCATACAGAGTGAAGTAAGTCAGAAAGAGAAAAACCAATACTGTATGCTAACGCACATATATGGAATCTAAAAAAAAAAAATGGTACAGATGAACTTAGTTGCAGGGCAGGAATAAAGAGGTAGACACAGAGAATGGACTTGAGGACATGGGGTGGGATGGTGAAGCTGAGGCAAAGTGAGAGTAGCATCGATATGTATATACACTACCAAATGTAAAATAGCTAGCTAGTGGGAAGCAGCAGCACAGCACAGGGAGATCAGCTCAGTGCTTTGCGATGACCTAGAGGGGTGGGGTAGGGAGGATGGGAGGGAGACGCAAGAGGGAGGAGATACGGTGACATGTGTATGCATATGGCTGATTCACTTTGTTGTGCAACAGAAACTAACATGGTGTTGTGAAGCAATTATACTCCAATAAAGATCTATTAAAAAAAAAGAAAAGATATACAGAAAAACAGTGGAGGAAATGACAATGTACAAATTTTTAAAAAAGCAAACATTTAATTAACTTTTAAACATATTTTTCTCTTGGAAATTCAGTTCAATGTTATATTATTATTATTTTAAATGCCAAAATATAATAGTGCTGGTATTTATCTTAGCTTCACCCTAAAATAGAGCGTTTGGTGTATTGAGTTACATTTGGATACAGTTCGTTACTCAGGTAGTTTGTTAAGGCAAATTTTCTTCTTTTTTAATCCCTGCCACAGCAACTTTGTGTCAAAAAGCCAATCAATTTGGTCTGGGACCAGGTTGGTGCTTAAGAAATTGAAAACATTTCTGCTGGCAGGTTCACTATTCATTTCTGACACCTGGCTGGTACAGTATTGAGCACTTTGATTTATTGAAGTTGCTGTTTGGAAAATAAAAGTTATACTTTCTTCTACATGGAACCTATTTCAATATTTCTTTATATCTGTTTGGACACAGTTCATAGCTTTTTAATAAAACATTGCCCATTCCTCTTTTTAAACTGTAATATAAATGATAGGTAAAATCATTAACTAATTTGAATTCAAGATTCACTTTTAACATTTGCAGAAATCATAGGATATCAAGATAAAAGCATTTTGAATGTATGATAAAGTGAATTTTTGTTTGGTTTGGTTATATCTTCAAACTTTGGGTATCTTGAATAGGATTTAAAGTGTAGATGCCTGTTTTAAAAAGGGCACTTATTTGATACCAAAATTACTACATACTTTTTTTTTTTACAAGGGATGGAGCAAAACCTATAGATATGCTGATGACTTGGATGATTGCTGGGAACCCGAGCTAAGATGGTCATAAATTGAGTCTGAACCATTACTTTAGAAAGAGGTCAAGGCAGGGGAGCAAAGATAAGTTCATAAATGCAAAGTCCTAGAGATAAAAATATGTGTGAGGAGTAGGTAAAGTTTGAAAAAGGAGTGAAGGAAGAAGGTTCTGGGTTATTTTTAAAGAATGGCATCAAAGTTTAGGACTTACCTTTGTGGGCTGTTTGTTAGAGGTACATGGATGGATGAAGTTGCCATAATGGTAAAACCTCAGGCGCCTTCTGTTTGGTAGGTTTTGTTTTGTTGGAGACACAAAGATTTTTTAAAATTACAGTTTTCTAATTATGAATAAAGCTAAGAAAAACTGTCCAATTTTGTAGAGCATGTTGGTAAATGTCTTTTCAGTAATAACTTGAGAATTTTACAAAAGGCTCAATTTGAGGTTGTCAAACTTTATACTCATTAAGTAATACATTCACAGTCCTTTATTTTGATGTGATATCTGAATCATTAACACTATACACTATTATGTGATAGGATTTTAATAAATTTTACCTCTATGGGTTGATTTTTGCACACTTTGATGTATCGAATTTGTAGGTTAGGAACAGTTATTTCTGCCAGATACAAACAGGTGTGTAAGCAACTATTTTGCTATCATTAGTGGTGAGGAGTATTCTAAGGATTCTGTTCAATTAATGTTATGAGCAGAGAACATCGTGGCTAATCAAGGACCTTAAGTTCACTTGCTGCCATTCAAGATATAAGACTAAGTCTTTTGAGAAAATTTAGTAGGAATGATCTTTATCAATGGTTCCCACAATGTGGTCCCCTAGACTAGCAGCATCAACATCACCTTGGAACTTCTTAGAAGGGCAGATTCCTGGACCTCACTTCGGACCTACTGAGTCAGTAACTGCAGGTGAGGCCTGGTGACTCTGATGCACATTTAAGTCTACGAACCATTGATCTGCATAAATGGAGACGTCATTTACGAAGGGGGGCGTAGAGCCAGTTGTGCCCTAAGAAAATTCTCAGTGACTCACCCCTCCTAAATGATACAGAGAAAATTCTTCATTAAGGAAAAAAATCGAGTGATGCAACAAAAACTGAAGAAAGGAATTGGGAACATGAAGGGTTCCATGTGGCAGTGTGGAAACCACAAGAGGCAAAAGGAGCAGAGATTCAAGTCAGGTGGTGAGCAGGGAACTGACAGATTTAGTGCTTCTGTACACACAGCAGATTGTGATCTACGAACAAAAATCCAAAAGGGCAAATCGAAAGAAAAAAAATCTCTCTGCTTTTCTTTTGTCAGAGCGCCTTACTGCTTAGCATTCTTGGTAACTATTCATCTGTTTCCTTCTTGTCAACATGCTGGCAACCAGCACCAATCAACATTTACTCCTGTTTCCTTGTTTTTCTCCCTCCTTTGTTTTTCATCCTAAAACCTGCCTTATCCCAAATCAGAGTTTCAGAGTCTAAGAAAATTACCTGTCACTGTAGCAGAGATGTTTTTAAAAATAAATACATATTCCCCAGTTCAACGCTATATAATATATTGCAAATCCTCTGAATCAACTATTGTTTTTTCCACTTTTGACTTTAAAAAGTCTTTAGACATTGCGTAACTGACAAAGATGTAGTGATACATGAGACTATGAATAAACTGTAGTTAGTGCCATGAAACAGGTCGATATTTCCCTCTCTTTTTCTATGCTTGCCTTTATTCTCTTTCCTCACATTTCTTCATTTCTGCCTGTTCATACACATTTACTACTTGTAATTCTAGGGTGTTACCTTTCGCTTTCACGTCATCATCCCATGTCCTTTGTTCTCCCCTTTTCCAACTTTTCTGTTTTAAAATGACCATTTTTCCCCCCGTTCTTTTTTGCTGCATTGTCACATTCACTCATTCACATATTCATTATTTCTTCACGTCCCTGTTCCTTCATCCTCATGCCTTTGATTCTCCCTGCTGGTCCTCTGTCCTCTTTCAGCTGGGCCTTACTTAACTGTCTTTTGATCTTGCCCTTCTCATCACCTTCTATATTTTAATTTTTTTTCACTTTCTTCTCCTTCACTCTTTTTCAATAAAATAGTTAATGATCTGATAAAAATGCCTACTGTCTGCAAAGGTTGAAATGTATCTGCATCATAGCAAGATGAATAGTCATGGCTGTTGCTCACAAAGAAGGCAGCATTCACAGTGGCTTTTGACTCAGGCCTCTAAAGGTGTCCTATGCATTGTCTGCTGGTCCATCGATACTTGGTGTTAATGATTTTTCTCATTCTTACTTGTGGCACTTTCAAACTTGCCTCATTTTCTCATCTTCCCTCAAGCCCTGTTTCATTGTTTTCTAGTATTGGGAGATGGCCTTGCCTCCAGATTCACAAAAAAAGAGACACTACTGGTCATACATTTTCCCAATTTTTCAACTCCCTCCCCTCTCTCTCCTCGAGCCCTACCCTTCACCTGGTAAACCTTCAAGTCCATTGAAAGCTGGATGCACTCCTACTCCATTTTCTATTGTTATGCCAGGAGTGAGCTACCTGCTTTCCTGGGTCAGACTTTTTTTTTTTATGCCCAGTGCCTGGCTCACAAGGGGAACTTAATACATGTTTGTGGAACCAGATTAAAGTACATTTTTCTCGTCCATACTCTCCGTACCATTTCCCCAGATCCTGTATGTTCTCCTCACGTGTTATTGCCGAGTTTTTGTTTACTCGACTGTTGTTTCCCTTAGTTGTTGAGCGCAGGCTTTCCATCTCTGACTCCCAACATCTTAGTACCTAGTAGGTAGCAGACATTCTCAAAACAGTTTTGCTAAATGAGGAAATAAACATTGAGTGAATCCATTATTTTGCCTGCTATGAAAACTGAGTATCTACCTACCTCCACCTCTGGCACTTCCGCCATTCTACACGTTTTCACCAAGGGGCCTGGAAGGGATGCTGAGGTGTAGTTTGCATCAGCCAGAAGACTGGAATCCATTTATAGCTAGGTGTTCTCTTCCTGTCCTCACGTAGACACGTACACTTCGACGGCACTGTGCTTTATATTTAGCATAAATGTTGACGTTAGCTCATATCTTCATTTTCTTTACTTTGTCCTTTCCAGTTTGTCTCCCATATATTGTTAGACTAGGCAGGAGCAAAATATGCATGAGGGCTTCCCTGGTGGCACAGTGGTTGAGAGTCCGCCTGCCGATGCAGGGGACACGGGTTCGTGCCCCGGTCGGGAGGATCCCACGTGCCGCGGAGCGGCTGGGCCCGTGAGCCATGGCCGCTGGGCCTGCGCGTCCGGAGCGTGTGCTCCGCAACGGGACAGGCCACAGCAGTGAGAGGTCCGCGTACCGCAAAAAAAAAAAAAAAAAAAAGCATGAGGTCCTCTTAAAACCCACTATTATTTCTGGGAGCATTGGGTATTATTCGATGAACAATTTAGATGGCCTTAAATTACTTTTTATGAATGCCTTATGTAGGTGGAAATTTTTCTTTGGGCTTTAAATGCCTGAAATGTGACAACAACAGCAGTAAAATGTGAATTATAGGAATGCTTTCCTGATGGGCATTATACTCTGGTTCTTGGTATTAGCTCAAGAACAGATTCCAAAACAGTTTTGGAATTGCTTGACTACAGGTAGTTTCCAGGGCTTCAAAGAATGCATTACAGTTGAGGAATTAAAATGAGAGACTTGCATCCAGGATACCTATTTCTTTGCCCACCTCCCTTCACAGAGCAGGAACTGGAGTCTAAGAACAGTCTCCGAGTGGGATCAGAAAGAATTATGTTCTTCCCGCCCTTTCAGTTTGGAGCATTTGGTAAAGGTGCCTGGAAACCTGGCTTCCAAAACTAGGCAGAAGTCTTCAGGTTATGTTTCATTCGTTCTCACTAAATTCTCACGAACTTATTCTACTGTGAAAGGATCTGAGATACTGGCTCTTGCATATCTGTTCTTGCTTTTGCTGCTGCTGCTGTCATAATGACATCTTTCTTAATCACCCCTAGATTGCAAGATGCTGAACATAAGATATAAGAAAATCGTATCTCTTTCCTTAGAGAGCTTATATTCATAATATGAGATAAACACACACACACACACGTACATACTCACATGTAAACTGCCTTTTGCCAAATTCTTAAAGAGAAAAAAAAAACTTTGTTTTTGTTATTTTTGAATGCTTGTTTTGTTTTCTTTCTTGTGAGTGAGGATATAAAAGTAGATTGTCCTAAAATCTCTAAACCATAAAAACGAAGGCATATACACTACTGTGGCACACAAAAGAAATCAGGGTGATAATAGTGACAATAATTATCGACCAGAATTTATTGAATGCTTTTGTAATGCCTCTAACAATAAGTACTCACACAGAACAGCAAGGCAGAAATAGTTATCCTGAATTTATGTAGAATGAAACTGCATCTCCAATGATTAAGTGACTGGCTGAAGGCGGCACACGTGTAAGATTCCTGTGTTCCTTTTGTCTAGCAGTTTGGAAAACATCAGAAGAAAGAGCAGAATTGCTTGCAGAGAACAATATTGGGAAATGTCTTATCAAAGACACATCATAAAGTTAGTGAAAAAAAATTTGAGAGACCAGTAATAATATTGAAACACACTAACTTCTCTACAATAAAAATTGGACCACTGTGTGTACAAGCAGGGCAACATCTTGTTTATGAAGTATTCCAACTGCTGGCAACTGGGGCTCACCAACTTGAAATCACGTACAAAATCACATATTTTGCTGAAAAACATTTAAGCTACCTTTTTGGCTCCAAAACTTTATGTTGGGAGTAATAGATAAAAAATTAGAATTGAGAGTTAAAGGTAATATGCTAACACTGAATAGATTCAGATATATGGAATAATTTTGAAAGCACTGTAATGTGTTTTATGTCACTTTATCCAACAATCCTATGGAATAATCAGGATTTATTCATGTGGAAATTGCGAGTGTGAATAGTCAAATGACCAGACCATAAATGGTGGACCTGGACAGGAATCCAGATCCTCTGATGTCTGCTTTTGTGCTCTTCAAAAACTATGGTGACCATGAGCCATCAGGAAAAGATGAAGAACAGGGTTTCAGTTGTGTGTTATCCCCAAACGTAGTGGCTTAGAACAACAGCAGTCAGTTGGTTTTCTTATGTGTGCAATTTGGGCATGACCCTAGGGGGGACACCATCTTTGCTCCACAGATGTCAGGTGGCTCCACTCAACTGAGGCTGGAGGATCCATTCAGAAGGTGCTCTATTCTTAGGTCTGACAAGTGTGTTTTGACTTTCGGCTGGAAGCGCATCTGGACTGTCAGGGACCTCAGACCTCTTCTTTGCGGGCTCCCCATGAGGCTCAGGGTGATTGGGCGTCTTATGGGGGTGCCTGACTTCCTCTAGAGCACAAAAGCAGAAGCTGCCAGGCCTTCTTAAGTATTAGGCCTAGAACTAGCACCATATAATGTTTGCCACATTCTGCTGGTTAAAGCCAGTCGTCATAGTGCTAATCCAGACTCAGGGGGAAGAGACTACGCAAGTGCACAAATAAATCACGGTGGGTACGGCCTAGTGGGGGCCGCTGATGTAACTGACTGTTACATCACATACAGTTTAGAATATTCTGATTAAGAAGGCAGAGACATAGTATATATTTTTGAAAGGTCTCTAACAAGTTGGGTATTTACAAAAATAAACTTTAGTTAATGGGAAATGTTCGTTACTTCCTCCAGTAAGCCAGGTAAAAGAATCCACTGTGATTTGAAAAGGATAATAAGTAAGTAAATAAATAAATAGAAAATAATCTATCTTAACTTTTTTTTTTTTTTCCTTTTAGCAACTTAGTAATCTGCCTTCAAGTAGGTCTTTTCAGTGAGGATGTGAAGGATTATCCATTGCTTACTGTTGGATCTTCTTTGCGAGCATGTCCAGTGTTTTCCAGCATTCTCTGCTGGACATAGAGCCACAGGAATAGCCTCTCATTCCTTTTTCTGTGTCACCTTGAAATCACTTAGTTTTCAGAGGACACATTTTTGAAGAATAAGCTAATAAGATATCTTAAGGATGAGATGTAGGTTTGCGGGTTATGTATTTAACTCTATTAACCAAGAGAAGCCTCCGGTTCTGTTAAGAATGGAAAGCTCGACTACTGTCATCACCTTTACATCTGGGAAAGGCAATGAAGTTCTCTCCAGTTAAACATATAGACTGGTCCCGCAGGAGTTTGATCAAGAGTTTGAACATTTATTTGCCAGCTAAATGATAAACCACCCTACTCGCCACTGACTAAGACGGGCCTCCCTCGTGGGGTGTGTATCAAATGCTATGGTTCCCTTGCCAACATCTCCTTACAGTGGTCTAGTCATTTTTTTTTTTTTTAATGTTTTTAAATTTCTGGCTGCGTTGGGTCTTAGTTGCTGCACACGGGCTTTTCTCTAGTTGTGGCAAGCGGGGGCCACTCTTTGCTGTGGTGCACGGGCTTCTCATTGCAGTGGCTTCTCTTGTTGTGGAGCACAGGTTCTAGGCACACGGGCTTCAGTAGTTGTGGCTCGTGGGCTCTAGAGCACAGGCTCAGTAGTTGTGGCGCACGGGCATAGTTGCTCCACAGCATGTGGGATCTTCCCAGACCAGGGCTTGAACCCATGTCCCCTGCATTGGCAGGTGGATTCTTAACCACTGTGCCACCAGAGAAGCCCCTCTAGTCATTCTTTAAATCGTAAATAAGAATCTCTGGAGTGTTTCAAGGCATATAGCAAATCAAATATAGCAGGACTTCAAAAGCAAGAATTTTCCCATTTATTTTTCTACCAATCTTGTGAGCAGGAAATAGCATTTTCTGTCAGTTGACACTAAGCGGTAGCCCTCTGCTGTAAATGCTCCTTCCTTTAGCAGCCAGGCTAAAAAAGCAAGAGGACCAAATAGCTCTAAGGAGCACTTTAAGAATGAGAAAAGTATGACACCTTCATCTCAAGTAATCTGTAGACCAGGAAATGTGAAGATTCTGGAAGCAGTTAAATGGGAGCGAAGAAAAAACTAATTTGAGGGAAAAATTGTCTTCTGGAGTGTGTGACCAGAGTGCTCAGGTTCACATAAATTTCATCCTTGAGTGTCTTGAAGTTTTGTCCCAACTTTTTTCTTTTATTGCTTTACTTAGAGATATAAGAGCTGTGTAGTTTAAGTCCGGAAGCTATTAGAAAAGAAGAGAAATTCTTCTGAGTTGTTACTTGTGCTGATGCAGAAATCCTGAGGGTTGTATTTACACTTGAGAAGCCTTAAATCCTGCTGTCCCCGCCTCATGATTTCCATTGTGCCTTGTCCCTGTGCCCTTTACCTGGTTCCCCAGTGACAGGAGTAAGTACTATGACCAATTCATAGTTATACAGAAATTATGTAAATGAAATAAAATTCTCAGCCACTGTTTGCTGCATACGACTCAGACAACCCTCATTTTTGCAGAGAGGAATCACATTCACCTGAAACATAGGAAGTGTTAACTGAGGCTTTATGTGATTCACAATTAAGTCTCTAAATTTAACCTCTTGTATGTCTAAATAAATGTTATCCTTACTGTCTTGCCTTACTATTGATAGGTCTGCTGTGAATCCACGCTGTTTTGAATCTTAGGAACCCTGCGTCTCCTTCTGCGGCAGTGCAAGATGCTAGGGTATTTTAGTGTGCTCCTTAGTTATTGCTTCTCTCCCCGGCCCCACCCTAATCGCTATCCTTTTTTCTTCTTCTTGATGCGATATATATGCAAACAATTCTTTTTGTAAAGTTTCTGTGAAATTACTGAGTTTGAGAATGATTGAGAATATCTTTAACTCACTTCAGATTTCTGTAAGTCTTACACCGTGTGGACATATCTTACTTTAGAGTTATTTTCCCTCAGCAGAGATATTCTACTGATTTTTAGCATCTGAATTTAATACCTAGATGTGCAACTCTTATTTGTACATTTCTTTCCTCTGTCAATGGGGACTGTTTAGTTTGCTTAGTCTGTTAGTTGTTTGTTCACTTAGTGAACTCTTAATTTTTGATAGATATTTTTCCTCAGTTATGTAGTATTTTCCATTAGCATTTCTTAGAATTGTTAATACCCTTTCACTTTTTCTATTCTTTCTGCTTAAACTCCTATTATAAAGGTCTAGATTTATTCATTGATTCTCTAAATTCTGTAGCTTTTCATTCATATTTTCCATCTGTTCAGTTTTGTGCTGCATTATTAGTAAATTACTCATGTGGCTTTCCAAACTATTTATGTTACAACTGAGCTGTACCTATTTGATTATGCAAACTATCAGTAAATGTTTTTATTTTTTATAAGTTGTATGTACATTTTACAGTATTATGTTGGTATTCCTAAGATAGTAGATGGGGATGTAAAGCAGCCAGTTTAAAATGAGGAATTTAATCAGCAAAGCAATTATTTATAAGGAATTAGCTAGACTGTTTTGTCTTATAAAATTTACTTTTTCAGTCCAAAGTAGTAAGATGTTTTTGTATTGAATAGATACTATTCATATCTTTTGTGTGTGTGTGTGTGTGTGTGTGTGTGTATGTGTATTGAGTATCTTTGAACAGGGGAGAGACTAGTCTATTTTTGGATGTGCCTAGCTTTGCACTCAGTGGGGCCTCTGTGCTGTTATGTGTGTGACACAATATAGTGAAGTTGTTTTGGAGGCCTTGCCTTTTACTATCTCCGTATTCAGAATAGTGGGAAAGAGTGAGGGGTAGGATTCTATGAATTCGAACCATAGCGTGGCGAAATCACATCCAAAGTTGCTAAGAATGGTAGTGTTCGCAGTATTTTGTATATACTAATTGCTAAAAGATGGAAGAGATTTTTCAGGAAAGGGTTATAGTGTAGATGTTTTCTTTTGAATGGTATCAGACAAGATTCAAGTTTGAAGTATTGCATTGAGTAAACTAGGGATTGGAAAATATTTGACATCAACTCACTACCAAATCGACTGAGCCGTGAAACAATTGAGTAAAAATATATACCTTACACAGGTAGTGATAGTAATACTCGATTTTATTTTAACCATCCAAGCATAGATTGAAGTACATTAAGTGGAGGAAATGAGGCTAGGATGATTTCATAGGTCTGGAACAGGATTGCTTTTAGCTTCAATACAGTATGTGCAGCAGCCAACAAGAAATGGAACATGTGATATTAAGGATAATAGTGGTTATGATTAAATAAAAACCACGTTTCAGAAAGTATTGTAGCAGGATCACATTGGACCAAGGAACAAAGTGAAATTCAGCATAGTGCAGATAAAAAATATTATCCTTCTTAGCCGTTTTAAAATTTTATGTATTTTTGGGAAGTGGTGAATTTTTTTTTTTTTTATTGCACTGGTTCAATTAACGAAACAAACCAGAAACCTCAGTTCCACTACTGACACTTGGTAATCCTCTGTGGGTTTCTGTTTGTTTGTTTGTCTGTTGTTTTTTAATAATGGAAGCAGTGATGGTTGAAATTAACTGTAATTAAATGCAGAGCAGGTTAGTATTAGTTGTTTTTTCTTAAGCCAAAGTTTCTATCGCTATAGAGATGTTAGCAAATTTCCATTGCTTGTATTATGAGATTTTAATATACTTTACAGTGATTATGCGAATACCTCATTACTGTATATACATAGGTGTTTAGTTTAGAATCCAGTCTCTTGAAAGGCCATGATTGTATCCCTTTAACTGCTAAGTCTGTGCACATGATGCTTCATTTTGTTAAGCATATTTCCTGCAGAGGCATATATTATACCTAATGGCAGTGTCTGCAGGCACTGAATGACAGAACCAGGAGTTCCTATAGTGCTTTCACTCAACAAACGTTAACTAAACACATACTCTTGACCGGCTTAGTGCTAGGCCCTGTGGGAAGAAAATGAAGAAGATACAGCCTTTTCTCCAGTAGAGCATACACACACATTCAGGTTTTAGTGCTTCTAAGATGGGAAGATTAGTCTGCTGGAGGAATTAGAGAGTTAAAGGATGGCTACTTCTGGTGGAGCTGCATTGAGGTGGGGTAAGGGGGTGGGAAACTTAGGTAGATATAACCGGCAATATTCTAATTATTTGGGTTATCTCCAAAGTGTTCATTATTTGTTAAAATACCTAATTGATAAATTGCATGAAACGATGAACTGGTATCATCAACCGTGATTTACAAAATTTCAATTCTGTGCACCAAATTTCCTCATCAGGAAGCAGGGCATCAGGGATGCAGTAAACATAGAAGGAAAAAGAAGGTATAGCAGCAGTCAATACCAGGAACTATGTAAAATTTCACCTGTGGGTCTAGAATGTCCAAGCTAATTCAGTGGTGGTGTTCTTCTCATTTGTATTACAGGAATATTCACTCTATGAGGGCAGAGTTTTTTGGTGTATTTTTGATTACTGCTGTATCTTTGGTGCTTTGCACATAGTACGTACTCAAAAATATTTCTTGAAGGTTTACACAATATGTCATAAAATTTTTTAGTCTTTATAAGTCAGACATCTTTTTTATTTTCAAAAATTAATACATATTTTCCTAACAAAGAATGCATATTTCTAAAAGAGCAACATTTAGATGGTAAAGATCTTGTTTGGCTTTTAATAGCAGTGTGTTTAAATAGATAATACTGATACTCTAACCCATATTTAATGATAAAGTCCAAAAATGTTCTTGTGGAATACTTTCAAAGCACTCAAAAATAGATTTAATTAAGATTATTGGCAGGCTAAATTTATTAAAACTTTAGGTAAAACACTTAATACTTTATCTGAAGAAGGTAATAGCATAAATTGGAATTAATAGGCTGTTGTAGCTGGGTGAATTTTTAGAAAATATCTAATCCAATTCCTTCATTTCACAAACTAGGAAACTGAAAATGAGGATAGAAATTATAAGTTGTTCAAATTACATGTACTCTTAAGAGGAGAAATAAATTAATTGCTGTTCATAAGTTCTTATGGCTTAGTTCTGAATCTCTAATAAGAGAGGAAATATTTAAACAATATTATTACTATATCAGTTCTAAAATTTTTAATGAGATGAAAATTTTGGGGAAATTAGAGACTTTAAAGCATTTGCTAACATAAAGTAGATTTGATTATCTAACTTTTAGATATATATTTACAATATTTCTTCAAAATGGGGAGGGAGGGAGATGCAAGAGGGAAGAGATATGGGAACATATGTATATGTATAACTGATTCACTTTGTTATAAAGCAGAAACTAATACACCATTGTAAAGCAATTATACTCCAATAAAGATGTAAAAACAAAATTGGTAGTCTAGTATTAAAATGGTTAAAAGATATGATTAAAATTATAAAGTAAAATTTCAGAAAAGCATTGAATAGAACTACATCTATTAAAGAAACTAATTTTGTAATAAAAAATATTCCCACATAGTCTGGATAGTTTCATTGGTAATTCTCCACATACTTAGAGAAGAAATAATACTAATTTTACACAAAGTCTTTCACTCTTTAATGAGGACAGCATAAGTCTCATAACAAACCATGACCAAGTCATTAAAAACAAGTAAAATTATAAACCATTATTTCTCATGAACATAGATGGAAAAATCCATAACAAAATGTTAGCAGATTGAATCCAGCAATGCATAAAATGGTAAAACATCATGACCAAGTGGGATTTATCCTGGAAATGAAAAGGTAATTTAACATTCAAAAATAACTTCTATAGTTTACTATATTTACAGAATAAAAGAGAAAAATGTATGATTATTTCAATAAATGCAGAAAAAGCATTTGACCAAATTTAACACCTATTTATGGTTTAAAAAAGAAACGGTCAGAAAACTGAGTGTAGATGTGTCCTCAATCTTATAAATGGGGTCTATTAAAAACCTATAACTAACATTATTCCAAATGGTGAAATATTAAATGATTTTCCTAAGATTGGGGACAAAGCAAAGAAGCTCACTCTTTTCTCTGTTCTAACTTTTGTGGAGGCTCAAGCCAATACAGTAAGGGGAGAAATAATAATAATAAAAGTTCTGCAGATCGGAAATAAAAAAGTAACAAAAACATGATTGTTTATTTAGAATATCCTAAAGAATCTAAAAAGTAACTTCTAAAATTAGTAAATTTAGCAAGATCATAGTTTAACAGGTAAATATATGAATATCAGTTATATTTTTATACATCAAAAGCAAGCAATGAGAAAATGAAATTTTAAAAAGTCCTTTACAATAATACCAAAGGAAAAACATACTTAGAAAACATTTAACAAAAGACATAGGCCTGTAAACTAAAAACTATAAAACATTGCTGAAAGAAATTATGGAAGCCCTGAGTAAATGGAGAGCTATGTCATGTTCAGGAATTAGAATACTCAATATTGTTAAGATGTCAGTTCTCTCTAAATTCTCTCTAAATTGATTTACAGATTCAACACAATCCCAACCATAATCCCAGCAGGTTTGTTTGTAGAAATTTATAAGATATCTAAAATTTGTTACAAATACAAATGAAATATAAATGACCTGATCTAAAATAGCCAAAACAATTTTGCAACAGAAGTTATAGGACTCATACTACCTGATTTCAAGATTTATTTAAAGGTACAATAATAAAGACAGAGTGGCATTAGCATAAAGATAGACAAATACATCACCTGAATATAATATGAGCCCAGAAATACATACCTACTCATACATGGCCAGTTGATAAGGTTCTAAGGTAATTTCATTGGGAAAAGAACATCTTTTCAAGAAGTAGTTTTGGAACAATTCGATATGTTTATGGGGAAAAATATGAGCTTCAACTCTGCTACACATCATATGCAAAAACTAATTCAAGACGGATGATAAACCTAAATGTAAAAGCTAATTTGAAGCTTCTAGAAGAAAACATAGAAGAATATATTTAAAACCTTTGGGATAGACAGGACACAAAGCCCAAACTATACAGGAACATAATTAATAAAATGAACTTCATCAATTTAAAATGTCTGCTCTTTGAAAGATACCATTAAGAAAAAATGAAAAAATAAGCCACAGACTGGGAGAAAAATACTGTCAGACATGAACTCAGGATATACATCAAAGAAAGGTCTGGTATTTATAATTAACAAAAAATTCCTATAAATCACTAAGAAAAACAAACAGGCAAAAAAAGGGAAGACTTGAACAGATACCTCATAAAAGGAGGAGCTTAATATCATGATTTGAGAAAGGAAAATGATGATAAAATTAGCATTCAAGTGTTGACTTGTAAATGCTTTTGTTTTAATGTAATTTTTTTCCAAATTATACTCTGACTTATCATAAATATTTAAGCCAATGATTTTCAATTCTGGCTACATATTAGAATCACTTGGTAGCCTTGAAAGCACCAATGCTGAGGCTCCATCCCAGACCAGAATCACTGGGGTGAAGATGCTGGGGATATTGGTATTGTTTGGAAGCTTTTGGTGATTGTAATATGTAGTCGGAGTAGAGAACTAGGGCTCTAACTAATACTTATATGATGTATGCTGCTGACTGTAGGATTGAGGGAAGCTTACATAAGCTATGCTGCATTTGTACCATGAAAATCTGATTTACCATTGCCAACTTTATGAAGATATATTGAACATTATACAACAGGAATCTACGGGGAGCAAGTAATACCAACTGTTAACCAGAGAAGGACTGTTGTTTTAAGGATCATATAAAGCCTTTGTGGTGTTGAGGCTGCAGAATTGACAACCAACATCTCATTTAATGGTTTATTTACCTACAGTTCTGATCAGTTTATCTTTCTTACTCTGATGATGTAGACAGCGGGATCCTTTTAAATTTGGATCAGATATGTCGTGCATAGCCTATTACCTGAGTAACCAGTGCTGCCAACTGTGTTTTATTGGAGATTGATGGTGTGAGCCAAACAAAGGTGGCTGGTTGTAACAACAGTAGCAGGAATAAGTTATCGGGCTTAAATTGAGGCTATTCATTTTACAGTTGCAGGATGTCATTTTTCCATATCGCCATTATCAACTCGCCTTTAAGTCCCAGTTATATAATGTCACTGATTCCACCATTTAATACTTTTCTCTCACATGGTAAAACTTCATTGGTGTTATTTAGGTTTGGTGTTCCAACGATAATTTTGCCATGAAAGCTCTTCACGTTTTCTTTCTACCCTGTTGCATGAGTTTTTTCTCCCTTCTGTGTTTTTATTTCCCTAAAGATTTTTAATGAATTCTCTCTTATCCTCTTCACTACCTTTGCATTACTTTTTTCTTTAGTTAAGGATGCCACTTATGGTTAAAAATTGTATTTGAGCTGAGTTCCTGCCCCTCCCTTCGTCCGTCTTGTCCTCCCTCCTTTCTTTCTTCTCTCCATCCCTGGGTATATTATCAAGAACTCCTTTATGAGAATCATTCAAGGAGTGGTAAGTGTTTCACCTTAGAATGGAAACCAGTAGTTTTAAAGACAATCAGTGTCAGAAATACAATAGGCAGAAGACACTGCAGTAAACTACATACCTAGAAATTAAACTTGGTGAATACGGTATGTGGAAGCCTACCCAACCTTCTTTGCAGGTGAAATGAAGGAAGAATGGGGATGGCAGGTGGAGGTGGAGAGTAAGTCGCATCTGAATTTGCATATTCGCCAAATGTTACTTTATAAATCACCAGGGAGGACTGCATCTCCCTTCAATTAGATGCTGTACTCTATACCTTATTTATAAAGGCCTTTACATTCCTAGATTCCTTATATATACACTAAAAGAGTTGGAGTCGATTCCCTTCCAGCTCTAGCATTTTGTAATTCTACAATGAGCAGTGCCTTTTTTTTTTTTTTTAAGAATTTATTTTTTGGAGCAGTTTTAGGTTCATAACAAAATTGAGAGGAAGATAAATATACCCCTGCCCCAGCCTCCCACATTATGATCACGCCCCTCCCCCATGCCAGATGGTACATTTGTTACAATCGATGAACCTGCATGGATGCAACATCACCACCCAGAATCCACGGTTTACATTAGGGTTCACTCTTGGTGTTGTACATTATGTGTGTTTGGACAAATGTATAACGACATGTATCCATCCTTATAGTATCATAGAGTGTAGTTTCACTGCCCTAAAAATCCTCTGTGCTCCACCTGGTCTCCCTCCCCCATCCCAACCCCTGGCAACCACTGATCTTTTTTTACTGTCTCCATAGTTCCAGCAGTGCCTTATTTTGACCAGAATTTATAGGGTACTCTCTTAACGCACGTTTACTACAAACGCACGTTTACTACAACTATGATTCAATTCTGAGTAATTTCTAATCATAGGAGAAACAACTGTTCAAAAAAGGAGCTCCAAAGGAAGTCAGTATGTGGGGTCCAAACCAGAGAGCATTCTGGAAAGCAGGAAGTTTCCAAAGAATGGGAAGGAGGCCTAAACAGTTCCCACAGTTTGACAATACGCTTGCCCAGCTTTTATCCTGGTTAGCTCCTACATATCTTTTGATTCAGGGCCTGCCTTAGCTCCAGAGCCTAGGTTAGGAACCACTCCTCTGTAACACATGGTATTACAATAATAATTTCTGTGTACTTTTGTGACTGCTCCACTGAATGGGATTAGGGATCATTTTTCAGTGCTGAAACACCAGCATGTAGTATACTATGAAACACATTGTAAATGCAAAATAATTTTATTTTTAAAGCACATGCATGAGTATCCAGGTATTCTGTCTGGCGGTAGAACTGTCCACAGTTCCCTTCTGCTGGTGGCCACTTCAGTACTAGTGAACCAAGCACTTCATAGCCTTTTGCAATATAAGCCTTCAGTCACTGACGCTGGCAAAGTTTTTCTTAACATTTTTCTAATGTAAACCTCTCAGGTTTCAAGTTTCATGATTAAAGTTTTACATTTTATGGCTAAAGTTTTTATTGTGCATTTTGAAATGTAGTATAACATTAACTATAACACTTTTTAACATAGATATCATACTTTCAAAATGCACAATATTTATGTATACATCCTTACATATATGTTAAATATAGAGCTATGGTTAGTAAGGATTGGTGTCAAGAGGACCAGCTGTTGGGTAACCAGCTATTGGGACTCTAGCAAACCTTTCCGTTTTAGTTTTGAAATAGTAGCCACAAAATCTGATCCCTTTGAAAATGGGAAGTGGTGCACCTTGAATGAGAGAATGAATCTGGACGAATTTGAAAACTATGAAGACCATACCATGTTGGTAAAATGGAGCTGATTATCTTTTCCAGATCCTTAGAGATCTGGAACAGAACTAGAAAGCATCTCCCTCCCTGGATGGTGCAAACACACGCTCGATAAGCTTGTTGACTGACACACTGCAGTTTTCCTCGAAGAAGCTAACATATGTGGTGAACACGTGTGCTCAGGGGATACCCTGGGGGTCCTATGGCAGCCTTGGGCACTTTAAATTCTAGACTTTTACTTTTGAAACCCTCTCTGGACCCCCACCCATTCATCCCCTCATACACACTCCTATATTCTCTGATTTACTTGTCAGAACTCATTATCCAGTTAGCTGCCCAATCTAGAAACCTCTGATTTGTGTTTCCTCCCTCTCCATAGGCTGCCAGTCACCTGGTTTCTCCAAAATATCTGTCTTTATTATCTCGCCCTCGCCATGCTCACTACCTCTGCCCTCTGGCCAGCCCCCTGCATCTCTTTCCTGTACTGTTGCCATAGCCCCTGCTCAGCATTTCTCTAAGCACCTGGCTTTTCCTTTCTCTCATCTAAACCATCATCTGTGCTTCACCTCTCCCCCAGGTATAAAACCTCCATCTTACTAGTTTCTGTGGGCTAAAAGTCCATTCTTCTCTATCTGGACCAGAAGTTCCCAAAGAAGGTAATCGGTCCCCTTTTCCTTTTTCAGCCCAGTCTTCATGCAGACCGTCAGCACTGTCCTCAGTATCATCATCATCATTCCCCACCCGCGCCCCTACCACAGTAACAATTTACCGTATGCCGAGCACTGCTGAGGACCAGAGTCATCTCGTGTCTTTTTTTGGCCACAGACAAGGGCAGTGGCAGTGTGGCGGAGGAAATTGAGGCTTGGGGAAGCTCAGTAAAAGCTGGGAAACAGAACCCCAATATAGGGCCACTAAGACCCCCGAGCCAGAGCTTTAAACCCCTGCTTCATTGCCATTTTCCCCAAAAAAGCAGGCACTCTTTCCCCACACTGTCCACCCATGGTGTTCCTTCTGCCCCAAATGCTTCCTCTCCTCTACCTGTCAACTTCCAACTCATCCCTATAATATACTGCCCAAATTCCACCTTCCTCATGGCAGAGTTGTTGTGAAAGATTCCAAAGGCCGCACTGCTAGGAAAAAACATAACTGAGATTATGAGACGACATAATTACAGCTTTCCATTCGTCTAAATAGTGACTTTGATGGACACCACTAGCACAGGTTCGAAAATCTACTCAAGACAATTTGTTGACTACCATAGTATTCCACTTGGCAGCCTCATCTCAGGCTTCTTGGAGGATGACCATTAAAGGGTTCTATCAGGCCATTTCCCACATTTTCCATCATGCAAACACAGTAATGTTTGGAAGGAGGACTGTTGATAAACTTTCATTTATATTCTTGGGAACATATTCTGGGTAAAGCAAATAACCTGTTTCTTAGGTCTGTTCTTGCCTCTCTTATTTGTCTTGCAGGCTGCAGCTGTTAAGGCAAAGCAGGTTGGTTCCCTACTATGAGACTCTAAGCCTTTAGAGGCTTTTGCTAATTGACATAGTCTAGATTGAAATAGATGCACAGTGGGAAATCCAGTTATCTCTTCTTCAGGAGAACCCTAGCACTGTTGTTCCTTAGAAGATGCTAATAAAATTCAGCTAGGTTTTGAGAGCTCTCTGGGTGCCTGGGCAGGCCATTTGAAGATTGCATTGCTCCCTCTTAAGAGAGTTCTTTAGTGTAAGATGAAAATTCGGCTTCCCAAACCTAGTTGATTAGATTGGTACACATGATGGCATTAATTTTATGGTGGGAAGTCAAATAGAAAACTGTGGAATAAAACCACACAAAACAGCAGTATAAATAATGTTTTTGTTTGTTTGTTTGTTTTTGTGGTACGCGGGCCTCTCACTGTTGTGGCCTCTCCCGTTGCGGAGCACAGGCTCCGGACGTGTAGGCTCAGCGGCCACGGCTCACGGCCCCAGCCGCTCCGCAGCATGTGGGGTCTTCCCGGACCGGGGCACGAACCCGTGTCCCCTGAATCGGCAGGCGGACTCTCAACCACTGCGCTACCAGGGAAGCCCAAATAATGGTTTTTAATTGAGGGTGAGCAGCAGAAGAACTTGGGAACGTGCTTTCAAAATACATACCAACAAAGCCATCTCCCATTGTCTCCAGACTCTGACTCAGTACACCTGGGGTATTGCCACATACTGAATTTTTTTTTTTTTTACAAAAGCTTTTTGAGTAATTCTGATGTATTGTTCTGAACTATAAACAGGAGTGATAGTCTCAAACCATGTTACTAGCCTTACACAGCCATAAGATTTCATCCTCTAATATCAGAATCTAGTATAATATCACTGAGATGCAAATTCAAATTTCTAGTGTGACCCAGGAGCTTAAATCCTACTGTAAAGTGTTCTTCGACTTCTGGAATTGTATAAGACCTTGGCCAATGTTTATTTTAATGGTGTTTCAGACTAGTTTTAGAAAATGAAACCTTCCCCCCGCCCCTAATAACTATATAGCCCTAACTATATAATAGATGAATGAAGAGACCGGCTGAATGAAGTGAGGGCTGCATAATTGCCTCCTGTTTCCTCCAGGCCTTGAAAGACCTTCTTGATTCCCTTAGGGTGCCACAGTTTGAACCACCGGCAGTCTACCTGTCCCATTTCACAGGTAAGGAAACTGAGGCTTAGTGAAACAACTTACCTTGGGAACCAGTGTTAGAACATGAGAGCCCTCACTGTCATTCTAATACACTTTACATTATTACTTTTCTTGACTCCTGCCAAGAGAGGGCATTGAAAGATATAGTAGGCTGCCGTTGTCCTTACTAACATTTTTATCGACAGCATGCCATTGATAAACTCAAATTTATGCTTGCTAAAATAAATGGAAAAATGTATGTAAAGTTAAATTAGATTTCTTAGCCTATTAAAGGAATCATTTGATTTTGTCAGTTGGGAAAAATACTATAAAATCGGATGTGATATTAATTAAGTCGAGTAATATAATGAAGCTGCGGGGCTTCCCTGGTGGCGCAGTGGTTGAGAGTCCGCCTGCCGATGCAGGGGACATGGGTTCGTGCCCCGGTCCGGGAAGACCCCACATGCCGTGGAGCGGCTGAGCCCGTGAGCCATGGCCACTGAGCCTGCACGTCCAGAGCCTGTGCTCCGCAACGGGAGAGGCCACAGAAGTGAGAGGCCCGCGTACCAAAAAAATAAAATAAAATAAAATAAAAATGTATATATATATAAAATGAAGCTGCAAAATCATAAAATTGGATCTGGATAGGGCCCTGTAGTAGAGGTGATATGTTATCTCATTATGTGAAATCTTGTGGGCGTTTCTCTCGTATACATTCCACTAAAAAATGTTAAAATTAGTTGAGTCCCCTTCCCTTCAGTCAAAGAAAGACTAATAGGCATTACCAAAGAAAATTATGAAGGTAAAGAAAAGCAAACCATGTAACTCAATGTTTTCTCCTTACTTTAGCAACTACTAGGTTTACCTTGAAAACTTCCAAAGAGGCTGATTCAGTTTGTTACTAAACTTGCACGTTTCATTTTTCAGTACACCTTTTTACTAGTTAAACCATAGAATGTGTTGATTTGCATGCATTTAATTTATAAACCATATAATACTGTAGGCATATTTTATTTGGAAAAGGAAAAAAAAAGATAGCATAAATGTCCACTGCCAACCCTACTCCCAAAAGCTAATAATGCCTTATTTTTTTGCAGCTGGCAGAATACAGAATATTACATTTCAAAATTCAGTTTTCTTTATTTCATGATAGTATTGAAGCATATTTGAAAGGAACATATGTAACTTAATAGGATACCACCCATTGCATCACCAGTGGCATTTCCTAAAGAGCAAAACTTGAATAAAAATGTAAAACAAATATTGAACATTTTTGAATAGCAGGTGACATTGGGTGGAAAGATAGCTTTCCTGTCAGCAGCATTAAGTATAATTTTTTAAGGAAACGTTCTAGATGGAGGAGACTGAGGCTTTAGAATACTAAATCCTGCATTTATTGGGAGATGCACGATGATGAGATAAATAGATACCACAAAATAAAGGGAGAGTGGACTTGGTGCTATGTAATTCACACAGGATAGAATAACCTTTACCTGGTAGGATTTAAGATAGCCTTGCAACCACTGAAGGCTTCTGTGCAGTCTGAGGGAGGGATCTGGCCTTAAATCATCAAACAAATTAAAAATAGCAAAATGTTTTGTTAAGACAAACCATCTGTTCCAAAGCATCAGAAGGAGACTGGGGAAATCTCCAGTAAGCCTCCTGCATTTCGGAGCAGAAGACTCACAAGGAGTTCATGCTCCTTGGGGTCTCACTCAGGCTCATTATTGATCCCAACCTCGCCAGACTTGAAGACGATACCTGGGGATTAAAAAGTGAAAACATCTGAGGTCAACATTCTATCCAGGTACCCAGGATTTCAGTGCACAGTAACAAGGAAAAATGCACACTGACCCTGCAGCTGTGGCTCTCCATGCTGGCTGCACAGCAGAATTGCCTGGGGACCTTTGAAAGAAATCCCAGTGCCTGGGCCGCATCTTGGGTCATTTAAATCAAGGTCCCTGGGGCATGAAACACAGGCATTAGAAGGATTTGTTGAAAACCCCTGCAGGTGATTTAACATGCAGCCAGCCTTGAGAACTTCTGTTCTGTAGTAAGAAGACAATAGCAATAGAAACGAGGAGAGTCATCTCCTTGATAAAAACCATACACTGATATTTGGCAAATTTGACTTCTGTGAATACAACAGAAGGACAGGGAGGTCTTGTCCCTTAAAGGCGAATGCATCTGTTTCTTTTATGGACAAAATAATTTCCTAGAGTGTAAATTATCTTTTTTAAAAATTCTGGCAGAGGCATTTCCAAGAATATATCAGCTTTTGGCTGGCAAGAAGAAGTCACAGTCTGGTTATAGAGAGAGCCAGTATGTTATATAAGAAGAACATCTTGTCATAGACTTAATTCTGTGATTCTGGTGTGCCCATGAATATTTTTGATGGGGAAGACAAGTCTTAGGTTATTTTTTTCCCTGCATATAAGCATGGGATATGAGGAATTTGAGATTTTGTCTATGTTAAGCATTCCAGTTCTGTTTACAAGTCAGAGAAAAAAATTCGGATGTATACACCTTAATAGTTTCATTCAGTAGAAAGCAGAGAAAAATAAAAATGTCAATGAACCAACCACTGATGGGACCCAGGTGATTTTCAGAGACTTGGTGCCGTTTTATGACTTCAGTGTCAGTTTGAGTAACTGACATGTCTGTAGGAAACGACTACCTCAAGACGAGAGGAGCCACAGTCAAGAGCGTTTGCTCTAGATTGTGTGAATTAATCAGCTTGTTCATGCTACCTTGAGTGGGGCCAACCAAATGCTTCAAGGCCTAACAGAGCGCAGCATGAATGTCTCATGCATGAATAGGGCCCTTAAATGGGAAAGTCTAGGTGGTTGTACAGTGAACTAGAGTTGCATGGTGGCTGTAGGAAATTTGCTTACTTACAAAAGGACCCTAGTCAGAAACCAGGGGTAGGAGAAGCAAAGACCAGCCACCTACAGGAAAAGGCAATTGCCAGATGAGTTATCAAGAGAACAACCCCATGAAAAGAGAATGACCCCATTCTGAGAGGGACGTCAGCCATATTAAGGAGAGACCAGGGCAGAAGCCCAGGCCACTGTGGAGGAGAAAGGGTAAAGTAACAGCTACGTAAGGTCCCAGGACCGAATGAATCATTGCTACGCTTCATTGCTAGCCTCCAAGCCCCAATAGAAGGTGAGACTAAGGCTGTTCAAATACTGGCCATTCCAGCTGGGATTTATCCTGGGGACTGGAGCTAGACCAGTGTGCAGGTGGGGCTACATAGTTGATTCAAGTTTGGGGGTGGAGGGGCTACAGAGATGTAGAAGAAATGAGGTAAGAGGTGATGTGGTTGCCCCCAGTGTACATGATCCTGATCTTGCCACTTACAGAAATCGCCAACAGTGGTCACCACCCTTCTTTAAAGAAAATGAGCTCATTCTCACCTGTCAAAATGATTTGCTTCTTTCCTCTCCTATTCTCTTCATTGCTCATGGAGATTAAACACTGGGTATATTGGAAGAAGGTTCTCTTTAAAGTTTTCAGACTTTGACCTAGGCTCCAGGTGGAGGCTGTCAATTGGAGTACACAGCAGCATTATCTTCGGACCTTTTCCAAACCAAGCATACCACTACCTTCTCTTTCTCTCCATATTTTGCTGGAAATTCTGATTATGTCCTCTCCCTCCATCCCTCAGCCCCCCCTACCTAGGTTCTGGACAAAATGCAGAAATCTTCCTTATTTGAGATCCTTCTTCCATATCATTCATGACACTTGTAATTCTGTATTTAATGTATTCTCTGCTAGGCAGAGTAGCATGCCATGCTACTGATTTCTGTGAGGGATGAATCCATGTCTGAAGTAGAGGAAGCATTTGGTCAATATCCACATGAAGGAGTGAGTGAATCCACTTATCTATCCATTTTTAATTCAACACATTCATTGATCTTCCTTCCTGCTTTAACAACCACAACATAAACATTTCAAGTCATTTTCTTTTTTTAAATTATGTTCCCTGTTGCCCATCATTCTCATTTTATATGGCTCTAGATGTAGAAGGATGGAACGGGTCTATATTTGCTCTGAAATATACTATGAAACTTGCTTCGAGACAAAATTTCTCACCTCTGTCACCTCGAATTATTGAAGGGAGAGGAATGTGGATACTACGGGAAGGAATCTGGTTTGTTGGCTTCCCAAAGATGGAGGTTATACCCTTGGTTGTATCATCCTCCACCATCTAGTTTTATTGTATGAGAGAAATTCTGTCTCCTCGGAACACAGCAGTACTATATGGATGAGTGAATGCACTGGATAACAGTACATTTATGTGGCAATTTTAATTATAGTTCCATGGTTACTATATCGTGATTATTTTTTGACTTTGTGAGCTCCCTGGAACTTGTTTTTTGTTCCTTTATTATAGCTTATTTATTATTCAGAAACTCTTATATAACAGCTTTGTGCTTTGATAAGACTTAGAATTACCTTATAATACTGAATGTTAGGCCTAATAAATCAGTTGATGAAGAACACTTGCATGAATCATGGGAATAACTGATGAAAGAATAATGAATGCTCTTACACCCACTGCTGGCTGCTTTAATGGTAGCTTTCATTAAGCAGGTGTAATTTTGCTAAAGCTCAGTCTGGGTTAACCTGAGCCAATAGATTTTTATGGCAAATGTGAGCTGTCAGTGTTTCTTGTTTTTAGAGGATCAATAATGTATGACCATTGTCCTCCTGACTACTGTTACATTTTTTGGTTCTTTGTCTGTGGAAACTTAATTCTCATTCCCCCCTTCAATCCCAGTGTTTGTGCTTTGTTTTCCATCCTGTGGTAAATGGACTGTAACTTCTGTAAGGGAAGCAGGATGTCTGCGGTGTCTGAACTTTTGCTCTCTGGCACCTAGAGCAAAGCCTAAGGGAAGGAAAGCCTGTGATAAATACCTGTTGAATTGAATTAAATACCACTGAATGATGCAATTTTACCACCCCTCTTTGAATGAGGTAAGGATGAATCTGATTAGGAAGTGCACATTTTTAAAGTGACTAAATATTGACCCTCTCCTACTGCCTCTTTAGACTTGACTTTTTAGTTCCTGGGGCGCTCCAGAGTCTTCATCAGTTCTATGGAAGGAATGCTCTTCTGTGGCACTTGCACTGTCCAGGCAGACCACTGTTGTTACTTTTCTGTAACCTTCTTATTCCTTCCTCCCAGGCCCCACAAGTAAACTAGACCAGAAATATTTCTTCTTTCCTGTTCTGCAAATTCTTCCTTCACATTACTTCTGTAAGCCTTTAGCAAGACTTTATCTAATCTGGGAAGTTTTCTCTCAGGGACAGAAGGGTTGGGTGCATGGAAGAATCTGAAAAATGGTCACACGAAAAAAAAAATCATAATAATAAAAAATAAATACATTCCCCAAATACGGTGCTCTTTCACTTTAGGGATATATACTTTTTTTTTTTTTTTCTCCAGCTTGCTGATTTGCTGCTTTCATCTCTTTTGTTTAGAATGTAAGCCCACTGGGTAATCCATTATACCTCACACTGCTTCAGGTGATCTGATGGTCAACTCATGGTAAAAACAGTACAGTCTCACTTGTCATGCATTTAGTAGTATTCATGGTAGGAAAGGTCAGAGTTAACAGAGTCATAGATTTTAATTTTTGAAACTTATCTTGAGATGCATCATTGCTATTTTAAAGTTGAATTATTTTTAAAATCAAGTAAGATATAATTAAAGTTACTTGGTCAGTAAACATTTTTAAGTAGCTACTCTGTCTTAGACAAATTTAGTTTTTTGGAAGACAGCCTGAAATAGCACGAAAGAACATTAAAACTTAAGATAATAACAGAGAGAGTATTTTAATACATTTATTTGACTCAATGTATTATTGTTTATGTTAATTCAACAAAAATCAGCCATACCAAAAACAATTTATAACCCATATGATAGCGAAGGATAAACCATAATACACTCCCCTTTAGAATGAACACTTCTGAAAAATCCACACATTTCTGGGCTGAAAATGAGCCATTAATAAATATTTCTGTTGTTGGTTTTTGATGTTTTGTTTGTTTTATAATCATATCTGTGATCTGGTAGAAGAACCAAGGTTCATTAAAACAGATTTGGGCAAGACCAAGATGTTCAAGGGCAGGGAGAGTTTTATGCTAAGAATGGGGATTTGGGGATTGGAGGCAGCATGGCTCTGGTTTCACACTGTGCTTCTCTCCTAACAGAAACACAACATGAAACAAAGACATGGTAGAACACAAAACAACCAAACATCAGTCTACATAGCCTTTAACTTCTTTTCTTAAAAATAAATGCAATTGAACAAGACTTTTTTAAAAAAGTAAATGATTTTGAAAATGATTTAACTTTCTACATTCCTCTTTTCAAAGTTAGGAATTATTCTCTCTCTCTCAGTAAAGATGTCCTGCTTTCAATGAGACACACATCCACTGTGTAATATTTTGGAGGTCATCTCAAAAAATCTTTCAACATAATGTATTTTTTTCAACTGCAGGCCTACATATGTCACTCTTAATACTCATTACATAGAGCAGGAACTTAAGGCCATAAGTGGACCAGACATGCCTCATGTTTTAGAGCCTTTATCCACTTGTCTGACTTTGCTCTAAATTATTCTAAATTGGACATGGAGTGAACAATATTGTCCTTTATCATTATATTTAAATATAATAATTTACTTTTTATAGCTTATGATACAGCTAAATTTCCCCCTCCTTTACCGGAGCTAGCTTGTTAAATTAGAGGCAGATATGGATAACATTCCAGAGACATCACAAATTTGTTAGAATTCTTATCTAAAATAAGCCATTTTGCATATTCAGTTTAGCTGTGAAACTAATCCAAAGTGAACATCAAAATAAATTGCTGCCGTAGTGTGTACCTTTTAACAATAAATCCTTCATCTGCCCCTGAATTGTAAAGATTTCTGATGAGATTGTATCCGACAAAAATTTGGGATCAGGAAAAAGTTTAAAACTAACCATTCCTTCTACTGATTTAAACACTCATAGTTTCAGGTCAGACACGCTTTGTTTTCTCTATCTGTGCAGAATAGATTTGGCAGTCCTACTAAATTTCATTTGTCATTACAAAAGCCAGATTATCCCAAAGTAATCATTGCATTTAGTTCCGGAAAAAAACTGCCATAACCAGACTTTTCATTTCACAAGATGTGCTCTGCTGTATTTCTGAAACAGTATAGATAATTGTAGCAACAGAGTTTTTTTATATGTTACTCCAGATGTGTACATGATATTTTGATACTGCAGCTTTGACGCGGCCTATTGAAGAAAGAACTTTTTTTTTTTTTTTTTTTTAATTTTGGGGATGCTTTGAAGTGGTCTTTTTGCTAGAAGCAATTTGATGTGAGGACATTTTTATATGTTATACATTTTTTTAAAAAAACCCATTATTTTCAGCATTTCATTACAAAGTGCAGTATAGATATTTTCCCTCCAACTCCGAGACACACATCACCAAATACTTCTTACTCCCCAACCATGGAACTTGAGAATGGAAGTGGTTTAGGGGTGGAGAAAGCTCCCAGAGGGCAGAACTGCAAACCAAGAGGATTATTCCCAGGCATTGAAACCTAATGGATTTTACCCAGTTGGATGTGACAGTGCTTAGGACCAGTGATTCCTTTCTTTCTTCCATTTTCTTCCTTTTGGAATGGGAATGTCTATAAATGTTATCCTATGCTGTACCACGATTATATTTGGGGAGCAGATCATTTATTCTCTAATTTCACAAGTCCTTAGATAGAGTAGAATTTTGCCCCAGAATGGCTCATACCCAGAGTTTCATCCACACCTGATTTAGATGATGAGGTTTGGGACTTTTGAGCTGATGATATTTAGATGAACTTTCACTTTGAGTTGGTGCTGTAATGAGTTGAGACTCTGGGGGATATTGGGGTGGGATGAATGTATCTTGTATGTGGGATGGATGTGAATCTTTGCGGCCCAGTAGGGGATGTGAATACTGACAGATATGCCCCTGTCCTAGTCCCTGAAACTTGTGACGGTTAGTTTATAAGGCAAAAAGAACTTCTGGAAGTAATCACATTAAGGATTTTGAGATTGAGAGATTATCCTAGATTATCTGGGTGGGTCTGATGTAATCACAGGACACAAGATGAGTCAGAGTCAGAGGAGAAAGTGATGTGGTAGTTGTGGCAGAAATTGGAATCATGTTTTTTTGGGGGGATTACAAGTCAATTTATTTATTTTAATAGATCTTTATTGGAGTATAATTGTTTCACAATGCTGTGTTAGTTTCTGTTGTACAACAAAGTGAATCAGCCATATGCATTTTTGAAGATGGAGGAAGAGGCTACAAGCCAAGGAATACAAGTGGCAACAAGAAGCTGGAAAAAAACAAGGAGACCAGTTACCCGCTAGAGCCTCCAAAAGGAAGCCCTGCTGACAGCTTAACTTCAGCCCAGTGAAACTGATTTCAGACTTGTGACCTCCAGAATTCAAAGATAATAAATTCATGTTGTTTTAAGCCTCTCAGTTTATGGTAATTTGATACAACAGCAATGAGAAACTAACACAGAGGATCCATATGAAACTGCTTTATAACAATTTATTCTGAGAGAAAACTGATGATTCCTTGGATATTCATTTTATACTTTCTGGAAAAAATAAAATACAGACAATAAAACTCTACGTAACAGGGGTGGGAGCTGGAGATGAAGTAAGGTCAGGAACATCCACTGCACACATTACTGGGTAATAAAGAAGAGAAATTTTATGCTTTGACAAGGCTGTTTCAACTAGTATCCAAAAAACTGCATTAAAACCCATTTTTGTATTGGTTTTCCTGGATGTTTTCTCTCCTGTGTCACTCACCCCCACTCCAGAGCATTTCAAGTTGGACCTGCAGAGACCCTTTTGAAGGTTAAATGGAGTTCAAGGGCTTCAACTCTTAGTTTCACTGGGGAGACAAAAGATACCCTAATTAATGGCTTTTATGAAGACTTGGCTTTTACTGGAAATAAAACCAAATAATTCCTCTGAAGAGTTTATAATTAAGTGCTACCTAGCATAATTTGATTTGAATTTCTCAAATCAAATGGAAACAGAGTTGATTATTATGAATCCAAAAGCTTCTTCATCTGAAGATTAGTCATGCTAAAAGCCAATATACCATTTATAAATTTTATTCTGCAGAACATTTCCTGTTTTGCTGTACTCTGTGTGTTGGAATGCTTATTAAGTGGAATATGAGTCTTTGGAGGAACAAAGTACTTACTTCATTAAGAAGACCAAAGCTTTTACTACCTGGACGTCTCAGAAAAATAAGTTGTTTCAGACTGAAACATTTTTTTTGGATAGAATTTTTCCTTTTAATCAAAAAGCCATATATATGTACCTAATGTTATATATATTTGCATTCTTGTTTTTTGATTTTAGCACTTTGTAAGGAAACTCTTACAATATATAAATCATACTTATTTGTGATTTTTAAGTAACATATGAAATATAAATGAACTTTTCCTCAATGATACTGTATTAGCAATAAGGCACTATTGTCCTGGACCAAAGCTCAAGAACACAAGAATAAGCTTGTTGAGATGTGTAAAACATGAGTGTACCTGAGGTCCAGGACATGCCCAAGGAGGGTCACAGGAATGGCTGTGACCTGTCTAAAAAGCAGTGCAAAAAAGGGTGATATCATTACTTACATGATTTAGTATGTATGAACAAAAAGGAAAAATATAACTTATCTTGTTACTTCAAAGTCACGAAATTCCTGCAGAAGGTTTTCATAAAAATGGCACGTTCTGATGCAGTCAGCAAAGACCTCAACAGCATCCTTAGGGTTATTACTACAATGACTTTTTTAGGTTCTTTTCAAATAAACAGCCTTCATATTGGCTATATTGGCTAATGGTGTAAAGCCAAAGTAAAGTTTGAATAAAATAATGTTCTTAATCCGAATCTGCCAGGTCTTCAAATTCAGTACTTCCTAAAAGGAATTGTACCCCTTTAAAGGCGATATGATGTTTAGACTAAGATCTCTATTTGTTGCAGTCCTAGGTGAAATCTGATTTTTGATTTATTAATCACCTTTTATTTAGATTGAAGATTTTTACTTCCTTATTTCTTTTCATGTCTTTCTCTTCCTTCTCTTCCTTTTTTCCTTCTTTTATCCTCCTTCCTTCCCATCCTCCCTTTTCCTTTTCTTCCTACTTTGTCCTTCCCTTCTCTCCTTCCCTCCCTTCATCCTTTTTTTCCTTTCTTCCATCCCTCCTTCCTTTTGCTCTACTTAACCCGTCAAAGTTGAATCTAAAACGCGAAGCCTATTTTCTGGGACAAATATGGAGAAAACTTTAAAAATAATTCTCAAGTTATTGAAGAGGAAAACATTTTTCTTCTTAACTCAGAAGGCACTGTATTGAAATGTCATTACTATACTCTGAAAACCTCTTAGAACATCTTATTCTCACTGGCTCCCTGATTATACTGACCAACCCTCGATGCAAACAGATTCTTGGACGGTTAAGAAAGGGAATGGAAGAGAATGAAGGGGGAGTGATCATTTTCTACTCAAATATTCCATATTGCATATGTAACAAGTGAATTATTAAGAAATGATGTGCTGTATTTTCTTGATATTATAGATTTGCCACCTAAAAAATGAAAAGTTGTTTTCCCCTGCATGCCTTTGTGTTCTCAGTTTCTGGGTTTTGTTGTCCCATGGGTGGATGGAATTTACCCTCATTCTATCCAGGAACATCTTCATCAATTAAAGACAGCAGATCAATAAGCAAAATATTCTCTCCCCCATTCTTCAGGGAGGGTAATCCTTGTTCTGCCACAATCTAAGAAAAAAGACAAGAGACTCTGAGATTGGACTTCTTATTAAACTGGTTGAATGGATTCAGACCTAGCTTTGATTTGCAAAGTAATGTGACATTTCTTGCACCTCGAGTGTTATGGAGCAATTAATCTTTATTGCCCATGCAAAATAATAACAGGGAATCTTTTGATATACTCCTGTGTTTGCAATCTAATCCACTAGTTTATAACTATAAATAGTGTGTTTTATTTACTAATTTGAAAAAAGTTTGTGGTTCAGTCTTTGAGGATATAATCAAAGTGAGTTCAAGTTAGTAGTTATGCAGTTGAATGGATCAGGTTCCAAGTAATGACCAAAAAGCCTTAGATCTTCAATCTGTTAGTCCAGACTTGGCACTTACAAATTCCATTAGGTAATGAGAGAAACATTTGATTTTATTTTGCCTTTCTAGTCTCTCTCTTCTCTCTCCCTTCTTCCTTCCTCCATCTATTGCCAGGGCTGTACCTCTCTATCTCTACCTCTGTCTTCGTTTCAATCTCTATCTCTCTATTATTCCCCAACTCTTAAAAAATAATAATAGTTAATAGCTAATCTTTACTGAGTATTTAATATGTTCCAGGTATAAATCTACATGAATTTAGATTTGAAGGAATGATAAAATGGAGAACAAAGCGATTGTTGTACATTGAAGTGTTATGAAAAGTAAACTTCATATACATTTTAAAGTATTAACCATTCATGAGAGGAATACCCACTAAGGATACTCATGAGAGAAATGTCCACTAAGGTTATGGGTCTGATTAAATTAACTGGTCAGAATATCATTTACTCAGTTCACTCGTTTAATTTATCCCTCCCTCTCTTCATTCGTCAAGCATATCTTAGGTGCCTACCATATCAAGATTTATACTAATGGTTGTAGCTACAAAACAAAGGGAACTTAGTTTTCATCCACCATGACCTGTGTCCGCTAGTGGGTTTTGCACTTCCATGCTGGAACTCTGCCTCAGAGATCTGTGTTCTAATGCCAAAGTGACATCTGCCAGCACAGACCTTCATATGCTAAGGCTTTAGTGAGTGCAATCAATCAACAGGATTCACAGCTCCCCATAATTTTGAGCTACTCTAGATGTGGCAAACTGCCACGGCCATGTCAGGCAGAAATATCTTTATAGCCATTAAAGGGCAGACTTCTCATTTAATTGAGATGGCTTGGGTGGGTATGGTGCAGGTGGCCTCATTAGGGGAGTTACAGGATGCAGGCAGCCACAGCCCTCTGAAATTCTAGAAACACATGGGCCAGCAGGAACAGCACACACTAATAATTGAGCTGAAAGCCCCCCAACGGGAATCATCTTCAAAACAAGCAACAGGTGACTCTTAGAATGTATCAAATGTCTTCTGTTATTTAGAGGTCAGAATAGTTGTTAATTTATAGAAAGGATAGAAACAAATTGGATAAAACAAAGTTTAAACACCTTTTATTCCTCTAAAGTTTAAATAATGTAGTAGCACCTGTGCTGTATTTCTACCATCAAGGCCAGATGGCTCATACACATTCTCTTTCTTTCTCTCTTTCATTCTATTTTTCTTTTACTTTCAACTGTTTAAAATTGTGATATAGTTGTTTCATATTTTAACATTCACTGTTTTGCTTTCAGTTTTTCCTGAGATTTTTTATTGCCTTTATTTTTGCTGGTTCAGAGAAACAATATATTCCTTTATTCTTCAAAATTATTCATTTTTTCAATTATGTAAGGAATTCTCTTTCCTCCCAGTGAGATCCCTCCCATAGTTTTTGATCTACCGCTTTACTATGAATTATTTGTTTTCTAGACGTGCTTCATAGTTGTCATTATGGGATTTCTTTTAGATGTACTTCTGTGTGAGAGGCGCTGTTTTCTGGGATTTTATGCCTTTTTCTATCTTGTTTGGCTCTCATTTTGCTAGAACATATACTCAGGTTGATTTCTTAGAAGCATGAAGGGAAGAGTAAAGAAGTAAAAGTCTGATAGTTTCATGTCAGAAAGTGTCTTTATGTTACCTTTATTAATAACTTAGTTGGACATAAAATTACAAATCCAAAATCACTTTCCTTTAAAATTTGAACATATCACTCTAATATTATCTAACAGTTATTTTTGCTCATCAGAAATCTGATAGCAGAATGATTCACATTCTATTATAGGAGATCTGATTTTAAGTCTGTAAGTTTTGGGGATTTTCCCTTTCTCCTTGAAGTTGTGAAATTTCATAAATATGTGTTAGAACTTGCCTCGTCCATTCTGCTTGGAAGTAGGTGAGTCATTTTAGTCTAAGGACTTATAAGTGCTGTGCAATTTTTTGGTCACATATTTGATAATTTCTTCCCCCTCTATTTCTTCTGTCTTTTCTTAAATTATATTTTGCTCACATTTTTAATCTGCTTTTACACTTTGATATAAATTTTATTATTATGTTTTATCCATCAGCAAATTTTTACCCACTTCCTCTCTGCTTTTCTAGTTGAATCTGTTAGGATTTTTTTTTTTTTATTGAAGTATAGTGATTTACAATGTTGTATTAGTTTCTGGTGTATAGCGAAGTGATTCAGTTATACATATACATACATATTCTTTTTCATATTCTTTTCCATATGGTTTATTACAGGATATTGAATATAGTTTCCTGTGCTATACAGTAGGACCTTGTTGTTTATCTATTTTATATATAGTAGTTTGTATCTGCTAGTCCCAAACTCCTATTTAACCCTCCCCCACCCCCTTTCCCCTTTCATAACCATAAGTTTGTTTTCTATGTCTGTGAGTCTGTTTCTGTTTCATAAATAAATTCATTTGTATCATATTTTAGATTCCACATGTAAGTGATATCATATGGTATTTCTCTTTTTCTTTCTGACTTCACTTAGTATGATAATCTCTAGGTCCACCCATGTTGCTGCAAATGGCATTATTTCATTGTTTCTTATGGCTGAATAGTAGTCCATTGTACTAAATATACCACATCATCTTTATCCCTTCATCTGTCAATGGCCATTTAGGTTGCTTTCATGCCTTGGCTATTGTAAATAGTGCTGCGATGAATATTGGGGTGCATGTATCTTTTTGAAGTATGTGTTTTTCTGGATATATGCCCAGGAGTGGGATTGCTGGATCATATAACAACTCTGTTTTTAGTTTTTAATGGAACCTCCATACTGTTCTCCACAGTGGCTGCACCAATTTGCATTCCCACCAACAGTGTAGGAGGGTTCCCTCTTCTCCACATCTTCTCCAGCATTTGTTATTTGTAGACTGTTGAATCATGGTCATTCTGACCAGTATAGGATGATACCTCATTGTAGTTTTGATTTGTATTTCTCTAATAATTAACGATGATGAGCATCTTTTCATGTACCTATTGGCCATCTGTATGTCTTCTTTGGAGAAATGTCTGTTTAGGTCTTCTGCCCATTTTTTAATTGGGCTGTTTGTTTTTTGTTATTGAGATGTATGAGCTGTTTGTAGTTTTTGGAAATTAAGCCCTTGTTGGTCACATGGTTTGCAAATATTTTCTCCCAGTCCATAGGTTTTTTCCTTTTGTTTATGGTTCCCTTTGCTGTGCAAAAGCTTATAAGTTTGATTAGGTCCCATTTGTTTATTTTTGCTTTCATTGCTGTAGCCTTAGGAGACTAGCCTTAGGAAACATTTGTACGGTTTATGTCAGAAAATGTTTTGCTTATTTTTTCTTCTAGGAGTTTTATGGTGTCATGTCTCATACTTAAGTCTTTAAGGCATTTTGAGTTTATTTTTGTGTACGTTGTGAGGAAGTGTTCTAACTTAATTGATTTACATGTAGCTTTCCAGCTTTCCCAACACCACTTGCTGCACAGACTGTCTTTTCTTCATTGTATTGGGTTGGCCAAAAAGTTCATTCGTTTTTTTCCTAAGATGGCTCTAGTAGCACTTAGTTGTCTTCAACTTCATTCCAAACAATTTTGTTAGATTGTATGTGACAGCTGTCATATCAGCGTGCATTTAAAAAAAGACTTATCAAAATTGGTGAATTTTTGTGTAGCCATTTTAATATCAAAGATGGAAGAAAAAAAGCAACATTTTCGGCATATTATGCTTTATTATTTCAAGAAAGGTAAAAACACAACTGAAACGCAAAAAGAAGATTTGTGCAGTGTATGGAGAAGGTGCTGTGACTGGTCGAACATGTCAAAAGTGGTTTGCGAAGTTTCGTGCTGAAGATTTCTCACTGGACAATGCTCCACGGTCCGGGAGACCAGTTGAAGTTGACAGCGATCAAATCGAAGCAATAATTGAGAACAATCAAATCATACCATGAAGAAGATAGCTGACATACTCAAAATATCCAAATCAAGCGTTGAAAATCATTTACACCAGCTTGGTTATGTGAATCACTTTGACGTTTGGGCTCCACATAAGTTAGGCGAAAAATCCTTCTTGACCGTATTTCCACATGCAATTCTCTACTGAAATGTAATGAAAATGTTCCGTTTTTAAAACAAATTGTGATGGGCAATGAAAAGTGGATACTGTACAACAATGTGGAATGGAAGAGATCATGAGGCAAGCTAAATGAACTGCCACCCATCACACCAAAGGCCGATGTTCATCCAAAGAAGGTGATGTTGTGTGTTTGGTGGGATTGGGAGTCCTCTATTATGAGCCCCTTCCGGAAAACCAAATGATTAATTCCAGCAAGTACTGCTCCCAGTTAGACCAACTGAAAGTGGCACTTGATGAAAAACATCCAGAATTAGTCAAACGAAAATGCATAATCTTCCATCAGGGTAACGCAACACTGCATGTTTCTTTGATGACCAGGCAAAAACTGTTACGGCTTGGCTGGTGAGTTCTGATTCATCCACCGTATTCACCAGACATTGCACCTTTGGATTTCCATTTATTTCAGTTTTTACAGAGTTCTCTTAATGGAATATATTTCAATTCCCTGGAAGACTGTAAAATGCACCTGGAACACTTCTTTGCTTAAAAAGATAAAAGGTTTTGGGAAGATGGATTTATGAAGTTGCCTGAAAAATGGCAGAAGGTAGTGGAACAAAGGGTGAATATGTTGTTCAGTAAAGTTCTTGGTGAAAATGAAAAATGTGTCTTTTATTTTTACTTATAAAACTGAAGGTACTTTTTGGCCCAGCCAATATATTCTTGCCTCCATTGTTGAAGATTAATTGACCGTAAGTGTGTGTGTTTATTTCTGGGCTCCCTATTCTGTTCCATTGATCCAGATTTCTTTTTTGTGCCAATACCATGCTGTTTTGATGACTGTAGTTTTGTAGTATTATCTGAAGTCTGGGAGGGTTTTGCCTCCTGCTTTGTTCTTTTTCCTCAGGATTGCTATGGCAATTCTGGGTCTTTTATGGTTCCATATAAATTTTAGGATTATTTGTTCCAGTTCTGTGAAAAATGTCATGGGTAATTTGATAGGGATCATGTTAAATCTGTAGATTGCTTTGGGTAGTATGGCCATCTAAACAATATTAATTTTTCCAATCCAGGAGCATGGGATATCATTCCATTTCTTTGAATCATCTTTAATATCCTTTATCAATGTTTTATAGTTCTTAGCAAATAAGTCTTTCACCTTGGTCAGGTTTATTCCTAAATATTTTATTTATTTATTTATTCTGATGTGATTTTAAAAGGGATTTTTTGTTTTACTGTCCCTTTCTGATATTTCATTGTCAGTGTAAAGAAATGCAACAGATTTCTAGGATTTTTCAGTTGAGGTAAGGAGAGGGGGGCAGCTATGGGTTCCTGAACCGTGACTAGACCCTAGGGATATACCATTTTCAGAAATTTGTTATAAACTCATTCACTGAAGATCTCTCTCTCTCAATTCTATTTCCATCGCTGTTGCAGATTTACACTCTTCCTTACACATCTTTACCATCAGTTTAGTGGGATTTGGAAAGGGCTGGAGGAAGAACTTGTGTAGCAGTTTGGCCATCTTGAACTCAACAGGATACACATTTTCAACAGCTTAATTGGATGAAGAACCTACTAGAAAATCTGGCTTTGTGTAGGAAATCTATCCCAAAAGATCACCATCACAGACAGGATTCAGAAACTACAACCTAAACTTCCACAGAACTGAATTAAACAGAAAATTCTCATACTCAATCCAAGACCTGGAACTTCTAGCAGAGTTGCCGGTGACTAACATAGGGTGAGAATTTTACTCTGCTTCAGTCTACTTTTTTAGTTGCCTTTTTTTTTCATGCACATCTGTGTAGTCAGTTTAAGTAAGCAGGTTTCATGGGATATAGTTAGAAAAGCTTATTGTTTTTGTCTTCCACTCTCTTTTTAAATCTGCTTGGTGAGGAGCTCTATGTTCCTGCCACGGAAAAGCTCAGGCCAAACCAAAAGTCACTTTAAATTACCAAAAGAATCTTGGTTAAATAATTAAAATTACTTGGTTCCAGATAATGTAAAACATTCCAAACTTTATGTAAAATTAGTCTTCCATCCTTTCTTGCCCCTCTATTCTCAGCAGGATAACTTCAGTTTTGAGCCCAACTGGAGTTAGAAGAAAGCACAGGAAGGATGGTCATGTGTTTTCTGAGTTTGGCTGTTGTTTAACACTGACTCTCTCATGGGAACTTCTCTGAATTCTGTGAAGAATCTGCTAGTGGGTTCTTTTCTCTGCAACTGCCTTGAGGTGGACATTGTCCCTCCTTTGCCTGGCTCCTCCTGAGCTCCCAGCTTCAGTCCCCACAGCGTCACCCACAGACTTTTATAATTGGGGTCCTCTTGTCTCGGCAGGCTGCCTTCTTTGGCAGGATCCTTTTGACAAGGGCCTTCTCACTAATCCACTGCATCTACATCTGCAGGGGATACACATCAATTTCTCTGAGTGCTCCCTTAGAATTCTCTGTTACTTTTGCTTGGGGTTAGAATACAGCACCACCTTGGCTCTTCTGCCTCAGGGGATGGACTCCCAGACCAGTTCTCTTCAAATAAATCCTCCTCTCAAATTTCAGCAGTCGTTCTCTCAGAATTCTCCTGGGTCAGCATCACCTATGGCCTTCACACCTCAAGCAAAGCTGAGAAAGGAAAAGACACATTTTAAAAGCCTGTTTGGCACAAGTTAATATTTTTTGGAACACATTATTGATGAAAAGTTTGAATGATTTTCTGAAACTCTGTGAACTACGGAAGACTCCTTAAGCTTGACTTCTGTAACTGGAGTAGAATCTCATAAAAAGCAAGAAAGTCAGTGGAAACAAATGAGTTCTTACCAATAAATGGTTTGAGATTGTCACTAATTTGGAAGTAAAAGGCTCTGGGTGAAAGCTGAAAAGGGACTGGCTTTTAAGAAATTCAGACAGCACAACATATTTGAGTAAGAATTGGCTCGAAGTTCAATTGCATATTGAAAATGTAAACAATTTCATTAGGAGAGCTAAATGGAAGGAATTGTTAAAATACCTACAAATTAATTTTGTCACTAATATGATAAAATAATTTTAATTTCTAGGAAAACTTTATAAAGAATTATGCTCAATTGTGATATTTATGAATAATGGAAAATTATTGACTTAAATAACTCAGAAGTGTAACAAACAAATTTCTATTGTCTTATGTACTTGTATACTCTACTTTCAAAAAAAAAAAGTCAAAAGGCCTAACAAATCAGGTGGAACTTGGAAGTATGCATCTAAGCAAAGTGATTCATAAGCATAATAAATTCTGAAAATCTACTGTCTGATAGAATACATAACTGGACCACTATTCTGGTCTCAATTCTGACAGATTGGTTGCAAGTATATAGCTAAACAACTACTAAGGCTTGCTATGTACTGGATGCTTTCTTAGTAACTAATATATTTTAATTAAATGAAACCTCACAAGTAAAACCTATGAGATGGTATTATTATTATTATTATTATATCATTTCCACTGTACTGATAAAGAAATAAGGCATGGGCGCTCTAAGTAGCTTCAAGATCACACAACTTGAATCATGGATCAGGACATCTGGGGGCAGAGCTCTGCTCTTAATCATTATGCTCCTGGAAGTGACCAGACCCTTGTGAACGGTAGAAGTTATCATCGTGTTTGACTTGGCCAACACATAGGGTTCATCAAGTCAGATTTCTGAAATCCCAGAGTCAGCCACATTTCCATGGCATGAGATTTTGGAAGATGATTGGAAGATATTGGGAATCACTTAGCGATACAATTCTGACAGTGTATTTAAAATTCAAAAATTTTCTAACAAGCCCGATATGGCTTAATGGCAAGACCTCCCACCCATTGCATTCTCCTCTAAGTAATGAATGAGATTTGGCTAAATAGAAAATAATTTTTTAAAACAGACTCAGATTTGTTTCCACAAATACGGCTTCGGTTGAGTCAGGCCAGAGAGTTATGTGTTCAATATTATGATGTGGCCAATGAACTTCTGATGATGGCTGTAGGAAGAGTGACTGGGACCAGGGAATAGAGCCCTCCCCCCCGCCCCGCACCGCCCAGTCTGCACTGGAATGACCAGACTAGAACACTGCACACAATTTAGAACACTGCACACAACTATGGACAAACTGGACATGTTCATGAGGGAGACAACTCAGTGTGAAAAGAAGCAGAAACCAGGTTGACAAAGAATAGTTGACTACCACATGCGAAAGAAAGGAAGGAAAAGGGAGGACATGGGAGGTTTTTTGTATGTAAAGGTTAAGGCCTGTTCATGAAAAGGGATTAGAATTTTTTTTCTCCTTGATCCCAAGAGGCAAGGACAGATGGATGTAAATAGAAGGTTACAGGATAATATAAGGAAGTACTTTGTCACAGAGTTGAAAAAAATAAAACAGACTATCAGTGATTGTTCAAGTATTAAACTGGAGAATTTTCAGTTAATACGTTGTTCTGTTTCATTGTTTTGTTTCTTTGCTGTTCAATACAACTTGTTTGCCTGGTAGTTTTGGCCGATTTGCCCAACTTGACTAATTATTTTGAAATTGTGAAGATGCATCACAGTCAATATAAATATGTTCACTGTAATGTGAGTCCTCTTTTTGTAGTGAGAATTGATGTTGGATGGCACAGCCATTCTTCACTCAGTGTAGTGTGCTCAAAGACCTCTCTCTCCAGTAACCAAGAATGTCCTACTGTAGCATAGATTTCAGATGCTTTGGTGATTTGTACTATGCTTAAATAAAGCACATCCTGGCATGAAAACGAATGAATGCCTCCTGGCACACTGTTCATGTATTCCTCAGAGGTTATGATAATTAGGATGCTTGTTTAATTGCTGTCCTTTTATTTCCACTGGCTTGTGGCAGTTAAAGAACAGATTTCAAACCATGTGTGTTGCATACACAGGTAATTTATAAACTCATTTTTGCTGTTATGAGCACAGGAAAAACATCCTGAATATCAATAAGTCAATGTTTTAATCATTTTGTGCCCGCTATTACTAAAGGTACATTTGATCCACTCCTTAGAAAGGATTCCTTTGAGTGACTGCATTTCATGACTATGTCCTTTTGGCCATGATAAGTAAGCATTCTATCACTATAATAATTTTTATAGAATAAGAACTCCTCAGATGACTTAGAGGTGCAACCAGTTTTCAATGCAGATATCAAAATATCTGTAAGTATAAAGTAGCTTTCAGTTACATTAGGAGCAAATATTTTATCCTGTTCAGTATTGTTAAATAATTATTATCACATAAAAGTATTATATTTTAATAATGCCTTTAGTGATCTGAAATATAGCCAATTTATTACATTAGGAATGCTTAAAGGATATTGAGTATCTGAAGGTTGTTAATGTTAACTGTTACAGTGCAATAATTATTTTCCAAATGCTATTCTTATTATGGCAATCATTTTTTAAATTATAATAAGCCCAGTTTCCTGGGGTGTTATTATTGGGTCAGAATGGGTCAGAGGCAGAGGTAGTATTATTCCTTATTAGGAAATCATTGAAAAGTTCATGTTAAAGGCAGGATGAGATCAAGATAAAGACAATCTGACCATCTTTGTTACATTATCAAAGGATTTACTTCACATATATATATTTAGAGCTACAGAAATAATTATTAGATTCCTCGTGCTTTCCCTTTTTATGTGAAATGTACAATATTAAACATACTGTGTAGTTTGATTCACACAATAAAGGGCCTATCACAGTAAAACAAGTCACACAAATTTGTAAATATAACATAGAGAGAATCACCTTCAATTTGTAAAGAGCTCAGAATAGCAAAGTGCAATAAAACAAGGTATGCCCATATTCAAAACTTATCGTTGAATAAATGAAGTATGTAAACACGTATGGATAAGTACAGTTGGCCCTTCGTATCTGCAGAATTCACATCCACAGATTCAACCAAGCTCAGTTCGAAAATATTTGGGGAAAAAAATTGTGAAAAGTTCCAAAAAGTAAAACTTGAATTTGATGCAGAGGCAACTATTTACATAGCATTTACATTGTATTTACATAGCATTTACACTGTATTAGCTATTATCAGTAATCTCGAGATGATTTAAATATATAGGAGGATGTACATAGATTATGCAAATACTACACCATTTTATATGAGACTTGAGCATACTTTGATTTTCTGATCTAATGGAGTCCTGGCACCAATCCCCTGTAGATACCAAGGGATGACTGTAAAAGAAAGAAAGAAAATGAGTAGAGATAAATATTGGGAAATAAGGCAGCTGTTATGTAAGAAAGGATGGTATTTGGGGAAATGGTTTTATTTTGTTAAGTGTAAACATAACTGAAATATTTAAAAATAATTACTTAAAGTGAGCATCCAGTGCAATTTCTTGCCTTTAAGGAGGATGGCATAAAAATATTCAAGGGGGGAAAAGGTTAGAACTAGGAGGAAAGATCTTAGCAGGGACTGTGAATAGAAAAAACCCACACCTTTTGGCTGAGGTGAATGATATCCAGAAATTGATTTGCTTCAATTTTGACAGCTGTGGTAGACGAAAGATCACCTGATTTCCAGTCCCACACAGTACAGCATGTCATTGTTCAAAAAATACTAAATTTTATAAGATCATTTCTAGGTTTCAGCTATTTTTTAAAGTTATTTTATATTGGTGGCATCATGCAGTATTTATTAAACTTTGAAACTACAGGTGATACTTAAAGCTATACCCCAACTTCAGAAAATTAAAGTTTAAAAAAAAAAAAGAGGTGGATTGACTCTACCTTATAGCATATACAAATAGCAACTCCAGATGGATTTTAGAAATAAATATGAAAGGCAAAACAATAAGACTTTTAAAAAGAAATCATAGGGGAAACTTTTTATGACATGTTGTTGGCAAAGATAAATTGCATATAAAAAGCACTAACCATTTAGAAAAAAATGAAAAATAAAGAAGTAAAGTAAGTTACATTTTAACTACAAATTTTTGATCATCAAATGATATCTTTTAAGTAGTGAAAAAACCCAACCGTAGAATTGCAGAACATATTTGCAATACCTTTACCTAGTTAGGGACTTATATCCAGAATATGTGAAGAATTTCTGCAAATTGATGATCAAAACACAGACAATCAAATATAGAAGTGGGCAAAAGTCTTAAACATGCCCTTTGCAAAAAGCATATCCCAAGTAAACAATAGAAAATTTGAAAATATGTTCAACTGTATTATAGAAACAAAAATTGAATTTGCAACATAATACCATGCATACTTACCACATGGCTACTATAAAGAGAAAAACCACACCAAGTGTTGGCAAGGCTATGAAGCAACCGAAACTCTCATACATCGGTAATAAGTGTGTAGACTGGTACAACCACTTTGGAAAACTGTTTATATTTATTTACTTAAGTTTACCATAGGCATACCTTATAACCCAGCAATTGCATACCTAGTATATAGCCAAAAGAAATGTATACATCTCCTCACCAAAAGGCATGTACAAAAGTATATTCTGTGGAAACATTGGATCTGGAAATAGCTATAAAGAACTCAAATGTCTGTGAATATATTGTGGTATATTGAAATACTTTACAAATATGAGAAGAAAATGAAAGAAAAAATGAGAAAGCTACAGACTGGCTGGATCTCATAGCTTAATGTTGAACAAAAGACATCATTCAAAAAGGTACATGTTATATGATTCCATCTATTGTATGAGAAATCAGGATATTCCTTGCAGAAGGGTTAGATCTAGAAAAGGGCAAGAAAGGGGCTTTTTGGATTCTGGTAACATTCTGTTTCTTGTTTGGAAGACTGGTTGCACTGATTTGTTCATTTTGTGAACCTTAACTGAGTGTACAATTGTGATTTGTGCTCTTTTCTATATGTAGATAGAATGAGGGTAGGAGGGATGGAGGGACAGAGGGAGAGGAGAAAAACAGAATAGATTGGAATAGAAAAAAAATTGGAGAATATAGTTAGCATTATATTCAGCCTTTGGAACTTACTGAGGTTTCTTTTTGACCTATTAAATGGCCAATATTGTTAGTTTTTTATGTGTGCTTTAACAGATTGTGTATTCTGATTTGAGAGACAGAATTTAATATGTGTCTTCTGGCTTAAACCTAGCAATGGTTGCGAAGTTGTTTGGTTGAGGTTTTCTATATCACTGCATTTTTTTGCATGACCTACATTTTCTGAGAGCGGCATGATAAAATTTTCGATCCAAATTTTTTATTTATCACTACATTTCATTTGTTTTGTTAGTTAACCTTTTCTATTTTGAAGTTGTATTGTTGCATGCGTATGTGTTTATGATGAATGCATCTTATTTATCGCTCATTTTTTTAAATTTTTTTAAACATCTTTATTGGAGTATAATTGCTTTACAGTGGTGTGTTAGTTTCTTCTTTATAACATAGTGAATCAGCTATACATATACATATATCCCCATATCTCCTCCCTCTTGCGTCTCTCTCCCACCCTCCCTATCCCACCCCTCTAGATGGTCACAAAGCACCGAGCTGATCTCTCTGTGCTATGCGGCTGCTTCCCACTGGCTATCTGTTTTACATTTGGTAGTATATATAAGTCCATGCCACTCTCTCACTTCTATCACTCATTTTTAAAGTACATAAACATCTTTCTTTGTACTGTATTTTTTGCCTTAAATTCTAAATTTTCAAATGGTAATATTACTGGAGATTTTTGTGGGTTCATATTTGCCTGATATCTTTTTCAATTCTATTAATATTATAGTTCCTATATCTTTTTGTTTTATGTCATTTACATATATTGTAGTTGCTATTTGATTAGGACTTAGCTTTGTCTTCTTGTCCATATTTTCAACTTTCTCTACTATTAATTTGTTTCATTTTAATTTATTTTTGCTTTCTTATTGATAATTTAAAAGTCATTCATTCTAAGTTTATTTATTATTGTAGTTGCCAAAACTTAAGAACCGTATTCAGTTTATTTACCCTTATTGTTGCATTTAACGTCGCAATATCTTCCCCCTAATAAGACAAGCACTTTAGTAGTTGAGGAGAGTATTGTTTGGTGATTTAATATTGATGCATGTGTGCATTGGATCAAGATGTAAGATGTATTTCTTTTGTGACTGATGATCAAAAACATTGAAAGCCGTAAGTCTACTCTGTAGACCTTTTGAAAAAGGTTGGGATATTTCTTTTAGGTCTTCAGTTTATTTCTCTGCCCCAGCATGTTACCAAAATCATTTTATTCAGGTGTTTACTGCGCACACGTCCAGCAGGGAGTGGTTCTCAGAATGATTGAAGAGCATTCAGGTATAAAACTTGTAATAGGAATGTCTCAACCATCAATCTGCTATATTTCTTTAACTGTGCTCTAGACATTCCAAGCATAATGACAAGTTATTTTAATCTTGGGAAATGTTTTCAAAAGAGACAAAGAAAGGAAGAATCATTAAAAATTAAAATGGTTTTACTTCTTAGTGTCTTTTGAGAAAAAAGAATCTCTGTATCAGTGATCTGATAGAGTGGGAAAGATATAGCCAACCTCTTTGTGTCTAATCAGTAATTGTTAATGGAAATAAGAGGCCATTCAGGTTAGAGGGTAATTTCTATGAAAGAGGAATGAGAACAACTTACTGCTGATACCTAAGCATTATGCTTACATTGATTTCCCATTTTGCAACATGATTTTAAAATCTTATCTTTATCTGTGAAACAGATTATTGCACTACCTGTGATTCACTGACTTTAGGAATTGGTAACACTAATTAAAAATTGGAGCAGCTAAAGTTTTTGTTGATAGATAATCACATTGCTGTTCACTCTAGTACTTATTATATACTGCCAGTATCTATTTTGATAGGTCAATATTCCTGTTGTACATGTTTTAAAATATCTTTATTAACATGAATTTTTCAAAGTTGGCTCTACAATTAATTTCACAATACCCCATAATATAGGTTAAACTATAAAACTCATTTATAAATAAAGGAACTGAAGAAAAAGGGAGAGATTCGAGTTTTCAAAAAACAGCCTTGCTTTTCTTGTAGATAATGCAAACAGTGACGACAATTTCTTTTTGCCTAGTCTTGGGTCATTAAGTTCTAGCAATTTCCATGAAAACCCAGAACACCACTAGTTTTCTTCTTACTACTTTTTGAGAGAACAGCAAATAGAATGAATATTAACAGGAAATCAAGAAGACTTGAGCTTAAATCTTGACTTGGCAATTGACTGACCATGTAATTCTGGCCAGGCCATGTAACCACTCTGAGATGCAAAAATTTCTTTTTGCTAATTAGCTCTAATTTATAAGGTCCAAGTAACCAATTAGGTTATAATGTTCACTTTATGGAAGTCATTTTTGTTCCCTGTGTGTTGCATTTCTCCTAAAGTGGCACATCATTAACCATGTGTCCTCTTCTTGGTTCAGTGCTTTTTATAAGAGCCACAGTAAATTAAAGATGCCAAATCGTAGATCTCAATGCAGAAAAGCAAAGTGGGCTTTCTCCATAAAAGCCACTTATATGAACTGTGGAATCTTAAAAAGATAAGTTATATTAAAAATTTATTACATTTGAATGAATGCATGCTCACTCTAGTGAACCTAGGGTAATGCCCACTATAAACACTTTTGGAAACTGTCAATCAGCAGCTCATCTTAATGCCACTAGTAAGTTGATGGTGCTTTGGATTCATTCAAATATGCTTTCATCTCTCACCAGGCTTTCCCAAGTATTGTATTAACAATCTTGGCGGCCATGGGTGTGAGGAGCATGAGGTATATTCCCTTACTGCATGGCTCAGATTGCTGTTTTAATTTTTTAACAGACATTTTTCAAAGTACTATAATACATTTAATGCTTTTCAAGTGAGAAGGAAATCCACGCTGAGTGTTTTTTACATGTCATAAATGCATTATCTTATTTAATTTTATAGCAACTCAATGAGGTAGATAGATTTTACTCACCACCCCCAACACCTTTTGCAGATTAGAAACTGCATGTGAGAGTGGTTACATCACGTGGCCAGACTTACATAGTCAATCAACTGTCAAGTCAGTATCTGTGCTCTCTTGAGAGTAATTAAAGGAAACTAGCATTATTTACGGTTACTATTTCCTGGAAATTTCTAGGACTCATTGGCCCACCATTGCAAGGTGGCCTCAGAAATAATGGTTAGTCTAAAAGTGAATAGTTTCATGATTTTACTTAACCTACTAGGCCCAATGAATCACAGACTATCATAGTCATAGTTATTGAAAGTGTTAACTGCTTAAACAAATACTAAGTTCTCTGGCAAAATGACAGTTTTCCTACTGCAGTGGTAACTCAGATGCTATAATGAGCATTGTGCAGACCTTGGTCTAGTAAGTATACGATATGGATTTCATGGTATGATCAATGTATTGCAGTAGCAGTTTCTGATGCTTTTTTAATGTTAAGCACTATTTATTGTGTTACACAAGTCCCATGTGTTCTGCAGTTTAAAAGAGTTTTTATTTTTAGCTCTTGAAAATGACAGATTTTGGTCATAGTTTAATATTCACTTAGAGTTTATATGTGACTTATTTCCATTTTGGACCTCCACCTTGTGGCCACTGTGCTGTTTTGATTGAAGGCACTCTCAGGAATTACTTACGTTTGTTACCATGATGCCACTGACTCCCAAAGTGGTACACAGCTCTCAGGCCCTGTGCTTTTCAAGTGCATCTGGAAAGTTCAGATCTCCAGAAATCTGTGAATTAACTCTCTGACTACTCCTACTCTCTTTTACTTTCTCTCCTTCAGTGTGGGTGTAAAAGCAGTGACTTAACTAAAGAAGACAGCTTGACGCAAAGTCTAAGGTTGTCTGCAAAACCCTGAGAGGAGCAAAAGGTAGAGGTGTAAGACATAAGTGAGGGGAAAGGATGATGACAAAGGAAAACTAATGTCTTTTCTATGGTGGTTAAAAAGAACTTACCAGAAGAGAAGCTAATTGCCTCAGTGCCAGAGAAAACCAATTTTCTATTGCTTTAAATGATACTGCAGAGCTTTTCCATGGACCCCAATGACACTAAAGGCAGTTGTAGAATGGAGTTTGTACTTGGTAGTGGTTCTGCAACCATCTGTCATGAACTTTGACTTTACCAGCGTCTACAGAGGAAGCTACTTTCCCACTTTCTTCCTCCTCCTTCTCTATTTCCCGCTCATCTGAGCTTGGAGATGCCGGATCTTTGAGGAGAGCAGTTGCCATGGTGGCCCTTACTCCATTGGAGAGTATTGTGTGTTTGCTTTTGGTGAGTGGCTGTGGTTGCCTCTGTCAATGTCCCACTGTAGGAATGAGAGGGTTCTATGTGTTAAATGGTTTTCTTACTTTTCCAGAAAAAAAAAAACCATTAGGAAAATGACACTGTGGCCTCTGGTTTAGGAATACTACAATGAAATGAAAGAAAGCTTGACCACAGCTCAGGGAAATATATCTAAATGAAAAGGAGATCTATAGTCATATCAAATAAAGAACTAATAAATAAGACCCAGAATTTAATGTATTGGGAGCTACTGAGCTTTCAAATATGATCACATAAGAAGACAATTGCAAAGTTATTTAAAGCGTAGAGTACCTACCTGAGTAAATGAGGTGTTAGTGCTTAATCTCCGCCCACAAAAGACAACAATATTTAAATCTAGTTTCTTCTTCCCAAGAATGTTTGACATTATACTTGCTACCAATAAGCAAGAATTTATCAGATGCCTTCTAGTTGCCTAACACTGTACTAGACACTATGAAAGATACAGATAATGTGTGAGACATGTTCTCTTGCCTATAAGCAGAGGCTGTGTGTGAGAGGTGATAATAAAATATATCATTAAATTGTCAAAATGTGTGATAGCAAGTACCATAGGAATTTAGAAAATGTAAAAGACTGATATGAGGTAAAACATCTGGGATGATCTGTAGGGAGAAGTTGGGACAGAAAACCTTTATTCATGTCATCATTCACACTCAAAGAATGAAGAATTTTAAATCGTACCTGAGTTAATCTGTTGTAATGCACCAAGATGCATCTGAGAACCTCTTCAGCTCTGAAAATGCACAAGGATGATCGTACTTGCTATTTTCAGTGGCTGTTGACTTCATTCACCACCTTTAGTCAGAAACAGTCTGGTGAGCCTGATTGTGTCAGAACCAATGAGTCTGACAGTATTGTTATTTCCCAGCAGATTCCCTCAATGCTACATCGTGTGAGGTTATCAGAGTGGACTGAAAACACTGCTATAATCAGGATAGTTAAACAAAACGTATTTTTTTCCTTTGGTATTTATTCTGAGGATTTAAAAGACTATGAAATATCAGCTTAATGGGTTACCTCCTGTAAAATTAGTCCCAGCAAACTGATATCTGGTTTTTGTCTATCCCTTAGAGCATAACTCCAGGTGAAACTCTAGAGCAAACTGAAGGTTTTTGCAGCAGTCTGAAGGTTATACACACACACACACACACACACACACACGCACACACACACACTAGAGATTTAGAATTGATTCAGAATTCACATAAGATTTCTATGTATCAACATCAGTATTATTTCTGTGCCATCCATTGTTTCGAATGACAGAATTAGTAACAACCAATGAAATTCTGGAGTGTGCCCATGGCATACCCACTGAAGGTCAGTGTCAATGATATTCCACTTAACCTGGTGAATAATGGATAGGACCTGGATGGTTTGGCCAACTAATGAATGGTAACCACGAAAATTAACAAAAAGCAGAAATACTGTAAATTTACTAGATGAACTAAAAGTAATGGGGGGGGTGCTCCTAGTAAAGCTCTGGAGTATCTAGTTCAACATAGAGTTATCAGAGATGGTACAGGTTTGTGTGTATGAAGATATTGTACATTTCAAAAAGCAAGGACAGCTCCATAAACTAGAAGAACTCACTGCATACTGGAGTTAACCCCAGAGAAGACTAATGAGCACTGCATGATTCAAGCATGTCCTTTGCATCTCTAAAGTGTTTTGAAATAAATATAAATTAACTCATGCCCAGCATGGCCATTGCAGTCCATATCTTCCACAATGATTAGTTTGCAAACTGTATGAAACATCTTATCTGTGTCCATTCTAGCAGTTGTACATAGGCTCAGTCTCAGAACACATATAGTCATTGCTCTAAAGGACAAATGATGCACACTCTGTTAAGTCCTACCTTCCAAAACTACTTTATTGCATGAAGTAGAAGAAGGGCATAGGCACAGTTATGGTAGAAAATAGAAAGGGATGTTATTTGGTGTTAGAATATTATCAAAAGTGGCTTATACTAATATCACCTACTAGACACATTTAAGTGCTAATCTTTGCTAATGTGAAAATGATGAAATAACAGTCATTCATTATTGATTGAGTAGAATAATGGACTCTAAGTAGGACAGCCTTTTGGGTACTGTTGTGCAAAGGGAAAGAATTAGATATCAAGATCCTAATTGTGTGGCACTGCGCTGAGATGGTAGGTACTAGGCACGTGTGGCATAGCCAAGAGCACTGCTTCTGGGAATGGCCTCCCCTTCCAGAGATTGGCTGGGCAAAGGTGCATTTTTCCCATGAGCCTCACGTGGGCTTTACAGAAGGGAGCCAGGTTTAGGTCATCTTGAAGTGGACCCCGGCCACGAGTTTGGCGGCGAGGTGATTTACTGAGAAAGCGATGTGGGGTGAATCACTGCAAAACAGGGCTGAGGAAAAACACAGAAGCATTAGCCAGAGGAGACATCACTTATGTCAGAGAAATACAGCTGGAAAAACCCCAGCAACAGCAGTCTAAACACCCCTCAGAAGCATTCCAGAAGAGGAAAAGCGGGATCCAGACATCAAAATCCGTAGGGCACCAATATTAGGTTATACGCCTACCAGTCAAGTGACATCTATTGGTTTTTTGCTTCTCTTTTGTCTCCCCCCTCCAACCTAAGGGATCAAGAGGCAGCTTTGTTAATGGGTAAAAAGGCTAGAAGAGCCACGGGCAGGGAATAAAGAAGTCGTTGGTACCCCCTGCCCATAAGGTGGTGTTGAGTCCAGGCTTCAGCTGGGAGAAGGGAGCAATTCTCAATTGGATGAGTGATCACCTTAAACCAGACTGATCTTTGAAATACTGGAAAGCAATGTATAAAAGCAGAAGAGAGGAAGAAAGATGTAGAGATCTTTGAAGGGGACTTGGTGAGAAAGAATCTATTTTCTTCCTGCTCACAACTGACCAGGACCAGTTTGTGCAATAAACTAGATACAAATACCCAAAGTGTTTCTCCCTGGTACAAGGAGTCATTTAAAATCTTTGCGTGTAAAGAGACTTTAAAATTGCACATGATATATCGTCAAGTACAATCTGAGGGTTTCCATTCAAATTAACAAACTGAACATTTCTGCTCAAGGTTTGTGACCATCGTTCTTTGCAGCAATTAATACCAAATCCAAAGAGGGTTATGAGTAACCTGGGAACCACAAGCAGGACCTAGAAGACCTGATTACTAGTTGTGTCCCTGCAACTGCTTACTTGGGGCTAACCTTTAATTCTTGGTACTTCTGTTTTCACATTTGTAGATTAGCAGTCATAACCTCTAGAATGTAATCCCCCTCCCTTAAAATAGGAGCGTTTCATTTATTTCCCCCTCTGTTCCTAGTGCCAAGAGCAGTGCCTATCACATAAGAGATAATAAACATTGAATGAATGGCTTTCCTGCCAAGGTCACAAGAATACTGCGAAGATCAGATGAGGTGGTAGACATGACAGCATGTTTTAATAAGCACGACAGAAGCCAAAGGTATACACAGAGTATCATTATGCAGAATGGAAATGATTTGAAATGTCAAGATGCCGTCTTTCCCAGGCACATTTGGCATCTCTAATCATTCAATGGCAATTTATTAAGTGCCTAACACGTTCAGCTTTTTGCTTTGATGTATCTATTCCAGTCTGTCTTGAGTACTACACATGCCATAAGTGAAAGGGTCTTATATGGAATCAAATCAAAGGCATGGAATCAAAGAGGGAAAGAAAAAGAAATTTTGTTCCCGAAGGAAAAATTATGAGAGAATTTTAGATAACTCTTATGCTACAAAGTGAATAAAGGTGTCAGAAGACCTGGTTTTTATAGGCATTTAAAAATGATGCTGACGATAAGGTAATTCTAGATCAGTGGACTGGCAGACTAGCAAAATATACAAGGAAGCGCAGATGCCAGAGCTTCATTGATCATTGAAATGCCACCTGCTAAAATGCCAGAAGGAAGTCATAATTAAAGTTATGTAATCCTAGGAAGAGTCTTTTTTTTCCAACTTGAAACTTTCAGAAGTGTTCTCTACAGTAATGTGTGTGTGTACGTATGTAGTGATTTCCAAAATGATGAAGCAAAAATAGTTCGCAAGCCATATTTAGATTGAGGCAAGCAAATCTGTAAGTCCTAGGGCTCTTTCGTCCCCTGCTCATTTTTCTACAGCTGACAATGAAAATATACACTTTTTTAACAGCCATTCTCTTTCATAGCCGAGGGGGTTGTCGTGCAGGATTGTGGACTTATAGCAATAATAGGAGACTTACATATACTACAGCTGATTTCCAACAGCAGACAGACAATGAAATTTGAAAGTATCCTTTTTAGATTCTGTGCCTTGAGGTGAGCAGAGGAGAAGGAAGAGAATTCTTTTCCCCATCATTTTGAAGTCAACATTGCATTTTCACCAAATGCACACACATATGCCTGAACTTTCCCCAGCTGCTCCTCTGGTTAATTTGTTTATTACTTCTACAAGCTACGTCTTGCCAGTGGTTTTATCAGCCTCTCCTGCTACTATAAATCTACCCTATTACTTAATATGCTGCAGTAAATAATTTGTATTTGTGACTGTAAACAGTGCTGGCAACCTCTGTGGATGATAGGCACTTGACAAAGCCTGCAGAGTCCTTTGTCACTGGCAGACAGAACCCGGCTGTTTGTGTCCTGTACTGAGTGCAGATCCAAAACTGGGAGCTTTATACATTCTGTCGGCAGTTGCCATTTACCACTTTAAAAATAATTTGAAGGCTACAACTGCTTTGGTTGTTATTTTGTATGTGGTTCAGACTTTTTTCTTGAAGTAATGCAGTGACAAGTTCCAGAGAATAACCAAGAGATTCTGCACAGGTTTAAATGCCCACCATGGACTATTAAAGGATGAATCCTACCAAGGGGAAAAAACCCACCTGTTTAAAAGAAGCATTTATCTCAGATAATATGAGTTTTAAAGGATTAAGAACAGTATAGTAATATGGTTGAGAAAAATCACTTTTTCATACATCTTAGGATGATGTATAATTTTCCAGTTGCATGCTGTGCAGACCACTGCCAGACTTGGGTTATCAGAATTAACTCCTCCGGCAAATTACTGTGGGAATAAGAGAATTGCTCTGCTGCACAGTATTTTACTTGCTATTCAGTACCAGATTTTCTCAGGTTCTTTTTTATGTTTCATTTTGCATTTATGCACACAAATGTATATTTGTATCTGAGTACCAAATCTATAATGATTCAGTGCCTTTGTACATGATTTATATGCACTAATTTTGTAATTACAAGCACAGTAGATGCATGTGCAAAAACAGAGGCACTCAGAAAAATGTGTTCATTGAATTTAAATGAAATCAGAATTCGTATTTAAAAACTGATTAAATATTATTCTGACATGAAGCATAAGATACCATTTGTTGCTGCTTTTTTTTTTTTAACATCTTTTTTGGAGTAAAATTGCTTTACAATGTTGTGTTAGTTTCTGCTGTATAACAGAGTGAATCAGCTATACGTATACATATATCCCCATATCCCCTCCCTCTTGCGTCTCCCTCCCACCCTCCCTATCCCACCCCTCTAGGTGGTCACAGAGCACTGAGCTGATCTCCCTGTGCTACGTGGCTGCTTCCCACTAGCTATCTATTTTACGTTTGGTAGTGTATATATGTCCATGCCACTCTCTCACTTCGTCCCAGCTTGCCCTTCCCCTTCCCTGTGTTCTTCATTCCATCCGTAATTTGTCAGGCTAAGACATGCAACCTATAACCTCCAAAGCAACAATCCAGGAATTGTTCCCTGTGACATGAGAGAAGCATATTATTCCCCATGTAAGATGTACGTCCCAAGCCAATAGAACAGAAGTGAAGCAGCTTGAACTGCTTTTGAATATGGTGTTAATCATGACCAGGATGATGCCTTAGATTTTTTTACCTCTGCAGTAGGACTCTTTCCTAAAAAATCATGTTCGTAGTTTATGGACCCACTGGAGTACGGATAGAAATTTGAATCCTGAGGGGCATGCAGGATTCGTTTAGCATTATTTCAGTTTATAATGGATACAGTGAAAGAGTGTCTGTTGTATTCACCTTTGTGTTCCTAGTTCCTAGCAAACTGACTGGGACATAGAAAATCTTAAGTATAATAGCCTAAGTAATATACTGTTAGGTAGTGACAAAGCTCTCAGGAATGCATATGTACTGCCGATAAGTATAGAAATGGGCAAAAACACTTTGCAAAATGGTGCAGCATTATTAGTTAAGTTGAAGGTATGCATACCGTATGACCCTGCATTCTACTCCTAGATATATATTCCAGAGAAATGTGTGGCTGTGTGCTGCAGGCTATAAGGAAAAATATGTTCACAGTGTCATTGTTTAATATATCCCCAAACTGGATTCAACCTGAATGCTCCTCAATAGTAGAATGGATAAATAAGTGTGGTATAGTCATATAGTAGAATATTATACAGCAATTAAAATGAAACATCTGCTATGGCTCAATTTTCCAAATATTATACTGAATAGAGTTGAAAAACACAAAGGAACACAAAATACAATTTCATTTATCCAAATCTCAAAAATAAGCAAAACTAAACTGTATTGTTTAGATAAAGTATACAGAGGTAACGTGATTAAGATAACATGGAAATTAGTACTATAAATTCAGGATAATGGTTACCTGTATGGGAAAGAAAGAATTGCGATTGGAAAAGGCTATATGGGTTGGGGAAGGGATCTGGGGGTCAGTGATATTCTCTTTCTGACCTGATTATTACACTAGTGATCACTTTATAATTATTGATTAAACTCTATGAAGGCTTTATGTATTCTTCTGTAAATATATTTCACAGTAAAAAGATAAAACAAGTAGAAAGTTCAACTTATATTTACCAGAGTCTATTTAAAGTACTTGGACAGTATATTGATCATGAGCTCCCCGCCACAAGGAGTTATTGGCAAAAAGTAGCATTTTTCCCCAGCTTTATTGAGATATATTTGACATAGAACCATAGATAAGTTTCAGGTGTATAACATGATTTTATATACGTATATATTATGTTAACCACAATAAGTATAGTGACCACATCACATACTTACAATATTTTTTTTATGATGAGTACTTTTAAGGTCTTATCTATTAGCAACTCTCAAATATACAATACAGTATAGTAACTATAGTAGATCACTAACAACAGATCACTAATAATTTTCTTTTGATAACTAATATTATACTTATCGAGTTATTTATGATCACTTTTAATGTTAGAATCATAAAATATTAATGTCCACAGTCAAATAGTCCATCCCTTTATGTCACTATTCAGATGAAGTCATTGAGACCAAAAGGAATTGGCTAAGTTTAGATAAATCTGAGTGTTAAAGGCCAAAAGTGCCAATCTTGTTTCTCTCCAACACGGAGGCATGTTATTCCTAAATTTTTCTCCTACAAATAAAGTTAAGGGGAAAATGTGCATCTGTCCTTCCCAGTCTAAATCCAGGTTTCTTCTCTTTGAAGCCATGTGGCTATTCATTTCATGAAACTTCTTATTTTCCCAGCTATCTTCTCTCTGTAGTCTAGTCACCTACTGGGTGAATCGGATGGGCCATGGCTTAATAGTATTTACTGATTCTACTATGGCTTAATAGTATTTACTGATTCTACTATGAGCTAAATTGTGTGCAAAGTAATCATTAGTGTTTTTGTGCAGAAGGGGTTCAGGTGGAGATTTTAATGAAAGATTGAGTTTGGTGCAGGAGTTCTTCAACATTGGGAAGTCCATTAGACTAAAAACCTAAGGTTGAAATTAATAGGTTGAGATTAAACCCTACAACCTTCCTTCTTAACAAATATCCATAGGATACTGATGCTGTGGCCCAAGGGAAACACAGATTAGGTTTAATTGGCATGAAACACAGTGGGCTGAAGAACCCATCGTGAACAAAAAGTTTGTCAGTCTCAGAGTTATTGAAAATTTCACCAGAAACTTTTATGAGGTTACAGATTGACCTTAACCTGAAGAATTTAGCTTTTTCTTTTTTGGTGTGAATTTTGAGTTATTTTTGAATATCGAAAAATATATAATATGACATTATAAATGTTAACATTTATAAAAGGCACATACCATGGAAACTATAAACAAAAATGCCATTTTCCACTACAGTAGTTCCTTTAGAATTTCTATAAATAGATAAGTAAGAGAGTTTAGACCTAAAACTTTAACCACTTTGGATGTTTTTATAAAGCTTTTATATAACATTAATAATTTTTTAGTTCAGCTGTTTAATTAAAGAAAACTAAACTTTGAAATGACACAGTAAACTCTTGCCTGAAAGACTGTTTTCCAATACTTTTTGTAAACTGGAAATCAATATAGGGCATTTCAGAAGTACTGTACAAGACAGCAGATCTCAATTTTCTTTAAAATGAAAATGGGCACTGGTAAGAGGACAGTACCATGATAACTATATTTTCCAGCCCCACATCCCTAAGAGAGCTCCAGGAACAAAGGCAGATTGTCCTGATCAAACCAGTGGGAAAAGCAGATTTTATTTGTGACCCTCCATGCTGGGAATGTGCCCTTCCTGCTTAATGGAACTGCTCCAGATTTCAGGCGTAACATCCCAGAATTACACTGGGAGTGGAGTTGGAAAGGCCCTGCAAAGGCTATCATGATTTTGCAAGATGTTTGTCCTACACATACAGGACACCGTTTACGTGATTATTTTAATAGTAAAATGTACTTTAACTTAGAATAAGATGTGATCATCGTTCTTCAGTTCCCCATGTGCTGTAACCAGTCTTTCACTTTAAATACATAACAAATGAAGGGAAATAGTGCGTGCAATCGCGCTTGAAAATTCAGAATACAGACATGAAAATACATGATTGATAGTAGTAATAACTATTTACCAAGGACTTAGACTAATAAAACACTTCACCTTAAATTATTGGTTGTGAATAGCCTGTCTGGGGAATTAAGAGTAGCCCAGAAAGACTCCTCCCTCTCCCATCCCAGCCCCTCACAAGACCACCCACTGTGGAGAGTGTCCCTCAGCCCCATCTGACCAGAAGGGTTGACAACAACTCCTAGAAGCTCTGCAGCCCAGCGGTGCTTGAACAGTATGGTGAATGAGCAGAGCTGGTCACCCCCAGAGCAAAGCCAGTACTGCATGTCCTGGGCGTGGTGTGTTCCTCCTATACTGTACACAGGTAGAGGGATGAATTCATGGCCAAGGCTGAGGATAGGTCGCGCTTCCCAATTGCAGAGCCGGTTTGAAATTGGGAGGCACACCCATCCCCACCCCGCCCACCACCGTAAGGGAGCCGTCACTTAGCCCCGCCCACTGGGAAGAGTGAATTTTGGCTCCATCTGACCAGAAAGGCTGGCTAAAATTCCTGATAGCTGCGCAGCCCAGCAGCGGGTGAGCCAACAGGCAGGCAGGCAGAGCTGAGAGTTGGCAGAGCAAAGTGGGTGGCCCTGTTTAAGCAGGGAACTTGAGGTGTGGGTCAGCTTCAGTTAAGACAGGAAAGCTTGACCAGCTTTGGAGCTGCTTCTGCCTCTGTGCCTGGGCAAGGAACCTAATTCACAGCCATGCTCATCACAGAATACAGCCTCAGCCTGTCTGACCAGGGAAACTAACCAGAGCACACAGGAAGCTGCACAGCCCGTTCAATAGTCCTCTTGTAGAGTGGCACTTGAACAGAGAGCATAGACGGTGGCTTTCCTCATCTGCAGAGCAAAACGAGTGGCCACATCTGACCAGGGAATTCAGTGCACACTCCCGCCTGATTCAGATCCCCAAACAATTAGCTGTACAGGCGCTGGGTCCTACCCTGCTGCCTTGCCAGGGCAGGGAAGCTAATTCATAGCTCCGTCTACTGCTGAATATAGTACTCAGTCCCAACCATGTAGTAAGCCTGACCAGAGAATCCGGCAAATGCAGAACGTACACTCAGCCTTACGTGGATAGGAAGCCAAGCCAGCAGTCCTATCGAACTGTTCTCAGCCAGTGGCAGCCTGCCACCATTCCCCATCCTTAGAGTTTGAACAGTTGTCTCGCCCAAAATTAGACCATAATGACAGACCTCACCTTCTCAAGGACATTACCAGCAGACACACCCAGAAACCCAAACTGAGCCAACTGGTGAAGAATTGTTTCTGCCAAAGAAAACCTGTAAACTCTGGAAGAGGAGCCTGATTACTCAAATGTGCAGATACTGATGTGAGAAATCAAGGATCATGAAAAATCAGGTAAATATGACACCACTAAAGAAAACGAATAAAGCTCCAATAATGGACCCTAGAGAAATGGAGATCTGTGAACAGTTAGACAAATAATTTAGAATAATCCTTTTTTTAATTTTAATTTTTTTAACATCTTTATTGGAGTATAATTGCTTTACAATGTTGTATTAGTTTCTGCTGTATAACAAAGTGAATCAGCTATATGCATACGTATATCCTCATATACCCTTCCTCTTGCACATCCATCCCACCTTCTTTATCCCACCCCGCTAGGTGGTCGCAAAGCACCAAACTGATCTCCCTGTACTATGCAGCTGCTTCCCGCTAGCTATCTGTTTTACATTTGTTAGTGTATATATGTCCATGCCACTCTCTCACTTCGTCCCAGCTTACCCTTCCCCCTCCCCGTGTCTTCAAGTCCATTCTCTTCGTCTGTGTCTTTATTCCTGCCCTGGCCCTAGGTTCGTCAGAACCTTTTTTTTTTTTAGATTACATATATATGTGTTAGCATATGGTTTTATCTCTTTCTGACTTACTTCATTCTGTATCACAGATGGTAGGTCCATCCACCTCACTACAAATAACTCAGTTTCATTTCTTTTTATGGCAGAGTAATATTCCATTGTATATATGTGCCACATCTTCTCTATCCATTCATCTGTCGATGGACACTTAGGTTGCTTCCATATCCTGGCTATAGTAAATAGTGCTGCAATGAACATAGTGGTACATGACTCTTTTTGAATTATGGTTTTCTCAAGGTATATGCCCAGAAGTGGGATTGCTGGGACATATGGTAGTTCTATTTTTAGTTTTTTAAGGAACCTCCGTACTGTTGTCCATAGTGGCTGTATCAATGTACAGTCCCACCAACAGTGCAAGAGGGTTCCCTTTTCTCCACACCCTCTCCAGCATTTATTGTTTGTAGATTTTTCGACGATGGCCAATCTGACCTGTGTGAAGTGATCCCTCATTGTAGTTATGATTTGCATTTCTCTAATGATTAGTGACGTTGAGCATCCTTTCATGTGTTTGTTGGCAATCTGTATATCTTTGGAGAAATGTCTATTTAGGTCTTCTGCCCATTTTTGGATTGGGTTGTTTGTTTTTTGGTTATTGAGCTGCATGAGCTGCTTCTATATTTTGGAGATTAATCCTTTGTCAGTTGCATTGTTTGCAAATATTTTCTCCCATTCTCATGGTTGTCTTTTTGTCTTGTTTATGGTTTCCTTTGCTGTACCTTTGAAGTTTCATTAGGTCCCATTTGTTTATTTTTGTTTTTATTTCCATTTCTCTAGGAGGTGGGTCAAAAAGGATCTTGCTGTGATTTATGGCAGAGTGTTCTGCCTATGTTTTCCTCTAAGAGTTTTATAGTGTCTGGCCTTACATTTAGGTCTTTAATCCATTTTGAGTTTATTTTTGTGTATGGTGTTAGGAAGTATTCTAATTTCATTGTTTTACATGTAACTGTCCAGTTTTCCCAGCACCACTTATTGAAGAGGGTATCTTTTCTCCACTGTATATTCCTGCCTCCTTTGTCAAAGATAAGGTGACCATATGGGCGTGGTTTTATCTCTGGGCTTTCTATCCTGTTCTATATTTCTCTTTTTGTGCCAGTACTATACTGTCTTGATTACTGTAGCTTTGTAGTATAGTCTGAAGTCAGGGAGCCTGATTCCTCCAGCTCCGTTTTTCATTCTCAAGATTGCTTTGGCTGTTCGAGGTCTTTTGTGTTTCCATAAAAATTGTGAAATTTTTTGTTCTAGTTCTGTGAAAAATGCCAGTGGTAGTTTGATAGGGATTGCATTGAATCTGTCCATTGCTTTGGGTAGTAGAGTCATTTTCACAGTGTTGATTCTTCCAATCCACGAACATGGTATATCTCTCCATCTGATTGTATCATCTTTAATTTCTTTCATCAGTGTCTTATAGTTTTCTGCATACAGGTCTTTCATCTCGTTAGGTAGGTTTATTCCTAGGTATTTTATTCTTTTTGTTGCAGTGGTAAATGAGAGTGTTTCCTTAATTTTTCTTTCAGATTTTTCATTATTAGTGTATAGGAGTTCAAGAGATTTCTGTGCATTAATTTTGTATCCCACTACTTTAGCAAATTTATTGATTATCTCTTAGTAGTTTTCTGGTAGCATCTTTAGGATTCTGTATAGTATAGTATCATGTCATCTGCAAACAGTGACAGTTGTACTTCTTCTTTTCCCATTTGGATTCCTTTTATTTCTTTTTATTCTCTGATTGCTGTGGCTAAAACTTCCAAAACTATGTTGAATAATAGTGGTGAGAGTGGGCAACCTTGTCTTGTTCCTGATCTTAGAGGAAATGGTTTCAGTTTTTCACCCTTGAGAATGATGTTGGCTGTCGGTTTGTCATATATGGCCTTTATTAGGTTGAGGTAGGCTCCCTCTGTGCCTATTTTCCAGAGAGTTTTTATCATAAATGGGTGTTGAATTTTGTCAAAAGCTTTCTCTGCATCTATTGAGATGACCATATGGTTTCTCTCCTTCAGTTTGTTAATATGGTGTATCACATTGATTTATTTGCAGATATTGAAGAATCCTTGCATTCCTGGGCTAAACCCCACTTGACCACTTGATTATGGTGTATGATTCTTTTTTTTTCTCTCTCTTTTTTTTTTGGTTGTACGCGGGCCTCTCAATGTTGTGGCCTCTCCCGTTGCGGAGCACAGGCTCCGGACGCACAGGCTCAGCGGCCATGGCTCACAGGCCCAGCCGCTCCACGGCATGTGGGATCCTCCCGGACCGGGGCACAAACCCGTGTCCCCTGCATTGGCAGACGGACCCCCAAATACTGTGCCACCAGGGAAGCCCAGTGTATGATTCTTTTAATGTGCTGTTGGATTCTGTTTGCTAGTATTTTGTTGAGGATTTTTGCTTCTATGCTCATCAGAGATATTGGCCTGTAGTTTCCTTTTTTTGTGACATCTTTGTCTGGTGTTGGTACCAGGGTGATGGTGGCCTCATAGAATGAGTTTGAGAGTGTTCCTCCCTCTGCTATCTTTTGGAAGAGTTTGAGAAGGATAGTTGTTAGCTCTTCTCTAAATGTTTGATAGAATTTGCCTGTGAAGCCATCTGGTCCTGGGCTTTTGTTTGCTGGAAGATTTTTAATCACAGTTTCAATTTCAGTGCTTGTGAGTGGTCTCTTTATATTTTCTATTTCTTCCTGGTTGAGTCTCGGAAGTTTGTGCTTTTCTAAGAATTCATCCATTTCTTCCAGGTTGTCCATTTTATTGGTAGATAGTTGCTTGTAGTAATCTCTCATGATCCTTGTATTTCTGCAGTGTCAGTTGTTACTTCTTTTTCGTTTCTAATTCTGTTGATTTGAGTCTTTTCCTTCTTTTTTTCTTGATGAGTCTGGCTAGTGATTTATCAATTTTGTTTATCTTCTCAAAGAACCAGCTTTTAGTTTTATTGATCTTTGCTGTCATTTCCTTCATTTATTTCTGATCTGATCATTAGGATTTCTTTCCTTCTGCTAACTTTCGGGAGTTTTGTGTTCTTCTTTCTCTAACTGCTTTAGGTTTAATATTAGGTTGTTTATTTGAGATTTTTCTTGTTTCTTGAGGTAGGACTGTATTTCTATAAACTTCCCTCTTAGAACTGCTTTTGCTGCATCCCATAGGTTTTGGGTCACCTTATTTTCATTTTCATTTGTTTCTAGGTATTTTTTGACTTCCTCTTTGATTTCTGCAGTGATCTCTTGGTTATTTAGTAGCGTAGCACATTGTTTAGCCTCCATATGTTTGTATTTTTTACAGTTTTTTTCCTGTAATTGATATCTAGTCTCATAGCATTGTGGTCAGAAAAGATACTTGATATGATTTCAGTTTTCTTCAATTTATCAAGGCTTGATTTGTGACCCAAGATATGATCTATCCTGGAGAATGTTCCATGATCACTTGAGGAGAAAGTGTATTCTGTTGTTTCTGGATCGAATGTCCTATAAATATCAATTAAGTCCATCTTCTTTAATATGTCATTTAAAGCTTGTGTTTCCTTATTTATTTTCATTTTGGATGTTCTGTCCATTGGTGAAAGTGGAGTGTTAAAGTCCCCTACTGTGATTGTGTTACTGTCAATTTCTGCTTTTATTGCTGTTAGCAGTTGCCTTATGTATTGAGGTGCTCCTATTTTGGGTGCGTAAATATTTACAATTGTTATATCTTCTTCTTGGATTGATCCCTTGATCATTTTGTAGTGTCCTTCTTTATCTCTTGAAATAGTCTTTATTTTAAAGTTTTTTAATCTGATGTGAGAATTGCTACTCCAGCTTTCTTTTGATTTCCATTTGCATGGAATATCTTTTTCCATCCCCTCACTTTCAGTCTGTATGTGCTTCTAGGTCTGAAGTGGGCCTCTTGTAGACAGCATATATACGGGTCTTGTTTTTGTATCCATTCAGCCAGTCTATGTCTTTTGGTTGGAGAATTTAATCCATTTACATTAAGGTAATTATCAATATGTACGTTCCTATTACCATTTTTTTAATTGTTTTGGGTTTGTTTTTGTAGGTCTTTTCCTTCTCTTGTGTTTTCTGCCTAGAGGAGTTCCTTTAGCATTTGTTGTAAGGCTGGTTTGGTGGTGCTGAATTCTCTTAACCTCTGCTTATTTGTAAAGGTTTTAATCTCTCTGTCAAATCTGAATGAGATCCTTGCTGGATAGAGTAATCTTGATTGTAGATTTTCCCTTTCATCACTTTAAATATGTCCTGCCACTCCCTTCTGGCTTGCAGAGTTTCTGCTGAAAGATCAGCTGTTAATTTTATGGGGATTCCCTTGTATGTTATTTGTTGCTCTTCCCTTGCTGATTTTAACATTTTTTCTTTGTATTTAATTTTTTATAGTTTGATTAATATGTGTCTCATCATGTTTCTCTTTGTGTTTATTCCCTATGGTACTCTCTGTGCCTCCTGGACTTGGGTGGCTATTTCCTTTACCATGTTAGGGAAGTTTTTGACTATAATCTCTACAGATATTTTTCAGACCCTTTCTTTTTCTCTTCTTTTTTGTTTTGTTTTGGTACGCGGGTCTCTCACTGCTGTGGCCTCTCGCATTGCAGAGCACAGGCTCCGGACGCACAGGCTCAGCGGCCATGGCTCATGGGCCCAGCCACTCCGCGGCATGTGGGATCTTCCCGGACTGGGGCACGAACCTGTGTCCCCTGCATTGGCAGGCAGACTCTCAACCACTGCGCCGCCAGGGAAGCCCTCTTTTTCTCTTCTTTTTCTGGGAGCCCTATAATTTGAATGTTGGTGCATTTAATGTTGCCCCAGAAGTGTTTGAGACTGTCCTCAATTCTTTTCATACTTTTTCCTTTATAATGCTCCCGGGCAGTGATTTCTACCATTTTATCTTCCAGCTCACTTAACCTGTTCTTCTGCCTCAGTTATTCTGCTATTGATTCCTTCTAGAGTATTTTTAATTTCAGTAATTGTGTTGTTCATGACTGTTCGTTTGCTTTAGTTCTTCTAGATCCTTGTTAAATGTTTCTTGTATTTTCTCCATTCTGTTTCCAAGATTTTGGATCATCTTTACTATCATTACTCTGAATTTTTTTTAGGTAGGTTGCCTATTTTGTCTTCATTTATTAGTCTTGTAGGTTTTTACCTTGCTCATTTGTCTATAACACATTTTTTTGTCTTACAATTTTTTTTTTCTTTTGATGTGTGGTGCTGTGTTCCTATGTTACTGGTAGTTTGACCTGAGACGTCCAGCACTGGAGTTTGCAGCCAGTTGTATAGAGCTGGGTCTTGATGCTGAGATGAGGACCTCCATGAGGCCTCACACTGATTAATATTCCCTGGGGTTTGAGGTTCTCTGTTAGTCCAGCGGTTTGGGCTTGGAGCTCCTACCACAGGAGCTCTGGTCTGACCTCTGGCCTGGGAACCAATATTCTGCAAGCTTTGTGGCTTGGTTAAAAAAAAAAAAAAAAAGAAAGAAAGAAAGAAGAAAAGGAGCAGTACAATATCAAAGAATAAAAAACAAAATAAAATTAGAAAGATTAAAAAATGTATTAAGAAAAATAAAACTACAGTTGAAACAACAGGTCGCTGGGGGTTCCTCCCATCCCCTTAGGTGTTTGTGGTCCCCCACCGGTGCCTGGTAGGTGCCCTAGTTGTGTGGAGACATGAATTCTGTGTCCTCCGAGTATACCATTTTGATCCCCCCCCAATAATCCTCTTAAGGAAGTTTAGCAAACTGCAAGAAAACACTGAGAGACAACTAAGTGAAATTAGGAAAACAGTGCATGAAGAAAATAGAAGTTCAACAAGGAAATAGTAACCATCAAAAAAAAAATTCTATAGTTGAAAAATGCAGTAACTGAACTGAAGAATTCAATAGAGATTTTGAAAAATAGACTCAACCATGCAGAAGAAAGAATCAGCCACCTGGAGTATAGGTTATTGGAAATTACCTCATTAGAGGAGCAAAAAGAAAAAAGAACGAAAAGGAGTGAAAAGCCTAAGGGAATTATGAGACACAATGTAAGGAAACAATATTTACATTTTAGGAATTCCAGAAGGAGAAGAGAAAGTGAAAGGGACAGAAAGTATATTGAAAGCAGTAATGGCTGAAAACATCCCAAATTCTCTTGGGAGAGAAATGGACATCCAGATCCATGAGGTTCAAAAAACCCCAAATAGGTTGAACCTGAATAGGGCTACTGTGAGACCCATTCAAATTAAATTGTCAAAATCAAAGACAATTTTAAAAGCAGTAAGAAAAAAGAGAGAAGTTACTTACAGAGGAGCCCCCGTAAGACTATTGGCAGACTTCTCAACAGAAACTTTTCAGGCCAGGAGAGAATGGAATGACATACTCAAAATATTGAAAGAAGATACTTTAAACCAAGAATTCTGTACATGGTGAAGCTGTCCTTCAGAAATGGAGGAAGGATAAAGTCTTTCCTGAACAGACAAAAACTGAGGGAGTTTATTACCACTAGACCTGTTTTACAAGAAATGCTAAAGGGGGTTCTTTGTGTGGGAGTAAAGGAACACTAATTAACATCATAAAAACATAAAAACGTAGTGTAAACAGTAACGGCAATGGTATAAGGAATAAATCTCCTTGACATGGGTCTTAGTAACGATTTTTTTGGATATGACACCGAAGGCACAAGCAACAAAATTAAAAATAAACAGATAGGACTATACCATACTAAAAAGCTTCTGCACAGCACAACAAACAATCAACAAAGTGAAAAGAAATCCTATAGGATTAGAAAAATATTTGCAAACCATATATCTGGTAAGGGATAAATGTATAAAGAACTCATACAACTCCATAGCAAAATAATAATAACCCAAATAAAAAATTGGCAAAGGATCTGAATAGACATTTCTCCAAAGGAGATATACAGAAGGCCAACAGGTACATGAAAAGATGGTGAATATTACTAGTCATTAGGGAAATGCAAGTCAAACCCATAATGTGGTATTGCCTCACGCCTATCAGATTGTCCATCATCAAAAAGTTGAGATAACAAATGCTGGCATGGCTATGGAGAAAAAGGAACCCTTATACACTGTTGGTAGAATTGTAATTGATACAGCCACTATGGAGAAGCAATGGAGGATCCTCAAAAAATTGAAAATAGAACCACCATATGATCCAGCAATTCCACTTCTGGGAATATATCCAAAGGAAGTGAAAACACTAACTTGAAAATATATCTGTACCCCCATGTTCAAAGCAGCATTATTTAGAATAGCCAGAAGCAGCCAAAACATGGAAACAACTTAAGTGTCTGTCAGTGGGTGAATGGATGAAGACCATGCAGCATACATACACACCCACACACACATACATGGGAATATAATTCAGTCATAAAAAATGTGGAAATGCTGCCATTTGTGACAACGTAAATGGACCTTGAAGGCATTATGTAAGTAAAATAAGTCAGAGAAAGACATATACTATATGATCTCACTTATATATGGAATCTTAAAAAAAATCAAAAACAAATTCATAGAAAAAAATTAGACTTGCAGTGACTAGAGGGTGGGGCGAGGAGGAGTTGGAGAAATGTGGTCAAAAGGTACAAACTGCGGGCTTCCCTGGTGGCGCAGTGGTTGAGAGTCCGCCTGCTGATGCAGGGGACACGGGATCGTGCCCCGTCCGGGAAGATCCCACATTTCGCGGAGCAGCGGGGCCCGTGAGCCATGGCCGCTGAGCCTGCGCGTCCGGAGCCTGTGCTCCGCAACGGGAGAGGGCCACAACGGTGAGAGGCCCGCGTACCGCAAAAAAAAAAAAAAAAAAAGGTACAAACTGCCAATTATAAGTAGTTGGGGTGTAATGTATGACAGCACTGCCGTTTGATATATAGGAAAAGCTTTAAGAGAGTAAATCCTAGGAATTCTCATCACGAGAAAAGTTTTTTCCCCTTTTTTTCTTTCTTTTCTTTTTATTGTATCTGTGTAGGAAGATGTTAGTTGAACTTATTGCAGTACTCGTTTCACAATATATGTCAATCAGCCATCACGCTGTATGCCTTAAAACTGTACAGGGGTGTGTGCCAATTATTTCTCAATAAAACTGGGAAAAATCATTGGTCCTCATAACTACATTAAGATATATAATAAAACTGTAAGATATCTTGTAGGAAAGAGAAATTTGCTAGAACAGATTTTAATTCAGCCTTCAGGGTACTCAGTAGCAAGATCATTTAAATATCATTTAGAGATTGTAATTCAAACCTTGAACATAATATCATTCTAATTACAAATTCTTTATCTACAATTCATATCACTTTATTTCCATGTTTTCTTCTTGGTTTATGTATTTGTTGTTGGGTTGATTGTTTAGTTGGACTGTACCTGGTTCCCAGAGGAAGTTGAAGTAGCTTACATATGTTTAGATCCACAAACTCAGGTTTGCAAAACTGTCACTTTAAAAAAAAATGTATTTTCTCTCACTTAACTCAGTTTCTGACCCTGCACCCCCACGATCTGGTAGAAAATTTAACCTCTGTGCTTCCTGCATTCTTACTCTTCCCTGGGAGGGTTCCACAGCTCTGGTGTCCTTCAGAGTGCCATGGCCGTTCTTTTTTAGGTCATTGTCTAAATAGATGACTTCAGGAAAGTTCCGTTGCCCCTGCTGCATAATCCTTCAGCTCTTTACCAATTCTGGACAAACCTGGGGACCCTGGTGCTTTCTCTGAGGCCGCCTAAGGTCTAGCCTATGGATGCTCCCCATAGCCTCTCAAGGGCTACTTTTCTGTGTTGCTGACAGAGGTAGGGCCCATCTCTGCTGTTCTGGGTCTCACTGGCTATTTTCTGGTTTCCCCCATCTTCTCCTCTCCATCCACAAAAGACTTCTCCCTTTCTTTGCTCTCCTCCACAAACTGCTTTATGTTCTTTTAAGGATATAGACATCTAGAAAACAAAAGCAAGAGATACTTGCAAGCTATTTTTTTTTTTCATGGCTGATCCTTATAGTATCCAACCCATGATATAATGTGAGAATGCAACACTAAAAGACAATTGAGGAATAGGCATTTCTATGAGGTCAAAGCAATTTGGTACAAGAACACGACTCTTTGATTTAATTTCTAAATAAATATATTTATCTCCATGCCATTTCATCCTAAAGGGGATTTGGGATGTTTACATAAATACCATACACTATAAAAGGTAAAATTCATAACAAGGTAAGTTGGAATGTGTATGGGAATGGGGACTTTTAGGAAGTAGTATAGAACCAAGGTTAAGATCAGCACCCAACATTGCCTGGTAAACTTAGCTCACATTTTCTCCCCAGGTTTCCTAATGAACATCCCAGATGGAAACAGAAATGTTTAGGTAATTAACAGTGTCCAAAAGATAAAAATGAGCCAGGTATCTAGAGAAACATAGCTTTTCTGTCCTTGAGACCTGAGAGAAATTTCTTCTATTGATCTACATAAAGGAGAAACTTTCTCAGTTAGTGAACAGTGTCCTCTACTTAAAACACACACACACACACAGAGACAAGTATCATATGAGTTTCTGATGAAAGCAAGTACAATGTTTTGATTAGAAAATGGAGACTTAAAGGGCGAAGAGACTGGGTTTGGATTTCAGCTCTGCCACTGCCACCTATGTGATCTCAGTTTAAATTTTCCCTGTGGAGGGCCTCAGTTTCCTCCCATAGAGGGAAAAATCACCAACTGCATAGGATTGTGAACATAAATAATTCCTATAAAGATTATGCCTGGCCAATACAAAAAGGCAATTTATATTAGCCTCTAATATTATATTTTTCTTCATAACCATTTATTTCATACATATTTATTGAATGCTTGCTATATGAAAGGCACCATTCTACACACTGGAGATGCAACAATAAAACAGGTCAAAATCCCTGCCTGCTGAGAGCTTGAATTACACTAGGAGGAGGCAGACAATGATCAAAATATTTAAGTAGAATGAATAGTACGATAGGAAACCATAAATTCTGTGGAAAAAATAGAAATGAGGTCAAATAATGCCAAGGGTGAGTGCAGGTGGTTTCAGTTCTAAATAGCGTAGCTGGGGCGGCCTCTCCTGAAGAGTTGGAGAGAAAGCATGAGTGTATCTGGAAGAAACCATGTCAGGCAGAGAAAGCAGAGTGGCTATTCATGAGTGTTTGAGGAACAAGGAAAACAGTTTGGGGGAAGCAAGGTAATGAGGAGGAGAGTGACAGGGATATAGTTAGGGAGCTTATGAGGACCAGTGCCATGGGGACCTGTAACTGCCTTCTGAATGTGATGGGACTACTGGAGAATTAAAGTAGAAGAATGATACGATCTGACTTATATTTGAACAGAGTCATCTGTTTCCTCCGTCAGGAGGCTTTTGGACTTATCCAGGTGAGGGAATAGCGATAGAAGCTTGCATCAGGATGGAAGCAGTGGAGGTGGTGAAAACTAGTGAGCATCTTAACTTTTTTTGAAGTTAGAGGTAATAAGATGTGAAGGATTACATGTGGGATATCGGAGGAAAAATGGAGGCAGTGATGTCTTCAAAGCTTTTGGTCTGAGCAAATGAAAGGATGGAATTGATACCAACTGGATAAAATCAGAAAGGTATTGGGGGAAAATTATGGGAATAGCCAGTTTCAGGAAGAATAATATCAGCATTATCATTGTTACTTTTAATAATAGTATTACTCTTTTCCTCAGAGCAAAGGGATGACATGCCACCAAAATACAATTCAGAGAGAGCACTTCAATGCGGATCTGAGGGAAAGTAGTGTAAGTGTGCAGCTTTTTGATGGTCTAACTAAAGCAAGGATAAAATTTAGGATGTTAGAGGAATTAATGGACTGCTTATCCTTCAGGCATCCTGCCACGTTATTTCTTACAACTGAAATGTTTATAATATTTAGACAACAGAGAATTCTTTGGCACAAAACTGTCATGTTCGTTATGCTACTGCCTAGGGAAAATCCATGTGCTTTGAAAGTCAATTGAGTGGATAGTATAATTAATTATCTACAATGAAAACAGGAAGAGTTATGGTTGAAGAGATAATCATTCCACCTTCACATAGAAGAAGGTGAGGGAGAAAAGGGCCAGAGATAAATACTTTCCTCAAAAAATAACGCTTAGACAAGTGGGAAAATAAAGGCCCCCCAGATTCTTTTCCATGGAGCATTTCTGTAATAACTGTAACCTGGTAAAATTTCAAAGCGATTTTACCTATCACCTCCATAGAAAAATTTCATTAATGGACCCTTGATAGTTTTTATTTTAAAGTAATATAACTTTTTGATGAATTCCACAGGACTAATTAGGTTGCAAAAATGCATCTCTGAGTAGCTAAGTGGGTTAACCTGTTATGCTTGCAGGACAGTTGTTAGAGGATATCTCCCTCATATAGGGTTTTTTTGCTTTTAGAATATTAGTCTTTAAATCATTTGTCTTGACACTAGTTGGACCTCATGTTCCATTGTTGATTGAGACGTCTCTTACTCTGAGATAATAAAAATACACCATTGGCAACTTTCTGTTTACTGTGGTAGGGGTAAGTGCACCCCAGTCAACCATAGGATACCTGTTAAGAAAAGATGGGCAGAGCACACTGCTCTTTCAAACTCTTTAAAATCATTATCTGAAATTTGGTCAGTCTCTCCAGAAGAGATGATTGCTTGAGAATTTTTAGGGGAGGGGTAACTCCTATGCTAAGAAAAATCTCTAGGAAATTCAAAAATCTCTAGGAAATACAATGCAGATTTTCTAGGGGAAATCTGCAACAACACTGGAAACTAGGGAATACACTGTAAATCTGCCACTAACTGGAAATGCTTTCTGTTAGAATCACTGCAGATGGGGCATGAATAAAGAAGAAATTACTCATAAGTTACTGGGCCAGAAGAGATGGATTGTCATATAGGAAGTATGCAATCAATATCCTGGAGGACATAAACCTTCCCGGACTTGGAGGAATGAACTGAGAGACTGACCAGGCAAACCCCCTGTAGGGCCTTAATGAGTCATATGGGTCAGCAGAAATCCCATAAGTTTTAGTGGCAGTAGAGCTGGGAACTCAGAAAAGTAAAGGGAAAAGAAAATCTACAGTAATGATGACAGCAGTGAGTTGGCTCCACATTTCAGTGGCTTCCGTGATGAAATTGAACTGGGATGCCAGGAACTGTGGAACTGGAATAATGATATCCTGATATGGAGTGGGAGGTTCTGTTGATTGGGAAGTTAGTAAGATTGGTCCAAAGAAATGCGACTGTTGGTACACTTGGAAGAAAGCTGGGTCTCACCAAATCTAGCTCCTGACCCAGAGGCTTCTGCAAAAGCAGAGGAGAAAGCATGCAGAGATGAAGTTGGCCTGCTGGGATCATTCACAGCCTTAGTGGCCCCACTTCTCTTACACACGATGTCAACACATGAGCAGTAAGCCCTGCGGATTGAGCTTCAAAAGAATTTCTCTAACAGTAGGCAAGTGGAGAATGAGAAAGCCCAAGAAGAATCCCCTTGCCATGTTTTTTGTGGGGAAATGCCAGGCATAGAGAGCCTTGTTACTTTTGAAAAATTCAAAAAGAAATTCAAAGGGGGTTTACGAAATGATTGTAAAATGAAGCATAAAGCATTCAAGAGGCAGAGGGAAATCATTTTGTAAGAAATAGACTTTATTTTTAGAGCAGCAAAATTGACCAGAAGGTCCAGAGATTTCCCATATATCCCCTGTCCCTACACATGTATAATCTCTTCTATTATGAACACCCCCCCCCACCAGAGTGATACATTGATCACAGTCGATGAACCTACATTTATACATTATTGTCACCCAAAGTCTATAGTTTACATTCCAGTTCACTCTTGGTGTTGTACATTCTGTGGGTTTGGAGAAATGTATGACATGTAGCAGAGTATTTTCATTGCCCTAAACATCCTCCACTCCCTGCCTATTCATCCTTCCCTCTCTTCTTCAACCTCTGTCAATCACTGATCTTGTTTTTACTATTTCGATAGTTTTGCTTTTTCCAAAATGTCATAAAGTTTGAATCACAAAGTATGTAGCCTTTTTAGATTGGTTTCTTCCACTTAGTAATATGCATTTAAGTTTCCTCCCTTTTAGTGGCTTGATAGCCTATTTTCTTTTAGTGCTGAATAATATTCCATGATATGGATGTACCACAGTTTATCCATTCACCTACTGAAGGACATCTTGGTTGCTTCCAAGTTTTGGCAGTTATAAATAAAGCTCCCATAAGCATCCAAAAACATATTCTTTTTTTTTTTTTTAGAGTTTTACTTTTATTTTAAATTAAAAAAAATTTTTTTAACATCTTTATTGGGGTATAATTGCTTTACAATGGTGTGTTAGTTTCTGCTTTATAACAAAGTGAATCAGTTATACATATACATATGTTCCCATATCTCTTCCTTCTTGCGTCTCCCTCCCTCCCACCCTCCCTATCCCACCCCTCCAGGCGGTCACAAAGCACCGAGCCGATATCCCTGTGCCATGCGGCTGCTTCCCACTAACTATCTACCTTACGTTTGTTAGTGTATATATGTCCATGCCTCTCTCTCGCCCTGTCACAGCTCACCCTTCCCCCTCCCCATATCCTCAAGTCCGTTCTCCAGTAGGTCTGTGTCTTTATTCCTGTCTTACCTCTAGGTTCTTCATGACATTTTTTTCCTTAAATTCCATATATATGTGTTAGCATATGGTATTTGTCTTTCTCTTTCTGACTTACTTCACTCTGTATGACAGACTCTAGGTCTATCCACCTCATTACAAATAGCTCAATTTCGTTTCTTTTTATGGCTGAGTAATATTCCATTGTATATATGTGCCACATCTTCTTTATCCATTCATCTGATGATGGGCACTTAGGTTGTTTCCATCTCCGGGCTATTGTAAATAGAGCTGCAATGAACATTTTGGTACATGATTCTTTTTGAATTTTCTTTTTCTCAGGGTACATGCCCAGTAGTGGGATTGCTGGGTCATATGGTAGTTCTATTTGTAATTTTTTAAGGAACCTCCATACTGTTCTCCATAGTGGCTGAACCAATTCACATTCCCACCAACAGTGCAAGAGGGTTCCCTTTCTCCACACCCTCTCCAGCATTTATTGTTTCTAGATTTTTTGATGATGGCCATTCTGACTGGTGTGAGATGATATCTCATTGTAGTTTTGATTTGCATTTCTCTAATGATTAATGATGTTGAGCATTCTTTCATGTGTTTGTTGGCAGTCTGTATATCTTCTTTGGAGAAATGTCTATTTAGGTCTTCTGCCCATTTTTGGATTGGGTTGTTTGTTTTTTTGTTATTGAGCTGCATGAGCTGCTTGTAAATTTTGGAGATTAATCCTTTGTCAGTTGCTTTATTTGCAAATATTTTCTCCCATTCTGAGGGTTGTCTTTTCATCTTGTTTATGGTTTCTTTTGCTGTGCAAAAGCTTTGAAGTTTCATTAGGTCCCATTTGTTTCTTTTTGTTTTTATTTCCATTTCTCTAGGAGGTGGGTCAGAAAGGATCTTACTGTGATTTATGTCATAAGAGTGTTCTACCTATGTTTTCCTCTAAGAGTTTGATAGTTTCTGGCCTTACTTTCAGGTCTTTAATCCATTTTGAGCTTATTTTTGTGTATGGTGTTAGGGAGTGATCTAATCTCATACTTTTACATGTATCTGTCCAGTTTTCCAAGCACCACTTATTGAAGAGGCTGTCCTTTCTCCACTGTACATTCCTGCCACCTTTATCAAAGGTAAGGTGTCCATATGTGTGTGGGTTTATCTCTGGGCTTTCTATCCTGTTCCATTGATCTATCTTTCTGTTTTTGTGCCAGTACCATACTGTCTTGATTACTGTAGCTTTGTAGTATAGTCTGAAGTCAGGGAGCCTGATTCCTCCAGCTCCGTTTTTCTTTCTCAAGATTGCTTAGGCTATTCGGGGTCTTTTGTGTTTCCATACAAATTGTGAAATTTTTTGTTCTAGTTCTGTGAAAAATGCCAGTGGTAGTTTGATAGGGATTGCATTGAATCTGTAGATTGCTTTGGGTAGTAGAGTCATTTTCACAGTGTTGATTCTTCCAATCCACGAACATGGTATATCTCTCCATCTATTTGTATCATCTTTAATTTCTTTCATCAGTGTCTTATAATTTTCTGCATACAGGTCTTTTGTCTCCTTAGATAGGTTTATTCCTAGATATTTTATTCTTTTTGTTGCAGTGGTAAATGGGAGTGTTTTCTTGATTTCACTTTCAGATTTTTCATCATTAGTATATAGGAATGCCAGAGATTTCTGGGCATTAATTTTGTATCCTGCTACTTTACCAAATTCATTGATTAGCTCTAGTAGTTTTCTGGTAGCATCTTTAGGATACTCTATGTATAGTATCATGTCATCTGCAAACAGTGACAGCTTTCCTTCTTCTTTTCCGATTTGGATTCCTTTTATTTCCTTTTCTTCTCTGATTGCTGTGGCTAAAACTTCCAAAACTATGTTGAATAAGAGTGGTGAGAGTGGGCAACCTTGTCTTGTTCCTGATCTTAGTGGAAATGCTTTCAGTTTTTCACCATTGAGGATGATGTTGGCTGTGGACTTGTCATATATGGCCTTTATTATGTTGAGGAAAGTTCCCTCTGTGCCTACTTTCTGCAGGGTTTTTATCATAAATGGGTGTTGAATTTTATCAAAAGCTTTCTCTGCATCTATTGAGTTGATCATATGGTTTTTCTCCTTCAATTTGTTAATATGGTTTATTACATTGATAGATTTGCGTATAGTGAAGAATCCTTGCATTCCTAGAATAAACCCCACTTGATCATGGTGTATGATCCTTTTAATGTGCTGTTGGATTCTGTTTGCTAGTATTTTGTTGAGGATTTTTGCATCTATGTTCATCAGTGATATTGGCCTGTAGTTTTCTTTCTTCAAAAACATATTCTTTTTGTTGTTGATCAGCTGACTTTATGATTTCAGTTTTATTGAAGTGTAGTTGATTTACAGTGTTAATTTCTGCTATACAGTAATGTGATTCAATTATACATATATTTTCTTTTTCATATTCTTTTCCATTATGGTTTATCACAGGATATTGAATATAGTTCCCTGTGCTATACAGTAGGGCCTTGTTGTTTATCCATCCTATATATAATAGTTGACGTCTGCTAATGTCAAACTCCCAATCCATCCTTCTCCCACCACCCCGCACCCTTTGGCAGCCACAAGTCCATTCTCTATGACTGTGAGTCAGTTTCTGTTTCATAGATATGTTCATTTGTGTCATATTTTAGATTCCACATATAAGTGATATTATATGGTGTTTGTCTTTCTCTTTCTGACTTCAGTAGGGTAATCTCTGGGTCCATCCATGTTGCTGCAAATGGCATTATTTCTTTTTTTTTATGGCTGAGTAATACTCCATTGTGTGTGTGTGTGTGTGTGTGTGTGTGTGTCTATGTATGCACCACATCTTCTTTATCCATTCATCTGTTGATGGACATTTAGGTTGTTTCCATGTCTTGGCTATTGTAAATAGTGCTGCTATGAACATAGGGGTGCATGTATCTTTTTGAATTATGGTTTTGTCTGGATATATGCCTAGGAGTAGGATTGCTGGATCATATGGTAACTCTATTTTTAGTTTTTTTAAGAAACTCCGTACTATTTTCCATAGTGGCTGCACCAGTTTACATTCCCACCAACAGTATAAGAAGGATCCCTTTTCTTCACACTCTCTCCACCATTAATTGTTTGTAGATATTTTAATGACGGCTATTCTGACTGGTGTGAAGTGGTACCTCACTGTAGTTTTGGTTTGCATTTTTCTAATAATTAGTGATGATGAGCATCTTTTCATGTGCCTGTTGGCCGTCTGTACAAAAACATTTTCTTGAAAAATATTTTATATATGCAGCAAGAAATTTCAGATTCTATTTGCTTTGTCCCTTTGACAAAGGAAGAAAGCATAGACTGGGGACTTCCCTGGTGGCGCAGTGGTTAAGAATCTGCCTGCCAATGCAGGGGACATGGGTTCGAGCCCTGGTCAGGGAAGATCCCATGTGACACGGAGCAACTAAGCCCGTGTGCCACAACTGCTGAGCCTTTGCTCTAGAGCCCGTGAGCCATAGCTACTGAGCCCGAGAGCCACAGCTACTGAAGCCCGCAAGCCTAGAGCCCATGCTGCGCAACAAGAGAAGCCACTGCAATGAGAAGCCTGAGCACCACAATGAAGAGTAGTTCCCGTTCACCACAACTAGAGAAAGCCCGCATGCAGCAACCAAGACACAAACGCAGCCAAAAATAAATTAACTAATTAATTAAAAAAAAAAAAGCCAAGAAGTTGAAAGAGGCTTCTACTTTGAAATCATAAACTGTATAAGAAGAGAGATAAAAGGTAAAAGAAAAGAGATTATTAAAATGGAGCTGAGTGGCAAACGGAAGTTTGAAGAGAGATCAGTAATAAATGATAGTAAAGTATAAAGTTGTGGAAGAATTTTTAAATGTTTTGAAACCAATTAAGGGCAGAAACTATGCAACAAAAAACTGAACAACTGTTATAGATCTTAGAATGTAGATAATAATTGTAACAACAAACATTTAACTGAGCAGAAAAAAGATAAATGATGTGGGAAACAACAGAATTGCTAGAGAAATCAGCACATGTTAAAAATGGTATTAAAACACATAATAGAAGAAACCATTTCATAGCTAAAGATATAATTTGACATTTAACAAAATTTATAGAATTAATTTTAAAAGGCAAAGACATGGATATAGTAAAGATATTAAAATGTAAGCAAAAGAAATTCAATAAGCATTCTGGCTGGAAGTAGAATGGAATAAATAATACCTTTCTTGCCAAGAAAACTGTATTTTTAGATCTTTCTTACAAAGTTATAGAAAAGAATAAATAATAATTAGCCCCTTTTTTCCCCTTCTTGTTCTATTATGGAAAATTTCAAATACATACAAAAGTGGGGAAAACTTGTATAATAAACCCATATGTACGTGTTCCCCAGCCCAATAGTTATCAACTCATTGCCAACCTGGCTTCATCTGTATCTCCACCCACCCTCCCCCTAATCTTGGAAGCATTGTATCACTTGCTTTCATAAATACTTCAGTACATGTCTCTAAAATATAAGGACTCTTTTTTTGAAAACATAACTACAAACCATTACTCTACCTAAAAAAACACTTATGTAATATCACTCAGTAGCCAATCAGTGTATAAATCATCCCCAGCTTTATACATTCACTTTTGATTTATTCAAATCAGGATCCCAAATACATTTACAAATTGTTTGGTTGATAAATCTTTAAAGTGTAATTTAATCTGTAAATGTCTCCTCCCATTCTTTTTTCCTTACAGTTTATTCATTGAAGAAATATTTATTTTTCCATTCTACAGAGTTTGAGGGAAAACACTGTGATTCTAAATTCCAATTAAATTCTGAATTTATTCGTCTAGTCACTTATTTGTCCATGAGATTAGAAAGTGTATCATCCATGTACCTTTCCTGAAATGTAAGCAAACAACAAAATCTATGAAAATAAAATGTTGTGATATAGAACTGGCAATGAAAATAGGATTAAGTCTCAAAATTACAAGTCTACCACATAAAGTAGAATGAAAATATTGTGACTGGTTCTTAAAAGCAAAGATACATAATGTATGAGTCTGTAATCACAGATGATTTCAATAAAACCATTTTAAATTAATTTTTTTTCATAGTGGATGGTCAACACATTTCTTCTTACATTTCTTCTTTATGCTTTAAGTGGATTATTAGAAAAGCAAAATTTAAGAATCTGAAAGCAAATTTGTAGGGATAGATACTTTCTTTTAAGGTTTTTCAACAACTTTTGCTTAATTTTAATTGCAAGTATAAATGTATTGAAGAGGATTTATCTAATTGTTATTACTTGTTGCCAGATTCTGGACTCAACTTTTTTTTGTTGTTTAATAAATTTATTTATTTATTTTTGTCTACTTTGGGTCTTCATTTCGGTGCATGGGCTTCTCATCTTGGTGGCTTCTCTTGTTGTGGAACACGGACTCTAGGCGTGCGGGCTTCAGTAGTTGAGGCTCACGGGCTCTAGAGCACAGGCTCAGTAGTTGTGGTACAGGGGCTTAGTTGTTCCGCGGCATGTGGGATCTTCCCAGACCAGGGCTCAAACCCATGTCCCTTGCATTGGCAGGCAGATTCTTAACCACTGCGCCACCAGGGAAGCCTTGGACTCAACTTTTTAAAGAGTACTACATCTTTATCCTATATAGCAAAAGTCTAAATTTTTTGCTCACTTGGGTACTAAAGAGTTCTTTATTGAGTATCTTCCTGGGATGAATATTCTGATGTGAACTCTAACTGCACTTTTTCTCCTTTTCCTGTAGAATTGATATATCCTCAGTGTGAGATCTTTAATGTTGACTAAGGATTGAGTAATCATTAAAGACATCCCTTCATTCATGACACAGCGTTTTATAACGTGTGAATCCTCACATGTTCTATAAGTGTTGCTCTATGAGTACTTGATTTCTAGCCTTTACTTCCATGAATTGCTTCTCCAGCATGAATTATATGGTTTTCCCCAAGACGATTCCCTCTGGTAAAGAAAACTCACATAGGAGAGAAAGCTTATGTCTGTAATCAATATAGTAGAGCCTTCAGTAATTCATCCTTCAAGCACAAGTGAATTCATACCGAGGGAAACCATACAAGTCTCTATAGGGAAAAGCCTTTAATGCATGCTCTGTTCTTATCAACATCACAAACTTTACACTGGAGAGAAACCTTATAAATGAATGTGGAAGAGCCTTCTTCCAGAGTGTGTACCTACATAGACACCAGAAAATTCATACAAGGGGAAAAACTAAGTATAATGAATATGGGGAAGACATCAGCCAGAGAACTAACCTTTATTCACACAGAGAACACATGATCAAAAAACTATGTCTGTAGTCATTGTGGAAAGGCCTTCACTGATAATTTATCCTTTAAAAATTATCAGCAGATTCACACTGGAGAGTAACCCCAGTTCTGTAGGCACTGTGGAGGGGCTTTCAGTAGAACTCCAGCCTTGGTATGCACAGGAAAACTCAGAATTGGAGTAACACTTACAAAAGGAAAGAAGCATGAGAGACTTTACCAAGAGAGAGACATTTAAAAATATATATACTTACAAAAAAAGGAGACGTATAATTTTAAAAATACTTGGAAATAGGGTGTGGGGATAAATCACAAGAAGTCCTGGACTTGGAAAAAAATTATTCTGAGATGTATATCTGAGAAATGTCAGCCTACCAGTTTTCCCCTACACCTGGGTAAAAAAGAGGACTGGCCACACGGATCCTAGTTTAATAAGGACTGTCAGGCAATAAGCTAAAAGTTATACGCAGGACTTTAAAAGTTTTCCAGTGGGTTAGATTTGTTGTCTATTCAGTCACTCTTAATATTCATTGTGATTGAAGGATGTTGCCTATTTCTATTCTACTCGTTAGAATTGTTTGAGTTTTAATTGTTATCCTAGTAAATGGTTCATTTTTATAAATGTCTCAAAATTCTTTGAAAGAGAATATGTAGTCTCTGTTTGATGGGTATGAATTGCTCTGTCTTTCTGTCTTGGTCTGTGTTTTTCTCCATCTCTGCACACACACAGACACACACACAGACACACACACACACACACACACTCAGTCCAAGTCACCACTATGTCCCATCTTGACTACGACAATAACACTTAAACCAATCTCTGTACCCAACACTTGACCCTCTGTATTCTACATAGTTAGAATAATACTTTAGAAAATAACTCATTTTATGTCACTTCTCTCCTCAAAACCTTCATCTCTCTCAAAATAAAATTCCTTACACCATCTGGCCTCTGGTGACTTCTCTGACCTCTCCTACTACTTTTCTCTTTTTGCTAACTGTCCAATTCAGGTTGGCCTCCTTGCCCTTCCTTCAACGTGCCAAGTATAGTCTCACCTCAGGTGTTTTGCATGTGCCCTCCCCTCTCTGCTACCCTCTTCCTCAGACATGTGTATGACTTGTTCTGTCTTTACTTCCCTGGTCTCTACTAATCTGCATCCTTATTCAGGCGTCCTTCTTTGACCAACCAAATAAAAATAACCCCTATCCATTCCCTTACCTGGATTTAATTTCCTTCATTGCTCTTAATCACCACTCAGAACACTGTATATTTATTTCTAATCTACGTATTTATTATTTATTTAATATATTTTTCTCATTATCGATCTCCCTCCACTGGAATATAAACTACATTGCTGTGTCTCAAGGTCCCAGAACAGTACATTTACTCAATAAATATTTGGTTAATGAACGTGACCCGCTTTCATCTCTCACCTTGCATACAGGTAAAATCTGCACCACCCTAGTTTCAGGCATGGTGTGGGCTTCTAAGAGTCATCCATGTTGCTTTTACCCTGCAGTCCATGATTCAGGAGCATTCACTCTAGTTGGGTACCATTGTTAAGTAGACTAACTTTTACCTTGGTACTTAGAGGTATTATACCTGAAATTTGTCCCTGAGCTTAGCTGCTTACTGGTTTCTGGATATATAATCTCCATCACTCACACTGTATAGAGAGATAAATGGCAGCTGAGGTATGTTCCCCAATATGAAAAAAAGAAAAACAATGGTGTTGTCCTGGTAGCATTATGGAAGAGCACTCTATATTGTATCCCTAATATATTTAGTAGATTTTCATTAATTCCCTCTTCTTGAGGGTCTCTCTTGTTGAGGGAGGGAAGGTTCTAGATTTCTGAACTCCCACTAGGTGGAGCACTTTCCACAGCAAGGGGTTCTGGAAATCCTCCCTTAATTGAGTCAGAAGTTCTCTTATAGTCTACTAGGATAAATGCACATCTGTTTGTGCCTTCTGATCTTGGGTGGGATAAGTTGAGCCTAAAAGGTGAAGGGTTTAGCCACTGCAGATAGGTCCCTGGTTAAACACAAAGATCTCTGCACACTAATTCCAGTGCTTCCTGTTTGAATAGTCTTCAAGTTAAGCTGCCTGTGTGCACAGAGCATTCTGCTAGAAGCAGCAGGCACAAGATTTCCATTTGGATTTGATAACCTCTACAGTTTGGGGGCGAAAAAATCACTACCTAGATTAGTTTTAAAATTTGTGTGCCCGTTCAGATATCCAGGATCAGCATTCCGTGTTCATCAAGGAGATACTCATGGAGTAAGGCCAATTGTATCCTCTGACCTTGAACTGAGAAAACCATATCTTATTTATGAATTCACTGCCCTGCTTACATTTTAAGGCTTCTGTTCAAAGAATTTTTGCTTTTTTCTTTATCACCTGAAGTAATGGAAGCAATGGAGATTTTCCCAGTGTCACATATTTCTCAACCACAGTTAAATCCCCAAATGCTCAGCCGTTCCTTATTGAAGAGTATCATATGCCACCATTGCCCCAGATTTCTTTTGACTCTCATGGAAAACAGTTTCCATGTCCTGAGCTGGAGAAATTCACATCTTCGTTGCTGATGTCTGATCTGTGATAGATACTGAAAAATTATAGTCTGCAAGGGTAGACCTGTTACCCCAATACCAACCCCTTGTGTAACAAGATGTTTAAATGGGATGTGAGTCTTAGTTTCTGGTGAATCAAAACAACAGAGTAGAAAACAGTAGGTGACAACTTCTCCTGTGTTCTAAAGTAAGGTGTTAGACAACCTACACATGCCTTACAAAGGAGATTTTCAACTTCTAGCTGATTAACCATCAATGAAAGAGGATAGAAAGGGCAAAAGGGAATTGGAGATTGGAGAAAGAATTTCTTTGTAAAAAGTTGTTGGAATGCTGTGGCAGATCCCCACATACAACATTACGGAGGAAGGGAGGTTCTCCTCCTCTAACCTCAAGCAGGCTGAGGAAGGTTTCAAAGAAACCATTGAGAAAGTGTGATGTTTTCTGGGAAGGTTTGAACAATACATGTCAATTAGTGCCTGATGTGCCTGAGAGAACCAAAGTGCAAGAAATGGAAGTTGCTTGTGGCAGCCCAGTAGAAGGCTGTAATTTGGAGAATAACTGCTTTCTCAAAGATTGATTTAAAATGCACGTTTCCTGTGGATATATGCACGAGAGAGTTCCCTGGGGTTGTCTCATTGGGATTATTTCTAAGAGTGCCACCTGGAGATTTGGTGGAATTCTGAGAGTTTCTTGGATGGACTTAGACTGTTGAGAATCAAAATCTGAATTGCGGGGCAGGGGAAGGCCATAAGCAGCCAGCTGGAAAGTGCACCAAAGAATTTCAGTGAGAGATTCTAAGCAATGAGTACTCTTTATGGAATCCACAAGGCACACTGAGGAGTGCAATTTAGGATTTAACATAAACCAAGCTAAGACAGTACTGATTCCAGCTTATAAGTCTTTCACTTTAGGAAGCTATTCGCTGCTCCTCTCTTCTCCCCACAGCCTTTCAAACTTCAAAGAGCATTGGCAGTCTAATGTATTGGCATAGGGAAGAGAGACAGTACCTTCAGGTGGAGTCAGTAGAGAAGTAACTATGTCACCCTTTCCCGTTGAAGTGTTTCCATCTATAGCACTCAGAAGGACTTTGTATTATCATAAAGTGACCAAAGGAGAGATGAGATCTACCTGAGATTTTATCTAAGGACAAGGGAAGACCAAGAACCACAGAGTGAATTTTCAAAGGCAGTCATGAAAAAAAAACTAAACTGCCTTATTTTGCCCCTTTCTTCTGCCCTTTGATATCATGATATCACATGATATCTCATATACATATATACTATATATTACATATACATTATATATTGAGTATTATATATTATATATAGTGTGCATATAGTATGTATAATATATGTGTATATAATGATGCGTATAACAACATTTGTTCATTTTGTTATTCAAACACTTTACATCTTAAATGGGGTTTTGCCTTCACATTTGGATACCTGAGATAGTAGTGTTAATGATTAACACTAATAGTAGTCTATATGATTGTTGTTTTGTCAGCTTTCTGATACTCAGATTTTGCTTCTATACTTTAAAGCTATATTGTTTGATGCATGAAGGTTTGTGATTATATCTTCTCAATTTTAATTCCTTTGAATCCTGATTTCCATATCAATATTATGAACTGTGCTTTCTTTCTACTAATATTTTCCCAATATGTTATTTTAAATTTTCTTGTTTTCAAGTTTATATGTTGTTTTGTTTTAGGTTGCTGGATTTGGGTGTATATGTATATTCTTCCTCCAATCTTAGAATTAATATTTAAAATTACCACTATATTTCAATCTTATTGATATCATCAGATTCTAGTTTATTTCTCTACTAGTAAAAATTACCCCAATCTTTAATAGATGATTTTTAAACATTTATTTTGCTATCAATGGAAACATCCAATCTATATCTATAACCTCACCTGTGAGTGAGAGAAGACGCTTAGCAAAATTTTTACCTATTTCTTCTCCCCTCCTATTTACCTTTCAGATTTTGGGGTAATTGTTTACAATTTTAGTTCCAAAATTGAAATTGTTATATTATGTTTTTCCATTATGCCTCTTTTCTGAATCCTAATGTAATAAAAGCAGTATATTTCACAGCTACAATGTAAATAATTATTTGGAGTTAAATCCACATTTTCCTGAGCTCTTGGCTTACCTTTCTTTTATCTTTTATATTCTTGTATCTTGGATTTTTGTTTTCTTATTTTCTCAGACATCAGCAAGAAAAAATTTTAAAGGCCTCTAAATCATAACATTTTGAGGTTTTGAATACACTATGACTATGAATTCAAAATACTGGTTTAACTGGGCATAAGCATTGAAGTTTGCATTTGTCACTCCTGTGCCTTATAAATTTACACTACGATTTCCCTGAAATTTCATGTTCTAGGTTAAAAGTTTGATGTGTGAGTCTTTTGTCTATGGAAATAACTTTTTTTGTTCCTATATGGTTTTACAATATTTTTATTTATTTATTTGGTTCTTAATTTAACTTAGTTATGTCCAGGTATTTTATTTTTTTAAATATTGGCCTTTATTTTGTCTTTGATTATTTCTTCTTCTTCATAGCTCTGTTCTGGAATCACTGTTTTGCTAGTTATTAGATACTTTTAATTGATCCTCCATATCTCATAGCTTTTCTTTCAGAATTTTCTTTTTTTCCTTTCCCTTTGCATTGTGTTCTGAGACACCTTCCTGTTTCAACTTTTCAGATCCTTTACTTGATCTTTTTGTTTTGCTTTTTTTCTTTTTTCTCTCTTTTTTTCTTCCAGTCATAGGCATTATTTTATTCAAACTTCTAATTAAGCCTTTAAATATAATGATCATGATTAATTTTTGAGAATTCTGATTAAACATAATTGGTCACTGATACAAAGGATGCAGTCTAGATGGCTCTGTACTAGTTGCCACACTGGGTTTATTTATCTCTAATGGCCCTCAAAGACAGTGAATCTAGATTCTGATTACAGGATCCCTGGCTGTCATGAGTTAGATTGTGCATATGATTGGTCAAATGGGCTCTAGTATTATATGCTTTGAGTAGTAATTGAATTTCAAGGCTCATGAAGAGATTGAGAACTTCCCTGGACCATGACTCTACTTTTGGCTTCGGTCCTAACACCCACAGTCTGAATCTCTGGGGGCAGGTTTGCTTTAAAGAGCTGTTCTTTCATTTTTAGCTCAATCACACTCTGGAGCCAGCAGTTCTGAAAGCAAGGGAATTAAACATGTTTGTACATCCTTTTTGTTAATGGGCCCACTTATTGCCCACCCTTCAGTCTTGCTCCCAGTTCTTGCTGCCGCAAGTCCTGGTCTGTTAATAGGGTCTCCTGAGAAAGTCACTTTTTGGCAGTTCTGCTCATATAGTATTGTGAGTTCTTAGATTTTGCATGTTTTTTCTACCAATCTTATATCATGCATATGTTATCTTCCAGAAGATCTTCAAGATTTGATTTGATGTCACCCTTTCTTGTTAATTATTAGTATACTAGATTTATTCTTACTTATATTTTGACATCTCATTGTGGTTTGGGATGAACAAATATAGTCAGATGCCCTTCTGGTTTTGATGACCCAGGTTATTGGATTTAGATGTCTGATTATTAAAAAAACAAATACATGTATTTTTTAATGTAAGGTGGCTTGTAATATTTACAAAATGACCCTTTGGGACAGTTGTGATTCTGATATCCAGTTCTCTAAATTATTTTACTTATAAATAGTTGAAGTAGGATGCTTTGCTATTTATGGCTTCTCTTTCTTACATTTGTTAACTTTCATTGGAGAGAGACATTGAAAATCTGCCAGGAAAACACATTCAGAAGCAGAGAATCTCAGGAAGAATATCAGCTGCATTGCCTTTGCTTCCTGAATTCAGATCAAAATATCAGTCAGATGCTTTCATCCTGCTCAAACAAGGGAAGTTGTCAGGGTGTATAAGGAGGAGAGAATCATCCTTCTTTTGATACTTCTAGCAAATAATGGCAGTGACTCCTCCTCATAGCTGCATCTTACAATTCATTAAAACAAACAGACATTAAAGATATGATCTAAGGCGGGAACTCTACTGGAAAACGGTCATGGTATGGCATCCTAAACAATTATTCTGTTATCAAGCAGTTGTGTCTGGGAGAATCATATCTGCAAAGTTTGTTTTTAAATCATTCTCCAATGGTAGCTCTTTTTTTTCTGAGGCATTTCATGGGTCAGAATCATGGGCTCTTATTAATGACCAGGTATTTTTCACCTTTAACTCTCCCTTAAATGATGGAAGAATCTTTTATTGCCTTCCTCTACAAAAAATGAGTATTTAGGGAATTGTTATCTACCAAAGAAGAAAGAAAATTGAATGTGCACTGGGTAATTTCTAATGTATGTCATCCTTTTCCTGGGAGAGACTCCCAGCCATGCAACCTTCAGAATATAAACAAAAATGAATGAATGATTTAGCAGTAATATTGTTTTCAATTTTGATGTGAGTTAAAAAGTGAAAGTTATTCAGAATATTCTTTTGTTCAAATTAATCTTCCCTGGATCCCTCATACATTATTCAGAATTCTGTGGTAGATTGACCAATTTCATAAGAATGCTAGGTAGTTTATTTTCTTCTAAATAGAGCCTCTGACAGCTGCATGAATAACCATAACTCAATGACAAAAATTTTAATGGAAAATATGTTTTTTTACATATTTTTAAAATTCCTTTTTAGTAGCTACTTTTATTGTCATTCTGGCTTCTAAGTGTCATGGATTCATCAAAGAGAGAACTACCACTCTTCTAGTATTTTTTTATTTTTGATTAATTATAAAAAAGTTCATGGGCTTCCCTGGTGGCGCAGTGGTTGAGAGTCCGCCTGCCGATGCAGGTGACGCGGGTTCGTGCCCCGGTCCGGGAAGATCCCACATGCCGCGGAGCGGCTGGGCCCGTGAGCCATGGCCACTGAGCCTGCACGTCTGGAGCCCGAGCTCCGCAACGGGAGAGGCCACAACAGTGAGAGGCCCTAGTACCGCAGGAAAAAAAAAAAAAATTCATATTTTGTAAATGATTATAGTTATCTGTGTCTTTCAGGAATATTTGAAATATTTATTGATGATGAAAGAGAAAGAGGTGACAGAGTAGTCACAGTGGAAAGCTGCCTGGCTGCAGAGTCAGGAGCTCACTGTATGTACTGTCTGGGTGAGGTTTAGGAATGTGCATTTGTAGCATCATTCATACACACAGGTGTAAGAATTGTACTTTGAGAAACATTAACGCACAGTGCTTCTCGAACTTTAATAGGAGAAAGAATCATCTAAATATCTTGTTAAAATACAGATTCTGATTCAGTAGGTCTTGGGGCTGCCCTAAGATTCTGAATTTCTAAAAAGGTCCCAGGTAGTGCCAGTGCTGCTGATTCAGAAAAACCACACTTCATGTAGCAAGTTGAGACCCGTTGAGACCGGTCTTCAACTTTGCAAATCCGCAATCTCAGTTTTGCCAGTTCATATCGAATTTGATCATGGAAAGACAACATACAATAACCAAAGAGAAAGGAGGCTGATGTTTAAGCCAAACTGCCAGTTTAATTATGGCACTGCTTCTTAACCCTGAGCGCCATGAGAGTAACATATAGAACGCCAGTGCTTAGGCACAGTTCTGATTTAATTGGTCTGGAATGGTCCTGAAATATAGTTAAAACTTTCCAGCTGATTCCGATATGCAGCCACAGTGAGGATCACTGATTTACATTGAGATGTGTAATACCAGTAGATCAGCTACCGATGTTAGTTGATCAGCACGTCCTCTTCCCTGAAGAATGTCAACATAGGGAGCCGGGGTGAAGTTGGTAGCTTGCCTGGGGAATGTAGAGTCACAAGGGAAGAAGTTTAATAACTTGAGCTTCATCACGCCTGATAGGTACACCTTTACCACAGGATATGCTTGCCAAGGATGTGGGTGTGCAGTAGACCCTTCAGTGCCCTTCTTCAATTGATATAATCTTGCATTCTAAGCTCCCGTTTTCTATACTAAGGCAGACTATCCTACCTCTGTTATTTTCCTTCATTCTTTAAAACATATTTTCAAATACATTTTATGTTTATATAATACATAGACTTTCACTTTATTCATTTATTCCTGTTAACTTTAATCATCTCTTTCCAGCTCCCTAAAATTCTTAGTCCCCTTCATTGCCAGTGGATGTCCCAACATCTCCTCCATGGTTCACTTCATTATTCGTGCCATAGGGTGAATTTTCTTTATATAAGGTCTAATATTTTCTGCTTTTTAGTTTCGTCCTTAGAGTGTAAGCTTTATTGCCACATGTTAAACAGCCCCACCAACTTTATAATTCCTAAATTATTTGTTCAGTATCAATTATATGAATATATGAAATGCAATGTATATATTCTACTTTTCACAAAGTTAATGCAAGGATTACAATAGTTGAAGACAAAGATGAAATGAAACTGAGTAGAAGGTAGTTTAGGTTCATAGAACAAGACTACGTTTTTCTGTCACTTAGGAAATACTGTTCCACATAAGGCACTCTAACCTGCAAACTGGACAAGTGCCAATGGAGTGTTTAACTGACTTTCTATTTTAAGCAGGAAAATGGTTCACCTAGAATTATTCTTTTTTGGGGGGGGTAAACTTTTACTATCATGAAACTTAATGGAAATTTTAACAGCAGATCATTTTGAAAACATGTGAAAGGAAGGAGGTAGTAATCAGGAATTCTTTGTGAAGTTCTGTCAGACTAATTGAATTTTCCTCTCTGTCAGAATGATAGGACTGATACATCAGTTGAAGTAACAGCTGTAATTTACCTTGACTTTAAATGAGCTTCAGCTGCTACTTATTTGGCATACAAATTACAAATTTTTTTTTAAGTAATCTAGACTAGAATCTTGCATGGTTAGAGTTGTATTTATCTACACCAGAGGCTTATCCAAAATTATCTTAAGGTTTTTGTGTATGTGCACTGCATTTTTATTAAGTCATAACCAAATCTATGTTATATTTGTATATTCTGAACCTGCAACTGCAGATGAACCACAGTAATCACATACAGTAATAACAGGAATGTGTGTGTGTGTGTGTGTGTGTGTAAGTGTGTAAACCACCAAAAAAGTCAGTCATCTGCAAGTGGAGTGTTAGCTTGGCTTGGAATATCAGGACTGACATTCTGGATAAGCCATACCATATAGCCATAGAGCCTGGGTTGGAAATCAGATTTCTCCAGAGAACACAACCAATAGCATATACACATGATGGAGCAGTGGTATTGTTACTTTGCTCTGCTATCTTGAAGCCCACCACAATCAACAAAACTAAAACAGATGGCTCCTTGGGGGTGGGGGAGGCCTGAACACTGCCTGGAATGCAGTAGGCATTCAATATATGTATGTTAAATTGTTTTTAGCACAGTAAAGATACATATATTAAGGAATTGGCTCGCGCAATGGTTGCAGAGGCTGAAAAGTCCCATGATCTGCTGTCTGCAAGCTGGAGATCCAGGAGAGCCAGTGGTATATAGTCCAGTCCAAATCTGAAGACCTGAGAACCAGGGGAACAGATGGCATTAAGTCCCAGTCAAAGGGCAGGAGAAGACTCATGGTACAGCTCAAGTAAGTTGAGGGAAAAAACTTTCCCTTCCTCCACATTTTTGTTCTGTCCAGGCTCTCAGAGGATTGAATGATGCCAACGCATGTCAGGGAGGGCAATCTGCTTTACTCAGTCTGACTCAAATGCTAATCTTATCTGGAAATACCCTCACAGAAACACCCAAAAATCATGTTTACCCAAACATCTAGGCACCCTGTGACCCAGTCACGTTGACACGTGACATTAACCATCATAGCCACTTCCACCCCGGCCCTCCCCAGTGTCCATTACCTGGTGGCACTGGAACAGCAAAAATCAACCTCATCATTTCAGAGAGAAAAAAAAAAAAGGAATCTGGGGAGTTATATGGAAGGAAAACTGCTTTAAAATTTCAGAGGCCAATTTCTCAAATACAATTGATACAGAAGGAGAGATGTAGTTCAGACTTATGCCTCATGTAAATATCATCTGCTTATTTGTCAACCTTGTTTTCTTGGAAAACTGAATATGCTAAGAGAGGAAAGCAATGTTAGAAATGATAACCCCTTTGAATAGGATTTTATAGTAATAAAAGTCCTATCTGTTATCTCATTTGCTACTAAGAACATCCCTCGGAGTTCAGCATTTCCAAATCAAAACTTATCTACTCAGGTGTTTCCATGCTTGGAAGTATGGGACATTCCATACTTTCCTATGTCCCATGGTTGCCCTAGATTGATTGAGAACTTCTAAAAGCTATGCTCATACAACGGACTTGTCAGAATGCTGACATTTACTTTTAGGGAAAATTCTAACTAGATCAAGGTTATTTATGAGTGTTTACCCAGATTTAAATCCAAGTTTCACCAGATTTGGAAAAATATACCTAATATCATTTGGAGGAACAGGCAAGTTCCTTATTTCATATATGTATATATGAATATGTAATATATATTTCATATATATAATATATTATTTATGTAATTTTTAGTTTTGTTGATTTTGGTGGACTTCAAGATAGAGGAGCAAAATAAAAATGCCTTTGCTCCATCATATTGAAGAAGAATTCAGTTCTTTACTTGTAATAGATCATTCTAAATGCTATACTCTTAATAAATATCTATAAAATCATAGAGTACATACAGCATGTCTCATTCTCTTAAAAATGAGGTCCAGGGCTTCCCTGGTGGCACAGTGGTTGAGAGTCCACCTGCCAATGCAGGGCATACGAGTTCGTGCCCCCGTCCGGGAAGATCCCACATGCCACGGAGCGGCTAGGCCCGTGAGCCATGGACGCTGAGCCTGTGCGTCCGGAGCCTGTTGCTCTGCAACAGGAGAGGCCACAACAGTGAGAGGCCCGCGTACTGAAAAAAAAAAAAAAAATGAGATCCAACCAACACATATATAACCACCTGATTTAAGGCAAAGAGACCATACAGTGCGATGGAGGAAGGTGATCTTTTCAATAAATTGTCAATTGGATATATGAGAAATTAATTCGACCACTAAAAAAAAAAAAACATATAACTCAATTGCAGTTAATTTCAGATCTGTATGTGATAATCAAAACAATAATACTCTAAGAAGAAAACATACAAAAAAATCTCCCTGACCATGGAATAGGCAAGGATTTCTTAAATAGGAAAACAACAAAAAAAAGCCAGTAATAAAGGAATTTAAAAAAAAGATAAATAGGATCACATATTAAGACTAAAAACATCAGTTCATCAAAGTATACCCCTAAAGAGAATGAAAAGGCAAGGCATAGACTGGGAGAAAAATATGTAAATATAAAATTTGGTCTGTGGGCTATAGTTTCCTAGGTCTTAAAAAAAAGAGGTAAAGTGAATGGAAGACTGAGAGACAAAGGCATCTTGTCAAAGAAAGAAGACACTTCCTCAATAAGCCATTGGAGTAGAGTCACACTTCCGAAGGACTGGCTCATCAAATATAAGCCCATCAGGTATCAGAATAGAAAAAAAAAAATCTCACAAAATTTCCAAGGTTACCAAATTTATTTATATTTTTAAATTTTATTTATTTTTTACACAGCAGGTTCTTATTAGTCATCCATTTTATACACATCAGTGTATACATGTCAATCCCAATCTCCCAATTCATCACACCACCACCACCCGCCCCCTGCCACTTTACCCCCTTGGTGTCTATACATTTGTTCTCTACTTCTGTGTGTCAATTTCTGCCCTGCAAACTGGCTCATCTGTACCATTTTTCTAGGCTCCACAGACATGTGTTAATATACGATATTTGTTTCTCTCTTTCTGACTTACTTCACTCTGTATGACAGTCTCTAGATGCATCCACGTCTCTACAAATGACCCAATTTCATTCCTTTTTATGGCTGAGTAATATTCCATTGTATATATGTACCACATCTTCTTTATCCATTCGTCTGTTGATGGGCATTTAGGTTGCTTCCATGACCTGGCTATTGTAAATAGCGCAGCAATGAACATTGGGGTGCATGTCTTTTTGAATTATGGTTTTCTCTGGGTATATGCCCAGTAGTGGGGTTGCTGGGTCATACGGTAATTCTATTTTTAGTTTTCTAAGGAACCTCCATATTGTTCTCCATAGTGGCTGTATCAGTTTACATTCTCACCAACAGCCAAGGTTACCAAATTTATAATCGGTCTGTTCATGGTGGGGAAGTAGCATTCTTTTCCCCTTAAATTAATATTATATCTGCAAAGATCAAGATATATCTTAAATCAGCATTGCAAAAGTCAGGGGTTAAGTTGTTTTGTTAGGGTATATAATACTTAAGTTTTTATTTATTTGGGGGACTTCAGTTATTCTGGGGGACCTTGCTTTTTCTTTTTCTTGGAGTGCAAAGTGCAGACTCCTGATTGGAATGTGATGTGTACCCTTCTCCTTAATGGCAACAGGATAAAATGTCAGTTTTGCATCCACTTATGAAGGTTTCCCACAGTAATATCTCAGTTCAGAGACATTGTAGTAAAAAGCATGAAGATTTAAAATATATTTCTAGGGATTTTTAAATACTTTGCTTCATCAAGGATATGTTAAAATGCATTTTTGCTCTAAGGAAATGAAAATTCAACTCAAACCAGCTTAAACAATGTTGAGAATTCTAGGAGTCTCTATTCTTTTTTTTTTTTAAATAAATTTATTTATTTTTGGCTACGTTGGGTCTTCGTTGCTGCACACAGGCTTTCTCTAGTTGCGGCGAAAGGGGGCTACTCTTCATTGCGGTGCGTGGGCTTCTCATCATGGTGGCTTCTCTTGTTGCGGAGCACGGACTATAGGCGTGCAGGCTTCAGTAGTTGTAGCACGCAGGCTCAGTAGTTGTGGCTCGTGGGCTCTAGAGTGCGGGCTCAGTGGTTGTGGCGCACGGGCTTAGTTGGTCCGTGGTGTGTGGGATCTTCCTGGACCAGGGCTCGAACCCGTGTCCCCTGCATTGGCAGGCAGATTCTTAACCACTGCACCACCAGGGAAGTCCCGGGGTCTCTGTTCTTAACTGAATAAATTCAGGGGTGGTTCAGGAATCAAGTTCATTTCTCTGTTCTGTGGCTCTGCCTCCTCTGTGTATCAGTGTCATCATGAGGCTCTGTACAAGGTGTGGTGACTGTACTCCTAGTTTCACATTTGTAAGTAGATCAAAGGCAGAGAGTGTAACTTTCAACATTTGGCCTGTAATTGGAACTGCTTTCCCCGGACCCATAATCAAACCTACCCTTAACTGTCTTTGGTCTGGAGTCTATCATACACCCATTTCTTGAGCAAATCTTTGTTACCAGGGGAATGGCCCTGACTTAAGCTGCCCATCTTGAATGAATCACTGGGGCAAGTGGCCTGGAGTTACCCTCCATAACTTAGCCCAACATTTCTCAAAGTGTGATCTTTGAAATGGCAGCATCAGTGGCACCTGGGCCTCCTTCTAGACCAACTGAATTAGAAACTCTGAGGGAGAGCCCCAGCAATCTATATTTTATCAAGCCCTCTGGGAGGTCCTCTGCCAGCTTAAATTTGAGAACCACTTTTTGACTAATCAGATGCTACATCTAGAGCTGGAGTCAAACCCTCAAAGAGGTGCTAATTAATTGGAAAGGCGTGAAATATATTATAGATATAGCCATAAAGCTGGCCACACACAAAGCATATGAAGCATGTCTTATTCTATATTGAAAAATGTTCAAAAGCATTATGTTTAGTTAATTAAAGTCATAAAATGTCCTTTTTTGGAATTATTTTAAATGAGATAAACTCTTATTTATTTGGAGTGGTTTATTTTTCGTACTTTGGATTGGGATGCTTTTGGGTGATTATAGAAGTTACCTTATTGAATTGTGACCAGATTTTTTTAATGTTATTAGATTTAATATATAGAAGAGATTAGAAAATAGAGTGCAGTAATGTGAAATTTTGATTCAAGTGTATGTCTACATGTATAAATAGGTATGTGCTACTAGGTTGTAACATAACATGCTTAACAACTAGCTGTCTGGGGCAAACTGCTCTGGTTTATAGTTTGTCGGTTTCCGTGGTGTAAATATTACAACCCCTCCTGCCCATAGCAGATGTCAAGCTACCATTGTGACTCTGTTGAAGGTGGAGCTGGGCAAGATGCGCAGTGCACATGGTTATATAGTATTCTAATCCTAAAGATATAATATATGTAAATAACCTTATGAGCCTACAGTGAAATATAGTAAAATAATTAGAAATTGATATGTTTTGAGTATTTATTAACTTAATTTAATATAATGTATTTGATTTTAAATTATATAATTTAATGTTTAATAATGGCCATCTTTAACAACTGTTTCACAACATTCCTGAAAACTTAACAATCACTTCTCATGCACCAGCTCAAGCACACAATTGGACTGTGCTGGAAAGGTTGAAAGCTACTGGTTTAGGCCAATTCCCCATGCTTACTGCTGACTCAAAATTTATGAGACAAAATGACAAATGTAATAAGCCATATCAAGACCTTCATACTTTCTCTGGACTACCTAAGCTTCTCTTTTAAAAGAAGAAAATCTGATTTCTGTCCACTCCTCTTTTCCACAATCAAATTATTTTCTTCCTAAAAATTGGCAACTATATCCATCTTTGTCCATACACTGATGAATTGGATTTGGGCACTGAAGGGAAGAGAGGAGTTGAAAACCATTTGATCTCCAAAGGTTGGTATAATTCTGTGTCATTAACTTCAGTGAGGAGACAGGAATAATAAGAATTTAAAGGCAGCTAGCTTCTGTAGGCTGGATCATGTTCACCATTCTAAGGATTCCTTCATCTAAACTTTTCTCATGATAATCTTTAGCTCATGATAATATATTATGAAAGTGAACAAATACTAAACACCTTCTGCCTACATATTGTCTCTAATTTTCATGTAAAGGATATCAAAGGAAGGACCTTATTCAGGGAACAAAATTTCAACTATGACATAGGATGAGTGCCATGTAAGTTTGTTCTGTGTCACTTTTCCTCAGAATTTTTAAAGTATATTAATAATAAAACAAATGTGAATTTATTTGTAAATGAAATTTTATTTCCACATGAGCTTCTGGAAAACATCATAAGCCTTTCCCTCAAGACACAACTTAAGTCCTATCTTCTTTGCAAAATCTTTCCTAATGATTTGCCCTAGTTTATTTGTTTGTTTATTTATTTTTTCTAATATACAGTTACTTTCTTTGTGGCAAAATTAGAACTCCATTGTTTTCTCATTACAATCTTACCTTCACTAAATTTTATGTTTATAAGAGCAGAACCTTTTACTTATTTTTTGTCCCCTACTAGCATCAGCAACATAGTAGTAAGCAAATACCTTTTAAAGTTTATTAGGAAGAAGTGTGAGGTTCTGCTCATGAGTCCATACAGTTATATCTCCTTAATATTATTATTAGTAATAATATTTAGTGCTTAACAATTCTTAGCACTATTCCAGTTATTTTACATGAATTATTCATATAATTCTTACCACAATCTAAGTAAAAGAAAAAAATTATTCCACCATCACATAGTTTACATCCAGATATGATTAAGCAGTAGCTGCATGTTTCAAATGTCTGCCACCAAAAAGTCCAACATTGATGGATCTCAGTGCTTTTAAGATTATGTAAAAAATGGAGTTAAGAGTTTGGGAAGTTCTCTAAGGCTAATGCAGTGGATGACATGAAAATGGCAAATATAATAGCAAATATAAGAGATGACATAAGAATAAACTCTGAGTAATATAGACATTTGATTTGAGTGAGAAACAGGATAGATATGGTAATTCGTTGAAAATGTACTATAAAGACAGCATTTATAAGATCAGACCTGACACTTTAGAACTATAGTTCATGTCTTTGGCAAGCTCTGTCTAACCCAGAGGACCTGAGCAAGAGCTAAGACAAGCTGAGCTTTGGACTGGGCCATCTTTTCAAAGCTCTGCCTTACTTGGGTCTGAGAAATGTAATTATTCCATCTTTAATCTTTAATATAATTTCTAAGAAAAGTCAAACTGAAAGAGACGGGCTTTCTGAAACATAGTTACCTTAAATGATTTATTTGAGGAATTCATTACTAGAAGCCAAGGGTCCTGTGTGTAATTTTTTTCTTAAAGGATCTCTTTTCATTTAAAATAATGATTTGAAAAACGCAAAGTATCAGGTGGATAATCATATAATGCCTTTATTGCACTTCTACAGCTGTTTCTTAAAGGAGATAGCCTGAAAATAAAGACAATTGAAATGCAAATTCTTGACCTCAATGAAATAATCATTTTTCTTTTCAGACAAGAATAAAATCTGTACTATTTAAAATGGGCTATTTTTTCCTTGTAAGAAGATAAAATTGTTGTTTCCTGCAGCAGATTTTATTTGGCCATCTGAAAGTTCCATGACATTCCAATTAAGAGGAAAAATATAATCTACCCTCTCTCTAGAAAAAAAAAAATGTCATGAGTGCTAGTGGTGGCCAGTCCTTATCTGTTTAGCAGAATCAGAATTCATCCCATATAAACACAAGTAAGGCAACACAGGATAGTGGCTATGAGTAGGGGGGGTGGGTTGAAGTTGGATAATCTTAAATTAGAAACTCAGCTTTTCTAAATATTAGCTGATTGACTTTAAGTTACCTAATTTTCCCTAACTTCCACTTCCAAATCTCTGACATGGGTATGAATGGAAATATTGACTCAAAGGATCATTCGGGAAATAGATGATCTAATAGATATGAGGTGCCAAGTGCGATAAATGGAAGTTACAATGTTATAATATAAACTCAACACTCTGCTTTTCACTCTTGTATTATTCACAGCATAATTGATCACAGGAACGTTTTTCAAATTTGTATAGGCATTGTGGTCTATTCTGCTCAATTCTTTACGTGCTGACATAAATAAGTTACTACTTTAAAAATCCAAATGGGGGCTTCCCTGGTGGTGCAGTGGTTGAGAGTCTGCCTGCTGATGCAGGGGACACGGGTTCGTGCCCCGGTCCGGGAAGATCCCACATGCCGCCGAGCGGCTGGGCCCGTGAGCCATGGCCGTTGAGCCTGCGCATCCGGAGCCTGTGCTCCGCAACGGGAGAGGCCACAACAGTGAGAGGCCCGCGTACCGCAAAAAAAAAAAAAAAAAAAAGGAAAATCCAAATGGTTCTTGAGAGGGAGGATCTTTTAAGCATAAATAAATAAGTAGATAGATAGATAGAGATATACATACATACCTCATTTTTCAAGACAAGGCATTCCTACAGTTATTTTGGAGGTACCTGATAACTGCTCCACTTCAGTCTTTTGTATGAATCTAAGATTTTCATTCCATTCTGGAATATGAAGAGGAAAGTATTTAAGAAATATTTCAGTATTAAGAAAAAGTAAAGTATTTAAGAGAAAAAAAATCATTCCATTGAAATTGTTTGGGTGTATGTGTTTTTAATATGGCTTCAAGTCTTTGTTCATGACAAGATCAAAGATGTGTGTATTCAAATGTATTTTCAAAAGAATTCCAAAAAGCAAATATACATTATTTTTAATTATTTAAAACATTGTTGGGCTTCCCTGGTGGCGCAGTGGTTGAGAGTCCGCCTGCCGATGCAGGGGACACGGGTTCGTGCCCCGGTCTGGGAAGATCCCACATGCCGCGGAGCGGCTAGGCCTGTGAGCCATGGCCGCTGAGCCTGCGCGTCCGGAACCTGTGCTCTGCAACGGGAGAGGCCACAACAGTGAGAGGCCCGAGTACCACACACACACACACACAAATTGTTCAGTAACTGAGATTGAACTGTGCAAAGGAGTAGTGCCAAATGATAAAAAAAAAAAAACAAAAAAACTTCATATTGCCTAAAGGGAAAGTGGCATTTTAATGAAGATGTGACTGGACTTTTTTTCTCTTCCCCTCAGTGAGGTTATTTCTTTCTATATCCAAGGGCCTTTCTCACAATGACCTTTGTGAAAGAAAAGCTCAGTGACATTGCCTGCAGAAATCATCTGCTGCTTCTAAGTCAGTCACAGGTTTTGCTTTAAGGCAAGAAAACACATTGCTCCCAATCATACCTCAGTGTGTCGTCTTCAGTCTTCAGAAAGCTTCACCCTCCTATAAATGCAAACCCATCTCTTACAGTCAGATGGAAATACTTCAGTGAATTCCTCAAAGGAAATGTTACCAATGGCCCAGTTTCACTGATATGTCCAGGGAGCTGTTTGTTTGTTTAAGAAGAGAAATAAGATGCTAAATTATCAAAAAAGGAATATGGATATATTCAGCATATATTAAGAAAAAATTAGCATGTTATTTATGAATATTTTAAGCAGTATGGTCTTGGGAAAAAAGGCTATTAACTTGGCCTCAGTAAGCTGTGTACCTTATTTGTATAATCATTAACTACTATAATGTTTCTTTATATTAAAACAAGATACCACTGTGCTGTAGCAGTAGACTTTTGGGTGGATGCAAATTCATCCACTGTTCCCTTTAGTTAGTCTAATGACCAACAGGGATAGGAGACCTTCACATTCTGCAGATGGGAAAGCAGAGCTGAAGGGAAGGGAGCCATGCTTAGCAAGAAAAAGAACAAAGCTGACTGGCCCACTCAGGGCCACATTAATATCATGCATCTTTATCTGAGCTAATCTATAACTATTCTTTGTTCTCCTGGGAATAAAAAGTAAAAAGGAAAGTACAGAAATCCAAGTATTCCCTTGGCTTATTACTAAATGCAAGGTCTCCCCCAGGCATTGCTTTTGATAACATGCAAATAGTCCTCAGCAACCATGTTGAGCTATATAGTATTACTTAGTAGTGCAAACAGTAAAGAACAAAAATGTCATGTTAAGATTCTTGAGAGAAGACTGTCTTATTTCTTTGATTATTCCCACATGTTTATAAACCCTATATTATAAATGGTTGGCTAGTTATTCTTTGTTTTGTCCTGTCAGCCAGAGTTTTGGCATGATGACACATGACTGGTAGGGCTGTGTTCCTTATAGAGGATGGGATCAGAAGGCCATTCTGTGGTACAGATAAAGAGGAGATAAATAAATTCGCTTTTAACTCCAGTGCCATTGTGTGTGTCATTTGTATTTTGTCAAAAATATTTGTTTTCCACAACTGGAAAAAAAGCAATCAATTAAGTATATTAATTAAGCATACACTTTATAAACTTGATACAATACATATATGTATAACGTAGAGTATATAGTATGAGATTAATGTATTCATTCATTCAACAAATATACATTGTTTAGTATTTGCCTGACCCTGTTTAAGGCACTGGGGTAAAGCAAAGACCCTGCTTCATGCAGGTTATATTCTGGTGGACCAAAATAGACAATAAACACCCAAAGAAATACACATTGTTAGTTCGTGACATGTACTTGGAAGATACATAAAGCACAGTAATGTTACTGAACTCAGGTTCAGCTGTTTGCCACTCAGAAGCCAGTAGTCAACAGGCAAGTGTTGGTAGAAAGGAAAGTTGCTTTAATCAAAAAGATGGCAATCTGGGGAGAAGGTGGACTCATGTCCAAAACCAACTCACAAGATTCTGTTCAGCCAGGATAGTTTTTAAAGAGGAAAAGGGGAAAGAATCTCAGTGAATCATCAAGGCAGGAGGTCAAGCTCTGTGTCATTTTCCATTGAGTGCAAGCTGACTGACTCCTCATATCTTTCTTCTGATATTATCTCATCTCTTTGTGGTCTGCCTGCAGCATTGCTGAGGGCGCTGCTGGAGGTAGAGAGCTGGTCATTCTTTAGCTACTTAATTCTTCATTCCTACTTCTTTTAATCTAGGAAAACAATCAACAGGTTAGGCAAGGCATTGCATGCATTCAGTAGAGCATACGTCAGGAGTTATGTTAAATGTTTACCTAGTGATCTTATTTTTATAATTAAGGTTTAAGGGGAACAGAAATAGGCAAACAGGAAAAGGGCAAAAGAGATGCTTACAAATCCCCACTTGCCAGACATCATTCCATTTCTATGGGATTGGGTCTGTCTTCTGTAGCCATTTTCTTAGAGTGGAAGATATTGACATGGCTCTGTAACATCTCTTTGCTAACAATTTTAGTTGCCTGCTTACATATATGGGCAGAGAAAGCTACAACTATTTTGATGCCCACGAAGATATAGATTATTATGAGCAGTAGTGTTAATCCCATTCTCTTGAGGCCAGTTCTCGGAATTGTGCTTGCCAAGAATACATTCAGTACTGCTCAAGATGGAACAGCTGATGTCATGGCTACAGTCTGGTAATCATGCAGTTAGCTTTTTCCCTCTAGTGGCAGTTATAGTATCTATTAAACAACTCAGGAATGTGCATCAGACACTGAAAGATCCAGTGATTCTATTGTCCTAATAATTAACTGCTTGAGCCTGCTCTTTTGTAACTCAGGAAAGCTTGGGAAACTTTAGCTTTTCTACAAACAAGAGGCAGGGGACATGGAGGGGCCTTTGTACTTCGGGTTGGGAGGGGAGGCCTGCAGGGTTCTGCTTGGTTTGAGTAAGGGGGGAGTAGAAAGGGACAAATAGTGATGCCATTTATTGTTCAGTGGGACACTCAAGGGCATAGCTTTCTAGAATGATGACAATCTTGGGAAAATTCTATAGACTACTGATTTTCATAATCTGAAGTGCAATAATGTTATAGACAGATATTTCATGACTTTAGGTCTATGATAAACAATTTTCAGAATAAATTTCTTCTGAGAGTAGACTACAAAATGTTTTTTTAATCAAATCTACCCAAAATCTGACAGGGGCTTATAAGAAAAGGTAATTACAAACTACTTTTTCTTATAACATAAATGCAAAAATTTTACCCCAAATATTAGCAAGCCAAATTCCATGATACATAAAAATGATCATGTATAACAATCAAGCTGGGTCTATTCCAGTGATGCAAAATTCAAAAAGTAAATCAATATAACTTAACACATTTACAAAATAAAAGAAGAAAGGCGGTGTTCATCTCAATAAATACAGAAAAATAGTTTAATAATATTCAACATTTCTTCATAATTAAAAAATAAAACTCTTAAGTTAGTAATGGGAAACATTCTCTCAATCTGACAGACTTTTCCTGATTTTATACTTAATGATGGAGTGCTTACTACTTACCCTATAAGACCAGAAACAAGACAAGGATACCACTATAGCCACTTCTATCCAACACTGCCCTGGAGGACCTATCTAGTGAATAAAGTAAAAAGAAACAAACGTCAAGGAATTAGAAGAAAAGATGACATGGTTGTATATGAAGACAGGACAAAAGAATCTACAAAGAAATTATTAGAGTAATAAGTGAGTTTAGCAAGCCCTCTAGACCTGAAGTCAACATTTTAAAATATATTTTTATATAATATTGTGGTGGATTTGAAAAGATGCTCACCAAGTATACATATATGTGACATATACAAAAATGTTGTTATGGGTTGGACTATATCTCATAAAAAAAGGAATGTTGAACTCCTAACCCCAGGCCCTCAGAATGTGACTTTATTTGAAAATAAGGTCTTTGCACAGTAATCAAGTTGAAGTGAGGTCAGTATGGTGGGCCCAATCCAATATGGCTAATGTCCTTGTAAAAGGGGGAAATTTGGACATAGAGAGACACACACACAGAAGAAAAATGGTATGAATACAAACAGGGAGAAGATGGCTGGAGGGACACAGCTACAAGCCAAGGAACGTCAAAGATTGCCAGCAAACCACCAGAAGGAAGAAGAGGCAAGGAAGGATTTCCTTACAGGTTTCCAAAGGGGCATGATGGCCTTCAGAACTGAGAGATAATAAATTTCTGTTTCAAGCCACCCAGTTTGGGATACTTTGTTACAGTAGCCCTAGGAAACAGTTCATGTCCACATTATTTGTTATATCTAAAGTATTTGGAAACAACCCAAATATCCATCAACAGTAGCATGGACTTTTTTTGAAGGTGGTATGTTGACATATTGGAATAGATGTATTCATGTGTTTGAGAGGGAATAAAAATGAAGAGAATACAGCTACAACTGCAGATACAGAGAGATGATAGGTAGATAGATATGATTGATCCATGTATAAAGTAAAAAACAGTTAAATTACTCCCTGGTGTTAAATCACAATAATGATTACCTGTCTAGAAGAAAAAGATAAAAGCATGATTTGAGGAGATATAAAGAGGTCTTCTGCAGTGCTGCTATATCTGAAGTGTCCTGAAACATGCATTCTACAACCCAGAGAACTGTAGAAGCCAAATCGGTAAGATAAGCAACATAGTGGTATCCTGAGAAGCAGCATAGTGTTATTGTTAAAATGGTGGACTCTGAAGCCTACCGAAGTGTAAAAGCGAAATCTACCACTTGCTAACTAAGTGACTCTGGGTAATTTCCTTCTCTGTGCTTCAGTTTCTCATTTGTGAAATGGGGTTAACATTATCTACCTTAGGGGGTTGTTTTGAGGCTTAAATAAATTAAGGCTTCTAAGACATTTAGAATAGTGCCTAAATATTTATTTAATATGTATTCATTTAGTATATATTTATTAAATATTTTCTATGTATTTATACTTGGTATGTATTATGTGTTTATTGCGTGTTTCATATACGTTTATTAAATAATATCACGGAAAAACAAAATTTGAACTGTGGAATTTTGAAATCTCACGTTTAGAATTAAATTGTTTTTCTCCATTTATACTAAGTCTGTACAAACTCCTAAGTAGTGCGTGCACACACTTAAGCATTAAGCAGTACATGTGAGCAGATACATTCATGATAAGAGCACATTCTAAATAAAATGCAACTTAAATCACTATCAAGAGTACTGAAAATGAGATCTAATAGATACTTGCAATAATTATAAAATAAAGTAGTTAACAGGGCTTCCCTGATGACGCAGTGGTTGAGAGTCCGCATGCCAATGCAGGGGACACGGGTTCGTGCCCCGGTCCGGGAAGATCCCACATGCCGCGGAGCGGCTGGGCCCATGAGCCATGGCCACTGAGCCTGTGCGTCCAGAGCCTGTGCTCTGCAGCGGGAGAGGCCACAAAAGTGAGAGGCCCGCGTACAGCAAAAAAAAAAAAAAGTAGTTAACAATATTATCTATATTGGAGTTAAGAGACATTGACAACATACTGCCAAACTATAGTTATCTCTCTAAAAAGAGAAAACTGTATTGAAAAGCAGTTTCTAATTATCATTCATGGTTTAGATATCAACACATGATTTTAATTGATACGTATAATCATTAAAAATTCAAAGCAGAGCAGAAACAAGAATAACTACAATCCTGCAGGCTGTGGAACAAAAACCACATTCACAGAAAGAAAGAAAAGATGAAAAGGCAGAGGGCTATGTAACAGATAAAGGAACAAGATAAAACCCCAGAAAAACAACTAAATGAACTGTAGATAGGCAACGTTCCAGAAAAATAATTCAGAATAATGATAGTGAAAATGATCCAGAACCTCAGAAAAAGAATGGAGGCAAACCTCAAGAAGATGAAAGAAATGTTTAACAAAGATCTAGAAGAATTATAGAACAAACAAACAGAGATGAACAACACAATAACTGAAATGAAAAATACACTAGAAGGAATCAATAGCAGAATAACTGAGGCAGAAGAATGGATAAGTGACCTGGAAGACAGAATGGTGGGATTCACTGCTGAGGAACAGAATAAAGAAAAAAGAATGAAAAGAAATGAAGACAGCCTAAGAGACCGCTGGGACAACATTAAATGCAGCAACATTCACATTATAGGGTCCCAGAAGGGGAAGGGAGAGAGAAAGGACCCAAGAAAATATTTGCAGAGATTATAGTCAAAAACTTCCCTAACATGGGAAAGGAAATAGCTACCCAAGTACAGGAAGTGCAGCAAGCCCCATACAGGATAAACCCAAGGAGAAACACGCCAAGACACATAGTAATCAACTTGGCAAAAATTAAAGACAAGGAAAAATTATTGAAAGCAGCACGGGAAGAACAACCAATAACATACAAGGGAAGTCCCATAAGGTTAACAGCTGCTTTCTCGGCAGAAACGCTACAAGCCAGAAGGGAGTGGCGTGATATACTTAAAGTGATGAAAGGGAAGAACTTACAACCAAGGTTACTCTACCCGGCAAGGATCTCATTCAGATTTGATGGAGAAATCAAAAACTTTCCAGACAAGCAAAATCTAAGAGAATTCAGCACCACCAAACCAGCTCTACAACAAATGCTAAAGGAACTTCTCTAAGAGGGAAACACAAGAGAAGGAGAGGACCTACAAAAACAATCCCAAAACAATTAAGAAAATGGTCATAGGAACATACACATTGATAATTACCTTAAACGTGAATGGATTAAATGCTCCAAACAAAAGACACAGGCTTGCTAAATGGATACAAAAACAAGACCCATATATATGCTGTCTACAAGAGACCCACTAGAGACCTAGGGATACATACAGCCTGAAAGTGAGGGGATGGAAAAAGATATTCCATGCAAATGGAAATCAAAAGAAAACTGGAGTAGCAATACTCATATCAGATAAAATAGACTTTAAAATAAAGAATGTTACAAGAGAAAAGGAAGGACACTAAATAATGATCAAGGGATTAATCCAAGGGGAATATATAACAATTATAAATGTATATGCACCCAACATAGGAACACCTCAATACATAAGGCAACTGCTAACAGCTATAAAAGAGGAAATCGACAGTAACACAATAATAATGGGAGACTTTAACCCCTCACTTCCACCAATTGACAGATCATCCAAACAGAAAATTAATAAGGAAACACAAGCTCTAAATGACACAGTAGACCAGATAGATTTAATTGATATTTATAGGACATTCCATCCAAAAACCACAGATTACACTCTCTTCTCAAGTGCACACGGAACATTCTCCAGGATAGATCACCTCTTGGGTCACAAATCAAGCCTCAGTAAGTTTAAGAAAATTGGAATCATATCAAGCATCTTTTCTGACCACAATACTATGAGATTAGAAATCAATTACAGGGGGAAAAAAGTAAAAAAAAAACAAACACATGGAGGCTGAACAGTACGTTACTAAATAACCAAGAGATCACTAAGAAATCAAACAGGAAATCAAAAATTACCCAGAGACAAATGACAATGAAAACACGACAATCCAAAACCTATGGGATGCAGCAAAAGCAGTTCTAAGAGGGAGATTTCTAGCTATAAAAGCCTACCTCAAGAAACAAGAAAAATATCAAATAAACAATCTAACATTACACCTAAAGGAACTACAGAAAGAAGAACAAACAAAACCCAATGTTAGAAGAAGGAAAGAAATCATAAAGATCAGAGCAGAAATAAATGAAACAGAAACAAAGAAAACAATAGCAGAGATCAATAAAACTAAAAGCTGGTTCTTTGAGAAGATAAACAAAATTGATAAACCATTAGCCAGACTCATCAAGAAAAAGAGGGAGAAGACTCAAATCTATAAAAATAGAAATGAAAAAGAAATCACAACTGACACTGCAGAAATACAAAGCGTTATAAGAGATTACTAGAAACAACTCTATGCCAATAAAATGGACAACCTGGAAGAAATGGACAATTTCTTAGAAAGGTATAACCTTCCAAGACTAAACCAGGAAGAAATAGAAAATATGAACAGACCAGTCACAAGGAATGAAATTGAAAATGAAATTGAAAAGTCTTCCAACAAACAAAAGTCCAGGACCAGATGGCTTCACAGGTGAATTCTATCAAACATTTAGAGAAGATAAACACCCATCCTTGTCAAACTCTTCCAAAAAAGTGCAGAGGAAGGAACACTCCCAAACTCATTCTATGAAGCCACCATCACCCTGATACCAAAACCAGAAAAGATACCACAAAAAATTACAGACCAATATCACTGATGAATATAGATGCAAAAATCCTCAACAAAATACTAGCAAACGGAATCCAGCAACACTTTAAAAGGATCATGCACCATGATCAAGTGGGAGTGATCCCAGAGATGCAAGGGTTCTGCAATATATGCAAATCAATCAATGTAATACACCATATTAACAAATTGAAGAAGAAAAACCATATGATCATCTCAATAGATGCAGAAAAAGCTTTTGACAAAATTCAACACCCATTTCTGATAAAAACTCTCCAGAAAGTGGGCATGGAGGGAACCTACCTCAAAATAATAAAGGCCATATACAACAAACCCACAACAAACATCATTCTCAATGGTGAAAAACTGAAAGCATTTCCTCTAAGATCAGGAACAAGACAAAGATGTCCTCTCTCACCACTGTTATTCAACATAGTTTTGGAATTCCTAGCCACGGCAATCAGAGAAGAAAAAGAAATAAAAGGAATACAAATTGGAAAAGAAGAAGTAAAACTATCACTGTTTGCAGATGACATGATGCTATACATAGAGAATCCTAAAGATTCCACCAGAAAACTACTAGAGCTAATCAATGAATTTGGTAAAGTTGCAGGATACAAAATTAATGCATAGAAATCTCTTGCATTCCTATACAGCAATGATGAAAGATCTGAAAGCAAAATTAAGGAAACAGTCCCATTTACCATTGCAACGAAAAGAATATAATACCTAGGAATAAACCTACCTAGGGAGACAAAAGACCTGTATGCAGAAAACTGTTAAGACACTGTTGAAAGAAATTAAAGGTGATACCAACAGATGGAGAGGTATACCATGTTCTTGGATTGGAAGAATCAATATTGTGAAAATGACTGTACTACCCAATCTACAGATTCAATACAATCGCTATCAAATTGCCAAGGGCATTTTTTACAGAACTAGAACAAAAAAATCTTAAAAGTTCTATGGAGACACAAAAGACCCCGAGTAGCCAAGCAGTCTTGAGGGAAAAAAAACGAAGCTGGAGGAATCAGACTCCCTGACTTCACACTATACTGCAAAGCTACAGTCATTAAGACAATATGGTACTGGCACAAAAATAGAAATATAGATCAATGGAACAGGATAAAAAGCCCAGAGATAAGCCCACGCACCTATGGTCAACTAATCTATGACAAAGTAGGCAAGGATATACAATGGAGAAAAGACAGTCTCTTCAATAAGTTGTGCTGGGAAAACTGGACACCTACATGTAAAAGAATGAAATTAGAACACTCCCTAACACCATACACAAAAATAAACTCAAAATGGATTAGAGACCTAAATGTAAGACCAGAAACTGTAAAACTCTTAGAGGAAAACATAGGAAGAACACTGTTTGACATAAATCACAGGAAGATCTTTTTTGATCCACCTCCTAGAGTAATGGAAATAAAAACAAAAATAAACAAATGGGACCTATTGAAACTTTAAAGCTTTTGCAAAGCAAAGGAAACTACAAACAAGGCAAAAAGGCAACCCTCAGAAAGGGAAAAAATATTTGCAAACAAATCAGCAAAGGATTAATCTCCCAAATATATAAACAGCTCATGCAGCTCAATATTAAAAAACATACAACCCAATACAAAAATGGGCAGAAGACCTAAATAGACCTTTCTCCAAAGAAGACATACAGATGGCCAAGAAGCACATGAAAAGCTGCTCAACATCACTAATTATTAGAGAACTGCAAATCAAAACTGCAATGAGGTATCACCTCACACCAGTTAGAATGGGCATCATCAGACAATCTACAAACAACAAATGCTGGCAAGGGTGTGGAGAAAAGGGAACCCTCTTGAACTGTTGGTGGGAATGTTAATTGAAACAGCCACTATGGAGAACAGTCTGGAGGTTCCATAAAAAACTAAAAATAGAATTACCATATGACCCAGCAATCCCACTACTGGCCATATACCCAGAGAAAACCATAATTCAAAAAGACACATGCACCCCAGTGTTCATTGTGGGGCTATTTACAATAGCTAAGTCATGGAAGCAACCTAAATGCCCATCAACAGACGAATGGATAAAGAAGATGTGGTACATATATACAATGGAATATTACTCAGCCATAGAAAAGAACGAAATTGCGTCATTTGTAGAGACGTGGATGAATCTAGAGACTGTCATACAGAGTGAAGTAAGTCAGAAAGAGAAAAACAAATACTGTATATTAACGCATATATGTGGAACCTAGAAAAATGGTACAGATGAACCGATGTACAGGGTAGAAATTGAGACAGATGTAGAGAACAAAAGTATGGACAGCAAGGGGGGAAAGTGGTGGGGGTTAGGAGTGGTGGTGTAATGAATTGGGCAATTAGGATTGACATGTACACACTGATGTGTATAAAATGGATGACTAATAAGAATGTGCTGTATAAAAAAATAAAATTCAAAAAAAACAAAACGGAGATCTGGTGAACTTTAGAATTGGCAAACACATCCACGTGCTGGGAGGGTGGCACACCCAACTCTATGAGGACAGAAGCTCCTGTGGTTTAGACTCTTCTAGATCTCACCTTATATACCTCTTCATTAAAAAAAAAAAAAAAATCAAAACAGGTAAGAAAAAACTATTTCTAGCATTTAAAAGCTACTAGCCTTTTTTTTTTTTTTTTTTTTTTTTGCGGTACGCGGGCCTCTCACTGTTGTGGCCTCTCCCGTTGCAGAGCACAGGCTCCAGACGCGCAGGCTCAGCGGCCATGGCTCCCGGGCCGCGCTGCTCTGCGGCATGTGGGATCTTCCCGGACCGGGGCACAAACCCGTGTCCCCTGCATCGGCAGGCGGACTCTCAACCACCACGCCACCAGGGGAGCCCACTACTAGCCTTTTATATCTCCAATACCTTTGCAAATTGTCAAGTATTCTCTGTTTCCTTATTAATAGCAAATTGTGCAAAATTATTTCTGTAGGACTTGCTAGAAAAGACTCTCCACAGTGTTGATTCTCAAGAATAGAATTGTTATTTTTTTTGAACACTCATTTTGTCCACTTTCAAAAATAAACTCCCATCACAGTAGCTTTCCTCTGAACTATAATTCTGATGTATATTTATGAGTTCTAGGACCAAGGGCTCAGCAGTACATCTCACCAGCTTCAAACCCAGTGTCTCTCTGCTTGATTCCTGCTCTATCCCAAAGGGAGTTTATTTGATGTCATTAATTTCACAATACCAAGAAGGTCCACTAAGTTCACTGGTATAATCATCCCTGAGAATGGACCCATTAATCATTTTCTGCTGTCAGATCAATCCAGAAAATACTAAAAATTGGTTAACTCATTTTTCACAGTTATAGCAATCAGAAATAAATAGAAATAGCAGTCTGAACATGTTCTGTCTTCTTTTTCTTTTATCAAGAGATAGATTTTAGTCTCAGCATCTTAACTTTAGTTATATATAGATACAGATATATAGATAGATTTGTAATCCAATATATATAGATACATCGCTAAATTTGTAATCCAGTGCAATTCATTGGAATGTTGTAAAGATTTGGATTTTAAGTAATACTTCCTAGAGTGATGTGAGGTTATTTTTAAAACTAATAGCTATTAAATATTCTGCTTTCTTTTTAAAAAATGTTATCTAAATTGCAGTTGGTAACAGGAGGAGCTGGAGAGGGATTGGAACTTATCTTTATGATAATAAGGTCCACTCCTACTCTACTGACTGTACGTTATCATGATCCATTCAACCCATGTCGAAGATTTTACAGTGTTACTTAAGATTATATTCACCAGTCTTCTCGTTTTACTTTGTGAGAGATAGTAGGCCAGTTTCTTGGAGTGAATTTCTATTTAAAGAACTATGAAAAGCATTGAGGAAATCTAAAATTAAAAATAAAATATGTACTTTTCCATGTAGCTTGATCAATTTCATATAGCTATTGTAAGGGAGCATGCAGAGCCTCTGTCCCAAGGATTCATTTATTCTACCTTAGAAAATAGGCTTTGTGGATTTTAGCAGCTTGATGTTTTGTTATCCTTTATACAGGTAGGAAAGAGCAGGCCGACTGAAGAGCTTCATTATAGTGTAGTTTCAGCTCCTTGATCCTGTCCAGTGGGGAAAAGTGAAGAAGATTCTGCTAAAAATAGATAAGCAGAATGCTGGATAAACAAAATGAAGAGACCCTTTCTTGTTTAGGTTCCTTTCCTGAAGAAGCCTGTGGGAATTGTTATTTCTGAACATGAGTAGCTAATTAATTAGCACATACTAAATATATGTGCATTTTGAAAATAAAAATCGACATTTGGTACATTTATACCACATAAATAGAACAAAGACTTAGTGGGAAGACATGTTCCTATGTACAGATTATCGTTTCATAAATGGAATAGTTTTATCCCTTCAAAGTTAGCTAAGAAGGAACAAAAGAAATCGATATACCAAACCCCATCTTCTAAATTACTCCCATTGAAAATGAAAGCTGGGTTTTGGAGTTGAAGATTTGAAAGAGCAGATGTAGAAACTGAGATTTTGGCAGCCTCTGTCAGAAACTAATGAGCTTTGGGGAAATCCAGCTGATACAGAGTTTGGGTAGATTACGATAAAAACTATAGGATGTCTAACACCTACAGTGAACCAGCTTCAAGGTGGCACTTGGAAACTGACCAGAGGTAGCCTTTCCAAATTCCTTATAGGATTATTCACCATTACAAAAAATTACCTAGTGTAGTATCATTCAATATATCTAGAATTTACATTCCCCTTAATATATACACCACATATACTCATTTTGAAGCAGAAGTACAAGTTCATAGTGCATACTTTAAGTTCTTGGTGGGTGCCTAACATGGTCCATTAGTCACCATAAAGCTGTGGATGGCCTTTCTTTCATAGTGGCTATTTAGGCCAAGCCTGTGGATTCTATCTAGTTCAAGGGCTCTCAGCGAGAGGCCCAGAGCCTTCAGCTAAATGTTAGAAGAACAGAGGGATAGTATGAACCACTGTATTAGGAGAAAGTGCCTGCAGACCATGAAAGCACAGAGTTCTTATACTCTGTAATAAGGAGCTCCTTTTCTGTAATTGGTTCTCCTAGTGGTTTTGCTGTTCACTTCCTTGCTGTGATTGGCTGTATACAAACTAACTAATTTCAGTGTGTTCAGTGTTTTAGTGTGTGTTTCAGTATGTTTCAGTATGTTTGCAGTGCCTCAAATGTAATTAGTGCATATTTGACTAGGCAATTCCTGCACACCTGGCTGTAGGTTTACAGAATATACAAGTTAGGCAATCTTTATGTGTTGCTGCTGATAAGATGCCGTCATGGGACTTCAAGTCAGAATTCATCCATATACATTTTTCAGTTTCAGTCCTACTGTCTCAATGTGTGTGTTTGGAAGGGTGTGGAATAAAAGTAGAGGTGAGAGATGTTAACAAGAATAAACAGGAATCTCTTTGCAAAAGATTGTAGCCCCCAAGGGTACTGGACCTTTCCAAATCATCTCATCACCCTCCCAACTATGAGTCTGACTCAGTGTTCCCCATAAAATCCAATCTCACTGTAGGCTCTACCGCTTGGGTCCAGTGGATCCAGCCTGGTGATTCATACCATGCTGAACATTCAGTGACTTCCCATGAAACGTTAGAGTAAAATTTAAACCTCTGATCATAATCTAAAGGATACTACACAAATTTACCCCTGTCCACCAAACCCTCACTGTTGTCTATGAAGCACTCAGGTAGCCTTTCTCTTCTTTGAACTTTCCAAGTTCCTCCTGTTTCAAAGACTTTGCCTTGTTCTTACCTCTGCTTGCTGTGCTCTTCCTCACTCTTCATTTTTACAAATGAAATATAGTTTTTATTTGGCAGCATCAAAAGAGCAGAGCTGTCAAATGTTAAGTGAAATGGTGGAAAATGGCAGCGACCTGTAGTGTTGTTGAAATTTCAGTATTTTCGGAATTCTTTATGACAGATGGCCATATACATGTGATCGAAATGTCCTTCCTATGTATTTGTGAAAAAAGTGAAGGAATGTTAAGTCATTTTCTATGTGGAACATTAAAATTGCCAAAAGTAAATTTAGCCTGAATTTGACTCCTTAATTATATAATTAATTAAGGAATCTATATCAGGCACATTCTGTATTCAGAAGTCTGTAAGGGGTTTTACTTAGGGCTTTAAAGTGTATTTGCAGAAGTTAATTATTCATAAGCTCAAATCTTACAAATTCATTCTTTTAGTAAATATTTATTGAGCACCTATTATATGCCAGTCACTCTGAAAGTTAGCATACTGTGTTTTCAGTTATCATGTAGATTCTAAAGAAACGTGAACCAAAGGAATAAACACATTGGAAATAACCAGTAAAGACAACTCATTTTCCTATGAACATTACCTGAGAATGTATTATGTGCCCATCACTGTGTTTGGCACCGAGAATATAAAATCCCTGATTTCAAGAAGTTTGGACTCTGGCAGAAACAGACTTAAGAAAAAAAAAACAAACAAACAACAATTTCAATAAACATGTTAAAGGTATAGTGGTAGTAAAAAAAAAAAAAAAGAAAAAGAAAAGAAGGTGGAGTCATCAATGAATGATGAGAGAGGTGGCAGCAGTGGGCCAATAGGGAGGTTTTCCTGGAGTATCCGAGAGTGTTTGAGTTTCAGAAAGAGAAGAAGCACGGATTATCAACATAGAGTATTCCCAGCCTTTCCCTTCCACCTGGAGCTAAAGATAGTTTTCTTAGTTTCTTTCCCTCCACTGCCTTCATAGAAAGGTTTTCTCTTTGACTGATCAGTACTTTGATTATGCAAATCAAATGAAGGAAGAAGGGGAATACAGGAGAGAACCAGGACCTGGCGAGGAGTTTAGGGATAATTTAGAAGGACGATGAGTAGGGGTTGCTGTTGTATATGAGGAAAATGAACAGGGGAGAAAAACGGAGGCTTTAACAAGTGTCGCTCTTCTTAGACCATGTATCACATTTATGGGTTCAACAGTGTAACTATCCTGGCATAATGTAGAGTAATGCAAAGTAATAGATGCTCAACCCATTATTGTAAAGTCTGGGACTAAACTGTATGGGACACAGAAAGGTAAGTAGATACTTACTGGGAAGACAAAGAGGGATGACATCAGATCAGAGAAACCGGAACAGACAGAGACATAAACGCATGAAATAGCAAAGGTTCTTGAGTGGCTCTTAAAGCGCTTGGTACTTAATATTGTGCAAAGGGAAAGGGAATGTGACAGAATGGGGATGTTAGTTTACGAGACTTCGTCTGTGGGATACACCACTGGAATATGAAAAATTTCTAATCAGTCAACTGGTTCATACTTCAGTAGCTGCTTTGACTTAGTGTTTGCATTAGATTGCCAAACTGGCCACCTAATTTGCCTTCTCATTGACAGTCTTACTTACTGTCTGTTTGGTACAGTTGCTTGTTGAGAAATGCTGACACGAGATTCAACTGGCTTTATCTGTCTAAAACACTTGCGGTATCTTCTGGCATCATCGTCTTTCTTTTCCCTTGTGTTTCACTTCTATTTATTTCACAGTTATAGTCTAGCAAAATTGTGTCGATATAAGCATCACTTCATCCCTGTGAGACTGGTTGTACTGTCTCTTGGCTGTGTTGTCACTGTCTTATCTCCAGAGATGGATATAAAGTGAAGTTAACCAAGGCTAAGCTTCAAGGCCTGTCACTTACATAAGCCCATTACATACAAATCTAATTTTTGACTTGTAATCCTATCTTCTTTTCTTAAATAGGGATCCCAAAGTTGTATAAGATTCAGGCCCCATAAAACCTGGATCTACTCCTGCAGTTATCTCAGATACAGTCGATATGGCACAAGTTGAAAGAGCTGTCAACAGTACTTTAATCAGCTCTTGAAGCTACATTGCAGATTCTTATGATCAGTATTTGGTAGACTTCTAAAATTCGATGTGATTTTGACCCAGATGTTAAAATGTAAATTATTCATCATGTGGTTTGCTCTGCAAAGGGAGTACATAAATGTGATTCTAAAAATTTTGAATTGCCAATTCAGGTACAATTACTGGATGATTGAAAATTTTATCTTCTCATAATAACAAATAAATATACATGCTATGCATTGTAAATATCACATCAGATTTTATATATATTCTTACTGAACAACTGGATTGGTTTGCTAGGGCTGCCATAAGAAAGCACTGCACATTGAGTGGCTCAAACAACAGAAGTTTATTGTCTCACAGTAAATGAGGGGCTAGAAGTATGAGATCAAGGTGTTGGCAGGGTTGGTTTCTTCTGAAGGCTGTGAGGACGAATCTGTTCTATGCCTGTCTCCTAGCTTCTGGGGTTTTGCTGGCCATCGCTGTTGTTCCTTGGCTTCTGCTTCACCACCCTGATCTCTGCCTTCATCTTCACCTGGCATTCTTCTTGTGTGTGTCTGTGTGCAAATTTCCCCATTTTACAAGGACAGCAGTCATACTGGATTAGGGGACCGCCCTACTCCAGTATGACCTCATCTTCATTAGTCACGCGGACAACAGCCCTATTTCTAATAAGGTCCCATTCTGAGGTCCTGGGAGTTAGGACTTCAACATATGAGTTCGGGGGTTGGGGGGAGGCCATAACAACACGTGATAGTAAATGGATCAGAAAGAACAGTATGACGTTCATGCATTGGCTTGTGGACAGTGCTTAGAATTCAGGTTAGCAGATCTGAGTATTTATCTTCAGTACACAAAGCCAGAGTCAGGATAACTAAAAGTGTTGAGCATTTTTCTAATGTCAGTGGACATAGTTCTAAGTATTTATTATTTTTATGGTCAGGAGTTCAGAAAGTATCATATCTTGCCCACTAGGTTGTGGCCTCAAGTTGCATTTCAGTTCTGGGGCCTGAAGCTTTAAAGCAACTGATGTTGAAAGATACAAAACATGATCCTTCTTGTCCTATTAAACCTTGACAGCTTTCAGATTTTTCCTTTAAGGGGGAATACTGTTGACAGTTTTGAAATTCTTTTGACTGTTTACGGTCTTAATAAAACATTCTATGCAAAAGGGCACTCCCTCATTTAAAAATATAGGTACCCCATTCAAAATAAAATTTTGAAATTTTATCCTCTACACCTCTCACTGAAATAATGGCTTCCTTGAATTTTTGAGCAAAGTTGAGCATTTGATTTCATCACCTACAGTTCATATTTAATTTTAATTGATAAAATGGAATCATTAAAAAGAAAGAAATTAAGGAAGAGGAGGCAAAGAAGAAAACAAAAAAAGAGAGAGAGGGAAAGAGAATAAGGGGATGACCAAATGTGAAGCAAAGAAAACAAGAGAAAAGACTTTCTTCTGACTTTTCAGAAAGCCTTTCTTAAGTAAGTTTTGTAGTTTCATAAATAATTCTGTCTGCAGAAGATAAAAGGAGCAGATTGGCCAATTACTTTCAAACTGTTTGGCCACACCCATGTTTTCATTCATTATTCAAGCTTTAGGAGTCATCAAAGAATCCTAATGCATAACTCAATAGGAGGAGCAAAAACTAAGACATCGGCAAATGCTTTTTATGTTTAAGGTTTTGCCCACTTATGAGTGTATGTGCTTTTGAGTGTTGGGCTGATTTAAACTCTGTACATGGGAAGGAGGTTGATAGTTTAGCCTTTTGGAAAAAGAGGAAGAAGGACATAAATTAAAGGTGCTTAAAAAGTCATGTGAGCAAGTAGAGCTAGAGGTGCAGGATGAAATGACATCCTTGACATTATGTGACCCACTCTCAGTCTATCCCCACTGCGCCCAAATCGTTGGCCCAGGTGCACATTTGTTGCCCCAGCCCAAGTAGCGATTGACCATATACAGTGATAGAACCAGAGTTTTCAAACATAAAGTAGCTGCAAGAGCAGTTTAAAGATCATAAGAAGAATGAAAGATGATTAGACAAAAGAGGCAGGATGATGCAGTGAGTTGCTATAATAATATGAAAGTGAGTTTCAAAGAACCATTTTTATGAGGTCTGTAATGTATTACTTTAGTTGCATCCTGATTGTAAGTTATCAGACCATTTTATGGGCACTATAATGGCACTAGAAGTGCATGTCTAACAAAATAATAGAGTGCATTACCAATTCTTCTCTGATGACCACTGCTGAGAAACTATTAGACCCATTTGTCAATGTACCTTGGTGTCTAATAGTAGTTTTCAAGAATGGATGGTTATGAAAACTATTCAACATTTAAAGATATTATTTCTCCTTATACATATTCCATTGAACCATCCATTCGAGTACATCTGTTTGTCCACCCATGCCTTTTCAGTAAGCTGATTGAAAAGTAAACAACAAAAACAAACTTTGAAAGACAGGATAGTAAACACTAACAACTGTGAACGGCATTTGGAAGGTCTCTTTACTGTTTCAAACAGAATTGATACTCTGTCACATTTTGGGTATTGTGCAAGTTGGCCCAGAACATTCAATAGAATGTATACAAAATAGAACTTCAAAATAGGAAAATCCACCTTCCAATAAAATAGCTCAGAGATCTGAGATAGTAGTATTCATGCCATTATAAAATTCCCTTACAATGGACAGATGTAACAAGCTCTTTAAAAGCACAGCCTTAGGTATTGTTTATAGTACTGTAGGCACACCTTGGAGATATTTTCCTAGGATCAAGATTGTCTCATCTATGGTTGCGTCTCTGTCATCTGCAGTCTTGGTTGTATTTGATGCCTGTCCTGTAGGCATTGACAACATAGAAGTTGCCCTGTAGGACCATAAAGTTCTACCGCTGCAGACCTAGGCCCCTGTTTGGCTTTTACTGATGTTGTGGTCTTCTGGGATTTAGCAGCAACCTCCATCTGACCTCTAACTGGAGCCGCCCCTTCTGCAAATTTTGTTCAGCTGTGGAATCCCCTAGCGTCAAACCCTTTAGGCTCTCTGATTCTCCACTGTTAACTTTTTAGTTCTACAGTCATGGTCTTGAGAATTTCTGCTATTTCCTCCATATGTAATGACAGCTGAAGACAACTTGGGTAGGATGGGGGTCCATCTCTGGCTCTCTGTCTACCTAGATCTACCTGGCTGACTTTTCTACCTATCGTAGCTGACTAGTTTGATGAAGGGTAACCAGCAAGGTTATTTTCTTCTCAAGGTCCAGAGTAGATGTGGTGTAAGTCACCAGTACAAGAGTTACTAAATATTTGGGGGAGTTTCTGTCACCCCACTCTCCAGTTTCAACCCCAAAGTAGGTTCAGGGAATAGAGCCACCCATACTCTTTGTACTCTTTTTGCTCTCCTTTTCTAGTCCAGAAAGGATCTTTATTTTTATCACCTCTCTGTTTTGTAGGAAAACTGGTCCTATGGCATCTCGTAGTTTTTTTCTACCCTCTCTATGACCTAAGCCCTTGCTCCAAGTTCTCCAAGATTTGGCTCTTGACACTTAAATCCAAGCTTTTGGAATTTTTTTTCCTCTTCAGGCTGCTGGTACTTGCAATCCAAAGCCATGGTTTTAAAGACTGTTGTCTGCACTGTTGACTTACAAAGGTCAAATTAGTTGCTCAAAGGCCAAAATTGTGATTCTTTGTTCTCTCTGAATCAACCATACCCTGAGGCATCGAGACAGTACTTATTTTTTTATCATTTAAATTTTATTTTATTTTTTTATACAGCAGGTTCTTATTAGTTATCTGTTTTATACATATTAGTGTATACATGTCCATCCCAATCGCCCAATTCATCACACCATCACCCCACCCCCCCGCCACTTTCCCCCGTTGGTGTCCATATGTTTGTTCTCTACATCTGTGTCTATTTCTGCCCTGCAAACCGGTTCATCTGTACCATTTTTCTAGGTTCCACATATATGTATTAATATATGATATTTGTTTTTCTCGAGAAAGTTCTCTTTGCTACTTAAATATAGTAGAAAAGTTTAACTAAAAGATATAGAAAAAATCAGCACTTAGTTTAGAATAGAATGATAGGTGTAGTGTATATTTATCTATGTTTACCTATCTCCATAAGCTAAAACAAAAACAAAATAATAAATGTGCTGGTTATATGTCTTTGTATTTATTCTAACTTAAGTAATGTTCTCCAATTAAAACACAATTAACGTTAAAAAGGTTTTGCTATAGTGTGTGGAAGGCAGAGTTAATAAAGTGATTGGACTATTTTTAAAGCCATTTGCACAAATAAAGTGCACCACCTTAGCTGTAAACACAGCGACCACTAATTGGAGACTGTGAGTAGGAAGGAAGAATTTAAAAAAAAAGTTTTTACTATAATAGAGCTGCACATGCTCTCATTGAGTCTATTTTTAAAAATCTTTTAACATGAACATGCTGTCTTGGTTGAACCCTCTTAGCTATAAACACCATTGGTTCATTTATTGAATGTCTACTATATGCTGGGAACTAGGGATATATAAGTGAACAATGGACATGTCCCTAATCTACTAAATGCTGAGAATTTCTTGGTCACCAAGTAAATATCAAAAGTCCTCCAGCTTATACCCCAAGTAGTAGAACTCCCAAACCCCACCTCTCCAAGAAGTCCAAAGCCACGCCTAGAATCTTCACTTTTCTGTTGGGTGGAGGAGTTAACTGTGTATTTGGCATTTCCTTCTCCACCCCTAGAGAGAGCACTCTGTTAGATCCTCAAAAGAGTTAACTCAAGATACACAATTTTAAGTCTGAGTTCTATAAAATGCTCATTTATATGCATAATATACAGAAAGAAATGTGTTTTTTAAATAATTAAAACATACTTCCCACCTACTATCTACCATTTCCCAAGATGCAACTGGTTTTTAGAAGAGTAGAAAATGACTCCATCAGTTTAAACAACACAGATTTGGTATGTTTCCTTTCTTCTTGGGTTTAAAATGGATACAGCATAAATCCATCACTCCTTACAGTCCTCTGATAATAAAATAACCTCATAGTCTGATTCTAATATTACTAAACTCAAATTAATAATATATCAAAATCTGAAGAGATCAATGATATTTTACACCTACATAGGGGAGCTTTCAAAGCTCCATTAGGACTAGGTTTAAAAAAAAATGACATTTATTTTGAGCCTTCATTATTCTTATGGTACATATGGGAAGTCAGGGTGAATTAAAGATGATCATGAGATTGAAATAAATTAACTCAGGAAACCAGAGCTTTATCTATTAGATACTAAATTTCTACAAATGCAAAATTTGAAATACACATTTTCCACACTCCTTTAGGCCAGTGTTTCTTAAACTTATATAATATGTAGAGTCTTTTCTAAGGCAAAAACAAAAACAAGGACAAAAACCTTCTTTTAGAACCCCAGTATTAAATCATTTTTCTTACAATGTTACTTAAAAATATGCAAACATAAAACCAGGCATAAATGCCTTATGCTTATACAAAACATAGTTACAAGTGAATACAAACAAATCTCCAAATCTGAGAAATTCCATTTCACAATATTGATTTTAATGTAATAGGAGGTGTTTTGTGGAAATGAAATATCTGTTCACCATGTAAAAAAGGCACTGACTTGCTGTACACAGATTCTTGTATACAATACAGTGTGCAGTATAGTGACAATTCTCCTGTTTTGTTTGTGGAACTCTCTTTGTACAGTGTCTCATCATTGGTCTTTTTCTATCTCTGTTCCTATTAATACTTCTTGGTGCCAAAATGATTGTATTTACAAACATGAACACTGGGTTCATGTGAGAATACATGGTTATAAGATAGTGGTCCAGAAGACCCAGAAATCACTTAGATTATTTTTTAATTACTATAGGAAATCAAAATGCATACATCATAAATATATTATTAAAAGGTAATGTTTTAAAGGGCAAGCTCAAGATTGTTATACAAATATGAAAAAACTATCGAAATTTTTATTTAACTCCATTATTAATGAGGAAACTAATAAGATGTTGTCAACTGTCTCAGTGGAGAATTCAAAATACCACAGGTACATAGTTGAGTCAGGAGTGTCGAAACAAATCTACAAATAGATGCAAAACTGGCATTTTTACATAGGGTTGGAGTGAGGAGAGAAATCAGTTTTCCCTCCAGCAGAAGGAACTTGCATATCTTTGGATAAACCGTTGTACCTTCTATCAGTTATCTATAATTTACAGCTTTGTGAAATAGCTCAAATTGCCCTCCAAAGAATCAGATAACCAAGAAGAATGTGCCAGATAATGTAGCCTTTGCATTAAAGATACCCAGTCTTCTTTTGATCCATTTCAGTCTTTCACAAGATTTGTCCATCCAGTATATTTAAGAGGAATATATAGACCTCATAGAACCTATCCATGGACCTCTGTGGAAACCTTGAAGATCTCCTCAGCTCAGCTGTCACCCTTGAAACCCACCTCCAGCTGCAGATAGATGCCCCATGTGAGCATTAGTCTTAGAGGAATACACAGCTCTCCCTTTAGATATAGATACCCAAGCAACCTGTTTGGATGAGTTGGATGTCTTCTAAGGGATGAAGAACTGTGATAACTAATCTCAGACCTTTCACACATGGAAAATTTGCCCAAGGGTAGAGAGTTACAAGCCAAATCCTCAATAGGAATGTTTAAGCATTTTTTTCCCTCCCTTCTATTCTTCCTTCTTGCCTTCCTTCCTTCCTTCACAATTGCTGCATATCAGATACTGCACTGTTTAATATACATTATTTCATTAAATATAATAAGCCTATCGGTATGTGCATTTTGTGAGAAAATTCAGCCTGAACTAGCCACAGATATTAAATAAAAGAAAATTAAATGAAAAACAAGACAAAGCCAAGTGTGTAAAGTATGTAATTAAATCTCCAACTAGTAATCAAAACAGTATCTTAAGGACTGGTTTAGATGACACATGGTGTTGTCCCAAAGTTAGATGTTCAGTCAATATTTACGGAACACATCATAAATCCTTCCCACCTCATCTGGGAAACTCAGTGTCCAACCTACATTTTTTTTTTCATAGGCCCATGTATACATTTTTCATAGTGCTTGCCAGGTAACACTAAATTATCTTTTTTATGTGCTTATGTCCCCTTACCTTCCTTGGCTAAGCTATGAGCTACTTTAGCAAAAGGGCCATGTTTTATTCATGTGTGCTTGGTGCCTTGCACAGTGACAGGCACATCCAGGAGCTAATTATATACTTTTGAACTTATCTGAAATACACATACACAGTGAAGCTAATTCCTAAAATTGAACCTCTGGAAAAATTCAGTCCTAATTCACTAGTTCCAAAGATTTTTATTTCCTCTCTTAAAATGTTTCACTACTGTTAGATAGATTTTAGGGTTTAATAGATTTGTTAAATTGGGAGCTGCTTAGTGGGAAGCAGCCACATAGCACAGGGAGATCAGCTCGGTGCTTTGTGATCGCCTGGAGGGGTGGGATAGGGAGGGTGGGAGGGAGGGAGATGCAAGAGGGAAGAGGTATGGGAACATATGTATATATATATATATAACTGATTCATTTTGTTGTAAAGCAGAAACTGACACACCATTGTAAAGCAATTATACTCCAATAAAGATGTGAAAAAAGAAATTTGGAGCTGCTTATAATTTGCTCTAGGGACACAGGAAAGGCTTGTCTTACTGGATACAAGCTTGCAGACTGAATGTCATTACGTGACATCTTTGCGAGTTAGCGGGGAAGGAAGTTGTGACAATGCAAAAACCATTAGAAATCATGTAGAATTTTGCACCACAATTATGTATGCAATGGATGGAGATTGAGAAAGTCTTAAATGCCAGTATTTCTAAGTTTCCTTCAAACCTCACATGCTCAATACCACATTTTACCTTAAAGTATTTCTTAGAATAACAGTGAATATCAAAGAATGACTAAGAAACTGGGAACACAGAGAACTGATATTCACATTGGCAAAAAGAAAGAATAGAAACCAAAACTAAAGTGAGATTGGGGAGTGAAAATTGGAAAAGTGGAAGGAAAAATTACACTAAAATCCTAGGAAAAAGCTTCATTGTGTTATCAACTGTTTGGTTGAAGAATAAAGATAAAATATGGGATTTAAAAAAAACTTATTACTTGGTCAAAATATATATAGTTCTTAAATATTAAATAGGTTAAACCTACAGAAACAGGAACCATAATTTCTATTAAGCAACAGAGCATTTCTTTTGAATTTATCACTGACCAGAGTAAGAAAGTAAAGTGTCATTCCACAGTTTCAATTGCAATCTGGCAGTATTTTCTAAAGATTTACGGAATGGCTGTCATGACTGAGATAGTTATCCATGTCCCAATTACTTTAGGATTTTAGTGGTCATTTTCTGTCCTACCAGTAGAATGTAACCCAAACCCCAAGTTGTGTGGTCAGAGACTGGGGAGGACAGTAGAGACCAGTAAGAGGTAATGTTTGGGTGTTCAGTTGATTAAATACAAAGCATTCATTATCCATTATGGCCTTGGTTTAAAGTAAGCTTCTTATTCCAAAGAAAACTTTTGAACTACTCACTTTCTAGCATGGTTTCTCATAAAGCAATCTTTTTAAAAATCATGTTGGTTTTCTTCTAGATGGTTTCACAAAATAAGTAGTATAGCCTCCTTAGAAGCTTGGAAATTCAGTAATTTAATTATGTGGTTCATGTTTTTCTCTCTTTTCACTTTTTAGTTATATTCTTTCATCTTTTTCATCTTTCCTCCCATTTTGGAAAGAATTTTGGACAAATAAGAAACAGGTTAGAAAGCCAAGGAAAATTTTCATATGCTTTAAAAATTGGATTGCCCACAGAGAGACTTTTGTTTAAAAGCATTGGGGGCGGGGGGTGTGTGGTTAGGGAAATGTATTTACCTGAAAGCATTTTATATTGGAATGCTGATCTGTTCATGGTTATACTTTGTTTGTATATTAAATACCGCACCTGTCACAAGCTTGGATTTATCGTCAGTATGCATAATGCTTGTTGTTGGGAGAGCTTGCAAATCCCTCATTGGCAATAGAGTCACCAGAAGTAGATGCACCTGTCTCCCCAGCTGGGATTTGCTCATGGGAAAGAGGGTCATTTAACACCATGTTTTCCTCTTCATGGACAGCTGTATATATAAGCTGCCCTAGGGTGTAGAAGACCTAAATTTTGTTTGTAAAAAAAAGAAGAGAGACTTCAATGTCAAAACGAAATTTGATCTGAAAAGTATTTTGATGTTTTGATTCAGCAGCTTTAGAGAACATATAGGCTTGGTTTAACAGAAAAACATTATTTGGTCTGCTTTGGTCTGATCACTCGAACAGCTTTTAATGACTCAGAGAACACCAATATTTTCAGCTCTGATTAGCTTGGGGTTTAGCGTAAAATAGCTCATTCTGTTTTGATGCAAGTCCTTAGTTAAAACATGGGCCTTGTCCTCAATGCTACAGCCATAACTCTTCGTTTTTGTGCATTTTAATTGTCTATTTTCCCTTGACAGACTCTAAACTCCATAATAGGAGCTGTGTCTTATTTTGCTAACCACTATTTTCTCTAGCTCAATGCCACTCTGTTAGCTCTGGATGTATTTGTGCTTAATAAATCTTTGTCAAGTGGATGCTTGAATGAAAGCATGAAGGATTGTTTTTGCTGACCAGGAAGGAGGTAATGGCTCCTTCTAAAAGTCTCCCTGATTCAAAATCACTCCAAAATTAAGAGATCTCTTTGAGTCCCATTTTTTTTTTTTAATGGAGGTATAATTTACTTACAGTAAAATGTAGATTTTATGAGCATGGCTCCATAGAGTTTGTTTCAAGTCTGTCTACTCATACAACCACTGTCTCAACCAAATATAGAATTTTTCCATTATTCTAGAAAGTGCTCTCCTGCTACTTTCCAGTTAATCTCCCACAACCACTGTTCTGATTATTACTACAGCCTCTTTTTTGTCCTTTCTATAACTACATTTAAATGTAACCATAAAGTATGTACTCTTTTTGTGTCTATAATAAGATTAATAAGAAAAGACCATGGTATTTAAAAAACTACTGTGTGCCTCTCCTTGGAGGATTTATTGCCCCACCTTCCCCAGTCTGCAACCATTGCTCTTAAGAATTCCAAAGATATAGAGAATAAGATTCTTACAAGTAGAGTTCAGAAGTACCACTCAACTTATATCATTGTACTGTGAGCCTCCAATTGACAAATGAAACCCATCAGTAATCATCTAAATAACTCTAATGTTAACAATCTATTATCTAAATAAGATAATGTATAATAATATATAATATTATAATATACATTAATAACTAATATGGAATTTATTACATTATAATAAATACCCTAATTAATCCTAACATTTCAGAGCTGGGATCACAGCCCCTTTTCCTGACAACTCTGAGCTTTACACAGCAGCACATCATTGGTCTCACTTATCCTCAAGACAGTTCTGTGGGTAACCACCACGTGCGTGACAGGTTGTAGAGGAAAAGGAATATGAAAAAGAATGTATATATATGTATAAATGAATCATTTTGCTGTACAGCAGAAATTAACACAACACTGTAAAGCAACTATATTTTCAATTAAAAACTTTTTTAAAAAGTAAAAAAAAGAAAGAAAAAAGAAAGAGCTCCAAAATTAGATAATTTCCTCTGAAAGTCTTCCTTAAAATATATTTTCAGTAACATATAACTCTTGGGGTATAGAGGGTGGTGTTTGGGTAGAACTGTAAAGGAGGTTTACAAAGAACTAGTCAGTTTGCAGACAGTGAGAAGAAGCTTGCCAAGTAAAGCCTGTAGAAAATGGATTCATCGAATTAGAGCAGTCCATGATTGACTGCCAACGCCAGCTTATTTTCTTGCTGGGTCCAAATAAGAATGCCTGAAACTTTGTGGTGATGGAAGGCTATCTTATAGAACCTGCTGGTGGAGCATACTTTTTCACTGGTTCAGACCAGTATTGTTATAAATTTGATGGGGTACTTAAGGCTCTGGTAAGGATTTTTAGGTCAGAAAAAAAAAAATTAGACATAGGCGATTAGGGAGCAAAATGTGTTAGTTTATTTCACAGCAGAGTAAAGCAATAAAACAGCCTTAGCAAAGCCACAGACAGGACTTGTGTAAGTCTAACATTTTCAGCTTCTCTTGCAGAAACATAGAATTGTGATCTAGGGAAAGTAAGGAAGGAATTGTTGGCAAAGAGTTAATAACAGATAAAGAAGCCATTCTTTCAAAGATGGATGAGGAGATTATAAATGATTTAAAGGAAGAAAATTCCCCCTTCAGATTAAGTCTTCTGTAATAAAGGGTGTTATTTTGTACAAGATAGTTTGATGCAAGATATGTGGAAATTTCATGAAATGGCAAAAAGAGAATCTGAACAACTTGAAACACAGTATGAGTGTTAGCTGAAGCCCACCAAGCAGATTATTTATATATTTTTCTTTCCCCTTAGACCCGGTAGAGACGCTTCAAGAACTGCTCTGTTCCGGGGAGGAGGGATTGTGTGACGACACTGACACTGCACCCTGAGGCGAGTGCAGAAGCTTTCATTGTAAGGTAATAGTTGATTCCTACTTTCGGTCTTCTCCGTCTTTGGAAATTAATGAAACTGTGGTGTAAAATTAGGCCATGTTATCAGAAGTATTAAGGATGCTCGGAATTTTGTTTATAGCTTTGTAGTCACTCATGTTTACGCCTTTCATGTGGAGTAGGTGCAGAAATAATTCCTTAGCAGATACTATCTTTACATTTGAAGTAGGACAATATGTTCGAACAGTGGGAGTTGCAAAACACCAATCTAGCCATTTGGGATTAAAATATTGTTAGCAAAGATTCTCTCTCGAGGTGCTTCTCAGTCTTTTTCTTGTCGTGTGCATGTAGAAAATGGTAATATCCCTATGATCCACTGCAGAGGCCGCTCATTCCCAGAGACAACTGGTACTCAGCTCCAGACCAGCTGAAGGGATCAAATCTTAGTACATCAGTAAACCATTGTTTGGAAGGGCTCTGCTGGGGAGCAACAGATGCTGTCCTTTTTGAAAACCCTGAAGTATCCCCTGCTTTTTATGCATCCCTAGGATTGGAGTCTGGGTCTAGAGAAGCTTTTCTTAGAGGAAGAAAACTGATGCTTTTAGTTCTAAATTTTCACATGAAGGTAATTTTCCCTGAAGACTGACCAGTAATTTTACATCAAGAAACTTGAACTTAAAAGTATTTTCCTCCCCCTCTCGATTTGTACAGTGATAAAGAAGTCCTCTCCTAGAGGACCCAGAAGGCGTGTCAATTCTGGCAGGACTCCTTGCGGTCCTAGGGCTTTGGGCGAGTTTACATAAGACAGAATCAACCTACAGGGTTAGGAGGGCTCCCTGTAGGGTGAGGTAATTGTATAGTTTAGGCCTCACTTCACTATTTGGTCTAGTCTGGGTAAGATTTAGTTATCTCGGTAGTCATTCAAAATAATGATTAAGCGTTCAGCAGATTTGTGGCCTGACTGAAACCCAGACTGAATCCTGCAGAATCGTAGGCTGCAAGCTGATGGGACTTGGATACGCTGGTGTTTCTTCTGTGCCTTATTCTAATATCATGACACGTACCCCCAACAATTACCACCTCAAGGTTAAGAGGAAACAGCGGGCATGCCCAGTGGTGTCACCATGAAAGACTGGCATAAATACCCTTTGGTCCCAATTCTAGAAGCTGTCTTATCGAACCAGGATTTTTGTCTTGTTTTGGTTTGCTTTGGTTTTATAACCTCTGTGTCTTAGATTTTACTTTTTAAAAAAATGTTCAGAAACAGACTTTTCTCAGAGCAGTTTCAGGTTTACAGAAAAATTAATTAAAAACTGCAGGGAGGGACTTCCCTGGTGGCGCAGTAGTTAAGAATCGCCTGCCAATGCAGGGGACACGGGTTCGAGCCCTGGTCCGGGAAGATCCCACATGCCGCAGGGTAACTAAGCCCGTGCGCCACAACTACTGAGCCTGCGCTCTAGAGCCCGCGAGCCACAGCTACTGAAGCCCGCGCACCTAGAGCCTGTGCTCTGCAACAGGAGAAGCCACCACAATGAAGAGTAGCCCCTGCTTGATGCCAACTAGAGAAAGCCCACGCGTAGCAACAAAGACCCAACACAGCCATAAATAAATAAATAAATAAACATTAAAAGGAAAAAAAAAAAACTTAATTGAGTTCCTACATACTCTTCCTGAAAAGGACACATGATTTCCCCTATTATTAACATATTTATTTATTTATTTATTTATTTTTTTGCGGTACGCGGGCCTCTCACTGCCGCGGCCTCTCCTGCCACAGAGCACAGGCTCCGGACGCACAGGCCCAGCGGCCACGGTCCACGGGCCCGCGGCACGCAGGTTCCTCCCGGACTGGGGCACGAACCCGCGTCCCCTGCATCGGCAGGCGGACTCCCAACCACTGCGCCACCAGGGAAGCCCTATTAACATCTTTTTTATTAGTATGGTACATTTTCTACAATTGATGAACCAATATTGATACACTTTTATTTACTAACGTGTACTACATAAAGTTTCGCTCTTTGTATTTTGCATTCTGTGGGTTTGAAAAATGTGTAATGACATATTTTCATTGTTACTGTATCATACAGAATATCTTCACCGCCCTAAAAATTCCGTGTGCTCCCCCTATTTGCCCTTCCCTCCCCTCACTGAAACCCTAGCGACCTGTGATCTTTTTACTGCCTCCATAGCTTTGCCTTTTCAGGAATGTCATACAGCAGACAGCCTTTTCTGATTGGCTTCTTTCATTTAGCAGTATGCTTTTACGGTTCCTCCATGTCTTTTTGCAGCTGAACAGCTCATTTCTTTATATTGTTGAGTAATATTCATTGTATGGATGTACCACAGTTTGTTTTTCCATAAGCTTATTAAAGGATATCTTGGTTACTTCCAAGTTTGACAGTTATGAAAAAAAGCTGCTATAAATATTTCTCTGCAAACTTTTGTGTGGACATAAGTTCACAGTTCATTTGGATATATACCAAGGAGTGTGATTACTGGATCATATGGTTCAAGTATGTTTAGCTTTTTCCTAACTGTCTTCCAAAGTGGCTGTACCAGTTTGCATTCACTATGAATGACGGTTCCTGTTGCCCCACATCCTTACCAGTATTTGTGTTGTCAGTGTTTTGAATTTTAGCCATCCTATTAGATGTGTAGTGTTTTCTCATTGTCTTAGGTTTTTAATACAATTAATTTATAAAGAGATTGTGACGATGACTGAGACGACTCTGGACACTTAGAACTTTCTTTAGCACTTACTTGGTAATGACATTGATTAAGAATCTGAACTTTCCCCTGGCGATATTCACTGTGGTCGTGCATTTTTATGAGATGAGCATGTATGTACACCTAAGTGTCTGTGTACGTGTGTCTGTGCATAGCTTCTAGTCTCCATTATAGAAAGAGGTGATAGTAGGCAAAGGCTTTTCTAAAAATACACCATCAAAATGAAAATATACAGTTTGTATCAAAGATATTTTTTTGTTTGTTTCTAAAAATGAAATGTGAGTTTTCTATGAATCCTGATATTAAAACAAGCCATGGTTGAAGTTATATATAGCTAGTTTTCTGACATGAATAACAGTGTTTATATAGGCCACATCAAATTAGGCACTCAATTTTTGTATCCTGTTCAATTCAGCAATGCAGCTGTAGCCACAGGAAGAGGTTCTTCATAGTCCTTGCAAGTTATAGTAATTTTTTCTGTATGCTTGGCGCATGTTTCTGCTTTAGATTTGATTGTACTACTTTGTAAATATTTCTGATGAGATAGACTTACATACTAGAATGTTATCTTCTCCAGTGTAAGTGTGACTCCTTTCATATTTCTTTCTTTGAAACGTGGCACAGTGCCTTTGTTAAAGACAAAATTTGCATGACACTTGTTAAAGACAGCAAGGAAAACGTTATTCAAGAGGAACTACAGCAATGAAATTTTGCGGCAGAGGACAAGGACAAGTGGAAATTTATAGCCAAGGAGCAAAGTGGGGATCAGTAGATGGATGGAAAATTACCAAGGTGAGGGGAATTCTTGCTAGACTGACTCAACAGGATTCTTGCTGAAGGCAGGACAAGTGGACGGTGGGGGTGAGGAATTTAACCTAATAGCAAAGATAATCAGATACCAAGGGAAGAGTCACTAAACTGACTCAGCAGAATTCTTGCTAAAACTGAACTAAGCAGGCTAAGGAGAGAATTCAAGGTCAGAGCCTAGTTGAGAAGAGGACTCAGAGGATGCTCACTCAGATCTGGTCAAGGAGAGAGCCTTTGTCACCTGACACATGGTAGCATTTCAGTGACCCCGTATTGTGTTATTATATAGATAGACCTACATCAAATACTGTAGAAATCTATTAAGAAAGTCCTACAGGTACCAAACAACGATTATAATTTAAGGAAAAATTAGGGAAATCACTTTAAATCATGTAAATAATTTTGTGTAATGTTCAAAACTAACCTATTTAATGGAGCATAGATCTGGTTAAAAAATTAAACAACTAATATACATGAGCAATTTTTACGTGCAAAACAGAATCTCAACAGTGACAGAAATGCGAAGGTAAAATTGACATGTTCTCTACTTTCTAAAAAAGATGCAGTCTAGTGCAGGAGGGGCCGGGGGTGGGGAAGAGAAACAGAATTATGTTGTATTAGTGATCACAGATTAAATATATATACAAATTTTTTAGAGAAATAGAATAAGTGGTATGTTGGCTTTGGGTATACCTCAAATCTAGATTGCAGAGTTATTGATATCGATATCGTGGTATGTGGAAGACTGGTTTTTCAAACATTAGTATTCATAAAAATTACCTGGAGTTCTTGTTTAAATTTCATTCTCTTAGACTCCATACCTAAATGTCTGAGTAATTTGAAGGGTCCAGGATTCCTCACTTTTAACTGTTACCCCAGGTTACTCTATTATAAGGGACCTATTAAAAAAAAAAAAGGGGGACCTATAAGCCCTGTTTTTAAAAACACTGATATGTACTATTTACAGTTTTCTTCCTTGTAGTGTGGTTGATGTTAGAAAGTACCCCCTGAGAAATAGGGAAATCAGGCTGAAGTCTAGGAACCACAAGAAAGTACAAATGAGTTTGAGTGACTTCATGGCCCCTTTCAGTGGTATCATCGCTGAAGGGTTGTCCTAAGAGCCTGAAAACAAGACAACAAACTAAATGGAGACACCAGCACAAAAATTGTGTCCAATATTAGCACATTTTAGAAAAGAATGATATGCATATTTTTTAACTAGAATAAGTATTTCTAAATAGATAAAATATAATAGTTACATCAGTATTCAGTGAATTGTTTATTTCAGTGGTATCAGTTATGATATTTAAAATTATAGGGGAACGATAAATACCCAAGAAGTCCAAAACTGGGGAAATTATTAAGTTAATTACCCTCATCCCAATGGAATATTATTTTCACTGCTTTGAAGAATGATGACATTTAGGAAGTATTCAACATAATGTTATGTTAAAAAATAATTAGAATCCACAACTATATGCTTGATACGGCTGTTTCCACATAAAATATGTATGTATATGTGGTGAAATTTCAGGTGTTTTGAATTCTAAAATTTTCATAGATATTATGTGGTGCTCACAAAATCAGTGCTAGAATCTAAAACAATACTATCCAGAATCAGAAGCTTTGGTCCTGAAGTTTTAATAGTTAAGAGTAAATAGTTTTCAAGTCGCAAGTGCTTTGAGGCTATGCTGCTATCGAGGCACAGGGAAACTATCTAAAGCAGTGATACTCATATCTGGCTGATCACCAGACTTATTTGGGGAGCTTTGTGAACCTATGGATTCCTTAGAATCTAGACAAGGGATTCATTTTTTGCAGATCTGAGTCTGGGCCCTGGAATCTGATTTTTTAAAAGGTTCTACTGATGGCCTTATTGATTAGCAAAAGTTGGCAACCACTGTCATGGGGAAGACAATTTATGCCTTCAAGAATTCTGCAATGATCAATATATGACCCCCCCAAAAACCCAACCAAACAAACAAAAAAACCTCCCAAAACCCAAGGCAAAATAATGTCAAATCCTACAATATTTAATGTATATAGCAGAGTAAATAGAGTAGAAGTTCAGAGGAGGATAATTTGGGAGGGCCTTCTGGAGCAAGAACCTCATGGGCTTTAGTGGCAAGGTAGAGTAATGCTACAGAAACCACAAGCTTCATCATCATCTTAACAACCTTCATGTTAAGAGGAGAAGTGGTGAGACCTTGAAGCACTTAGAGAGGGCAGTAAAAAGATGGCAGCATTTGGGGATGGCAGCTTTCTCACCAATCCAAAGTGCAAGCCCTACACCCCTTCCCTAGAGGTCCCTTCCCAGGCTTTTCTTGCCATGTTGGATCCGGGCTTTGGGCCAAGGGATGCTCTTGGGGGAGAAGAGGCTCCTTAGCACTTTGGGATGGGAAGGCCTGAGTAGTCTATAAATCAGTGTTTCTTGAGATGAGGGGAAGGAAGCTGAGGAAAGGCACGTCAAAATGTTTGTGGAAGGACAAAACATTTATTGTGTATGCTTATTCAAAGGCATTTCCCCAAAGGAAAATTATGGCATTTAAAAGGCAGAGAATCCATCGTGGAGTAAGTTGAACTTAAACCTTTGCAAATAGGTGTGATTTGTTTTCCTGGAACATGAAGGTGAGAGGCATTTCAGTGATGGGGACCACATATACCTAAGTCGGCCAAGTGTCTTTCTTCTGTGGACTCAATTTCTTCTTTAATACAAATGCTGTTGTTGAAACTTACATTCTTCTACCTCAGTTGCCTAAACTAACAGTAACTTCATTGTATACCACATAGGATCTAGGACTAGGAGGTCAACAAATGTTTCTTAAGTGAAAAAAGCCAGTACTAGTTTAACTAGAATCACTTGAGGTGTGGGTGTAGGTGAGGTTGCGTGGGGTTGGTACTCAGATTGGACAGGACCTCAAGTCCCAGAAGAATTTGGACTTGGCCTTACAGTGAAGGTTTCTGAGAAGGATAATGAGAAGATAAATGTGAGTTTTGAAGAAGAAAATCAGCCAACAGTAAAGGAGATGGATTAAAGAGTGGGAAATAGGAAATGCAATTAATATGCTAATTAGCTAATTACCATGAGAGGAAACCTGGATGAGGCTGTTGGCAGTGAAAAGAAAAAAAAAAGGTAGTGGATAAAATAGGGAAGTTTTCAACTCAATTAGAGTAATATTGATTAATCACCTACTAAGTGCCGGTCACCATTCTAGGCCACTGAGACAACAGTGAACAAAATAGACCATATATTCTATAAGGATTAAAAAAAAACATAATGGAAAATAACCCATAAATATAGCAAGTAAAATGTATAACATGTTGGAAGTTGGAACTGTTATAGAAAAATAAAAATTTGAGCAAAGTAAGGGGAACCAAGAGGGAGAAGGGCAGCAGTTCGCAATGTTCCAGGGGATGGTCAGGGAAGGTGTCCCTGAGAAGGAGCAAAGATTTGAGGAAGGTCAAAGAGTGAGCCAGTCCCCTGAGGAAGGAGCATCCCAGGCAGAAGGAAGAGAAAGAGCAAAGACCCTAAGTGGGAGTGTGCCTAGGGTATTCCAAGAACAGCCACATTTTGAATTTAAAATCTATTTCAAGGCAAGGCGCTGAATGGTACCCATCACCAACTCCTGAAATGGAGGATTTGGCTGCTGGAAAGAATCTTCCTCCTTTGCAGTTCTGCTTCAGGCCAGATTGGATTAAATTTCTAAGGGACAAAGGAGATGGAAAGAAGCAGCATGAATTAAGGAGTCAGCCTTGGGCCATGCCTATGTTAAAGTCAGTTAGAGGAAGTGAAGTCAGAGAAAAACCAGGGTGGTGTCTGTCCTTAAAGCTATATAAAGAGGGCTTGGCTAAGAAAGGAAGCTCCCTGGTGCCAAATGCAGGGGAAAAAAAAAAAATTAAGGGGACTAGAGACTGCAGAAACAAAACCCTGTTGGGGTTGGGAGAAGGGACATTGGGTTACCAAGGTCACTGATGACTCTAGAGAGAACAGTTTTGATTGACTGAGAGAGAGCACAGGATTACAAAATGCCCAACTGATCCTGTTTCCTCCACCGGGTACAGTGACAATCTGTGCTGTTAAGAATTAGTGGTGTCCTAGACAAGTTGAGATTTTCAGCTGTCCATTACAGGTACTTGAATAATGTTTTGAAATGTCTTTGATAAGAAGTGTTGACAAGCTTGAAAGACTTAGATTCAGTGTGTGAGGCTTCACACCGAGGCTGTGCAACTTCTCCTTCCTCTTTGCTCCTCCATCTGCTCTGATTTCAGAACGAGACCCAGTGTTGACATGTTGAAAAACCGAGTTTTCTTCAGGTCATCACCAAAGCTTGTATTTTAGTAACGCATCGAGCCTTTCTCTAGGGCACAATGATATTCACGTTTCAAAAGGCCAGCAGAAACACATGGTTATGCTAGGGTGAAGAGTGGAGCCTGACAATATTTTTGTTTGTTTGTTTGTTTGCGGTACGCGGGCCTCTCACTGTTGTGGCCTCTCCCGTTGCGGAGCGCAGGCTCAGCGGCCATGGCTCACGGGCCCAGCCGCTCCGCGGCATGTGGGATCTTCCCGGACCGGGGCACGAACCCGTGTCCCCTGCATCGGCAGGCGGACTCTCAACCACTGAGCCACCAGGGAAGCCCATCTGTCAATATCTGATAGCCTCTTCGATAGCTCCCTTAATGGAAATTTTTTTTTTAAGTTTGTAAGAATTAAAACGTAGCATAAGTAGTGATTCAATACACGTCTGTTAAAAATGTTAATAAAAAGGTACACGGAAGTCAGGGATTTATAAAATTGGTGCTTTCAGCTCTGGTGCCTGCTCCCTCTGCTGTGACCTAGGATTCATTTTTTAAAATATCTTTTTATGTTATGTAGTGAGCCTATCAGAAAAAAGTGCTTTGAAAGCAATGGGAAATTAGACATTCAAAGAATGGAAAAACATCTTAATCTAAGAAAAGGGATGGGCTTGTTATTCCAGAAAACAAATAAGGAAAGTGTGTTAACATTGATGTGATAGATGGTGGCAGTTACATGGAATTTCAGGATTGACTCCTTTCTGAAGGAGATCAGATTCCTGTTTAAGTCCAGTCTCTTGCCGCTTATTCTCTTTTTCCCTCTTTCTTTGAGTCCCATCATCTTGCCCCTTTTAAAACCTGCTCTCAGGAAAGGATCCACTGTCAGTCTTCTATACCTTCTTGTGAATTTGAGTCAATGTGTCACTTCTCCTAAGTGTGTGTACATTTTAAACAGGAAAGAAAGGTTGTGTCTCCATTTAAAATTAATTACAAATCGGTCTGCTCAGTCTGCATGTAAGACCTGGGGAATTTTAAGGGAATTTTGACTTGATGGTTGCACTTTTATATTTATTTTTGCTTCCATTTTATATTAAAGGAACTGTGTAGTTCCCATAATTGCAACATAATGAGATTCTCATTGCTTTTAATTTACCTGCCTTTTTCTTTCCCAACTCCACAATTTGGCTAAATTTGTTAGCAAACAAAAAATTATAGCTGCGTGAGTTGCATGTTGCTTTTACTGTTTACTATTTGATACTCCCATTATTATGCTTCAACTGAGAACAATCTTAAAATGAAATCTAGATCTTATATTCTGTGAAAACATCACCACTTTTCCCTTGAAGGCATTGCCTCAGAAATGAGTTTTTAAAAGGTAGCCCTATTGGTTTCATTTCTTGGAAGGGGGAAAATGTCAGTCAGAATAGTAAGTAGTAATCTAGTATATTTGGTATTATGAGACTCAAGGATTTAGCAGTAAAAGGAAATCTTTACAGAAGAAAAAATTGGCATATTTTGTTAAGAGGAAGAGAGTTGAATTGTTACATCTGACTGTGAATCTGGCAACACTAGAAGTGATTACTTAGAAATAAAAGCTTCTCTAAAGCTTTTTATTTGAATTAGTCATTGTAATTGCATCAATAACAATTCTTAACTTTTATAAGCACAGAAGTATGCATCATTTTTTTTAATCCTTCGATATTCAAAAACACGTAAGACATATGCTTTATAGAAACAGAGGAAGAGAGAAAATAACGTGTTTCAAAGCATCTCAAAGCTCTGTATTAAAGGATAAAAGAAATTATGTTTACTTTTCCCAAAGAAAGAGAGCAAGAGAACAATTTGGGTGAAGGAATGAGAGGACCAAGTGAGAATATGTGGCCGTCTAGAACCTGGACATACCATAGTTAAGTTCACTTGATTATCTGCTTGACTATTAGTGTAGTTTAAGTAATGTCTTGGGGATGGTGGGGAGGGGGAAGGAGTGAGTGCTGTATGTAAGAGAGACAGCACAAGAGGTGGACAGAGCAGAAGCTCAGGGGGAAGAGTGTGAGATCCAAGGAGAAGGAAATATTTGATTATCTTTCAAGTTTTTGGTTTGACACTCAAAATGGCTTTTGTTGCTTTGGAAACATCATTTCAACTTCTTGCGTCTGAATTTTTCGAGAAAAACATCCACTTAATGTCACAATAGCCTCACAGGAACAGTCTAATAGTTTCTGCTAAAAGCCTTTAAGTCTCCGCATAGAAGATGCAGGTTTGCAAAGGTGTTCTCAGCCTCTGTCAATCTCAATTTAACCAGTTGAGAACTTGATGGGTTTATTTACCAGAACATCAACTGTAGAGAATAAAAGACAAGAATAATGTCTTAGAACTTGTTAAAATGCTAGTTAAATGATGAGCAGAAAATGACAAGTTAACCTTCTTCAGTGGGACTTCTAAAACATGGCTTTACTATGCCTTAGTTTTATTTTACCACTTTAAATGATAGCTAATCAGGAAAAATTCCCCTGGGGTGCCCTTGCTATGATCTTTGGAGAAAATTCTCTTCCCCTGTCTTTGTTTTATGAGTGGTGGGATCTTCTCTTGATTTGACTGTATCTGGATGATCTGGCTATATCCACCGCTAGAGTAACTGAAAGCATCTACTCAGACCTCAGACAGACCTCGACTTAGGAGGGAAAAAATATGCCATATTGTGCTTCCTATAAAAAAGCAGGAGTGTCTGCCCATGGCTACCTTTTTTTTTGTGAGCATCTATAATTCTTGAATACATTGCTAGTACATAGATCTAAAAACGAATATGGCTGATCATCTTGGCTAATGTTATTGGAGCTTTCAATTCACCTGCTGATTCTAACTTATTCCTGGGGCGAGAATAGAAAAATCTTTCGAAGAATGCTTCACAGGAAGAGATTATCCCAATGAGGTAATTATAGGCTCTTTGATAATAGTTGATTGATTGAACTTCAATTCTTTGCTGATAGTAGGTCTGTCATACTCTCTAGGATTGTGAAACTATTAACTATAAATTGAACAGTTAGGTTATTTCATTGGTTTGCTGCTAAATTCTTAGAGTTATAGGATACCCTTTAAAAATTGACATGTAAGGAGCCAGTGGTGTAAACGTTGTGATATATTTTAATAAAGTACAGTGATTATAAAATTATTGTTCTTTTAACTAACTTTGTAAGATATTGTATGATGGAAGTAAATGGAAAAGGGCTTTGAATTTACAAAACTAGAACACACCTTAAACTGGATATTTTGATCTAATTTGTTTTTTCTTTCTGATAACATATCTGTCAAATAATAAATGAAAGCAAGCAGAAAAATGTTTATTAACTAAAAATTCAAAAATCTTTATATTAATATTACATTATAATTATATTGTAATATTTTAGAAAAGCTAGTACATCAGACAGCCAATAAGTATTGCTAGTTTTCAAATCTCAAATTTTCAGTTTTTTCCACTTAAGTTTTTAAGTATGTCAGAATTTTTTTTCCTGATTTTAGCTTGAATTTCAAACTTAAAGGACAGCAATAAATCAAAATAAAAAACACCAATATGTTTTGTTTACAAAACAAAACCAATGTTTCAAACATTATGAAACAGGTTATAGTTGCCTCTTAGTTGTAATATAAATATAAAACCAATTAGAACTTTTCCAGATTTGGAAAACTTTTTGCCCCTGAAGACAGCTCTCAGAAATGTTAATTCACTCATCTGCAACAGCAAAAGAATGTCAGTGAGGTTGAGCCACCACTGGGCTGCTCTTGCAGTAATTAAATACCTTGGACTTTACGTTCAAGTGCCTGCTTATTTCTTGGCATTTAGCCTTCAAAGTAGTGTTAAGTTTGAGATGAATACATGAATGAATTACACATGACATTTATAGCAAGACTCTAGAGGCTCATTTCTGCTCTGAATTCTTAGTGTTAATTCCTTTGAAGTTGTAAGCACCCTAGTGAAATGAACTTGTCCTGTATCACTTCTGTATTCCATTTTTCTTACAATAGAAGGAAAAGACAAAGGACCATGGATGGTTCACTCATTCATTCATTCATTTATTCAAGGAACATTTACTAAAAGTCTCCTTTGTGTTAGGTAGCGAACAAGGTGGTGAAGGCTTGCATTTTAGTAGTGGAGATACGCACTAAACAAAATATTTGGCCTATCTCTCCATAGGTACAATTATGAGAAATTCCATAAAGAAAATAGGATGAACAGAATGCCTTACCATAGTCAGAGGAGTCAGGAATCTCCAGGAGAAAGATAGGTGAAGGGAAGGGGAACATCTCAGAAAAAGCAACCAGAATGTTCCAGTGATATATTCATCAGCATATTTCCTGGACAAAACTGTAGCAACACAAATGTAACTGTATAGGATTTTAATTAATACTTTATAACATATAGATTATTTCAGGATACTTTTAAAGTTGTTATTGACATACTGCCCATTAAACTTCTTAACTTTCTCTGCATAGTCTTTCTTTTTATCCAGTCTTATGGATTGACTCCACTGTTACCGAAGTGTTTACATACAGTGAATAGACCTGATGTCTATTCATGAATAATCACTATTCATGAGTGATTATTTGTGGAAAATTCAGGGCCACATGTACTTCAAATCAAGATCTGTGGAGTGTCTGGCTGCCTTGAGGTTTCTCTTTACTTGATTACCACCTAGACTACTGCTGGTTCCTGAACACTTGCAAAAAGTGAAAAGGCTTAGTATTAAGTTTTTATCTTGCTGGACTCTTTAAAGCTTCCAATAGCTGATGCATTTTATGTGATAATTGTCAAAATATAGTAGCTTGGCACTAAAAACTCTTTATGGTCAATGTGATCTCCAACCTACATTTCCAGCATCGTCACCCACTACTTCCCGACACAAATTCTAAGCTTTGGCCAAAGCAATTCATTTACTTTTCTCCTAATGTACCTTAAGTTATCTCACTTCCAAGAAATTCCCCCATCCAAAACACCTCCGCCCCCAATTTCTCTTCTTCAAAAGCCTATTCAGTCTTCATAATATCGTAACTGACTACATCGCTGCAGAGTGCATTTTTATCTGATATCCAATTTTAAAAATCATATAGGCTCTCTAAGACCATATTCCTGGATGCCCATCTGCTTGGTAACACTTATGAAATTGTGATTACCGTCCTTGTGTTAAAATGTCAGGTGCACTTTGTTTCCTTTATTTCATGTGTAGGTTCTATTTACAAAATAGATCTATATATTGTCTCAGATTCTAGGCATCCTTTTTATGTTTCAAATTCATCTTTCTAGCTTATCTTCAAAGCCTTAAAGTCAGGGTGCTTTGCCTATTTTCAATGTTCAATAAATGCATGCTGCTGGGTTGATGAAAAAGAACAGAGATTTAGCAATAACCACCAAGCAGAAGAACTGCTGCATCATCACCAGGAGCTTTCTGGCTCCCTGGATTAATATGCAGTGGATACAATTCCATAACAGATTAATTGCTACCAATCATGAAGAAGTTAAAATACTCTCAGAATTTAGAAGCTATACTTGAATCATAATGAGGTTTCTTAATTTTGTGCCAAGCCTGTAGATTGTCTACAGTTATTTAGCTGGCTTTATTTATTTAGTGGTAATCATTTCCTGAGACTGCAGAACATTGAATTGGAATGGGTACAATTCTAGCCTAGAGTCCCTATCCTACTGTTTGTTATACGTTGCTCAGGACTAGATATCATATCCAGTTATACATCAACCATGGAAATAAGCACTAGTCAGTCTTCAGGATCTCAAAATAAATCATCTCAGATTTAAGGTACTGCTTTTTTCTGTTTTCATTGTGATTGGTTTTCATGGGAAGACAAACTTTTAGGACCATTTGCCACAGGCAGATGCCTCTTTTCTCTTAAACCAGTCATAAAGAAGAAATAGAAGATGGCTTATCAGAAAGGAATAGCTTCCTTCAATTTCCATTGATAGCTGGCTAATTAATTAAATGAAGGTACATCTATACAACATAATACATACAGCCATTAAAAAAAGGAATGTATGTTTCTCTCTGCTAATATAGAGACATCTCCAAAATATATGAAGTGAACAAAGCAAGGTGCAGATCAGTGTGCATGATATGCGGTCATTCGTATAATGTAAATAAAAAGGAACATGGGTGGATCTACATGTATGTGTAAAGGATATATCAGGAAGATTACACGATGGGCTGATTATGTTAATGACTTTGGAGGAGAGGGGAGACGATTAAAATGAAGCAATGAGAGGGAAACTTTTCACTCAACACATTTTATATTTTCTAAATTTTGAACCATGTGACTGTATTAACTATCAAAAAATAAATATTCTAAATTTTAAAATGGAAACACAAGAGGAGGAGAAAAGAAAGGAATAATTTTCTTAAGTGAGATGGAGCTGATGAAAGTTATCTGAAAATTATAGATTTGTATTAAGCCTGTAAGCATCTGAGAAACGCCTTTGAAGCTCCTCTTCTTGATTTTGTTAACACTCACAAATGGTTCGATGTCAGGCTCAAGAAATGTGATTAGGGATTTCAAGAGGGAAAATGGAGTAAAATCCCAGGACTCCCTATGGAAGAGCACGGAAATAGCCATCTACAAAGCAGATGTATTTGATCATGAGGTGTTCAGTCATCTTGGAGTTTGAGCATATAATCAGTGCTTGATCCAGAGCTACCCAGAACTCATCAACACCCCCCTTCCCAAGAATACGCTTTATTTTTATTTTATTTTATTTTATTTTAACATCTTTATTAGAGTATAATTGCTTTACAATGGTGTGTTAGTTTCTGCTTTATAACAAAGTGAATCAGTTATACATATACATATGTTCCCATATCTCTTCCTTCTTGCGTCTCTCTCCCTTCCACACTCCCTATCCCACCCCTCTATGTGGTCACAGAGCACCGAGCTGATCTCCCTGTGCTATGCGGCTGCTTCCCACTAGATATCTATTTTACGTTTGGTAGTGTATATATGTCCACGTCACTCGCTCACTTTGTCACAGCTTACCCTTCCCCCTCCCCATATCCTCAAGTCCATTCTGTAGTAGGTCTGTGTCTTTATTCCTGGCTTACCCCTAGGTTCTTCATTACAGTTTTTTTCCCTTAAATTCCATATATATGTGTTAGCATACGGTATTTGTCTTTCTCTTTCTGACTTACTTCACTCTGTATGACAGATTCTAGGTCCATCCACCTCATTACAAATAGCTCAATTTCGTTTCTTTTTATGGCTGAATAATATTCCATTGTATATATGTGCGACATGTTCTTTATCCATTCATCCGATCATGGACACTTAGGTTGTTTCCATCTCCTGGCTATTGTAAATAGAGCTGCAATGAACATTTTGGTACATGACTCTTTTTGAATTATGGTTTTCCAGGGTATATGCCCAGTAGTGGGATTGCTGGGTCATATGGTAGTTCTATTGGTAGTTTTTTAAGGAACGTCCATACTGTTCACCATAGTGGCTGTACCAATTTACATTCAAACCATCAGTGTAAGAGTGTTTGCTTTTCTCCACACCTTCTCCAGCATTTATTGTTTCTAGATTTTTTGATGATGGCCATTCTGACTGGGGTGAGATAATATCTCATTGCAGTTTTGATTTGCATTTCCCTAATGATTAATGATGTTGAGCATTCTTTCATGTGTTTGTTGGCAGTCTGTATATCTTCTTTGGAGAAATGTCTATTTAGGTCTTCTGCCCATTTTTGGATTGGGTTGTTTGTTTTTTTGTTATTGAGCTGCATGAGCTGCTTGTAAATTTTGGAGATTAATCCTTTGTCAGTTGCTTCATTTGCAAATATTTTCTCCCATTCTGAGGGTTGTCTTTTGGTCTTGTTTCCGGTTTCCTCTGCTGTGCAAAAGCTTTGCAGTTTCATTAGGTCCCATTTGTTTATTTTTGTTGTTATTTCCATTTCTCTAGAAGATGGGTCAAAAAGGGTCTTGCTGTGATTTATGTCATAGAGTGTCCTGCCTATGTTTTCCTCTAAGAGTTTGATAGTTTCTGGCCTTACATTTAGGTCTTTAATCCATTTTGAGCTTATTTTTGTGTATGGTGTTAGGGAGTGATCTAATCTCATACTTTTACATGTACCTGTCCAGTTTTCCAAGCACCACTTATTGAAGAGGCTGTCCTTTCTCCACTGTACATTCCTGCCTCCTTTATCAAAGATAAGGTGACCATGGGTCACTGTGGGTTTATCTCTGGGCTTTCTATCCTGTTCCATTGATCTATATTTCTGTTTTTGTGCCAGTACCATACTGTCTTGATTACTGTAGCTTTGTAGTATAGTCTGAAGTCAGGGAGCCTGATTCCTGCAGCTCCGTTTTTCGTTCTCAAGATTGCTTTGGCTATTCAGGGTCTTGGTGTTTCCATACAAACTGTGAAAGTTTTTGTTCTAGTTCTGTGAAAAATGCCAGGGGTAGTTTGATAGGGATTGCATTGAATCTGTAGATTGCTTTGGGTAGTAGAGTCATTTTCACAATGTTGATTCTTCCAATCCACTAACATGGTATATCTCTCCATCTATTTGTGTCATCTTTAATTCCTTTCATCAGTGTCTTATAATTTTCTGCATACAAGTCTTTTGTCTCCCTAGGTAGGTTTATTCCTAGATATTTTATTCTTTTTGTTGCAGTGGTAAATGGGAGTGATTTCTTGATTTCACTTTCAGATTTTTCATCATTAGTGTATAGGAATGCAAGAGATTTCTGTGCATTAATTTTGTATCCCGCTACTTTACCAAATTCATTGATTAGATCTAGTAGTTTTCTGGTAGCATCCTTAGGATTCTCTATGTATAGTATCATGTCATCTGCAAACAGTGACAGCTTTACTTCTTCTTTTCCCATTTGGATTCCTTTTATTTCCTTTTCTTCTCTGATTGCTGTGGCTAAAACTTCCAAAACTATGTTGAATAAGAGTGGTGAGAGTGGGCAACCTTGTCTTGTTCCTGATCTTAGTGGAAATGCTTTCAGTTTTTCACCATTGAGGCCGATGTTGGCCATGGGTTTGTCATATATGGCCTTTATTATGTTGAGGAAAGTTCCCTCTATGCCTATTTTCTGTAGGGTTTTTATCATAAAATGCTGTTGAAGTTTGTCGAAAGCTTTCTCTGCATCTATTGAGATGACCATATGGTTTTTCTCCTTCAATTTGTTTATATGGTGTGTCACATTGATTGATTTGTGTATATTGAAGAATCCTTGCATTCCTGGAATAAACCCCACTTGATCATTGTGTATGATCCTTTTAATGTGCTGTTGGATTCTGTTTGCTCGTATTTTGTTGAGGATTTTTGCATCTATATTCATCAGTGTTATTGGCTTGTAGTTTTCTTTTGTTGTGACATCCTGTCAGTTTTGGAATCAGGGTGATGGTGGCCTCGTAGAATGAGTTTGGGAGTGTTCCTCCCTCTGCTATATTTTGGAAGAGTTTGAGAGGGATAGGTGTTAGCTCTTCTCTAAATGTTTGACAGAATTTGCCTGTGAAGCCATCTGGTCCTGGGCTTTTGTTTGTTGGAAGATTTTTTTTTTTTTTTTTTTTTGTTGGAAGATTTTTAATCACAGTTTCAATTTCAGTGCTTGTGATTGGTCTGTTCATATTTTCTATTTCTTCCTGATTCAGTATTGGCAGGTTGTGCCTTTCTAAGAATCTGTCCATTTCTTCCCGGGTGTCCATTTTATTGGTATAGAGTTGCTTGTCGTAATCGCTCATGATCTTTCGTATTTCTGCAATGTCAGTTGTTACTTCTCCTTTTTAATTTCTAATTCTATTGATTTCAGTCTTCTCCCTTTTTTTCTTGATGAGTCTGGCTAATGGTTTATCAATTTTGTTTATCTTGTCAAAGAACCAGCTTTTAGTTTTATTGATCTTTGCTATCATTTCCTTCATTTCTTTTTCATTTATTTCTGATCTGATTTTCATGATCTCTTTCCTTCTGCTAACTTTGGGGTTTTTTTGTTCTTCTTTCTCTATTTAGGTGCAAGGTTAGGTTGTTTATTCGAGATGTTTCCTGTTTCTTAAGGTAGGATTGTATTGGTATAAACTTCCCTCTTAGAACTGCTTTTGCTGCATCCCATAGGTTTTGGGTCGTCGTGTCTCCATTGTGATTTGTTTCTAGGTACTTTTTGATTAACCCTTTGATTTCTTCAGTGATCACTTTGTTATTAAGTAGTGCATTGTTTAGCCTCCATGTGTTTGTATTTTTTTACAGATCTTTTCCTGTAATTGATATCTAGTCTCATAGCGTTGTGGTCGGAAAAGATACTTGATACAATTTCAATTTTCTTAAATTTACCAAGGCTTGATTTGTGACCCAAGATATGATCTCTCCTGGAGAATGTTCCACAAGCACTTGAGTAAAATGTGTATTCTGTTGTTTTTGGATGGAATGTCCTATAAATATCAATTAAGTTCATCTTGTTTAATGTATCATTTAAAGCTTGTGTTTCCTTATTTATTTTCATTTTGGGTGATCTGTCCATTGGTGAAAGTGGGGTGTTAAAGTCCCGTACTATGAATATGTTACTTTGATTTCCCCTTTTATGGCTGTTAGTATTTGCCTTATATATTGAGGTGCTCCTGTGTTAGGTGCATAAATATTTACCATTGTTATATCTTCCTCTTGGATCGATTCCTTGATCATTATGTAGTGTCCTTCTTTGTCTCTTCTAATAGTCTTTAAAGTCTATTTTGTCTGATATGAGAATTGCTACTCCAGCTTTCTTTTGGTTTCCAGTTGCATGGAATATGTTTTTCCATCCCCTCACTTTCAGTCTATATGTGTTTCAAGGTCTGAAGTGGGTCTCTTGTAGACAGCATATATACGGGTCTTGTTTTTGTATCCATTCATCCAGTCTGTGTGTTTTGGTGGGAGCATTTAATCCATTTACATTTAAGGTAATTATCGAGATGCATGTTCCTATTCCCATTTTCTTAATTGTTTGGCGTTTGTTATTATAGGTCTTTTTCTTCTCTTGTGTTTCTTGCCTAGAGAAGATCCTGTAGCATTTGTTGTAAAGCTGGTTTGGCGGTGCTGAACTTCTCAGCTTTTGCTTGTCTGTAAAGGTTTTAATTTCTCCATCAAATCTGAATGAGTTCCTTGCTGGCTAGAGTAATCTTGGTTGTAGGTTTTTCTCCTTCATCACTTTAAATATGTCCTGCCAGTCCTTTCTGCCTTGCAGAGTTTCTGATGAAAGATCAGCTGTTAACCTTATGGGGATTCCCTTGTGTGTTATTTGTTGTTTTTTCCTTGCTGCTTTTAATATGTTTTCTTTGTATTTAATTTTTGACAGTTTGATTAATATGTGTCTTGGTGCGTTTCTCCTTGGATTTATCCTGTATGGGACTCTCTGTGCTTCCTGGACTTGATTAACTATTTCCTTTCCCATATTAGGGAAGTTTTCAATTCTAATCTCTTCAAATATTTTCTCAGTCCGTTTCTTTTTCTGTTCTTTTTCTGGAACCCCTATTGTTCGATTGTTGGTGCGTTTAATGTTGTCCCAGAGGTCTCTGACACTGTCGTCAGTTCTTTTCATTCTTTTTTCTTTATTTGCTTTGCAGTAGTTATTTCCACTATTCTATCTTCCAGGTCACTTACCCGTTCCTCTGCCTCAGTTATCCTGCTATTGATCCCTTCTAGAGTATTTTTAATTTCATTTATTGTGTTGTTCATCGATGCCTGTTTCCTCTTTAGTTCTTCTAGGTCCTTGTTTAATGTTTCTTGCATTTTGTCTATTCTATTTCCAAGATTTTGGATATCTTTACTATCATTATTATGAATTCTTTTTCAGGTAGACTGCCTATTTCCTCTTCATTTGTTAGTTCTGTGGGTTTTTATCTTGCTCCTTCATCTGTTGTGTGTTTTTCTGTCTTCTCATTTTGCTTATCTTACTGTGTTTGGGGTCTCCTTTTTGCAGGTTGCAGGTTTGTAGTTCCCGTTGTTTTTGGTGTCTGTCCCGAGTAGCTAAGGTTGGTTCAGTTGGTTGTGTAGGCTTCCTGGTGGAGGGGACTAGTGCCTGTGTTCTGGTGGATGAGGCTGGATCTTGTCTTTCTGGTGGCCAGATCCACGTCCGGTGGTGTGTTTTGGGGTGTCTGTGGACTTATTATGATTTTAGGCAGCCTCTGTGCTAATGGGTGGTGGTGTGTTCCTGTCTTGCTAGTTGTTTGGCATAGGGTGTCCAGCACTGTAGCTTGCTGGTCGTTGAGTGAAGCTGGGTGTTGGTGTTAAGATGGAGACCTCTGGGAGATTTTTGCCGTTTGATATTACATGGAGCTGGGAGGTCTGTTGTGGACCAGTGTCCTGAAGTTGGCTCACCCACCTCAGAGGCACAGCACTGACTCCTGGCTGCAGCACCAAGAGCCTTTCATCCACACGGCTCAGAATAAAATGGAGAAAATGTAGAAAGAGAGAAAGAAAGAAAGAGAATAAAATAAAATAAAGTAAGGTAAAATAAAATAAACTTATTAAAATAAAAAAATAATTATTAAGAAAAAAATTTTTTTAAGTAAAAAAAAACAGACGCATAGAACCTTAGGACAAATGGTGAAAGCATAGCTATAAAGACAGAATCTCACACAGAAGCATACACATACACGCTCACAAAAAGAGGAAAAGGGGAATAAATTTTGCTCTCAAAGTCCACCTCCTCAATTTGGGATGATTGGTTGTCTATTCAGGTATTCCACGGATGCAGGGTACATCAAGTTGATGGTGGAGATTTAATCCACTGCCCCTGAGGCTGCTGGGAGAGATTTCCCTTTCTCTTCTTTGTTCTCACAGCTCCCGGGGCTCAGGTTTGGATTTTGCCCCGCCTCTGTGTGTAGGTCGGCTGAGGGCGTCTGTTCTTCGCTCAGACAGGACGGGGTTAAAGGAGCAGGTGACTCAGGGGCTCTGACTCACTCAGGCCGGGGAGAGGGAGGGGTACGGAGTGCGGGGCGAGCCTGCGGCGGCAGAGGCCAGCGTGACGTTGCACCAGCCTGAGGCGCACCATGCGTTCTCCCGGGGAAGTTGTCCCTGGATCCCGGGACCCTGGCAGTGGCGGGCTGCACAGGCTCCCTGGAAGGGAGGTGTGGAGAGTGACCTGTGCTCGCACACAGGCTTCTTGGTGGCGGCAGCAGCAGCCTTAGCATCTCATGCCTGTCTTTGGGGTCTGCGCTTTTAGCCACGGCTCGTGCCCGTCTCTGGAGCTCGTTTAAGCAGCGCTTTTAATTCCCTCTCCTCATGCACCAGGAAGCAAAAAGGGAAGAAAAAGTCTCTTGCCTGTTCGGCAGGTCCAGACTTTTCCTGGACTCCCTCACGGCTAGCCGTGGTGCACTAGCCCTGTTCAGGCTGTGTACATGCCGCCAACCTCAGTCCTCTCCCTGCGTTCCAACCTCCGAAGCCAGAGCCTCAGCTCCCAGGCCCCACCCGCCCCGGCTGGTGAGCAGACAAGCCTCTCGGGCTGGTGAGTGCTGGTCGGCCCTGATTCTCTGTGCGGGAATCTCTCCACTTTGCCTTCAGCACCCCTGTGGCTGTGCTCTCCTCTGCGGCTCCGAAGCTCCCCCCCTCTGCCACCCGCAGTCTCCAACCACTAAAGGGCTTCTAGTGTGTGGAAACCTTTCCTCCTTCACGGCTCCCTCCTACTGTTGCAGGTCCCGTCCCTATTCTTTTGTCTCTGTTTATTCTTTCTTCTTTTGCCCTACCCAAGTACGTGGGGAGTTTCTTGCCTTTTGGGATGTCTGAGGTCTTCTGCCAGCGTTCAGTAGGTGTTCTTTAGGAGTTGTTCCACGTGTAGATGTATTTCTGATGTATCTGTGGGGAGGAAGGTGATCTCCGCCTCTTACTCTTCCGCCGTCTTCCCCCTCTCTCAAGAATGCACTTTAGATCCAAGTATGTTGAACCACTTCTATGTATCAGGTACTTTTCTGGAATCTGAAAATAAGAACAAATAATACAGCAAATAACAAAAATCCCTGCTTTCAGGAAGCTTACAGTGTTGTGGGAGAGACAGATAATAAATATGATATATAAGGAAAGTATATGATATATTAAAGAGTGATGATTGCTAACGATGAAAAAAAAAAAGAAGGAATGTTGGATAGGAAATACTGAAGGTGCAATTGCAATTTTATTAAGATGGCCAGAGAAGGCCTTTTTGAGAAGGAGACATTTATTTAAAATCCTTAAGGAAATGAGACAGTAAGCAAGCCATGCAGAAATCCAGCTAAAAGCATTAGCAGTTGGAAAGACCTTGATATGAGAGCATACCTGGTTTGGTCAATGAACCAACATGGCTGGAGCAGAGTGAGTCTGGGAAAGAGCAACAGAAAATGAGGTCTGAAAAGTGATGGGGAGGAAAGGTGCAAATCACAGAGGGCTTTATAGTTGTTTGGAAGGAACTTGGCTTTTACTCTGAGACAGATGAGCAGCATCTGGAAGGTTTAGAGCAAAGTATTGACGTGATCCGTTTACATTTTTTAAGGATTATGACTCTGACCACTATGTATAGAACAGAATGAAAGAGGTTGAGAGCAGAGGTAAGAATGCCACTGGGAAAATTAATGAAATAGTCCAGGAGACAGATGATGGACATATACTGGGAAGTGGAGAGAAGCAGGAGAATAGCAGATACATTTTTTTTTTTCAGGGCTTCAAATGCTTGGATTTTTTTTTAATTTTTTACTTTTTATTTTTTGCTGTGTTTGGGTCTTCATATCTGTGCGAGGGCTTTCTCTAGTTGTGGCAAGCGGGGGCCACTCTTCATCGCGGTAGGCGGGCCTCTCACTGTCGCGGCCTCTCTTGTTGCGGAGCACAGGCTCCAGGCACGCAGGCTCAGCAGTTGTGGCTCACGGGCCTATTTGCTCCGCAGCATGTGGGATCTTCCCAGACCAGGGCTTGAACCCGTGTCCCCTGCATTGGCAGGCAGATTCTCAACCACTGCGCCACCAGGGAAGCCCAGCAAATACATTTTGAAGGCAGATCCAGTAGAATGTGTTGACTGTCAGATATGGAGAATGAGATAAAATTAAGGGCAGATTGTCAAAGCAGACTCAAGATGAATTACAGATCTTACCCAGTATCAAGTTTACTACGGACACAGCTAGTAGCTAAGCAGAAGCCAAGCATCCTTCCCTTGGAAAGGTGTGAAGCCATCAGTGCGGCTCTCCATAAAATGATCTTTTCATGCCTGAGGACCTGCTCTGGTTCAGATTTAACATGAGAGGTTTAAATAATGTATGTGATACAGTGCTTGCACAAGGAGTTATTTCAGTTATGAAGCATCTTCTTTTTATATCTCTTTAATTGCGTAATGTGATTTTTTCATGGAGCCATGCCTTAGAAATTTATAAAAACAAATTTATAAAAACAAAATTTATAAAAACAAACTTGGAAAGTTTGTTTTTGTTCTGTTGTGGTAGTGACATTTTCAACATAAACAATCCTAGATATGCCAGATACATTTAGTTCATTGACTAAAACCATTCTATTGATAAGGACTCTCCCACGAGTAAATTGCCGGCATTGTCATCAATGTGTTTACAAAGGTCATCTGGGTCATATCTTTCTTTCCTAGGTTGATTAAGGTGACATACAGATTGCAAGCCTGCTACTAACCCTTGCTTTCCTAGAGAGACAGAGATGGTGTTCAGGAGTTTCTCCTGAACAATAGACAGCGTTGTTGTTAACTGTAATGAGGAAGACAGTGAGAAAAGCAGTCACTGTGGAGTAAAACTATAGTAGCTCGGTTTTGCACATTCTAAGTTCAAGATGTGAATTAGGCATTTACGTAGAAATGTCAGTTAGTCAATTAGCTATATGCATGTGGAATTCAGGGCGAAGTCTGTAATGTACATACAAATTTGAGAATCATTGGCATATAGACAGTGTTTAAAGCCATGAGATAATAAGATGTGATCATCTGAAGAATGAGAATGGTTAGAAAAGTAAAACTTAAAGTAGCAACATTAGAATCAGTAAAAAAGAGAGGGACAAAATATTAATCAAGAGCCTTAAAATATATATATACCATTTTATTCAGACATTTCAGTTTAAGTTATTCACCCTGTGGGATAATCATAAAGATGGTGAAGAATGTTTGTTGTATTATTTTAATGAGGAAACATTGAAAACAAATGATAGAAAATAGTTACATTAATTGCCTTCATTCATTTATTAAAAGTAACAGACAAAAATATGGAAAATAAGAACAAGTAAAATAGATTAATAATATACTTGATTTTAGATAGATCAGAAATATGTATTTTCACATATATACTTTTTTAATCAGGGAAGTCTTCCAAATGTTAGGAAGTAATTATTGCTGAATGGTAGGTTTCCTTTTTCTACCTCTCCGTATTTTCCAAATTTTCTACATAAATTTATATATTCAGAAAACATAAGTCATCTGTGAGGAAGGGAATAATAAATTACATGAAAAACATAAAGACACCTAGTAAGACGGACTTGAATTTTAACATAAAGAACATATTTGAACTTATTACTTTCACTTTCTCAAAATGCATTTATTATTGGGTACCTGATACCAAAAGCTCAGCTTCTCTATGCACTGGTGCCAAATCGAATCTCAGAGACAGGGTTTTGGGTGAAGTAGAAAAGTATAGCTTTATTGCTTTGCCAGGCACTGGGGGACACAGCAGGCTCCTGCCCTTGAAAACTATGTGTCCCATCCCAGGGGAGTTTGGTGAGGAGTTTTATGGCAAGGGTTCAAGGGCGGGGTTGCTGACAAGATTAGGGTGTGTGCAGGGTCTCAGGTGGGCCGTCTCCTAATCGTGATGGGCTTCTCTGGTCCCTTTAATCCTGCCTCAGGTGGTTTCTTGGTTGTTCCTCCCTTGATTAGCAACTGTTCGAATCTGCCTTTTGGAACTCAGGGAAGGTCACGGAGGCTGGAGTCTTGCCTACAAGAAATGGGCGACAGAAAGGCCTCTGTGCCTGGGAGCCCACAGGGTCCCACTTGGTTTCATACCCACCATGGGCCAGCGCAGGGACAGGGTAGTGAACACAGAAGACAGAGTCCCTTTCCTCATGGAGCTCACATTCTGACAATAAAAAGACATAAAAATAACTATAGGATCTGTTGGCACTATGGAGACAGATGAAGCAGAATACAGGGCAAGTTGTCAAGCTGATGACACGCTTTTGAAACCGTGCACCTCAGATGGGGACTTGAACCCACGTGGCCGGGACTCAGACCCAGCCAGAACCCTGACTGGGACTCGAACCCACGTGGCTGGGACTCGAACCTGGCCAAAACCCACAGTCTTCCTACTGAGATCACACACCTGGTTTCAGGACTTAATGAAGCTCAGGTTCTTGATGTCTCATCACAGAAAGAATTCAGTGAGAAACAAAGTGATGGTTAAGAAGTGGATTTATTTACAGAGAAACGCAGTCCACAGACAGAGTGTGGGCCATCTCAGAAGGTGAGAAAGGCACCAGGGTATGGGGTTGTTAGTTTTTATAGGAGTGGGTAATTTCATAGGCTAATGAGTGGGAGGAGTATTCCAGCTGTTTTAGGAAGGGGCGGGGATTTCCAGGAATTGGGCCACCGCCCACTTTTTTGATCCTTGGGGTCGGGTCTTGGAACTGTCATGGGGCCTGTGGGTGTGTCATTTAGCTTGCTGATGTGAACATCTACTGAGGCTCAAGGTCTAGTGGAAGTCCACTTGTCCGCCATCTTGGACCCATTTGGTTCTAATCAGTTTACGTCATGTCCTCAGGCTATGTCATTCCTTCAGAGGTTGTGCCCTGCCTCCTTCCCTCCTGTTTCACTTTGAACTAAAAGTATAATTTGAAATAGAAGCTGTGACAGCAAGCATTTTTTTCTTTCCCCATATTAGGTGAAAAGATTTCAGTATTCTGTCATTAAGTATGATGCTTGATACAGATATTTTTGTAGAAACTTTTTACTGGTTATAGAGTATCCTTGATATTCTTAGTGTTCTATGAATTGTTATCATGAATAAATTTGGAATTTTATCAAATTCTTTTTATGTATTTCTCGAGATAATCATATTTTTCATCTTTAGTCTGTCAATGTGGTAAAATGCATTAAATAATTTTTTTTTTTTTTGGTATGCGGGCCTCTCACTGTTGTGGCCTCTCCCGTTGCGGAGCACAGGCTCCGGATGTGCAGGCCCAGTGGCCATGGCTCACGGGCCCAGCCAATCCGCGGCATGTGGGATCTTCCCGGACCGGGGCACGAACCCGTGACCCCTGCATCGGCAGGCGGACTCTCAACCACTGCGCCACCAGGGAAGCCCTCATTAAATGATTTTTAAATGTTAAAGCAACAAGACATTCATGGAATAAATCTGCTTTAGTTTATATTTATTATATAAATTTATATAATATTTTATGTATATTTATATCAAATATATATAATTATACAAATATACTTATATTTAACTTTTAATATATTTATATTCAGTGTGAAAAAATTGAGTATAATTGCTATTATTTCTTCCTTAAATGTTTGGAAGAATTCACAGTGCCACGTATGGAGTGTCTTGCAAAAAAAAAAAAAACGAAGAAAAGAAAAAGAAAAGAAAAAATTAAAATGGAATCTATTCAAATCTCTAAATCTAACAACCAGTTCACACAGTTCACTGAAAATTTAAGGGAGTCCGGGACAGGTTAAATGGCACATGAAGAAGCAATTAGCCATGTATAAAATAACAGAAATTTTACAGGATAAATGACCTGTTTTTCTCATCATATTTAATGGTGCAAAATTGAAATCTTGGTATCACAGCTTCTTTTTCAAATTGTTACTTTCTACTCCATGGTACAAAAAGGGAAAATGAAAGGAGGAATAGTTAGTTACAAATGCAAGTGTAGACCTTATGTGGGTTTTAATTTGAACAAATCAACAGCAGAAGCCATTTCGAGACAATGTAGAAGCTTGAACATCATCTGGATATTAAAAGACATTAAGAAATTATGATTAACTTTATTAGGTATTTTTAAAGGTACTATAGTTTTTTTGTTGTTTTTTTTTTTAATTTATTTAATTTATTTATTTTTGGCTGCGTTGGGTCTTCGTTGCTGCACCCAGGCTTTCTCTAGTTGCGGTGAGCGGGGCTACTCTTCATTGGGGTGTATAGGCTTCTCATTGCAGTGGCTTCTCTTGTTGCGGAGCACGCGCTCTAGGCAAGCGGGCTTCAGTAGTTGTGGCTTACAGACTCTAGAGCGCAGGCTCAGTAGTTGTGCTGCATGGGCTTAGTTGCTCTGCGGCATGTGGGATCTTCCTGGACCAGGGCTTGTACCCGTGTCCCCTGCATTGGCAGGCGGATTCTTAACCACTGCACCACCAGGGAAGCCCGGTACTATAGTTTTAAAAAAAGATTGTCTTTTAGAGACACATACTGAACAATTGCAAGTGAACTTGTATGACTTCTGTGATTAAAAAAACTTCAGAAAAAAGTAAATAAAGTAAAATAAAAAGTAGAAGTGGAATAGATGAATCAAAATTAGTAAAGTTGTTGAAACTAGATTATGTGTAATGTGTAGGGTAATTATACTATTCTGTTTTTCTTTTGTGCATATTGAAAATGTGCACAAAACTCTATCATAAAGAGTTAATTGTTTTTAAAAGAAGAACAAAAAGGTATTGTTAGCTTATAAACGTACAATCCTTGCTTCAATCTAATTTCTACCGCTGCTGTAAACTAATATACCTTGTTCTTCCCTGTTGTACAGAGTTTATTTTAAATGTTGAGAAATTGATACATATTTTACTGGCTACCTTTTACAGACATCTTAATCATATTTTAAACAGGATATCAATTATTCCAGTTTTGTAAAAGAAAAAAATAAATGTTTGGAATTTAACGAGGAAAATCATGGCAGTTTTAAACATATTTATTTTTGAACATTCAATGATAGTCAGCGACAATTCCCTGCAGGAAACAGGAACAAGGATTGTCTTTTCTCTCGTCTTCTTGCCTTCCAATCTCTCTTTAATGTCCCCTATTGAAAGAATCTAATTGGGAGTCATGTGGCGAAGGAGAAATAAAGTTCACAGAGTCCTGGCCCCAGCTTCACAGAGCTGAGTACAAATAAGTAAATTTGGGGCTGAGACATAATAACAATAACTGACAAGCAGAATATCTGTTACTTTAAGTGCTAAAGTCTAGTATTTTGGTTTTTTGTTTATAGTCAGATAATGTAAACTGTATAGAATAATGGCTAATAAAGTAGACTTTTTCTTTTTTAAGTAGCTAAATCCTGGCTCCTACTTGTGGAAATATGGGTAAAGTTCTGAAATTCTCCAAGCCATAGTCTTTTCATCCATAACGTGGGGCTCATAATCATATCTACTTCATAAAATTGTTGTGAAGAAAAGATAAAATGAGCAGCCTGGCACATCGTATGTGGTTAATATAAACTGCTGTAATTCTTTCATAATCATTATCATCATAGGGATTTCTACTTTTAACTTAAAAATACATCAAAAATTTAGTGAAAAAAAAATAACATGAATTTTTTGATAGTTTAGTAACCACTCTGAATATTTTTAATATTGTCATTCATACCTTCATTTTACAAGTTATTACCTTTAAGGGTATTACATTTAATATTCAAAATAATACTGAGGAGCAGAAATAATTAATGTCTTCAGCCTGAGCTAACCTAATATAGCTTGGAAAATCCAGAAATGCCTAAGAGATTTTCCTTTGGAGGTAGGGAGATCCATTGACTCAGCTAGATGGCTCTAGATTTGATGTACCTATCTACTGCAAATGTTATTTCATTCAGTATGTTTAAGGCTAATCAGTCATCCTTGAAGAAAGACACTTGAGATGGAGAAGGTGCTCACTTCACCTTATGTTGGAGTTTACTAAAGAATTCTTATGATGTGCCACTGAATAGTGATAGTTAACGTAGTCATAGAGATTAAGCATCAGCTGAGCCACCGTACAATTAGAATGGCATAAGTCAAAGTGCTGAGAAGTGCCTCTATGAATAGATTATTTTTTCAAGGATGATGTGTATTCATTGTTTTGTGTTTACACTGAATATAAAGCCACCCCCGTTATTGTTTATTAGGATGGAATATTTATGTTGGTTTTGGTTTTGGTCTTACTACTTTCAGTTATTTTATTCCCCTAGAAAAATCTATCATAAAGATAGATTAAAGATAAAGATTTCATAAAGCAAGTTCATCTAAAAATTTTGTTCTAAAACCTTCTTCAGGCTGTATTTATCAAGTGAATCTCTTCAACGTTACTCAACAATCAAGATACTTTTAATATTAAGTGACCTTTATATTATATGGTTAAAGAATATTCTAATCAAACAACTGACTTTTAAAAACCAGCTTTTTTAAGTCACAAAACAAACTGCATAAATTTTCCAGGCATGCCTATATATTCAACGTGTTGTAGCAATACCTATTCTGAAGCAAAGATTAGGCCGAATGGACTTTACCTTCTATTTACAATTAATTTTAATCACATTTGCCCATTTGTGGTTTTTCCCTTTTGCCAAGTTTATGTCCTTTCTAGGCCCCCCTATTTAACAGCTTGCGATACTACACGTAGCGAGAAGGTTCTGTTCGATATGCTGAAAAATTCAACAGAATTTTTTTCTGCCAAGGGACATTTGCCATCTGCCTTCTGCCTTCTGTCAGGCCCTTATTACTTCTTTTTTTTTAGAGGATGTTGGGGTTAGGAGTTTATTAATTTATTTTATTTATTTTTGCAGTGTTGGGTCTTTGTTTCTGTGCGAGGGCTTTCTCTAGTTGTGGCAAGTGGGGGCCACTCTTCATCTCGGTGCATGGGCCGCTCACTGTCGCGGCCTCTCTTGTTGCAGAGCACAGGCTCCAGACGTGCAGGCTCAGTAGTTGTGGCTCACGGGCCTAGTTGCTCCGCAGCATGTGGGATCCTCCCAGACCAGGGCTCGAACCCGTGTCCCCAGCATTAGCAGGCAGATTCTCAACCATTGCACCACCAGGGAAGCCCCCTTATTACTTCTTGTTTGGACTGATGTACGAACTTCTTTAATGACTGCCCTGCCAGTGCCTTGCTTCCTTCCAAACTGTCCTCAATACTTCTGCTTGAGAAAGTGCTCTAAAATGCAAATTTGAATATGAGTTTTTTTTGTTTTTTTGTTTTGCTTAAATGTTTTCAGTGATTCCGTATCACCCTCAGAATTAATTCCAAACTTTACTGTGATAGACAAGGCCATGTTTACCACTCAGATCTTGAACTCTGAATAAAGCATCAGAGTGAGCTTAAATTCCAGTTCACTAATTAGTTAGCTGGGTCCCTTTTGGCAAGTCATTTAATCTCTATGGGCCTCTATTTTCTCATTTGCAAAATGTAGGAAATAATAGTACTACTATTGAGAAGGTATTATTGTTGCAAAGATTAAATGAGTGAATCTATGTAAAATGCTAAGGACAGTGCCTGGCACAAATTAGAAACTATATCACTTCGGCTATTATTATTATCCTACTGTTGCTGGTTTGTTTTTTTCCCCATACCACAGCCCTGTCAAACCCATGTGCAAACACCTGTTATGCTGCAGCCATAAGGATCTAATCATACTGTAGACTAAAAAAAAATGCACAACCTAAAAGTTGCAAATTATGTTTTATTTGGTGGACTTACTGAGGACTTAAGCCTAGGAGACAGATTCTCAGATAGCTCCGAGGGACTGTTCCAGAGATGTAAGGGATGAGCCAGGGTATATAGGAGTTTTTGCAAAACAAAACAAAACAAAAACCCCCAAAAAACCCAGGGAGTCAGAACATCAAAAGATTAATGTTAGTCAAAGAAAACAAGACATCTCAAGTTAATGTATTTAGTACTTTTCTATGTATGGGAAGATGCAAGGGTCTTGGCTCACTGAAATCATTCCTTTAATATGCAACTTAACTATCTAGGGTCAGTATCCTGTTTTTCTCCACCCTAAATTCCCTCAGGGTACACAGTCAGGGACACCTCCCCGCCCCTCACATACACACACAGTGGCTGATAGCTTGATGACTGCAATATCCTTTGTTCACTGATATGGCAGGTGACATTCTTTGTCCACGATGATACACACTGAGAATTCCTTTGTCTGTCTCTATAGCTCCTACTTGCTCTTCACAAGTTACTTCATTTTTCAATCCTGTGACCACTCACTCCATGTAGGTTACCTTCTTGTCCTAGATGTCATCTAAATATTTCTTTATACATGTGAACTTTAGCTTTCTTGACTAACTATTCTACAAGACTGTAAATACTTTAAAGGCAGGAATTGGTTGTTTTGATATTTTTTTAATCTGTATACCTCTAACAAAACAGAGGCCAGCATATAATAGGTGCTTGATATATAATTGAATAATTGTTTTTGTGAAATGCACGCAAAGAGGAAAGTTCTCCTCAAATAGATTTTCTTCTCTTTGTTAAAACATGAAGGAAGTTATCCCTTTCTACACTGAGATGTTATTATTGATGTTTTTTGTTCTGTGCATTTAAAGAGAAATGAAACAACCCCATATGCAGAAGCTGCCTTTTCCTTTAGGGCTAACAGATTAGCAGCAACCCTAGGTCATCTAAAAAGCAAGCTTTTGTCTTTTCTAATAGAGACACTCTTTGATTATAGGAGTTATAAGAAAATCTTCTCAAAGCAAAGTGGTTTTCAGTCTGGAAAGAGTTTAAAAATATTGCAAATATTATTGAAGTAAATTCTACTGTTAATCACTTCTAGCCATTTAGTATACTGCCCATATAATCAAGAACTGCTTTTCTGAAATTTTTTTGTGCACTTTTTATTTCCTATTTTATAAGTAAGCCTTTTGCTTTTTCATTGATTTCCATTGTAGTGAGAAGAGCAGTGGTCTAGAAACAACCCATGAATTACATTATCTAATTTAATTAAGATGAACTGGAAATTCCTCTAAAGATTCACCAGACAACTAAAAATGAAACTTTAAACTAGCTTTGTAGTGGACAAAAGCTTCTGTCATTTACCATCATTATGCACTCTTACATTCCTTGACAGGACTTTATGAATAATTCCACAGACCCCACAATGCTCGATTTACATAAGCAAAGCAGGTGTTTCCAAATGTTAGTCTATTGCTTACTCCCAAACAATCCTAGGAGAAAATCATTGTCTCTAATTTTATGAACCATACCTCTGATTGTGTGGCACTCAAGTCTATAAAAACTATTTTATTTTACCAGTATAATCCCATTTGATCCGAGTAATCTGTGAACTCTCCTTGCTGTGGGGTTTCCTGGTCAGAGGATGCAGCGTTTTTCCATCAATAGGACTTTTGATCGTATTTGGCTTTCTGGGAAAAGATAAGTTCCTGGGGCAAGGAGAAAGCTTAAGGCTGTAAGAAAAGAAAAGATCAGGCATTAACTCTTTCCCTTCAAGTATATTTTAACAAGTTAGTATACCGGGGAAATCATAACAAATGAAAAATGAGAAGTTGACTGACTGACTACAAATCATGAGATTTTGTTCTAGATTTTCATCTGAGTATAACAGACACCCACTTTTCAGACAGAGATAAAACATTGTGAAAACAATTCCCAACTTGATGTTGATATCAGCTACTGAATGCTGAATTCTTACCAGTCATTTGCTTTCTGTTACCTAGAGCGAATTCAGTATTCAGTACTTATTTGGTTTACCTCTGTCACATTTTACCCTAACATCCCAAAGATTTTTCTTTCTTATTCAGTTATTCTCTAAATCGATTTTTACATTTATGTCTTGTAAGACACCAAACTGCATGGGAAAGGGTCTAGTAACTTCAATAACTTTCATTATTGTAAGCCTTTTCCTGGAAAGAATAAAATGAATGGTGTGAATTTACATTAAGCTTAAGAAAATAATTTTCCATATGCTGGCTTTTTAATAAGTAATAGGAGTCAGCTAAATTGGCTAGAATATGGTGCTAATGAGATTAAAGTTGCAGGTTTGATTCCTGTGTAAGGTAATTAGTCTTATGTGGAAGAAAGCTATTCAAAGGCCATAATTTTGCTCCCCAATGGCATTTTATGAAAGGAGGACCAGGGAAAGAGTTGTAAAGGGCTTGTTGCAAAGCAAGATTTCCTCTTTGGGTGAAAAATGACAGATACAAAAATTTAATATAATTTAGAGCATGTAGAATGTCAGCTGGCCAAGAGCATCATCATTTTACATGAAGCTATATATTATCATGTAAATGGGCACTTTCTTTTTTAATTTTAGAATTTTATTTATTTTTTTATACAGCAGGTTCTTACTAGTCATCCATTTTATACATATTAATGTATACATGTCAATCCCAATCTCCCAATTCATCACACCACCCCCCGGCCCCCCGCCACTTTCCCCCCCTTTGGTGTCCATACATTTGTTCTCTACATCTGTGTCTTCATTTCTGCCCTGCAAACCGGTTCATTGTTTTTCTCTTTCTGACTTACTTCACTCTGTATGACAGTCTCTAGATCCATACACATCTCTACACATGAACCAATTTCGTTCCTTTTCATGGCTGAGTAATATTCCATTGTATATATGAACCACATCTTCTCTATCCATTCGTCTCTCGATGGGCATTTAGGTTGCTTCCATGTCCTGGCTATTGTAAATAGTGCTGCAATGAACATTGGGGTGCATGTGTCTTTTGGAATTATGGTTTTTCTCAGGGTATATGCCCAGTAGTAGGATTGCTGGGTCATATGGTAATTCTATTTTTATTTTTTTATGGAACCTTTGTACTGTTCTGCATAGTGGCTGTATCAATAATTTACATCCCTACCAACAGTGCAAGAAGGTTCTCTTTTCTCCACGCCCTCTCCATTTGTTGTTTCTACATTTTCTGATGATGCCCATTCTAATAGGTGTGAGATGATGCCTCATTGTAGTTTTGATTTGCATTTCTCTAATAATTAGTGATGTTGAGCAGTTTTTCATGTGCTTCCTGGCCATCTGTATGTCTTCTTTGGAGAAATGTCTGTTTAGGTCTTCAGCCCATTTTTTGATTGGGTTTAATATTAAGCTGCATAAGCTGTTTATATATTTTGGAGATTAATACTTTGTCCATTGATTCATTTGCAAATATTTTCTCCCATTCTGAGGGTTGCCTTTTTGTCTTGTTTGTAGTTTCCTTTGCTTTGCAAAAGCTTTTAAGTTTCATTAGGTCCCATTTGTTTATTTTTGGTTTTATTTCCATTACTCTAGGAGATGGATCAAAAACGATTTTTCTGTGATGTATGTCAAACAGTCTTCTTCCTATGTTTTCCTCTAAGAGTTTTATAGGGTCCAGTCGTACATTTAGCTCTCTAATCTATTTTGAGTTTCTTTTTGTGTATGGTGTTAGGGAGTGTTCTAATTTCATTCTTTTACATGTAGCTGTCCAGTTTTACCAGCACCGCTTATTGAAGAGGCTGTCTTTTTTCCATTGTATATTCTTGCCTTCTTTGTCAAAAATAAGGTGACCATAGGTGCATGGGTTTATCTCTGGGCTTTCTATCCTGTTCCATTGATCTATATTCCTGTTTGTGTGCCAGTACCATATTGTCTTGATGACTGTAGCTTTGTAGTATAGTCTGAAGTCAGGGACTCTGATTCCTCCAGCTCCGTTTATTTCCCTCAAGACTGCTTTGGCTATTCAGGGTCTTTTGTGTCTCCATACAAATTTTAAGATTTTTTTGTTCTACTTCTGTGAAAAATGCCATTGGTAATTTGATAGGGATTGAATTGAATCTGTAGATTGCTTTGGGTAGTAGAGTCATTTTCACAATATTGATTCTTCCAGTCTAAGAACATGGTATATCTCTCCATCTGTTTGTATCATCTTTAATTTCTTTCATCAGTGTCTTGTAGTTTTCTGCATACAGGTCTTTTGTCTCCCTAGGTAGGTTTATTCCTAGGTATTTTATTCTTTTTCTTGCCATGGTAAATGGGAGTGTTTCCTTAATTTCTCTTTCAGATTTTTCATCATTAGTGTATAGGAATGCAAGAGATTTCTGTGCATTAATGTTGTATCCTGCAACATTACCAAATTCATTGATTAGCTCTAGAAGTTTTCTGGTGGCATCTTTAGGATTCCACCTAAAGATGGTATCAGTTATAGTATCATGTCATCTGCAAACAGTGACAGTTTTACTTCTTCTTTTCCAGTTTCTATTCCTTTTATTTCTTTTCCTTCTCTGATTGCTGTGGCTGCAACTTCCAAAGCTATGTTGACTAATAGTGGTGAGAATGAACATCGTTGTCTTGTTCCTGATCTTAGAGGAAATGCTTTCAGTTTTTCACCATTGAGAATGATGTTTGCTGTGGGATTGTCATATATGCCCCTTATTATGTTGAGGTAGGTTCCCTCTATGCCCACTTTCTGGAGAGTTTTTATCATAAACGGGTGTTGAATTTTGTCAAAAGCTTTTTCTCCATCTATTGAGATGATCATATGGTTTTTCGTCTTCAATTTGTTAATATGGTGTATCACATTGATTGATTTGCATATATTGAAGAATCCTTGCATCCCTGGGATAAATCCCACTTGATCATGGTGTATGATCCTTTTAATGTGTTGTTGGATTCTGTTTGCTAGTATTTTGTTGAGGCTTTTTGCATCTATGTTCATCAGTGATATTGGTCTGTAATTTTCTTTTTTTGTAGTATCCTTCTTTGGTTTTGGTATCAGGGTGATGGTGGCCTCATAGAATGAGTATGGAAGTGTTCCTTCCTTTGCAGTCTTTTGGAAGAGTTTGACAAGGATGGGTGTTAACTCTTCTCTAAACGTTTGATAGAATTCACCTGTGAAGCCATCTGGTCCTGGACCTCTGTTTGTTGGAAGATTTTTAATCACAGTTTCAATTTCATTACTTGTGATTGGTCTGTTATATTTTCTATTTCTTCCTGGTTCAGTCTTGGAAGATTACACCTTTCTAAGAATTTGTCCATTTCTTCCAGGTTGTCCATTTTATTGGCATAGAGTCACTTGTAGTAGTCTCTTAAGATGCGTTGTATTTTCTGTGGTGTCTGTTGTAACTTCTCCGTTTTCATTTCTAATTTTATTGATTTGAGTCCTCTCCCTCTTTTTCTTGATGGGTCTGGCTAATGGTTTATCAATTTTGTTTACCTTCTCAAAGAACCAGCTTTTAGTTTTATTTATTTCTGCTGTTGTTTTCTTTGTTTCTATTTCATTTATTTCTGCTCTGATCTTTATGATTTCTTTCCTTCTTCTAATTTTCAGTTTTGTTTGTTCTTCTTTCTCTAGTTCCTTTAGGTGTAAGGTTAGATTGTTTATTTGAGATTTTTCTTGTTTCTTGAGGTAGGCTTGTATTGCTATAAACTTCCCTCTTAGAACTGCTTTTGCTGCATCCCATAGGTTTGGATCGTCATGTTTTCGTTGTAATTTGTCTCTAGGTATTTTTTGATTTCCTCTTTGATTTCTTCAGTGATCTCTTGGTTATTTAGTAATATATTGTTTAGCCTCCATGTGTTTGTGTTTTTTATCTTTTTTTCCCTGTAATTGATTTCTAATCTCATAGCATTGTGCTCAGAAAAGATGCTTGATATGGTTTCAATTTTCTTAAATTTACTGAGGCTTGATTTGTGACCCAAGAGGTGATCTATCCTGGAGAATGTTCTGTGTGCATTTGAGAAGAAAGTGTAATCTGCTGTTTTTGGATGGAATGTCCTATAAATATCAATTAAATCTGTCTGGTCTATTGTGTCATTGAAAACTTGTGTTTCCTTATTAATTTTCTGTTTGGATGATCTGTCCACTGGTATAAGTGGGGTGTTAAAGTCCCCCTATTATTGTGTTAATGTCAGTTTCCTCTTTTAGAGCTGTTAACGTTTGCCTTATGTATTGAGGTGTTCCTATGTTGGGTGCATATAAATTTATAATTGTTATATCTTCTTCTTGGATTGTTCCCTTGATCATTATGTAGTGTCCTTGCTTGTCTCTTGTAACATTCTTTATTTTAAAGTCTATTTTATCTGGCATGAATATTGCTACTGAAGCTTTCTTTTGATTTCCATTTGCATGGAATGTCTTTTTCCATCCCCTCACTTTCAGTTTGTATGTGTCCCTAGGTCTGAAGTGGGTCTCTTGTAGACAGCACATATATGGTTCTTGTTTTTGTATCCATTCAGCAAGCCTGTGTCTTTTGTTTGGAGCATTTAATCCATTCACGTTTAAGGTAATTATCAATATGTATGTTCCTATTACCATTTTCTTAATTGTTATGAGTTTGTTTTTGAGGTGCTTTTCTTCTCTTGTGTTTCCCAGTTAGAGAAGTTCCTTTAACATTTGTTTTAGAGCTGGTTTGGTGGTGCTGAATTCTCTTAGCTTTTGCTTGTCTGTAAAGCTTTTGATTTCTCCATCGAATCTGAATGAGATCCTTGCCAGGTAGAGTAATCTTGGTTGTAGGTTGTTCCCTTTCATCACTTTAAGTATATCATGCCACTCCCTTCTGACTTGTAGAGTTTCTGCTGAGAAATCAGCTCTTAACCTTATGGGAGTTCCCTTGTATGTTATTTGTCATTTTTCCCTTGTTGCTTTCAGTAATTTTTCTTTGTCTTTAATTTTTGTCCATTTGATTACTGTGTGTCTCGGCATGTTTCTCCTTGGGTTTATCCTGCCTGGGACTCCTTGCGCCTCCTGGATTTGGGTGGCTATTTCCTTTCCCATGTTAGGGAAGTTTTTGACTATAATCTCTTCAAATGTATTCTCGGGTCCTTTGTGTTTCTCTTCTCCTGCTGGGTCCCCTATAAGGCGAATGTTGGTGCGTTTAATATTGTCCGAGGGATCTCTTAGGTTGTCTTTATTTCTTTTCATTCTTTTTTCTTTATTCTGTTCCACAGAAGTGAATTCCACCATTTTGTCTTCCAGTTCACTTATCCGTTCTTCTGCCTCAGTTATTCTGCTATTGATTCCTTCTAGTGTAGTTTTCATTTCAGTTATTGTATTTTTCATCTCTGTTTGTTTGTTCTTTAATTCTTCTAGGTTTTTGTTAAGCATTTCTTGCATCTTCTTGATCTTTGCCTCCATTCTTTTTCCGAATTCCTGGATCATCTTCACTATCATTATTCTGAGTGCTTTTTCTGGAAGGTTGCCTATCTCCACTTCATTTAGTTGTTTTTCTGGGGTTTTATCTTGTTCCTTCATCTGGTCCATAGCCCTCTACCTTTTCATCTTGTCTGTCTTTCTGTGAACGTGGTTTTTGTTCCACAGGCTTCAGGATTGTAGTTCTTCTTGCTTCTGCTCTGTGCCCTCTGGTGGGTGAGGCTGTCTAAGAGGCTTGTAGAAGTTTCCTGATGAGAGTGACAGGTGTTGGGTAGAGCTGAGTGTTGCTCTGCTGGGCAGCGCTCAGTAAAACTTTAATCCACTTGTCTGCTGATGGGTGGGGCTGGGTTCCTTCCCTGTTGGTTGTTTGACCTGAGACAACCCAACACTGGAGCCTACCCGGCTCTTTGATGGGGTTAATGGCTGACTCTGGGAGGGCTCACGCCAAGGAGTACTTCCCAGAACTTCTGTTGCCAGTGTCCTTGTCCTCAAGGTGAGCCACAGCCACCCCCCTCCTCTGCAGGAGACCCTCCAACACTAGCAGGGAGGTCTGGTTCTGTCTCCTATGGTGTCACTGCTCCTTCCCCTGGGTCCTGATGTGCACACTACTTTGTGTGTTACCTCTAAGAATGGAGTCTCTGTTTCCCCCAGTCCTGTGAAATCCTGCTACCCTTCAAAGTCTGTTTCTCTAGGAATTCCTCCTCCCATTGCCAGACCCCCAGGTTGGGAAGCCTGATGTCAGGCTCAGAACCTTCACTCCAGTGGGTGGGCTTCTGTGGTATAAGTGTTCTCCAATTTGTGAGTCACCCACCTAGCAGTTATGGGAATTGATTTTATTGTGATTGCGCCCCTCCTACCATCTCATTGCGGCTTCTCCTTTGTCTTTGGATGTGGGGTATCTTGTTTGGTGAGTTCCAGTGTCTTCCTGTCGATGATTGTTCAGCAGTTAGTTGTGATTCTGTTGCTGTTACAAGTGGGAGTGAATGCACGTCCATCTACTCCACCACCCTGAACAGATTATGGACTCAACTCATTTCTATTTTAGCTCCACACCCTTGGAAATCACTTAGAATCAGTGGGACCAAGCACAAATTACAGCTGCAGAATGCTAAGAATAATTGAGACATGGCCCCCTACTAGAACAATTATTAAGAATTATTCTCTAATTGCTATAAATGTTCTGTCAAGCTGAATAATACCAACGTGACAAATATTTATATTTTCATTAGATACATATACTAAGATAAGCGATTATATTAAATGTCGTTTTACCCTTTTGTTTCTGATATGGCAAGTCTTAGCTAATCAACATAGATATTGTGAGTATCTTTTATATGTACCATGTGTTTTCTGCATACTAGCCAGCTGTTGGGATATTAAAAGTAAAATTTAAAAACCCAACCTCATTTTAGGCTTGTTGAATATATGAAATTACTTTTCAGTTCTTTGATTTTTTATGTTGAAAACAGTACTTTTATTTTAATAGAAATATGTGGTCATTGCAGGGAATTTGGAAAATATATAGAAGTTCAAATAAAATGAATACATGAAGTGTTCATAATTCCAGCCAATAAGCATAGTCATGTCGTTGTATTTCCCTTTATGTTTCTTTTCTTTTCATAAGAAAAATGTATTAATATAAATAATGGAATCAAATATACATGCAAAATTGTAGCCTGTTGTTTTCCAACTTTTCTATCAGTTGTTTTTTAAAAACACTACTCTAATGACTATATAGATTCCCTCTTAGGTATATACATAAATAATTTGTTTAACTATTATCCAACTCATAGAATTTATGGTTATTTATCTTTGTTCATTATTAGAAATAATGCCACAGTGAACATCTTTGTCTACACATCTGGCCAATTTGTAGACAGGACAGTCTGTTTTGGTTCTTTAAATAGTCTTAGAACTGAGGTAAAAAGATTTGAATAATTTTTATGACAAACTGCCACATTTCTTCTCTTCTCCCACCACGCTGCCCCAATTTATCCTGCCACCTTCAGGTTACAAGGGCACTCAATTCTTCACAGTTTCCCTACATCTGCTATTATCATATTGAAATCATAAATGCTACAATTTTATGTAATTCCTAGAAGTTGCTTCCCATAATTCCCTTTATTTTTAGACCGATTTATGTTTTAAAAGACATACAGTTCATGTATATTTATTTTATTATGACAAAATCATATAGGTATTATTTAGAAAGATCTATTCTAGCCACAAAGCAATATTAGTTTTTTGTAAATTGATGAATACAGACAAATTATCAGTGTTCTTTTTTTTTTGGTTTGTTTTTTAACATATATATGAGTTTTGAAGGGTAAAGTTATTTAAATGTTGAGCAAGATTAACTAAGTATTATTCACATGACCATTGTACCACCATAATGAAAGATTATAATGTGACTTCTGCCATAAGATTTCTAGAAAAGAAATGGCAGTTAACTTTTATGAGATAAACTTTTGGTATTTTTACTAAAGAGTAGTTGAATACCTAGCCTCTTGGAGGACAGGTCTGAGAAATCTGTTAGGATTCATTGAGGGGGAAAACTAAATATATAAATTCTTCTCCAGAGTTGGTCAGTCACATGTCCCTCAGGTTTGCCTCTTCTCCCAGTTGTGTTCATTTGCAATTAAAAGCATACTTGATTAAAAAATGTTTAATTAGTAGCAGATTGGCAAATTTTCCAGATTTCTCTATAATTTTTCATAGCCGTGCCCCAAGATTTTCATGAAAGTTTCAATGTTGAGCTAACTTTTTGCCTTCCAAAAACATATTTGATCAGAAGGAAGAAAGATCACCCAGTAATATGTTTTCCAGTGTTTCTTATGTACTAAATTCACAAATTAAAATATATTGCTAATTAGCAAATTTTTAAAGTTTCTTTCAAATGAAACCTGAACAGTTTTTTTTTAGAATTTGAAATAGAAAAACATTGTGCACATTGAAAAGAACAGATTAAGTCCTTACCTGATCTACCTGAGTTCAAAATGAAATATGTCTATCAGTTGTTAATGATGTGATATTTTAAATGGTTTTCAATGTTTTTCAAATTAAAGAATGAGTTTCCTTTATCAAGAGTAGAGTTCACTCGAGTCCTTCAGGTATTCCTACAGGATGTATGATAAACATACTATAAATCAAGAAAGTACTTTCCTGTAGGAAAATCTCTATAAGCCCTTTAGAGAGATATTCAGTGTAAGATTAGCCCAGAGCATAATAATAAACCAGGGATGTAGTGATCCCTTGGCCCTTCCTCCTTTTAGATGCCATTGAATCCCCATAATTCCCCGCAAAAAGCACCTACTGTCCCATGAGCATCCATACCCCAAATTTCTTCTCTTTGTCTTTAGGCTTAAACCTAGTCCCAATTTAATCTCATTTGTTTTTTTCTGCCATTAAAACTAAGACTGTCTTAGATTTTTAGAAAGAACATCATAACCCCAGAAGAATGACTTCTATGATGGGAGTTATAATCTTGTACTTGAAGAAATATTGGACCAAAACTCAATCACACCTGTTACAAAAGCATATATAAGTGAGAAGTAACTCTCTCTCCGACTCTTGTCCCTTGGTCACTCAGTGCCCCTGCCCAAGAACAACCACTGTTAGAAGTTTTGTGTGTATACTTACAGAAATATCCCACTCATCTGTAAGCATTTATGTGAATTCCTTATAATTTTTACATAAATGAGACCAGAATATACAAAGTGACCTATACTTTTCTATTTAAAAATGTAACATCACAAAGATATTTTATTACTTATAGAGTGGCCTCATTCTTTGTAATGGTCCATTGGATGGATGCAGCATCATTTATTTAATCAGTCACTATTATTGAGAATTTTAAGGTATTTTCAAACTTTTATAAATAATACTGCAGTGACTGCTCTTATATATCAATATATGTAGGATTTTCTTGATCATAGGTTGTGAACATTTTTTAAACCTTTACTATGTAATGCCAAATTGCCCTCCATAGAGATCATACCAGTAGATCACCAAAGTTTGTCTTTACCCTCACCACTCAGCACATCAAACACTGATTTTTGTCAATGACAGGCTAAAATTATATCTTATATTTATATGAATTTCTTTTTATGAGAGGTTGGACAAATTCACCTTCAAACCACACCTATTTTAAAACTGATCTTATCTATTCACCCCTAAGGAGAAAATTCCATGACCTTTTTGGAATCCAGGCACCCATTAACCACCACAGAGAGAATGCATATCTATTGTGCAAATCAGGGTAACCACTGCTTAGTGGCTTCTGTATAACATGAAAATACTGTGTCAACATTGTCTTCTTCAGGGTAGATAATTCCTTTCCCAATGACTATAAATTGCTAATTTAATTCAGTTCATAGCTAATTAATTAGCTAAGGCTGTTAAAACCTCTGACTGATATATAAAAAGGTCTACTCAATTGGTTAACTTGTTAGCAGAGTACTAATCAAAACTTTATTTACTTGATGAAATAAGTTTATTGCACATTTTGGAGAGATTGTGCTGAGTTTTTCAGTTTTTAGTGTAGATAATACATGCACATTTTTCAAAATTCAAGTACAAAATAATGTAGAGTGAAAATAACTCGTCTATATTTCTCAATCCCCCATCAGACAGTTTTTCTTCCAGAAGACACTGTTAGCCAATTTCTTATAGAAGTGTGTGTATGTGTGTGTGTGTGTGTGTGTGTGTGAGTGTGTGTGTGTGTGTGAGAGAGAGAGAGAGAGAGAGAGGGAGGGAGGGAGGGAGGGAGGGAGAGAGAGCGTATATACTGATATCAAGCCAAATAGACTATCAGCAACTTGCTTTTGTTCACCTTACAATGTGTTTTGGAGGCATTTTCATATCAGTATATAAAGTCATATCATTCTTTTTAACAGCTATGTAGTATTCTGTTGGGTGGACATACTCTAGTCCATAATGATGGACGTTTAGGTTATTTGCAAACATTGGGTATTACCAAAGTTGCTGCAGTGAATTTTCATGTGCATATGCCATTTCCCACATGTACGAGGATCTCTGTAGGAAAAATTATTAGAATTCCTAGGTAAAATAATAAGTGCATGTGTTGTTATATGTTGCCAAGTTGCCCTCCATGATACTTTATGCCAATTATACTTCTGCCTCCTTGTGTCTCTACGAGACTGCCTGTTTTTCCATACCCTGCACAACTCAGGATTATCAGCATTTTGATATTTGTCAGTCTTAGAGAACAGAAATTATGCTTTGCTGTAGCTTTGGGGGGTTTATTTTGCTCTATTTTCCTTCTCATTTTCTAAATTGGAATCATAGTGTTTATTCAGTTTTTCAGTCACTTAGCGAAATATTGAGAACATTTTCCATTTATTAAATATCTTTATAAACATTGTTTTTAATAAACTTATGATTTTCAAATAATTTTAAATTCATAGAAACATTGCAAAGATAGTACATTTGTCTTTTGTTCCTCATTTACTTATTCAGTCATTTATTTATATCAATATGGATTCATGTGTATTTTACACTTTGGGATATAATCTTAACACTATGTTATTTATTTATTTTCTTACTCAAATTCTTCCAGATTTAGTCATTGGGAGCTCTTTCAGGTTGATTTCTGTGTCCCTCCGACATAGCCCCAAACCTTTTGTTAGTTGAGCATATCCTTATTTTCTGGTACAAGATGCTCCAGGATCATCTTGTATTTTCCTTGCCCAGGCCTAGAGTCAGCCATTTCTCCATGGACTCTCGGTTCCTTCAATGGAGAATAGGATTTAGAAGTGAAGATCAGGGCACAAGTGTGTTTGTTGCTACTCTAGCGTTAATGCTTTAAGGCCCTCTCAGTGGACAGAATTGAGTAATATATGCATATATATGTATCTATATTTATTTCTTTCTCTCTCCCTCTGTACATATATGAAGGTAAATATGTGTTTGTGTTTATGTCTCTGACTCTAATGCAGTAGTGAAGGGTTTATCCTTTCTTGTTTATCTGTAACTTCCCTCACCAGTAACCAGGCTGCCACTATCCACCATCTATCTACTTATTTGTTCAAACCCCAGAGTACATACAAAGCAGTTTCAAAATATTAACCTATATTCATATGAGAAACGAATTTGCCAACTAAAATTTTGGTTGTAGTTCTAATTTGCATTTTTATATTATCCATGAGATTGAATATCTTTTCATATGTTTAAGAGCTATTTGAATTTTTTTCCTGTTTGTTATATTCTTGAGGCATTGAAGATTGAGTTATTAGCCTATTCTCATTCATTTGTAAGTACCTTGTACATTAAGGAAATTAGCCCTTGATCCATAATGTGAGTTGCAGATGTTTTTTCAGTTTGTCATATGACTGTATATATGTATATATACAGTTTATATATACATATATGTAGTTTATGTACATATACACGTATATAATTTATGTAGACAGATGTAGATACTTCTTTTTAACTTGACACACATTTCTTTTTCCAATTGGAGGATATGTATATAAACAATCCTCTGAATGGTTGAATGAAACAATAATTTGTAATTTGTAATAATTTGTAATAATTTGTTTTCAAAACTAAATAATATAAGTGGATGATTTTACCTCTTGTAGATACCCAAATCTTATATTTTCATGTGTGTGTGTCCAAAAATCCCACTTATGTAAATGAGAACCTATGTTCACCTGACTTGTATTTTGGGTTTTTTTGACTCTGTTCCTAGCATAATATATCCTAGTAATAGTATAAATTACTGCAAAATTCTTTTAAAGAAATGTTCAACCAATGTTATAACTGACTTAAGGCATATAATGAGATAGTTTCATTTCTAGGGAGAAAACATCTGACAGTCTTCATTTGCAGAGTTTTCTTCTACACATAATTACTCAATTCTCAGGGCCAACCACAGCGTCTTCTGTAAAACGGTTGCTCCTCAATCACGTACTGCAGTTACTGTACTTTACAGCACAGGTTCTACACCCGCTATGGCACTGAATTTTTATTACAATGGGACTAAGCTGTGGTGAACCATCAGGAGAGTTCCTGTTTGACAGTATCTTAAGATTATGGATATATCTTCTGTGTTTAGGACTCCCATAACTACAATGGATTTTTAAACTTAGTTTATACAAAATATTTAATCATATCTTATGATGTGATGTTTATATTCCTTCCACTTTTTTTTCCATTTTTGATTTCTTTGGGGGAAATTCCTAAGTATGAAATTATTATGGTAAATTGTATGAAAGATTTGTGTCCTTTAATATAGAATATAAGACTTTATTCCAAAAAGAATGTTTCAGTTTGCAACCATACAAATGGTCTTTAAGATTGCTCATCTCACACCACTCTGCCAATATGATGAACTTGAAAGAATCTATTATATCTTTTGCCCATTTTTTTTCTACTTGGGCTTCAGTGTTTGTTTGCTTTTTAATCCTTTTTTTTATATTAAGAATATTAAATCTTCATCCACTCCATTTGATATAAATAAATTTCCTTATTTCATGATTTATACCTTCATTTTATAGGAATGGAAAAAGGCTAATAAATTTATGATTCCTTTTCCACTAAAAGTGAAGGTCATATTTTGTTGTTTAGTTATAAAAGATTCATTTATTCAAATGACTTTGACTAGTAAATTGACTTCCTTTGCACAGAACCACAAATAATAGAACTTTATTTCCAAACACAGTGTGTTCATCCAAAATAATTGATTTGACCCCATATTACATGATACTTTATAGCACAATAATAATTCTAATAGTGTACATTTGTATATAATTTAAAAAATATTTTTCACTCGTAATCCTATTCTAGCCCCCTACAACCTTGTGCTTTTCATTTCTAAGAATTGAAGAAATTGAGGCAGTCAGTGGTCAAGTGGCTTTTGGGATTAGCTGCTATGTACTGGCAGTAGCAAAGTAGAACCTAGAGTCTGCCCACCCTAACCAGAAAAACAATTTTTTTTAAAGATATTTGTGTTATTCCCAGAATTGTTTTTAAAAAAGAAAGCAATTCAAGAAATTGGTGTTCTTTTTTGATTTTAGGTTAAGGAAGAATTTGAATGAGCAAGAAAGATAAGATTAAGTCTTTAATAAGGTAAGATAAGATTAAGATGTAAGGTTAGAGAAGAAAAAAGATGTTGCAGAAGACTATATACTGTAGAGAGATGGGCCATACATTTTGTTTTCAGCTTCGAAGCAGCAGCACGAGAAGAAGTAAACATGATCTTTCACCTGTACTGAGAATATAAGCCACACGGCTTTCTGTGATCCTTAAGGCCACAGGATCTAGCCCCTGCCTGTCTCTCAAACCCATTTGTTCTAGTCTCTCCCTGAACTTTCATTGTTCTCTAGGCTCCCTAAACCGGCCTCTGCTCTATTTAAGCAAACCTCAGCTTTTCTCCTACCTGTGGGACTTCGCATTTCCTTTATGTGGAGAACTCTATCCTTGGGTCCCTGTAAATCTGGCTCCTCTTTGTCTTTAGGTCTATCTTGTGCCTCTGAAGCCACTGGCCACCCTATTCAAGGGAGCCCTTCCTCCATTAATTCACTGTCACATTGCCTTGCTTATTTCTTTCCCATGATCACCTGGGGAGGAACCATGTTCACTCCTTCAGGGAGGCAATATTGATTAATGTCAAGAGTGTATACTCTGTAGCCAGGCAACCCAGATTGAATTCTGCTTTCCTGCTTGTTTTTGTATGACGTGAGGCAAGTCACTTACTCTCTCTGTACCTGAGTTTTCTCACATACAAAATATGAGAAACTAAATACTCTTATATGAAATAGAACTACATACTTTATACAGATTTTTTTGCTTAATTCTTCTATAGTCAATGCAGGTCTGTGGAATAATGGGAAAGTACAGATGGGAAACCTTACTGCTTTTTATATCAAATAAGCCAGTAACTGTTGCTATAGCTTTGTTTTGTTTTCTAAACATATAAAAGTCCTAGGAGGTCTCCTGTTTTCAGCTTTGTGCTCTTGACTTTCAATCTGCTTCTCTCTTCACTGACTCCTTTTACAGTGAGACTCTTCCAAAGGGTTGTCTACACTCCCTGTTCATCTGCTTTTGTGTCTTGATCCCATTTCAATTGGTTTCTCTTTGCTACCACTCCACTGAAACTACTCTAGTCAACGTCTCCAGTGGTCTCCACCTCATTGAAACCCATGTCACTTCTCAGTTTTCAATGTACTAGACCTGTCAACAGGATTTGGCACATAGATTACTCGATCCTTATTGAACAGATCTTCACCTAGCCCCCAGAAAGTGTACCTTCTTGGTTTTCCTCCTATTTCACTGGCTGTTCCTTTTCGGTTTTTATTGCTAGTTTCTCCTGATCGCCCTAACTCTAAATGCTGGCATATCTCAAGAGTAAACCTCTGATTCCATTTACATCTGCACTCATTTGCTAGGTGATTTCCTTGTCACATGTCTTAAAACACTGTCTGTACAGTAGCAACCTCCAAATTAATACTTAAGGCCCAGACTTCTACACCGATGCCACATTCTTGACATTTACCTCCTTGACATCACCAGTAGGACATCCAATAGGTGTCTCAAAGTCAGCATATCTAAAGCTTGGTTCCATGTCCTCCCAAATGAGCATCACCAATAGTCACCCCCCTCTCAGTTGATAGCAACTCCATCTTTCTGGCAGCTCAAGCCAAAATATTTGGAATAACCCTTGGCTCCCCTCTTTTTCTCATCCGACCTTTAAATAAATTCTGTTGGTTATATCTTAAAATAGACCTGGAATCGAAGCACTTCTCATCCACTTTGTTGCTACTACTCTCAACATTTTGTTGCTACCACTGAGATAAACCACCACCATTCCTCGCCTGCATCATTTCATTAGCCTCTCATGTGGTCTCCCTGTTTCCATGCTTACCCTCAGGTTTAGATAGCAGCTAAAGCAACTTGTTTAAATTATCAATCAGGTCATGTCACTCTCCTGTCACCTCTGTAGCAGAGTCCCATTACCTTATAAAATAATATCCAGAATCTTTACTATGGCCCATGAGACTTTCCTTGATCTAGCCCCTGTTCCCTTCTGTGAGCTCATTTCCTACCAGCCTCCCCTTGTCCATTCCTTCCTTGAACCTGAAAGCCCATTTGATCTCTGTGAAGTTGATCTTGCTGTTCTCTCTGCTTGGAACTGTCTTCTTTCAGATATTTGCATAGCTTGCTCACTCGTTTTATTTAGGTCTCTGCTCAAATGTCACCTTCTCAAATAGGTACTACCTCTTGACTACCCAGTGCTAACTACAGTAGTACCCCTGTCTCCCTCTGTCTCTTACCTGGCTTTATTTTTGTTTATTATACTTACAGTACCTGATTATTATGACTTTTTAAAATCTCTTTTTTTTTGTCGTTTCCCAACTAGAATATACATGTCATGAGGGCATAGGCTTTCTATATTCCTGAATCCTAGATCAGTGCTTGGAATCCAAAAGATGCTCACTAAACATCTAAAGGAAAGAAAGAATGAATGGCCTCTGTACAAATATATTGTATACATGCAGCTATAATCATTCCTTAAATAAAATTTTAAGACTCTTTTTGGATTGGACGGAATGATCCATTTTCTTTGACATTTAATGTTAGGTTTCAGTGAGGCTATGAAACAGCTACTAAACAGTGGGAATCAAGGGTGTAAGAGAAACCAAAAGTTCATCTGCATCAGTCAACACCTTCTAGCCTGTGCTGCACTCAGGTAACATCCATCTTCACTGAATGTTTGTCTTATTTTTACAGCTCTTCCAGCTTTTCACAACCTTCATAGGACATCTTTTCCAATATTTAACTATTCTTTCAATTGAGCACCTATTTTTTTTTAAGGCAAATCAGATTTGATCACAGCAGTTTAAGCTCATTTCTTTTGGAGATCTTCTGAGGAAGTAGAAAATTAATTTTGTGTATGAAATGCTCAGGTAGGTTGGCCTGAATATTCAATACACGGGTACATAGTAGGAACACTAATGCTTGTTGAATGTTGTTGATTGAATCATATGTAAACAAGAAAGAATTTTTTAGCCATTTCAAGTATTTTAGAGTTTTTATCATAAGACCTGTTTCTACTCATTTAGTTATTCTTGCTTTACATACTCATTTTCCTATCAAATACAGACACCAAATATTCACACAGCAAATGAACACTGACTTTAAAACAATAATCCAAGGTCTCGCACGTCAAAGTAATAGTTCATCTCAATGTCATGTTATAGTTTTAGATAATAGCTTTTCTGTTTGGCTCATGGAGGCATTGAACATAAATCTATTTGGGATGGGTTAGGGTGGAGATGGCAGGGGAAATGGAAGGGGGACAGAGGAGAAAGATCATGTCTGGAAATTGATGGTCACATTCTATGTATGTTTGTTACCTTGAAAAAGATTAAGGGGAGGATGGGACCTCTTTATAATTCAGGTTTTTTTTCATAATGTGGTAAGACTAACCCAAATAAATGATCAGCCATAACAGTGAGAGTCGGGCTACCCTTTGGGACTGCATTGTCAAAGCCTGTCACAAAGGCCTACTTCCAGGATAGGAAAGTCTAATACAATTTTTTTCTTTGACTAGTGCATGGCTTACTTTTGATAAATAATAAATGCACTAAAATAAAAATAATACATGTTGTAAAAAAGTAAAAACATAGGTTTGTAAAAAGAAACTAAAACACCATGATGACACCATCTAGATAGAATCATTACTATCTTTGTACTTCTTTCCTGTCTTTCTCCTATGCATATTTTAACATGTTAATGAGAGTAGTATTGATTATACTCTATAATTATGGATCAGGACTTTTAATCAGTATTACAATATATGCCCATTCCTTAAAAATGCCTAATTTTAATAATCACACAATAATATCTCATAATTTATCAAGGTATGTTAATTTGCCTAGCCATTTACTTATTGTGAATATTTTGGTTACTTTTAGCATTCAGTGTTACACTTTTTTCCACAAAACCTTTAAATTATTTGGGAGGAGAAGTTTCTTTTTAGAAAGAAGGATGTAAGGCAAATGTTCTGAAAACTTGTCTTCTTACCAGTAGTGAATATTTTGGTCTCATGCAGTCCTTATAATTTTATTTTAGATTGCTAATTTGAATATATAAATTGCTAATTGAATCTCATTGTTATTTTAATTTGTTTAGCTTTGCTTACTACCAGTGTTGAACATTTGCTCATGTTTATTAGCCGTTTGTGTAACTTCTTTGGGGATGTTTTCATATAACATGTCAGTTTATTTATTTGGGTCTTAGTATTTCCATTCCTCCATAAATAGTTTCTGCAGTCAGGACAAGACTATCTAGTCCACCATCCATTTCATTGTTTTGCTTATCGGTTTACCTTAGTACTATAGAATGGTAAAGAAATGTTCAAGGCCATGTAGCATACAATGGCTTAGAAAATAGTCTTTGTTTAGGCCCTATTCAAACATTTTCTAAATAAAATATCAAGCATCATTTTATTTATAGACAATACTGTTTTACCTAGATTTGTTTTATAGGATAAATCTTTTTTTGTTTGTTGTTCGAAATCAAGTAAAACATGGTTCTCTGTCTACACTTTTATATATTTTCTTAATTCACACTGTTTTCACACATACGCACACACACACACAAATTTCTCATTTCTCATTTACTTATCTTTTTGGAAAAGGGGAAAACTTAAAATAATATTCATACTTATATATATGTTATGCTTATATATAAAATATATATGTTAGTACTCTCTTTTAAATAAAGAGATGTGATGTTTTGAAAGGAAAGAGAAAGGGTGAGGATGTTGAAATTTTGGAGGATTAGAGAATAGAAAGGTTTTACCTTGTTTCTGTATGTTAAATATATTAGTCGGAAATACTTTTGTGGGTGAGCATTTTTAATAGAAAATCCTTTGTGAGCTATGGTAAAATTAAAAATCTTGTTCTAAGTTGAGAAGGTATGGATACAATGAGTACCATTAGGGAATGTATCAAAGAGAGACCCCTAGAGAGTAACTGAGCAACTCATGACCTACCTGAGGGACCCTCAGTCTCACTTTCAAGTAACTATGAACACAGACACACAGAGAAAATACATGTGTGTGTAGACATTTATATTTTATATTTATATTAGTATTCCTTTTCCTACAGTTTTAGTAATCAAATCTAGACTGGTCAATATAAGAAAGAAGGAAATCAATATTTATGAATCAGTTATGATGTTCTGGATTAAGCACAGTATGTACTTAACCCTAACAGTGGTCCTGAGGAGAAGATTTTGTTATGTTCATTTTGCAGAAGAAGAAACCCAGTTTAGAGGAGTATAGACACTCATGATTACAAAGCTAGCAATGGGCAGATCCGGATTCAAACCCAAGTCTGACTCCAAGGACCAGACTTGGTTACAAACCCAAAGTGTTTTTATCATAAATCCTATTCCACAATTCATCAAGGGGAAAAAAAAAAAAAAAAAAAAAGATTATCCTGTTATCCTAAAGTAAGCAGCTGAAGAGTGTAAAGAATCAAAACAGTAAATCTTAGAATTATAGGGTTTTTTGTTTTTTCTTTGTGTATTGGAGGAGACTTCCACTTAGGGTCGGAATGAATTGGCAATAAGGCCACAGAATGTGTTGAACTGTGTACATCCATAGTGATTTGATGTAAATGGTGTCCTTTGGGTTCTCCAGTCTATAACCTCCACAGTGCAGCAGCCCATTACGGGAAAACCATGGCCATCTCATCTTCTTAGCTCTGAGGCGCAACCTGCAATGTAATTTCAGAAATGCATTAGAGGTGGGAGACTGAATCTCAGGGAAGATCAAGTTTGGTCAGCTCACAGAGTTAATTTGGTGCTTCATCATGGTACTGGCCAGGTCTTGCCAAAGAAGCAGCTCAATCCTTTGAAATTGTTCAGTCTGGAAAGAAGACAAAAAAAACAAACAAAAAAATAAAACCCCACAAAACATAGAGGTATGAAGGAGAGGCATACCTTTTCATCCCCCCAAATTTAGCCAGTGCTGTGCCACGTCTCAGGGATAAGTGGCTGGCATAAATTGTGTTTTCAAAACAATTAGATTAGGGAATTTTTTTGTCTATATTTAAAAAAAAAGGATAATATTGGCATCATTTCTGTTAGACAACCCTTATTATTATAGAATACAATAATAGGAGCCATCATGAGTGAAAGTGTATTTTGCATTTAAGTACGGTGCAAGGTCAAAAAGTCCAATTTCAAAAATGTCTTGCTCAACAAAATTTGTTCAGTGTAGCAGCACTACAATTAGATACTGCAATTCACGCCAGATATGAAAAATGCAATCCAATTTCAAAAACGCAAGAAAGGAAGGAAGGAAGGAAGAGAGAAAGGAGGAAGGCTGGGGGGAGGGAAGATAAAAGGAAGGAGAAAGAGAGAACAGGAGAGAAGGAAATTAGAGAGGAAGGGAAAGAGGGAATAAGAGAAAAAGAGTAACATGATAATAACCAAAGAATTCTTAAATGGTATTGAATCAACTGAGATGTTTGTCATTAAAAAAGACGTAATTTATTTTTTGTAAAGTAAGCTGCAAAACATTGTATTTGTCCTAAAGTGGTAAGTGTGCAAAAAGAAAAATAAAGATCTAATTCGTCGTTGCTCCATAGTCTTCTGACCTGTATTTGACCACCCTTCAGGTAACTTCCCTTCCTTCCTCCCTGTCTTCGCAGCCCTCAAGGAAAACAATTCTAGTGTTAGAGACAAGGATGTGTTTGTGTTTTGAAAGTAGTGCAAAGAGAAAGGAGAATATGCAAGAAAAATAAAACATTTCTGGTCCCTTTTGTACAGGATGGACTCCAGGAATGTTGAGAGTCCTGTAAGACCCAACACACCCAGGCCCTTCCTCCCTGCTACCCTAACTGCAAAGACTAAGGAATTGGGAGTCCACCCAGCAAAGCTGCAGAAAAAATGAGTTTTAGCTGCCCTTTTACCTCAATGCTGTGAACACCCTATTTTGGAAGGTAGTCTTGATTTGCCTACTTTTTTTTGCGGTACGCAGGCCTCTCACTGTTGTGGCCTCTCCCGTTGCGGAGCTCGGGCTGCAGACGCGCAGGCTCAGTGGCCATGGCTCACAGGCCCAGCCGCTCCGCGGCATGTGGGATCCTCCCGGACCGGGGCACGAACCCGTGTCCCCTGCATCGGCAGGCGGACTCTCAACCACTGTGCCACCAGGGAAGTCCCTGATCTGCCTACTTCTTGATGAACTTGAGTTTCTGAAAGCCTGCTAAAAATCCCAGATCCCTGAAGGAAGTAACTGAAGGCTGACATTGCTGATCCGATCCAGAAGACGGTGAAAAAAAGGACAGTATCTATACACGTGGTGTGTCTCTGAGAGAACCAAACAAAGTTGGAATAGAAAGGGGTACAATCAAGAAAAGAACTTAAAATCAAAAGAGACAGTGGTTAATTCTACATCTTCCTTCAATTCTCCCTTCCCCTATTTCTGTAAATGGAACACTGATCCAGCCAGTGGCTCAAGCCAAAACAGAGGAGCCATTCTAATTCCTCTCCTTCTCGGTCTCCCAGCCCCTCCCCCACCCCATTACCAAGCATCCCCAGATTCTCTCAGCTCTACCTCAGAACCTGTCTGACCTCTTCTTGCCACCTGTCTAGATTGTTTCCCTGCTTCTGCTCCTACTGATGGTCCAAAGTAATCTACAGTCTGTGATAGCTAGGAATCAGAAACCCTTTCCAAACACTTTTCTTTCAATTCCTAGATGCTGGTTCCGAAGTCTCCTGTGCTCCCAGCTTCTTGCTTTTGTGAATGCATCCTCTGATTCACATCATGTTAATGCAGATATTCTAAGACTTAATGCTATGTCTGGATACTGGAGAACTAACAGAAGATTTGAAAAACTGTAAATAAAAAGAACTTGATGTAGCTGAGGAAAACATACACATGTGTGTATATATATATATATATACACACACATATGTGTCTGTGTGTCTGTGTATGTTTTTAAAGTGTGTATCCATATACAAGTATGTGTATATTATATATATATATTTTTTTTTTAAGTATTGCAAATAGGATGGTTGAGGTTATAAAGCCTACAATATTGGTGAGAATACATGAAGCATGTCATTTCCGCCTTTGCAAGCACTCCTTCACTCTTTGTTCCTCTGTAATTGAGTTGACCACTTAAGACTTTAACTCATTAGTGAGCACATCCTGAGTCACCCCCCCACCCCCCCCCCCACCCCGCCCCGTGGAGCCGTGATCTTATCACACTGTTCGCAGAAGGCAGCTTTGGTTATTCTCCAAGCTGGGTTTGCTTTGCTCACCAACGTGAAAAATTTAAAAAGAAAATAACTCCAGTTCATTCTTGTATAACTCAAATAGTATTTTAGACCATTATGAAAATCACAGGAATGGCTGAATTAAACATGAAACTGAAGAGATTTTTAGCAGGAACTTCTTCAAAATACTTAACAGGCTTTTTCGCTTTCACGAAAATTCTACACGTGCTTCTAGAACACTGATAGCTAATATAATTGATGCTTGACTAAAGAATGTGAGTCAGTGTAATTTATCCATCAGGCCTAACTACCTCAAAATCTATGTGACAAATATCTCTTGTATTCCAAACTATTACCTTTTTACTGGCAAAAAGGAATCCAAGGTGACAGATCTGATGATACTTACTTTATGAAAATTGTTAATACAAAAATGGCGAAAGATGAGTTTACTGCTTTTTTTTTTTTTTGGTTAATTGTTAAAGACACTGTGCTAAAAATTAATGACAAATGAAAGCTGTCCAATAAGAGTAACAAAAGTAGGTTAATCTCCTGAAGCTCATACGAATTATTCAGCCTCTATTCTTTCCCCAGTAGTATCAACATGATTAGAATTCTCAAAAAGAGCTTAAGTAGAATATAGTCATTTCTTTTTCTGTTTAAAAAAAGATTTGGACTAGACCAGAGTTAGCTTTATCAGTGAAAAGAAGTCTTTATAATTCAATACAAAGCAGCCCAATGAGACCTCCAAGGACAAAAAAAAATAAACCCCAAAAACCTGAGATATGCAAATATGTGTAATTTCCCAGAGTGGTACAGGTATACACTTCAAGTGAAGTTTAAACAAAACTTATTCATTATCTCAAATAAACCAGAACAATGCATTACTTTGCAAAAACAGATTGCCCTCTTTTAAAAAAAGTGATGTGTTTTGAACCTCAACCTGATATGATTTATGGTACTAATGTACTTTGTGAGAGGACAGAATAGTGCTGATTATTCCTTGACATTACAGCATAAACTGTAAATCATATAAACATGTAGAAACTGAGTGACGGTAAAATCACTTGCAGGGCTATACCCATTCTCTTCTCACGTAACTGTTCGTAGTTAAGCAAAACATATCCTTCATTTTATTTTTACAGCTTTATTTTTGAGATGATCAGAAGGTGAGATGAAGCATAGATAATATCATTTGGTTTACACAAAATATTAATGAAAATGGTAAATAATCTGATATAATTTCAAATTAAATTTAAGTCAAATAGCTTTGGGGAAAGTCTTTCATTATTTTCTGTTTTCCGAACCTTGGCTAATAATCAAATCAATACGGAATTTCTCTTTCTCCAGCTGTTAAAAAACAACCATATTTCTTAAAGGAGAAAGGCATATTGAATATGATTCAGATTTTATTTATTAGGAACAAGTAGAATCCATTAGAACACATTAATCTAAAGCAGTTGCAGAACAGTCGTTTCTCCAGTCTTGTGTTTAAGGAACACTACTCATCTTTTCTATTTCCAAAAAAATCCTCCCGACTCTATACTTGTCTCTTCCCTAGAAGCCCCATCACCCTAGGGTGATGTCAGTAATAAAAAGAACCACTTAGGCCAGAAGTTGCCCAGATTGCCTCAGTCCCATGAACTCATTGAACCATGGACCAGAAAAGCACCTGCACACATTCCTCTTCCATGTAATTAGTGCCCTGCCACTCCAAGTGGCTTCCATCCTTCTCTTCTGGAGCTTGATGGAAACACAGAAATCTCAGGCCCCACCCCAGACCTATGAAAGGTGAATCGACATTTTCACAAAATCCTGAGCTGATTCATATGTGCATTAATGTTTGAGAGGTGCTACTCTAGGATATTTTTTTAGTGTCTTAGTAGTCTTCCTATAATAACCCTCATGCTTATTGGTTTTCTTTTAAGTATTAAAATTATGGATCATGCTCTTTTGATCCCAATTAGGCTAAAAACCAGATCCTCACTTTCTGTTACGTCTTAGGTTAGTTCAACACCAGTTGGCATTGCTATCTGGTTTTTGCGGTTGTTTTCTTGTCCTTATGTCATTGGCTGTATTCAGTGGGCAAGTGTGTTTCACCTCACGTGTGTCTATTATTTCTAAAGTAACATTAAATCTAGTTTCACGTTTTATCATTTCCCATTAAATCTAATTCTGAAGAATTAAATTATTTTCTCTATTAAACCTTGAGAAAGAGGAAACAGGGATATTGCGAATATGAAGTGACCTCATTCGAACAAGGCTACCAACCAAATGGCAGCCATAGATATTAATATTAAATCATTGAAATGATCACTCTTTAGCCTTGGCACATATAAATCAATCATTAAAACAACCTCAAATAAAAGCATTAGTCATGTTTTGTTTGGGTAAAATTCTGAAATTTCTTTAGAACAGGATTATTTGTTCTTGCTGAGCACTAGCATTTTTATAATTAATAGTTCTTATTTTTTTAATAGCCTCTTCATAAATACGCTTTTTTACTGAAGAGTGTGTTCTGAGGCTTTAGTTTTCAAATATGCTACTCATTTTGCTTTCTTATCCTGCATCCTCCCTTTAAGGTAGAAAAAATGTTATTGCCCTTTCTGATTTTATTCTGATTCTGTGATCAGAAGGATAGACTGTCGGTTTTAGTTTTTCTGACTCATTTTGACGAAGGATGCTGCTGCCTGCCCAAGCCATGTTTCTTTCACTTCTGTCCTCCTCCTCATCTCCAAGTATTCATTTATGTTATAGCAACCAACTTATATATAAACAATATCAGGTGAAAATTTAAAGCTCTTTCTAGGTAACTGGAAGTTGCAAAAGTTGCGTGGGTGGCCTTTTCCCTGTTCCACCTCTTTTTTTTGGTAGGTGTTTGAAGATGTCTCACACAGGATTTAAACTATCTACACACAATGAAATAGCTGAAGATTTGAGCTAATTTAGATTTTTCTAGAGTAATATGACTATTTCAGTTTTGACTTCTAGAAAAGCTTGAAAGATTTAGAAACCACCTCAAATTCTCTGCTTCCTTTTTATCCCTACAGATTATTCTATAGTCACTGCAGTAGTCCTGCAGAACATTTATTAAGGGCCTATTAGATTTTTGCAAGTAATGATTCCCAGTTGTGGCTACATAAGGCTGTAATTATTTAATTCATTATTTCTAATTAACCTGTGCTTTGAATTTCCATGGTGGTTAATCTCTTTAATATGACCCATTCCCTTAAAAGACAAATTATCTAGTAGAAATAGAATTGGGTTCAGAGGTCACAGCATGAGCCTTTTGGTCCTGAATCTGCTGTTCACTGACTGATGTCCTAGAAGGAGCAACTTGAGCTCCATGTTTTTTATGGTCATATTAACACTGACACTGAACTTAGAGGGATATTTTGAAAAGACATTAAATGCTGTTTTAGAAGGTCTTCTGAACCAGTGTTTAATCCAAACTATTAACTGCTTGTTTTCTACTGCTTTTATTGCTTCCCATTTTTCTCTATACCCTTTTGAAATGTGAGACAAACATGTTTCGCTTGTTATCAGTATAAATGATGTAAAGTGATTTTCCTACCTGCTCTGATAAAAGAGAAAGGAAGGATCTGCCCTTTCATAATTTATCTATATTCTATTTGTGTTTTCAACAATTTCACGCAGTGGTGTTCAATTTTCTTTTCTAAGACAAGTTTCAAGATTTAAAACAAGGCTTAAGAAGGGATTCTGCTGAGCCGTGCCCTACAAAACATACAGAACTCCCTGTGATGGGGAGCCCAGATGGTGGTTTTGCTGTATGCTTGTTCTGTTAAAATGTGGGCAAGTCAGGGTCTATCTTTTCCACCTGAAAATATCTGTATTTGGAAGAAGGCAAAAGCACTGGCACAGTTTCTTGTTATGGACAAAACTATATATAGTGACTTAGAAGTTTTACTTGTTTTTATGCCAATAAAATGAGTTATAAATTCTGGAGAATGTTTTTACAAAAGAATAGAGGAGTATTTGAAATGACTCTAGTAATCACTGGTCTACTTGTATAAATGTACTTTATTCTCAAAGATGTGACCATGATGTTGATGGAAAATCAAGTCCACAAAGTGGAATTCTGCTTCCTCTATCTTGTTTTTGAAAGGCACGAGTTACCTTGGGTAGGCAGAATCTTTTCAGTACTGTAATGTTCTAGAGGTCTGTGTATAAATTGGTATTAAGGCTTTTTCTAACATGAAAGAAAGTCAGGTAGATTCTAATACTGATGGTGACATCCTTTACATGCATACTGTCTTAAATTTTCCACGATACATTTAAAAAATACTCCAGAGTAGAACATTTTAAAGTGTGAGCTTAAAGTTCTTGGTGTGGAAACATGGCTATAAATAGTCATATGGGAGGTTTTGTTAATTAAACCTTATTATTAAGAAATTACAGAGACTGAAAAGTGATTGATTTATTAGTTGTTGTTTAGTTCAGACATTTTGGAAGAAAACTATATACTAATTATGCTCTCAGCCAAGTCAATAACAGAAAGAAATTTTAATTTACGGGATTTATCCTCTAGAATAGGGGTGCCTGTTTTTGTAAATTAATAGAACATGGTCAAGGAAATCTAGTTAGTAATTACTTAGAAATGCAGTGAATTGAATATTTAAATCAAATAAGACACAGATTAATTTTGAGCAAAGGCTACATGGATACATTTGTATCAAGGCCTACATAGATTCATTTTGAGCAAAGAGATCAGATTAACAAACTTTTTGAAGTTCTTTAAAAGTGTTAATGTTTTGGTTGATGGGATAAAGTAGTTGTAGTGTGAGTGGTTATGGAATGATTAGGTACCACAAGTGAATACATGGGGTGTAACGGGATGGAAATTAATAAAAGTCAGGAGAAAAAGATGCATTTAAAAAAGCAAGAAAATAAAAATTATGAATAAAGCAAATTGATCTTTCAATTTAAGCTGTTGTTTTGAGGGTCTGGTAATGGGACATTGAGCTGTATATAACTTTAAACAAGTTCCTGTAACTGAAAGGTTGTTTCACTTACTCTGCAAAATGGGAGCTTTATCATTAAACTCATTATCATTCATAAGATAAGAGAATAGGGAAAAAAGGGAGTATTGGGAAAGGTGCTAGGTGGGAGTCAGGAGAATAGAGCACCATCTTGGACCAACCTGTGTCTTTGAACATGGTGCTTCACCTCTTTCTTCTTTCTCTGGGGACTGTACCTATTATAAGCGTATGTGGCTACAAGCAGTACAGAACCAGATAGACACTGGCCATCATACCTAGCAAGAAAGTCCTCAGATACCCCAAGGATAACGCAGTGGCTCAAAAATGTCATTAGTGTCCCAGGCGCAATCCAGCTGTCTTTAGTTTGTTGGCTCATGGTCTGCCGTCCAGGTGTTATGTCACATTCAAGGCAGACAAACCAGCAACAGGAGAAAGCTATATGTATCCTCTTATCAGGAAGACAGAGACTTCCCCAGAATACATCACCCCCAGCAGAAATCTGTTTAGGGCTCAATGACCAGAACTGGATCACATGGAGACTCAGAGATTAAAGGGAGAGCAGAAAACAGAATTGTCATGATTGACCTTGACCAGATTTGATCCAACACCTGGCCAGATGGGTACATTGTCTGACCTTAAAAATGTCAAGAAAAGGACAGTGGATTTTAAATGGCCAATGAGCAGTGTCAACCACAAGAATCCAGTAGACCCTGGTCTGGAGATTGTAAATGAGAGGTACCTGGAGTTATTCACACTCAACGTTAAGGGCACAGGCCTCCAGACTCCCATTCGACAGACGTCTGATACCAACTGAAGTGAGTTTGCCAAACAGCAAGTCTGAGGGAACAGTCCTCCACTGGACCTCTCTCGCTTCAGAACTGGCCACAAGTTTAGAGGTTGGTAGGACCACCCTCACTTCATGCCAGCTGGCTACAAACTCAGGGTCCCCACGGATTCCCTTGGGTTCAGTAATTCACTAGAATAACTCACAGAACTCAAAAAACGTGCTATAGTTAAAATTACTGTTTTATTACAGTAAAACGACATAAGATAGAACCAACCAAAGGAAGAGACACATAGGGCAAAGTGCAGGAGGGGTCTAAACACAGAGCTGCCACTTATCTTCTCCCCTGGAGTCCTGGATGGCATTCCCTCCTCCCACCTACTGTGTGAGACTTAATAACGTGACTCCACAATTCAGAGTATTGCCAATCAGGAAAAGTGACTTTAGCCTTTGGTGCCTGGAGTTTTTATTGGGGTTCAATCACATACTGCCATATGGCTAACTGTTCATCTCTAACCCCTCCTGGAGATTCTGGATAATACTTTTAGTCTCTAGTTCCTTCAGAGATCAAAATTGTGATTCCTAAGCCCCCATCATATATCACAAGTTGTTAGACTAGCTGGTAACTAAAGCCCCAAGGCAAACAGATACTCCTGTCAGGCAGAGATCAATTCCCAGTAGCCAAGGGTAACGGAAGGACCTCTCCTGGGTTAAAGTTAATCCTTCATTACACAAAGGGAATCGAAATGAAGGTCCGATGCAGCTCTCATATAATTCTGGCATTCAAATGTATCCCCAGTTTATAGTGTTAGATTCCTGTTTAATATAGAACACCCCTCTCCACGGCACTGCTATAATTTTTTTTGACCTTGAACTTTTCCTACCACTCACATCTTCCCCTGTGGTGCGATCAAGCATCTTCCAACACCACCAGCCCGAGGAGTACAAAGCATTCTTAGCACCAGAAAACAACTGTCATTACACCAGGAGTGTTTCTGCATTGAGCCAAGCCTGTGCAAGGTGAAGCTGAATCCTCATTCTTTACCCCACTGTGGCCCCTGGCCACTCCCCAGCATTCAGCAGTTAGTCCTGGATTCTGTGACTCGGCTTCCAAAAACTGGGCACACAGCCTGCTGGAAATGATCCCTCACTAAGTCAGAAAGCTGGACGTTAGCTGTGCTGGCTCTTCTCAATGCCATCCAGTGTTGCTCTGCCTCAGATGCCATCCTGCCGTTGCTGCGGCTGCTCTTGCTATTATGGAAACTTCCACATGAGGAGCTGCCACATGGCTCACCAGATCATCCAGTGGTCACTTTGTTTCCCACATGATCAGCCTGTCTGGTCCATCTACACATTAAAATCTTTGTCAAATCCCGAGTAGGAGGAAGAGAGATCTCTGGTTCTCTACATTATTTTCTTGGGATTCCTACAGGAAAAAAAAAAAAATGCATTTGGTAAAACTGAGACCCAAAGAATTAAATGAGTGGGAGAAAGTCCCAGGGTAGTGAGTGGCCAAGCCAGGAGAGGAATCAAAGTACTATGACTTCTTTGCCTGCTTTCCCTAGGCTGACTGCCAAAAAGAATTGATTCCAGCAGTCTTTGCTGGGTGAAATTTTCTCCTTGCAGAGGCTCATGAAGTGTCAAATCAACATCTAAACGACAATTTTCACTGGCTATGTGTATCAGGACCAAAATCCCTGAGGAAGGAGACCCCTCTCACCATCACTCTGGGTCTGTAAACCTGTCTCTAGATCAGTGACCTAATCTAATCTTTTAAAATGTTAAAAGTGTTAAACTCTTGAACGTTTTTCATCTTATAAAGTTACTGGGTCTAGATCCATCAGTCTGTTACCCATGATGGAATTAGAGAGTTTTAGATGAGTTAAAGGAGATAGCTCTCATTTAACAGCTGAGAAAAGGAAGTGGAGAGAGGCAGCAACCACACCTAATTAGTGAGAGAGTTGGAATGGGAGCCCAGATCTCCTTTCTCTCTGCCCACTGTATTCTAGGGGCATGTTTTAATTCTCTGCTTAGAGAAGGAGAAAGAAAATAGAAATCAAGCTTAGAAGAGACTCACCATCTCACCTACGCCCACCAGCAACCCAATATTCATTCTTTTTTGCTCTAACAAATGCTTAAAGACTCCAGTTAAAGAAGCCTATGGCCACATGACTAAGTTCTGAAAATGAGAAGTAAATAGAATTTGGGTGTCTTTTTCTTTTTCCATTTTTTAAATTTTTTAACATCTTCATTAGAGTATAATTGCTTTACAATGGTGTGGCAGTTTCTGCTTTATAACAAAGTGAATCAGTTATACATATACATATGTCCCCATAACTCTACCCTGTTGCATCTCCCTCCCTCCACCCACCCTATCCCACACCTCTAGGTGGTCACAAAGCACCGAGCTGATCTCCCTGTGCTATGCAGCTGCTTCCCACTAGCTATCTATTTTACGTTTGGTAGTGTATATATATCCATGCCACTCTCTCACTTTGTCCCAGCTTACCCTTCCCCCTCCCGTATCATCAAGTGCATTCTCTAGGAGGTCTGCATCTTTATTCCCATCTTGCACCTAGGTTCTTCTAACGATTTTTTTTTTTTAAGATTCTATATATATGTGTTCGAATACGGCATTTGTTTTTCTCTTTCTGACTTACTTAACTCTGTATGACAGTCTCTAGGTCCATCCACCTCACTACAAATAACTCAGTTTTGTTCCTTTTTATGGCTGAGTAATATTGCATTGTATATATGTGCCACATCTTCTTAATACATTCATGGACACTTAGATTGCTTCCATGTCCTGGCTATTGTAAATAGAGCTGCAATGAATATTTTGGTACTCTTTTTGAATTATGGTTTTCTCAGGGTATATGCCCAGTAGTGGGATTGCTGGGTCGTATGGTAGTTCTATTTTTAGTTTTCTAAGGAAACTCCGTACTGTTCTCCATAGCGGCTGTACCAATTCACATTCCCACCAACAGGGTAAGAGGGTTCCCTTTTCTCCACACCCTCTCCAGCATTTATTGTTTGTAGACTTTTGGATGATCGCCATTCTGACCGGTGTGAGATGATATCTCATTGTAGTTTTAATTTGCATTTCTCTAATGATTAATTATGTTGAGGATTCTTTCATGTGTTTGTTGGCAATCTGTATATCTTCTTTGGAGAAGTGTCTATTTAGGTCTTCTGCCCATTTTTGGATTGGGTTGTTTGTTCTTTTGATATTGAGCTGCATGAGTTCCTTGTATGTTTTGGAGATTAATCCTTTGTCAGTTGCTTCGTTTGCAAATATTTTCTCCCATTCTGAGGGTTATCTTTTCGTCTTGTTTCTGGTTTCCTTTGCTGTGCAAAAGCTTTGAAGTTTCATTAGGTCCCATTTGTTTCTTTTTGTTTTTATTTCCATTTCTCTAGGAGGTGGGTCAAAAAGGCTCTTGCTGTGATGTATGTCATAGAGTGTTCTGCCTATGTTTTCCTCTAAGAGTTGGATGGTGTCTGGCCTTACATTTAGGTCTTTAATCCATTTTGAGTTTATTTTTGTGTATGGTGTTAGGGAGTGTTCTAATTTCATTCTTTTACATGTAGGTGTCCAGTTTTCCCAGCACCACTTATTGAAGAGGCTGTCTTTTCTCCACTGTATATCCTTGCCTCCTTTATCAAAGATAAGGTGACAATATGTGTGTGAGTTTATCTCTGGGCTTTGTATCCTTTTCCATTGATCTATATTTCTGTTTTTGTGCCAGTACTGTACTGTCTTGATTACTGTAGCTTTGTAGTATAGTCTGAAGTCAGGGAGCCTGATTCCTCCAGCTCCGTTTTTCGTTCTCAAGATTGCTTTGGCTATTCGGGGTCTTTTGTGTTTCCATACAAGTTGTGAAATTTTTTGTTCTAGTTCTGTGAAAAATGCCAGTGGTAGTTTGATAGGGATTGCATTGAATCTGTAGATTGCTTTGGGTAGTAGAGTCATTTTCACAATGTTGATTCTTCCAATCCAAGAACATGGCATATCTCTCCATCTATTTGTATCATCTTTAATTCCTTTCGTCAGTGTCTTATAATTTTCTGCATACAAGTCTTTTGTCTCCCTAGGTAGGTTTATTCCTAGATATTTTATTCTTTTTGTTGCAATGATAAATGGGAGTGTTTTCTTAATTTCACTTTCAGATTTTTCATCATTAGTGTATAAGAATGCAAGAGATTTCTGTGCATTAATTTTGTATCCTGCTACTTTACCAAATTCATTAATTAGCTGTAGTAGTTTTCTGGTAGCATCTTTAGGATTCTCTATGTATATTATCATGTCATCTGCAAACAGTGACAGCTTTACTTCTTCTTTTCCAATTTGTATTCCTTTTATTTCTTTTTCTTCTCTGATTGCTGTGGCTAAAACTTCCAAAACTATGTTGAATAATAGTGATAAGAGTGGGCAACCTTGTCTTATTCCTGATCTTAGTGGAAATGGTTTCTGTTTTTCACCATTGAGGACGATGTTGGCTGTGGGTTTGTCATATATGGCCTTTATTATGTTGAGGAATGTTCCCTCTATGCCTACTTTCTGGAGAGTTTTTATCATAAATGGGTGTTGAATTTGTCGAAAGCTTTCCCTGCATCTATTGAGATGATCATATGGTTTTTCTCCTTCAGTTTGTTAATATGGTGTATCACATTGACTGATTTGCATATATTGAAGAATCCTTGCATTCCTGGAATAAACCCCACTTGATCATGGTGTATTGTCCTTTTAATGTGCTCTTGGATTCTGTTTGCTAGTATTTTGTTGAGGATTTTTGCATCTTTGTTCATCAGTGATTTTGGCCTATAGTCTTCTTTCTTTGTGACACCTTTGTCTGGTTTTGGTATCAGGGTGATGGTGGCCTCATAGAATGAGTTTGGGAGTGTTCCTCCCTCTGCTATATTTTGGAAGAGTTTGAGAAGGATAGGTGTGAGCTCTTCTCTAAATGTTTGACAGAATTTGCCTGTGAAGCCATCTGGTCCTGGGCTTTTGTTTGTTGGAAGATTTTTAATCACAGTTTCAATTTCAGTGCTTGTGATTGGTCTGTTCATATTTTCTATTTCTTCCTGATTCAGTATTGACAGGTTGTGCCTTTCTAAGAATCTGTCCATTTCTTCCTGGTTGTCCATTTTATTGGCATAGGTTGATTGTAGTAATCTCTCCTGATCCTTTGTATATCTGCAGTGTCAGTTGTTACTTCTCCTTTTTCATTTCTAATTCTGTTGATTTGAGTCTTCTCCCTTTTTTTTTCTTGATGTGTCTGGCTAATGGTTGATCAATTTTGTTTATCTTCTCAAAGAACCAGCTTTTAGTTTTATTTATCTTTGCTATCATTTCCTTCATTGCTTTTTCATTTATTTGTGATCTGATCTTTATGATTTCTTTCCTTCTGCTAACTTTGGGGTTTTTTTTTTTGTTCTTCTTTCTCTAATTTAGGTGTAAGGTTAGGTTGTTTATTTGACATGTCTCTTGTTTCTTAAGGTAGGCTTGTGTAACTATAAATCCCTGTTAGAACTGCTTTTGCTGCATCCCATAGGTTTTGGGTCTTTGTGTTTTCATTGTCATTTGTTTCTAGGTATTTTTTTATTTCCTCTTTGATTTCTGCAGTGATCTCTTGGTTATTAAGTAGTGTGTTGTTTAGCCTTCATGTGTTTGTATTTCTTACAGATTTTTTCCTGTAATTGATATCTAATCTCATAGCGTTGTGGTCAGAAAAGATACTTGATATCATTTCAATTTTCTTAAATTTACCAAGGCTTGACTTGTGACCCAAGGTATGATCTATCCTGGAGAATGTTCCATGAGCACTTGAGAAGAATGTGTATTCTGTGGTTTTTTGGATGGAATGGCCTATAAGTATCAATTAAGTCCATCTTGTTTAATGTATCATTTTAAGCTTGTGTTCCCTTATTTATTTTCATTTTGGATGATCTGTCCATTGGTGAAAGTGGGGGTGTTAAAGTCCCCTACTATGATTGTGTTACTGTCGATTTCTCCTTTTATGGCTGTTAGTATTTGCCTTATGTATTGTGGTGCTCCTCTGTTGGGTGCATAAATATTTACAATTGTTATATCTTCTTCTTGGATTGAACCCTTGATCATTATGTAGTGTCCTTCTTTGTCTCTTGTGATAGTCTTTGTTTTACAGTGTATTATGTCTGATATGAGAATTGCTAGTCCAGCTTTCCTTTGATTTCCAGTTGCATGGAATATCTTTTTCCATCCCCTCACTTTCAGTCTGTATGTGTCTCTAGGTCTGAAGTGGGTCTCTTGAGACAGCATATATATGGGTCTTGTTTTTGTATCCATTCAGCCAGTCTGTGTCTTTTGGTTGGAGCATTTAATCCATTTACATTTATGGTAATTATCGATATGTATGTTCCTATTACCGTTTTCTTAATTGTTTTGGGTTTGTTATTGTAGGTCTTTTCCTTCTCCTGTGTTTCCTGCCTAGAGAAGTTCCTTTAGCATTTGTTGTAAAGCTGGTTTGGTGGTGCTGAATTCTCTTAGTTTTTGCTTGTCTGTAAAGCTTTTAATTTGTCCATCAAATCTGAATGAGATCCTTGCTGGGTAATCTTGGTTGTAGGTTTTTCTCTTTCATCACTTTAAATATGTCCTGCCACTGTCTTCTGGATTGCAGGGTTTCTGCTGAAAGATCAGCTGTTAACCTTATGGGGATTCCCTTTTGTGTTACTTTTTGTTTTTCCCTTGCTGCTTAATATTTGTTCATTGTATTTAATTTTTGATAGCTTGAATAATATGTGTCTTGGCATGTTTCTCCTTGGATTTATCCTGTATGGGACTCTATGTGCTTCCTGGACTTGATTAACTATTTCTTTTCCCATATTAGGGAAGTTTTCAACTATAATCTCTGCAAATATTTTCCCAGTCCCTTTCTTTTTCTCTTATGGGACCCCTATAATTCACATGTTGGTGCGTTTAATGTTGTCCCTGAGGTCTCTGAGACTGTCCTCAATTCTTTTCATTCTTTTTTCTTTATTCTGCTCTGCAGTAGTTATTTCCATTATTTTATCTTAGGTCACTTATCCATTCTTCTGCCTCAGTTATTCTGCTATTGATTCCTTCTAGAGAATTTTAAATTTCATTTATTGTGTTGTTCATCTCTGTTTGTTTGCTCTTTACTTCTTCTAGGTCCTTGTTAAACGTTTCTTGTATTTTCTCCATTCTATTTCCAAAATTTGGGTCATCTTTACTATCATTATTCTGAATTCTTTTTCAGGTAGACTGCCTACTTCCTCTTCATTTGTTAGGTCTGGTGAGTTTTTACCTTACTCCTTCATCTGCCGTGTGTTTCTCTGGCTTCTCATTTTGCTTAACTTACTGTGTTTGGGGTCTCCTTTTGTAGGCTGCATGTTCATAGTTTCCGTTGTTTTTGGTGTCTGTCCCCAGTGGCTAAGGTTGATTCAGTGGGTTGTATAGGCTTCCTGGTGGAGGGGACTAGTGCCTGTGTTCTGGTGGATGAGGATGGATCTTGTCTTTCTGGTGGGCAGGTCCACGTCTGGTGGTGCATTTTGGGGTGTCTGTGGCCTTATTATGATTTTAGACAGCCTCTGTGCTAATGGATGGTGTTGTTTTCCTGTCTTGCTAGTTGTTTGGCATAGGGTGTCCAGCACTGTAGCTTGCTGGTCGTTGAGTGAAGCTGGGTGTTGGTGTTGAGATGGAGATCTCTGGGTGATTTTCACCGTTTGATATTACATGGAGCTGGGAGGTCTCTTGTGGACCAGTGTCCTGAACTTGGCTCCCCCACCTCAGTGGCACAGCCATGATGCCTAGCTGGAGCACCAAGAGCCTGTCAGCCACATGGCTCAGAATAAAAGGGAGGAAAAAAAAGAAAGAAAGAAGATGAAATAAAGTTAGTAAAATAAAAAAGTAATTATTCAGGAAAAAAAATTTTTTTAGTAATAAAAAAATAAACCAGACAGACACAGCCCTAGGACAAATGGTAAAAGTAAAGCTATACAGACAAAATCACACACAGAAGCATACACATACACCCTCATAAAAACAGAAAAAGGAGACAAAATATATATTGTTGCTCCCAACGTCCCCCTCCTCAATTTGGGATGATTCCTTTTCTATTCAGTGATTCCACAGATGTAGGGTACATCAAGTTGACTGTGGAGATTTAATCCACTGCCCCTGAGGCTGCTGGGAGAAATTTCCCTTTCTCTTCTTTGTTCGCACAGCTCCCATGGTTCAGCTTTGGATTTGGACCCGCCTCTGTGTGTAGGTCAGCTGAGGGCGTCTGTTCTTCGCTCAGACAGGACGGGGTTAAAGGAGCAGCTGATTCGGGGGCTCTCACTCACTCAGGCCGGGGGGAGGGAGGGGTATGGAGTGCTGGGCGAGCCTGCGGCAGCAGAGGCCGGCAGGACATTGCACCAGCCTGAGGCGCGCCATGCGTTCTCCCGGGGAAGTTGTCCCTGGATCCCGGGACCCTGGAAGTGGCGGGCTGCACTGGCTCCCCGGAAGGGAGGTGTGGATAGTGACCTGTGCTCGCACACAGGCTTCTTGGTGGTGGCAGCAGCAGCCTTAGCGTCTCATGCCCATCTCTGGGGTCCACGCTGATCGCCGCGGCTCGTGCCTGTCTCTGGAGCTCCTTTAGGCGGCGCTCTTAATCCCCTCTCCTCGCGCAGCAGGAAACAAAGAGGCAAGAAAAAGTCTCTTGCCTCTTCGGGAGCTCCAGACTTTTTCCCGGACTCCCTCCCAGGTAGCCGTGGCGCACTAGCCCCCTTCAGGCTGTGTTCACGCAGCCAACCCCAGTCCTCTCCCTGCGCTCCGACCGAAGCCCAAGCCTCAGCTCCCAGCCCCCGCCCGCCCCGGCGGGTGAGCAGACAAGCCTCTCGGGTTGGTGAGTGCTGGTCGGCACCGATCCTCTGTGTGGGAATCTCTCCGCTTTGCCCTCTGCACCCCTGTGGCTGCGCTCTCCTCCGCGGCTCTGAAGCTTTCCCCTCCGCCACCCGCAGTCTCCGCCCGCGAAGGGGCTTCCTAGTGTGTGGAAACCTTTCCTCCTTCACAGCTCCCTCCCACTGGTGCAGGTCCCTTCCCTATCCTTTTGTCTCTGTTTTTTTCTTTTTTCTTTTGCCCTACTCAGGTACGTGGGGAGTTTCTTGCCTTTCAGGAGGTCTGAGGTCTTCTGTCGGCGTTCTGTAGGAATTTTTCCACATGTAGATGTATTTCTGATGTATTTGTGGGGAGGAAGATGATCTCCGCGTCTTACTTTTCCGCCATCTTGAAGCTCCTCCCTGGATGTCTTTTTAAAAGATGTGGAGTGGGCCCTTTCCTCCTTCCTGCTGCCCGTAATGCAGATGTATGATTGGAGCTGTAGCAGGCATCAGGACCATGGAAATGGAAGCATCAAGACAAGACGAATTGCAGTCTGACACTGAGAAGATGCCACGCCAACCCTGGATTGCCGTGTGTGTGTGTGTGTGTGTGTGTGTGTGTGTGTGTGTGTGTGGTTTGTGAGAGAAAGTGAGAGGAGGAGAGAGAGAAATTTTCCTCTTAAATCTGAAATTAATTTACTCTTATTTGGGTCTTCTGTTACATGCAGCCAAACCTATCCAACTAAATTTCTAGGATTAAGGTAAATCTAAAAGAACTTAACTTGAGTGGGCTTTTTTATTATTATCATTATTATGTGTCTTTTGTTTCCTAACTAACATTTAATATCTCCTATTTAGAAATATATTTTGTGTTATTCATCATCTACAACCCATGTTCACACTTAATAACATATGATTTTGTATTAATATTTGTTTCCTGATGGTAAAAATCCCCCAGTAGTTGTACTCTCCTTGATTCCAAGATCCAACTGCTTCTTAGAATTATTTATAGTTTTTAACTCAATAGTAAAACATAAGCTTCTCAGTAAATACCTAGAGTTGTATTAAATGAATCATTAATGTTTATTATCAATGTAAGTTATTTATAGTAGTCAAAACCACGTGTGTATGTGTGTGTGCCACCATGAAGTTGTGAGGCAGGTTGTTAGTATACCTGTTTTACAAAGAAGGAAACAGAATCAGGGAAGTTCATAATCTGCAAATAACCTTCCTAGGACGCTCATCTTGGAAGAGAGAGAGCTAGAACCAAACCCTGGCCTTGATAATATGCATAGATTTTCCATCGCACCCTGCTGCCTTAAATGCACAAATAACTTTTTATGTGTATTCGGATAGGGTCCCTGCTAACAATTAAAATCATTAATGTGATCACTCCTTCATATTAGCAAATAATTATCCCTTACCCTTACTGCGTTTCACTCTCCGCTTCATCCCTAGAAATGGTGGCAGGGTGATTTAGCCAAACACAGCATGCATGCTTCCCCCACCCCTAGTGTGGAGTTGTCACTGGAAAGTGGTGACCAGCTTTTCTCCTTGTCTGTGATGCCATTCATTTCTCACATGTAAGTGGTTTGGGGTCCAAATGGTTTCCTGAAACTCACAGTAGACATAAGTGCCAATCAGTGAGTATTTTATATAGTCAGAGAATATGAATCTGCATGATTTGAAAACCTTACAGAAATGTGCTCCTTCTCCCAACTTAATTTAGCCTCAAATATTATTAGCATTAAAAGCTCATAATTTTATTTTTTTCTTTTAGTGTTTGTTTGTATTATTTCAGAACAGCAGTGGTTCCAAAGGAGAAATACCTCAAAAATAATCTTCTGTACTCTTAATCTTTGAGCTGATGAATAGCTGTACCAGACCTACCTTGCAGCTGGATATATTCTCAATATTTTTTAAGGTTTTGGGTCTAAATTTTCAACTCTAGTCTTTAGTTGTCTATAGTAATATTTTCTTCTTTGTTGTAAACCTACATATCTTACCATCTACTCAAAGTTAATCATAACAGGTGGTTCTAACCTCAAAAGTAAACATCCTTCCCATCTCTTTGCATTACTATCCACGGAGGAAGTGGGAGAAAGCAGATGGAATAGGCAAGTTAATCTCAGATAATGCAGTAATTTTGTGCAGCACATTCATTTTCCAAAGAAAAATTATTATCTGCATTTGTTATCCTTTAGATAAAAGTCCGAGTACTGGGAGGGAGGGGAGAGTCATGGAGTTTAAAGCTTACATACTGACTTTTGTGATCTAAAATGCAGTATATCTCTGGAAACTTACTTTTCTTTCAAGAATAGACTGTGGCAGTACGACTAAGAACAGAAAACAAACTCCATGTATTCTTCTACAGTAATAGAGAAGGTAATCCAAACCCAGAGAGCCAAGTCAATTCTACAGTATCAGCATGGAAGGGTAGAAATTGCATGATGATCTCCCAAATTTTGAAAAGCTCCCAAATTTTGAAAAGCGACTTTTCATTATCCTGAAGTCTTTGGGTGTAGAGTGAGAAGGCGTGATACCACTGAATTTCCTGTGCCGCAGAAAGGATAGCTACCTCTAGGGGTTGTCTGACTCTCCACCAGAGCCCAGGCAGTGTGGGAACATGGTGCTTGCAGTGAGCCCAGATGGCCTGTTGTAGCAAACAACTGCGACATCTCAATGACCTACCCCTCGAAACTTTCTCACTTCTGTTCTAGTCCAGTGAGGGTTGGCGTGGGGGTCAGGTCTACAGTTGTTCAGGAACTCAGGTATCTTTGCTCTAGTGACCCTACCATCGCCTGGGGCCCACAGAGCTCTACTAGCTCTTCTGCACTCAAGAAAAGATGGAGAACATGGAAGACTGCTCAGGGACTTTTGTAGGCTAGACACACATGTAGCTTATTTGGTTCCATCCACCTGCCCACTTGCCAGACGTTAGTCAGAAAGCACACCTAACTATAAGGAAGGCTGGAAAATGTGCTCTACCTGGGAGCCGAGGAGGGAAAAAAGAAGAGTTTTGGTGAACAGCCAGCCAGAATAATTATGAACGGGAAAGGTGGCAGGATACAGAAAAAGGTGAAGGTAGGTAAGCAAAAGTAGACTGTTTGATTGAGATGGGAGGAGCTGAGATAGAAGGCATTGGTGGAGATGTTGCCTTTGAATAAGGAGGAGAAAAGCACATTCTCTCGGACTAAAGAGAAGGCAATGCAAGTATGAATAGGCACTTTATGGAGGACTCCACAACCACAACATTTCATTCTAATCTCCAGGGGAACTCATGAGACAGACAGCAGATCCAAAAGCAAGATCACCACAGAGAGTTGTGTAGTTTGTGTGTTGCACAAAAGTGTCCTGCCGAGAAAGCAGGAAGGGATGAATATCAGCTATGGGTCGGATTTCTACACTGTGTGCCCTGGGGGTGTCTGCATCCTCCTGGAAGAGGGGTGCACTTTCCTTGGCACAAACTCATCTTGTGCCTGAGGGGCTGCAGATCACCCGGATGAGGTGACTTTTTCTAATTCAACTATCCAGAGAAGGTACCTTTTCCTAAATTCACACAATATGGGTTAACAGTGGCCCCACTGAAAATTAAGGGTGACTTGGACAGACTAAAGCAGATATATGAGAAGTGTGCCTCCCCTCTGTGGGGGTCTGGGAACATTCTGGAAGGGACACTGGAAAAGGGTCCTCAAGTTCCCAGATCTGGGTCCTTACATTATAGCTTTGCTATTTTATTTGAGTTACTCCCTTTTCCAGTATTTTAGACAGACTGTGGAACATTTCTCTCATGTCCTAGGGTTTTATGAAGACATTGTAAGGAGGCTGTTCTTCTTAGAACCTTACCTTCATTGCTAGTTACTGCTAGGGGCTTGCAGTGACATGGATTTTGCTGGTAGTGGAAAATTTTTTGTGCTGGGAGTGAATATAAGTAGATCAAACTTTGCCCCTAACTAACTAGCTGTCCTTGAGAGTCGTTGTGCATCTTGGACCCCACCTTGCCTCAGCTGTAAAGTGGTCTCATTTTATTAGTTCTGGTGATTCCTTGAGAACATGATTACCAACGTCCCCTTCAGTTCTGATATTTCTAGATTCTAGGGCATTTAACAAGCACAGCAGTTTAGACAAAGATATCTTCATGTAAAAATTTAGGAAACCCAGGAATGTACAACCTTGCATTTATAAGTTTTAACGAAAATAAACAAAACTAATTATTTAGAATTCAAAAAATAAAATACCTTTGTAAAACTTTCGTAAACTACTTAGCACAATTATAAAGCAGATAAATAAATTTACAACATGAAATTTACTGTGTAAATATATATATTCTTTCCTCAGTGGGGCCAACATTACAGAGTAAATAGTCCAGCTGTAATAAAAAAAAAAAAATTCTTCAAAACTCTTAGTGGAGTTTGGAATGTGTTTCTAGGCCCCTTCATTCTGGTGTGAGTATGGCCTTCTACAAGGACAGTGGTGAGCCCTTACTGAAATCTTCCCTTTGGATAAACCATTTGGAATGACAGAGAATATTAAAACGGCACAGGTTTCCAGGCAAGATAGTTTATTTATGTTTTTAGTCGTACTGTGTATCACATTTTGCTGTCTGTAAATATGTGCTTCACGTCCTTGAATTTCTCCGCTGGTCACCTTTATCTCTCATTTCTTATTCCTTAATAACAGTCCTAATCAAGCCTTTAGTACTTGAATGTGTTGTTAAATATCTTTAAGGGGGTTACTGTTTTATCCCTGATTATGTGACCAAAACATATCATCAAATATTTATTGTACCATCATTATTAAGATATTTAATCCCTATACAAAGAATTTTAAAGCTACCCTAGTAGATATTTTAAAGGTTTCAAGGCTAACCAAATCCAAAACAAAAAGATCGTAGCATGAAAGCTATTCGTATCAGAAAAGCAAATGAGGGCGGGATTTGCATTTTGAATCAGAATGGTGGTGGGCTGAAGCATGGGTGGTTAATAATGATGTCTAACTGACATAACCAAATGCACTGTGATGAAATGAAATACAGGTAAAAAATGTTCTAGTTAGAAGCAAAAGAAAAGATCAAATAGTAAGAAACCTTTCTTTCCGCACTAGGAAAATGAGACCCAGAGAGTGTAAATGACCTTCTGAAGAGAGCACAGCTGTTTAGTGGCAGAACCTGGACTTAGGGGACCCTTGACTACTGGTCAGGCTTGCCTCCTTCCTTCCTTCCTCCCTCCCTTCCTCCCTCCCTCCGCCCCTTCCTCCCTTCATTTTCTTTTTTCTTTTTTTGGCCACATCTGGTCTTCATTGCAGCGCACAAGCTTCTCTCTAGTTGTGGCATGTGGGTTTTCTCTAATTGTGGCGCTCGGGCTCCAGAGCACGTGGGCTCTGTAGTTTCTGGCACACGGGCTCTCTTGTTGAGACGCACGGGCTCAGTAGTTTTGGCGCGCAGGCCCAGCTGCCCCACGGGCCCAGTTGCCCCATGGCATGTGGGATCTTAGTTCCCCGACCAGGGGTCGAACCCACATCACCTGTATTGGAAGGCGGATTCTTTACCACTGGACCACCAGGAAGGTCCCCTCAGGCCTTCTTTCTATTTTATGTACCTCCAAGAAAATATGCAGAATCCTAGGGCTTCAATCCACTCCCTGCTGCACCTGACAGTGGAACCTGGGAACAGTCAAGGAACCCTTCTGGGCCTTCCATCCTCATCTGTAAAATGATAAGGCTGGACCTTATCGTTAGATAAGGTCTTCTTTAGCCCACAATTGCTCTGCTTTCCTGCCGTGGTTCATTTTTGTTGGTAATACAAACCAAATCTTTTTCTCTGGCACAATTTAAACTTACAATTTCAGAGCTATAACTATGGATACGAGGCTCTTAAACATGAGGGCATTTTTTTTCTAAACACTTAAGCTGATGCAATTTTCAGAAATTCAGAAAACAAATTTTGCAATCAGTTTTCCCAGTGATTGAAAAGAAGGTAAAAGGACAGATAGGAGAGGCATAGTTACATGGTACATTTAGTCAACAACTGTGCAGATAAAATGTCGAGAAGTAAAGGCCTCTATCAGGCATTTTAACTGTACCCTGACTCACCATATTACGGATTTTCCTCCGTGAGATCTATGTCTGTTAGGAGCATGACCTCTGGTCACTGGCCTAGATTCTAATACTGGCCCTTCTCCCTGCAAGTGATGTGACCTTGAGGAAGTGATGTCTCTAAACCTCAGTTTTCTCATGTGTGAAATGGGAATAAGAGTAGTACTTACTTCATAGAGGTTAAGGGAATAAATGGCAATAATATATATAACATTTGGCATGCCTAACACATGGTAAACACTTAAGTATTCTTTCTGAATAGTTAGTTCCTATGCTGTACAAATCGTTAAATAATTTGAACATTGCCTCCTGTCTATAATGAGGAGTGATTGGGAAGAGAGATAACATTACCAAGCAGAGAAGTACCTGGCCTGGTGCCAGCTCACTGAGGGAGTGCTTGGTAGGTAGTGGCTGCTTGAACTGATGGTTCAATGGCCGGATAACAGACCAAGGCAACACTAAGGATTGTTTCGAAATCAGTACTCTTTTAGGAACCAATATTATTTAGATAATCTGCCTATTGTCTTCCTCCTTAATATATATACTCTTAGTTTTCTTCTTTTCCCTCACCTTTGATTACAGGGCTGGTATGAAGAAAAATGAGTGTATGAAATGAGGATGTATAATATTTTATAAATTTAGATTTCACCCTTGATTTTCATTGCTACTCCATAAAACTCATGGCAAATCTTCTATAAGAAATTTTTTATTTATTTGCCCGAAGATTACTTTAAACCTATCCTTCATTTTCCCTTACCAAAGTATAAAGCTATGCTGCTAGTAAAATTATCTTTTGAGTTACTTGCAAGCTACTCAGTACCTTTAACCAACTGAGCTAATTTCTTGTGTTCTTTCATAGTATTTCTTTACGTCTTACCATTTGGTCACCATAAAAATGATTATGCAATTATCATATAACTTTTTAAATTAATCACGTACAGGATAAAAAGCAATGAAACACAAAGTAACAACCATAGGCCTCCCTTCTGAGTTTTCTACCATAAAATAGATGACACAGAAATGACATCATGTGTTGAGTGATATACAAATACAAGTTTGTATGATAGACTTATATTGCAACTAACTGAACTATGCCAAGACAGTGCATAAAAGACTTCTAATGTGTGTATGGTTCAGTTTTTAAAGTTACAGTTCCCATCTGATATCTGGGAAATCTCAGGGGAGCATAAGCAGGTGGAGAAGGCATGGGAACAGACAGCTCTTAGATGTATTGCTCTGGGATGTTGTGTCATGGTACCAGGCTCTCGGAATTTTGCACACATTATCTTACGTAAATCTCACCACAGTATCATGAAGTGAGGGTTCTTATCTCTCCAAGCACAGAAGTCACTCTCCCCTGAGTCTCACAAGCAGTAATAAGCTTAGAAAGAACGGCAAATTCCCTGTTGCTTCCACTCTACCATGTTTCTAGGATAAAGTAAAATTCAGTCTTTTATGGGCATTTTCTTCATACCAGTGTATAGCTCAACTCCTTGTCACTGAATTACCACATCTGGAGCTATTTCATCTTTTTGCTTACATTTTACTTTCATACACTGTTATTAAAAAAAAAGCTGCCTTCCAGGGAGAAACACAGGCTTTTATTCAGACATAAAAATAGGCTAATAGCAATGACAGGATGACTGTGAAAGGGGAAAAAAGCACACGATACTGCCAGATCTATATTAGGAGTTACAGTGTTCATCAGCAAAGAACTTGAGCATGTCATATTGTGAAGTAACATAGGATAGAAGATACAATGTGGTGGATGCTATGCCTGATTCCATTTATGATATGGTGTGTTGATATGTCCTGTTTCCTTGGGGAATGCACTGAGGATGATAGGAGAGAGGAATCTCCTAAAGTGTATTGAATAATCATCTGAGTCTGAATGGATTTTGATGATACCACCATGCGCAATGACTCCACGAGGATAATGAAGTACCAGGCTCTTTGAATGCACATTGTACCATTCTCCAGCTATTGACATCGCTCAGATATGAATTATTCCAACAGGATGGAATCTCCAAGGACTATTCTGTGGATCCCAGGGGCAATGTAGAAGGGACAAAGGCCAAATGACACTTATTTGTGAATTGCTGTTTTTATAAGTATAACACAATAAAGCTTCACATTTTCATTGGTAATCAGAAGGACAAGTCCTGAAAAGAAAAATCTCACCATATGGAAGGAATCAGGAACATTGTCAAGAATATATTTAAAACCATAATTATGGAGGATTCATCTACTCAGAGGTTAGATAAAAACAATACTGATTTAATCATGATGCTTAAAATTTAGTACAGAGGAGGCAATGGAATAGAAGAGACCAAACACTCTTGTAAGAACTGAACAAAGCACTGAACATTTTTGTAATGTGAAAAAGCTCTATTTATCTATCTATTTATAATGCACATAGTGGGAATGTATAATTTTTTGGAAACAACTATTGTCAAGCGTCAAGCTGAAGTAGTAAAAATGTAATTATTGAAGGATACAGTGGGGAGATTAAAGTAACATAAGGAGATCTTTTTAGAGCCTTCCACACATTCTACTCTTTTTAAAACTTTTAATAAAAATGGTTTTATTTTGATCAAAATATTTAGACTCAAGAAGCTGACTGCTTTATTAAAGTCTGGAGCTAGGACAATGAGGGAATATTCACCAAAGCATTGCAGAAACAGACGTGGTGAGTAGACTATTTGTCCTTCCTCTTTGCTAGTCAGTGGTGCCCTTGGCTGGGAAATTTTCCTTCATTGCAACTTCAGTAAAGTATGAATATTCTAGATATGCTTCTCTCTTCAGGGTGCCATTTAGGAATAATTGTTCTCTTGTGGAAAAACAGATTTACCCCTTAGTATGTAGAAGGTTCCTATAGGTAATCTTGTACCTGTTTGGCTTTTTTAAATTAATTAATTAATTAATTTTTGGCTGCATTGGGTCCTTGTTGCTGCGAGCGGGGGCTACTCTTCACTGCGGTGCGCAGGCTTCTCATTGCGATGGCTCTTCTCTTATTGTGGAGCACAGGCTTTAGGAGCGCAGGCTTCAGTAGTTGTGGCCCGCAGGCTCAGTAGTTGTGGCTCACAGACTCTAGAGCACAGGCTCAGTAGTTGTGGCGCATGGGCTTGGTTGCTCCGCGGCATGTGGGATCTTCTCGGACCAGGGCCCGAACCTGTGTCCCCTGCATTGGCAGGCGGATTCTTAACCACTGAGCCACCAGGGAAGTCCCTTGTGCCTGTTTTATAGTTGTTGCTTAGGGAGGTGAAAAGGCTTGGAGAAATAAGGAAATGTGCCCTGGGGTCAGGCCAGAGCCCATCTGTAATTCCAGAGTCCATTGTATAAAATAAGCCGTTTGGCTACACATCGTAGATTGCTCTACATTGTAGAATAATAATATGTACCTACTGCCAGAATTACTGACGATATAGGCTAGTTATCTATATAACACACACGATTCTTTTTTTAAAATACTGTTCATATACCACAAAGTAAATCATAAAGTGAATTTAAAGATGGATTATGTGATCAACTACATTTTCATCTAAACACTTTATTTGTATAGTAACCTCGGTTGCCAAGAATTTCACCTTTCCTAATAAAAAGTTATGGATATTTTTTACCTTCTCAACTAAAACCATATTATCTTAATGCACAGTAGTAAAATTCTTGGCTGCAGAATGGAAGTTACTCTACAGGATGGAAAGTTTATGTTTGTTATACATTATTTAATATCTAAATTGTTTGGCTCTAAAAGTTTCAGTAGAACAGAGAAACACTTTATCTTGGATTTTAAGAACAAACCAATATTTGGCAGGACACAGGGCAGCCCCAGTTTCTTTTTAGAGGACAGAATAGAAGAGCTGAGAACCCTGTGTTCTAGCCCTTGCTCCGACTCTGATAATGAAGGTGATCATGGACCACACTCCATCCCACAGCCCACAGATGCCTGCTATTTTTCCCTGGTGGCTGGTGTAAGAGACAAAAGGCATGTGTTAGTTTCTTTAACTCACCCCAAGCAAATGATCATTATGTACTTTTCTGTTCCACATAAACAGACATCACTGGCTTGACTGGAAACCAAGAAGAGTGTGTATTGAAATTTCATCCTTGGAAAGGAAGAATCAAACCTATTTGCTGGCATCACTTTCACAGTAGTTTTATATTCAGTCTAAATCTTTTGCAAGCTATGAGTTGCACCTACATTCAATTACTTTGCCATTTAAGAACAGGGGGCAAGGAAATACCCACAGTTCATTCAGTCACTTTTCTTTTTTAATGTTTATTGTTTCTTGCTTCTGAATGTAAACATTTTTTTCTGGCCCAGTGGACTTACCAAGTCATTTATGAATCCAAGCGGGGTCAAGAGGAGTAACGCTGAGTACTGGTTAAAGTCACAATGCTCACTGATTTTTTTTTTTTTTTTTTTTTTTTTTTTACATTTCTAATGTCTTATTTCTGAAAGAAAATGGAGACAACGTGTAGTCTACTGTGAAAGAGACAAGTTTTAGGTTATCAGAAAAAAACTGCCTTCAAAGCTCACTTTGAAAATACATGACTTAGATAAAATAACATAGAAAATGAAAAGAAAAATCGAGGTTCACACCGGATTCACAGAACTTTGAAGCTGATTGTGATTTTTGAAATAATGTAATCCAGTCTACTATTTGAACAACATGAGGTTTAGTGAAGTTATGGGGTTTGCTAATTGGGCCATAAAACTAGTTAATAGCATTGCTGGGACTAGAACGCACATTTGTAGTGGCTGAACAAAGCGTGCTTGCATGTGGTTAGAATAGGAGCTAGATGAGCTTATGAAATAAGGAAGGGTGGGCGTTTCTGTGCTGAATTTCTGAGTGACCCATAAGTCCTTTCCCAAACAGTGCCAGTGGCTATGCCCTCTTGGAGCGGGAGGGCAATTGAGTTTAAATACAACTAAAATTGTTCTCTATTGGCTACATGCTCTTCAACAGCAATTTTTTAATATTAGACTATGGACCACCGTCTGAATCACCTGGGATATTTCTCAAAGATGGAGATTCCAGGACCTCATGTAGTCTTACTGAATCAGAATCTCAGGGAAATGACCCAGAGAATCTACATTTAAATAAACTTTCTGGTGATGTATATGGACACAGGTTTGAGAAAGCACTTGTGAAGAAGCTGAATTAAAGGGGAATGATGTTCCCCTCCCTGAATGGGATCTGAATATATACATATACAGAAGAGAGTGTGGCTATATTAAATTGATACTTGGACAGTGGCTTTGGTGATTAGGAAGCTTTCTTTTAGAACTTAAAAAAATAAGAAATAGAATTAATCTGTAAGAATGTAGTTAATAATACCTGATATTTTTCACATAGTGTTCAGTGAGTATAATCTTTTTTTAAAAATTTTATTTATTTAATTAATTTATTTTTGTTTGTGTTGGGTCTTCATTACTGTGCGCAGGCTTTCTCTAGTTTTGGCGAGCAGGGGCTACTCTTCGCTGCAGTGCATGGGCTTCTCATTGCGGTGGTTTCTCTTGTTGCGGAGCACAGGCTCTAGGTGCGCCGGCTTCAGTAGTTGTGGCTCATGGGCTTTAGAGCACAGGCTCAGTAGTTGTGGCACACGGGCTTAGTTGCTCCGCAGCATATGCAATCTTCCCGGACCAGGTCTCGAACCCATGTCGCCTGCACTGACAGGCCGACTTCTAACCGTTGCGCCACCAGGAGAGCCCTCAATGTAATTCTTTGATTTAAATATAGGAGTTGTCTTTTATTATGCGTGGAATTTTTATTTAGTTTTGATACTAGTTTTGATAATCCAAGGCCATCTTGAGGATGTATTAAGCATTCTGCATCATTTGAACACAAAGGGATTGTTCTCGAAGTTTTGTATTTGAAATAAAGTAAAATGATAGTGACAACAATGAGTAAATTGACTTTTGAAAAAAATCTGCTGTCACTATGCATGTTTTTCTATAGTGTTTTCAATAATGCCATCAGTGTTTTTAAAGTTTCATGCATTTATACCTTATTTGCTTCCATGATATTGTAGTGGATAATAATAAGTAGTTTTTAATATAATGAAGTTATAATATAATTACATTAACTAAAGAGATATTTGGATACTCTGAGTGGTTTATTTAGCTTTGTGCTTCTTAGCAGTTAAGTCAAAAAAGGAATGCAAAAAAAAATTACATCCTAGCATTCAAAACCATGTTCTTTAGATTTTCCTTTAGTTCTTTAATTATTTAGAGAGCTTTTAATAGTGTTCTGAAAGCAAGAGTTCTGTCTTGTAGTGAGCCTGGGAAATGGGGCTGTTAAATCCCCTTCTTGGAGGCTCAGTATACATTAGCAAGTTGAAGTCTTGAGAGCATCCTACAGTTGAAAAGAAACCTGTTCAATTTTTGAGTCTTGATTCAATTGTTAAACAAATTTAGTTTCACAGATAGAGACTTTCACTATTCACACATAATAACATCCTCCACAATAATTTTCTTTTAAAACTATTTTGGAACCTGTTCAGTTACATAATTCTCATTCTGGTGAAGGGAAGCATTCTATTCCTTCAAGACACAGTAAAAAGAAATTCACCATGGAGGGAAAGGAGATTTTTACAGGGGCATTAAAAAATGCAGCAGATAGGAACTTCAACAGAAAACACAGAAGGATTCTTTGTATAATCATGTCTTCTTTCGGCTCTCAATGAATGTCTCTGCATGAACACGAATGTATATTTCGGTATCAGTGGTTCTGTAGTGGAGGAATCTCACGTTGTTTAGATGTGCACCTTCCCAAACATGTAGCCTGACACAAGACTGGAGCTCAGACCACCTAGGAACAGGATTCCTTAACTCTCTTTATTAAATATCACTTCTGATAGCCTGGCATTTGATAGGCTTGGAGAGAGCAAAGAAAAGAGTATACTCTATGAGTCCTCTGTGTTTCTCATGGAAGGGCAAGAAGAAAACAAAAAGTTTTACAATTTGTATGGAAACACAGAAGACCTCGAATAGCCAAAGCAATCTTGAGGGAAAAAAACTGACGTGGAGGAATCAGGCTCCTGGACTTCAGACTACACTACACAGCTACAGTAATCAAAACAGTATGGTACTGGCACAAAAACAGAAATATGGATCAGTGGAATAGGATAGGAAGCCCAGAGATAAACCCATGCACCTTTGGTCACCTAATCTATGACAAAGGAGGCAAGAATATACAATGGAGAAAAGACAGTCTCTTCAGTAACTGGTGCTGGGAAAAGTAGACAGGTACATGTAAAAGAATGAAATTAGAACACTCCCTAACACCATACACAAAAATAAACTCAAAATGGATTAAAGACCTGAATGTAAGGCTGGACATTATAAAACTCTTAGAGGAAAACATAGGCAGAACACTCTTTGACATAAATCACAAGAAGCTCTTTTTTGACCCACCTCCTAAAGTAATGGAAATAAAACCAAAAATAAACAAATGGGACCTAATGAAACTTCAAGGCTTTTGCACAGCAAAGGAAACCATAAACAAGACAAAAAGACAACCCTTAGAATGGGAGAAGATATTTGCAAATGAAGCAACTGACAAAGGATTAATCTCCAAAATATACAAACAGCTCATGCAGCTCAATATCAAAAAAACAAACAACCCAATCAAAAAATGGGTGGAAGACCTAAATAGACATTTCTCCAAAGAAGACATATAGTTGGCCAAGAGGCACATGAACAGATGCTCAACATCACTAATTATTAGAGGAATGCAAATCAAAATTAAAGGGAGGTATCACCTCACACCGGTCAGAATGGTCATCATCAAAAAATCTACAAACAGTAAATGCTGGAGAGGGTGTGGAGAAAAGGAAACCCTCTCACATTGTTGGTGGGAATGTAAATTGATACAGCCACTGTGGAGAACAGTATGGAGCTTCCTTAAATAACTAAAAACAAAACTACTACCATATGACCCAGCAATCCCACTCCTGGGCATATACCCGGAGAGAACCATAATTTAAAAAAACACATGCACCCCAATGTTCATTGCAGCACTATTTACAATAGTCAGGACATGAAACCAACCTAAATGTCCATCAACAGAGGAATGGATAAAGAAGATGTGGTACATGTATACAATGGAATATTTCTAGCCATAAAAAGGAACAAAACTGCCATTTGCAGAGACACAGATGGACCTAGAGACTGTCATACAGAGTGAAGTAAGTCAGAAAGAGAAAAACAAATATTGTATAATAGCGCTTATATGTGGAATCTAGAAAAATGATACAGATGAACTTATTTGCAAAGCAGAAATAGAGACGCAGATGTAGAGAACAAACATATGGATACCAAGGGGGGAAGGGGGGATGGGATGAATTGGGAGATTGGGATGGACATACAGACACTACTATGTATAAAATAGATAACTAATGAGAGCCTACTGTACAGCACAGGGAACTCTACTCAGTGCTATGTGATGACTTAAATGGGAAGGAAATCCAAAAATGAGGGGCTATATGTATATGTATAGCTGATTCACTTTGCTGTACAGCAGAAACTCACACAACATTGTAAAGCAGCTATACTTAAAAATTAATTTAAAAAAAAAAAGAAAAGAAAACAAAGACAGGATTGGTACCTAATTAGGAAAGAAGATAAAGCTCCCTTGAATCTTACCCAGAGCACCTCACGGAGAGGTGTGCTGCAGAGTTTCCTCCAGGAGCACGTGGAGTCTGATCTGGTGCCTGGATTAGGGTTCAGTTAAGTCCCCACTTTCCAAGCTACGGAACAAGACTTTTTCACCTGGACTTTTTGGAGGTCAAGAGTAACTAGCAGTTGTAATCAACCATAAGAATTTCAGAACTACTCCTGTGGCACTACTCTGAATTTAAGCAAGCTTTCTTTGCAGTATGCCTGCCAGCATGAGTTAGCCAAAACATGTAATTCCGGACAACTGAAAATAATTGACCTGCTAATTGAGTAACTCAGATATTGAAATTTTATAAAATTACAATTAACACAATAGGAGACAAGAAGGGAAAGAGAAGAATCCAAAATCAGAGAGAACTTAACTTTTGAAAGAAACAAACTAAAAGATACCATAACCTACTGTGTCAGAACCATAAATAACAAAACAGAAAAGGTCATATTACACTGATGCAGTTTGGAAACAGTGTGGAATCTAAGTCTTGACCATTACCTCATCATGTTATTGTAAGTCAATAGTGAACATAAATGCAATTAGTAGAAACAGAAGTAAAGAGAAAAACAGAATAATTAAAGCGAAGCTCATTCCATTTACATTATTAATAAGTATAGGCAATTAGTATAATGTTCTTTCCTCCTTCAAGTGTCTGCTTGCAGTAGGTCTCTTCACTTTAGTAACATTCTATGAAAAATGTACGAATGCTGTGCATTAAAAAATATTTCTAAATAAGTAACTTTGCTATGTCTAGTCAAGATTTTTAATCATAGGGCATAAATCCTTTATTTTTAACCTGTTAACACGTTCAGCTTTATGGAAAACCCTTCCAGGAAACATTTTTCAGATTCAGAGTTTAGAGTGAACAGATGCTTTACTTCCTTTCTTAGTTCGTTGAGGATTAACTATCCCAGTACAATAAAGTTGACATAAAATCTAAGCATATAAAATGAAACAAGTCTTTCTCTTTATAGTCACGTCTCACCAACCAACCAAGGACTGGGATTTGTGAATATTTAAGTAAAGGCTGTATGTTTGCTTGAATATCTGGTAAACATCCAGCTAGTGAGGTCACAACCTCCACTTTGCACAGAGTGCTTTATTTGTCTGGGACTGGATCTTGTGTTGTTAACACTGCCATTTGTGTGATCATCTGGTAGGTGGCCTACCTCAGTTTACAGCAAATACATTCATTTTAGTCTTGAGGTCGTAGCCTCAGTGCCAAAAGGAGCCCTCCAATGACTTTTGAACAGACTTGGTTGGTTGGTGAATGATGCTGGTGTATGCATGCCTTAGATTAGAGGGAAGGAACATCACTAGTTGGCCTGTTAATTAGAAATAATGAGGGAAAGGAAATTAAATCCTGCTGCCCCTTTGCCCCGATTCAAAGAGACACTGATCAATTGAAGCTTCCAAAAGTTCACTTTCAAATTATCTCAAGTCCTTAATGATGCTTACTCAAGTTCCTGCTCTCAGAGTTTCTTCTACATGTGCAATTTCTGCTGCATCCAGGGGTGATCTATGAGTCAAAAAGATGCACTGAGTTAAGGCAGGTGGAAGGCGGAATGAGGTGCTTTTACTAGTCTTCAAAGACACAGGTTTATCCTAAAAATAATTTTGGATGAAAAAGAAAAGCTTTTTAAACTAAGAAACACAATGTTCATATTTTACATAAATATACTTTGAATGTTATTTGAGATTCCCAGGACAGTGCTTTTGGTTTCCATTTAGTGAATTGAAACATAAAAGGTATAAACTTTTAAAAACTATTTAGAATATTATGGAATTTTGTTTGACACCAGAGATGACAGCGAATGTGATTAATTGACACTCATAATTGCAGTTTCATTCCAGTGGTTATTGCTTGTCAGTATCAATTAATAGCTCAACCAAAACCTCATTCATTCCAGAATATTAAAGATGATGGCTTGTGGGAATTATGCTAAACTAGCACTTTCAATTAGATTTTGAATTTTATAGGGTACTGAATAATAGTTTATGAGTTTATAATAGTAAGTACCAGAGAGTTATTGTTGAATTGTAATTACTATAATTATGTATGTTTATCTGGAGAATTGTAATTAGCATTGTCTTCATGTTTAAAAATAGACAATTGTACTTAATTTTTCACTCAATGTATAGTTTCTGAAGTTCATTGTATAAGGGAATGGGCTTCAAAAATAACCAGTTCCAATAATATGGAAGAAGTGTATTGAGCATGACTATCAGCTTATCAGGGAGGAAAAAAGATTGTCAGGTAAACACAGCCTGACAAGGTGCAGATCAAGAAATGAAGCTACTGTGCATTCTATGCATAGTCTGAACTCTGTGTTAGAGTTTTCTTTTTCTATTGTATAAATTATTTGACATACAAGTTTATAAAAGCAAGGCTATATCTCACCAGACACTAATGTGCCTGTTTATTGATCTTGGACTTCTCAGCCCACAGAACTGTGAGAAAAAAATTTCTGTTGTTTATAAGCGACAAAAAAAAAAAAAAGGATGTTTAAGAGCAGCAGAATGGAATGCAGTACAGCTTCCTAGTTGAAAGGATTACTTGAATTTCATTTTGCTTCTAGAATCTTTATGAATTTGCTTGCAACGTTATTTTGTTTATAGAATTCAAGGTTTCATCAGTCCTCAGAATATTAGAGAAAACGTATAAATTTCAAATTTGATGCCATAAAATATAAGCTTTGTATTTACATAGAAATACTGTATAAACAGTCTACAGGGCATTTAGCATTTAAATAATAACTTCAAAAAGTAGATAGCAGAGAATTAAGCAATCCAGTCCTGAATTTAAATTCAAAACTAAAATCATTTAACCGGAATATTCAGAGTGGATTGAAGCCCACTATATGTAGGTCCAATTCCTTTTTTCTTAGTATAATTGAACCAGTAGCATTCAACTAAAAAGAAAAGAAAGATTAAGGACTATGTGATCAAATGAAGTAAATGTTGACAGTCTGGTTATTTGAGAAACATGAAGATTGTCCCAGTTCACCCGAATGACTCTGGTCCAATTGACTGTGTGGTACTTGTACGTTAATGTGATTGAAAAAGAAATAAACGGACTAGGTCACAGGTTTCAATTTTGCTTTATCTAGATTTCACTTTATTATCAACTTGATTTCTGAAAAATTGCTCACAGTTTTTAAAAATTTGTGTATTTTGAGCTCAAATTATGCTATATTTTGTTTTATATTATTTCTTCATTAATGAGTCAGGTACCTTTATCAGTGTCAATATAAATGCAGGAAGTGCAGGGAGCATAAAGTTATATCATGAGTGAATCTGAAGTAGGATGACACCATATGGAAGAACAAGAATGTTATCTGTCATGTTCTAGATACATTTCTTCCATAAATGCTGCTAGAGATGCCATTAACCATTCTGGAAACACTGATGCCTTGTGTTGAACTCTCTGTCAAAGAAAATTTTCACTTATGGGCTGTTAAAAATATCTTCCCTAGCAACCTGTGCTATGTATTCGTTTTTTTGAAACCTGAGAGCAGGATTTGTGACATAGTACTTCTTGAATTAGATGCCTTGTGCTCTATTCTCACCTCTCTAGATAGAGTAGAGCTCTGTAAGCTCTGTGAGTTATAGAAAGTAGCTTTACTTCTCTTTGCCTTGGTTTTCTTATCTGTAAAGTGAGAATGATAGTAACTATCTCATAGCCCTTTTTTAAGGACTAAATGTACAGGAAAACATGTAGAATAGTACCCGTACATAGTAAGGGCTTAAATAACAGTTGACATTGTTAGGATTGCTTTTATTCTTTTTATATCATGGATTGGATTGTTAAGAGCTGACTGTGCAATCTTGGTTTAAGCCTGGATATGGTCTCTCTCAGAACCCAACACACTTCTGTTAATGTCAGCCCATCATTCCAGCCTGTCAATTTACTTTAGATCCTGATGTTGTTTTACAGTTTTTAGCTATGTGAGATCTGCAAATATGACAGTATTGCCTTTATATCTTCATACAAGTCATTCACAATAATGTTCCGTGAGACATGGCCGAGTACAGAGTACAGAGCTCTTTGGCATAGCAATAGGGGTCTCCTTGCCAGGGTGAAACTGATCCACTAATCTCAAACTCTTTATACAGTGGTTCAACCAACTTTACATCTGCTTAACCAGATTATGGTTCCGCTCACACATCTCAATCTTGTGTATGAGAATATCATGACAGATACTATGCAATGGCCTTCTGAAATACACTTTTGTAACACTAACAATGCCTTTCTCCAAATCACCTCTTAATTGAAGTTTTATATAGGCAATCTGCAGGCTTACTCAATTATCTCATTCATTGTATATCTATGTCCCCCACCTACAAAGAATAAAGGAGGGTGAACCAATGTAATAAGTCATTTTCTTATCATTATTATAACTTGACTTTCATGGCTTCCCAGATGTTTTAAAAACAGGAGTTCGCATTTTTCATTTCTAGGATATCCATGAAATATATCTGTATATCTCTTTGTTTTGCAGTTGCCCCTGCAACCATGTATAATTATCTCTAAATAATCTACTTTTAATAAACCCCATAAGTGAAAATCCTCATCCTGAATTTGTATGGTGATACCTATCCTTAAACTCCAGATCATACAGTTAGTAAGGAGAAATTGCTGGAGGAAACAACAGCAACAAAAAATCATACCTCTGATTTTCCCATCAACCATTATTCCAGGTCCCCAGGAGCACCAGGCTTAATGTACTCAGGGACTTTCATCCTGTCATTGTCCCTCCTCTCCTCGTGCACTACGCACTCTGTTCTTGAACGGGCAACCACTTAGTCATATAAACAGCGTGTGAAGCTTATGGCTCTTTGGTGTCAGTGAGTGTGAGATCTTAATAACCTCAAAGGGCAATTATGAAATCTCCTCTGTCTCTGTATGATATATAATATTTTCACTTCCTCTGCACCCTACTCACTCCACTACAATAGTTAACAAATGCCTGGTATATAGAAAGACTTGTATGATGGGAAGACGATTCAATTGAAACCAAGAAACAGTAATTTTAATACCGAGACTAACAGAATTTCAGTTACATTGAAAAAGATCCTTCTTTGTGTCTCAGGGTACTCTTTTTATAAAATGGAAAGCTAGGCCTAGATTAATAATGATATACTAATCAATTAAAACAAACACCTTTATTTTTATTTTGATCATCAGCATCTGTATAAAGTGGTGGAAACATATTCTGAAGCTTAAGAATGGTGGAGCAATAGGCATTGCTTTCAATAATCAATCCATGTGCATTAATCACTTAACTGTGCTTCATGATGTCTTTCATAATGAATATGTTCCTTTTCCTGATTCACCTGTACTTCTTTAAGCTCAATCATATTTCTGATTTATATATAACATAGCAGTATTTCTTCATATGGAATATGTCTTCAGGGATTACAGTCATTGAAATGAATTTCCTACAGGTGGTACATGCTTTGAAAGAAATATCAAGCAGCATGCTATGTTACTTCATTTAAGTGCATTCTTTAAAAATATATATATATACACACAACATATAAAATATATATGTATATATATGTCAAGTGTACAACATTATAATTCAACATCAGAATGCACCACAAAGTAATCATCCCTAAAAGTCTAGTTACCATCTCTCATCATACAATTGACTCCTATCACCCCTTTGGCCCACCTCACATTCTCCTTCCTCTCTGGTAACCACTGATCGCTTCTTTGTACCTGTGATTTTATTTTTGTTTTGTTTCGTTTGTTCATTTGTATTTGTTTTTGTTTTTAGATTCCACATATAGGTGAAATCATACAATATTTATCTTTTTCCTTCTCATTTATTTAATGTAGCATAATTCCCTCAAGGTCCATCCGTAATTCCCTCAAGGTCCATCCATGTTTCAATGGCAAGATTTCACTCTTTTTAATGGCTTAGTAGTATTCCATTGTTTATATATACTACATCTTCTTTATCCATTCATCCATCAATGGACACTTAGTATGTTTCCATATCTTGGCTATTGTAAATAATGCTGTAGTGAACATAGGGACACATATATCTTTTTGAACTAGTGTTTTCATATTCTTCAGATAAATCCCAAGAAGTAGAATAGCTGGATCATATGGTAGTTCTGTTCTTAATATTTTGAGGAATCTCTTTACTGTTTTCTGTAGTAACTGCACCAATTTGCAATCACACCAGCAGTGTGAGCATTCCCTTTTCTCCACATCCTCCCTAACACTTGCTATTTGTTGTCTTTTGATAATAGCCATTCTAATAGGTGTAAGGTGATGTCTCATGAGTTTGATTTGCATTTCCCTAGTTGAGATGTTGACCGTCTTTTCATGTGCCTCTTGGTTGTGTGTATGTCTTCTCCGGAAAAATGTCTATTCAGGTCCTCTGCCCATTTATTAATTGGATTGGTTTTGTTGTTGAATTGTATGAGTTCTTTACGTATTTTGGATATTAATTCCTTATCAGATATATGATTGGTAAATATATTCTCCCATTCAGTAAGTTGCCTTTTCATTTTGATGATGGTTTCCTTTACTGTGCAGAAGCTTTTTAGTTTGATGGAGTCCCATCTCTTTATTTTTGCTTTTGTTTCCCTTTCCTTTAGAGTCAGAACCACGAAAACGTTACTAACACTGATATCATGAAGGTTACCATCTATGTCTTCATCTAGGAATTTTTATGGTTTCAGGTCTTATATTCAAGTCTTTAATCCATTTTGAGTTAATTTTTGTAAGTGATGTAAGATGTAAGATAGTGGTCTAGGTTTTTTGTTTTGTTTTGTTTGTTTTTGTTTTTTAACATGGCTGTCCAAATTTTCCCAGCACCAATTACTGAAGAGACTGTTCTTTTTTTCATTGTTTGTTCCTTTGTCATAGATTAATTGTTGTATATGGCTGGGTTTATTTCTGGGCTGTTTTGTTTTTTCTTTTAATTAATTAATTAATTAATTTTTGGCTCCATTGGGTTTTTGTTGCTGCACACGGGCTTTCTCTAGTTGCAGCAAGCAGGGGCTCCTCTTCGTTGCGGTGTGCAGGCTTCTCATTGCGGTGGCTTCTCTTGTTGTGGAGCATGGGCTCTAGGCACACAGGCTTCACTAGTTGTAGCACACGGGCTCTGTGGTTGTGGCTTGCGGGCTCTAGAGCACAGGTTTGGTAGTTGTGGTGCACGGGCTTAGTAGCTTCGCAGCATGTGGGATCTTCCCAGACCAGGGCTCGAACCCGTGTCCCCTGCATTGGCAGGCAGACTCTCAACCACTACGCCACCAGGGAAGCCCTATTTCTGGGCTCTTAATTCTGTGTTGAGGTATGTGTCAATACCATACTGTTTTGATTAATGTAGCTTTATAGTATAGTTTGAAATGAGGCAGCATGATACCTACAGCCTTGTTCTCCTTTCTTAAGACTTTTCGGAGTGGGGGACTATTTGGAATCTCTTGTGGTTCCATGCAAATTTTAGAATTATTTGTTCTACTTTTGTGAAATATGCCATTAGCATTTTGATAGGGATTATATTGAATCTGTAGATTGCTTTGGGCAGTATGGACATTTTAACAATATTAATTCTTTTAATCCATGAGCACAGAATATCTTTCCATTTATTGTGTGTCTTCTTTGGGCATTATGGACATTTTAACAATATTAATTCTTTTAATCCATGAGCACAGAATATCTTTCCATTTATTGTGTGTCTTCTTTGGGCAGTATGGACATTTTAACAATATTAATTCTCTTAATCCATGAGCACAGAATATCTTTCCATTTATTGTGTGTCTTCTTTGGGCATTATGGGCATTTTAACAATTTAATTCTTTTAATCCATGAGCACAGAATATCTTTCCATTTTTTGTGTGTCTTCTTCAATTTCTTTCATTAGTGTCATGTAGTTTTCAATGCACAGGTCTTTCACTTCCTTGATTAAACTTAATTCTAATCCCACTACTGGGCATATACCCTGAGAAAACCATAATTCAAAAAGAGTCATGTACCAAAGTGTTCATTGCAGCTCTATTTACAATAGCCCAGAGATGGAAACAACCTAAGTGTCCATCATCGGATGAATGGATAAAGAAGATGTGGCACGTATATACAATGGAATATTACTCAGCCATAAAAAGAAACGAAATTGAGCTATTTGTAGTGAGGTGGATAGACCTAGAGTCTGTCATACAGAGTGAAGTAAGTCAGAAAGAGAGAGACAAATACCGTATGCTAACACATATATATGGAATTTAAGGAAAAAAAATGTCATGAAAAACCTAGGGGTGAAACAGGAATAAAGACACAGACTTACTAGAGAATGGACTTGAGGCTATGGGGAGGGGGAAGGGTAAACTGTGACAAAGTGAGAGAGAGGCATGGACATATATACACTACCAAACGTAAGGTAGATAGCTAGTGGGAAGCAGCCGCATAGCACAGGGAGATCAGCTTGGTGTTTTGTGACCGCCTGGAGGGGTGGGATAGGGAGGGTGGGAGGGAGGGAGACGCAAGCGGGAAGAGATATGGGAACATATGTATATATATAACTGATTCATTTTGTTGTGAAGCTGAAACTAACATACCATTGTAAAGCAATTATACTCCAATAAAGATGTTAAAATTTAAAAAAAAAAAACTTAATTCTAGCTATTTTATTCTCTCTGATGCAATGTAAATGGAATTTTTTTCATAATTTCTTTCTGATTGTTCATGATTAGTCCATAGAAATGCCACAGAATTTTGTATATTGATTTTATATCCTATGACTCTACTGAATTCATTTATTAGTTCTAACAATTTTTTTTGGTAGAGTCTAGGGTTTTCTATATATAGTATCATGTCATCTGCTAATAGTGATGGTTTTACTTCTTCCTTTCCAATTTGGGTGCCTTTTGATCTTTTTCTTTCCTAATTGCTGTAGCTAGGGCTATGTTGAATAAAAGTGGCAAGAGTGAGCATACTTGTCTTGTTCCTGATCTTAGAGGAAGAACTTTAAGCTTTTCACCATTGAGTATGATGTTAACTGTGGGTTTGTCATATATGGTCTTTATTATGTTTAGGCACATTCCTTCTATACACCGTTGTTGAGACTTTTTATCATAAATCAATGGTGAATTTTGTTAAGTGTTTTTTTTGCATCTCTTGAGATGATTTTATGATATTTATCCTTTATTTTGTTTATTTTTGGCTGCATGAGGTCTTTGTTGCTGTGTGTGGGCTTTCTCTAGTTGCAGTGAGTGGGGGCTACTCTTCGTTGTGGTGCGCAGGCTTCTCATAGTGGTGGCTTGTCTTTGTTGCAGAGCACAGGCTCTAGGCACACGGGCTTCAATAGTTGTGGCACGTGGGAGCTCAGTAGTGGCTCGCGAGCTCTAGAGTGCAGGCCCAGTAGTTGTGGCACACAGGCTTAGTTGGTCTGCAGCATGTGGGATCTTCCCGGACCAGTGCTCGAACCCATGACCTCTGCATTGGCAAGTGGATTCTTAACGACTGTGTCACCAAGGAAGTCCCTATTTTGTTAATGTAGTATATCACATTGATTTTTTGGATATTGAACCATCCATGCATTCCCAGAATAAATCCCACTTGTTTGTGGTTTATGATCCTTTTAATGTATTGCTGAATTCAGTTTGCTAATACTTTCTTGAGGATTTTACATCTATGTTCATCAGGAATTTTGATCTGTAATTTTCTTTTTATGTGCTGTCTTTGTCTGGTTTTGATATCAGGGTAATCCTGGCCTTGTATGTGGCCTTGTAATCCTGGCCTTTTAAAATGTGTTTGGAAGCATTCCTTCTTCTTCAGTTTTTTGGAAGGATTTAAGAAGCGTAGGTATCAAATCATCTTTGAATGTTTGGAAGACTTCACCAGTGAAGCCATCTGGTCCTGGACTTTTGTTTGTTGGGAGGCTTTTAATTACTAATTCAATCTCCTTACTTGTGATCAGTCTATTTGAGTTTTCTATTTCTTCATAATTCAGTCTTGGTACATTTTATGTTTCTAGAAATTTCTTCATGGTTGTCCAATTTGTTGGTATATAATTGTTCATAGTAATTCTCTTATGATCCCTTGCATTTCTGTGGTATGGGTTTAACTTGTCTTCTTTCATTTCTGAGTTTTGTTTTAAGTTTATTTAAGTTTATTAAACCCTCTATCTTTCTTTCTTGGTTAGTTTAGCAGAAGCTTGTTCATTTGTTTATCTTCTCAAAGAACCAGCTCTTAGGTTCACTGATCTTTTTCTATTGTCTGTTTAGTCTCTATTTTATTTATTTCTTCTCTGATCTTTATTATTTCCTTTTGTTCTTTTTTTTCTAGTTCTTTTAGGTGTAAATTTAGATTGCTTATATGAGATTTTTCTTGTTTCTTGAGGTAGGCCTGATGACTGTGAACTGTCCCCTTAGAATTGCTTTTACTGCATTCTACATTTTGGTATGTCATATTTCAGTTTTCATTTGTCTGTAGGTAAAATATTTTTTTGACTTTTCCTTTGATTTCTTCAATGACCCATTAGTTGTTCAGCCGCATGTTGTTTAATCTTCATGTTTATATGGTTTTTCCAGTTTTCTTCTTATAATTGATTTCTAGTTTTATACCACTGTGATTGAAAAAGATGCTAGAATTTATTGAGACATGTCTTGTGGCCTAACATGTAATCTGTCCTGGTGAATGTTTCATGTGAAGTTGAGAAGAATGTGTATTCTGCTGCTTTTGGGGGAATGTTCTATATATATATATCTCTTGTTCATCTAGTCTAATGTGTTGTTTAAGGCCAATATTTCCTTATAGATTTTCTGTGTGGATGATCTGTATATTGTTATAAGTGGGATGTTAAAGTCCCTACTATTATTGTATTGCTTCCAACTTCTCCCAATAGGTCCATTAATATTTGATGTATATATTTTGGTGCTCAAATGTTAGTTGCATGTATATTTATAAATGGCATAGATTCTTGCTGGATTGACCCCTTTATCATTATATAGTGCCTTCTTTGTTTTTTATTGCAGTCTTTATTTTAATGTCTATTTTGTCTGATATGAGGATAGCTATACCAGCTTTCTCTTCAGCTACATTTGTATGCAGTATATTTTTCATTCCCTTCACATTTAGTCTGTGTGTGTCCTTTTTCTGAAGTGCATCTCTTACATATATAGGGAGCATATAGATGAGTCTCTTCTTTTTTATCCATTCAGCCACTGTATATTTTTGATTGGTGAATTTAGTCCATTTACATTTAAAGCAATTATTCATAGGGATGTATTTATTGCCATTTTGTTAATTGTTTTGGAGCTGTTTTAGTTCTCTTTCTCTCTTCTCTTGTGGTTTGCTGGCTTTCTTTAGTGTTATATTTAGATTTCTTTTTCATTTTCTTCTGTATGTTTACTATAAGTTTTTTTTGTGTGTGTGGTTAGCATGAGATTCACATATAACATCCTATGTATATGGCAGTCTTAGGTTGATAGCAGCTTAACTTTGAATACGTACTAAAGCTTACATTTTTACTCCCCCACCCACATTTTATTTTTTTGATGACACCTTTTACATGTTTTTATTTTATGCTTTCTTAACTAATTATAATTTTAGTTTCATTTACTACTTGTGACTTTTATGCTTCATACTTGCTTTATAAGTGATTGATCCACTACTTTTACTGTATATTTGCCTTTTCCGGTGAGAGTTTTACTTCTGTATGTTTTCTTATTATTAATTAGTGCCTTTTCTTTTCAGTGTAGAGAAGTTCCTTTAACATTTTTTTTGTAAGGCTGGTTTAATGATGGTGAATTCCTTTAGCTTCTGCTTATTTGTAAAACTCTTAATCTTTTCCTCAGTTCTGAATGATAACCTTGCCAGGTAGAGAATTTGGGGGGGGAAATTTTTTCTTTCAGCACTTTGAATATGTTATGCCACTCCCTCTGGCTTGTAAATTTTCTGTTGAAAAATCTGCTGATAACAGAGTTATTTGCTTTATATATTTTGATGCTCATGTGTTGGGTGCATGTATATTATACCTTCTTGCTGGATTGACTCCTTTATCATTATGTGGTGTCCTTCTTTGTCTTATATGCAAGAAGTAATAATCTTAAAAGCAGCATTACATATTACATATAAGTTTTTTTGTCTTGCTGTGTTTAAGAGGGATAAATTAGGAGTTTGGAATTAACAGATACATACTACTATATATAAAATAGATAAACAACAGGGACCTACTGTATAGGACAGGGAACTATATTCAATATCTTCAATAACCTATAATGAAAAAGAATCTTAAAAAGAATATATATGTAATACATACATATTATATATGTAATACATACATGTGTATGTATGTATAATACATACACATATGCATTATGTATATATTATATAACTGAATCAATTTGATGTGTACCTGAAACTAGCACAACATTGTAAATCAACTATACTTCAATAAAAATAAATATACTGATGCACTACTAAAAAAAAGAGTCTCTCTTTATTCTTAAATTTTGTCATTTTAATTTTAATGTGTCTCAGTGTGTGCTTCTCTTTGAGTTTATCTTGTTTGGGACGCTGTGTGCTTCCTTGACCTGGATGTCTGTTTCGTTCCCCAGATTAAGGAAGTTTTCTTCCCATTATTTCTTCAAATAATTTTTCTGGCCCTTTCTGTGTTCCTTCAGGGACCAATATAATGAAACTGTTGTTCTACTTCATGTTGTCTCAAAGGTCTCTTAAGTTATCATTACTTAAAAAAGTTTTTTTTCCTATTTTGCTGCTCTGTGCAGGTGATTTTCACTGCTTTTTCTTCCACTTTGCTGATTCATTCTTCTACTTCATCCAGTCTGCTGTTGAACCCTGTGTTTTTTTAATTTCAGTTATAAATTCTGTGTGGTACTTTCTTATATTTTCTCTCTCTTGAAATTCTCACGGTGTTCATCCATTTGTTTCCTGAGTTCAGTGAGCATGTTTAACTGTAACTTTGAACTCTTTATTGGACAGATTGCTTATCTCCACTTCATTAAAATCTTTTTTCTCAGATTTCTCTTCTTCTTTGATTTGGAACACACTCCTCATTCTCCTCATTTTGCCGTATTATCTACCATAGATTTTCTTAACATCTATATTGGAGTATAATTGCTTTACAAGAGTGTGTTAGTTTCTGCTGTATAACAAAGTGAATCAGCTATATGTATACATATATCCCCATATCCCCTCCCGCTTGCTTTTCCCACCCACCCTCCCTATCCCACCCCTCTAGGTGGTCGCAAAGCATGGAGCTGATCTCCCTGTGCTATGCAGCTGCTTCCCACTAGCTATCTATTTTACATTTGGTAGTGTATATATGTCAGTGCTACACTCTCACTTCGTCCCAGCTTACATTTCCCCCTCACGTGTCCTCAAGTCCATTCTCTACGTGTGTGTCTTTATTCCGCTCCTGCCCCTAGGTTCATCAGAAACATTTTTCTTTTTTAGATTCCATATATATGTGTTAGCATATGGTATTTGTTTTTCTCTTTCTGACTTACTTAACTCTGTATGACAGTCTCTGGGTCCATCCACCTCACTACAAATAACTCAATTTTGTTTCTTTTTATGGCTGAATAGTATTCCATTGTATATATGCGCCACATCTTCTTTATCCATTCATCTATTGATGGACACTTTGATTGCTTCCATGTCTTGGCTATTGTAATTAGAGCTGCAGTGAACATTGTGGTACATGTCTCTTTTTCAGTTATGGTTTTCTCAGGGTATAGGCCCAATAGTGGTATTGCTGGGTCAAATGCTAGTTCTATTTTTAGTTCTTTAAGGAACCTCCATACTGTTCTCCATAGTGGCTGTATCAATTTACATTCCCACCAACAGTGCAAGAGGGTTCCCTTTTCTCCATACCCTCTCCAACATTTATTTGTTGTAGATTTTTTGATGGTGGCCGTTCTGACCAGTGTAAGGTGATACCTCGTTGTGGTTTTGATTTGCATTTCTCTAATAATTAGTGATGTTGAGCATCTGTTCATGTGTTTGTTGGCCAGCTACATGTCTTCTTTGGAGAAATGTCTATTTAGATCTTCTGTCCATTTTTGGATTGGGTTGTTTATTTTTTTGATATTGAGCTGCATGAGCTGTGTGTAAATTTTGGAGATTAATCCTTTGTCAGCTGCTTCATTTGCAAATATTTTCTCCCGTTCTGAGGGTTGTCTTTTCATCTTATTTATGGTTTCCTTTGCTGTGCAAAAGCTTTGAAGTTTCATTATGTTCCATTTGTTTATTTTTGTTTTTATTTCCAAAAGGATCAAAAGGATCCTTTTATTTCAAAAAGGATCTTGCTGTGATTTATGTAATAGAGTGTTCTGCCTATGTTTTCCTCTAAGAGTTTTATAGTGTCTGGCCTTACATTTAGGTCTTTAATCCATTTTGAGTTTATTTTTGTGTATGGTGTTAGGAAGTGTCCTAATTTCATTCTCTTACATGTAGCTGTCCAGTTTTCCCAGCACCACTTATTGAAGAGGCTGTCTTTTCTCCATTGTATATTCTTGACTCCTTTATCAAGGATAAGGTGAGCATATGGGTGTGGATTTATCTCTGGGCTTTCTGTCCTGTTCCATTGATCTATCTTTCTGTTTTTGTGCCAGTACCATACTGTCTTGATTACTGTAGCTTTGTAGTATAGTCTGAAGTCTGGGAGCCTCATTCCTCCAGCTCCATTTTTCTTTCTCAAGATTTCTTTGGCTATTCGGGGTCTTTTGTGTTTCCATACAAACTGTGAACTGTTTTGTTCTAGTTCTGTGAAAAATGCCATTGGTAGTTTGATAGGGATTGCATTGAATCTGTAGATTGCTTTGGGTAGTAGAGTCATTTTCACAATGTTGATTCTTCCAATCCAAGAACATGGTATATCTCTTTATCTATTTGTATCATCTTTAATTTCTTTCATCAGTGTCATACTTTTCTGCATACAGGTCTTTTGTCTCCTTAGGTAGGTCTATTCCTAGGTATTTTATTCTTTTGGCTGCAGTGGTAAATGCAGATTTTTCTCTTGCAGATTTTTCATCATTAGTGTATAGGAATGCAAGAGATATCTGTGCATTAATTTTATATCCTGCTACTTTATCAAATCCATTGATTAGCTCTAGTAGTTTTCTGGTAGCATCTTTAGGATTCTCTATGTATAGTATCATATCATCTGCAAACAGTGACAGCTTTACTTCTTTTCCAATTTGGATATCTTTTATTTCTTTTTCTTCTCTGATTGCTGTGGCTAAAACTTCCAAAACTATGTGGAATAATAGTGGTGAGAGTGGGCAACCTATCTTGTTTCTGATCTTAGGGAAAATTGTTTCAGTTTTTCACCCTTGAGAACGATGTTGGCTGTGGGTTTGTCATATACGGCCTTTATTATGTTGAGGTAGGTTACCTCTGTGCCTACTTTCCGGAGAGTTTTTATCATAAATGTGTGTTGAATTTTGTTGAAAGCTTTTTCTGCATGTATTGAGAATGTCATATGATATTTATCCTTCAGTTTGTTAATATGATGTATCACATTGATTGATTTTCGTAAATTGAAGAATCCTAGCATTCCTGTGATAAACCCCACTTGGTCATGGTGTATGATCCTTTTAATGTGCTGTTGGAATCTGTTTGCTAGCATTCTGTTGAGGATTTTTGCATCTGTGTTCATCAGTGATATTGGCCTGTAGTTTTCTTTTTTGTGACATCTTTGTCTGGTTTTGGTATCAGAGTGATGGCCTTGTAGAATGAGTTTAGGAGTGTTTCTCCCTCTGCTGTATTTTGGAAGAGTTTGAGAAGGGTATGTGTTTGCTCTTCTCTGAATGTTTAATAGAACTCACCTGTGAATCCATCTGGTCCTGGGCTTTTGTTTGTTGGAAGATTTTTAGTCACAGTTTCAATTTTAGTGCTTGTGATTGATCTGTTCAAATTTTCTCTTTCTTCCTGATTTAGACTTGGATGGTTTTGCTTTTCTAAGAATTTTTCCATTTCTTCCAGGTTGTCCATTTTATTGACATATAGTTGCTTTTAGTAATCTCTCATGATCCTTTGTTTTTCTGTAGTGTCAGTTGTTACTTCTTTTTCATTTCTAATCCTGTTGATTTGAGTCTTCTCACTTTTTTTCTTGATGAGTCTGGCTAAGGTTTATCAATTTTGTTTATCTTCTCAATGGACCAGCTTTTAGTTTCATTGATCTTCGCTATTGTTTCCTTCATTTCTTTTCAGTTATTTCTTTTGTTTTTCCATTTATCTGATGTGATCTTTATGATATCTTTCCTTCTGCTAACTTTGAGGGATTTTTCTCTTCTTTTGCTTTAGGTGTAAGTTTAGGTTGTTTATTTGAGATTTTTCTTGTTTCTTTAGGTAGTGCTGTATTGCTATAAACTTCCCTCTTAGAACTGCTTTTGCTGCGTCCCATAGGTTTTGGGTCGTCGTGTTTTCATTGTCATTTATTTCTACCTATTTTTTGATTTCCTCTTTGATTTCTTCAGTGATCTCTTCGTTATTTTACAGCATATTGTTTAACCTCCATGTGTTTGTATTTTTTACAGTTTTTTTCCTATAATTGGTACCTAGTTCCTTAGCATTGTTGTCGGAAAAGATACTTGATACGATTTCAATTTTCTTCAATTTAACAAAGCTTGGTTTGTGACCCAAGATATGATGTATCCTGGAGAGTGTTACATGAGCACTTGAGAAGAAAGTGTATTCTGTTGTTTTTGGATGAAATGTCCTATAAATATCAATTATGTCCATCTTGAATAACGTGTCATTTAAAGCTTGTGTTTCCTTATTTATTTTCTTTGTGTGTGGTCTGTCCATTGGTGAAAGTGGTGTGTTAAAGTCCCCTACTATTATTGTATTACCATCACTTTCCCCTTTTATGGCTGTTAACATTTGCCTTATGTATTGAGGTGCTCCTATGTTGTGTGCATAAATGTTTACAATTGTTATATCTTCTTGGATTGATCCCTTGATCATTATGTAGTGTCCTTCCTTGTCTCTTGTAATTGTCTTTATTTTAAAGTCTCTTTTTTCTGATATGAAAATTACTACTCCACCTTCCTTTTGATTTCTAACTGAATGTAATATCTTTTTCCATCCCTCACTTTTAGTCTGTATGTGCCCCTAGTCTGAATCGGGTCTCTTATAGACAGCATGTATACGGGTCTTGTTTTTGTGTCCATTCAGCCAGCCTGTGTCTTTTGGTTGGAGCATTTAATCCATTCACATTTAAGGTAATTACTGATATGTATGTTTCTATTACCATTTTCTTAATTGTTTTGGGTTTGTTTTTGTATGTCTTTTCCTTCTCTTGTGTTTCCTGCCTAGAGAAGTTCCTTTAGCATTTGTTGTAAAGCTGGTTTGGTGGTGGTGAATTCTCTTAACTTTTGCTTATCTGTAAAGATTTTAATTTCTCTGTGAAATCTGAATGAGATCCTTGGTGAGTAGAGTAATCTTGGTTGTAGGTTTTTCACTTTCATCACTTTAAATATGTCCTGCCACTCCCTTCTGGCTTGCAGAGTTTCTGCTGAAAGATCAGCTGTTAACCTTATGGGGATTCCCTTGTATGTTATTTGTTGTTTTTTTCCTTACTGCTTTTAATATTGTTCTTTGTATTTAATTTTTGATAGTTTGGTTAATATGTGTCTTGGCATGTTTCTCCTTGGATTTATCCTCTATGGGATTCTCTGCACTTCCTGGACTTGACTATTTCCTTTCCCATCTTAGCTATAATCTCTTCAAATATTTTCTCAGACCCTTTATTTTTCTCTTCTTCTTCTGAGACCCCATTAATTGGAATGTTGGTGTGTTTAATGTTGTCCCAGAGGTCTGTGAGACTGTCCTCAATTCTTTTCATTCTTTTTTCTTTATTCTATTCTGCAGCAGTTATTTCCACTCTTTAATCTTCCAGGTCACTTACCCGTTCTTCTGCCTCAGTTATCCTGCTATTGATTCCTTCTAGAGAACTTTTAATTTCATTTATTATGTTGTTCGTCATTGTTTGTTTGCTCTTTAGTTCTTCTAGGTCCTTGTTAAACATTTTTTGTATTTTCTCTGTTCTACTTCCACGATTTTGGATCATCTTTACTATCATTATTCTGAATTTGTTTTCAGGTAGATTTCCTATTTCCTATTCATCTGTTTGATCTGGTGGGTTTTTGCCTTGCTCCTTCATCTGCTGCGTATTTCTCTGTCTTCTCATTTTGTTTAACTTACTGTGTTTGGGGTCTCCTTTTCTCAGCCTGCAGGTTCATAGTTCCCGTTGTTTTTGGTGTCTGCCCCCAGTGGTTGAGGTTGGTTCAGTGGGTTGTGTAGGCCTCCTGTTGAAGGGGAACTGGTGCCTGTGTTCTGGTGGTGGGACTGGATCTTGTGTTTCTGGTGGGCAAGGCCTCATGTGGTGGTATGTTTTGGGGTGCCTGTGAACTTAGTATGATTTTAGGCAGCCTCTCTGCTAATGGGTGGGGCTGTATTCCTGTCTTGCTAGTTGTTTGGCACGGGGCTTCCAGCACTTGAGCTTGCTCTCCATTGGGTGGAGCTGGGTCTTAATGTTGAGATGGAGATCTTTGGGAGAGCTCTTGCTGACTGATATTATGTGGGGCTTGGAGGTCTCTAGTGGTCCAGTGTCCTGGACTCGGCTCTCCCACCTCAGAGGCTCAGGCCTGACACCCAGCCAGAGCACCAAGACCCTGTCGGCCATGCGGTCCTCCCACGCCCAGTCTTCTCAGTCTTCTCCTCACCTCTGTCTTCAGTCATGCTGGGTTGAAAAGGGCACTTATCCCAGCTAAGGCTTCTTTCACGGGAGCCTCCCCCACTGAAATTATCAACTCAGGAATTTGGGGAGGGGCTCTTGCCCATGAGGTGGAAGAAAGCAAATCTCTCTACCATAGATTTTAAGCAATAGAAATACTAGTGAATGCATTTTATTGTTTTTGTCTTTTTATAAGTGCTTAGCATTATATTGGCATGTGAGCTATCACTGTTGTATGCTTGTAAAGCACAGCACTGAGGGTCATTCATATATTACCTGGCCTAGCTCCCTGGAAGAAAGAACATAGCCAGATCATCTCAATGGAATAAGAGGAAGATTTGCCCAATTCCAGTTGTGGAAACTTGGTTAATGAAAAATTCTGAGTATCTGCAAGGACAAATCAAAATGCAGTGGTAGCAATAGGTTGTATCTACACATAGTCCCCTGGACCCGCATTCTCTCCATTAACATTATTCCTCTAATGAGAAATTGAATTTTAAAATGCCACCAGAATGATGTCTAAATAAGCATTAAACCAAGATTTTCCCTATTTGCATCAACATATTCCAACAAAATTTTCCTTGAAGTTTTTCAGGGGAGAAAAAGCTAATATTTGAAAATGAAGCACAGATATCTTCAGCTTCTCCAGTGAACAGAGCAACTGAAATCAGATGTTCTAATAAGAGTACTCTTAAGATCATAACAGGTATTCTGATAAAGGTGAAGAGACAAAAATAGCCTGGGTCAGAAGGTACGCTCATAAGCTTTAACACAATCTTTTTTTTTTTTTTTTCCTCATTTCAGCGTGTTTCGGGGAAATCTCAGAAGTTAAAAATCAGTGATGCTATGGAAGTTAACAAGTACTGAGTGTTGTGGGGACATTTGGAGGGCAAAAATGCTGCTTTCTAATTGCAAAACTGTGATATTCAAGCCACAGGATTGAATGTATATAATAGGAAACCTAATAATATACTGGGAAGCTTTTCTTCTCAGCAGAAAGAGAGGAACATACAAAAGGAACAGATGGTGATAAGTTTGTGGTAATAGGGCAAACCACTAAATAGTCTTTGACAGAGTTTGCCCCTAGATAAAATGGCAGTGGCGGGGCTTAAATCATTTTCTACATTGCTCGTTGACTTTCTTCCTACTAATAAGTCTTCAGAGAATTAATTTAGTTTGCAGCATGATTTTACCTTCCTCTGTTAATGTTACATGTCCTATGCTGAATTTGTTTAACCCTATGACCCCAATTTTGGTTTCAGGATCCTCTTTTCAATCTTTTCCTGTCTTAAAATGAAATTTTGTGAAAAGCAACTCTTGCCCTGAACTATTCTCTTTTAAATTTTTGCATAATAACCAGAGAAACCTGGAGACGGAAGTGGTTCTCAGCCTTAACCACACAGCAGAATCAGCTGGGGAAATTTTTTTTTTTTTCCTTTAAATGTTGGTGCTCCATCTCTACCCCAAAATAACTAAATCTCTAGAAATCTCTAGATTTCTCTCTAGCCTGAACAGTCTGGACATAGGTACATTTTCAAAATATTCTCAAGTGATACTGGTGCTCAGTAAGAATTGATAACCTCTGGGTTAAAGTCCTCAAAAATAGGAAGCTTTTCATACAAACTATTGTAACTGGCCATTTGATGCACTGCTGAGAAAAGAAGGAATTTAGCTGAATTGGAAGCCCTTTTTTCCTGGTGCTTCAGTACCTTAGGATTATTTTATCGTAGTACTTATCCTATTTTATCATAATTATTGCTTTCTTTGTCTCTCTCACGCACTCATAGAGGTCAGAGATTAGATTTTAATATCTCTGTCTTTCAAGTTCTTAACCTTTACATAATATGTTGTTGAAAACCAACTACTAAATGACAGGGCTAGGGATTTTTTTAATAAATATTTTTTTCTTTCAAGTTCCTAGCCTTTACATAAATTATTGGTAGTACATGATTGAAAAATAGTGGAGCTCAATTTTTTGTAACTGAACTTAAATTGTTACAAGCAACAAGTTAGATCAGTTCTTCACAATTTTCGGTCATTCTTACATCGTCTTTACAATTTGGGGAAGCAGGGTGTTGAATAAAATAAAGATATTTTGACATAGTTCCTCAGTATTGTATTGCAAATTCTTAAGAAAGGATAACTTTTAAAATATGTTTCTGTTTTTACTTAAAGTAGAAGAGTAAACTTTGTAATCTTTTTAGATGATGAAATTGAAACAAAAATGCTTTTAGAATCATATATTGTTTTAGTTTCTTTCAAATAAAACCCAGTCATTAAGACAGAAGTAGCCCATTAATCCAACACTGTCTCCTTCCTCTGACTTGTCTAGTGAGCATTTAACTGCCCCATTCTTCTTTCCTTTTCTTGATCTTAGGAGCGAAGGCCCAACTCCACCTCTCCCTTTTTGTATACCATTCCCCAGCCTTGGGACTCTGAGGAGAAAGTCATTTTAGCCCCAGTGAGAAATTATATCTACCTTCACAAGGAGACAGAAGCTCCTGCATCCTCCCCACCCAGCCACCCTGTAGAAATACTGCATATCACCATATTAATAAGCTTTTGCAAATTTCATTTCAATTATATTAGTTTCATTTTAACTGATTAAAAGCTTACTGGGTGGGGGTAGGGAAGGATCGGATTTTGTTCATCAAATCTCTGTAGTCTTGTTTGAGGATACACTAATGGTCTCAGATGAAGATAGAATAAGAGGTCTTTCTAGAAGCCTTATAGCCTTTCAATGATGGGCCAGTATGAGGGAGGAGCCTTCAAGGGTTTAAAGAGGGAGGTCTGTAGGGAGACTGATATATATTCACAGTTTTTATTATTATATATCTGGTTTAAAAAAATGGGGGGGGGGCATCAGAAAGGCCTTTTAAATCTCTTGTTATAAATTGTACTCACCTTCCGCATTCACCTCATCGTAGCCTCAATATATGTTCTATTTATTACAAAACATTTCATCCTAATAAACTTTTTAAATTATTCCATAGTATTTCAATTGAATTCGTCTTAAAGGTTTTCCATTCGTACAGAGTAAAGGATCATTTGTTATCATTTAATAGCATTGATTGAATTCCAGCACTGTAAAAAGATTTTAAAACAGTTCTGAAAAAAAAAAAAAAACAGTCCTCCTGTCCAAAACATGCCTACTTTTACCTATGGAAATCACTATGTATATAAGTAATTTCAATATAATATATTATATGCTGTAGTACAGGTACATACAAAATGTTTAAGGGCATTATGCCTTAGAAATGTTAGAATAAATTGCCAATAATCATTAGAATTATGCTTCCCCAACTGACTGCTCTGGTATTAATTTTGTCAACAATTTATAATCATTCCCTTATTCTTCCTGTGAGATTTTTAATTCACTGGAAATATACTTGCCTTGAATACTGAAACAGACTAAATATCTCTGCTGGATTTTTCTGTTGCTTTAGAATGTTTCTTAAGCAGATGCATTTGGACATCATTAGATCTCGTAGTTCTTGTGAACCAGGTGTTTTCTAATTCCAGCCCTGCCAAGCTTCCTGTGTCATTTGTGCAATTATATCAAGTGAAAGTCATGAATAACAAAGTAATGACAGAGAGCTGTATTGCAAGACCAACATGACATCTATTAAATCAGAATATTAATTTCAGGAACACAGGTTTTGGAAAAACCGTAAAGGGGTTTGCAAATTTTTTGAGGAGCCACAGTCTAAATATTTCCAGAAGTGTTAGATCACAAACTGGCCCCTGTACACGGAGGGCAAGGAGAAACCGAAGAAAGAGGCCACTCCAGATGGGTAGGTGGCAGGTTTAATAAGCAAGGAAACTTACTTGTGAGGTTTTACTTCAGTGGTCGCAAGATGAGTAGATCATCACACCTGCCCAGCAGAATCTTAAAAGTTTATAAAAAGAGCTTAATTAACCATGTTCAGTCATGCATTCAGACCAGAAGATCTCAGCAACACCTTACTCTCAAGGCTCTGTCCTTGGAACAGCTCCCACTGTCTGAACGGTAGGACAGGGGAGCAGGTGGGGAACCTCTGATTGCCCAGGTCCAGCTCGAGGGTCAACCAGAGGTCACATCCTCTCGATTACCTGTTCCGTCAAGAAGGTAGCTACCCTTTCTCTTTATGTATTTGTCTTTTGGGAGTTACGTAGGTCCTGCAGATTAGAATGCCCAGAAATAATTTCTTAGGTCTACGTTATGTTTGTGTTTGTTAATAACCGTCGAACCCAATGTGCTTCCTTCTGTACGTGTGTGTCATGGTGGTAGAGCAGGGCTCCCTCTCTGCCACAGGTTATCAGCAGCTTGTAGAGCGAGAGTACCAAGAGGGAAGGATCACTCTTCTCCACTGAACTGATGTAAAACGAAAGGAAAACCAAGCCCGTGTTTTTTGGTCCATCTCCCAGATTATAGAAACTGACTATCTCATTAGCAATTAAAACAGCAGCTGATAATGTCTTGGAGCTGGTTGACCAGTTTAATTATCTTGAAATCTGGCTAGAGTCCTCTTCTTTTAGCCAACATGGGGATTTCATTCTCTCCAAACTCACCCCGGAGCAAAAAACTTTCTAAGGGCCCTGAAAAGTGAGTGTTGTTGCCTGCCATGGGTTTTTAGACTGAGTGGGTATACTGGTTTTTTTTGGCAGTAGTAATATGTATTATGAAACTGACTCTGTGGTTAATACTGTAATGGCATCATAAATTTTCACACACTATGCTCAGATGTGCCAAGAAAATATAGTGCCATTATTCTGTACAGAGACTCTTAGCTCTTTCACTGGCCTCTAAGGAGTAGAAAGTAGAGACAGGGGCTTCCCTGGTGGTGCAGTGGTTGAGAATCCACCTGCCAATGCAGGGGACATGGGTTCGAGCCCTAGTCCGGGAATATCCCACATGCCGCGGAGCAACTAAGTTCGTGCGCCACAACTACTGAGCCTGCACCCTAGAGCCCGCGAGCCACAACTACTGAGCCTGTGCACCTAGAGCCCATGCTTTGCAACAAGAGAAGCCACAGCAATGAGAAGTCCGTGCACCACAACGAAGAATAGCCCCCACTCACCGTAACTAGAGAAAGCCTGTGCGCAGGAACGAAGACGAATGCAGCCAAAAATAAATAAATTAAATAAATAAATAAAAGAAAGTAGAGACATACTAACGTTAGTCCAAACATAGCCTGAGCCAATAATTAGTTTCTCTAGATTTAACTGTTTCTTTTGAAAAATTATTTAGTTTCAACATTTTCTCTTTTTCTGATCCTTCCTAAGATGGTTTGGACTATGGGAGGGTTAGGTGATCTAGAACACTGGCCAGGAGGGGTCCTCCAGGCACCGTGCTGGTCCTTGGGGTTGTGCTGGCAGGTGTCTACAAATAAATGACCCATTCAGGCTCATTCTGGGCATTCTACAGGGACGTGTGCTGAATTTAGAGAATGGTACATCCGTTCTCTAACCTCCTGTGTGTATCAAAGCCCAGGGGTGATCCCTGGTCAGCTCTCATATTCATGTTGTGCTTTCACCATGTTCTCCAGGGAGGCCCACTGGCTCTCAGTCAGCATCCCTGCCACGTGGGAAGAGCCATGAGGCTAGAATGGACTCTAAGCTTGGCCATTCCATCCCACCCTGGTGATTGGATTGAGGCAGCTCCCATACTACGTTCTTTCCGTCAGGGAGAGAGACAAGAATTCCTCTGCTCTTAGTGTTGCCCTAAATTTCTGTAACACACCTGCATCTTCAGCTAAAGGAGCAAGATTATGGCTCAGGGGTCTGACACTTTTTTTTTTTTTTTCGGTACTCGGGCCTCTCACTGTTGTGGCCTCTCCCGTTGCGGAGCACAGGCTCCAGACGCGCAGGCTCAGCGGCCATGGCTCACGGGCCCAGCCGCTCCGCGGCATGTGGGATCCTCCCGGACCGGGGCACCAACCCGTGTCCCCTGCATCGGCAGGTGGACTCTCAACCACTGGACCACCAGGGAAGCCCTCGACCACTTTTATAACTGTTTTTTCTGCTTTTTTTACCCACTGTCCCTTAAATGGCAAGAAGCAGGCATTTCTTTTATTTTCCCATGTCATTTCTTCCTTCTACCATATGACTATAAGCTTCATGATATAGTTGCAAAAGGAGAATCTTCTCTACATTAAAGGAGAAATTCTATGATCTATCAATCACTTTCAGGATTAGACATTCTTGAGAAGAAATTTAAATTCTTTCCCTTCTTTCTCTCCCTCCCTCGTCCTCACTCTCCACTCTCTCTCTCTTGCTTGTCAAGGTTATTTTTCTCTTGTTGTTAAAAACAATCAAATACCCCATCTCTGGGATGTTAGCAGGCTGAGGAAATGTTTTTTAAAGGGTAAATTACAGTGCACCAGTATATTTTTACAACTATTATAACTTTTATCTTACTCTACTTTCAACGTCCATCTTAATATAGTAACACCTCAAACTGTGCATTTCTCCAGATAGTGTGAACATCATCTGGGATGTTTGAACATTTTAAAACTTGATTATCAGTATACTTGAAAGAATGTACTTGGCATTGTAGGGGAAGAATAATCTCCCCCTCTACCCTGCTGGGTTCTTCAGCTAAGGCTCAAGAAAGTAGACTGATAAAAACAGATTAACAAGAGAAAACCAGAGCTTATTAAAGTGTGCTCTTATTAAAGAGTTCAGTGATGAAGATCTCAAAGGGGTGGTTAGGACTTGGGGTTAATATAACATCTGAACAAAGAACGATAAGGTTTTAGAAAAGTGACAAGACAAAGGAAAAGGGGTTTAGATTCTAATGGGTAACAAACTGCGGAAAGATAAATATACAGGGAAGCCCATGGAAGATAAGGATTGTTTTAGTAAGGTCTGCTATGAAGATTCCTCTCAGTGCTGTCTCTGGGCTGATAAGAATCTAGAGTTTTCTCCCGTGATTAAAAATCACCCTTCCCCTCCTGATAGAGAGGGAGAGGACAGAAAGGGTTTTTGTGTGTGTCTCTGTTTCTTTTCATGTGCCTTTAGCTCAAAATAATCTTTATGTCAGAGTGTCATATTTTCACTCCCCATTTGAAATTTTAAGTTTCATATATTAAAAATCATGTTGGTAGCTAGGGAGAGAGATTTGAGTTAGAAGTTGTGAGAAAAGGATCTGTAAAGGATGAGAAAAACATGGATTGGAAAAAGCAGAAAAGAACAAGTGGAGCACATTGCTCCGTATCTTATCGAATCAGTCTCTCATTCCAGGGACTAGATCTGTCCAGATAAACAGTTGTGTCTCATTTCCGGAAGCAGTGATGCAGCTGGGAATAGGGAAACCACCTAAGTTAGGCTTCTATATCATGTGAGCATTCAGGCATTTAATCAGGTACATTTCTGTGGAAACAAAAGAAAAAGAAAGTTTAATGGTTAGAACAAACTGTTAACCCAATTTTTGACTCCAGAGGGCAGTCAGTAAAGATTTCTAGGTCTTGGACTTGAAACGAGAGAACATGCAGTGGCAATTCGATGAATTTCCTGTTTTATAGTTTGAATGTCTCTGCTGCTGGCATATACATCAGTGTCTCACAGTCATGGTTATTTTTCAGAACAGAGCATGGAAGCATCCAGCTTCAGATTCCAGGGCTTTTTTAGATAGTAACAATACAGACCTGGGCAGTCAGGTTTTAGTTCTCAGTGACTCCATGTCAAGAGGATGAGAGAAAAATTGGAAACCTTAATTACTGAGAAAATTCACCAAAAAAGCAAGATTCAGTTTACAAAGAGATAAAAGTACCTCAAAGATAATGAACATCTATAAAGGTAGGTTATAATTTCTCATTGAAACATAGAATTTCTCCCTACCATTTCTATCAAAGATAATCAAAGTAGGACTAATATGTTTACAAAATAAGTCTTGTCTCATTAAGCTTGGCCTGATTATATTTACATAAGTTTAGCAAGAATATTGATTGACTATATAGACTTTTTTTTTTTTTAAGTCTGCTTTACTAGAATTTTTAATAAGGGATCTCAGACTAGACTTTTAAAAGCCTCTTGAGGCCAGGAAGTCAAGCTCAGAACTTGCCATTAGATTTTCCTTCAATATCCATAGATATTGTGAATTTCTCTCTTCTTGAGGTACACAAAATATTTTAGGATTGCTGGGCCTGCCAGGAAGTGACCTTTCTTACTCACCTGTGAGTTCAGGAACCCTGTAAGCCAGATACCAGACCAGTTTTTTCAAGGAGCTTTGTAAGCACTGGCTCTTTAAAGTCAGCTCACTTTCTTAACTCTGTCTGGTTATATCTGATTCTACGGACATCATCCTCAAATATGACATTCCAGTCAAAGCACTGGTAATAAAACCAGTGTTTTCAATTGTGTCCTATTACAAGGAGAACAGATGCTTATTGAACTTATGCAGATAACATCATTACCATGAAAATAAGAATATTTAATAAGAGTTTTCCAAATTTTGGAGGGATCAGGTAGGGGAAAAAAATGTTTCATCCTTATTTATAAGAGTATAATCCCCCAGTTTGCTGCAGGCCATAGATAGTGATAGCTTAAGAGAAAAGAGAAAAAGGATTCCTTAAATCTGGAAAACAAAACATCAAAGAACCAGTAATGTTTTAAACAAAAAGTCATAGAAATTGTAATCATCCTCATCAGTTCATTCAGTCTCATGTAATTAATTTTTGTTCTACTTGATCCTCAGTTAGCAGCTTTATAGAATCATCAGTTTATCCATTAGATTTCTGGAAATTCTTACCCAGTCCAGTGGCATCTTAAAAAGTTAACAGAAATCTGTGCTCCAGAGTACTTGTCAGAGTTTTTTCATGAATCTCTTTAAAGACAAAGCACTTTTTGGACTATAGCTGATGGCAAATGCTTTCAGAGAAGAATAAAAGTAAAAGCATAACTGTGAGTAATAAAAGACTTTAAATGGTTATGGTTAAAGATCTGATGAGAGCTCATTATAATGCAATTGACAAAGTAATTTAGTTATTTTTGTGACGCACAGTATTTTAAGATAATTGGAATTATGACTGATAACATTAAATCAGGCCGTATGGACACATACGAACAGTAAGAACATTAACAAATGTCTAGGAATTTCATAAGATTTTTGAAACACTTGTATTAATAACATATATTCATAAAAATATAACCTAAATAAGGTTAAACACCACTTCCTATTTGACAGACTTCCCACATAATTTAATATACCAACTAAACCTAATCAATTTAACATCTCTCTTTTTACAAGATGAAAGAACAAATCTTTGAGACTTTCCAGGGGCCCTCAGAGAACTCTCAAAGTTAGCTCAAGGTCAAAGAATTTGATTTTATCAAAACTTAGAAATTTATTAAAAATGTCAAAAGTTTTGAACACTTGATTAAATATAATCAAAATCACTGTGAGATAATATGTGTTAATATTTAACAAAACTGACAATAAAGGAGTTCAAATTTCGATATAGTAAGTGACATACTTAGAAAAAGCAACAAAATAAAACAAAAACTTAGCTCTTTCAATATTGAGAAGACTTGGTTTTCTTTTTCTTCTTATAACCATTTTTTTTAAATTGAAGTATAATTAGTATTACAATGTTATGTTAGCTTTAGGTGTACAGCAAAGTGATTCAGTCATATATATGTGTGTGTGTGTGTGTGTATATATATATATATATATATTCTTTTTAGATTCTTTTCCACTCTAAGTTATTACAAGACATTGAATATAGTTCCTTGTGCTACACGGTAGGTCCTTATTGTTCACATATTTTGGGCATATCAGTATATATATACTACTCCCAAAATCCTAATTTATCTCCTCCCCACTCCCCTCCTGCCACTATTCAGTCTGGTAACCATAAGTTTGTTTTCTATGTCTGTGAGTTTATTTCTGTTTTATAAATTAGTTCATTTATATCACTTTTTTAGATTCCACATATAAGTGAAATCATACGGTATGTGTCTTTCTCTATCTGACTTACTTCACTTAATGTAATCATCTCTAGGTCCATCCATGTTGCTGCAAAAGTTATTTCATTCCTTTTTAGGCTAATATTCCATTATGTGTATATATACCACATCTTCTTTATCCATTCATCTGTAGATGGACATGTAGGTTGCTTCCATGTCTTGGCTATTATGTAGTGATTTTTTTTTTTTTAATCATCATCATCACCATTTAATTTTTTTTTTTCCAATCCCAATCTCCCAGTTCATCTCACCACCACCCCCAGTCCATGCTGCTTTCCCCGCTTGGTGTCCATACGTCTGTTCTCTACATCTGTGTCTCAGTTTATGCCCTGCAAACCAGTTCATCTGTACCATTTTTCTAGATTCCACATATATGCGTTAATATATGATATTTGTTTTTCTCTTTCTGACTTACTTCACTCTGGATGACAGTCTCTAGGTTCATCCACATCTCTACAGATGATGCAATTTCATTCCTTTTTATGGCTGAGTACTATTCCATTGTATATACGTACCACTTCTTTATCCATTCATCTGTCAGTGGACATTTAGGTTGCTTCCATGACCTGGCTATTGTAAATAGTGCTGCAGTGAACATTGGGGTGCATATGTCTTTTTGAATTATGGTTTTCTCTGGGTATATGCCCAGTAGTGGGATTGCTGGGTCATATGGTATTTCTATTTTTAGTTGTTTTTTTTTTTCAAAATAAATTATTTATTTACTTATTTATTTTTGGCTGTGTTGGGTCTTCATTGCTGCGCAGGGTTTCTCTAGTTGTGGTGAGTGGGGGCTATTCTTCGTTGCAGTGCACGGGCTTCTCATTGTGGTGGCGTCTCTTGTTGTGGAGCATGGGCTCTAGGCGCACGGGCTTCAGTAGCTGTCGCAGACTCAGTAGTTGTGGCACACGGGCTTAATTACTCCACAGCATGTGGGATCTTCCTGGACCAGGGCTCGAACCCATGTCCCCTGCATTGGCAGGCAGATTCTTAACCACTGCACCACCAGGGAAGTCCCTATTTTTAGTTTTTTAAGGAACATCCATACTGTTCTCCATAGTGGCTGTATCAATGTACATTCCCACCAACAGTGTGAAACGGTTCCCTTTTCTACACACCCTCTCCAGAATTTATTGTTTGTAGACTTTTTGATGATGGCCATTCTGACTGGTGTGAGGTGATACCTCATTGTAGTTTTGACTTGCATTTCTCTAATGATTAGGGATGTTGAGCATCCTTTCATGTGTTTGTTGGCCATCTGTATATCTTCTTTGGAGAAATGTCTATTTAGGTCTTCTGCCCATTTTTGGATTGGGTTGTTTGTTTTTTTGATATTGAGCTGCATGAGCTGTGTGTAAATTTTGGAGATTAATCCTTTGTCAGCTGCTTCATTTGCAGCTATTTTCTCCCATTCTGAGGGTTGTCTTTTCGTCTTGTTTATGGTTTCCTCTGCTGTGCAAAAGCTTTTAAGTTTCATTAGGTCCCATTTGTTTATTTTTGTTTTTATTTCCATTTCTCTAGGAGGTGGGTCAAAAAGGATCTTGCTGTGATGTATGTCATAGAGTGTTCTGCTTATGGTTTCCTCGAAGAGTTTTATAGTGTCTGACCTTACGTTTAGGTCTTTAATCCATTTTGAGTTTATTTTTGTGTCTGGTGTTAGGGAGTGTTCTAATTTCATTCTTTTACATGTAGCTGTCCAGTTTTCCCAGCACCACTTATTGAAGAGGCTGTCTTTTCTCCATTGTATGTTCTTGCCTCCTTTGTTGTAAATTAGGTGGGCATATGTGCGTGGTTTTATCTCTGGGCTTTCTATCCTTTTCCATTGCTCTGTTCCATTGATCTGTATTTCTATTTTTGTGCCACTACCATATTGTCTTGATTACTGTAGCTTTGTAGTATAGTCTGAAGTCAGGGAGTCTGATTCCTCCAGCTCCGTTTTTTTCCCTCAATACTGCATAGACTATTCGGGGTCTTTTATGTCTCCATCGAAATTTTAAGATTTTTATGTCCTGGTTCTGTAAAAAATGCCTCTGATAATTTGAAAGGGATTGCATTGAATCTGTACATTGCTTTGGATAGTATAGTCATTTTCACAATATTGTTTCTTCTAATCCAAGAACGTGGTATATCTCTCCATCTGTTTGTGTCATCATTGATTTCTTTCATCAGTGTCTTATCGTTTTCTTCATACAGGTCTTTTACCTTCTTAAGTAGTTTATTCCTAGGTATTTTATTCTTTTTGTTGCAGTGGTGAATGGGATTGTTTCCTTAATTTCTCGTTCTGATCTTTCGTTGTTAGTGTATAGGAATGCAAGAGATTTCTGTGCATTAATTTTGTATCCTGCAACTTTACCAAATTCATTGATTAGCTCTAGTAGTTTTCTGGTGGCACCTTTAGGATTCTCTATGTATAGTATCATGTCACCTGCAAACAGTGACAGTTTTACTTCTTCTTTTCCAACTTGGATTCCTTTTATTTCTTTTTCTTCTCTGATTGCCGTGTCTAGGACTTCCAAAACTCTGTTGACTAATAGTGGCAAGAGAGGACATCCTTGTCTTGTTCCTGGTATTAGAGTAAATGCTTTCAGCTTTTCACCATTGAGAATGATATTTGCTGTGGGTTTCTTATATATGCCCTTTATTATGTTGAGGTAGGTTCCCTCTATGCCCACTTTCTGGAGAGTTTTTATCATAAACGGGTGTTGAATTTTGTCAAAAGCTTTTTCTGCATCTATTGAGATGATCATATGGTTTTTATTCTTCAATTTGTTAATGTAGTGTATCACATTGATTGATTTGCCTATATGGAATAATCCTTGCATCCCCGGATTAAACCCCACTTGATCATGGTGTATGATCCTTTTAATGTGTTGTTGGATTCTGTTTCCTAGTATTTTGTTGAGGATTTTTGCATCTATATTCATCAGTGATATTGGTCTGTAATTTTCTTTTTTTGTAGTATCGTTGTCTGGTTTTGGTATCAGGGTGATGGTGGCCTCATAGAATAAGTTCGGGAGTGTTCCTTCCTCTGCAATTTTTTGGAAGAGTTTGAGAAGGAAGGGTGTTATCTCCTCTCTAAATGTTTGATAGAATTCACTTGTGAAGCCATCTGGTCCTGGACTTTTGTTTGTTGGAAGATTTTTAATCACAGTTTCAATTTCATTACTTCTGATTGGTCTATTCATATTTTCTATTTCTTCCTGGTTCAGTCTTGGAAGGTTATACCTTTCTAAGAATTCATCCATTTCTTCCAGGTTGTCCATTTGCTCATTGTAGTCTCTTATGATGCTTTGTATTTCTGCGGTGTCCATTGTAAGTTCTCCTTTTCCATTTCTAATTTTATGGTCTTGAGTCCTCTCCCTCGTTTTCTTGATGAGTCCAGCTAAAGGTTTATCAATTTGTTTATCTTTTCAAAGAACCAGCTTTTAGTTTTACTGATCTTTGCTATTCTTTCTTTGTTTCCATTTCACTATTTCTGCTCTGATTTTTATGACTTCTTTCCTTCTACTAACTTTGGGTTTTGTTTGTTCTTTTTTCTCTAGTTCCTTTAGGTGTTACGGTTAGGTTGTTTATTTGAGATTTTTCTTGTTTCTTGAAGTAGGGTTGTATTTTTTTTTAACTTCCCTCTTAGAACTGCTTTTGCTGCATCCCATAGATTTTGGATCATCATGTTTTCGTTGTCATTTGTCTCTAGGTATTTTTTCGTTTTTTTTTTTTTCTGTTTTCTGTTTTTTGTTTTTTTGCGGTACTCGGGCCTCTCCCTGTTGTGGCCTCTCCCGTTGCGGAGCACAGGCTCCGGACGCGCAGGCTCAGCGGCCATGGCTCACGGGCCCAGCCGCTCCGCGGCATGTGGGATCTTCCCGGACCAGGGCACGAACCCGCGTCCCCTGCATCGGCAGGCGGACTCTCAACCACCGCGCCACCAGGGAAGCCCTGTAGGTATTTTTTGATTTCTTCTTTGATTTCTTCAGTGATATCTAGGGTATTTAGTAACGTATTGTTTAGCCTCCATGTGTTTGTGTTTTTCACTTTTTTTTCCCCTGTAACTTATTTCTAATCTCATAGCATTGTTGTGAGAAAAGATGCTTGGTATGATTTCAGTTTTCTTAAATTTACCGTGGCTTGAGTTGTGACCCAAGGTGTGATCTATCCTGGAGAATGTTCCGTGTGCACTTGAGAAGAAAGTGTATTCTGTTGTTTTCGGATGGAATGTCCTATAAATACCAACTAAATCTATCTGGTGTATTGTGTCATTTAAAGCTTTTGTTTCCTTATTAGTTTTCTGTCTGGATGATCTGTCCATTGGTATAAGTGAGGTGTTAAAGTCTCCCACTATTATGGTGTTACTGTAAATTTCCGCTTTTGTAGTCGTTAGCATTTGCCTTATGTATTGAGGTGCTCCTGTGTTGGGTTCATATATATTTATATAATTGTTATATTTTCCTCTTGGAATGATCCCTTGATCATTATGTAGTGTCCTTCCTTGTCTCTTTTAACATTCTTTCTTTTGAAGTCTATTTTATATGGTATGAGTACTGTTACTCCAGCTTTCTTTTGATTTCCATTTGCATGGAATATCTTTTTCCATCCCCTCACTTTCAGTCTGTATGTGTCCCTAGGTCTGAAGTGGGTCTCTTGCAGGCAGCATATAGCAGGCTTGTTTTTGTATCTATTCAGCAAGTCTGTGTCTTTCGGTTGGAGCATTTAATCCATTCACATTTAAGGTAATTATCAATATGTATGTTCCTATTACCATTTTCTTAATTGTTTTGTGTTTGTTCTTGTAGGTCCTTTTCTTCTCTTGTGTTTCCCACTTAGAGAAGTTCCTTTAGCATTTGTTGTAGAGCTGGTTTGGTGATGCTGAATTCTCTTAGCTTTTGCTTCTCTGCAAAGCTTTTGATTTCTCCATCGAATCTGAATGAGATCTTTGCCGGTTAGAGTAATCTTCGTTGTAGGTTCTTCCCTTTCATCACTTTAAGTATATCATGCCACTCCCTTCTGGCTTGTAGAGTTTGTGCTGAGAAATCAGCTGTTAACCTTATGGGACTTCCTTTGTATGTTATTTGTCGTTTTTCCCTTGCTGCTTTCAATAATTTTTCTTTGTCTTTAACTTTTGCCAATTTGATTACTATGTGTCTTGGCGTGTTTCTCCTTGGGTTTATCCTGTATGGGACTCTGTATTTCCTGTACTTGCGTAGCTATTTCCTTTCCCATGTTAGGGAAGGTTTTGACTGTAATCTCTGCAAATATTTTCTCTGGTCCTTTCTCTCTCTCTTCTCCTTCTGGGACCCCTATAACACGAATGTTGTTGCGTTTAATGTTGTCCCAGAGGTCTCTTAGGCTGTCTTCAGTTCTTTTCATTCTTTTTTCTTTATTCTGTTCCACAGCAGTGAACTCCACCATTCTGTCTTCCAGGTCACTTATCTGTTCTTCTGCCTCAGTTATTCTGCTATTGATTCCTTCTAGTGTAGTTTTCATTTCAGTTATTGTATTGTTCATCTCTGTTTGTTTATTCTTTAATTCTTCTAGGTCTTTGTTCTTTAATCCTTCTAGGTCTTTGTTAAACATTTCTTGCATCTTCTCAATCTTTGCCTCTGTTCTTTTTCTGAGGTCCTGGATCATCTTCCCTATCATTATTCTGAATTCTTTTTCTGGAAAGTTGCCTATCTCCACTTCATTTAGTTGTTTTTCTGGGGTTTTAGCTTGTTCCTTCATCTGGTACATAGCCCACTGCCTTTTCAGTTTGTCTGTCTTTCTGTGAACGTGGTTTTTGTTCCACAGGCTGCAGGATTGTAGTTCTTCTTGCTTCTGCTCATGTCTTGGCTATTGTAAATAGTGCTGCTATGAACATTGGGGTGCATATATCTTTTCAAATTATAGTTTTGTCCAGATATATGCCTAGGAGTGGGATTCTTGGATCATATGATATCTCTGTTTTTAGTTTCTTAAGGAACCTCTAAACTGTTCTCTGTAGTGGCTACAGCAATTTACACTCCCACCAACAGTGTAGGAGGGTTCCCTTTTCTCCACGCCCTCTCCAGCATCTATTATTTGTAGACTTTTCAGTTATGACCATTCTGACTAGTGTGAGATGATACCTCATTGTAGTTTTATTTTACATTTCTCTAGTAATTATCTTTTTAAAATATATTTCTTTTTAATTTTTTTTATTGAATGAAAGTTTCTATAAATTCTATAGTGCTATATAATTTTTAATAGCTTCACACACATGATTACATATAATCCCATAATAGCCCTTTTTTCCCCCAACCCGTGTCTTGCCCCTCCCCACTTCTCTCTCCTTTCTGGTAACCATTAGTTTGTTCCCTACATCTGTGAGTGTCCTTTTTTGTTTTATTCACTAGTTTGTTGTATTTTTTTAGATTCCACCTATCAGTGATATTATACAGTGTTTAAGACTTGGCTTTCTTAAGTAATCAAAGACCTGATAAAGACAACATGAAACATAGGTAATCATTCTGTTATGACACAGAATTTTGTTTTCTAGGAAGATTATTCAACAGGTACAGAAAAAAAACAAATTATATTTCTGGTAGATGGAACAAGTTAAGCAGTTAACAAGTTAACGTTTCAGTGAGTGTAAAAACTTTTTATGGATGTTTGTGGAAAGACTTTTAAGATTTTCATTTGCCCTTATATGTAATTTTATGAAAGCTGTGGACTAAATTTGGAAATAATGAGTAGCAGTATGTTTTCAAAAACCCCCTTTTTCCTTTTTTTCCTTTCAATCTCAGGAAAATTGAGATTGCTGGTAGGTGCTTTAGCCACCAGTTGCCCCCTTGGATATCTACATTTTAAAGACATGGTAAGATTTACCTCTTAAAGGGACAGAGAAAGGATCTATGTTTTTTCTAAGAAGGAGTCTAGGGGCATATTTGCTTATTATCAGAGATCTAGGGCAGTTGCTATTGAAGTTTTCTTTTTCTTAAGTGTAGACAGTCCAATGAATTCTTTGCAGTGGGGGATGCAAAATACATTCACTAAGAGCTTTGTATGGGAAAGCCTGAAGCTGCTGAGGTCTGATTATAAAGGACAGTAGAAACCAGGCTTGCTGTGTGTTCCCAGAACCTTTGTCTTCCTTAAGGAACCTATTTCCTGGCTATCAGTATTTACTTAAGTCTCACAACTGCCTAAGTGTCTTTTTCAATTGTTATCCTTTTTTTTTTTTTTTTTTTTTTGCGGTACATGGGCCTCTCACTGTTGTGGCCTCTCCCTTTGCGGAGCACAGGCTCTGGACACGCAGGCCCAGCGGCCATGGCTTACGGGCCCAGCCGCTCCACGGCATGTGGGATCTTCCCGGACCAAGGCACGAACCTACGTCCCCTGCATCGGCAGGCAGACTCTCAACCACTGCGCCACCAGGGAAGCCCAATTGTTAACCTTTATTCTAAGTCTTATATCTACTTCCTAACCTTGTTAAGAACTAGGAAAGTAACTCTCCTGTTCCTTCCTTCTCTCTTTTTTTCTTCTTTTAATCAGATCTTCCCATAGGTACCAATAAGATATTTGTTTAGGACGAGAGCTCTCTAAAAACTTTTTAGATATTTTCCAAATATCTTTTTCCAAATAGAAGATCCATCATCTGGCACTCAGTGGATATGATCTTCAAAGGTATATCCATTCCAGATGTGGCACAAACCAGAAAACCTTTTTAGGGAAAGACCCATAGGCCACTTTCCAGGCTTAGAGTAAATTTTTACCATGGAGGCAAGAGCTGTCCCTGGAGTACAGATGATGTAGCCCCCATGATCCATAAAGGTCATTCCCACCCAATGATAGTAAAAGAAAGCAAAACCTTCATTGCCACAGGCAATTAGAAACCCCACGAAAATGGGACATCTCCAATCACACACCCATTAATCTACGATACCTAGTAGGCTATATGGGGATGAGATTTTCCCAGCACTGACAAGGCAATGCAGGGAAAAGACAGCAAATGCCCCTTATGGGTTTTTAATAAGACCCCTTATTTAGATAGATTCCCCTGAGAGCTGGCACAGATGGTAGGCGTATGTCTCCGGTCCCCAGCCTGATAGATGCCCACCTGCAGATGTAGGCCCAACAACCTGTGCCTCCCAGCAAGCAGAAAAATCAGGGAGAGTACACTTTCACTGGATCCTGGCCAAGTTCTCAAGACACAGAACAAAACAGAAGGAGGATTTCATCTGTTTGGTTTTTTTTTAAATTGGTGACTCACAGCAAAATTTGTCCAAACAGCCTCTGGTCTGGTGAGAAGTAGGAACTCACCAGTTTGTGAAGCTGGCTCAAACAAAAAGCTTAAGGATTTATGCCTGCGTTTTACCCTACGATTCTTCCCCTTATGATGAATGACACAAAAGACAGTGACAAAGGGAAATTGTGGCTACCCAAGAGAAAATGGATCAATAACAAATGGCCAAATCCACATACACCCGAAGAAGTAGTTCACAGAAATGCTTTTTCCCGGTAATCTCAGTTTGGAAATTTTTACTACCCTTTTCACCTAGACTCTACAGACAGAGATCTGGGAGTCTGATTTCGGTAAGAATTCTTACTTTTTGCTGGTTTGATCAGTTGTCCTGAGATTAATTTGTAGCACTCTGGGATAGGTGGGATGTCCCAGGCATCCTATCTGGGTCACCAAAAGTGTAGGGGAGAAAAAATTCCTCTATTTCCTTAGGTTCAGTGGCTGGGCCTTCAAAATAAACTGATGAAACACAAATTAACAATAGGAAAACAAGCATAGTTTATTAACACATGTTACACGTGGACCCGGGAGAGCTCATTGATGAGAACCTCAAAGGGTGGTTAGAACTTAGGGTTTATATAGTATATGAACAAAGAACAACATTTTTAGAAAAGTGACGAGACTAAGGAAAGGGGGTTTAGGTTCTTAGGGGTGATGAACTGTGGAGAGAGAAATATATAGGGAAACAAATGGAAGACAAGGGTTGTTTTAGTAAGGTTTGCTGTGTAGATTGCTGTCAGTGCTGTATCTGGGCCGATAAAAATCTAGAGTAGTCTCAAGTGATGAGGAATCATCCTGCTCTTCCTGGTAGAAAGAAGGACAGAAAGTTTGTATGTGTGTTTGCTTCTTTTCAGTTGCCTTTAGCTCAAAATAATCCTTATGTCAGAGTGCACATGTTGGGGTGGCATACTCTGAACACCTTTAGTGTTGATCGTATATATCCAATTGGTGAGATCTTAGTGAGCCACTTTAAGTATCCAGAGCAGTAATTCTTTTTTTCCCTCCCCTCCTGCCAATCCTCCAGCATTTTTTATTCTCTCTTGGGCTCCTAGAAATTACAGCAGTAATTCTTAATTTTTTTATGTCATATGTTTTAAAAAATCTGATGAAAAATTATGGATTTTTCTGTTCCTCCCTTGAAATATTTTCACACTCACACAATTCTGCTTAAATTTAAGAAATAAATCCAGATTGTGAGTTCTACATCTAGAGTCAGCTCCCAGCCATGACATAATAGCTTCTATTAAACTAACCATCCCTCTAAAAACAGCTACAGTAGCAAAATAATATAATAAAAAAATAGCCAGGTGTCTGAAGGCATTGGAGAGCAACCAGGACAGCCAGGGACAGGGGTATTAAGAGCCTATGAAGATGGGAAGTGCTTTCAAGTGAACTTGGAATTTTTTTCCCACTTTTCAGCTCAAGATACTTGACATTTCTTAAGTGTTACGGGCTTAGACACTGAGCAGAATGTGGTGACCTGGGGCTTTCAAAAGCTTCATAAGGCTAGGGAGATGAAAATTAGAATTAAGAGTAACCAGGATTTATGGAACCAAGGATTACTGGGATTTATGGAAACAGGCTTTCCTGGGGAAAGGAAACACAGAGACACGACCCCTTTTCCTATTGAGGCATCTGTTAATAACTAAGCTAAAAAACTAAGGAGAGCTCTTGGTAGTGTCATGGTTCTAAGTTGTTCAGGGCCCATATTCAGGATAGACAGAAATTCATGTCCAAAATATATTGGTAGGTACCACAAATTAATTAAACAAAAACAATAGAAAACTCCTTAAAACATTGGGCAGCTAATTTGACCACGCACTTCACAAAAGAGGCTATCCGAATGGTTAATAAACGTAAGAGAAGATGCTCATCCCGTTACTTCATTGGTCATTGGGAACTTGCAAATTAAGCCCAAATTAGATTCAACTACACACCCACCAGAATGGCTAAAATTTAAGAAAATGACAAATCCTAGGATTTGGAGCAACTTGCACACTTATACACTACTGGTGGGAATATAAGTTTGTGAATCCACTTTGGAACACCTGTGCTGCCAAATCTACCAAAACTGAATATTCATTTTATATGACCCTATTTCTACTCCTAGATTTGTACCCCATAGCAATGAAGAGCCCCAAGGGACAGATATAAAAAGTTCATAACAGCATTATTCATAATACGAAAAAGTGGAAACAAATATCCATCAGTTACAGAGTAGATAAATAAATTTGGCATATTCATACTATGAAAGAATATATAAAAATAAAAGTAGTATGCTTGTCTTGAACATAGGGTTGTTCAAGTTAATCAAGCACAAAAGAATGCATACTGTATGTACGTATGTATGAAGAACTCAAAAACAGACAAAACTGATCTATGGTGAGAGGCCAAAATAGCTTATACTTGGGGAGGAGTAACACCCAGCATAGCACAAGGGAAGTATCCAGTTTATGGACTGTTTCTTGAAGTGGGTGATACTTTCACAGCACATTCACTTGGAGTCTTCAGTAATGAAGCTGTATCTTTTTGATTTGTGCATTTTTCTGTATTTATATTATTCTTCAATTTTTAAAAAAGGTTGCTTGAAAAGAGTTATTCAATTTATGGGAGACTAGGTGTTTTGAACAAAATCATTTAATCCTTCCTTATTTCAGGAAGCAATGAGCAAAGCCCAGAACGCCCGTTTGGGGCATCCTGCACAATAATGAAAAAAAGCCATATTTTCATGGATGCCTCTCAACTACACGTTGAAAGTTGGTCATAACAAAGAGCCCAGTGTTTGAAGTTATGTGCTAATCAATACATTACATGGAACAAGAATGGCAGAATGTTGATAACCAGTTGGAAGCTGAGTTAAGGAAGATGGAAGTTCATGATATTTTTCTATTTGTATGTTATGTTTGAAATTTTTCATAAGTTTTTTTTGAAGAAGGAAAACATGAGGATCTGCCTCTTCAATAACAAAAAATAAATAATTATATCACAAATGTAGTCCCATAGAGGATGAAAAGGAGGAGTCAGAAAAAGAAATCCTAAACAAAATTAGATGATAAAATTTGGTTTGCTTCAGCTACAAATTTTAGGTAAACATCTTGAACTCCTACTTTCTTTCTAGCAAATTGAATCCCATTCCTATTTCTAGGGCTTATTTTAGCCCCACCTTTTCTAAAAAGTCATTATTACTACTTTTGCCTCTAAACTCCAGTTACTCAATGATTATTTGTTGCCACTTAATTGATCATCATTATATTATATGCTGGGCTGCCCCAGTAGTTATGTCTTTATGCATCTTATTTTTGTTTTGAAATATTTTACTGCATGCCAGGGAAACTTGTCATGTTGGGGAAAAATTAAATATTCAATATATTTTAATTTAAAATTTATCAAACTTATTATTTTATTGATTATTTATTGAATACTATTGTCACAGCTTTTTCAAACATGGCTTGTTTTTCTTAGACACTACATATCAAATATGCTCATTAACTTATTTAGTCCTTGTAAAACCCATATGAACTTGCTATTATTAGTATCCTTATTTTATAAATCAGATAACTGAGGCACACAGAGTAGCTTGCAGGATGTCACAGTAAGCATAGGAGCTCTGGACCTAAATTCTTAAATCTACCTAATGCTGCCTCTTGATTGTTTATCGGGCCTAGCATAGTGCAGTAGGGAAAGAAACTTGCCAAGGTGCTTCAAGAATCTAAAGCATTTTCTTTAGAGTGTTGACTTTTTCTTCATAAAAGCAAAATTATCTTTACTTCAGAAGCTATGGGACATAAAGTCAGTTCTCTTTGAATACTGAATTTGTATCATCACAAGATATTTAAATCATGTCATTAAAACTTAGGCCTGAATTTCTGCAACTAATGTTGAACTGTTCACCAATAATTAACGTATTTGCAAATTCTCTGATCTAGTACTTCAATATATTTATGCTACCTTAAGAAAAAACAAATTCAACAACCTTGTGAGTATAATTGAAGAAAGAATCTTAACAAATTCTTTTACTGTCCTCTGGAAACAGAATTCAGGTCCCATTGTGGAGTCACAGAAATACCTGCTATGTTATATCACAAAGGCCCATTAGATGGAGGTTAGTTCCACTGTTAAATATTTGAGGACCAGAAATTGACTGGCACTGATAAGAATTTGCCCACAGATCCCGATGAAGTCATTGCACCTCTTTAAACATGCTTTGCTCTTCTTAGCTGCCACATAGTAAATGTGCTCAGGAAACCTGTTGTGCTTCCGAAAATAACCTTCTCAGGAATACATCAGAGATGTGTTACTCCTGTTTCCAAATAGGGCTTATACTCAAAACATATGAGCACATAAGTGGAAAACTAATCTAAATTACCTGAGATCTCCAAATCCCATAATTAGCACTGATAACATTGTGGTGTATACTTCCTGTCTCTTTTTCCTACACAAATGTTAATCTTTATATTAATTAAACCAAAAGAAAAAAGATACTATCATAGATTCCATATATATTCCATATATTCCATATATATATAGATTCCATATATATTTGCATAATTCCATAGATTCCATATATATTTGCATAATTAACAAATTATTATGTGTATTAAATGCTAAAAGACTTGCTAGAACCAATGCAATTTTAGACTTTTTATGCATATAGTTAAATTGCTTTCTTGAAATCTTGAACCAATTTACACTCCCCTTTTAAAAAAATTTTATTGGACTATAGTTGATTTACAGTGTTGTGTTAGTTTCAGGTGTACAGCAAAGTGAATCAGTTATACATATATCCATATATATATATATATATATATATATATATATATATACACACACACATATATATACACACATACACACACACACACACACACACCTTTTTTTGATTCTTTTTCCATATAGGTTATTACAGAATATTGAGTAAAGTTCCCTGTGTTATACAGTAGGTCCTTATTAGTTATCTATTTTACATATACTAGTGTGTATATGTTATTCCCAATCTTTTTTTTTTTCATTTTTATTGGACTATAGTTGCTTTACAATGTTGTGTTAGTTTCTACTGTACAACAAAGTGAATCAGCTGTACGTATACATATATCTCCTCTTTTTTGGATTTCCTTCCCATTTAGGTCACCACAGATCATTGAGTAGAGTTCCCGGTGCTATGCAGTAGGTTCTCATTAGTTATCTATTTTATACATAGTATCAATAGTGTATATATGTCAACCACAATCTACCAATTCATCCCACCCCCCGCCATTCCCCCGAGTCTTCTGATTTATCACTTCCACCTACATTTCCCCTTTGGTAACCATAAGTTTCATCTCAAGATCTGAGTCTGTTTCTATTTTGTAAGTAAGTTCATTTTCATCATTTTTTATTAGAGTTCACATGTAAGTGATATTGTATGATATTTGTCTTTCTCTGTCAGACTTACTTCACTTAGTATGATAATCTCTAAGTCCATCCATGTTGCTGCAAATGGCATTATTTCATTCTTTTTTATGGTTGAGTATTATTCCACTGTATGTATGTACCACATCTTTTTTTTTAATATATTTATTGGAGTATAGTCGCCTTACAATGGTGTGTTAGTTTCTGCTGTATAACAAAGTGAATTAGCTATACATAAACATATACCCAATATCTCCTCCCTCTTGTGTCTCCCTCCCACCCTCCCTATCCCACCCCTCTAGATGGACACAAAGCACCGAGCTGATCTCCCTGTGCTATGTGGCTGCTTCCCATTAGCTATCTATTTTACATTTGGTAGTGTACATATGTCCATGCCACTCTCTCACTTCGTCCAAGATTATCCTTCCCCCTCCCTGTGTCCTCAAGTCCATTCTCTATGTCTCCGTCTTGATTCCTCTGCTGCCCCTAGGTTCTTTAGAACCTTTTTTTTTTTTTTTTTTTTTAGATTCCATATATCTGTGTTAGCATACGGTATTTGTTTTTCTCTTTCTGACTTACTTCACGCTGTATGACAGTCTCTAGGTCCATCCACCTCACTACAAATAACTGAATTTCATTTCTTTTTATGGCTGAGTAATATTCCATTGTATATTGTATATTCCATTGTATATATCCACATCTTCTTTATCCATTCATCTGTTGATGGACACTTAGGCTGCTTCCATGTCCTGGCTATTGTAAATAGAGCTGCAATGAACATTGTGGTACATGACTCTTTTTGAATTATGGTTTGCTTAGGATATATGCCCAGTAGTGGGATTGCTGGGTTATATGGTAGTTTTATTTTTAGTTTTTTAAGGAACCTCCATACTGTTCTCCATAGTGGCTGTATCAATTTATATTCCCACCAACAGTGCAAGAGGGTTTCCTTTTCTCCACACCCTCTCCAGGATTTATTGTTTGTAGATTTTTTGATGACAGCCATTCTGATCGGTGTGAGATGATACCTCATTGTAGTTTTGATTTGCATTTCTCTAATGATTAGTGATGTTGGGCATCCTTTCATGTGTTTCTTGGCAATCTGTATATCTTCTTTGGGGAAACGTCTATTTAGACCTTCTGCCTGCCCATTTTTGGATTGGGTTTTGTTTTCTTTTTTTCATACTGAGCTGCATGAGCTGCCTGTATATTTTGGAGATTAATCCTTGTCAGTTGCTTCACTTGCAAATATTTTCTCCCATTCTGAGGGTTGTCTTTTCATCTTGTTTATGGTTTCCTTTGCTGTGCAAAAGCTTTGAAGTTTCATTAGGTCCCATTTGTTTATTTTTGTTTTTATTTCCATTTCTCTAGGAGGTGGGTCAAAAAGGATCTTGCTGTGATGTATGTCATAGAGTGTTGTGCTTAAGTTTTCTTCTAAGAGTTTTATAGTGTCTGGCCTTACATTTAGGTCTTTAATCCATTTTGAGTTTATTTTGTGTATGGTGTTAGGGAGTGTTCTAAGTTCATTCTTTTACATGTAGGTGTCCAGTTTTCCCAGCACCACTTATTGAAGAGGCTGTCTTTTCTCCATTGTATATTCTTGCCTCCTTTGTCAAAGATAAGGTGATCATATGGGCGTGGTTTTATCTCTGGGCTTTCTATCCTGTTCCATTGATCTATATTTCTGTTTTTGTGCCACTACGATACTGTCTTGATTACTGTAGCTTTGTAGTATGGTCTGAAGTCAGGGAGCCTGATTCATCCAGCTGCAGTTTTCTTTCTCAAGATAGCTTTGGCTATTCGGGGTCTTTTGTGTTTCCATAAAAATTGTGAAATTTTTTGTTCTAGTTCTGTGAAAAATGCCGTTGGTAGTTTGACAGGGTTTGCATTGAACCTGTAGATTGCTTTGGGTAGTATAGTCATTTTCACAATGTTGATTCTTCCTATCCAAGAGCATGGTATATCTTTCCATCTGTTTGTATCATCTTTAATTTCTTTCATCAATGTCTTATAGTTTTCTTCATACAGGTCTTTTGTCTCCCTAGGTAGGTTTATTCCTAGGTATTTTATTCTTTTTGTTGCAGTGGTAAATGGCAGTGTTTCCTTAATTTCTCTTTCAGATTTTTCATCATTAGTGTATAGGAAGCTAGAGATTTCTGTGCATTAATTTTGTATCCTGCAACTTTACCAAATTCATTGATTAGCTCTAGTAGTTTTCTGTAGCATCTTTGGGATTCTCTATGTATAGTATCATGTCATCTGCAAACAGTGACAGTTTTATTTCTTCATTTCCAACTTGGTTTCCTTTCTTTTTATTCTCTGATTGCTGTGGCTAAAACTTCCAAAACTATGTTGGATAATAGTGGTGAGAGTGGGCAACCTTGTCTTGTTCCTGATCTTAGTGGAAATGTTTTCAGTTTTTCACCATTGAGAACGATGTTGGCCGTAGGTTTGTCATATACGGCCTTTATTATGTTGAGGTAAGTTCCCTCTATGCCTACTTTCTGGAGAGTTTTTATCATAAATGGGTGTTGAATTTTGTCCAAAGCTTTCTCTGCCTCTATTGAGATGATCATATGGTTTTTATCCTTCAGTTTGTTAACATGGTGTATCACATTGATTGATTTGCATATATTGAAGAATCCTTGCATTCCTGGGTTAAACCCCACTTGATCATGGTGTATGATCCTTTTAATGTGAACCACATCTTCTTTATCCATCCCTGTGTCAGTGGACATTTAGGTTGCTTCCATGTATTGGCTATTGTAAATAGTGCTGCTATGAACATTGTGGTGCATGTATCTTTTTGAATTACGGTTTTCTCCAGATATTTGCCCAGCAGTGGGATTGCTGGATCATATGATGGTTCTATATTTAGTTTTTTAAGGAACCTCCATACTGTTCTCCATAATGGTTGTACCAATTTACATTCCCACCAACACTGTAGGAGGGTTCCCTTTTCTCCACACCCTCTTTGGCATTTATTGTTTATAGATTTTTAGATGACAGCCATTCTGACCAGTGTGAGGGGATACCTCATTGTAGTTTTGATTTGCAGTTCTCTAATAATTAGTGATGTTGAGCCCACAATGCATATAAGAGCACCAGTTACCAATAGCCACACCATCAATGGTTATTATATTTTAATCTTTATCAGAATCAATGGCATCTCAATATTTTACTTTACCTTTACTTGACTGCTGTGGTTCTTGAATGCTTCCATGTATTTATCAACCTTTGAATTTCTTTTGGGAAGAATTAGAATTGTTTCTTTGTGCCATTTTTTTTTTTTTTTTTCTGTTTTGCTCTTCAGGTTTTTCTTATTAATTTGAAAGCTCACTTTAAGTTTGTGCTTGCTCTCTCTCTCTCTCTCTCTCCCCTCCCCCCCCCACCTTGTGTGTGTGTATCCATTTATATATGTATCTATGTATGTACCCATATATAGATACATATATCCATTTTCTAAATATGTTGGCATTTTTCTTTTTTTTGTTTTTTATATGAAGTTTTAAATTTGTAAGAAATTAGACCTATCAGTCTTTTCGTTTATGGTTTTGGCCTTTATTGTTATGTTTAGGAAAGCCTTCCCTACCCCAAGTTTTAATAAAAATACTCATTACTTGTAATTGTTTTATGATTTTACTTCAAAATTTAACCTAATCAAAATTTACAAGGTGTGTGGGCTTCCCTGGTGGCGCAGTGGTTGAGAGTCCGCCTGCCAATGCCAGGCACACGGGTTCGTGCCCCGGTCCGGGAGGATCCCACATGCCGCAGAGCGGCTGGGGCCGTGGCCGCTGGGCCTGCGCGTCCAGAGCCTGTGCTCCGCGGCGGGGGAGGCCGCAGCGGTGAGAGGCCCGCGTACCACAAAAAAAAAAAAAAATTATAAGGTGTAAGGTAGGGATTGAAAAAATTTTCTTTTTAAAAAACTAACTGCTTATTCTAATACCGTTTGTTAAATAATCTACATTTTGCCCACAAATTTAATATCCCAATTTTATCACAACACTTCTGATATAATTGGTTCTCTTTGTAAACTTTTATTTCATTCCATTAATCTGTCTTCCTATTCTGACACTAGTACCACTCACTGGGATTTTTATTAGATTGCATTAAAATTATCTTTAATTTTCAGAAAAAAATTGCTATAATCTACTTTAAACTTTTATTATAGATACAATAAAGCACTGACAGTTTTATAATAGCACAAAATAAAGAATTTTACTTCATTTCATTAGTATTGAAAGCCATAATGCTCTGAATAATAATAAGCTCAGCAAGAAAACTGGAGTCCATCTCCAGTCAACTCTGCAGAGCTTGAAGGTATACATTTTGTATATCAACCCTATTCTTACTTAACTTCATTTTCCCCATTTTTTCCTCTTCCTTTCCATTGCCTAATTTGATTATTTTTTTTAAAAAATCTTTTGCATTGTGTTTATAGCTGCTAACTACCTTACTCCTATTTTGAAATGATTTGGAAGTAAAAGTAAAAGCTTTTAATAGATTCTCAAAGGAATTCATGACCATAAAGATTTAAAACCACTGTTCTAGACCATTTAAAGTGACTCATTAGTGGCCAGAATTGAATGTAACTTTACCAATTTCTTTACACCATGCTATTTTAAAAAATCAACATGACCTAAATGGCCCTGGCATTATTTGAAGAAATATATTTGAAATTAAAATGTTAATGTCCAGAAGGCTGATGCTGAAATCAAGTACCGTCCACAGAGTCTCCAGCGTAATACTTATGTTTCAGTATAACTGCAATAAAATCTATTCAACTGTAAAAAGAGAGAATGTAAAACAACAGAGATTGGTATCTGATCTATACCACATACCATTAGCTGGTTGACAGGACTTCATTGATTCATTCATTTGTGCCTACAGAAAACTTATTGAGCCCTTAATGTGCCAGGCACTATGGTAGGCGCTGGATTTATGGCAGTGAACAAAACAGAGAAAAAGCTCTGCCTCCTTTGAGCCTACATTCTTATAGGAGGAGATAAACAATTAAAAAGATAAATAAGTAGAATAAGTAAGTTAGATGTTGCTATGTACATTGGAAAATTGGGAAGTTGATAGGAAGTGTGTATGAAAGGGTGGAAATGTTAGACAGGGTAGCCTGGAAAGTCTCACTGTGAAGGTGATATTTGAGTTAAGACTTGCTGTCCAAAAGTCCTGATTTGGGAACATGCCAAACATGTAGAGGAATAGCAAGGAGGTGGTGTGGGTGAAGTACAGCAAGGTAAGGAGGGAGAATAATAGGTGATGAGATTAAGTACACAGCGAGGGGTCAGAAGACCATCGTAAACCCTTTATCCTTTACAGAAACACTGGAGGATATTAAGTAGGGGAGTGACTTGATCTGACCCATATATCAGCTTTGTTGATATATTTGAAATTTTTAAAAAGAACAGTGAATTAAGATGTGCTTGTGTGATTTTTAAATTAATCACAAATAAAACTATTAACATAAATTGATGATAGTAGAAAAGAACAAATATGTAGAAGAAGCAGTTGAAATCAAAATGCACTAGCACGAGGTCATGTGGTTGAAGAAGGGGATACATCAAGGGCAGCACCAGGGTCCCCAGCCTGGATGACGGGTAGTGTGGTTCAACCACAGGGAATTTAGGAGGAGGAGCCTATTTGGCAAGAGAGCTTACAAGAATGATGGATTTAAAGTAATAGAGAAAAACTGAAGTCTAGTGAAAGTGAGGGAGGAAAGTACCAGTGATATAAATTGGGAAGTTGTCAGGAGGAGATAGGCTGAAGCCATGAGAATGGATGAACCACTCAAAGGATAGAATTGCAAGCAAACAAATAAAAAATCAAATTCGCCACTTTGTTTTTGACCGTATCTACACGTTTAAAAGATCAAAATGAACACTTATGTACCTGGCTCGCAGAAAAATACCCATTTAATTACAGATTTACAAGAAGAAGAAGAAGAGTAGAAAGACAGAACACAATAATAATGGTTATCTTGGATGAAGATAACATTTGCTTTGGGAAGCTGTATAGTATATGTTTCAAAATCATAGACTTTGCAGCTTCCTATTTGGGTGGCGCTAGACAGTTGGATGCGAAGCAAGTCCTTGGTAGATAATGCTCAGTAGATTGTAGACTGTTTGCTTTTACTTGGTGTATTATTAATTTCTATAAATTTCTTTTTCAATCAAGACAGTATTATTATAAATAATATTCTGGATTAGTTGATTGACTAAAATACTATGACTATAGAGTAAAATAATGCATATGTTTCCCGATACGTGGCGTGATCAGACTATGATTTGATGTACATGATGGAACCCGATTTGTCGTCACATTAAGACAGTTTTTTTCAGGTGTTTTTTTTAACTTTCTAAAATCAAGTTGCCACTTAATCTCTTATGCCCTCACAGTCTTGCTGCGTTACAAATATATATGAAAAACTTGGATAAGGGACATAGGTGTAGGCAGCCACTTGCTCCGAACTTAAAAGGTGGAGCTGAAAGTCAGGCATACAGAAGAGGATGCAGCAGGTTGGGAGTTAGAGGCAAAGCAGGGGAGATAGGATAGGGTGCCCATGTTGTGGGAGGCAGAGAATGAGTCATAATAGATATGACAATGGAAGTTTAACACTGGGGGCCAAAACTGGTTTTAAAGCTCTCTGGGAGTTATAGGGCAAAAGTATACAGAAGTAAGTTATTATGGCTGTCTGCTCTAGTCAGCCCACCCATATCATGTGTTGTCTTATTTATCTGTTTTGCCATAGTTCTTCTTGAAGTAAACACCAATTACAGTGATGATGGTCCTGTTAAATTGTAGGTAAGGGAAACCTTCAGATTGCCCAAGAATATTTTGAAATATTGTACCTTCATCCACATGTGTATATATATATATAAATATGTGTGGGGGAATTATAAAAATGTTCTACTCTTTATTCTCTCTTACATTTAAAAAGCAAACTAGATGGGTTGTGTAGGCTTCATGGTGGAGGGGACTAGTGCCTGTGTTCCGGTGGATGAGGCTGGATCTTGTCTTTCTGGTGGGCAGGTCCACGTCTGGTGGTGTGTTTTGGGGTGTCTGTGGCCTTATTATGATTTTAGGCAGCCTCCCTGCTAATGGGTGGGTGACCACCTAGAGGGGTGGGATAGGGAGGGTGGGAGGGAGGGAGACACAAAAGGGAAGAGATATGGGAACATATGTATATGTATAACTGATTCACTTTGTTATAAAGCAGAAACTAACACACCATTGTAAAGCAATTATACTCCAATAAAGATGTTAAAAAAAAAAAAGTAGAGAATCACTGCAGCCCAAACTCAAAGCACCGTGGTGGAAACTCCTAGCAATGGCCATTGTCTTTCACAGATGCCTTCACCATGGGGAAAAAGAAAAAAGATTAAATTATTCACCTTAGAAATATAATTTCCAACACTCATCCCACCAAAATGTTACTAGCACACAATTAAATACTTATGTGACTTGAGATATAAGCTTATGCATTTTGGCAGAATAAATATGAAAGTTGTTTTCCTGTTTTAAAATATCAAACACCTGTGCTAGAGAGACTGCGGGCTGCTTTGTCTCTTTCCTGTGTTGGCATATGCACGTAATGGTTGTTCTCATTCATTCAAGAGGGATTTAAGCTTTTCAGTTCTTCTAAGTTTATCTTCTTACCTTCTAATACTGCTGTTTTGTAAGAGAAAGAAAAGCTCTGAGGAGCCTTCCTAGAAGAGATAATTGTGCAGAACTCCTGGTCTACTTCTTCAGCCATGTAACATACATCAGGTGGTAATGGTTAATTAATGTATGCACTTTGCAATTTGATCTCCTGAGGAGAGAAATTATATTTCTTCCTTTTAGCCCAGAAGAGCATAGAATTCTGTGAACGTGTTCATCTTACTTAGACTTGAGGGCCTTGCCTTAAGCGTCTATCGAGGAGAATGGAACAGAAACAACCTAAGCTCAGAGAATGACAGGCCATTTGCTGAGCATATCAGTTATAACATGAAGTACCTAAAGTGTTAGGTGCCTGATTTAACTGTACCTGTTGTATATAACAGTGGACTGTACATATAGTTGCATTTTTACATACTTGTTCATTTTATTGGAAATGAGAGACGGTATGCTATAATTGAGAATATTGTAGAAAACTGTAATACACTTTAGTAATATGTGTTAAAATGACCACATTAGTACCCACAGCAGCTGATAATTTTAAAGCAAACTTGGGTGACACGTTTATTGCAAGGTTTTCTTGGGGGAGGCCTCAATGTAGTTATTTATAAAATAGGAGTGGGATAAGTAACAGAGTTGTGTGAATTAAATGGCATAAGATTTGTAGAAATATTCTTCAAGCTATAAAAGATTATGCAAATGTCAAATTGGTCCTAGAAAGCACTTTAGAGTTCATCCAAATCCGTTATTTTAAGGATGATAAAAATGAAAATTAGAGAACGTATGACTTATCCAAGGGCACACAGTTGGTGAGTGGCAGAACAAAACTCTAGCTTTAGTGACCAATGTTCCAGAGTATGACCCACTAATGTCGATAATGTGTGTTCGTTGTCATGTTTGAATGTGCCGTTAGTATCCTTCTAGTTTTTTAATACTCCATTGCTATAGCTACCATTCAATATGTAAAATGTGTAAAATCAGTATGAAATAGTGCTGCCAACTAACGATGAGGAAGATCTGGTTCCGTCTTAGAGAAACGAGGGAGCTGTGGGATTTCCCCATCTTGCCACACCTGTCTTCCCTGAGTTAGCTCCAGTTTGCAATGCCATTACCATGTGTTGTCTGGCACTGTTTTAGAATGAGGTGTTATTAAAGCTAAAGCTATAGGGTTCTGTAGTTTCATTCAGGAGAAAAATTTGACTCCAAATCGAGGCAGGCATTTGGTAGATAGATGTTGAGGTCACTCTGCTACCAGGGGAAAAAAATGCATGAAAATGAAAGTCCAGCAATGCCCTCTTCCAATATTAAGAACAACGTTGCCTTTCCCAAAATAGCATCTGCAAACTATGCTCAGAAACTTAAATCTCACCAGATTTCTTGATATTTATATGAGGGAGTAAGTAGCGGTAAAAAGATAGGATATAAGATAGGCCTGCTTACTGAGGGCTGCCTATACAAACTAGACAATTCTAACAGATGGCATTTGGATATAGAATGACAGATGGAATTACTTTTATTCCGTTACTGGAAAATTGAAGCAAAACTGAAATAGATTGCCAAATAAATCAAATCAATCAATGTAAGCTACCTTTATGTTCAAATGCACAGTTCTGGTTTTGCGTATGTGTTCTCTCTCTCTGAACAATACCTGCTTCAATTATTCCATTTTTATTGGCTTAAAATCATAATTGCTAAAAACTCTTGGGAGAAAAAAACTCTATTATAAAGGTGGCATAATTAAAATGGGGTAGGAAAGGACATAGATTCTGTTAATCTTTTGGACTACCCAGTGCCATGTCACAGAATCATGGACTGCCAAAGCTTTTTTAAAATGTTATATGGATAGAGACCATCTGGTCCAAATGGCTTTTTTTTTTTTTTTTTTTTTTACAAGTGGGAAGAATGAGGCTCAGAGTGATGACTTGCTCAGAGTGAGCCACACAGCAGGTGAAAATAGGGTTCCTCAGCTCCCAAGACTCACTATCACCCCAAGTTGCCTCTGTCTGCATTTGCTTTGGATGCTGGTTCTTAGCTGCAAAATACTCATTTCTCTCTGATTCAGAAATCACTATAACTAATAATATTTTATGATGAACGTATTTCATGCTTTTTCATTACGTTTTGTGTGACTTTGAGAGTCTAGAGTCTAACTCATCCATAAGTAGAAGATAAGATAATCAAAGAAGTGAAAAATAATGGGATTCCATTTTATGAAGATAGCAAATCCAAAAACAGATCGCATTTCTGCTTTTGGTTGTCAGTGATATCATCAAAATCTCCATCTAGACAGCACGTTCAAGAGCCCGTTACACATTTTGGTATATATTAGGCTTCACATTGCATAGATGGCAAAAGATGGGCAGTTTTTCATGATGCATGTGTTGGAGAAAGCTATGATTCGGTGGGTGTTTTTTTCCCACGTGGCATGAGAATATCCCCAAATTAAATATTTTTGTTGCGTGTCACCACTATAGGTCAGTTTGTAGTAGAACATTTCATTTTACATCTTACATAGTCCTAACTTTAGGAAAACATAAACTAAAATCAGAATTTTTTGTCACAATGTACCCTGCTTTACTGCTAAAATTATAGAACAATTCTGATGCATTATAGCTGCACACATGTTTTGGGGGTTGGTTTATTTTTTTCCGTTTCTGACAGGTTATTTCTGTGGGAAAGTTATTTGTATCCAGGATATTAAACACTTGGTTGTTGAGCATTAATTATAGATATGGAAAAAGACAGCAATAAGCAAAAGTGGGGCACTTATTTTTATCTGTGTATAGCAGAAATGTGTCTCCATATGATATATGTCCTAGTAAGGATGTGACGTTATACATTACCAGTCTACTTTTGTGTTACTTGATGCGTTATTTATTTCTCTTTTATTTCAATTGTGGAGAGAGCCAATTGAGCATAATAAAAATCCTTAAAGAAGGAAAATTCTACAAGTATGATCGAGTGAAATGATCTTCAAAACCAAAGCAGGATGAAATATAGCAAAAACCTGAGAAACAACCACAATGGCCACATCCCAGAATCAGTCATCATCTCTCTTTTACAAGTCTAAGACCACTGTGATATTGTGAGAGGCCAGACCCGTAAAGTATTACGGTTTTGTAGCTTTTGTGGTCTTTCCCAATGTTTAGCCACTATTTTCTGTGACAACTTTATTGAAATATAATTCACAGATCAGATAATTCACCCTTTTACAGTTCAGTGGTTTATAGTAGTTACAGAATGGTGCACCAGTCACCACAATTTTTTATCATTTTCATCACCTGAAAAAGATGCCTGTACTTTTTCATTATTAATTTCCCCAGCCCTAAGAAACCACTATTCTACTTTTCATCTCTAGAGATGTGCCTATTTTGGGCATTTCACATAAAGGGAATCATATAATACATGGTCTTTTGTGACGGACTTCTTTTACTTAGCATAATTTCTCAAGGTTCATAAAAGCATGTATCAGTATTTTATTCCTTTTTATAGCCAAATAATATTCTGTCATATAGACATACCACATTTTGTTTATCTAATCCATTGTTAATCCATTCAAAAGGTGTTGTTTCCAACTTTTGCCTTTTATGAGTAACACTGCTATAAACACTCATGTACACATTTCTGTACGAACTTATGTTTCCATTTCTCTTCAGTATAGATACACCTAGGATTGGAAGAATTTAGCCACTTTAAAAATTTTAATAACATTTATTTTTATATCTAACTAGATTCTCTTACTGTCAGAGTATGTTGTTTTGACCTCTGTAGAGGACAACTAGATCCTTCTTTGTAGTTGATGCTCAAGTTATACAGAAGATTACTTAACTCTTTATGTTAATTCCATATTAAACGATTTGAATTCAGGTTTTTTAAATCTATTGTGCTGATCACATTTACTGTAACATGAAGCTGCTCTAATATTTCCATAACTTTTATACTTCTCATAAACCACCCTTCCAGGATCAGAAGTACAGTGTTCATTTACTGACCACTTTCAGTGTACAGGTACTATGCTAAGTGCTCTGTGTGTACTTCTCTAATTCTTAAAAGAATCATGTGAGATAAATGTTATTATCCCAATATTACAGGCGAGGAAAATGAGGCTCAAAGAAATTAAGTGACTTACCCAAGGCCTCCAGTTAAACAAGTGGTAGGGATAGATTAGAAGCCAAAGGCCATCCAGCTCAGAAGCCTGGGTTCTTCTCACATAGCAGGCTGTCCCACATTGAGAAGTCTTTGACCAGCGACACCAAATAAAATAATATTATTCGTAACTCTTATGTAATTGTTTCAACTATTCACTTCAACATAGACACCCACAACAGTGAGCATGAAAAGCTTAAGAGTAAAATCTCAAATATCGGCCAATGGTTGGATACTTAATATTATACATTAAATAATATATTGATAGAAGAGTAATTTCAAAGATTTTTGATCATGATCAGAATAAGAAATATGTCTTATATCAAAACCCAGTTACCACTTATAAACAAAAGTTTCAAGCATGAGTTCATATTCTTTGCAGGTTTCAGGGCCCATAGGTCTCCAACTACAATTTTAAAAACATTGGCATAGAGTATCCGCAATGAGGCAGACTATTTTTTTATCACAGACTAATCTGAAAGTTACTCCTCTTTCTTGAAAATAGCCAGGAACAATGAAAATCCTTCCCATTGCCATAGGGCCATGAAGCAGCTGAGTAGAAGATAGGAGGCAGATTGGAGACACAGTAGTTTATAGAGGCTGCAGCTAGCATTTCCAGAGCTAAATGAGCTCCCAGCAAAGAGAGCATACAGAGAGACCGAGAACCACAGTGCCACCCAAATGGAGAGTTCCAGAGTAATCAACGACAAATCATCAACAACTTCTAAAGTGTATTGAAGGAAAGAAAATCACTTCAGAAATATGGCTAAGACTCTATTTTCAAACAAGTGCAAACTTAAAAACAAAGAACTGTAAAATAATCTGGAATTTATGGTAAACTACTGCAAACTTAGGAACAGAGAATTGCAAGATAATCTGCAATTTATGGGATAGGCCTTGATATAAGGAAATGGTCTTCAACTATAGATCAGTGTAGGCTCACAACAAGCAGAAATGATCAATGACCAAGGGTGAAAGTATCATATTGATACTAGTATTGATGAGAAATATTTCTATTGGGTATTGTTTTTAAGGTTTCCATAATTTCTACGGAGAATAATATTTTACCCTAACTACATGTTACCTGTAGTTTGTTATAGACTCAAATTATATTTAACTCTTCACTCTCATTCTCAGCCCATAGTTATCATTTGTTCATCTCAGTTTTTCTGTTGCCTTTACAAAATCCTTAGTTAAAAAAAAAAAAGTCAGTGTGTTTTTAGAGACGGCTGTTTGGTCTGGGTGGTCCCAAATGACAGTTGCCACCAAGTAAGCAGCACCTCATGTATAACATTCCTTTAGCAAGAATTATGCTTCTTCGGCTGTATACCACATCCACATGAGGGAGGTCACCACGTTACCCCATAATTAGCATGATCAAATAAAATGGTACTCTTGCCAGATCTCCTCTTTGGAGAACTTCTTTAGCTTTCCTCTTGACAGTAAACAGGGATTACACACATATAGTTTTCAGTGCATATGTCATCAAGATTTTAATAAAGAAGTATTTACAGAACAAACCTCCCCTTAAGATAACCAGTTCTAGGTCTTCCTTAGCGTTGAGCGGATGTAATCTTTCATGTGATTGCTAAACTTTATCCACCTCTGCTCACAACTTTATGTATCTCAAAATGCAAGCCACAGAAGGATGTAGCAGAAGGACTGGAGCTCAGGAGACGGAAGACACAGATAAATGCCAGCTCTGTCTTAATAGCCATGTCTTAGATTTCGTCCTAGTGAAAGTAATAGTATTAGGAAAGTCAGCAATCTTTCTGGAACCTCAGTTTCCTCATAGGTGGAAAAGGGAAAACATTATTATCCTGGCCTCAGTAACAGGGTTGTTGTAAGAACTGAATGAGATAAAGGATATGAAAGCTCTTTATAAATTGAACTACAGTAATATAAAGGTGAAAGGAACTTCATTGGGCAGCCTGTGATCCTTACAAGCTAGCTATCTAAATACTTCTCCCCATGATACTAACAAATTGTTAGAACTGCTTGTTCAAGTCTATATTTGACAGCCAGTTGCCTCTAAATGTGATCCTTACCTCTTTGGTTTTCCGGGTCTCAGCTCCAATCCCCTTTCTTTGCAGTTTGAATTGTCCTCACTGAGAGATGTGGTCTCGTGAAATGCAAGAGACTACTGCCGTGTCACCACGGAGAGCCAGACAGCCGAGAGAAACAGATAGCTGAGGAGTAAATACTGAAAACATTTCTTCAAACTCAGGACTTTAAAAGAAAAAGAGTGTTTCTTTTCAAACCCACGTAGAACAAAAACTGCTGCAATTTGAATAATTTACCATTTCTATGGCTTAATTGAGTTATCTCAATTAAAAACACAATGAGAAAATTTCAGTAGAAAACTTGCCAGAGAAGAAATAATTAAAATAATTACTATGTTTAAGAGGAAATTTCCTGAACTGAGCATATTGTTCATGCAAAAAATCTTAAATCATTATAATCTACAGTAATCATTTTCTTCACATTGCAAATACACAATAAGTACTCTGTTCCTAAAATGGTGGTGCCTCTTTTGGTAAAGGAATGGTAACTCCCCAAAGCTGGACCACTTGAAGGTGCTGACGCCAAGCATGCCATGGTAATTAATTGCTCAGCTGCCCCCATGTTATTATATTTGATGACAAACCCCACCAAAGATGGCAAGAATTTGCTCGCCTGGAATTAGGAACTTTCAAAGGATTCAGGAGCTTGGCTTTATATCAAAAACAAAGAGTATGATTGGTTACTGAATATACAGTATAATAGATTTTGATATTATCACCTCTCTTAGGAAATTTACCTAGAATCACATAATCATTTTGTTTTGTAAATTACTGTAATTTTCATTCATTTGTGTCCTAGTGAAAAAAGGCATTGTGCATCTCTACACCTGCAATTAAGATAATACCGTAAGTACCACACTGGGCCTAGCAACGGTGATTCACAGTAGGGCAAGAAAGGCCAAGACTGGAAATCTAAAAGTGGTATCCATTAGATGTAATAGATCTAGGGACGTAGCTAGTCAAGGTCAAGGCTGGGAGAGGGAGAAAGACAGTAAGCACAGGGAGAAGTTTAAAAAATACTATAAGGAAGATCCAGGAAGCGTACGAAGGTAGGAAATGAGGGCAAATAGGCAAGTTTTGTTCTGGGTCTATGATGGCCACAAAAATAGATGGGATAAGGAGCAGGGAGGCAAAAAGAATGTAAATCTGCAAAGGCCACAAGCGAAGAAGAGTGAGTGAGTCTTTAAGAACTGCACCCTTTAAAGAGGTCATGATACCTGATTTTAGGGCAAACATATCCTCGGTCCTGTGATTTATAGTCATGTAAGAACTCACAGGTGTGTGATATAATAAGCGGATATGCACTGCAGTGAAGATTACAGTGGAAAGCAAGCACTAGTTCTTATAGAGGTCTTTCATATAAGTGAAATTTTCCTTTTTTTTTTCTTTTTTTTTTTTGGCAAAGCCCCTACTTATTATTTCCCTGATGTTTTGGTATTGAGCAACAATATAGGATGTATTGACCCTCAAGCCTCTAAGTAGAGCAAAGAAGCCCCAGTGTATTTTTCCTCATCACTGGAGAAAAATAATAATTGCTCTATTTTTTTGAGCACTGTTTTGGCTATCTATTATTGTGTAATAAACTACCCCAAAGTTAAAAACTTAGTGGCTTCACTTAGAACTTTGTGGCTTGAGAAAACCAAACTATTATCTCTCGTATTGACTAGGCACACATAGGTAGGTGAGTCTCCTTTTCCATGGAGAGTTGAGGGCTGCAGTTCTCTGGAAATTTGAGCGGCCTGGAGTATCCAGGATGGCTCCCTCACATGGTTGGTGCTTGGCACTGACTGTTACTGGAGATGGAGCTATCAAACCAAGTACCTTTGGCCTTTGTATGTGGCTTGGGCTTCTCATGGCTCAATGGCTGGATTCAAAGGAGCATTTCTAGCATGTGAGTGAAAGCTCTCAAGGCCCAGCCTCAGAGGTTATATGGCAACATTGCTGCTGCATTCTTTTTTTTTTTATTATTTATTTTTGGCTGTGTTGGGTCTTCGTTGCTGCACGCGGGTTTTCTCTAGTTGCAGCGAGCGGTGTGCAGGCTTCTCATTGAGGTGGCTTCTCTTGTTGCGGAGCACGGGCTGTAGGCTTGCAGGCTTCAGTAGCTGTGGCTCATGGGCTCTAGAGTGCAGGCTCAGTAGTTGTGGCGCATGGGCTTAGTTGCTCCGCAGCATGTGGGATCTTCCCGGACCAGGGCTGGAACCCACGTCCCCTGTATTGGCAGGCGGATTCTTAACCACTGCGCCACCAGGGAAGTCCTACTGCTGCATTCTTTAGGTCAAGGAAAGTCTCAGGAGAGGCCCAGATTCAAAGTGGGGAGAAATAGACCCCACTGTTAGATGGGAGGTGTGACAAAGAATGTGCGGCCATCTTTATTTCACCACGACTGTGTACTGTGTTCCAAGCACTCTGGTAAGTGCTTTATCCACTATATCTTATATAAACCTCAGAACCACAGGGCAGGTGAAACATCATTATCCTCAGTTCGTCAGTTAGGAAATTTGGTGATCAGAGATATTCAATTATAGAGTTAATAAATGGGTCAGATGGGATTCGGATGCAAGTCCCTGTTTCTCCACAGCCCCAATAAGCCATACAGAAAGAGTATAGCGATGACAACTGCTTATGCATTTATTAGGTAAGCTGTATGGGTCTATCAGTGGATCCCAAATTATTGGTTGAGTCCCCTCCCTCATTCCTTTTATCTTAAGATTATGAAGTTTTCTAAAGCCTATAAGACTACGTTGATTAACCTTGTCTAAAAATTTTCAAGGTACAATTTTCTATACTAGTTCACTTCGCTTCTCCTGATTCTTCCAAATAGATAGGTGTGTTGAGTTCTTGCCACTCTGGAAATTACAAAGAGAGACTAGGTCAAATCACATGCCTCTAAGTTTTTCACTCATGTCCAGTTCTGCCCTGATCAAATATACTTAATGATAGAAGCCTATGGGGAATGTGCCTAGCTGAATTGAAAGTAACTATTATCACGAACTAATTGTACTGTAAAATATGCATAGACGTGTAGCACTTCAAACTTATAAAAAAATATCCCCTTAAACTCATTCATTGTCATTTTCCTTGAGTATTTTATCCGTTTCAGAATCTGTTTTTAAGGCTATAAAAACTGTGTGAAAAAAAGCAGCCTTCAATCAAAAGTAGTTTCGTCTATATACACAGCTAGTTCGATGGATTTCTCTTCTGCTTCAGTTTACTTTTCCACCAAATAGATCAATTATGTGACTATGGCTTATGAAAGAGAGATATAGAAAAGATGGACCTGTTTGAAGTTTTGGAACTCATTTGCAAGGAAAGATTAAAAGACTGGTGTGATGTAGTTTAGCCTTGAGAAGAAAAGAATGGGAAAAACTTAAAGTACTCTCACTGATAGGAACTTGTACACTCTATTTAAAGTAAGACAAATGTGAATGTGTTGAAATGACAGTGGGGTGGTTGGACATTGTTACAGGTAAATTTCACCAGGAACAGTATTGTAAAGTGCCGGCTTGGACTTTGAAATAAGGATGTAGACTCTTACCACTAGCTCCTTTATAAACAGTGAAGATTCTCATATAGGTTGTAGCGTGGAGGGGACAGATTCTACATGAAGGCATGGAACTAGAGGCATTTGCCTGCAAAAGGTCCTGTGGGTTATGATTTTATGAAATGCTTGAGTATGTATCCTTGGGTTAATGATTGGGAATATGAAGCCCAACAAAATTAACTAGCTTCCTCAAGGTCATTGGCTGAATCAATATAACAAAACAGAATTAGAAGATGGTTTTCTCCCTTCTTTCTTCGGTTGGTAGATTCTACCCTGTGTAGGATGATAAAAAAAAATTAAAGAAGGAAGGAAAAAAGAAGAAAGAAGAGAAAGTCAGAATGATCTAACTGCATTAAATGTAGTCACTCCTACATCCCCAGAAATTTAGCAGTATAGTTTTCCTGGTTTTGCTCACTAATAGTTCATCGCGGTTATTCAGCAAGCATCAGGCTTTGGAGTCCTCTCCTGAGTCTTCTGTTTCATGCAAAGAGAATGGAGGGCATGTGGAATTGTGGAGCAGGTTTTTATGCATCCTGACATCTGCCCACATTCATTAGTCCATACTCAGTCATATGATCCTACCTTATTACAAGGGAGGCTAGAACACGTGAGCTTAGCTGTGTGCACGGCACTGTGTGTATGTGTGGGCAGGTAGGAGAAAGAGTAACAAAGCCAAGAACAGACCCCGAAAGACTTTGTTTCAAAGTACTAATACTTGTTAAGCATGAACTTTGACACTGCCAGTATAATACTAGAATGCATTAGTGCTTCAAGCACAAGACCATTTTTCATTCTTTTAAAGATATAGTTTAAGAACAAATGTTGAATGTTTTAGTGTGGACTTCTATTAGAATTTCACTTGAAAATCAAACTTATTGTGAATTCCACTAGAAATTCCTAGGACTGAGCAATGAAATAGTGTAATTTTTAGTAAGTGCCAACCATTTCCATGTGAATGGGGCCTTTATTAAACATATTTTAACACTCCTGTAGATTAATAATGTGTTAGCAGAAAAAGACATTTTGAGCTTAGTGCAAGTATCCTTCCATCCCAATTATACTGTGACATTAAATCTTGTGACATTTAATAAGAAAGGCCATTTCACCCATGGCTACCTCTAGTGCAGATGATTTATGCAACAGTGTTCCCATAGACAAAATTACGAAAAGAAGGCATTCCAACATGCTGATATGTCTAACTGCCCACATAAATAAGGTGTAGCAAAATATATAAATTGTTAATATTATAATTACCTGGTACCTGAGATAAAAGAAAGAGAAATTAACAACACTGGCTTTTAATTAATAAAAATTAAACAAATATAAATGGATAAGTCATAGGAGAAGTTGCTTAGTAAAAGGGATTCAGGAAGTTATTTTTCCCCATGGGAGGCATTTAAAGCTTTTTTCATAATGTATATCCATCTGGCATATTTGGCCTCTAGCATACCTTAATATTTGTTGAGATTTAAATTACTTTGACTTTAGAGTTATAAGATGCCTTGATTACCTTAGAGAGTTGAAATTCTTGTATCTGAGGTTGAATTCTTGATCTTTTAAATTAAGATGCTTTGACACCTTAAATGTCTAAATTTTACTTTTATGTGTGTGTGCTTAATCTGCCAGTGATTGTATAATTTCCTTCCAGAGGGTTAGAGTGTCTAACTCTGATTCTGAATTTGCTCTGAGTTTTACAATTAAACTATTCATTTGGCATTAAGTAATAAAGAAGAAAGTCTACGAGGTGCTGATTAAATATTTGTCAAGGTACATATTTACTTTTACTTTTGATCTTTACACTGTTGACATGATGGAAAATATCTAATGTGATAGAAAATAAATCATCAAATCAGACATTTACAGGGTTACCTTAGACTTCAAATGACCAGAATGAATTTTTAATTTAAATAAATAAATGTTTCAGTTGTTTTTGGTTTTAAATCAGAATCATAGTTTTCAAGAGAAAATGCTAGAGTCACAAAGAGCCATTTTTTTTGTACACTGAGAGGTCTGGGGAGAAAAATTTTTTTCCTCTGCCCTCTTAGGTTCTATAACTGAGCCTGAGAATTAAACTGACAAAAGACAGATTAACAGGCAAAAAGTGTACAAATTTTACTTGATGTTAATATTATTACATGTACACAGAGTCCTTCATATATAAGAAATGAAGGCTCAGAGAAGCAGGTAGGCTTGAGAACTTATATACCATTTTAATAAAAAAATGATAAGTTACAGAGATGTGACAAAGCAAAGGAAAAGGCGGTTTCGTCTAGGGTTAGCAAACTGTGGGAAAGGGACTAGGAAATATATGGGGGAAACTAATGGAAAATAAGGGTTGTTTTAGTAGGTTTGTCTGTACAGATTCATCTCAGCATCAACTCTGTATCTGCAGTGGTAAGAATATTCTCCTCTTCCTGTACAGGGAGCGCATCTTTCTCATGGGAAATCTGTGCCCTACTTATAGGTAGAAGGGGAGAGGTCAGAGAGCCCTTCTTGAAACTCAGTCACCTTCAGCTCAAAATGATCAATATGGCGTATTTTGGGATGGCACGTTCTGATCTCCTTCAGAGTTTTATATTACTTATACAGTTAGTATTTGTATGTGTTTAATTATGCATGCATATAAGTAGATAAATAGGAAAGATAACTAGCTAAATGATAGCATATCTTAATCAAATGGTCTAAAACTTACTATCTTTGAATTTCAAGCCTTTACGAGTTTTAGACAGTGCTCAGATCCACAGACAAGAAATAACACTATTAGAATTGAAATAGCCTTGATAAGATGTTAACCATTCTGAAGACAGCCCGTATCTATGATAGAAGTAGATTTAAAGGACAATAATCTTGAGATTAAGAACTGCCCCCTAATATCATTATCACAGAATCCCTCCCTCACATTAATATAAGTAATACTATATCCTCTAGATAGATTTTGTCTCATGTGGCAGGCAAATGGCCCTCATCGACTTAGTGATGGGATTGGCTTCCAAGGATCCTAGAGTAGTTTATCATTAGAGACAGATATTATACTTACTGATGTATCTGTTGCCCATTCCCATCCTAAATGTGCTTATTGAAAACAGGACCCATGACTTACTATACGATCTTTATAACCTCATGGCTACTGTCTGGGTTACTGTGTTAGTTTGGGTCCTTTGGACTACCAATAACAGGCCAATCCAAGCAGATTTTAGCAGTAAGAAAGCAGAGCATAAAATAGGGTGGGTCCAGTGGCTCAGTAATGTTTTCAGGTTCTAGAGTTTGTATCTCTCTCTGCTCTCCATCCAGAATATTGTCTTCATCCTGAAGCTGGTTCCCCTTTGATTTAGAGTGACTTTCAGTGGCTGCTGCATACCCCCTTGTTCAAGTCAAGGAGGAAAAAGAGACATTAACTTGAACTGTTCTCTAGCAAGAGACAGGGAGAATGTTTTCAGAGGTCACCAGCATGTACTTCTTTAGATCTCATTGTCTGTTATTGTGTTGCATGCTTTTCTTGAACTTATTACTAGCAAAGAGGATAGAATGCCTGAAGGCCAATCACAATAAGGTCAGTCCCCCCAGTTGCCATTTTGCTTCTCCATGGAAAGGGAATGGAATGGATGTTGAGTGACCAACCACAGTGTTTACCATAATGGGATAAAGGCATGGAAAATGAGGAGGGAGATGATGGAGAAACAGATGTGGAATGAAGGCATTGGAGGCCCAGTGGGACTACCCTTCTGCCAGAGATAGAGACGATACAAGCCAAACAAAACTGAAGATAAAAGCGGAGAAGAAATGACAAATCAAAAATAGATAAGAACTATTTCATTTTTTTTTAAAAGTGGAGTACCAAACTTTTGCCAAAAATTTATGTTTATTCATAGAGATATTCTATTTTTCTGAGAAGATGAGGATGTACTTTAAAAGGATAAGAGAAAAGCAAGGAGACAGATAGTGCTGTCTTTTAGTTAATGTTAACTCATGATTTGGGAAAAGGGTTGCGTATGAGAAAGACTACCCTCTTGATCTATTTCTTTTGTATAGAAAGATTTAACCATGTAAATGTTGACATATTGGGTGGTTTGTTATAAGTGGGCAGAGTATAGATAATGAGAAGTTCAACTGTACTTAAAATCAATGAGCTTGTCTTTGTGATGAGCTGTAATGAGTCTGCTCCTATGTATATTGGAAAATGCATGTTCTTTGTAGAAAACCTATCTCTACAACCTTTCCTGGATTTCAGCTTCTAGACAGAGATTTACCATTTCATAATCAAAATTATGTGCAGGTACCAGCTCTAAAAGGTTCACTATCACTATCCAAAGTGTCAATACATAGCTCTAGGGGACTGACAAATTCACCTACTCCAAGGAGGAACTGTCACTAAGGCAGGCCAGAGTTAAGTATCGATAACCACAAGGTTTCCTCTAATAGCATTTCAAGTGAGAAATAAGAACATAACCTGGTAGTAGTAATCATTCCAAAATGTCTACCTCTTTAATAATTTTAATCCTGAACCAACCCAGACCTCAAAATCTAGGGAATGGGACAGATCTCTGTGTTTAGAACAAGTGTCTGTGGCTAGTGATAGGACCAAAGTGGAAACCACATCTTCATCCAAGATAAAATCTAGGGACCAAAATCTGTGTCACAAGCCAAGCCAGTTGTGAGATGCCAGGGGTCATAGAGCCAACCTTAGGGCAAAGGTTGCTTTTAGGAAATTTTCTTCCTGGTTTATTTGGACAGAAAAGAGAAAACCTACTCTTGAGACCTCGATCATCTGATTAATTTGTATGTTAATTGGGTTAGCTATATAAGTGCTTCACCTGTCATGTTGCCTGTGTAGAATAATCCTGGGCATATGTACAGTTTCTCAAAATATGTTTGTTTTTTAAAAATGGGCTTTTTTGGGCTTCCCTGGTGGCGCAGTGGTTGAGAGTCCGCCTGCCAATGCAGGGGACACGGGTTCGTGCCCCGGTCCGGGAAGATCCCACGTGCCGCGGAGCGGCTGGGCCCGCGAGCCATGGCCGCTGAGCCTGCGCGTCCGGAGCCTGTGCTCCGCAACGGGAGAGGCCACAACAGTGAAAGGCCCGCGTACCGATAGATAGATAGATAGATAGATGGATAGATAGATAGATAGATAGATAGATAGATAGATAGATAGATAAATGGGCTTTTTATGATATAACATTGTTAAAATATAGTAAGCTGTCCTTTCTGGAGGTTACCTAGAGCCCTTCATCATTTTCTCTCATTTTCTCAAATTCACCTTCTGGCCAAATCCAGGGTGCACCTTGGAGTTTCACTTATGAAAGTGTTGAAAAGTCACATAAAGTCATTTTTGCATTAAGGCCCTGGCAAGATAGCTGGTTTTGTGTGTGTGTATATATGTATATATATATATACACACACACAGACACAAAGATTACTTATGGCGTAAATAGACATTGCCAGGGAGTTGCAGTTAAGAAATGGGGTGGGCTGCAGTGCTCAGTAAGAGGGATATCTGTGAGAATTTCAGTGTATCAAGCAAATTTTGAGGTAGAGGAGTGCCCTGGGGTCACATAGTTCCATCTTGGCCAAACAAGCTCACAGATCTGCAATTCACCATAGTGCAATTTTCTTTCCCTAGTAAAGCCTAATCTTTTAATGTTTGAAACCTGTGGTTTCTAAAATGAGCATCTAATATCCACCTCTTGGTTCTCTCATATTCCACTGCTGCAGTGGGTAAATTGGGCTAGTGCCCCTGCAGCACATCTGTTATAACCTTAAGGATGGCATTGCCTTATGAAAGTTTTTTTTTTTTCCCCTTGTCAAGTTTAAGCAGAAACATTTCAGACATGGAGGCTCAAAAAATCATTTACAGTCTGGGAAATACAATCCATCATATTTCTTCTCTGATGGAAAAGAATAACAGATTGTTTAATTCAGAAAAGGGAACAAGTGGCATGTTGATGTGTTGCTTTAGTTCCAAACATTACTGGCAGAAGGCTGATAAAAATGTCTTTATATATAATCATTAACAGTAGGACTTTTCTAGGGAGTTGGTGACAGCCTGTAGATAAACAAAAGAACTAACTTACCTCATTCTAAGGCAGAATGCAAATCTATCTTTCATTGTTAAAGGGATCTTAAGAAAATTACCGATTTCTATGAATGATCTAGTTTGTAGCTTTTATCAGTAGATAGTTAATTTATGAATAGTGGACCTAAAAAATTCAATATTTTCTTCCCTGTGGTAACATGTTTGCAGTAAATGAGACATTAACCTTTTAAAATCTTTGCCTGAAACCAGGAGTCAAATGGTTTTTAACAGACGTTATTGGGGCCTTTTTTTTCTTCTGCTACAGCTTAATCACTGTGCTTCTACATTATGAGTCAGCCCAGAATTCCATAATGCAAACTAACCAGTTCTCTAATAATCCTCTATGTTCTAATTCTCATTGAAACATTGAATCTACTGGGCTCTACACTTGTTTTGATAGGTCAAGTAATCAGGTGTCTTGAAGGCTAATATTCAAACAACCTACACCCTTTTTATTTGCTTTTCAAAAATATTAAATAATTTTTTGCTATTTTTCAGATATTCTATAGTATTTATGTGTGAATATTAAACTGTGAAATTTTTAAAAATCCTTTTTTCCTTGAAGAATATCATGTTGGTATTGAAAATAATGTCAGACTCTAACAGGAGGTCATGGGAAAATTTATGAAGATTTACCAACTTGAGCAATTCTTAACCTTCTTTTTGTACTTTCTACAATAATTCCTATTTTTTTATCCCATTTAGAAAGCAAGATATAGAAGATAAAATTCTATTTTTAATGTATTTTATACACATATATTAGAAAGTGGAAAGAAAATGTATGAAAAACAAATACCCAATATTTGTTGTGGGATAAAGCGGGGTGCGAGAGGATGGTCACATCCCAGGAATTGGGCGAGTGCCTGGGATAGGCCGCCAAGTGATGGCTCTTGGCTTCATGCAGGAAAGAATTCAAGAGCAAGCCAAAGAAAAAAGAAAGCAGATTTATTCAGAGAGACACACTTTGCATAGAATGTGGACCATCTCAGAAGTCAAGAGCAGCTCCAAGGTGTGGGGGTGGTTAGTTTTTATAGGCTGGCTAATGTTGAAGGCTAAGGAGCGGGAGGATTGTCCTCGCTATTTCGGGGAAGGGGCAGGGATTTCCAGGAACTGGGCCACTGCCCAGTTCTTGACGTTTTATGGTCAGCCTCAGAACTGTCATGGTGCCTGTGAGAGTGTCATTTAGCATATGCTAATGTATTACAATGAGCATATAATGAGGATCAAGGTCTACTGGAAGTCGAATCTTCTGCCATCCTGGGTTTAGTAGGTTCTAACTGGGTTTTGTCATGTCCTGTTCTTCGTAATGGTTGTGTCATTCTTTTAATGGTTGTGTCCTGCCCCCTTCCTTCCTGTCTCATATTGACATCGATAACTATCTCCTGTTTATTAGCGTATGAGTTTTTGTTTTTCTTTTTATCTTGTTTATATTTCTAACTTTTAAAAATAGTAGATACATGTTACTTCTGTAGAGAAAAAAAAATGTTTAAAAAATATTCTTAAGCAGTTTTCCTCTGAGGATATATGTCTAGATATGTTAGAAGGGGAGCCCAGATTTTGACAGAACTGGTAATTGGCAATTAACTTATTTCTTTCAGTACTTTATCTTTTGGGAGACACAATCAACATAGGTTAAAATATTGCAAAGCTTCAATATAATTTTTATTTTCAGAAATATTTAATATATACAAAAGATCTTCTAAGAATTCAAAAGATAATTAAACATCAAGGATATTTTTAATTAATTATGAGAACATCAATATCCATTTCCAAGACATTTCTTAGTAAGCTAAAAATAAATGTGCTTTTTCTTGAAATTGTAATCTCTCAGAAACTGAGAACCAGGGAAATGTTGAAACCATGTTCACTAAAGGCAAGGATAAGGCCAAACTGCCACTAACACTATTATCATTCTATATTTTCCTACAAGTTCTAGCAAATGAAATAAAACAGCAATAGATAAATGTATGTGTTGGAAAAGAAGAGACAAGATTGTGAAAATTATTATTATTCATAGATGATACAATTATCCACTAAGGAAAACCTAAGAAAATCAGCAGATACTTTATAAAATAATTTAGTAAGTGGCTATCCTTGATAACACAAAAATTCAGTGCCTCTCTGTATGTGTCATTCATAATATCAGTATGAAAGAGAATAGGGACTTCCCTGGCAGTCCAGTGGTTAAGACTGTGCACTTCCAGTGTGGGGGGTGTGGGTTCGATCCCTGATCGGGGAACTAAGATCCCACAGCTGTGCATCCCACGTGCCAAACAGGGCAGCTAAAAAAAAAAATAGAGAGAGAGTGAAAAAAAGATCTCGCATTTAAAATAACTACTATACATATGAAAACTCTAGACTTGAAAGAGGCAAAGCCTCTGTGAAGAAAATGACAAAATATGGAGGGCAGACATTAAAAAACAAAACTGGATGGAAAATCTAAATATGTAAGAGTTATCAATTCTCCCTGAATCTATTTGTGAATGTAAAAGTCTTCATGGACATCTAGTAGGATTGTGGGGATATACAGAGTTCTTAGAAAAAAATGTGAATATAAAATCTATCCAGCAAAATAAATATTAAAATAGTTTAAAATTTTAAAAAGATTAATGCATATGGGCTTGTTAAAATGTGTTCTGGAACTCTAATAATTAAAACGGTGTGGAAATGATAAGTATTCAGGGAATTCATATAGTTCATTGGGGCATAATGCAATGTCCAAAAGCTGAATGAAGTTCAAATGCAGACTGACAATGTGATAAACATATTTTAAATGTATCAGAAAAGGATGAAATATTTAGTTATCAAACTGATACAATTGGCCAACAATTGATAGGTAGGTAGGTGATGGATGGATGGATGGATAGATAGATAGTTATAGATATAGTTTTACCCACAGATTACTCCTAACTAAGTTCCAGATTAAGTTGAATATGAAAAGTAAGAACATATACATATATATATACTAAAGAAAACATAAGAGTTTTAAAATAAGTATTGGACTAAGAATGAACTTCCTAAGCATTGTTTCAAAGCCAGAGATGATAAATGAAAAGATTGTCGATTAACCCACCCAAAACTGTAAAATTTTGTGAGTCACATATGACACCGTTTAAAGAGTTGAAAAAAACAATAAAAGTAAGATTTAGGACAGAATACTAATATCTTTAATAATTATAATAATACCTAACACTTATGTAGTGCTTATCATGTCAGGGCCTATTCTAAGTGCTTTAAATGTATTAACTAGTAATTCTAAGAGCTCCATGAGAAAGGTACTTTATTATCCTTTTATAAGCAATGAAACTGAAGCAATAAAACTGAAGTATAGAAAGATTTTTAGTAGCCCAAAGTTAGACAATTAGTAAATAGAACCAGAATTTGAAGCCAGGTCACCTGGATATCAAGACTGTGCTCTTCCTGCTCTGATGTATGCCACTAAACACTTGACTTACTAACAATTAGTAAGGTAAACATTCAAATGGAATAATGGACAGAAAGGTTATTTACCAAAGAAAGAAACAGTATAGTCAATAAATACTTGAAAGTAGTAGACAATAATGATAACCAAAGAATGAAAAATAAAAGGGGACTGATTATTTAGTTTTTCATACTAGTAATGATTGACAATGTTGATTAAATATCCTGAGGAGTTACGTGTGTGGGGAAACAGGACCTCTTATGTGTGACATTTCTAAAGGGCAATTTTGCAATCTGTATCAAAAAAAATTTTGATCACATACTTTGACCCAGTAATTATTGTCCTAAGGGAACTATTAAGCAACTGTTTGCTTGTGTGTGTGTGTGTGTGTGTGTGTGTGTGTGTGTGTGTGTGTATGTGTGTGTACATCAACCAAATGAGTTGGAATTATCTAGGCTGAGTGGCTTGTAACCATAAGAAATTCATTTCTCCTAGTGCTGGAGGCTGGGAAGTCCAAGACCAAGGCACTGGCAGATTTGGTGTCTGGTGAGAGCTTTCTTCTTGCTTCATAGGTGGCTGTCTTCTTGCTAAGTCATTACACAGCAGAAGAGGAAGAGAGCTCTCTGCGGTTCCTTTAATAAATACACTAATTCCATTCATTACGGTCCCACCCTCATAATCTAATCACCTCCTAATACCATCATATTGGGGGTTAGAATTTCAACATATAAATCTTGTGAGGACACAAAGATTCAATCCATAATACCAGGCATTTTCTATCACTCACTCTCAGCATGTTGGCTTTTCCATTTTAAACTTAACGCCTCATGGTCATAAGATGGTTGCCTCAGCTCTAACCATCACATTCATCACACAACCACATCAAAGGCAGGAAAAATAATGGGGAGGGGACATGAGCGTTTCCACCTTGTGTGTTTCCCTCTTTTTATCTGGAAAGAAAATATTTCTCAGTGTCTCCCTGTCTCAGCAAACTTCCTTTATTGTCTTGGGAAAACTGGCATGTCCACCCTTAAACCTATCATTGGGAGACAGGCATGGGATTCCCATTGTTTGCTTAGAACAATTATGAGTCACCCCTGGGGCTGGATGAGAATCCACTCTCACTGTAAGAAAGGGATAGCCCTTTACTCCACCCTCAGTTATACAGAATTAGGGTTCTGTTAGTAGTAAAAAAAAAGGGGTGAAGACTGTTAGGTAGGCTACAAGTAGTGTCTGCCATAAAAACTGAATCTTCTTGTTGACACAGTAAAACAAAACACAGCAAAACCTTTGTCAGACTTTTATTGGAAAAATAGGCTAGCCCACATTTCAAATTAACCATTCTTTTATCATTTATAATTTGGGAGATACAAAATCATAGAAATTTAGAACTAGAAGGGAACATAAAAATTACCCAGCCTAATTTGCTTAATTAATAAGGGAAGTGGGGTCCAGCAGGTTATAATCTACTCCACATCACTTGGCTTTGTAATTAAGGAGCCAGCCCAGCCTGTTGATTTCCTCCTCAACACAGGACCATCCATGGGTTTGCCCCTAGCATGCTTGAATCTGGATAATACAAAGCAATGTTATAATGGACTTCTCTTCATTTATTGTGTTTTGTCTGATTTTCTGCTGTTGGATTAAGATTTTTTTATTTACTATTTCATGGCTTTCTCTTATTTAGTCCTTACTAAATCCAAATGAAAACCTGTCACATTTTACCATGGCAAAAAACAAACAAAAACAAACTGAAACAAAGGTATAAAATACTTTGGAACTTCCTTTTTCTTCTTGTTACCTGTCCCACCATGAAAACCTCTTCTTTGAACCCCTTTTCCACCTTTTTGCTTGAAATATTTCCTCAGTTTCAGATTCCTAATAGTTGACACTTCCATAATTTTCTCCAACACAAAATTTCCAAAAACATATTGGATTACAGCACATTTTTTCAAAGTTTTTATTAAATTCAAACTTGCAGAAAGATTGCAAAAGTAGCACAAGGAATTCCCATGTATACTACATCCGTATTACCAAAATATTAACATTTAAACACCTTTGCTATATGTATGTATGTGTGTGTATATGTAAACTTTTCTGAGCCTTTTGAGAGTAAGTTATAGACATGATACCCCTTTATTCCAAAATACTCCAGTATGTTTTTCCTAAAACAAGGACATTGTCTTACATAAACACAAACAAAAAAATAATCAATATCAGGAAAATAACAGTGGTACAATGTCATTATCTAACCTACAGATCTTTTTAAAATTTCACCAATTCTTCCACAAATGTTCTTCATAACAGAAGAAAAGAAATTTTCCTGCTCTAGATCACTGCAGAATCACGTGCTGTATTTGGGTGTCATGTCTTTTTAATCCTCTTTTCTCCAAAGCAATTCCTTATGGCTTTGTTTTGAAGCACATAGGTCCTTTGTTTTGTAGAATCTCTCTCAATTTGCTTTGCTTATGTTACTCATGATTAGATTCAAGGTGAGCATTCTGAGTGCTTCAGGAAGCAAATTATGTCAGCTTTTTCCTTTATAGATGATAATGTTGATCTTTGATTAAGGAGGTGTCATGCCAGACTTCTCTACTCTAAAGTTACTTTCTTTTTTCTTTGTAATTAATATCTTCTGGGGAAGTACTTTGAGACTATGTAAATATTCTCTGTCTCATCTACTACACCCACTACTTTTGCCTGAAGCATTTATTACTTACAAGAGTGGTTGTCAAATGATTTTCTAACTCCATTCTTCCTAGTACACTTATTAGTTGGCATTCCACTGGAAGAAACAGTTTTCCCTTCTCTCCCATTTATTTATTTATTTACTTACTTATTTATATCACTATGGATTCATGGATTTTTGTTTTTATAGTTTATATTGTCGTTATTTGATACTCAAATTGTCCCGGGTTTTACCAGTTGAAACCCCTTCAAGCTGGCTTCTATATCCTTTCTATATGTCTTAATCATTCTTTGAGCACTTTACCTCCCAAGCCCCAGCTCTGAAATCAGCCATTTTTCAAGGTTCCTCGTCCTTTTCAGTAGAGAATAGTATTTAGACCAATATCCGGTCACTAGGTGTGTTCATTGTTACTTGGGTGTTATTGCTCATGGTATAATTTTAAAGTATAATATACCAATGGAAAACCAACTGGGGTTCTTAAAATAGTATACATGCTTGGATTAAAGTGCACAAGAAAAAATCCTTACTGAATTAATTGATGAAAGTAATGTTCAAAGATTTATTCATACAAATTTTTATGGCATGACAATTAGAATTCCACAAATTCTGTAGAATCAAATCATGGGATAGAGGATGGGAGAATTGAAGGATAAATGGCTGGCTGGCTGGATGGATGGCCGGAAGGATGGATGATAGACATGTTTTACAGAATATAGTTTTGAAACTTTATTACCACTTCAGTCTCAAGCACTAAACCATTAATTATTAATACCATTATTAATACTTTTCAGTTCTTCAACAGCATGTGAGGACAAAACTCATAAAACTTTCTGTCCTAATATCCCTCTTTTTTTTTTCCTACTCCCCCAGTGTTGGTTTAGAATTCATTGCTTCTTTTCACTACTAAAAATTGAATAAGGAAAGTTGTTTTTAAAGCTGTAATGTTAAAATGCATCAGTGATTCAGATGAAAAATCTCTCTGTGCTTTGCATTATGATAAATGATCCAGCAATTATTTCAAATATAGTAGGCTCTAAATTCGAAGCTAGTAGAAATGCATCTGTGTTTTAATTAGGTATTTATTGTTTAATGTCAGGGAAAATAAAATTTTTTGAATAGTTAAAATACTTGTATATGTGTCAGGAAAAAACCTTATATAGATGCCCTCTCTCTAGAAGTAATTTTACAGTATCTTTTAGATCTAATTTTGGGATTCTCAACATTGCAATTTTGTTTAAATCCTATACCTTAGAGCTACTGAACTGTAGCTTTATAAGTGTGATTCCTTTATAATGCTTTATATTAAAACCTCAATTTCATAACACTTGATGACATGTTGACAGATGTAATTCAGCACATATGCACTCTCTCTCTCTCTCTCTCTCTCTCCCTCTCTCTCTCTCTCTCTCTCTCTCTCTCTCTCTCTCTCTCTCACACACACACACACACACACACACACACACACCAACAAGAAAATAGCAGAAAAATCTCAGCTTTCAGGTGATTTATGATTTATTGCAAGTACTGAAGATTATGGGTTGTGGAATCTGCAGGAGTTAGATTCTCATCCCAGCTCTACCCTTTACTGGCTGTGTGACCTGGGGGTAAATTACTTTACTTTTCTAAACTTCAGAGTCCTTATCCAAATGGTAAAATGATTCAAATGTGGATACCGCCTAACACTATCTCAAAATATCTCACCAAAATAGTACAACCACATGAGATAATGCATATGAAGGGTTGGTGCTAAACCTGATTGATTGCAAATGTTCAACAATCTCCATTGTTAGTATTTACTAAGGATATTTCTCTAGAAAGATGAATGAAAATTCAGCTTAAAGGTGACCAGTCTGATTTTTGTTCTTCCTCTTCAGGTGCTGTATGTTTTCAGAGTTTTAGAACAAGATAATATTAGAATACTGTTTCAGTTCTGGATGTCTGAGTACTTGTGCAAATTTTTTGACTGAGTTCTGTTTTGTCCTACCTATATTTATTGAGAACCTACTCTCCCCTATGGCTTTAAAATGCACATGGATTTTGATGATTCTTACAAGTACCACTCTGACTCAGAAATATTTTTGGTTTCCTCTGCTCCCTTCCCACTGACTCTTAGAACTTTGACTTCACTCCCTAGCACTTATCACAGTTTGTAATTATAAATTTATATATAAACATTTGTTTAATAGCTGCACCCATCCTGACACTAGATACTAAGTTGCATGAGGGCAGGAACCAGATCTATTTCAACCATGGAACATCCAGTGGAGTGCCTAATCATCATAGTTGTATTTTAGGACATTTCTGTCCTTGAAACTATTCTAAGGAGTTAAACCCACATGTACCATTGCACTGTGCCTTTTTTTTCCTGACATGAACATTGAGAAAATATAACTTGAAGGATAAAGAAACAAATTAAGAGGTAATATTAATTAACCGATCCATCGTCATGAAAAGGTGGAATCTTCCAGATACTTTGTGGCAGTTCTGCCAGGTATGTTTACGTGTGGAGATCCCAATATAAAGAAATAACAACATTGTTTCTTGTGATATCGCACCATGATATTAGTGAATTACTTATATTGTGTTCTATCCTCAGTGCTTAGCTCAGGGTCTAGAGATGGACTGTGCTCAGTAAATATTTGTTAAATGACTCAGTTTGCACATGAAGCTGAAAAACATTTTGGATAAATGGCAAGGGCAGGCAAATATGTGTGTCTTCCTTTAAAATAAGTATTTGGTATCAGGTAATTTTCGTCTATCATGTTATGTCTGTACACCTTATTCCCCAGCTTGTAGCAGTGATGGTCTTTACCATTTGTAACCGTAGTGGAGTGCAAACTAGCTGCCTGTATGGTGGCATCCTTCTGCCAACAGTACTTGTGTCATACTGTTATAAGTTGCAGACAAGTGTCACCAGCTCAAAATTCTGGAATAAGTGTAGGATTGATGAATTGTTTAAGTCTTACGAAAGTGAGTTTTGCCCAGCCACTAGTTGTCAGTTGCCAGATTTTTGTGTAGTGAAAAGTTGTTGATCCTTTAAAGTGCTATTCATTCAATGAGTCAGTCAGTTGGTAGCTAATATTTATTCAGGAATTTCAGCGGCCAGACACAATGTTAGGCATAGTTATATACCAGTCATCAAATAGGCTGCCTTTAAGGAGCTTGCAGTCCAATAAGAATGATAGGCATTAAGCAAGTAGATTCCTAACTACTAATTGTACTAAGCTAATAAAAAGCACAAAAAGAATGTTATAAGGAACAGTAACAGGAGGGACCTACTTTAAATTGGATGGTTAAGAAAATCCTTTCTGAGGAGAAGCTATGTTAGCTGAGATCTGATGGACAGGAAAAAAACAAATGTGGAAGGAAAGAAAGGTGTGTGTGTGTGTGTGTGTGTGTGTGTGTGTGTGTAGGAGAAGGAGAGGAAGAAAAGGAGAGCATTCCAGTGAGGAGGTGAAAATGTAGAAGTATGTGTGAGACTCAGCTGGGGAAATATTGGGATGTCCAAAGAACTGATAAATAACCCTGTGGCTGAACTCCAGTACGCAAGAAGGAAGGTGGCTGGAGAAATTAGACAGAGAGGCTGGAGTCAAGCTAGCAGGTCCTTGTAGGCAGTGGCAAGGATTTGGGATTGTATTTTTTTTTTTTTTCCTGAGTCAAATGAGAAGTCATTAAAGGTTTCAAGTAGGGCATCACCTGATTCGAAGTACAGTCAATCCTCATCATTCACAGACTCTGTATTTGCAAATTCACTTACTTGCTAATAACATTTGTACCACAAAATCAATATATGAGGAGCTTTCATGGTTTTTAGCAGGAATGTGCAGAGTGGTGAAAAATTCAGCTCACTCTGCGCACAGGTTCTCAGCTGAGGTCAAACAAGTTGACACTGCCTTCTCATTGCAGCTCTCATACTATAACAAGTGTCTTTTTCACAGTGTATTTAGAACCACATTTTGTTCATTTTTGTTCTCTTCCTTGGTGATTTTGCTGTTTAAAATGGCTTCTAAGCAAAGTGCTGAACTGCTGTCTAGTGTTTCCAAGTGCAAGAAGACTGTGATGCGCCTTATGGAGAAAATAAATATGTTAAATAAGCTTCATTCAGGCGTAAGTTATAGTGCTGTAGCCATGAGTGCAATATTAGTGAACCAACAGCATATATTATATAAGGGGTCTTTAAACATAAACACACAGAAAACAAGGTTATGTATTGATCAGTTGACCAGAGGCTCACAGGAACCTAACCCTCTGTGTCCTCTAAGAGCAATTGTTCAGTATTTGTTAATTCCATGTTTGCAGTAACTTTAGAGACTTTAACTACTATGAATATCATGAATCTACTATATCGGTTTAGAAGATTACACTCTGCAGTAAAGAGGGTAAAGAATAGACAGGAGTGGAAGTAGGAAGCCCTATAGAAATATTTCAGTGGAAATGTGAGAGATCTAGCAGCCTATACTGGGAATATGGAGGATATGGCTATGAGGTAACAAATTTGAGGGACTAGGATTGACTGCAGGTAAAGATCCAGCGTAAGGTCTCTTTGGCGCCCTTTCTGACCTTGTCCGTTTCTCTGCTGCAGATACGCAGAGTACTTACGATTCTACCGGCCCATTCTCTCAGGGAAGTTCTCCATTATATAATAGTATGTTATATTATAAGCTAAGGAGATTGATGCTTATAATTGGATTAAATATTTAACTTAGTATTGAAATATGATTCTTTAAAAAAATCTTTCAAAGAATGATACTGATGTTGACCATATCATACAGACTATGATAGATATTATTTTTTAATTAGTGTGGACTTAATTAATGTATCCTTTTGACATATATTTAATAGGCTCTCAAGGGCTATCAACTCATTCTCTGTGAGGAAATGTCTTCTTCACCAACTTGTAATACTGATGCTAATCAGCCTGTGAAAACAAATTTGTTACCTTATCATCTAGAGAGCCCTCACCATCAAGTCGAAGGGAATTTTCTTTCCATAGTGAGTGGATTGGCATATTAAGCAAACTGGTTAATGCTAGCTGCAACTGTGACATTTATGAAGTGTCTTTTACATTTTTGTAAAGTATCAATCAGTTTTCTTAACTTTTAAATTTAATTTACACGACCAGAGGAGTTTCTAGGAGGAAAGCAGTCATGGATGAGGCTCTCTGCTACAAATCATGAGACTTCTTTTTTTTTAATTGAAGTATAGTTGATTTACAATATTGTATTAGTTTCAGCTGTGCATGGTGATTCAGTTACTTTTTTCTGATTGAATTCCAATATAGGTTATTACAAGACATTAAATATAATTCCCTGTGCTATGCAGTAAATTCTTGTTGCTTGTCTGTTTTATTTATATAGTATTGTAGTTTGTATCTGTTAATCCCATACTCCTAATTTGTCCTTCCTCGCATGTCCTTCTCTTTTTATTTCAAATAAAATTCAAGAGCTTCCAGTTATAAAGGTAAACAACTCAAGCAAACACATTATCAATACTTTAGCAAACAATTGGCTTTAGAAATAGATACATAAGCAGAGACATAAATAAACAAATTGCAGTGAACACGTTGGTATCTATTCAAATAAATATTCCCTCCATTCTTGATAGCAACACCTCGATATTATGCACATGATCTTCTCATCAGGTCCATGTTCTTGAAAAAGAGGGTCTTATCATCAGCCCCAGTGGTTTAGAACTTGAACCTCTTTAGCCTATGGTGACAGTATCATCCCCTCTTCCAGGGACTGACTTGGGGAAAATCATGTGATTTAACTCTGCCCAAAGAACTATGAGAAGTAACTTCTGAGAAAGGATAGCAGCTCAAGCATGAGGACAAAAGCTAAGGCCCTGGGGAAATATATTAAAAACCTGGGTATGTGATGTCACGGCTGAGCCTTTTAATTAACCAAACCTGCAGGAAATTTTGTTATCTGTACTTTATTATTACCAGTGTTTAAGGCATTATGATTTGAATCTTCTATAACTTGCAACCAAAAGCATCCTAATATGGACCACCATTAAGGAGTTTATTGTTTCATACTCATAGATTGGAAGATGCACATATTTGCACACTTCAGTATCTCTGAAAAGAGATTGTATCTTACAGTTGATAGTATCCTAAATTCAGTGAACTAAAGGAATTTTTTTGCTAAATTTAATATTCAACATGAAAATATACAACAGCACTATGTTAAGGAAAAGTGCCCTGGTGACATTTTAAGTTATCTAGGCATTGATAGAACCTAGGGCAGTCAATATTAACCTGATCCAAAATGAAATAACGCATCACCCATTACATTAGTTACAAAATATGACTATAGAGCATGAACTATAATAGTGGACTGAAGATAAAACAGTCAAGACTATAACATCTTTTGATTCTTCCCAAATATATGTTTTATATTTAAGTAACATTACTTTTACTGAAAAAAATATATAGCTATTTGGTTTGAAAATACAAAGTCATTTCTGATTAATTGATCATAAATTAATAAATGCCAGCTATGACTATTGTGTGACAAGAAGTTTTTACCTAGCACAGGGGATGAAATCTAACTCACAACATTTTAGGGAAGATAAGACATGCACAAAAGTTAGCTGTAACACACAGCAGTGTTTCAGTGATGATATTAACTACTGTCAGAACACCTGTGATGTAAAAATGGATACTCTACAAGGATATTGGGAGGTATTCATGCAGAAGAATCATTTGAGCTTCACTCTGAAGTATGCTTCAGACATGTCAAGATGCAGTAGGGTAAGCATTACGCCAGAGAGACCTGTCCAAACAAAATCATAAAACCTGTAATTGCTAGTTTTTCCAGGAAAAGTGAGGCCTAACACTAAAATGTTAAAATGGATAGAATAATCGGCAACAGGGTAGGCTGAGGATAATTGTATGCTCACCACCACGTTATTCCTCCTAGGTCTGCTAAAAAGATGTAGTCCTGTAGTATGTAGTAATGAAGTTCTAATCTTTGACCCCTGACCATTGCTACCTTCCCCAAAGCAAAAACTGGACCTTCAACTTTCTTTAACATGCTTCCTTACGGTTTTCACAAGAAACAGGACAGGACAGTGCAGAACTAGAAAGGAAACTGCAACTAAACATTCATACTAATTATAAGTAAAATGAAAATCAAAGCAACAGTTCTCTTGTGTTCTGTGCCAGCACTGTGCTAACATTTTACATATAATTTTATTTAAAATGTCCAAAACAACCTTATGACTTAGATATGATCTTCATTTTATTTGTGAGAAAATTGAGTTTCAGTACCTTGCCAAGGTCAAACAACTGTTAAATAAGAGCTGGAATTTGACTGTGGGTCAGTCTAACCCTAAAATTTAAATTTACATTAACTGGGGGTAGGGATAAATTGGGAGATTGGGATTGACATATACACACTACTGTTAATATGTGTAAAGTAGATAACTAATAAGAATAATAAGAATGTACTGTATAGCTCAGGGGACTCTACTCAATACTGTAATGGCCTATATGGAGAAAGAATCTAAAAAAAGTGTGGATGTATGTATATGTGTAACTGATTCACTTTGCTATACACCTGAAACTAGCACAACACTGTAAATCAATTATACTCCAATAAAAATTAAAAAAAAATAAAAATGAATTTACTATTTCCATATATTATACTATCTTCTAATCTCTTTTTTAAGCATGGCTTTAAATAAGTGGGCTTCACTCTTTGGTTTGCCATGTTGAAAAAGTGATTTGGAAGAATTTTTCTCTTTTAGTTAGGTGTTTGGAGGTATTTTTCTATTTCTTTTAGTTTATTTGTTCTTCTTGCAGAGTCCTATTTGCTTTTGTTTTCTATTTGCATTAAACTGTATGAAGAATGTTCATGAAGAACATCTAGTATTTTTTACTAGGAAATAACCTATAATTACCTATTTCATTAAAAAATTACTGAATAGCTGTCTAAAGATTGGCCAATCCCAACTGATCAACCAGCTAATGATTTTCTATCAGCATAAAGTATTTACAATTCCCTTGTGCCAAATTTCCTTCCACAAGGAACAGAGAGCCAAGCCTAATGGGAGAATAAATCTCAGACATACATCATGAGGAATATAGATTTTATTTTCTTTTCTACAAATAACTTGTCTTGGAGGTGCCTTGAACTTCAGAAATATTTTGGAGTTCTACCGACTAAAGTACAAATAAAATAGAAAAGTATGAACCCTTCCATCTTTTTATTTTAATCAATTTAAAGTCCAAGGCATGTGCTTTAAGTATACACCAGTCTGGAACTCCAAAGGCCACAAAATGCCATAGAAATAAAAATGGATGGCTAACCTTTGAGGCAGTGCCAACCTGGCCACAATCATTCTGACTTTGACCAGTTTAATCCTTTTATAACAGCTTTGTAACTCCTTTGTTTGAAGTGTTTTGTTTTTTTGGGGGGGTGTGTGTGTGTGTGTGTGCGTGCGTGTGTGTTTTTTTTTTTAAACATCTTTATTGGAGTATAATTGCTTTACAATGGTGTATTAGTTTCTGCTGTATAACAAAGTGAATCAGTTATACATATACGTAATGCGCTAAAACATTTGTTTTAACCAAACATCAGTATTTAACAGGGCAGTACAAAGCAGATATCTGTGCTTATATAATATGATTATTTGATCAGTAAGATAAAGATATAAAAACGCTAAATCTCAGACAAAGAAATTGGATATTAAACATTAAACCACCCCGCAATGCACACACTGATTTATATTTTCACATTCAGAAGGAAAAATCCACTAACGCCCATCTATTTTCCATGTCAAAGGAGAGCTTTAGATTAGTGTTATAATTAACTGTATGGCATGATTCATTCCAAACTACAGTTTCTCTGCACTTTGCTTGTAATTAATTTTCCTCTTTTTAATCTTTGGAAACTGGCTTTGTTTCCTTCCCCCATTTAATTTCTCTGTCTTACATAAAGACTGCCTGTTGACTTCAAAATTATTTCTGGGTGTGACAAATTAAGGTGAGGCTGTAGAAATCAGTGAGTATAGAGATATTTGTAATGTTTGCTTTCTGCTTGAAGCCAGGTCATATAAATTAGAAACCACCCAGGGCTTCCCTGGTGGCGCAGTGGTTGAGGGTCCGCCTGCCAATGCAGGGGATGGGGGTTCATGCCCCTGTCCGGGAGGATCCTGCATGCCGCGGAGGGGCTGGGCCTGCGCGTCCGGAGCCTGTGCTCCGCGGTGGGAGAGGCCGCGTCAGTGAGAGGCCCGCGTACCGCAAAAAAAAAAAAAAAAAATTAGAAACCACCCAGATGACAGAAAAGTCAACTTCTAGGCTCTTTATACTTTTTTTTTTTCCCTTCATATCAGGAATTTCAAAATCTAAGCCACAGCAATGGTTGCTGAAAACTCCAAACAATTTCCCTCTGAAGGGAACAATTTTCAGCTCCACCAAAACTACAGCAGTGAGGCTGGGAAAAAGAAAAAGAAAAGAAGCATAAAGTTGGTCATGAGTAGAATAAAAAATATTTTACTAAATACCGTATTTTTCCTCATTTTTTAAAGTGACAGTGAGTGGCCTATAGCTATATCGAAATTTTTTTTAATTATAAATTCATAATGACATGTATACACTGCTGTATTTAAAATGGATAACCAGCAAGTTCCTACTGTATAGCACCAGGAACTCTGCTCAATATTCTGTAATAAGCTAAATGGGAAAAGAATTTGAAAAAGAATAGATACATGTATATGTACAACTGAATCACTTTGCTGTACACCTGAAACTAACACAACATTGTTAATCAACTATACTCCAATATAAATTTTTTTTAAATTCATAATTATAGCTCTAATTTGAATCCAGCCCCCCTCATGGATCTTTTCTGCCTTCCTCCATTAAGTATTTGTATCTTCTTTATCCCACAGTAATAACCTTTGCATTCAACAATGTCAACATGTTAACTCATTTTTTCCATCCTTCAATATACCATAACAACAGCCCTATATTAAGTACAAGTCAAGATTTCTTTACGGTTCTGTGTCAAGAAGTTTGGTGTCTGGAAATTATATTTTGAAGCTGAAAATGTTGGCAAACGTTTGACAGATTTCATCAAAAATAGATCCAGAGAAAGCACACAGTTCTTTTAAGTTCCTGATTCATTCTCTTATTCAAAGACCAAAAAATAGAAACATTGAACAAAACTGTGTTTTTTCTTCCCTAGTAGTTTTGGCTTGCCTGTTATCTTTCTGTTAATATTAATTTAGTAACGAAAATTAGAATAATTGGAAAAAATATGTGCATCTCCCTACATATAATATTCTGTGAGAGGCTAATAGACAAATTATTCCACAGCCAAATACATTCAGTAAATATTCAAGTAAATGTATTTATAGTCACTGTAGAGACTCTTGGGGTTCTTAATGTGTTCATGTATTAATAAGGGGGAGCAGAAAGGTGGGCATATAGTGTACAAGGTCCCCCAGACTTATCTGATCATAGGACCCTTTCCTCATACAATTTTCTTTAAACCACAAAGCAACAAAGCAGTTATTACAGTTTGTGGTTTCACATTTATACAGTTATTTAATTAATATCTCCCCTCCACTGGGCGAATGATCCAGGAGGGCCAGAACCATGTCTGTTGTTCCTTGTCATTTTCTCTCCAGTTCCTTGCCATTTTCTCTCACATGTACTTTAGATGACTTAATGATAGAGCTTTATAATTACAACCCAGCTCCACACCGCTGGCTCGCCTTACCCCTATTCTCTGCTTTTTCTGTTTCCTCCATTGCACTTAAGACCATCTGACATAAAATACATCTTATCTGGGTCATTATTTATCTTCATGTTCTCTAACTAAAATCTGTGCCCGCGAGAGCAGAGGTTTTTGTCTGCGGAGTTCCTTCTGCCAACTAGCATTAAATCAGAGCCTGGCACGTACTAGGTCTTCAGTAAATATTTATTTAACTAATAGTACACCTTCAGTTTTCATCCATCTGGCCAGAAAAAGAACCTTAAAAGTTAGTAATTTTATTTCAGTTCCTTTCCGAACATTAAACCATAGCTCTTCCATCGATCAGAAAACATTCCAATCTCATGCGAAACAAATTATGTAGATGCTGTTGGTTTAGTTTGGGGTCAATAAGGCTAAGACCTCAATAATTGTCTGTTATGTGTGTGTATTTGTGTGTGTGTTTGTCAGGGTTTTGAGGTATAATTTATCTATGATGCTACAGTTCACACTTGAACAACATGGGTTTGAACTTCATGGGTCCCCTTATACACAGAATTTTTTTCACTAAATACATCTATACAATCCAAAGTTGGTTGAATCCCCAGATATGGAGGAACTGCAGATATGGAGGGCTGCCTCTAAAGTTATATGTAGATTTTTGACAGCGTGGAGGTTTGGTGCCCCTAATCCCTTCATTGTTCAAGGTTCACCTACAGTTGCCTTCTTGTAATGTATACTTCTCCGAGTTTTGACAAACCTATACAGGTATGTAGTTGTCACCACAATCAAGCTATGGGCCATTGCCTTCACCCACAAAAGTTCCCTCATCCTCCTTTATCATCAGTCTCTTCCTCCCCTCTCCAATGTCTCTTGCAGACAAACAACCACTAATTGATTTCTGCCCCATGTGTTATTTTTTTGTTTTTTGGTGTGTTTTTTTTTAACATCTTTATTGGAGTATAATTGCTTTACAATGCTGTGTTAGTTTCTGCTGCATAACAAAGTGAATCAGCTATACACAAACATATATCCCCATATCTCCTCCCTCTTACATCTCCCTCCCACCCTCGCTATCCCACCCCTCTAGGTAGACATAAAGCACCGAGCTGATCTCCCTGTGCTCTGCGGCTGCTTCCCACTGGCTATCCATTTGGTAGTGTATATGTCCATGCCACTCTCTCACTTAGTCCCAGCTTACCCTTGCCCCTCCCCGTGTCCTCAAGTCCATTCCCTACGTCTGTGTCTTTATTCCGGTCCTGCCCCTAGATTCATCAGAACCTATTCTGTTTCTTCCCTGTTCAATCTTGGAAGGTTGTGCATTTCTAAGAATTTGTCCATTTCTTCCAGGTTGTCCATTTTATTGGCATAGAGCAGCTTGTAGTAATCTCTCATGATCCTTTGTATTTCTGCAGTGTCAGTTGTTACTTCTCCTTTTTCATTTCTAATTCTATTGATTTGAGTCCTCTCCCTTTTTTCCTTGATGAGTCTGGCTAATGGTTTATCAATTTTGTTTATCCGCTCAGAGAACCAGCTTTTAGTTGTATTGATCTTTGCTATTGTTTCCTTCATTGCTTTCTCATTTATTTGTGATCTGATCTTTATGATTTCTTTCCTTCTGCTAACTTCGAGGTTGTTTTGTTCCTCTTTCTCTAATTGCTTTAGGTGTGAGGTTAGGTTGTTTATTTGACATGTTTCTTGTTTCTTGAGGTAGGATCGTATTGCTATAAACTTTTCTATTAGAACTGCTTTTACTGCATCCCATAGGTTTGGGGTCGTCGTGTTTTCATTGTCATTTGTTACTAGGTATTTTTTGATTTCCTCTTTCATTTTTGCAGTGATCTCTTGTATTTGGTAGTGTATTGTTTAGCCTCCATGTGTTTCTACTTTTCACAATTTTTTTCCTGTAATTGATACCTAGGCTCATAGCATTGTGGTCAGAAAAGATACTTGATACGATTTCAGTTTTCTTCAATTTATCAAGGCTTGATTTGTGACCCAAGATATGATCTGTCCTGGAGAATGTTCCATGAGCACTTAAGAAGAAAGTGTATTCTGTTGTTTATGGATGGAATGTCCTATAAATATCAATTAAGTCCATTTTGTTTAATGTATCATTTAAAGCTTGTGTTTCCTTATTTATTTTCATTTTGGGTGATCTGTCCATTGGTGAAAGTGGGGTGTTAAAGTTCCCTACTATGATTGTGTTACTGTTGATTTCCCCTTTTATGGCTGTTAGCATTTACCTATGTCCTGGGGTGCTCCTATGTTGGGTGCATAAATATTTACAATTGTTATATCTTCCTCTTGAATTGATCCCTTGATCATTATGTAGTGTCCTTCTTTGTCTCTTGTAATAGTCTTTAAAGTCTATTTTTTCTGATATGAGAATTGCTACTGCAGCTTTCTTTTGATTTCCATTTGTATGGAATATCTTTTTCCATCCCCTCACTTTCTGTCTGTATGTGTCCCTAGGTCTGAAGTGGGTCTCTTGTAGACAACATATATACAGGTCTTATTTTTGTATCCATTCAGCCAGTCTGTGTCTTTTGGTTCGAGCCTTTAATCCATTTACATTTAAGGTAGTTATCTATATGTTTGTTCCTATTACCATTTTCTCTATATGTGTGTTCCTATTACCATTTTCTTAATTGTTTTGGGTTTGTTATTGTAGGTCTTTTCCTTCTCTTGTGTTTCCTGCCTAGAGAAGTTCCTTTAGCATTTGTTGTATAGCTGGTTTGGTGGTCCTGAATTCTCTTACCTTTGCTTGTCTGTAAAGGTTTAATTTCTCCATCGAATCTGAATGAGATCCTTGCTGGGTAGAGTAATCTTGGTTGTAGGTTCTCTTTCATCACTTTAAATATGTCCTGCCAGTCCCTTCTGGCTTGCAGAGTTTCTGCTGAAACATCAGCTGCTAATCTTATGGGGATTCTCTTGTATGTTATTTGTTTCTTTTCCCTTGCTGCTTTTAATATTTTTTCTTTGCATTTAATTTTTGATAGTTTGATTAATATGTGTCTTGGTGCGTTTCTCCTTGGATTTATCCTGTATGGGATCCTCTGTGCTTCCTGGACTTGATTATTTCCTTTCCCATGTTAGGGAAGTTTTGAACTATAATTTCTTCAAGTATTTTCTCAGTCTCTTTCTTTTTCTCTTCTGGGATCCCTATAATTCGAATGTTGGTACATTTAATGTTGTCCCAGAGGTCTCTGAGACTGTCCTCAATTCTTTTCATTCTTTTTCTTTATTCTGCTCTGCAGTAGTTATTTCCACTATTTTATCTTCCAGGTCACTTATCCGTTCTTCTGCCTCAGTTATTCTGCTATTGATTCCTTCTAGAGAATTTTTAATTTCATTTATTGTGTTGTTCATCATTGTTTGTTTCTCTTTAGTTCTTCTAGGTCCTTGTTAAACGTTTCTTGTATTTTCTCCATTGTATTTCCAAGATTTTGGATCATCTTTACTATCATTACGCTGAATTCTTTTTCAGGTAGACTGCCTATTTCCTCTTCATTTATTTCGTCTGGTGGGTTTTTACCTTGCTCCTTCATTTGCTGTGTATTTCTCTGTCTTCTCATTTTGCTTACCTTGCTGTGTTTGGGGTCTCCTTTCTGCAGACTGCATATTTGTAGTTCCTGTTGTTTTTGGTGTCTGCCCCCAGTGGGTAACATTGGTTTAGTGGCTTGTGTAGGCTTCCTGGTGGAGGGGACTGGTGCTTGTGTTCTGGTGGATGAGGCTGGATCTTATCTTTCTGGTGGGCAGGACCACGTCCGGTGTTGTGTTTTGGGGTGTCTGTGAACTTATGATTTTAGGCAGCCTCTCTTCTAATGGGTGGGGTTGTGTTCCTGTCTTGCTAGTTGTTTAGCATCGCGTGTCCAGCACTGTAGCTTTCTGGTCCTTGAGTGGAGCTGGGTCTTAATGTTGAGATGGAGATCTCTGAGAGAGTTCTCGCCATTTGATACTACATGGAGCCAGGAGGTCTCTGGTGGACCAGTGTCCTCAGCTGAGCTCTCCCACCTCAGAGGCTCAGGCCTGACTCCAGTCAGAGCACCAACAGTGTGTCAGCCACCCAGCTGTGTCAGGCATCTGACACTTGAGAGAGCAGAGGGTTTAAAGTCTGAAGAACTGGATGAAGTGATGCCTCAGTCACTTGCTGTTTGTGGAACCTAGGCACAGCCCAAAGCTCCCTGAGCCTGTTTCTCACCTCCACTCAGCCCCAGGGCTGTTCCAACATCGTTGGGGCTCCACCTGTCACTCGTGGCTGGTGCACTTCCTCCCCTGTCTGGACTGATATTTTTTCTTTTTCTTTTTCTTTTTTTTGCGGTATGCGGTCCTCTCACTGTTGTGGCCTCTCCCGTTGCGGAGCACAGGCTCCGGATGCACAGGCCCAGAGGCCATGGCTCACGGGCCCAGCTACTCCACGGCATGTGGGATCCTCCCGGACCGGGGCACAAACCCACGTCCCCTGCATCGGCAGGTGGACTCTCAACCACTGCGCCACCAGGGAAGCCCCCGGACTGATATTTTTTAAGTGGTAATAAGCAAGGTCATTTTTCATGGGTGTTCAAAATAAGTCTGTGTGTGGTTAGTTCCAGGAGAGGAAAAGAGCTAGAACGTATGGATACATAGCAGGCAGCAAGATCAAAGCATTCCCAAATTATTTTCTGCCCCATTTAATTACTTATTCATTCGTTTAACAAATACTTATTGATGATGCACCTGATAGAAGAAGCCTGTGGAATGCACTGGTGTTGGTTGGAAGCTTCAGGAGTTCCTCTGGCTGAAAGTTGAAACTGACCACCTGTATACTGAGGGTGAGGAGAGGTGCCCCTATGTTTTGTCTTTTCCAAAATGACCATCTAAATGGAGTCATGCAGTATGTAGCCTTTTGAGTTTAGCTTCTTTCTTCTAGCATGATGTTCTTTTTTCTTTATAAAAATTATAAACCATTTTCAGGTTCTTTTTTTTTTTTTTTTAATAGTTATTTATTTGGGCTGTGCCAGCTCTTAGTTGCAGCATGTGGGATCTTTAGTTGCGGCATGCAGGTTCATTAGTTGCAGCACATGAACTCTTTAGTTGCGGCATACATGCGGGATCTAAGTCCCCAGCCAGGGATTGAACCCGGCCCCGCCCCCTGCAATGGGAGCACAGAGTCTTACCCGTTGGACTACCAGGGAAGTCCCTAGCATGATGCTCTTGAGATTGATTCATGTGACTGCGCGTATCAGCATTTTATCCTTTTTGTCACTGAGCAGTATACCATCATATGAATATACCACAAGTTGTTTATCCCTTCACCAGCTGATGGCATTTGAACTGTTTCCAGTTTGGGGCAATTATGATTAAAGCTACTGTAAACATTTTTGTACAGGTTTTTGAGGATGTATATCTTGGTTTCTCTTTCATAAAAACCTGGGAGGGAATGGTTGGGTCTTATGATAAGTGTGTGCTTAGCTTTTAAAATAAACTACCAAGCCATTTTCTAGTATGACTGTACCACTTTGTATTCCCACCACTAGAAATGCAAAGTTCGAGTCGTTCTGCATCCTTGTCAGCATTTCGTATTGTCAGAATTTTTAACTTGAGACTTTCTAATAGGTGTATGGTATTACTTTGTGATTTGAATTTACATTCCTCTAGTGACTGATAATTTTGAGTAACCTTTCATGTGCTTATTTTCCATCTTCATCTATTCTTCTTTTTTTCTTTTTTTCTGGCTGCATTGGGTCTTTTTTTTTTCCTCTTTTGGAGTACAATTGCTTTACGATGTTGTGTTAGTTTCTGCCATACAATGAAGTGCATCAGCTATATGCATACTTATATCCCCTCCCTCTTGGACCTCCCTCCCCCCTTCCCCCCCACATCTAGGTCATCACAGAGCACCAAGCTGAGCTCCCTGTGCTATATAGCAGCTTCCTACTAGCTATTTTACACATTGTAGTGTATTTATATCAAACCTAATCTCCCAATTCGTCCCACCCTCCCCTTCCCCCCATATCCACATGTCCGTTCTCTACATCTACGTCTCTATTCCTGCTCTACAAGTAGGTTCATCTGTACCATTTTTCTAGATTTCACATATATGAATTAATATATGATGTTTGTTTTTCTCTTTCTGGCTTACTTCACTCTGTTTGACAGACTCTAGGTCCATACACATCTCTACAAATGACCCAGTTTCGTTCCTTTTTATGGCTGAGTAGTATTCCATTGTATATATGTACCACATCTTCTTTATCCATTCATCCATCACGCTGGATCTTCGTTGCTGCGCACAGGCTTTCTCTAGCTGTGGCCAGCAGGGCCTACTCTTCGTTGCAGTGCACAGGCTTCTCATTGCGGTGGCTTCTCTTGTTGCAGAGCACGGTCTCTAGGGTGCGTGGGCTTCAGTAGTTGTGGCTCACCGGCTATAGAGTGCAGGCTCAGTATTTATGGCACATGGGCTTAGTTGCTCCGCAGCATGTGGGATCTTCCCAGACCAGGGATCGAACCCGTGTCCCCTGTGTTGGCAGGCAGATTCCTAACCACTGCACCACCAGGGAAGTCCCACCTGCATCTTCTCTTTAGTGAAGTTTCTTTTTAACTGTTTTTCCCATTTTCTAAAAATTGGGATGGTTGTTTTCTTATTATTGAGATTTGAGAGTCCTTTACATATTCTGGTGAGCAGTCCTTTATCATATATGCAATTTCCAAATATTTTCTCCCAGTCTGTGGGTTGTCTTTTCGTTCTTTTAACAGTATACATTGTGTTTGACCTCAAATGATTCTTCTAACATGCTATTCTGTTGTGAATTGGAGATGATAAACAAAAACTCTTTTAGTGGAGGTGGCCCTTTGTACATCAGTACTCATATTGATTCCACTTTAACTCCATTTAAGTCTGTGAGAGCAAACTTTTGGGGGACAGAGTTGAGACAGTTGCTTTTACAGTCATTCCCCTTATTTGGAAATTTGGCTTGCTATACCATTCAGTCAAATCTCAGATTGTATCTTTAAGCCCTACCCTAAACATAGGTGGATGTGTGGCCAAATTTGAAGATGCAAACTTTGAAGATGGACACACCTGGCCTCCAGGTTTCCTCTGGAGCCACAGCTACCAGCAGGATATATCCAGAATGGTACAAATAAAAGACAAGGTAGCTAGTGGATTTAACAATCCTCACTTTTAGATCCATTGAATGAGTATAAATAGTTGTAAGAATTCACTCAAAATCCTCTTGTATCTCTAATATCACTGAACCAGGTAAATGCAACAAAAAAAGTGGAAGAAGAAAAGAGTACTGGGGAAAAGTTATTTGAACTTTGTGGGACTTCGGTAGCAAGATACCACGTTTTCATTTCATTGTGTTAACTATAAGTAGTAAAGGCCTGTATTTTATTTATTATATATTTTTTTGTTATAAACATGTTCAAAGGAATGAAGTGTAATCTATCATATCAGGGATTTTATAGGTTTTAAATCCCTTAGTGTGGGAAATTTTATTTATTCTGAGAAAATTACTTGGATGGTGCTAAGTGATATAGAAGAAAATGCACAGGGTGAGGAGACAAGAAGCCAACAACCGAAGCCAAGATCAGTAGTAACGATTGCTAGTGTTTGGAGACGACCATGAATTGACATAAAAGAAGTAAAAACAACCTCTCTGAGTTATATCACATATACAACAGATGGTGCATTGGAGCAGAGATATGTTATGATTCCTTAAAAAGGCAAACTGTCTTCCCAGGCACTACTTTCCAGTAACCATATTGGACGTGAGCATATCTAATCCACCAGAAGAGAGACTTGGTCATCTTATAATGTCTAAGTGATAGGAGATTTTGGACAGTGAGGCTTTGATGTAAAGGTACCATTGGCAAGGCCAGCAGTGTTCTGAAGATGGGTGAACTGGGCATACTTGACCTGAAGTTATTAAACCTAAGGATCATTTAAATAGCTTTTCTTGTTTTTATTTTGAGGTCTGCCTACAGGCAGATAATTGCACGTCGCATAGATGAGAGTTACAGTGCGCACAACAGTTTTATTTCTCATCATGAATTAATAAATAAACACTCTGGTTTCTTACATGAATTAGGTTAATATGAGCTCACCCTAGAAGACAGAGCTCCTCTATGGAGGCATTTCCTTCCATCATCATGACTTTTTTTTGCTCTAACTATATGCCCTCTAGCCCATTATTTTCTTAACATTTCTCTTTAACTTTCAAGTAACTCATCTTTGTTTTTAACTGAGCCTCAGGCTAAAGAAGACTATCTGGGGTTAGCTATATTATTTCTCTAAGACAAATTAAAATAAGTAACTACAAAAAATAAAAATGGTTTGTACATGAACCTAAAATTACCTTGCACATCACACTGATCTTGGCAGTAAGTAAACCTTGGCAGATTTACAAATGTGAATGCCACCCTGTGAGAAGCCAGCTGACCTTCCCCAGTGACACCAGCTCATTAAGTGCTTTTTACACTTGAAAATGATGTACTTAATAATTACGCGACTAGGCATATCACGCAACTGGTATATCCGGGCCTCTTTTTCTTCTATGTAAAAATAATACTTTTCCAACCCTTAATGTTACAGTATTCGACGAAATTATGTGAGACATACATGAGACACCTATGCAGAACAGGGAAGAAAACACAGACTTGTGACCATAGAGAATTGAGTTTACCTCTCTCCCTTCCATTTTCTTATCGGTCAAATAGATACATTAGTATTATTAATGTCTTAGGGTTGTTGTAAGAATCACATAAGATTAAAAGCATGAAATGCACTTGCAGCATTTCTTGTAATGCAGGCACCTTGGTCATGAAGGAAATGAGTGAATAGAGAAACAAGCTAAATATCAGCCTGAGGAAACAACCAATTTGATCTCTTCATGAAGTCAGTGTAATTTTTTTTTTAAAAGGGTAGAAGGGAGCACTGTTCTAGATTATAAGCAATTTTAAAGAGTTTACATCCAAATTCAAGGTGTGATTCTTTTTTTTCTTTATTTTTTATTTTATATTGGAGTCCAGTTGATTAACAAATTCAAGGTGTGATTCTTAATTGAATACAAGTCCCCTCACCAAAAAATCTATTAATGCTATTTAGAAAATAATTGGAGGCATTTAATAGTTGTGGATATTAGAATATATTTAAGAATTATTATTGAATTTGTTAAATACAAAAATGGCTATCCCGGATAACGTTCTTAGCCTGTAAGCATTCAGGAATGAAGTGTCGTGATACCTGGAGTTTACTTTGAAATGATTCAGTAAAAAAAAAAAAAATACGAGATAGATAATTGAAAGGTACAGTAAGTGAATTAGGCAAAGAATTAGCAATCTTAATCAAGATGGAGATATTGGGTTGGCCAAAAAGTTCCTTCGGTTTTAAGTAAAAATATCAATAAAAGACACATTTTTCATTTTCACCAAGAACTTTATTGAACGACTTATTCACCCTTTTGTTCCACTACCTTCTGCCATTTTTCAGGCAACTTCATAATTCCATCTTCCCAAAACTTTTTATCTTTTTGAGCTAAGAACCGTTCCAGGTGCCTTTTACAGTCTTCCAGGGAATTGAAATTTTTTCCATTAAGAGAATTTGTAAAGACCTATATAAATGGAGATCCAAAGGTGCAATGTCTGGTGAATACGGCAGATGAATCAGAACTTCCCAGCCAAGCTATAACAGTTTTTTCCTGGTCATCAAAGAAACATGCAGTCTTGCGTTACCCTGATGAAAGATTATGTGTTTTCTGTTGACTCATTTTGGATGCTTTTCGTCAAGTGCTGCTTTCAGTTGGTCTAATTGGGAGCAGTACTTGTTGGAATTAATTGTTTGGTTTTCCAGAGGAGCTCATAATAGAGGACTCCCTTCCAATCCCACCATATACACAACATCACCTTCTTTGGATGAAGACCAGCCTTTGGTGTGGTGGGTGGAGATTCATTTCGCTTGCCCCACGATCTCTTCCATTCCACATTATTGTTCAGTACTTTTCATTGCCCGTCACAATTTTGTTTTAAAAAATGGAACGTTTTCGTTACGTCCAAATAGAGAATTGCATGCAGAAATATGGTCAAGAAGGTTTTTTTCACCTAACTTATGTGGAACCCAAACGTCAAAGCGATTCACATAACCAAGCTGGTGCAAATGATTTTCCTTGCTTGATTTGGATATTTTGAGTATGTCAGTTATCTCCTGTGTGGTATAACACTGGTTGTTCTCAATTATTGTTTCGATTTGATCGCTATCAACTTCTACTGGTCTACCCGACCGTGGAGCATTGTCCAGTGAGAAATCTCCAGCATAAAACTTCGCAAACCACTTTTGACACGTTCAAACAGTCACAGCACCTTCTCCATACACTGCACAAATCTTTTTTTGCGTTTCAGTTGCGTTTTTACCTCTCTTGGAATAATAAAGCATAATATGCCGAAAATGTTGCTTTTTTCTTCTATCTTCAGTATTAAAATGGCCACACAAAAATTCACCAATTTTGATAAGTTTTTTTTTAAATGCACACTGACATGACAGCTGTCACATTCATTCCAACAAAATTGTTTTGAATGAAGTTAAACACAAGTGCTACTAGAGCCACCTTACAGAAAAAACGAACGAACGTTTTGGCCAACACCATGTATGGGTGCTTATTGTACCAATCTTACTGCATATTTGAGAATTCTCGTAATAAAAACTTTGAAAAAATTATCTAAATAGAGTAAGGGTGCCAAGATATACTATAGAGCAGATAAAGCCAAAAGCTAAGGATTGTACAGAATAATTCGATTTTATACAATCTTTTTTCTTTCCTTCCTTCCTTCTTTCCATTTTTAATTCCTTATGCTGGAAGAATAAACAAGAAACTTTAAATCATGATATATTTTTTCAGAAGAGAACTGGAATTGGGGAAAGGAGATTTTACTTTTTATTTTATTTCTTTCAGTATTATTTGAATTTTTAGTATATTCTTATAGTGAGTATTTAAAATATTTAAATAAAATAAAGTCATAGCCAAAAGTTTATGTTAATTATCATTCACTATTTAACCAAAATTATTAGTGTTTCTCTGAACTTGAATCTTCTCTAGGGTATATCAGGGCACCATATTCTGAAACCAGCACTTTTATGCAAAGTATCATCTGAGGTACTGATTTGACTATAAAAAAAAAAAGAGGTTTATTCAGGACACAAATACCCAAAGAAGAGGAGTTGTTGGTACCGCAACACTTGTCATTTATGTGGATAGAAGAAATATCCAGATACTTGCTCTTTATTTTCTACAATTTGCCTTTTAAAAATACAGATTGTTTTGAATGATTATTTTCACTGTTAAAATGTAATTTTTGAAATTTCCCTTGGTATGTAGTTTCTTGATTTCCTGATCTAATAATTCTGTTCTAACATTCTATGGTAATATTTTTTAATTCCATCCACCTGCCTGTAGTGAGAGCAAGAAGCTATGCTTAGTTAATATTCTCACAAGTCTAAACTTCTTAATAAGACATAAGTTCTACACATGCTTAAAAATGATTTCAGGTAAGAAGTATCCACAGGAACCCAAATAAGAAGTCTGCATGTATTATCTCCTTCCAGGACATATATTGTCTATGGGAGAGATAAAGATAGAAAGTTACACATTGTAAACCTTGATGGGTCATTGTATATAATATTAGGCCCAAGAAATGTCATGTTGCAAATTTGTTTTCACAGTGCTGTACTAGATGTCTAATACTTGGTTTATCTATGATTTGAGAATTAATCTGCATTTTAGCAATCAGTTTGCATTCTTACTTTGAATTTTGAGGCTTATTGAAATTACTTTTAAATATCAAGTAACAAACCTATAAACATTACTCAGTCAAAACAGAAACACATTAAAGAAAGAAAGCCTGTTCTTTTGGGATCTTCTTCACATTGCTTGTTCATAATAAAGTTGTAAGCAAGGTGAGATTCTGTGTTTATTTGTTCATGTACTGTTATTGGCTCAATTTAATCCAAGAACAGTATATTAAGCAGTTACTGTAGACGTAGATAGACAGACAGAGGGATAAATAGATAATAGTATGGTTAATCAGCTTCTTACAAGCTTACTCTCATGCTAATGAAGTAACCTTGTAGCACCAATACACTTTAAAAATTCAATACTGCTATTTTATTTTAAGGATATATAATCTTTCTTTGGTCTGTGTATAAATGACATATAATTCTATGGATCCAGGTAACAAAGCACTCTACTACCTTATCGATCAAAAGAAATAATTTAGCTGACATCCAAATCATTGAAGAATTAGCTGGTCCCTGCGTATAACACTTCAGTTCCATACTTCCTTGATGTCAAACGCCAAAGACCCCACGGGAAAAATGGAGTGACACGTGAAAGTGGATGAAAGAAAACTTTTTTGAGGCTACCTGGGAGACATTGTAATTTATAATAAGATGCTAAAATAATTCATTTAAGACTAAACGATAGATTAGAATATTATTTGTCAGCGTTGCAACAGACAATAGTTTTGTGTAATATGATGTCCCAAATGAATCTCTGAAGATATATTCTTTTGATCTAGGCATTCATTATGCTGTGAGAGGTGCCAAGCAGTTAAAAAATATTTACCTGACTGTAGAAGATATTTTGCCCTTACAAAAAGTTGACCTCACACCCTCCACTTCTGTCAATGCTGCCTAAGGCTGTCACCTCAACTGGAGAGAGGTATAATACATTGTACACCACACACTGATCCTCAGAGCCATGCCCATGCATTGGGTTTTCCTTGGGTTACATGGCTTTTCAGACAGATCTGTTTTAGATAGTAATTATGACCTATGCTTTTCTTTTTTATTCTCATTAAAGGCCTTGAAATATATATTCTCCCCTATGGCTTTTACTTTTAAACATTCAGCCGTCCCGCTATCTAAAATTATGGTAAATGTCAAAAAGTTCAATTTACTTGTTTTACTGTAAGTTTGACTGATTTTCCCCTAGAATGAACTGTCTTCATTAGCAGGGTTGACAGACCAGAAGCCATAAATTAGTGCCCCTTGGGCCAGTATATTCCACAAGTGTGTTCTATTTACACTGAACAGTATTATCAAAAAATTGAATTAAATGCTAGCTTTTAAAACTAGGGGATATTTCATTTAAAAATTCCTGATTTCTGGCTTCTCTCCAGTATGCCCCCATTGTCTTATTCCAAAACTTACAACTGGCTCATTTCCATTGCAGCCTGGTCTATGTAGGCCTTTTAGCTTTGGAACTCTGATCTAGACAGACAGATCTATCATCCCATAAGTGAACATTTTGGGCAACTTATTGACTTAACATTTCATAAAATTTTACATATTGAGCTCCGCAGTGGTCTGAGCTTCTTTGATGATATTATACGTGACCTTTTCAAGCTTTGCGTATCTGTAAGTCCATCACAAAATGAATTTCTTCCATTAACCTCTTCCTTATCCTCACCCTGATCAACACTAATTGAACACTGAACAGATGAGAGAAATCGCGGTAAAAGCTGAAATAACAGAGATAAAAAATATAAAGAGTGCTTAGTTCAGCAGCAAAGACAGTTATCTGAAAGAATAATTGCAATAAAATATTATCAGGGCTGTTTTAATAATAGCCATCAATTATTGAATATTCTAGGTGCCGGGCCTAGTAACTGTGTGCATGTCTATACCCACGATCTTTACTGTCTCATTTCCCATTTATTCTGCAAACCACTCCAGGTTCTGTACTGCTTTACGGAACAGCTCTGTTTAAGGTCATCAACTGTCTCCATCTTCCTAAATCCATTACTGAGACTGCATGACCAAGTTATTAATAATCTATTCCATAGTCTCCTCATCTGTAAAATTATGACAATAACAGTACCTACTACACACGACTATCGTGAGGACTATATGGGATAATCCATGTAAACCTTCAAAACAATGTTTGGCAGATAATAAGCATATACTGCATGTTAACTATTATTATGTTATCATCGTTAGTACACTACTATGATGACTACTGATTTTGGCAGCAGTACTTTGCCACAAATGGGCATTCTCTTCTTGTAACATTTTCTTCCCTCGGTTTGCCTTTCCTGGCGTCACACTCTCCTGGTTTCCCTGTAATGTGACTGGCCTTGGTTTTCTTTGCCACCTCCCTCTCCTTGTCAAACCTGCAAATATTGGAGTACTCCAGAGCATGGCAGTGGGCCTCCCTTTTCTATCTACTCTCTACCCATAGTAATCATATCTAAGCTGGGCCATTTATGCTCTCATGACTATAATATTTTTATTTCCGATCTGACATTTTCCATAAACTTTAGTCTTGCATATCCAAGTGCCTTCTCAACATATTTTTCAGGCATCTGCAGCTTGAACTCCTGACTCCCTTCATACATCTGGTCATCCTGTTTTTACTCTTTCTCCAGAGGGTCCATTCTGCATAAAGCAGCAGAATGATTTATTTTTAAGTTTTGAATCACTCAGTGCATCTCTGTGGATTGATGAGTGCTGTGAGCAATATCTGGTTTGCTGACATCCCTGCTGGTGTGTGACAGCTACTTCTTCTCACTGCAGACTTGGGGAGATAGAATTCAACAGCAGTCACTGTTTCCAACTACACCCTGCGCTTATCACTTGCTGCCAGAATTCTAGAATAAAAAAGGGTGATAATCACTAAAGATGATTTACCGTTCGTGGTTCCAGCCAGGAATTTTATTTTTCCCTGAGAGCCAGTGAATCTAAAGCTATATCGTACTTTGTATTCATGTACCACAAAAATAGCTGGTGCAAAGAGTGAAAAATTCAGACCACAAACCACTTGTTTTGTCCATGTTTATTAGACCAAACAGTTGATTTAATCGTATTTTCTGATCGCCTTGTTGTTGGATTAGTGTTGTGTAAATACAACCCATCAGAAGATAAACCTTCTTTCCCTGATTATCAGACGTTTCCTTCCTGAGAGCTTCATACAAGTCTCTACTCAAACATCACCCTATTAGGTAAGCTGTCCCTGACAACCTGATCAGCAATGGCACCCATCTGTCTGTGCTCACTCTCCCTATTCTATTTGTCTTCTAGTATATTCTATATTTACTTGTTGAGTTGTTTGTCACTGCTGTGGTTGTTGTTGTTATCTGTCTCTTTCCTCAAGAACAGAAGCTCCACAAGAGGAAGGGCTTCATATTTTATGTTCCTATTGTATTCCCAGTACCTAAAATATTGGCTCATATTAGGCATGCAATAAATAGGTATGAAATGTACAAATGAATGATTACTAGTAATGTGCAAAATGTATAACCAAATGCGTGCTCTCAGAGGGCTCATCCTGTATCATTTCACCACATAAGAATTTAATGCTATAGTTATGTGTAAGGATGTAAGGAACCTACCCGTTATAGGGTTGGCTGGAGTTGCAGTTTACTTTACAGTATTTTTTTTATTGAAATATAGTTAATTTACAATGTTGTATTAGTTTCAAGTATACAGCAAAATGATTCAGTTTTTTTAATATATATATATACTTTATATATAAAACTTTATCTATGCACATATAGTTTTATATATATATATGTACACCTTTTTCAGATTCTTTTCCACTATAGATTACAAGATATTGAGTATAGATCCCTGTGCTGTAAGTCCTTGTTATTATCAATTTTATATATAGTAGTTTGTATCTGCTAATCCCAAACTCCTAATTTATCCCTACCCAGTTCCAGCCTTGGTAACCATAAATTTTTTTTCTATGTCTGTGAGTCTAGTTCTGTTTTGTAAATAAGTTCATTTGTATCATTTTTACAGATTCCACATATAAGTGATATCATATGATATTTGTCTTTCTCTGTCTGACTTACTTCACTTAGTATGATAGCCTCTAGGTATATCCATGTTGCTCCAGATGGCTTTTTATGGCTGAGTAGTATTCCGTTGTATATATATACCACATCTTCTTTATCCATTCATCTGTTGATGGACATTTAGGTTGTTTCCATGTCTTGGCTGTTTACTTTACCGCATTTTTAAGGCATATCTTATAGAATGGGTTAGGTTACATGAAGATAATTCTTCATATAGTAAGCTTTGTGCACATACCTTTTCTAAAATCCTCAGTTACAAACATACACACACACACACACACACACACACACACACACACGCACTAATGTACGTTAAATCTTTCTTTGAGATTTAGGGGGAAATGATTTAGCTACATTAAGAATGAGAAATTCAAAGCCTCACCTTTACTTCCTTGTTAAAGACTCAAATATTATTGGTATTTTATCTCTGCTGCCACTAATCACACTTGTTAGTGGTATGTAATACAGATTGGGATTGGATCAAAATTTATGACATCCATGGTTTACATCATTGACCATTTATTGGCATTGCTGGCCATGAAGATGCACTGGCATGACTTGCAACTTCATGCCCAAGAAAAGAAAAGGCACGATATTAAAGTTGTCTGTGGAGAATTGTGGTGATCATACCGAAACCCAAATTTGGATTGCTGACCCAGGCAGCTGAAGACAGAAACAGAGAGAGGAAGAAAAAGGCAATAATGCCAGATTTCTCAAGACTTAAACAAACATGCCATAACCCCTTTCCCTACAGTCATCACGCTAAATGGAAGAGATTACCCACACATACCTAATTCTTCCAAATGTAACACGTTTTCCCTTTCGTGAGGTTCATTTGAATTGAACTTTGTTTACAAATGTATAAGGTGCAGGTATCTGGCAATATGATTAACATAGGTCTGAGAACCTCAGGTACCATATGCAGACTTCTCTGTTTTTTCATAGAAATTATTTATGGTTATAGTTCTTTGTGCAAAGTGAATTAGAGGACTGAAGCAGTTGTTTTGAACTGTTTTGCCATTAACTCCATGTCTCTTTTATGTATAGACATTGTCAATGTCTGTAAAGTGGGTGGGATTATCTATTCAGAAAGAAGAGAAGAAAGGAGCAAAACACAAGGTAAAGGCAACGTGTAAATTAAGATAAAAGTACACAAAATAACCACTAGAGTCCAGTGTTCATAGTTCTGAAGGTGGTGTTTAAAACAGTTAATAATTATTTTATATCATGTTGATTATTTGTTTTGATACTGGCAGAAGTGTGCAGTCATTGGCACGTCAATTTTTGATTGGTCAAAAGTCAGATACTAGTTGGATCTAAAGTAAAAACGTTTATGAATGAATTTAATTGAGATGTTTTGGATGAGAGGGGACAAGTTCTTACCGGTAGAATACAAGCAAACAAAACCCCTTATTATCTGGTTTAAAAAGGGGGGAAGGCTGTTTTCTAGAGGACTTGAAGAGGAGTGCCTTCATTGATTTCATTTACATCAATCTCCAATAAAAAGCCCTGAAAACCCTGTACACAGCATAACTAAAAGAAATATCTTTCAAGATCACCTATTGAACTGATCTTAAAAACATTTTACCAACTTTTATTCTGAGTAATATATTCTTAATAGATTTTCTTTTGCACTTCCAAACAGGAGTCTTCTTTCCCGAAGGTACCATATCGATTTTGTTATCTAAGCTGTAGCACCATTCAGACTCAGAGCCAAGTTTACCTGAAGTGCCTAATTGCCGCTGAGTATTTACTGGAGAAAGGTTGAAACTTCACTTTCAGAATATTTTCTAATATGTTTCCCGTTTATTCTGAGTACAGCACTACAGAGAGTACTAGGCCTAGAGCTTTCTTTACCTTCCACCATAATCCTCTCCTCTTGTTATCTTTAAGCAAGACTCCTATTGAAGCAGGCAAGACTTAAGGGGCTGACTTGAATGGGATTCAGCCATCCACGGTTATTTAAGAAAGGCTGCCTGCTGAACTGGCCACCATATGCTCATCACTCTGATTTATTTTTCAAAGCTCTTCCAGATCCTTTCTAACAATATTTTTTTTTAAGGAATTACTATAATGAAACATAATGTTGAAAATTCTTGGTAATATTTTGCTTAAATGCTTCTCTAAAAAGTCACTAACAGATTTTTGGAGAAGCAGGGTGGTGCAAACAAGATACAAAATTTAAAGATCCAATGATGAATTCAGGAAAAAACCGTGGACGTTATCAGAAATAAGAGGCACTGCTTCACTGAGAACTAAGTTGTTAACAGGTTTCACGATGCTTCTGTGGTTTTAGAAGAGTTTGCACTTGTTCTATCCTTGGCCACTACCCATAAAAATGTATAACTGGGGGCTTGTAGCAGTTGTGGAATATCTATGTGAGCTCACCATCAGGAGAATGGCTTCAAAAACTATGAATGAAACCGTAGAAGTGATTTATAGGTAAATTACATCTGGTTTTCTTCGTGAACAGTTTTCTGTATCTTTTCTGAAACCGTGGAAGGTTGTGGTTGGAAGAAAGCTTAGAGGTTATCTCTTTTGATCCCTTATTTTTATAGAAAGGCACCTAAGGCTTGGTGAAAAGAAATCGTTTGATAAAAAAAGTGAATTAAATTTCTCAAAGATATATTGTGAAAGGTTACCACAACCTAAATGAGAGTCACCCCAGGCGTAATAAAGATCTGGGTGCAGTTTTTTTTTTTTTTTTGTGGTACGTGGGCCTCTCACTGTTGTGGCCTCTCCCGCTGCGAAGCACAGGCTCCGGACGCGCAGGCTCAGCGGCCATGGCTCACGGGCCCAGCCGCTCCGCGGCATGTGGGATCCTCCCGGACCGGGGCATGAACCCGTGTCCCCTGCATCGGCAGGCGGACTCCCAACCACTGCGCCACCAGGGAAGCCCCCTGGGTGCAGTTTTAAGTAGACCAGACAGGTTGGGTAAAGAAATAGAAGGCCTCCTTGCTTTAGACTCTTTGGTCTCTCATGGGCAGGACCTAAGTCTTCCTGATCAGAAAGGAGGTCTTCCCTGGGATGAAGGGAGCTAAGGGGAACTATTTTTTTTTTATCACTCTGTTCCTCCCTGTCTCCTGCCTTCTCCTAGTTCCCGCCTACCCGGCACTCTCTTTGTCTAACGCCCCCAGTGTAGCTGCTGACACAGCTGAAGCTACCTTTTTGTGAGTTTCTGGTTGCTGGTTTTTTTTTTTTTTTTTGCGGTACGCGGGCCTCTCACTGTTGTGGTCTCTCCCGTTGCGGAGCACAGGCTCCGGACGCGCAGGCTCAGCGGCCATGACTCGCGGGCCCAGCCGCTCCGCGGCATGTGGGATCTTCCCGGACCGGGGCACGAACCGACGTCCCCTGCATCGGCAGGCGGACTCTCAACAACTGCGCCACCAGGGAAGCCCTGGTTGCTGTTTTTTGCTTTGTTTTCCACCTTGACCTCATCCACCATTACGTGATCCACTGAAACCTGTAGCCACAGCAGTGGGAAATCAGATACTTATAAAAATACATTCAGCAAACGAATCTGAATTGGCACGGTTTTGAAGCCATCCATTCACTGAGGGTGAGTGAGGACCCCCTCAGCCTTGTGAGAAGAAGAAAGAAAGAAAAATGGCAAGGAAAGAAGGGAATAGCTTTAGACTGGTCAACAATCATTTGTTAGCTAAATGTATGTAACGTTTTTCTGGCAATGACTTTTGAAAGCCAAGGGATTTTATTAACAGATTTGTGTGGGTTTGTTTTGCATCATTTCTAAGATCTTAATCTAAAAGTTTGAGTTTTTGTCTTCTCATTCACTCAATAGACGTTGTTGTGTCATTGGATCTTCAAAAGTATTCTAGGGATCTCTTCTTTGAAAGCATAAGTGTAAAGTTTATTTAGCCTAGTTTAGTGTTTGCCTTATTGTTTTTGCTTTTGACACTCAGTGTCTTCACTTACCTTCTAAAGCAGAAAACTGCTTTCATTAGAACAGATTTTTCTCAAGACTCCTTCCAGATAAGCCAGTTTACAACTAGATGTGAACCTTCTCAGCTACATGCAACGTGTATCTCAGAGAGGAAGTGGCAACGTTCCCCATGAATGCATCCCATGCAGCTGGCATGCTGGGCCAAGTGGGACCCCAAACACCCTCACAAATTTTCCTGAAAATCCAAGTAGATTGTTACACATTTTCATTTCTATTTGCTACTTAGTTTGCTTTTCTTACATTACCAGGCACCATCTTACACAAAAGCCTTCTCCCAGGTCTTCAAACCAAGCCAAGCACGAAGAGCAAAGAAAGGAAGCCCACGAAAATAATCCTCCAGGAGAGAAGCAGTTTACTCACGTGGTTATACTCAATGGCCACACTTCTCTTCATCTCATAACACATCTCTTTTTCTTCCTCATTCTAGATGGGATACACAAAAGCAAGAGGCAAGGCAAAGAGTCCCTTCATTAAATAATGATGCAATATGCTATTTAAATCATTTATCATTTAGAGTAACTCTAAAATTTGAGAACCCTTGAGAGAGTACTAGAAGTGTCCAAACAATGGCTTTCAACTCTCTATCTCCTGACCTGGATTCTCTCTTTACTCCCTGTCGGGAATGTTTGCCCTACAGGAATCTCCACCCAGGAATGTTCCTGGGATTTCAAACTCTCAGTGTCCGTTTGGACTCATTGTTCATGCCCGCAGATCTAGCTCTTCTTTCCAATCACTCCATTCTTGATAGTGTTTCCACTGTCCTTCTAGTTTTTCATCTTACAAACCTTGGAATCATCTAAGAATTTTTAAGTGTAATTCATCTCTTATAGTTATTGGTCGCTAAATTTCATGTCCATATAATCCTTTCTTTCAATCTCAGTGTAATCATCGTAGCTCCATGAGAATCCTGCCTGGGTTACCATCAAAACCTCCTAACCAGTCATCTCCCTCTTGTGATCTCCCATATTTTCAATTCATCCTGAATACAATTAAATTTACCTTCTAAAATTCTGCTTTTATAATACCATAGCCTTGCTCAAAATCCTCTAATAGACCCCATCTGCATGTAGGATAATGCCAAACTCTTCACATCAGCATTTAAGGACTTCATTTGTCTGGTCTTACAATAAATATCCAATCTTAATTTCTTTCCCTGTACAGTATTACACTTAACAAAGTCCTCAGTGTCTCATCTATCTTCCCTGCCATGTCCATCTCATTCTGATCCTTACTTACAAGTAATGTCTCTACCCCTTCCATCTGTGACCAATTCCTACCCATTCTTTAGGGTACAATATAAATCCTATTTATCATATGAAATATTCTCACCTATCTTTATTCCACACTAACCTATACATCCCTCTTCTATTCACCAATGAAGACATCTGGTCTTGGACTTTTCTTTGTTGGGAAGTTTTTGAAAACTGATTCAATCTGTTTACTTGTGATGGATCTTCTCAGATGTTTTATTTCTCCTTAAGCCCATTTGGTAGTTCCCATGTTTCTTGGATCTCTTACTTTCCTTAAGCACATTTTATTTTTCTCTCCATTCAAGCTTAAGCCAGTAGAAAGATGTTCTTCCTCTGAAAGTAACTCTAAATGAAAATATGTTAACTAGAGTAAAGCCAGTTTCCTACCAAACTAACTAAATGAGACAAGAAAATGTCTCATTATGTTTTCCATGTTTTGAAACAAAATTTCTAAGGAAAACAGGTGGTAGCCTTGACCTCTCAAAGCCTTTTTTAGACCTAAATTTTTTCTAGAAAGGGGAATTGTTCTGAGATTCTAAGTGAGAACAGTAGTCTAGTATTTTATGCAGTGAACTTTTGGGAGGGAACTCACAATACAATTCTCCAAGTCTTTCTCTTGCTGTGTTGCTTCTCCTACAAATTGCATGTCAGCTTTATATGCATATCCAAACATATTCCTGGAGGAGCAGGAAAGGTGTGTGCGTGCGTGTGTGTGTGTGTGTGTGTGTGTGTAAAAAAGAGGGTAAAGTAGCCACTTCATGATTATTAGTCGCTCTGAAAGGAGGTAGACTTCAGTCAGGATAGTGTTACCCACACCACAAAATGTCTTCTGATTTAACCTACATCTTCATTACTTTCCCTATGCATTTAATACCTCTTTTAATCTGACTCACTTAAATTATCTTTTAGTGTATGCAGTCAGCATAAATAATTATGCTTATGCATTCAGAGGAAAAAGGAGATATCTGCCGAGACACACACACACACATAAATACACACCAGCTGCTTCTCCAAGTTTATTTATTCAGGAAATATTGATTGAACACCTACTATGTGTCATGTACGTATCATGTTGAACTTCGAAAACGAAGTATGAACGAAACAGATATGTTTGTCAAAGATTCAGGTCATGATTCCTTTTGTTAAAGATCCAGTTCATGCGAATCCTGCTTTTATCATGTGCAGAGTTCAATAGTGCAGTTGAACAAAACAGCTGAGGGCTCACGTACCAGTGGAAGTTAAATGGTAATTCAGAAATGACCCCCAAGCTTCTGCTGCCCAGGAAACAGTTAATGGCGTTACCCAGGAAGTATCATGACACCATACAAAGGGGCATCTGTTTGCAACTCTAACCTCGACAAAGAAGCAATTCTTCTTGCCAAAGGGAGTAGAATAAATTCCCTTCCTTTTGCCCCAGGGTGCCCCACACCACTGATCCGGCAGAGAACGCTGAATGCTCACAATAGACAGAAGGCTGCAGGGTCAACCAAACCAACAAGAGCCACAACGGGGGTTAACGAGGAAAGCAGGAAGCCAACACTTTGCTGAGCATATTGGGGGGGAGCAAAACCTTGAAGCCATTGATCGAAGCTGTATCCAGCACAGTCGCAACAGCCAAGAGTGAGATAATCTACCAACACCTCGGAGTTCAGAAATGAGGAAGCAGCCAATCTCAGGACAGACAGCCTGGGGGAAGAAAAGTGGCCCTGGCTCCAGAAAAGAGGCTCAGCAGAGCCAGGGCCGGACAAGCCTGTTCTTACTTTAGCGGTGTGGAATTGTGGCTAGACCTGGGATTGAATTCCAGCTCTGTTGCTATCCTGCTGTGACATTGTGTAAGTCCCTGAACCTCTCTGAAGCTTAGCTTTTTTGCCTGGAAAACAAGTTTCCAAGATTGCAAGAATGAGAGAAACTGAATGTAAAGTAGGCATTCAGTCAATGGCAGCGACTTTTATTTTGAAGTGTGTATTCAGTCCTTACACATGAATCCCTTGATAGTCTTCTTAAAGTTCCAACATGTCCTTTGCTGTTAAAAGTTTGGTGTCAGAGGAGGATTGCTGCCTTAGAGATGACTCTTCAACGGCTCATCTGTCCTAAATGTGGTACGCCTGATGATGCCCTTAGTCCATAGTACTTACATATTTCTCTGTCTCCCTCACATCTCTTGCCTTCTGTCCTCTCCATACTAGACACTGTTTGGAGTCAGACGCATGCCTCGTTCCTATTTGTCCCTAGTGACTGTCATAGTTTTTATACATGGTAGGTACACAGTAAAATTTAACCCTATGGATGCCTCTTTTTCATCACTTCGTACCACATTTTCATGCATTTTTGGCTTGAAAAGTCAGGTCAGAAGAAAAGTGAAGTATTGTAGAGGTGCATGAATATGGATATTTCTGTGCCTATGTCTGTGTCTGTGTGTAGAAAATGAGATACCACCTCACGTTCATTAATAGCTAGATGTCTCCACATGCCAAGGATTTGTGGAAAATGCCTTGCCTATTTATTGAAGGGAATACTTACAAATGGGACTTTTAAAAATGTTTATATATATAGATGTTAACAATAGTAAAATTATATGAAGAAGACTCCCCTGCTGGGCTTCAAAAATAAAATCCAGTCAATTTGATCTGTGTAACTATTTGCGTATTTATGTCTTGAAAAGTATTTAATACAAGAAGGTCTAAAAACATGAGGATTCAAAACAGCAGGCAGTTGTGTGTCCAGTTGTCCAACTGTGGCCAGTGTGGACATTAACCAAAGTGCCTCATTTGCTATTCATTGTTGCTAATTTTAGTCTTCAGGTTCACATATAGCAGTTTTTAAACCCTGAAAATTCCATGAGCTCTTTTGTTAAAACCCAGCCTCGCCCATATGATCTCACTGTTAATTCTTTTTTAATAAGTAGCTTCATTCCAGCATCCCAGAACCTGTTTGAGCTGGCCAACATTAAAAGATAGAAACTGTGGAAAGAGCAGCAACATCTCCCTGGAATCACAGAATCGTCAAGCCTCTGAAATGAAAGAGCTTTAGAAGTCTGCAGGCTCAGCTTCCCTCCCCATGCTCCAACATCCTACCAGGTTATTTACAGGAGATGCTGCAGGCCCAACCTCCTTATTGGTATTCCCGTTTGCTGAGCTGAGCCTGTGTCCAGTGTCGCGGGTCTATGCTTGAGTCTCCTTGAAACCATAAGAATTAAAGTATCAACACTATTTTAGTAACCAAAAGCTATGTGTGCCACTGCTGCCGTTGCCCTGGTGGGAGTTCATCGGTTGGTTCCATCTAGTCCCTCCTTATCCAGGTAATGAACTGGGTAATGACCACTCGCAGCTATCCAAAGTCCAAACATGCATTCTTGGGGGCTAATGAGTGATTACCCTGGGTCACTGAAATGGGTGCTGTCTGCACCCAGGACATCTGTGGGGCTGATGGGCAAAGTCTTGGGTATCACTCCTGCTGGATGGTAAACAGGTGACACATGGGCTGGTTACTTGAATGCCCTCCTGAAAGGGCAGTAGAGTGTTGGTCAAGAGTGTGGCCTCTGAAGTCAGGTTGGCTGGTTGACATCCTGGCTTCAGCACTTTTTAGTTGTGTGATCTTGGACCTGTCACTTTTTGTCCCTCTGTTTCCCCTTTCATAAAATAGAAATAATAATAATAATAGTACTTATTATAGGATTCCTGTGAGGATTAAGTGAATGCATACTCATCACACACTTAGACTGAATGGCATTCAGGGGATACTTAATAAGAGTATTGGCTGTATTAACCTCATCAAATGGAACCGAACAGAACAAACTTTATAGCTCCTTATTACCAACTTCTGCTCTGCTGATCAGCTCTGATGCTGGCTGGTCAAGCTGAACTCTGAGATCAGACCCTGTGAAATCTTTTCCAGTCTTTCTGTTTCCCACCTCTCCCAGCCCAGGAATGAGTTAAAAGTGGGAGCTAAAAACTTAACTCTGCAAGGCTGCATCAGAATTTTCTCTCTTCTATCTAGACCCTGGACCAACTCCTTTTTTTTTTTTTTTTTTTAAACTTATGACTTTGTCATTTTGACTCTCAGGTTCTGTAATGACCCCTTTAATATTCTTCCTACCCCAAGTAACTACCTACTAAATTAGCAATCAGTGCCTCTGTCTAATTGGGCAAGATAGAGAAGGCCTCTGTAATAGAATTAGTGAACAAATTCCGTGAGTAAAGGGAGTCAAAGGGAATTGATTAATATGCTTGGAAACAGTATTCTGTCATGTAAATCTGGAACTATACTTCTTACCCAGAGATTTATACTAATATTGTGTTCAAGCCTACTTAATACTAAACAATTTTTATCACTCAAAGAGATACACAAATCCCATTTGAATGCTGGCAAAAATGATTGGCCATACATGTTTTTAAGTTAGAGCAAGAAGGTTAATAAGACGTCTTAGCTCTGTAATCTAGACTCTCAACTTAACATTCAAGCCTAAGGCAAGCTGGTGCATATTGTGATCCATAATATAACTGAGGAGAGTAGAAATTATAAACTCAATGAAAGAAGGTGAGCGTTCAAGAATTCAGAAAAGAAATAAAAATAAAGAAATATTCCATGCATGTGACCTGACCAAATCACTGTCTTTTGTTTCTTAACCACAAACAACACTGACTAAATTTGATTATGCAGTCTTAAAAAACAATAACTTAGGTCTTGAAAATCAACATATTGTGACGTATATAGAAATTATGGAATCACATGGAAATAAAATACCACCTTAGCAAGGGAGCTTAGAAAATATATTTTGGATACTGGAAATTTTATTTTGGGATGAGAACAGGAGAATACACTTAAAATTGTTTATTGACAGTTGGTAAATCATTTTTTTTCCCGTTTTTCTCTGTGTGGTACAGATGGGAAACTAACATCTTCCAAATTCTTTTCTCAGTTATACATATGTGTAAATTAGCCTGTGCAAATTACACATTTTTGTGTGTGTGCTTTATTAAATCCTGTCAGAGCTGTTATTAGGACTGATTTTATATTGTCTAGTACTTATGAAAATTGACAATGTAGTTTGTTAGTCGCTCCAAAAGACTTTTAAGTATCTGAGCAAATGCTAGCAAGCTAATAAAAATATGTGAGTGCATAAATATCCATGCCCACACTTCATGAACATTTTCTTTCATATAAATACAGTATTCAACTTAAAAGAGTCAAAATATTCTCTCTATTGGGCCAGCCACACTGGAGCTCCTCTTCCCCTGATAACACAATGGTCTCACCATTAGTTTATATGTTAGACAGTCTAGTGGATTCAAATAACCCTACTTTTGTCTTCACTTCTCATTCCATGGACACCGTATAGATTTATGTGAGGGAAGAATGTTAGGCTCTCCAGGACAGTAAAGGTATCCAGAATGAAAACCACTTCATACTCTTCCTCCTGCCCATAATTTCCGCATTCAAATGGTGTCTTCTCACCCTCTCCAGGTTAGAATAGAGCCCAGTTTCAATCTGAGAAGTTAATCCTTCAGAGGTCTTCCCCGTGGTTCAATGCTTGGGTCTAATCCCACAATGGATCCACGGAGGCTTTATGACAAAGAGCAAAAACAAGCAAAGTAAACACAACAAATTTAAGTATAAAGCTCATTGTTGAATAGAGAAATTTCCAGGGTCTGACATTTTTCGTTTAGAATTGCATTTTTCGTGAGAAGTATTAACAACTTTTTCAATCCTCTTTTGTATGCATTTCCCTTAAAATTCTAAAGAATCTAAATTTAAACCACTATGGTATTAAGGAAGAAGAATTATACTTCAGTGTATTGTGCTTCAAGCATGTAATTGGAAAGAAAAAGGCATCAGAAATGAGAATAAGGACAAGGCATTGAGACACTGAATTGGCATATTTAAAGGTTGTGATTTATACTGGATTAGCCATCTTAAGGCTTACTGTTGGTGCCACAAAGGGAAATTGATTATAGTGTATTATCTATACAGAACTTAACCACATTCACTTAATAAATACTCAATTTGGCACTTCCCTAATAGATGTGTCTGGATTTTAGAGAGGGATGAAAACCTAAAGGGACCCATGGGTCTTTTCTCTAATACCTTAGAGAAAAATAAGTTTCAATAAATACTTACTGAGAACTTATGTTTGATAAGTATGCCGCTGGGTGCCGGAGATGCTTTGGTGAAGATAGGGCTCACTCTCTAGTGAGGGAGACAATAAGGAAAGAGGCAACTCAGAATGAGTGTAATAAAGGTTTATGATAGAGGAGAAAATAGTTTTTCAACTGGATGGAAGGTGGTACCATTCTCTGAGATAGGCAAAGTTGGAAGACAGAAGAGGGCTGAGAGGGTGTTGGAGGAAGTTATGTTCAGTTTGGAACCTGTCCTTTGAGATACTTGTGTTATATTCGAATGGAGAAATCCGGTGGACAGCTGAGTTTGTGAATTTTGAAGCTCGAGAGAGATTTGGGCTGGAGAATAAAATCTGGGGAATTGTCCGCTTTTGATCATTGAAACATCAGGACTGGCTGAGATCAACAGGGGAGAGTATGCAGAGAGGAAAAAGCAGAGAGCCCAGGGAAGAAAACTTAAGGGTCACGAATATTTAAGGAGTGGGCTGGGGTATAGAAGCCTGCACAACAGCCTGAGAGGGGGCAGTATCAATGCTGAAAGATGTATGTGTCCACAGAAAAAGGGAGCAGGGGTCATTTTGATGAGTTATTTAGTCATCCATTACCAAAATGTTTAAGAAAGACCATATTCTTGGAATTCAGATAAAATCTTATCAGTTAACTTTATTTTCTAATGTGAAAATATATGACATTATAATTCATTTACCAGGAGTTATAACCAAGGAACAAATAACAAGGTTTTTTGATCCTTCCTGAATATTAATGGTCAGGGCATTTATCAATGAACAGCAAATTAAATTAGTGTGGTATACTTTATAAGAATGTGTAATATAAGGATAGGTAAGCATGTATTTGATTACTTTGAAACTGGTATGATTCCCTCAGCTAATTGGTTAAGGTATTTGATGATTCATCCATGCCCTATCCTTTCCTTGTTCTTTAAAGAATCAGCACACGAACTCTGTTCATTTATCTTAATTAGCATATCTGAAACCAGTAGAATTAGAAGGTTCATTCCTACCAACATAAAGAAGCAATTTCTAACAATAAGTTCTATCAAAACAAAAAAGCCGTACTATGAAGTTTCCTATTCTTTCCATAAATTGGTGACTATTTATTGGGTACGTACTGTGTGCCTGGAACTATTGTAGCTTCTGGAGATAAGGCTGTGAGCAAGCCAAAGAATGCCTCTGAACATGTAAGACTTACATTCTAACTGAGGAGACAGAATTTGAATACATTTTAAGAATTAAACATACAAGAACTATCAAGTACTAATGAATGCTATTTAAAGACTAAAAGAGAATGCTGTGATCATACATATCATGATAGATGATGGTAGGAAGATTCCTCCAGAAGTAGATAAATTGATGATTTAGGAGAGAGGAAGTTTATCTGTGAGTGAAGTTTTGAGAAAATTAGAGGGGGTTGGATCGAGAACTAAAATTGAGGGATTGGCCTTTGACAGACCGTCCTTATCACAGTAACAAAAGGGAAGGATTGTTCATGAGAAGAGATAATGTGCATCTCTTCTAAACTTCGCTGTCAGAGAACCTGACCTAGGTATTTTCACCACGGGAATCAGCAAATGATAAAAATCAAGGCTTTTATTTTTCATGGACTCCTGTTTGGGAAACATTTACCAGCACATCACTGGCAAAGTGTATGACTAGGCTGACGTATTTCATGATAGGAAGATAAGCCATTTCCTGGCTGACGATAGCTATTTACTCCTAAGAAATATGAAGTAAGGTCATCACCTGAATGTTATATAGATTTGAGGCATTTAAATAAAATCTGAATGGCTGCTGCCACAGGATGCTATATAGATTTAGGTATCTGACCGGAGTTTGAACTAGATGATCCCAAAAGTCCTACCCAGCGCTAAGAATATATGATAATATTACAAAACTGATTGCTAAGGAGCAACAAATTCTAATTTACTTTTATCTTTTTGAACTAGTTTTCCCAGATTTTTGCCCAGAGTTATAGATGTAAATATAAGAATCACTTGTCATTTTTCTTTTTGAGTTAATTTTTATCACTACTATTCAGTTGTTAATGTTTCACTTTAAAAAGTCCATAATTCTGTGATTTAGAAATTGATTGCACTTTGGAAAAACAAAAGAACTAAATCAGAGGTGGAGACAAAAGGTATATCTGAATGGATGAAATTGTGGAACTGGTATAAAAGCTTTAATTAGAAAATATCCTGGGCTATTTCCTGTATTATTTGTTTCTAATTTTTAAAGGTATTTTAGTTTTTGGCCTTTCTCAACAGTTGTTCTGTTATGCTTCTTTGACTCAAGGTTGCAATACAAGTACTACAAGGTAGTTCAATATGTGTAGTTATACGGAAGCCTTTTGGCAAGTGACCAGTCAGCTGAAAACTTCAACTTTGAAATCTTACTAGATAAAAGCATTGAAAAAAATCTTTTTAATTTAATTTTTATTGAGGTATAGTTGATGTATAATATTATATGTCTCAGGTGTACAACACAGTGATTCACAATTTTTTAGTTATACCCCATTTATAGTTATTACAAAATATTGGCTACATTCCCTGTGCTGTATGATATATCCTTGTAGCTTATTTATTTTATACATAGAAGTTTGTACTTCTTGATCCCCATCCCTATCTTGCTACTTCCACTTTCCATCTTCCCCCTGATAACCACTAGTTTGTTCTTTATATCTGTGACTCTATTTCTGTTTTGTTATATTTACTAGTCTGTTTTATTTTTTAGATTCCACATATAAGTGATATCATACAGTGTTTGTCTGTCTCTGTCTGACTTATTTCACTTAGCAAAATGCCCTCCAAGTCCATCCATGTTGTTGCAAATGGCAAAATATTATTCTTTTTTATAGCCAAGTAGTATTCCATTGTGTATATATACCACATGTACTTTATCCATTCATCTGTCAATAGACATATAGGTTGCTTCCAAGTCCTGGCTCTTATAAATAGTGCTGCAATGAACATTGGGGTGCATGTGTCTTCTTGAATTATAGTTTTCTCCGGGTATATGCCCAGGAGTGGGATTGTTGGGTCATGTGGTAGTTCTATTTTTAGTTTTTTAAGGAACCCCCATACTGTTCTGCATAGTGGCTGTATCAATTTACATTCCCACCAATAGGGCAAGAGGGTTCCCTTTTCTCCACACCCTCTCTAGCATTTATTGTTTATAGATTTTTTTGATGATGGCCATTCTGACGGGTGTGATGTGATACCTCATTGTAGTTTTGATTTACATTTCTCTAATAATTAGTGATGTTGAGCATCTTTTCGTGTGCCTGTTGGCTATCTATATGTCTTCTTTGGAGAAATGTCTATTTAGGTCTTCTGCCCATTTTTTGATTGGGTTTTTTGTTTTTTTGTTATTGAGTTGTATGAGCATTTTTATATTTTAGAAATTAATCCCTTGTCAGTCACATCATTTGCAGATATTTTCTCCAGGTCCGTATGTGGTCTTTTCATTTTGTTTATGGCTTTCTTTGCTCTGCAAAAGCTTATAAGTTTGATTAAGCCCCATTTGTTTATTTTTGCTTTCATTTCTATTGCCTTGGGAGACTGACCTATGAAAACACTGGTACGATTTATGTCAAGAGAATGTTTTGCCTGTGTTCTCTTCTAGGAGTTTTACGGTGTCATGTCTTATATTTAAGTCTTTAAGCCATATAGAGTTTATTGTTGTGTATGGTGTGAGGGAGTGTTCTGACTTCATTGATTTACATGCAGCTGTCCAGCTTTCCCAACATCACTTGCTGAAGAGACTGTCTTTTCACCAATGTATACTCTTGCCTCCTTTGTCAACGATTAATTGACCATAGGTGTGTGGCAACATTTGTTATTTGTATTCTTTTTGATTATAGCCATTCTGACAGACGTGAGGTGATATCTCATTGTGGTTTTAATTTGCATTTCTCTGATGATTAAAAATGTTGAGCATTTTTTTCTTGTGCCTATTGACCATGTGTATCTCTTCCAATAGATATTTGGAAAAATGTCTATTCAGGTGTTCTGTCCATTTGTTTGTTTTTTTGTTTTTTGTTTTTGGTATTGACTTATATGAGCTGTTTATATATTTTGGGTATTAACCATTTATTGGTCATGTCATTTGCAAATATTTTCTCCCATTTAGTAGGTTTGTTTTTTTGTTTGTTGATAGTTTCCTTTGCTGTGCAAAAGCTTTTAAGTTTAGGTCCCATTTGTTTATTTTTGCTTTCGTTTCCTTTGCTTTAAGAGACAGATCCAAAAAAATTGCTACAATTTATGTCAGTGTTCCATCTATGTTTTCTTCTATGCATTTTATGCTTTCTGTTCTTACATTTAGGTCTTTAATCCATTTTTAGTTTATTTTTGTATATGGTATTAGAGAATATTCTAATTTCATTCTTTTACATGTAGCTGTCCAGTTTTCTCAGCACCACTTATTGAAGAGGCTGTCTTTTCTCCAGTGTATATTCTTGCCTCCTTTGTCATAGATTAACTGAACATAAGTGCATGGGTTTATTTCCAGGCTTTCTATCCTATTCCATTGATATGTGTGTGTGTGTGTGTGTGTGTGTGTGTGTGTGTGTGTGTGTGCGCGCGCGCGCGCCAGTACCATACTGTTTTGATGACTGTAGCTTTGTAATACAGTCTGAAGTCAGGGAGCATGATTCCTCCAGCTCCATTTTTCTTTCTCGAGATTGATTTAGTTATTCAGGGTCTTTGTGTTTCCAAACAAATTTTAAAATTTTTTGTTCCAGTTTTGTGAAAATTGCCATTGATAATTTGATAGGGACTGCATTGAATCTGTAGAGTGCTTGGGTAGTATGGTCATTTTAAAAGTACTAAGTCTTCCAATCCATAAACATGGTATGTTTCCATCTGTTTGTGTCCTCTTCAATTTCTTTCATCAGTGTCTTAATAGTTTTCAGAGTACCGGGGTTTTACTTCTTTAGGTAGGTTTATTCCTAGGTATTTTATTCTTTTTGGTGTGATTGTAAATGGGATTGTTTCCTTAATTACTCTTTCTGATAGTTCATTGTTAGTATACAGAATTGGTACAGATTTCTGTATATTAATTTTGTATGCTGCAACTTTACCAAATTCATTAATGAACTCTAGTAATTTTTTTGTGGCATATTTAGGATTTTCTATGTATAGTATCATGTCACCTGCAAACAGTGACAGTTTTACTTCCTTTCCTATTCGGATTCCTTTTATTTCTTTGTCTTTTCTGATTGCTGTGGCTAGGACTTACAATACTATGTTGAATAAAAATGGTGAGAGTGGACATCCTTGTCTTGTTCCTGATCTAAGAGGAAATGCTTTCAACTTTTCACTGTTGAGTATGGTGTTAGTTGTGGGCTCATCATATATGACTTTTATTATGTTGAGATATGTTCCCTCTATACCCACTTTCTGGAAAATTTTTATCATAAATGGATGTTGAATTTTGACAAAAGCTTTTTCTGCATCGATTGAGATGATCATACGATTTATATTCTTTAATTTGTTAATGTGGTATATCACATTGATTTCCAGATATTAAAAATCTTTGCATCCCTGCAATAAATCCCACTTGATCAAGATGTATGATCCTTTTAACGTATTGTTGGATTCAGTTTGCTAATATTTTTTGAGGATTTTTGCATCTATGTTCAATATCAGTGATACCTGCAATTTTCCTTATTGGTAATATCTTTCTCTGGTTTTGGAATCAGGGTGATGGTGGCCTTATACAATGAATTCAGAAGCATTCCTTTCTCTCTAATTTTTTGGAATAGTTTGAGAAGAACAGATGTTAACTCTTCTCCAAATGTTTGATAGAATTTACCTTGGAAGCCATCTGGTCCTGAACTTTTTATTGTTGGGAAGTTTTTTTTTTATTATTGATTCAATTTCATTACTGGTAATTGGTCTGTTCATATTTTCTATTTCTTCCTGGTTCAGTCTTGGGAGATTGTATTTCTAGAAATTTGTCCATTTCTTCATTGACCGGTCAGATGAAAACTTCAACTTTGAAATCTTACTAGATAAAGGCATTGAAATTTCTTCAAAATAAACCATAAGGGAAACTTTAAAAATTGACACTACGTATATTCAAAATTTTGTTCTACTACATTGTGGAATACTTATTTTACATATTATTTCTTCATTACTTTCTAGATGTCTTTGGTTCCTCAGACATTTGCATAAATTGTACAGATGCAGGAGAAAAAAAATGTAAAGTAAAATATTATTTTTACTGGATTGTAGGCAGTGATCCAGTTACTGGAAAGTCTGCCTGTGTTGGGTTCTCTCTTCTTGCCCCACTACCAGCCTATGGTAAAGCCAGAGAAACATCTCTGAAGAGGTTATATTAACTACTCTGTGGTGAAATATTTCTGTAGTCTGATGTGGATTACTTATGTGAGGGCTCTTTTGCAGGGTGACACTAGTGAGTTGATATCTCTCTCAGATCAGCAATAGTTGAGTCTTAGGGCATTTCAGAGATAGGAAATCTCCTCCCTTCTTCTTACAGTGGAGGAAAAATCTTCACTTCTACCCTGGAACCAGAGCCTCAGCTGCTCCTGCTTGTGAATGATGACTAGTAATGATGGTTCCCCAATTCCAGAAGTGAGTGGTACCTAATTCCAATTTTTATCCCAGTTTCAGGAAGCCTGTTTCTCTTGCTCTGAGTCTGGTCTTCCCCAAGAAGGTTATTTTCTGGAAAGAGCCTGTCAGAGAGGGGGAAATTTCCCCCTCTACCCCTTGAGTTCTTGTGGTTGGACTAATAATAAACTGACACAAGACAGGTTAACTGGAGAAAAAGAAACAAATTTTAATTCATGTGCAAGGAAATCTCATGGAAATGGGACCTAAGAAGTGACCTAAGCAGGCAGACTTTATATTTTTTAGACAAAGAAACAGTAAGTAACTGAGGAATTAACAAGACAAAGAAATAGGCTTTGGGTGCTTAATTAGTGAAGAATCTAAACAGAGTTTGGGCTTGGATTTGGGCTTTGAGTAGTAAATTAAAGAAGTAATAAGGTTTGTTTACACAGGCTTCTTGGCCCCAAATTTCCTATCTCTGGTGATAAGGGTATCCTTCTACCTCTAGATGCAGGGGGTATACCTTTCACATGAGAGATTTATTCCCTGCCTTCAGGGAGACGGCGGGGGTGGGGGTGGGGTCCAAGTGTCCCTCTTGCATCAGCTGCTTCTTAAGTAACTTTAATTCAAAATAATCAATATGCCATTGAGACATATTTTGGGGGAAGCCTGCTCTAGGCCCCAACAAGCCCTTGGGATACAGCTGCCCTACATATCATTTGCCCAGCTCCAGATAGAAGGTCTTTTTATTTTGTAAACTAACTGACATTTCATAAACATAGCAATACTCTTTGGCAGGGAAATTTTAAGTTTGTGCAGCATTATTTGGGAAGTGGATTTTGTCACTTGAGCACTTGGAGCTCTCTCTCCTCATAGCTGTTCCTAAGTCAACGATGCAAACCTCGGAAGTTATTACAAGAAACTAACTGTAGCTGTTTGTCTTCCCTCCTACTGTGTGGTTCTCTACTTCATGGAAATGTGAATAATGATGGGTACTGTGGTGTGTAGCTGGTCTGTGTTTTAAGGGACCCGTAACAGCCCGGTAGGTCAGGGAAGAATATTAGTGCAGTTCAGATGAGTTCAAACGATACTTAGTAGAAAGAAGAGCTTGCTGTTCTCTGCTGTGATGGCAAAGGTATCTTGAGAGAAGATTCTATTATTGTGATTTGGCTTTTCAGGCCACAGGGACCTGAATACTTTCCATATTCTAATTGCTTGCAGACTATTTCTAGAATAATTCATGAAGGGAGTGTGTGAATTAATATCTATAAAGGATCTTTCAAAACACAATTTCTGAGGGTCTGGATCCTCCTTTCAGTACCCATTTTTGTCTTACTGTGGCCAGAAAATGTTGGCTTATGCCTCTGTTTACCAACTTCTAGGGAACCACCTTTGTTTTATCAAAATGAAGGATACACTGATGGTGACATTTTCTTTATCTTATCAGAAGGCTTTCACATAACTACAGCATGACTGCTCCCTGGCTGACAGTGATTGCATGAGGCGTTGTGTTGTAAGATAAACCTTGTTTCAGAAAGGTTAAAAGGTGAAAATATGCTGTTTCTGAGAATTGATGAAATAGGTAGTAAGGGGGAATTTTCTGGACTGCCTCATCACATTTACAAATTTGATAAATAGCCTTTGAAAAATTGTTCCTGATAGTTTGTCATTGTTAATGCAATTTGTAGTTTTCAGATGTATGTTTGATCAACTGGAATGAAAAGAGAGAAGGATATGTTATAATCTTTGGGTTTTCTTCATCGTGCATTGGGGCTTAAATCCTCCACGTAGGGTGCACACTTACCATCATCACTGAGGCTACAAAAGAAATTAATTGAGTAAGTGGGAAAATATTCCTTTAAATCTGGGAAGCGATGTTGTCACCCTCTTGTCCCTCAATTACAGTGTGCAAAATCTCATTAGTATTTTATAGAAGATGCTTTTATAGCCCTTTGTATTTCATTAAAGCCCAAAGCAACTTCTGTAATATACTATGGCAGGTCCTGAACTGCTGCTTGAGTTACTCTATGGAAAAGACTGTTGTGGAGGAGCATTAACTCACTGTAGCCCCAGGAGGACCATTCTGTACAGTTTGATGTCTTCAAACTGATGAAGAGTTCTGTCTGCTTGGAATGCCATCCACCTCATTCAAGTGCTTCTCAGCTCTTGTTCTAGAACAGGGTTTCTCAATCTCACTACTACCGACATTTGGGATTAGATGATTCTGTGTCCGTGGGAGCTGTCCAGTGCCCTGTAGGATGTTTGGCAGAATTCCTAGCCACCAGGTGCCAGAAACTTCCTCTCCCCAAAACTGATAATTTAAAATGTCTCCAGGCATTGCCAAATGTCCCCTGGGGCACCAAATCACCCTGGTAGAGAACCATTGTTCTTGAATTCTCTCTTTCAAGGTACAGAGGCCCTGAAAAGACAGGGATCACATGCTTCAAGAATTAGTTCTCATCCATGTTATTATGATGATCTAATGTGAAGCCAAAGGATGAATTAGCCAGAGGTTATATAAAAGCAGTAGAGCAGATGCTTTCAGCGTATGGACTCAGTATTGTAACATGCAGCTACACTATGAGATAATTTAGTATCGGGGGTGAGTTTGAAGACAGCAAGGATGACATATACCTCTCTTCCTCTCACACATTTTCTGTAAAAGAAAATCTCAGACTTTCAGAAGTGTAAGAAAACTGCCAAAAGCACACAAAATCAACTCTATTCAGTGTAGACTTGGTCCTATATTGATTGGAGAGACAGTCAAAAACGTTGAGTTTTTCATAAAGATAAGTAATGAAAACAAAGAAAAATAACAAACTCTGTGGTATGATTCAAATGAAAATGTTATGATAGTAACACTCCTCCACCTCGTTAGTGCTTGGCCCATCCACTTGAAAATATTTGTCACCTAGATGCTTGCCCAGGAGTATATAAATGGCTTATTTTTTTAGTATTCTTTAGTATTTCAACAGTTCAGTATCATAGCCATGGTTGGTTGTGGTTTCCTTTTAAAACAATTATTTTTAAAGTATGTCAAAACAAAAACTGTACTCTTATTTTGCACATTCAGAAAAGAATCTCCAAGAGTTTGCCTCAGAAAAGTAGGCAATGCTCTCCCCAGTGCTGTAGTAGAAAAAACCAAGTACGTTATCTTCAAAGATTAGGGCTCAATTGGCACCGATGTGGAAAGGCATCCTGTCTCACATAGCTTACTGCAATAGCCCACTTATTAGTCTCCTTGCTTCCACCTTACTTCTTAGTGTCTCTTCTCTCCACTGTAACAAACAGAGCAGTCCTGTTGAACATCATGAGATGGTGTAAATCCTCTGCTCAAAGCCCTTCAGTGGCTCCCAGTATTACTTAGAGTAAAAGCTAAAGACTGGAGAATGGTCTGCAAGACCCCACCTCTCTGGTTTCATCTCCTATTGTTCTCCCCCTTGTGCACCCCCTCCCAGCTACCTTGGCCTCCTCAGTGCTCTGAGAACACACCAGCTCTATCTCAGAAATTTTGTGCCTGCTGTTCCTTTGCCTGTGATGCTCTTCCAAGGATATATACATGCATCTCTCCCTCATCTCCTTAAGTCTACTTTAATGTCACCTCTTCAATGAGGCCTCCTCTGACTATCTAAATTTGCTCTCTCACCCCCATCCCCACTCCACTGCCTCTCTCCTTCTTCTCTTTATGTATTGTCATGACATGTATCTTTCTAATATATTAATTCCTTTTTGTTTTGGTCTGTATTCTCCACTCCTCTAAAGAACAAAAATTCAATGAGGCAAGGAATTTTTACTGTTTGATCCTCTGTTATGTCACAAGGTTCTAATAAGGGCTGGTGGTATATGTGTTTATTGAATGGATCTGTAATCATGGAAGCAAGTAATAGATATCATAAGCAACATTTATTTTCAAAGTATAAATTCAAAGATCATGAAGTTTCAAGATTATCCTGGTGCTGAGTTTTTTTGAAAAATGAAGTTTCAAATTATATTGGATGTAGTCTTATGTTTTTTACTATTCTTTTTTAAAAATATTTTTGAAGTATAGTTGATTTACAGATTATATTAGTTTCAGCTATACAACATAGTGATCCAATATTTTTATGGATTATACTCCGTTTAAAGTTACTACTTTAAAATAATGGCTATATTCCCCTCTGCTGTACAATATATCCTTTTGCTTATTTATTTCATACATAGTAGTTTGTATTTCTTAATTCCATACCCCTATCTTGCCACCTTGCTTCCCTCTTGCCACTAGTAACCAATAGTTTGTTCTCTGTATCTGTGAGTCTGTCTCTGTTTTATTATATACGTTCCTTTGTTTTATTTTTTAGATTCCACATATAAGTGATTACATAGAGTATTTGTCTTTCTCTGTCTGACTTATTTCACTAAGCATACTATCCTCTAAGTCTATCCACATTATTGCAAATGGCAGAATTTCATTCTTTTTTATGGCTGAGTAATATTCCATTGTATGTACTTATAGGATGTGGTCTTTTTAAAATCCCTATTGCCTGAAAATACAAAGCAATTAGTTGTGGAAAGGATTAATTTACAAGTCAAAGAATTTCTTATTATGAAATATGAAATTTATTAACTGTTTTTTAAATCATCCTGATTTTGAAGTGGATATAAATTTTGTGGGGAACTGTCAATGATTAGATTATTATAATTTGCCTTGAGTCAAGTTGAGGAAAAAGGGATGGATCTATAATTTGTTTTAACTATTTTAGTTTTTGAAAAACACATTATGAGGATGCGCAACAATATTTCATCTAGGAAATAAATAGACATATTATAATCAAAAGATTTTTTTAAACATCAAGTTAGATAGTAACTCAAGGGATTTTCTGTCAGTGTTTCCAAGTTTTAATTTACATTGTGTGTATTAATCAAGGTTCTTCAGAGAAACAGAACCAACAGGGCGTGTACATATGTATATGTCCCCCATAGTGATATTTATATTTACATTTATAAAGAGATTTATCTTAGAGAATTGGCTCACGCAATTATGGAGGCTGCGAAATCTCAAGAGCTGCAGTCAGCAACTGGAAACCTAGGAGAACCAGTGGTACATCTTCCAGTTAGAAAGCCAGTAGGCTGAAAACAAAAGAAAAATCAGTATCACACAATGGAATATTAGTCAGCCATAATAAAGAACAAAATAATGCCATTGCAGCAACATGGATGGGCCTTGAGATTGTCATACTGAGTGAAGTAAATCAGACACAGAAAGACAAATATCATATGATATCGCTTATATGTGGAATCTAAAAATAGGGTACAAATGAACTTATTTGCAAAACAGAAGTAGAGTCATGGATATAGAAAACAAACTTATAGTTATCAGGGGGTAAGGGGAGGAAGGATAAATTGGGAGATTGGGATTGACATATACACACTACTATATATAAAATAGATAACTAATAAGAACCTGCTGTATAGCACACGGAACTCTACTCAGTAATGTGTAATGGCCTATATGGGGAAATAATCTAAAAAAATAAAAATAAAAGTGTATATATGTATAACTGATTCACTTTGCTGTACACCTGAAACTAACACAACATTGTAAATCAACTATACTCCAATAAAAATTTTTTTAAAAAGAAAAGAGAAACAAACCAGAGTACTAAAAATGAAGAAAAAAGAAAATCAGTTTCAGTTCGAATCCAAAAGCAGGAAAAGATAAAGATCAATGTATCAGCTATAGTCAGGCAGGAGGAATTCCCTGCTACTTGAGAGACAGCCAGACTTTTTGTTTCATTCAGACCTTCAGCTGATTGGATGAGGCCCACCCACATTAGGGAGGGCAATCTGCTTTACTCAGTCTGCAGATTCATTGTTATTCTCATCCAAAAACACCATCACAGACACACCCACAATGTTTTACTAAATATCTGAGCACACTGTAGTCCAGTCAATTTGACATATAAAATGTACCATCACAGTGTGTTCCAAATTTCCTAAGTATTAAAGATTTTTTCTAATAATGATTCTAGAATAAAACTATATATCTTCATTGTCTTCAAAAGGAAAGGTAATACATCGTTTTTTTTTATTGAAGTATAGTTGATTTACAATGTTGTGTTAGTTTCTGCTGTGCAGCAAAGTGATTCAGTTATACATATATATATTCTTTTTCATATTCTTTTCCACTGTGGTTTATTACAGGATATTGAATATAGTTCCCTGTGCTATACAGTAGTACCTTGTCATTTATTTTATATGTAGTAGTTTAATATATTGTTTGTTATGTGAGAGAAATGATGAATATTTCAAAAACTATCTGAGATAATGTCAGAAACTTATATTTTTTAAAATCTCTGTTTTTCTATTGAAACCTTCCATTTAAAGAAGATTGCAAATTCTGAAATACAACTTTAAGAGTGTATTTCTATTTCATTGTGAAAGCAGTATAAATGTAACATTTCTTATGGGAGGGAGCTTCTTTGTTACTAACTTTCATTTCATGTTTTATACAATAATCAAAAGAAAATGAAACAAACTTCAGAACTACTTTTTTAGAGTAGTGACAGTGAAATATGTGAATAATTACAATGGCCCCAAAACAAATATTTTCCCACAGCTTTGATTTTCTCAGAACTACACAAAGCTCAACTTCATCTATGAGCATATTATCTTCAGTGTTTATTCTGTTTGTTCAGTTGATAGAGGTTTTTTTCATGAAATGCCTTGATCGTAGAGTCACTATAAGCTCAGTTAACTTTGCAGAGAAAACTGGGTGCTCATTTTCTTCTCTGTATTGCCCAATAACATACTCAAACAAACATTACAGTGGGGAGAAGAGAGCCCATGACTTGACACTGAAGAGTTCACGTATATGGAGTGGTATTCAAAATACTTAGCAAATGGTAAGACATAAGTACCAATCAATAAGAACACAAGACATAAATGTCACTAAATGGAACCTGCCTAAAGTTCTCAGTGGAATTTTGGAAACTATTGTCACATAAGAAAGCAATGATGTTTACTAACTTAATCATGCCTATACAGATGTTACACTTTCTTTGGTATGTTGTCCCATTTTTGCATTTCAAACTCTAATTTATAGGTCCTAAAGCTTTCTGAGGATGTAATAGTTTGAGTATGATGCTGGCATTGTTATCATGGAAATTGGGACTTTATGAAAATATCCCATACTAAATAATACATCTGAAAATTAAATTTCTCAGAAAGCTTCATTAAAGCATCAATAGATTTTATTGAGAATGGGTCAGGAGAGAGAGAGAGAGAGAGAGAGAGAGAGAGAGAGAGAGTGTGTGTGTGTGTGTGTGTGTGTGTGTGTGTGTGTGTGTGTGTGTGTGTGTATGTTTGGGGCGGGGTGTCTAATAAGGGTACACACGGAAAAAGCACAGCCCTCAGAAACAGAACAACTAGGAAGTGGGAAATATATATACATGAAGAATTAGAAAACTAGATCAAATATGGTGGTTCCTAAGAAGAGGCATAGGAGAATGTTACAGAGCATTGAGGGGAGAAGATCCCTTTGTACTAAGAGACCTCAGAGAAGGCTTCATGGAGAAGGTGGTAGCATAGAATATGAGAGAAGAACAGGGAAAATGAATGATTGATTTGGGATCATCTCATTGTAAGCCATAAATGGTAAACTAAGGCACCTTGCTTGTTAATGTGGGGTATAAAGAAAGTTGAAAGACAGAAAGAGTGCTCTCCCAGGTAGAAAATAATTACATATTGATATAAGAGAAGATAACGCTTATAAAAGATCGAGGTGATGCTTGTTGGAATCAGTCATCTTCTGAAAGAGTAAGTGATGTTATCAGATTACATTTTTTTCTTTTTTTAAATATTAACACACACTTCTTTTTATTATATTAAAATCAGGCAATGGTCTGACAATAAAAAGTCTACTTATGGAATACTGTTATGTTAAACTTTACTTACAGGATGTTAAATCCTTAGAACTAAGGTTTTCCCCAGAAAAAGATTAATGGAAACATCAGGTGCTTTGCAGACTTGATAGTTGCTGCTTTAAAAGGTGGTTTTACACCACAAACACTAAATTTAAAAAAAAAAAAAAAAATCTTAGAACACAATGAATTGCTCTTATTTCGGTATGCGTCCAGCATCTCAGCATTTAGTGGTCCTGAACAGAAAAGTGGAAAACGCAGCCACTGGCCAGGAATTCCGGGGATCTGCCGTGCACGCCAAGTTCTTTCTTATCCCTGCTGAGGACTCAGAGAAGCAGCAGCACTGAAACCAAAGTATGTTCAAGGTTCAAAGAGTTCAAGGTTCTTTATGTTCCAGTTGTCAGATTCCAAACTAGACCCAAATGGATTGCAAGGATGACCAAATGAGAGCCCTGTTTAAAACGTCTTCAATTTTTAAAAGCAAAAGCAATTACAGGAAAAGAAAACAATTCATTCAAAGGAATCGTGTGTGCTTACCAGTGTCTTCTGTGGCCTTTCTCCAAGTTTAACGACCAAGGACTTTGAGAGCTGGCAGGTCTGAGTGACCTTGGTGACTGTTCTTTTCACCTTATCAAAACCTGAGCTAGGGCTTCCCTGGTGGCGCAGTGGTTGAGAGTCTGCCTGCCGATGCAGGGGACGTGGGTTCGTGCCCCGGTCCGGGAAGATCCCGCATGCCGTGGATCGGCTGGGCCCGTGAGCCATGGCCGCTGAGCCTGCGCGTCCGGAGCCTGTGCTCCACAACGGGAGAGGCCACAACAGTGAGAGGCCCGCGTACCGCCAAAAAAAAAAAAAAAACCTGAGCTAAAAAAACGTATCAGCTGATGATGACAGCAGAGGGTGGCAGGGCTGAGAACCCAATATTCATTTCCCAGGCTGGTGGAGAGTAAATAAGTGTGGTTCCAAAACTAAATGAGGGAGGTCAGAGATGCTCTCCAACCTTACCTTATGGCTTCTGGCCAAAGCAAGGAAGTGTCCTGGAAGGTATTGGGTGGTGATGGTGCAAAAAGGGACTTGAGTAGGAAGAAGGAAAAAGCAGCACCCCTCGATTAAGGTGAGGGGAGAAGATATGGGGAAATCCCTGAATTCCTTACCAAAGGCCAATTTCAGAGGGGAGCCGAGGGGGTTACAATCTATGCTTCGGCCAAGGGTGGTAGTGGAGACTGGGAAGAGGATGATGGCTTTTAAGCATTTAAGAGTTAAAGAAAGAAACCAGGAGTGCAGACAAAGCACCCCCCACACACCCAGGAGTAGTCCCACAGGCTGTGACCTGAAACCTTCACATCAACTCTAAGAAGCCACCCCCAGCTGGAGGGCTGTTGCAAGGAGGGAGGAGGCAGGGGGAGGGGAAGGGGGAGAAGGCAGAGACCCCAGGCCATGTAATCAGCAGCAAGGTGATTGCGTGGTGTGTCTTTTGACAGTTGAGTTAGATGTGCCCCGCCGGTTATGATGGGAATCGATTTAAATACACTTTCTTGATCCCAGAAGTTCAGCTATGTGGACAGTGGTTACACTTGACAGGATGATTTGTTATTGCACAACTTATATATTTCAAATGGAAATAGTATCAAAAAATTAGTATCATTTACAGTATCTTACGATAAACTGCCTTTGAATGGGAGTTTCCTTTCCAGTACTTTGAGGTCTACAAGACGTATCTAGAAATTTTTACTACTGTGGAAGATGAAGACGACTGCTTAAGTTGAATGGGGGCTAAGGGAGGGCCTGTGGTTTTTCTTTTTGCTTAATTGCTGTATCACTGTCCTTCAGGAGGCTGAGGGAGTTTCATATTTTCTTTAGACATCATTAGGCGCCGAAGCTCTTGCAGGACAACTTTGATGCTCTGTGAGTTCTGCCATTCTGCTAGCACTGACATGGCTCTTGGGTCCACCACTCCATTAGAACTATTAACTCCATTCATATTAATTTTTGTTACAAATCTTACAAAGGGGGGTGCTTCTGGGTATTTAAGTCCACATTCTATTTTAAGGCTGTGTATTCAGTTTTCATAAACTGTTCTTGGAGGCCCAATTATCATCCCTGTCCATCTTGTAAGTGTCATGTCTTTGTCATCTTCTAGACCCCAGCTAACTGTGCCATCTCCTATTCCTTTCTGGCCTACTTCGAGTTCTTCCAACAGTGGGCAATTGCGAGGGACTTTTACTCCCTAGCCCGTGGTGGCTACCATCTAGCGTCGCTGTCGCTCAAAGGCCGGCCCCTTCTTCACCCCCAGATTACATTCTTTAGTTCTTCCCACTGACTCCCAGTAAGCCCAGCACTGAGAGATACACATGAACAAGATTAGCACCTTGCACAATACCTTGCTCAGGGTGAATAAATATTTTTCAAATACCTATTTTAAGATTAAGACCAAAATCCTTATATTAAGAGCTCAAAAAGGGTCTAATAAATATCTTTCTTTCAAGATACCTAATTGCCTAATTAGTATTCTTAAAAGTCACAAGAATTATCTACTTCAGAATTGTTTCATTAGATATTTGGGTTGTAATTAGAATATAGTTAGATATTATGATCTAGTTAGTTATCTAGAAAAGCCTTTGGGGTGAATCATTTTTTTTTTAACATCTTTATTGGAGTATAATTGCTTTACAGTGTTGTGTTAGTCCCTGCTGTATAACAAAGTGAATCAGCTATATGTATATGTATATCCCCATATCTCTTCCCTCCTGCATCTCCCTCCCTCCCACCCTCCCTATCCCACCCTTCTAGGTGGTCACAAAGCACCGAGCTGATCTCCCTGTGCTATGTGGCTGCTTCCCACTAGCTATCTATTTTACATTTGGTAGTGTATATATGTCCATGCCACAAGGACCTCTGATTAATCAGAAAAATTGTTCCCCTCATTACATTGCTAAAGAAAGATAAAAAATAATGACTGATTATTATAACATTTACTTTTTGCCATTAATCCTAACAGTTAGGTAAATTGGAAGTAGGGTATTACCTAGTTCTGAATTAAGCTTTGCTATTTTATTTATCCATGGAAATTATTGTTTTAATTAAAGATACAACCACAGTAAATAGCAATAAGTGGTCTCAAGACCTACGTAAACTACCAGTTACTAGGATTGCATATATATTAGATACAACTAACATTGGTATTAAAAGAGGAAGGCCTCTAGGACTGTGAATCAAATATTTTTACTTGTTATTAAGATGGTGCCTGCCAACAGGCTGCCCACAAATACCCATTAGAGTTATAAAGCAAGAATTTATCTTAGTTTATTAATGGAAAGTTAATGAGTAGAAAGCATGGCCTCTCTCTCTCCTTCTCCCTGCTTCCTATCCCATTATAAAGCCACGCCTTTTCTTCATTTTCTTTGGAAAAAAATTTTAGTGTTCCAGTTTATCTTCCGTAAGCAGAAGATAACACTTAGAAATGTACTTGTAACATAAAATGGCCAGTTAGTAAGCATGGGGCCACGTCTGGACTAAAAAGCATTTTGATGCAGCCTCCAGAGAAGCTTTTGTCAAAGAATAACAAACATATGAAGTAACCAAAGAGTCCATCCTGAGGTCAATTTGTTGAGAGGTCTATAGACCCAGGATGTCTCAAAGGAGTTGACAGCATCCTGCTTTGGACATACATAAATAACATGCTGGCAAAAGCATTATTGATGAACTGGCACAATTTGATGAAAATAGCAGACCAAAGTGATGAAAGACCAAAGAAGAAAATTAAGGTTTGCCTGTTTTTTAAAACATGGTAATTTTTAAAAAGAATTTATATTTTGACTCTTTTTAAAGGCTGGGCAATTTGACCTGTAATGAATAGTCGCATATTTGTGATTATAGGTCTACAATATGTATTAACAAATTATTAAAAACTGTTTGCCCCCAATACAAAAAAGGGAAAGTTGTAATATATCACTTCCTGAAATTACTTTTGACTGGGTGTCAAGACAAGCAGCTGGAATAGGACCTGATGCTGGAAGTGCATTTTCCCAAGTTGTAGACATACAATAACGTGTAGCATCCTGCCCAGGACTGTGGTCTGGACCTGCCAGATGAACCCCTCTGCACCTTAATGGCCCAGCCCTTGTGTTGAATGCACACAGTGGTCTTCTTGCCTTCGGAGTGCTTTATCACCCTCCATCATTTTCTACAACATGTGAATAAAAATGGCCTCTGTTTGGAAAAGTTAAAGTCAAACTGAGAAATGAACTTGATTCCCAGTCCGCCATAGTATAAGAGAAACTGAGTGGTTTGAAAATACTTTTGTGTTACTTTGACACACTGGCTCTCAACCCTGTCATACTCCAAGCCCCATTTTTATAGCAAATATTTTATGAGACATCTTTATTTGCCTCAGAGAAATTCCAAGATAAACTACCTGCACAGACTATTTAAAGAAATAAATATAATGCTCTGCCTGTAATATAAGGGAAAAATACATAAATGCCCTGGAGTACAACTGCATTGGTGACATAATGAAGTAATCAGACACCTGCATCTATCCAGAGGTAGACTCACTGGAGACTCATAGTGAATGTGGCAGCTACAAAGGCTGACTGATATGGGCGAGTGTATTGGGAACTCAAATGCCTTGTGATGTTTGTTACTTTTCAAAATAGTGAACACTCCTGGCAAATTAAAAAAAAAATTGAACAAAATACAGCATTTCCTCCATTCACACAGCACTTCCATTCCTGATAAATTCAGTATACACTAGAACCATACTAAAAATACTTTGTGTTTTACTCTGTGTAAAAAAGTTAGGTTACAGGCTTCTGTAATTATACCCAGGTGTTTTACCTTCATGCATATGTGAAAACCAGGTAGAATGGGGACTACTCTGTATATTGCAGAGTGTCTAGCGTCCCTGGCCTCCACCTACTAAATGCCGGAGCACCCTCTCCATTTTTATGACAACCAAAACCATCTGCAGAGATTCGCAAAGCACCCGCAAGGGGTGGTACCAATGCCGCTGAGAGCTTTGCCTGGTTCTCAGCATGGCACGTGATCACTCATCACTTCTACCCTACCCCAGTCTTGTTAAAGTCTGAAGTATAGCAATACTGTTAAAGCCTGAAGTATAGCGATACTGACTTCCTATCTATCAGAAAAATTCATACCAAGGGATTTTATAACCTTTGCTAAAAAAAATAAGGAATCACAAAATTATTTTAAAATTCAAGCCTGATCATGTTTCTTCCTTGATCAAAACTTGAGTGGATATTTATTTATTTATTTAATAGTTGATTTACAATGTTGTGTTAATTTCTGCAGTACAGCAAAGTGACTCAGTTATACATATATATATATATACGTATTCTTTTTCATATTCTTTTCCATTATGGTTCATCACAGGATGTTGAATATAGTTCCCTGTGCTATAGAGTAGGACCTTGTTGTTTATCCATCCTTGATCATTTTTTAAATTCAAATAGTTTTTAAGGAGCAGATCCTTTTATTCAAACAAAAATCTTACATGAAAACACAATATATAAAAGAGATAGAAGCAGTTCTGCTCTGCTTAGAACTAGGGAGGGGACCTGGCACCTTACCCACCCAAGCCTCTCCTTAGTAGTGTCTGAGGCAATCCCACAAAACCTTTTATCTAGGGCTCTAAGGAACGCTGTTTGGAAGGCACTGACTTAAAGGATACAGGCTACCAGGCTCTAGCCCCAGAACCCCTCCCTCACAGTTGACACTCACACTATAGCATCCAGCCATACCTACTAGGGGCCATTTACCTCCAAATGTCTGCTGCCCTTTACCTTTGTTTTCACTGCTTCTTCTCCCCTGAACTCATCTTAGTCACCAAGCCTACCCATGTTTTATCAGCTCTCTGGGATGTTTTCCTTCACATCGCTAGGTAGTCAGGCTCTTTATTCGCTGTGTTTCCATCTGTTGTGCCATCCATCATGGGTCTAATAATGACAGCTGGCATTGGTTGATTGCTTGCAATGTACCAGGGCATTTTATAATCTCTTTCTTGTTTTAACACATCTTCCTCATAATAATCCAATGATATAGGTACTAACGGTGTCCCCATTTTATAGATGAGGAAACTGAGGCCCAGAAAAGCTAAACAACTTTCCCAAGGTTGTTTGTAACTTGGAAGTGCAGGAACCACAATCTGAATTTAGGTAACCTATGTGATCTGATTATCATGCCTTTTTTCCCACTGTCTTCTTCTACACTGGGAATTCCTTGAAACATCAGTCACATCTTACTCATCTTCCTGTACCCAGCACTCAAGAAGCCTCAAAGAATGCTATTAAATAATCAAAATGAGTGCTTCCTTCATAGACTCAGCCCAGTGAGATACTTTAACTCAAAAATTCATAAAATGTTTACTGGCCTTCTTATCATGATTTCTCCTTTTCCCGCTTTCATTACTTTATTAAAAGCTGATAAAACTAACAATGTTAGATCACAGTGCAGCAAGCAGTGTGCAGCTCAGATGGTCATAGAAATTGAAAATATTTAAAAGAAAATTCAGTTAATAGATTTATAATTGTTTTCTGAACAAACTTCCAGTTAATATATTAAATGTGCTTATTCAATAGGGAATCTGTTTCATGTAATACATGGTTTTCGTGTTGCTATATTACATAGGTTTGTTTCCTGTACTAAAATAAGGAATGAATATATTTCTTTTCAGGGGGGGCTTTATATCTTTTTTTATTTTTTAAATTGAGATATAATTGACATATTATATTAGTATCAGATGTACAACATAATGGTTCAATATTTTGTGTGGTAAAATGATCGCCACAATAAGTCTACTGAACGTCCATCACCACATACAGTTACAGTTTTTTTCCTGTGATGAGAACTTCTAAGATGTCCTCTCTTAGCAACTTTCAAATGTGCAACACCTTGTTGTTAACTATAGTCACCATGCTGTATATCACATCCCCGGGACTTAGTTATTTTAGAACTGGAAGTTTGTACCTTTTGATCACCTTAGTCCGTAATAATTCATAGGAGTATATTCATAGGAGTGAATATATTTCTATTTCAACTTTTCCAAAGGTTCAGTTTTATTTTTATTAATTATATGTAATTTCAAACCTTTCTAACCTTTATTATACCTATTCTTTTACTCACCCACTTACGCAGTTACATTTCTTTTTCCCCGGCATATCTTCTTAATTCAGGCCTTTTGTAGAACTCTCTAAGAATTTTCCAGATCTTGAGATTTCAGAGCTTCCAGTAATTAAGACTGTGGGTCTCAGAATCTGTCAGACTTGGCTCTGCCTTTTACTAGCTGGATGACACTGAGCAAAGTTACTCATCATCTCTGAACATCAGCTTTCCCATCGGTAAAACTGGATTACACTTGTTCCTGTCTCAGTGTCTTTAAAATGCTTACCTCAATGAGTGGCTCATACTACGTGCTCAGTAAGTGTTAGTTATTTGTAACTTTCATGTTTATCTTTGGGGGAGAGGCTGCTTTTTTAAAATAAGTGTCTCAGCTTTCTCTTAGACTGAGTACCCGTTGTTACTTCCCTTCTGGCAAGTAGCATAGACTTCATTTTTAGCTCCCCTTTATTGATAGAATGTGTTATCTGATATTGGTCTTGCTAACTCATAAACATATGAGTTCTTTCTACTTAATAAACCATGTTAGTGCCTAAATTACTTTTTTTTTTTTTAACTGCTCTTTGGTGAAACCTTGAAGCCTGGCATTTTCTAAATGCTAATTGCTTTCTTTTCTCACTCTGGTAATTCATCCCAAACACATATTTTTGATTAAGGATTAGTTCTATATAAATATTTTGTGAATGAAAAATACCACATACAAAGTTAAACCTTTGTTCTGAATGTAGGGAAGATTTATAAATACACATCACATTAGAGTTGCCATATTGTCAAAAACCCAGGAAGAGGACGTTTTTGTTTCTCCAGTTCAGTAGGTTGATATGTAAAAAGTCATTCACAAGTCAGTCTGTTTAGATGTTTTGTGTTAAAATCCAGAATGAGAATAAAGATTTAATCTCTCTCTCTCTCTCTCTCTCTCTCTTTCTCTCTTTCTCTCTCTCTCTCTCACACACACACACACACGCACGCACGCACACACACACAGGAGATAGTGCTTTGCCTGCCCTCGTAAGCACACATCAAAATCTGCTAGTGGTTTGCATGAGGCACAGGGGCAGGCGGGCAGGCAACCTTTCTAATGACTAAATAACTAAATAACCGGGTTTCCAAAGCATTCAGATCCTGGATGAGGATTTTTTTAAGGGGATGGGGAATTAAACCTATCCCTCCATATTTGTCCTATGTTATTATGTAGTTAAAATGTTTTTCCAATATCTTCTAAGTTCACAGATTCTGAAAGAGCTAGGTATTTAGGATTCACGTGGTTTTTAGTGAGTGAAATATATATCTCAAGAGATTCAGATTTGTCTCAGCCAAGGCCGCAGAAAATGCCAGGGGCAGAGCTAGAATGTGGACTTGGAGACATTTCTTACATCTTCCCTGATTCCTGATGCAGAATTTACTTTTTTTTCAAAAAACTGAAACCATTAAGAAATCTTTCTCATTATACTTCTGGTGAAATAAAATATATAAAATAAAAATGAAATATAATACAAACTAAGATGCACATAGTTGCAGAAGTTTGATCTAATATATAGAAATAAAGTACTTTTATGATTTTTCTATGAATGTGTTCAACCATTTAAAAATTTTGAAGCTAAATCATTAATTTTTAAAATTTATAATTGCAAGGTTGCTGTTATTGGCAACAAAGGCTGTGGCAAGGAGCCCTGTACTACCAGAAAGGTAGGGGATGGAATGGAATGAAAGTAAGGGGAGCAGGTCCAGTGGACTACACTGTGGTGAGCGCACAGCTTAGGAGAGGGCCACGTAATGTGGAAGTATTAACCCGATCGTAGCGTTTTGCTTTCAAGGAGTGATGCAGCCTCCAGATACAATATTTTTCCATACATCCCCCAAATCTGCTTTACATAAGCATTTTCTGCTGGATCAAGCAAAGAGTTAGAGAGTCCAATTATTTTTTCCTCTTTTGGTTTTAATGACCCCATAGTCTATGAAACGATTGCCATTGTGAAATACCTCGCAACCTTCTCACTCTCCATGAATCTTGTTGACCCTCTGAGAAGAAATTCACATGGCAGCCCATGGGCTTCTTAGGAGTTTCCACGATGGGTAAGGCTGGGGTCTACAAAGTCACAAAGATTTGGGTCCCAGATCATCAGCTCTTTGAGTGTTTAATGGTGTGACCTTGGCAAGTTAAATTTCTGAGCCTTAGTTTATTAATTTGTGAAGAGAGGATAATCTTACCTCATAGGCTCACCATAAGGATTAAATATGAAGATATATGTGAAAGGCTTAAGCACAGTCCTGACATTTAAATAAGTGGTAGTTACAAATGCTTTCCACTAACTCAAGATCAGACCCACTGAGTAGACATTTTTGTTGAACCATAGAAGTTTCTTTCTCATTTCACTATACATCACAGACATGATTGATTTGCATAGAAATGGACCAATAATGATATTGGCTGGTTTATATTAGAGTCATCCCATTTGACTGAACTTTATTAACCGCAAATCACAGAGAAAATAAACATGAGCACCAAAGAAATAGAAGGAATTTAAGAAGAAATGTACAATAGGTGTAAATGAGAAAGTACAATAAGCACTTAATCAAAATAAGCCTAAAGCAGAATCCTTGTGCATTAGACAAACTGCTGCAAGAACTAAATTCTAAACCTCTGCACGCACAGACCTTACACACCTCACCTAGCTTGCGTGGGACTGAGTTTCCTCATTTATAAGACAGGGACTGAATTAAATCATCTTCCGGGCCCCATTCAGTTCTAATATTCTAGACTTGTCTTGAACTGGAGAATGTTAGCAACTTACGTCTTAAAAGCAAATCCAGTGCTTTAAAAAAATCCTATGAAGCAAGTATAACTGTAATCTTTCCAACTAGCAGTCCTTTCACTCATTTATGCAAGCTTTGCAGAATTCAGTCTGAAAGACCGTGGGCAAATCCAGGTCATATCTCCAAAGTCAAACCAATGGTGGCTGTTGACCACGAAAAACATCTGGAAAGCCATCTGCTACAGTTCACACAGGGCCTCTCACATTCAGACTATTCCCCGATAGGACATTCAGTGTCCTAAGTAACCGTGTGACTGCCTGGAGTGCCTTTCATGTGGATTTTCCAGGACAAGGATACTGCCAGAGGACAGTGTATTTAGGGATGGCCTTAGAGCAAGCAGAGGCATGCAGTAGGGGTTTTCTGGAAGTTATTTTAAGCCAGAAAGTGCTACTTCCAATCAGCGCCGCAATTAATTAATCAGTTTGTGTATTCTAAAACCAAGATTGGAAGGCCTGTCTGTGTGCATCACAGTAGCAACAGAACAGCGAGCTTGGGTCCTACTGCTGAGGTGCTCATGGCGCAGTGCAAGAAGCAGGCGCACAAGCATACAATTGTTGCACAGTGTGGTGAGGCCCAAAGCAGAGGAGCCAGTCCTGAATCCAAGGCTGATGCATAAACTCTGTCATCAATGCAGTTTGTTTTCAGAACAGTGAAGGGTGATGCTGAACTGTACTTTCTTTTGTTCTGTTTTCCATTGAACCATTCTGTAAAGTGATCTCGTTTAAGATAAAGTTCCATTTTCAAATAATTCCAGAATAATGAATTTTTATGTAAAAAAAGTCACAGCTATTTTGCTTCCTGTCTTTTCCCTCCAATTGGGGACCAAGTCCTTTAATGTTTCCCTTGTTATTATATGACTCCCTTCTTCCCATCCTGTCCCTGTTGCCCTAGATTTCATCCTCTTTGTCTCTTGCTTTGACTCTTGTGCCCTCCCTGTCTGTGCTTGCCTAGTTCCAATTCATTATCACCTTTGTGACCTGATATTTTGACTAAACTATTTTGATCCAATGGAATAAGCTTTCTCAAAAAGACAAAATAAATAAAATATTAAACTTTCAACCAGTTAAAATATCAAATAAGGTGTGAAACTAATTCTTCATCTGAATCCTAAATGTTATTTCATCTCACCCCATCCTTCATCCTATAATTGATGCCATGTCAAAAAACTGCATTGGAAAATTCCAGTTTGCATTGGAAAATTAAAATCTCCTGCCCCTCCTCACATGGCTACCAGCGCACTTCTCCTAAAACATTTAACCCCTCACCCTGCTTGTTTGCTTAAGACTCTTCAGTGACCTCTGATATTGCCAAAGAAAATGGTTTCAAACTTGAACATGTGTGGGAATAATGTAAGCGTTTTTTGTTGTTGTTGCTTTTTAAAGCAGAGTCTCAAGGCTAAACCCTCCCAAGATTCCGATTTAGTAGTTCTGGGGTGTAGGGCCTAAAGGATCCAGCCCACTATGGCATGGGTGCCCTTTTTCCTGGCATCTCCTCCAGTTCTACTCTTCCCTTGCTGTAAATTCCTTGCAGATAAGAACCTACTATGTCCCCGTACCTAGCAAAAAATGGATGGCTCAGGAAATTGATGGCTTTCCATAATTACCTTTTTTTTTTTTTTCTTTTTGCGGTACGCGGGCCTCTCACTGCTGTGGCCCCTCCCGCCGCAGAGCACAGGCTCCGGACGTACAGGCCCAGCAACCATGGCTCACGGGCCCAGCCGCTCCGTGGCATGCAGGATCCTCCTGGACCGGGGCACGAACCCGTGTCCCTGCGTCGGCAGGCGGACCCCCAACCACTGCGCCACCAGGGAAGCCCCATAATTACCTTTAAATGAAAGACGGAAGCAATGTGTATACTCAAAATTATTCTGGCTGATTTGATAAAACTAGAAACGAAACGTGAGATTTTGACAAATATCTGAAATGAATGCATCAATTGGTCGAAGATTGAAAGAAAACATATGGAGCATTCCGCTTTGGTTGTGATTAACATCTATTTCTGATTATCCTTAGGGAAGAAAATTCTAATTTATGATGATTGTGATTATTGTGAAGATGATTTATAAACATATAGGTTTTGAGAAAAACAATTCACTTGCTTTTCGTTTTCAGCGTTGTTAATTTACAAAGATTCCCTAAACGCTTTAAGGCAGTTAGAGCAAGCATAAAATTATGTTGCTCATTTGTGACAGGGTATTAAGGTTATCAGGCACAGTGCCTTCTTAACGTGCTTATTTTTAATTACATAGTGGTGATAGGCACCACAGACTTTCTGAGGAAGGTGTGGAGGTGATCCAGATGAATGTGAACCTGGCCTTCTTCAAAGTTCATAAAGCCCTGCCCCATACAGTTCCAGCCAGGGGAATCTTGCTGTAACCCACTTTGCCAGGATGTTGAATCTGTTATAAAGTGATTGCGCCGACACAGATACATCTAAGGCGATCCAGGTACTGAAGTGCTATGTGTGATTCCATGCAAGGAACTGTGGTTCACAAGATCCTAGAAGAATAAAAATTATTGTTATTTTATTTTTCTGTTTTGGCCATAGTGAATGGGAAGATACGTTAATGCATCCACACTGACATGCGTATTCTTCTCTCTATCTGGAACATTTTCCCTCTTCTCACAACTATTTCTTGCTTATCCTTTAGATCTCATCTTGGAATCAGGATTCTGGGAACCCTTCCTGGGCACCACCACTGGGGTTGATAACCCTTCCTGAATGTCATCTCTCTTCATTCCCTCGTTCTGGTCTTTATCACAGCACCTAGTGCGATCCATTGATATTACACATTTACTTGTTGGCCTCCCCATTTGACCATGAGAAAGAAATGCTATCATATTCTCCGTTGTACCCGCAGTGTCTAGAATAAAGCCTACAATGAGGCAGATATAGAATAAACATTTGTCAAGTGAATCAATGATTTATGTGTATTTATTAGATCCAAATCACTTAGTATCATCACAGCCTAAAAATTACTTCAATTTTTATCTTGTTCTCCTTGTTTTCATACTTCCAGCCCTAAAAAATTACCCAGTGTCTGATTTAACTTCTAAAGAGGCGTAAATTGTATAGATTGGAAGGTCTAGGAGGGCAACAATCTGCCTTCAGTCCTGGCTCTACCACCAACTAGCTAAGTGATTTTTACAGATTACTATGCCTTTCTGTTGTTTATGTTCCTCACTTAGAAGAGTGGATTTCCGACCCAAAGATTCCATAAGTCCAAAAAAGAAAATCTTCATATTTCAGGCAAAATACCTACTCCAGTGATAAGTCTAAGCCTTGATTGTTCTCCAGCCATGTGATAGAAGTTTTCTTGGAGATATTTTGTAACACTAACAAATATCCAGTGGCTTTAAGCGTATAGCATTTTTTCTGTATTCTAAGCAGAATTAACATGAAAAGGTAAAGGTGACTTTGTGCCTAGTGGTGATGGCAGCAGCTTGGTGGTCAGATCAGGTAGCACTGATGCCAAATGTGGGTGGATTTGTTAACAGAGTTCACACAGCCATCTGCGGTACATATGTTGCTGTCCCGTCAGTTCATCATCGCCATCTGGGGCTCATGAAAAGTGGACAAATGACAGTGAAAGGTATGAAATCGACATCAACCACACCACTGGATAGGAGTAACAACGTGACCCCTTCCTTATCTAAACTGTAGAAATTGGGCAGCAATACATTACCTTCATTTCCTCTCAGTTTATATAAGCGTCTAAGAATATAACAAGATGTTGTACATGGAAATCTTGGTAAGTTGTAAAATGATTATGCAAATGTTAGTTCTTACACCAAAATCAGACTGTCACAGAGCCATCCGTGAAACACCCTGAGAGTCAGTCAGTCTATAAATATTTATTGAGCACATAATATGTGTCAGATACAGTTCTAGGCATGGTGCAAAAAGAAGCTTGTCCATTATTCTAGGTAGGATAAACAGAAAACAAACACAGCAAAATAAATAAGCAGACAAACAGATGAACAAATTATCTTGAGAGGGCTATTTTAGCGAGGCTCTCAAGGAAAGACCTAAAAGGTATCCTTTGAATTGAGAGCTGTTTAGATCTGAGGAAGTTCATCCTAAGCAGGTACAAAGGCCCTGTGGTAGGAATGAGCTTGGCATGTTTAAAGAAGGGAAATGGGCTGCTGAGGCTAGGAAACAGGCTGCTGAGGCTAGAAAATAGAGAAGGATGCACAAGAGGTAGAATATGAGACAGAGACAGAGGAAGGGGCCAAGGGAAGGAGTTTGGATTTTATTCTATGCAGTGGAACACCACTGGAAAATCTAGAGCACTGTGGCCATACACCTAGTGGCCCCAAACTACTGCTCTCTGAGCTACTTTTTCCCTCCAGAGGAAAGGGCTAGACAGACAAGCAGTCTCTCCAGCAAATTTAAACCAACTAAGACCACACAATGTTTTGTTTGCTTTCTAAAAGCTATTAAATATTTTATTCTGCCTGCTTCACTTAAATGAAAAGGTCACTTTCAATTCTTTTATTATTGGTTTGCTTTCCTGAAAATCAAAATAAGATCAGGAGTCATTTGCAATAAGTAGTGACTATCAGTTTGTGATCCTGGAATTCAAAGTGATGGATTATTAGAATTCTTTCCCTGCTTTGACTTGTTAATTATTTTTAATATTCTGTTTTGAGAGAAATTCGAGGTAGGAAGATTAGACAGTGCATTAGGATTTATGAACAGCCCATTTTAATAAAAAATTTTAAGACTATGCAAAATTAGGTTTACTAATAAAAACATATGCTGCATGCCATCCGGATATTCTCATACATTTATCTACAATTATTTACTGGGCCTTCTAGTCTTACTTTTTTTTTTTTTTTTTTTTTTTTTTGCGTTACGCGAGCCTCTCACTGTTGTGGCCTCTCCCGTTGCGGAGCACAGGCTCCGAATGCGCAGGCTCAACGGCCATGGCTCACAGGCCCAGCCGCTCTGCGGCATGTGGGATCTTCCCAGACCGGGGCACGAACCCATGTCCTCTGCATCGGCAGGCGGACTCTCAACCACTGCGCCACCAGGGAAGCCCTAGTCTTACATTTTATTTAGACTCTGATCTTATAGTTTTCATCTGAGCAAAAATCTCATCTATTTAAATTTAAAATTTTAATTTTTAAAATTTTTTATTGAAGTATAGTATGTTGTGTTAATTTCTGCTGTACAGCAAAGTGACTCAGTCACACACATATATACATTTTTTTATATTCTTTTCTATTATGATTTATCCCATGTTATTGAATATAGTTCCCTGTGCTATACAGTAGGACCTTTTTGTTAAATTTAAATAATCAGAAGTGAAACACAATATTAGAAAATTCAGTGATGCTTTATTAATTCATGTGTATTTCTATCTGATTAGCCATTAGAAGAATCTATATACATTTTTTGTGTTTTAATTCCATAAAATTTTTAAAGAGTATGATTTTAAAGGTCAAACCTGAGTTACCAGGATCAAACCAATTCTTTCGCCTTGCTAGATTGTTACTTATTTAAAGATTTTGTTTTTAATTGGAAAGAACAATATTTGAATAAAATTAAACTCCTCAAAGCTAGTCAGGTCTTTAAAAAATAGTATTTAAGCAATCTGGAGTGTGCAAAATCATATGTTGGTCCCGGACCGGCTCGTTCCAACATGGCTGCATGCACTCAGGCATGCACACACAGAGTAAATTAATATCTTCGTTCCCTAATATACGAGGCTCCTAGAAAAGTGATGACCAAGTATAAAGTTTTGGGTGCTGACTTCTTCATTTAGGGCCACTGCTTCCTCTCTGCAAAGTTCACCTCTGAGCAAGTCAGTGTGGGCTCCCTGTAATGTGCAACAATCACAACTTCACACAGAGAGAAGCTGAAGGGGTGCCATGTCTAGGCAGACATTTTTAAATAAGCCAGAAAGAGGTGTTTGTTACCATTTGAGCATTTTTCAATATTCTGATGTGGGTGTGCTTAAGAGGTCTCAATATCAACTCAGACATCTTATAATTTGGAAAAAGCTTTCTGATTTATTTAATGATATTCATAAATTTTGCTCTGTATCTGAGTTACAAATTCCTATACAGAACTTGAAAAACTCTATTAGATGAGTGTTGGCCTTTTTTTTTTTTCTTTCCAAACTGCCTTTAGAAGAATTAGGAAACAGAATAGATGTTCTATAGCCAGCAACTCTCTTGTGTTATTCTTTTGAAAGAGTGAACTTGAGACTTATCATATAACCAGTGTTTTAAACAAAAATTATAGAGTATCCTGAATTGCTTAAGCTACATCTCTAATTTAACAGTGAATATATTTAAATGAAGATGAGCTAAAGGGTTTGGTAGTCATGGCAACATGATATGAAAATATACCATGTCATTCAAGTCTATTAGAAAAAAATATATTATCATTCCAAAGGTTTCTGTTGCTACTTTAAATACTGACTGTAGAAGAGAAAAGAAAAGAAGAGGATGAGAGAATAGATGAGGCATGAAATATTCTAATTTTTTTATTACAAAAATGCTGGTTTGAAAATAATGTGATCTAAATTCTAAATAAATTTAACTACAAACAAAATTGATATTAAAAATAAGAATATGAGAAAATAAACAGATATCAGATTTGCTGCTTGACAAAAATGTGTTAAATCTACTTCCTGCAAGTAAGCTTCTAGAAGTGAAGAGTAATTTCATATTTTTAAGATTTAAATAAGTTGCTTTTAGAGAACATAATTTGTGACTATTCATATGAGAAACAAAACCTCAAAAACACAACTTTAACTAAGTTTAAACAAACGTGTGAGATATTCAGAGCTTTATTCAAAATCAGATGATTAAATAGTAATTATTGTAGATAATTTAAAGCACAGAAAGACAAAAATGTGAATCATCCAGATATCATATTCATAAAAAAAATACCCGCTAACATTTTGAGGTCTATTCTTAAATTTTTTCTGTGCTAGAAATATTTGGCTGTACATTTTTTCTCATAAAAATAGAACCACACTATACTTTTTGTCTATAATTTGAAAGCCTGAGAGCCTGGCTTTTATGTCAGACACACTTGGATTCTAGTTTCACCTCTCATTTCCCACTCCCAAAGGTGTGTTTTGAAGCCTGTCTCATTTCCCACTCCCAAAGGTGTGTTTTGAAGGGAGCCTCCACTCCCTTATGTGAAAAAAGAATAGAATAAAAGCACCTCTAGCAAAGGACCATTTTCAGACCAGGAGATATCTAAAAAAAGACAGTCAATAGATGCTATAACAGATCTGACAGAATATTAGAATTTTCTGCCAAAGATTTTAATGCAGTCATGATAAAAATGCTTCAACAAGCAATTATGAGCACACTTAAAACAAATGAAAAAAGTGGAATCTCAGTAAAGAAATAGAAAATGTAAAGAAGAACCTGATGGAAATTTTAGAACTGAAACATACAATAACTGAAAATGTTAAAACTAAGTAGATGAACCCAACAATAGAATGGAGGGGACGGGGTTGCGGGGGTGGGAAATCAGTGAGCTGAAAGATAGAACAACAGAAATTACTCAGTCTGAACAATTGAGAAGAAATTGACTTAAAAAAAAAAAAATCAACAGAGCCTCAGGGACCTGTAGTCAATATAAAAGGTCTAATATCCATATCATCAGATTCCTGAAAGGAGAGGAGAAAGAAGGCAGTACTGAAAAAATATTCAAAGAAATAATGGCTGAAAATTTCCCAAATTTGACCCCAAAAAAGTAAACCTATAGATTCAAGAAGCTGAACAAACCCCAAATAGAATAAGTCTAAAGAAATCAACACCAAGAAACATTATAGTCAAACTTCTCAAATATAAAGACAAAAAAAAAAATCTTGAAAGCAGTAAGGAGAAACACCTCATTTATAAGGGGAAAACAATTTGAATGACAATGGATTTCTCATCAGAAACCATGAAGGCCAGAAGTGGCACAACATTTTTAAATGCTGGAAAAGAAAAAGAAAGAAAAGAGCTATTAACCCAGAATCCTACATTCAGCAAAACATATCCTTCAGGAATGAAGGGGAAATCAAGACATTCTCAGATGAGGGAAAACTAAGAAAACTTGTGACCGCAGACCTACCTTAAAAGAATGGCTTCAGAAAATTCTCTAATCAGAAAGGAAACAATAAAAGGAGAAATTGTAGAGCAGCAGGAAGTAAGAAAGAGCACAGTAAACAAAAATATGGGTAAATACAATAGACTTTCCTTTTCTTCCTGAGTCTTCAGCAAAGGGTGAAGGCTAGTCTACTTATAAGGATTTCTGGACTCCAAAAGACATGAAGACTCATTGGAGGTCGGGTACAGAGGAGTGATGTGATCTGATCTGACATTTAAGAGGATCTTTCTGGCTGCTGTAGGGACACCAGAGTGAGAGCAGGGAGAAAGCAGAGTGAAGTGATGGAGACCTAGACCAGGGTGTCTGCAGAGAAGGTGATAAGAAGTGATCTATTTCTGGGTGCAGCAGGATTTGCTGTTGATGATCATGTAGCAAGAGAAAAGGAGCAGCTTCATCAAGGACAATGATAAGATTTTTGTTTACAACAACTGGAAGAATTGCTAGCAGCTAATGGAAGAGGCTGCTGGTGGAGCAGACAATGGGGGAAGATCATGAGTTCAGTAAATAAGCCTATGAGAATTAAAATTTCAGAATATTTGAATTCCCTGATTATCTTCTCATACAAACATCCAAAGAGCCACATTTATCTATTTGTGTATTAGCGCCACTCTCAAATTTGGCAATTTGGAAATATTCAAGGCCATTAACTAAGATTTGAGTGATATATACCCAGTGATGCAATACAAGAGAAAAATGACAAAAACTGTAACTGAATGTTCAGATTCTATGATTTTAAAAAAAACAGTGAAAGTAAATATTTAATACACAAAAATATGTAAATTTATAAGCATGATAAAATGCCAAATAAAAATTAACTATAAAATATGAATAGGCATACCTTAATATTCCAATGAAAATAATTACTAGGTAAAATTAATTACAATAAAATGTTCAAGTGTAACAAAATATTTATAGTGTAAAAATGAATAAAATTCAACCCGTAATATTTTAAAAGAAAGTGAATTAACATTTTTCAAAAAGTGAAATCTTTAAAAAGCAAAGAGTATTAATGATGTCATTGTAGAGTTTCAAGTATATTTTTGGTGCACATTTTCTAGCTCTTGCATAAAAGTCTTTGAGTCAAAAAGGGTTTGAGGAAGAGTGAGAACATAATTATAAACCAAGTCCAAATACTTTCCTTTAACTCTTTCATTTTCAAACAATTTTGTGCATTATTTGATACCTTTGGAGATATTTTTTAACAACTTTTTGTTATTTGCAAGAGCTGAAATGTTTTTATTGAGAGAAAGCTGCAATTTGTGTTTCAAAGAATATATTACCACCTTATCTTTGTTTAGATCCATCATTTACAGATGGAGATCTCACTTTTCAGAAAGGCTTTGAACTAAAGTAAGAATTATTTGTGCACTAGAAGCTTTGCTCTGTTGATTTTCATTGTTTTCTTCCTTTAGGAAATGGTTTACATACGGAAGAATGCTTCCTCAGCATAGGTACCTTTGTTTGTATAAAATTTTATCATTTTAAAACTGACTAAATTGTAAGATGAAAATAATTCAAATTTCAGATTTTTTCAAAGGTCTGAAATAACAATAAGAAGACAAACCAAAATATCAATATTTTAATTCTTCCAAATGGCACAAAATGCCAGAACAGCTGAATATGGAAAAATTTTTATCTAAATTCACGAATAAATAACTTTTTGTTCTAGTGTCTTTTTAAGTAATTACAGCTAAATTCTAAAAAACCTAAAATCCTCACAAGTAGTTTAAGGTCTTGTTCTGTTGCATTTTTTCCCTCTTCAGAGCTAGTCAGAACTTATCTTTATATTTGCATCAGTATCACTTTTGTTCCAAAGTGCACTGAATTTAAACTGGCTTTGACCTACTTAATCCTTCCCACACGGGATGGGGACTCTTCTAACCACAGCTAAACATCGCATCTGCAAGTGTGACATTTATCTATATTGCCTACAGGTCCCATTGAAAAGTTATATTTTCTTTTAACTGTGCAACCACTTTGTTTTTGCCATGAAAACATACTCAAAATAAGCTAACTCGTATTTTTTCACATTCAGTAAAATTAATACCAACAAAATAAAGATCATTACATGAAAATACTTTGTAAAACAGATTGTAGCATCACCATAAATAAAAAGGTTTAACCACTCAGAATTCATTAGAAGATTTTGTTTCTTTGTACTCTGTTGAACAAGCAGAATTTTTTGTTTTAGGGAAATGTAAATTTTTAAAATAATTTTTATTGGAGTACAGTTGATTTACAATGTTGTGTTAGTTTCAGGTGTACAGCAAAGTGAATCATATATCACATGTACATATATCCACTCTTTTTTAGATTCCTTTCCCATATAGGTCATTAGAGAGTATTGAGTAGAATTCCCTGTGCTATACAGTAGGTCCTTATTAGTTATCTATTTTATATATAGTAGTGTGTATATGTCAATCCCAATCTTCCAATTTATCCCTCCGCCTCCTTTTCCCCTGGTAACCATGAGTTTGCTTTCTACATCTGTGACTCTATTTCTGTTTTATAAGTTCATTTGTACCATTTTTTTTAGATTCCACATATAAGCGATATCATATGATTTTTGTCTTTGTTTGGCTTACTTCACTCAGAATGACAATCTCTAGGTGTATCTGTGTTGCTGTATCTATAATGCTATGTCATTATTTCATTCTTTTTTATGGCTGTGTAATGTTCCATTGTATATATGTACCACATCTTCTTTATCCACTCTTCTCTCGATGGACATTTAGGTTGCTTCCGTGTCTTGGCTATTGTAAATAGTGCTACGATGAACATTAGGGTACATGTATCTTTTCAAATTATGCTTTTCTCCAGATATATGCCCAGGAATGGGATTGCTGGGTCATATGGTAGTTCTATGTTCAGTTTTTTAAGAAACCTCCATACTATTTTCCATAATGGTTGTACCAATTTACATTCCTACCAACAGTGCATAAGGGTTCCCTTTTCTCCACACTCTCCAGCATTTATTGTTTGTAGTTTTTTGATGATGGCCATTCTGACCAGTGTGAGGTGATACCTCACTGTAGTTTTGATTTGCATTTCCCTAATAATTGGTGATGTTGAGCATCTTTTCATGTGCTTTTTGGCCATCTGTATGTCTTCTTTTGAGGACTATTTCATTCTTTGCTGTATCATCAGCACTTGAATTTTGCCTAGTACATAGTCGGATGTTCAATACACATTTGCTAAATAAATGTGTAATATGAGTTTCATGTATTTGAGAATATTTAATTCTGCTGTGGAAGACAATGGTACATTTATGAGTAACTTAGTATCTTATAAGGCGTAGGCAAAATTCATAGACTGTGTTAGGTATAAAGATAATGAATGAGCAAGTAGTGTGCGAAACATAGGCAGAACTATAAGACCTACAGGTATGGATATAGGTATAGATGTTAGTTACCTATGAGACAAATTGGTCATGGATAAAGTAAGTAAAGCATGTATAACTAAGCATCTCTTATGCATCACATGCTAAATACATGTGAGGCATATGGGATGTTCCACATGCGGACTATTAAGTTGACCACCTTTTAATGACATACATCCTGGCAAATGAAACATATTGCTGCTCATCAGGCTAAACCTTTAACTGTGGCCAGGAATACTTGCCTCTTTTGTAAAGTATGTGTGTGTTGGTCTAAGTGCCTTCCATCTGCCAAGCCCCTTTGCTCAAACATCACCCTTGGTCCTCGTAACCACACCATCAGCAGCAAGATGGAAATAGGATATATAACATTGCATAATACAGAATTCAGGTGGAAGACTGCTTCTTAGCTTGCACTTTTCCTGTCACATCTTTTGCCTCTTTCTTCTTGCTATGTGTTTAAATTGATTTAATGAACCGAGTAATTCAAGTATCTTAATTTGGTCTGTGAGCTTTTCTGTTCCCTGGCTTTTGGGGTAATTTGCTTAATTGTGCACTTAGAGTCTACTTTGCATCATATCCATATGACATAACTCTCATAATATCAGTATATATGTGAATATGTTTTACTTTGTAAAAAAAAGAGCATGAATACTCATTTTTTTAAAATTTAGAGCTCAGCACAATTTCCACGTTTTCTTTCCTTTGAGTTGGTTTGAGAACCAAAGTTTGCTTGTTATTAACATAGTTGGTATAAGCTTTGTAAATGCCCTATAGTTTAAATTTTACGTCTTTCTTTGCACTTAAACAGACATTTTCACTTTAATAGATTTGGATATATTTCTGATTAATAAGAATTTTAAAATAATAGAACTTTTTCAAGAGTTTTTAAATTATCCCAAATCATAAAAATCAAATGCCAAGTGTCATCTAGTTGATAACTATAAATAAATGATTCTGAAAGAAAATAATATCTTAATTTTTTTAAATCATTGAATACTGCTATTTTAACTCAGTAAAGACATTATAGCCCGAGGGTAATCCAGGAGAAAACTGATGAGATGGGCTCTTCTTTCAAGTTCCCTAGATATGCCATTCAGGCCAATTTCCAACAAGTTTTATGAGCCATAAAAAGGAAGGAAGTCTGCAAGAGTGCAGACTGACAGCATGATAAGTAAAATTATAGCTCTTAAGGAAGCAAGAGCAACATAAGGGGTTGCTGAACTTGTGATTGAATCATCTGAGGCTATCAGTGGGAGCATTGAGATGTTGGTAAGCTAAATAAGAATTCACAGTCCAAGAATGTCCAAGGTCCTGGTGCAAAACGCTGTAGAGAGTTTGGCTGAATGGTTATCTAATCTCAGTCATTTCAAAAGCCTTTATTTTTAAAGAGCCAGACTCCCAATTGAATACCAACTTGAAAATCGGTGAAAGATAGAAACAAAAAAAGATATTAGCAGATGTTGAACCAGATGCTAATGAGTGTGGTAGTCTCTCTAAGCATAGGAAGCAGAAACATAACATTTAAAAGGCACAAACCCTTGGGTTCATCCCTTCTTAAAACCCCTTAGTGGAAAATTATGAGTGACCTTGAAAAGGCAAGGAAATCAATAGGACTTTAGGCTTCATCCAGCTTTATGAAGAGTGGCAAATAATGTCAGAAAGAGAAAGACAAATACCATATGATACCACGTATATGTGGAATCTGAAATATGACACAAATGAACTTGTCTATGAAACAGAAACAGACTCATAGACATAGAGAACAGACATGTGGTTGCCAAGGGGGAGGGAGAGGGAGGGAGGGAGGGATTGGGAGTTTGGGATTAGCAGATGCAAACTATTATATATAGAATGGATAAACAACAAAGTCCTACTGTATAGCATAGGGAACTATATTCAGTATCCTGTCATAAACCATAATGTCCAAGAATATGAAAAATAATATATATGTATAAATGAATCACTTTGCTCTACAGAAGAAATTAACACAACGTTGTAAATCAACTATACTTCAATAGTAAAATAAATTTTTTTTAAGTGGCAAATGATGAAAAAGACTGTCTGTCTTCTTTAGTGTGCTCTGTCAACATATATTCTGCTGTGAAAGCAGTGGCGTAATTTGGAGGAAAGGAATTCTCCCAGTGATTCAGTAGGTGACAAAAAGAAATACCCCTTTTATAGACTAAATACACTAATGACAAATTCAGATATTTCACTGTGCTCATTGGCACTACAGATAATGCCTATTCTTTCTAAATGTAAGCTGCTATCTGATTTCTTTACGATGTTTGATACTGTAGATTGTCCTCTACTTGAAATATCTCTTTCCCCTGCTTTCATAGTACTACATGTTTCCGATCTATTTCCAGCCCTCCTAGATTTCTGTTTCTTCTACTGTATTAGTTAGCTATTGCTGTATAACAAACCACCATAAAACATAGAGGCTTAAAACAACAATTTATTCACAATACTATTGGTCAGCTGGTCTAAGCTGGGTGATTCATTTTTTCCATGTGATATTTGCTGGGGTTCCTTATGCAGCTGTATTTACTAGGAGCTCAGCAGGGACTGGAACTTCCAAGTTGGCCTCACTCATATCTTCGCAGTCTCATCTACGGTGATAAGAACTGGTTAAGGTTGGCTGGGCCTTTCTTTCCATCAGGGTATCAGGAATGGTGGTGCAAGCCTCTAAATGGAAGCTGTAAGACCTTCCAAGATCTAGGTCTGAAAATGCTCCAGTGTCGTTTCTACCACGTTCTATCAGTAAAAGCAAGTCACCAGTGTCAGGGGGGCAGCCAAGATGCAGGGTAAGGGGCCATAGACTATACCATATAATGAGAAGAATGGCAAAGAATTTGCAGCCCTCATTAATACAGCACATCCATTTTTCCTCTATGTCTTCCCAACCAATTAGTATTTCTGTTGCTGAAGATTTGGACCTTAACTCTCTACTTCTCTCCTTTAAAATTTCCTCATTTAGAGAACTTCATCCGAAAGCTCTTCAATATCCTCTGACACTTTCTGTATTTTGACCCTACTGATTGCTTTCGTCCCCAGAATGAGCCATGCTGTCTGACATGACCTTTGCTCAAAATACTCCCTACCTTATCACTCTTCTCTCCACATCTGATTTACTCCTAATCTCTCTGTAGATCTCAAATTAAGCATCACTTCTAGAATATGTTCTCTAATCATCCAAGTCAGAGTTAAGTTGTATCCTATGCACTCCAATAAACTTTCATCTTCCCTCTTATTCCTGAATTCAATTCACTCTGCGGTGACGGTGAAAGTTTCTATTTTGTAGACCAGAATTACCTAGTAGATACCCTTTGTATTCAGATTATTAAATATTCTCATAACCTTCTTTCCTATTTCCTGGCTATTTCTTAAAAGTTATCCCCAAATGATTAATTCTTGGTTATCTTTAATCAATGGTTAATCTTTAAAAACAGTTCTTATGGGCTTCCCTGGTGGCACAGTGGTTGAGAGTCCGCCTGCCGATACAGGGGACACGGGTTCGTGCCCCGGTCCGGGAAGATCCCACATGCCGCGGAGCGGCTAGGCCCGTGAGCCATGGCCGCTGAGCCTGCACGTCCGGAGCCTGTGCTCCGCAACGGGAGAGGCCACAACAGTGAGAGGCCCGTGTACCGCAAAAAAAAAAAACAAAAAAAAAACAGTTCTTATTATATCACACAGGATAGATAATCAACCTATATTTGCTGAATGGAGGAGGCAATGAATCAATCAGTTTACAAACCCTTGCTCAAAACCTTCAATTGCTCTTGTTTATGAAAAGGTACATCCTCAGCCTGAGCAAGGAAACCCCTTTACGACCTGATCTTTCTATATATCCAAGAATATTTCCTGCTGTTTATCAAATATACCTTGGCCTTAATTTTTTTTTTTACCAAACACAATTATGTTTATTACTGCTTCTGCCTCTTTTTTTTTAAACATCTTTATTGGAGTATAATTGCTTTACAATGTTGTTAGATTCTGCTGTATAACAAAGTGAATCAGCTAGACATATACATATATCACCATATCCCCTCCATATTGCGTCTCCCTCTCACCCTCCCTATCCCACCCCTCTAGGTGGTCACAAAACACCGAACTGATTGCCCTGTGCTATGCTGCTGCTTCCCACTAGCTATCTATTTTACATTTGGTAGTATATATATGTCCATGCCACTCTCTCACTTCGTCCCAACTTACACATCCCCTCCCCGTGTCCTCAAGTACATTCTGTACATCTGCATCTTTATTCCTGTCCTGCCCCTAGTTCTTTAGAACCATTATTTTTTTAATTCCATATATATGTGTTAGCATATGGTATTTTTTATTCTCTTTCTGACTTCACTATTTTCAACAGAATCTACGTCCATCCCCCTCACTACAAATAACTCAATTTCGTTTCTTTTTATGGCTGAGTAATATTCCATTCTATATATGTGCCACATCTTCTTTATCCATTCATCTGTTGATGGACACTTAGGTTGCTTCCATGTCCTGGGTAGTGTAAATAGTGCTACAATGAATACTGTGGTACATGACTCTTTTTGAATTATGGTTTTCTCAGGGTATATGCCCAGTAGTGGGATTGCTGGGTCACATGGTAGCTCTAGTTTTACTTTTATAAGGAACCTCCATACTGTTCTCCATAGTGCCTGTATCAATTTACATTCCTACCAACAGTGCACGAGGGTTCCCTTTTCTCCACACCCTCTCCAGCATTTACTGTGTGTAGATTTTTAGATGATGGCCATTCTGACTGATGTGAGGTGATGCCTCATTATAGTTTTGATTTGCATTTCTCTAATGATTAATGATGTTGAACATCCTTTCATGTGTTTGTTACCATTCTATATATCTTCTTTGGAGAAATGTCTATTTAGCTTTTCTGCCCATGTTTGGATTGCGCTGTTTCTTTTTTTAATATTGAGCTGCATGAGCTGCTTGTATATTTTGCAGATTAATCCTTTGTCAGTTACTTCATTTTCAAATGTTTTCTCTCATTCTGAGGGTTATCTTTTCGTCTTGTTTATGGTTTCCTTTGCTGTGCAAAAGCTTTTAAGTTTTGTTAGGTCCCATTTGTTTATTTTTGTTTTTATTTCCACTTCTCTAGGAGGTGGGTCAAAAATGACATTGCTGTGATTTATGTCATGGAGTGTTCTGCCTGTGTTTTCCTCTAAGAGTTTTATAGTGTCCAGTCTTACATTTAGGTCTTTAATCCATTTTGAGTTTATTTTTGTGTATGCTGTTAGGGAGTGTTCTAATTTCATTCTTTTACATGTAGCTGTCCAGTTTTCCCAGCACCACTTGTTGAAGAGGCTGTCTTTTCTCCATTGTATATTCTTGACTCCTTTATCAAAGATAAGGTGAGCATATGGGCATGGGTTTATCTCTGGGCTTTCTGTCCTGTTCCATTTTTCTATATTTCTGTTTTTGTGCCAGTACCATATTGTCTTGATTACTGTAGCTCGGTAGTATAGTCTGAAGTCTGGGAGCCTGATTCCTCCAGCTCCATTTTTCTTTCTCAAGATTTCTGTGGCTATTTGGGGTCTTTTGTGTTTCCATACAAATTGTGAAAAATTTTTTTCTAGTTCTGTGAAAAAAGCCATTGGTATTTGATAAGGATTGCATTGAATCTGTAGATTGCTTTGGGTAGTAGAGTCATTTTCACAATGTTGATTCTTCCAATCCAAGAATATGGTATATATCTCCATCTGTTTGTATCCTCTTTAATTTCTTTCATCAGTATCTTATAGTTTCCTGTATACACGTCTTCTGTTTCCTTAGGTAGGTTCATGCCTAGGTATTTTATTCCTTCTGTTGCAGTGGTAAATGGGAGTGTTTCCTTAATTTCTCTTTGAGATTTTTCATCATTAGTATATAGGAATGCAGGAGATTTCTGTGCATTAATTTTGTATCCTGCTACTTTACCAAATTCATTGATTAGCTCTAGTAGTTTTCTGGTGGCATCTTTAGGATTCTCTATGAGGAGTATCATGTCATCTGCAAACAGTGACAGTTTTACTTCTTTTCCAATTTGGAGTCCTTTTATTTCTTTTTCTTCTCTGATTGCTGAGGCTAAAACTTCCAAAACTATGTTGAATAATAGTGGTGAGAGTGGGCAACCTTGTCTTGTTCCTGATCTTAGAGGAAATGGTTTCAGTTTTTCACCATTGAGAATGATGTTGGCTGTGGGTTTGTCAGATATGGCCTTTATTATGTTGAGGTAGTTTCCCTCTATGCCTACTTTCTGGAGAGTTTTTATCATAAATGGTGTTGAATTTTGTCATAAACGTTTTCTGCATCTATTGAGATTATCATATGGTTTTTCTCCTTCAATTTGTTAGTATGTTTTATCACATTGATTGATTTGTGTATATTGAAGAATCCTTGCATTCCTGGGATAAACCCCACTTCATCATGGTGTATGATCCTTTTAATGTGCTGTTGGATTCTGTTTGCTAATATTTTGTTGAGGATTTTTGCATCTATGTTCATCAGTGATATTGGCCTGTAGTTTTCTTTTTTTGTGACATCTTTGTCTGGTTTTGGTATCAGGGTGATGGTGGCCTCGTAGAATGAGTTTGGGAGTGTTCCTCCCTCTGCTATATTTTGGAAGAGTTTGAGAGGGATAGGTGTTAGCTCTTCTCTAAATGTTTGATAGAATTCGCCTGTGAAGCCATCTGTCCTGGGCTTTTGTTTGTTGGAAGCTTATTAATCAGAGTTTCAATTTCAGTGCTTGTGATTGGTCTGTTCATATTTTCTATTTCTTCCTGGTTCAGTCTCAGAAGGCTGTGCTTTTCTAAAAATTTGTCCATTTCTTCCAGGTTGTCCATTTTATTGGCATATAGTTGCTTGTAGTAATCTCTCATGATCGTTTGTATTTCTTCAGTGTCAGTTTTTACTTCCCCTTTTTCACTTCTAATCCTGTATATTTGAGTCTTCTCCCTTTTTTCTTAATGAGTCTGGCTAATGGTTTGTCAATTTTGTTTATCTTCTCAAAGAACTAGCTTTTAGTTTTATTGATCTTTGCTATTGTTTTCTTTGTTTCTATTTCATTTATTTCTGCTCTGATCTTTATGATTTCTTTCCTTCTGCTAACTTTGCGTTTTTGTTGTTCTTCTTTCTCTACTTCCTTTAGGTGTAAGGTTAGATTGTTTATTTGAGATTTTTCTTGTTTCTTGAGGTAGGCTTGTATAGCTATAAACTTCCCTCTTAGAACTGCTTTTGCTGCATCCCATAGGTTTTGGATCATCATGTTTTCTTTGTCATTTGTCTCTAGGTATTTTTTGATTTCCTCTTTGATTTCTTCAGTGATCTCTTGATTATTTGGTAACATATTGTTTAGCCTCCATGTGTTTGTGTTTTTTACGTCTTTTTCCCCGTAATTGATTTCTAATCTCATAGTGTTGTGGTCAGAAAAGATGCTTGATATGATTTCAATTTTCTTAAATTCACCAATGCTTGATTTGTGACCCAAGATGTGATCTATCCTGGAGAATGTTCCGTGGATGGAATGTCCTATAAATATCAATTAAATCTATTTGGTCTATTGTGTCATTTAAAGCTTGTGTTTACTTATTAATTTTCTGCTTGGATGATCTGTACATTGGTGTAAGTGAGGAGTTAAAGTACCCCACTATTATTGTTTTACTGTTGATATCCTCTTTTAGAGCTGTTAGCAGTTGCCTTATGTATTGAGGTGCTCCCATGTTGAGTGCATATATATTTATAATTGTTATATCTTCTTCTTGGATTGATCCCTTGATCATTATGTAGTGTCCTTCCTTGTCTCTTGTAACATTGTTTATTTTAAAGTCTATTTTATCTGATATGAGTATTGCTACTCCAGCCTTCTTTTGATTTCCATTTTCTGGAATATCTTTTTCCATCCCCTCACCTTCAGTCTTATTGTGTCCCAAGGTCTGAAGTGGGTCTCTTTTAGACAACTTATATATGGGTCTTGTTTTTCTATCCATTCAGCGATCCTGTGTCTTTTGGTTGGAGCATTTAATCCATTCACGTTTAGGGTAATTATCGATATGTATGTTCCTATTACCATTTCCTTAACTGTTTGGGGTTTGTTTTTGTAGGTCCTTTTCTTCTCTTGTGCTTCCCACTTAGAGAAGTTCCTTTAGCATTTGTTGTAGAGCTGGTTTGGTGGTGCTGAATTCTCTTTGAGTTTGCTTGTCTGTAAAGCTTTTGATTTCTCCGTCAAATCTGAATGTGATCCTTGCTGGCTAGCATAATCTCGGTTGTAGGTACTTCCTTTTCATCATTTTAAGTATATCATACCATTCCCCTCTGGCTTGTAGAGTTTCTGCTGAGAAATCAGCTGTTAGCCTTATGGGAGTTCCTTTGTATGTTACATGTTGTTTTTCCCATGCTGCTTTCAATAATTTTTATTTGTCTTTAATTTTTGCCAATTTGATTACTATGTGTCTCAGCGTGTTTCTCCTCGAGTTTATCCTGTATGGTACTCTCTCCACTTCCTGGACTTGGGTGGCTATTTCCTTTCCCATGTTAGGGAAGTTTTCAACTATAATCTCTTCAAATATTTTCTCGGGTCCTTTCTCTCTCTTTTCTCCTTCTGGGACCCCTATAATGCGAATGTTGTTGCTTTTAATGTTGTCCCAGAGGTCTTAGGCTGTCTTCATTTCTTTTCATTCTTTTTTCTTTATTCTGTTCCACAGCAGTGAATTCCACCATTCTGTCTTCCAGGTCACTTATCCATCCTTCCGCCTCAATTATTCTGCTATTGACTCCTTCTAGTTTATTTTCCATCTCAATTATTGTGTTGTTCATCTCTGTTTTTTTGTTCTTAATTCTTCTATATCCTTGTTAAACAGTTCTTGCATTTTCTCAATCTTTGCCTCCATTCTTTTTCCGTGGTCCTGGATCATCTTCACTATCATTATTCTGATTTTTTTTCCTGGAAGATTGCCTATCTCTATTTCATTTAGTTGTTTTTCTGGGGTTTTATCTTGTTCCTTCATCTGGTACATAGCCTTCTGCCTTTTCATGTTCTCTATCTTTCTGTGAATGTGGTTTTTGTTCCACAGGCTGCAGGATTGTACTTCCTCTTGTTCTGCTCTCTGCCCTCTGGATGAGGCTATCTAAGAGGCTTGTGGAAGTTTCCTGATGGGAGGGACTTGTGGTGGGTAGAGCTGGCTGTTGCTCAGGTGGGCAGAGCTCAGTAAAACTTTAATCAGCTTGACTGCTGATGGGTGGGGCTGAGTTCTCTCCCTGTTGGTTGTTTGGCCTGAGGCGACCCAAACTGGAGCCTACCTGGGCTCTTTGGTGGGGTAATGGCAGACTCTGGGAGGGTTCACGCCAAGGTGTACTTCCCAGAACTTCTGCTGCCAGTGTCCTTGTCCCTTAGTGAGCCACGGCTGCCCCCCGCCTCTGCAGGAGACCCTCCAACACTAGCAGGTAGGTCTGGTTCTGTCTCCTATGGCATCACTGCTCCTTCCCTTGGGTCCCGATGTGCACACTACTTTGCATGTGCCCTCCAAGAGTGGAATCTCTGTTTCCCCCAGTCCTGCTGAAGTCCTGCAGTCAAATCCCACTAGCCTTCAAAGTCTGATTCTCTAGGAATTCCTCCTCCCGTTGCCAGACCCCCAGGTTGAGAAGCCTGACGTGGGGCTCAGAACCTTCACTCCAGTGGGTGGACTTCTGTGGTATAAGTGCTCTCCAGTCTGTGAGTCACCCACCCAGCAGTTATGGGATCTGATTTTATTGTGATTGCGCCCCTCCTACCGTCTCATTGTGGCTTCTACTTTGTCTTTGGGGTATCTTTTTTGGTGAGCTCCAACTGTCTTCCTGTCGATGACTGTTCAGCAGTTAGTTGTGATTCCAGTGCTCTTGCAAGAGGGAGTGCATGCACGTCCTTCTACTCCGCCATCTTGAACCAATCTCTGTTTATTCCTGCTTTGTTTTTCCTGGGTTGGTCTTAGAAAGTGTCACAGTTTTATAGGCATTTAGTGATGTTACTTAATCATGTGGTTTTGTAAATTAGTACTTTTTATGAAAATAAGGAAAATGCTTTGAACCATCTTGGTCATTGTGGATGTTTTGTTTATAAGCAACACAAAGTTTTTTGGTTTGAATTTTATTTATGGCTCATTAAGCCATACTTTCAGGTTCAAGAAATTCTGAGAAATAAACTTAATGAGGAAAATAGAGAAAATGATTTTTAAAGCACTTACTTCAGGTCATCTGCTTCCTATTCTGCAATCCATTAGTGTGTAAATGGATTTAGATTTTATAAAGTAATTTTAAAAATGGGGCATTAGAGATTATGTCCCTCTAAGTCCTTCATTTTACAAATATCTCAGCAATTCAAAGTCAATCCAGGCACAGGCAGGAGCTGAGCCACCAAGATCACCACCTCTCTGTATTAGGGAGGACAGAAAAGTAAAATGAACTCATTGGCTTTTATTTTAGAGCTTCTGAAAGTAATAAGAAGGACAGGACTTTGACAAGTTCGTTCAAGGGTAAACTACTCCTAGAAAATCTTATTGAGACAAATTTTAGAGGATGATTATTCACCCACATAAAAAAACTAATAGAAGTTCTGTTCAGTAAATCTTTGGCCTTTGGAGGGTTAGCATTTGTGTTTTTGACCCTGTAGGCTCATAACATGATCTAAGGCAGGAATTGGGGTCTATTCAGTATGGCTATATTTTTCTCTCCTTATCTTTGAATACACAATAAGTCTTCTAAGGATATTGTTCGCGGAATTTTAAACAGCAAAGAAAATCCATCTTTAATGTTAAGAATGAAAATGAAGAGAGACTAAAGAGATCTAAAAACATGATTCTTCTTAGCTTTAAAATAATTTTAAAATTATTTTATTCTGTATTTAAGTATTCATCAGAAGCCAAATGGTATTTCTAGCATTTTTAGCCATAGGGGAAATAATATGCTGTAGAGTTATTGTGAATTTGCCAAGATCTGGGTTTTGGTTTTTTTTTTCCTTTTAGATGTAAGCATTCACTGTGTTTATAACAGTAATAAGATTTTTTTGCTTGTTTTTCACACAATTAAAAAATAATGACTGTTTAGTAGAGGCAGATCTATATAAGGATAGATCTGTAAAGCATCATTTATAGAATATCATCTTACTGAAGTTGTTGCCCCGATAGACATAAAACATAAGTATTTTGTTGTTGATTTTCTTTTACCATTGTTCCTAATTTTAAAAAATCTTTTAACTGAAACTAGAACCACAATTAACCAGAATATGATCCACTCTGCTTTTAGTTGAAAGGATAAATGACCAAAAAAGGTGAATAGGCAACATTTGCAAAAATTGAAGTAAATTTCTCAAATATACCATTACAAGGACATACTTAATCTGCTATAACTTCTATGCCCAGATCTTTAAAAGTAAGTTTAAATTCACAAAAAAAATTACTTTTAATCACTGTAACATCTTGATTATCAATAAAATATTAGGGAACATTCAGTATACTTAATTTAGAAAGGCAAGCTATAAACCAATATATTTTAGACAAAATTTTAATTAGAGTTTAGTATAGAGTTTTGTCATATAATGTTTTATCAAATATAACATTAGCCAGTATAAAAATCAATATGGGAAGTTAGCTTTTCTTGATCATCTAGTTTTTTTGTAAGGTTTGTCATCACTATAGAAATAATCTAGAAAAATAACTCATCTTCATTCAAAAGGAAAAGTATTATCTTTATTGTAATTCATGTAAAAAAATCTTTTTGAAATTATAATTTTGAGAACTGATATACCTAGGAAAAATGTATTTTTTCTGAGATTTAATGCTTAATTCTCAGTAGGTGAGTTTCTTTATTTTGGTCATAAAAATGTGTCTATTCAAAGAGAAACAGAAGAAATAACTTAATAAATTAATGGAACATTTGTTTACTGTCATCACTCACGTGGATTCAAAAAGCATGTTGGATTTTCAGTAGAGAGTAGAAAAGGACAGTGACCCATGGGCTAAATCAGGAACCAAGCCTGGGTCCAGGTTGGCATTGACATCCCAAAGTGGTAGCGGTAAAAACGAAGAGGGTTTCAGAAGGAAGTATCTCTAAGAAAGCATGGCATTTGTACTCACATAGGCCATGCTTGTTCATTTGTGTTTTCAATGTAAAAATTCTTTATTGGTAAGCAGACACTTAAAACTTTTTGATTACATACATCATGCAAAACAATTGACCTCCTATATGGTTGTCTAACTGCTCATTATAACAATCTTTTTTGAGATGATGATAAATATTAAAAGTTACAGTGACTACAGTAGTAAAAAGAATTCAGGAAAATGACTCTAAAAGAAGCAAAACACTGTGTAGCACTATGTTTCCACAGACTGTCCTCTCTCAGAATCAAGATCCTATTATCTGCCTTCATCATCATTATAATTTGTTGAATGTTTACCGTGTACCATGGATTGTGCCTTCGGATTGTATGAATTTAATAGTCACAACTTTATGAGACAAGCACTATTATTGTCTTTATCTTATAGATGACAGAAAACAAACCCAAAAGACAAGGAAGCACCATTAGTAAGAGGAGCAAGCAAAGGTCACACAGCTTGGCAAGGTCCCCCTAGTGCAATGAGTCCTCCCAGGACTGAGGCTAGACGGAGATTCACAGGTCCCTGGGGGTGGGTGGAGCATTGAGGTAGCAGACGCTAAAGTACTAATTCCTCACCCTTGCTGTAGGAGGGTGAGGAGTGGGCCCACCAGAGATGGCGGGTGGAAGGGAATTCATCAGGAATAGCCTTGGCACCGCGTGTGGTAGAGGGGCTAACTGAAGGTTTCCAGTGCGGCAGCCTGTAGGGGAAGAGACCACAGGCACTCATGCTTGTAGTAGCCAAAACAGTCAACATGTTAAGAAAATGAAGAGTTTCCTATGAAGATACCTATGATAGTCATAAAGTTTCTAAGTGCATTGACAGAGTAATGAATGCTGGGTTTCATAACAATAAACATAAGTTAGTTCATGAATCTGATTTTTTCCCCTAAGAGTTGTTAAATTGGAAAAAGTTTTAAGATCTTCTTACACCTTTATGTTCCTTTGCTTTTACTGCAGCAGGTATCCTTGATCAAAAATTAATTAGTTACAATATAAATCTGTGAGTTTCGATAATTGCAAATATCAGGCAGCATACAAGGCTCTTTTTCTTGGACTCAATTCAGATATGCTTTTAATTTCACATAAAAGTTTTCCAGCCGGGCATTTGAGGACAGATGCTATTTGGCAGGCACGAACACAGCATATCAAGCCTCTTTCGAGTCCTTTGTGGGAGCTTTGGTGCTTTAGTATTGTATCGCATTTGGACCTGTTAACACCTGTGATGATTTCTCATCCATTTCAAATTATGCCCACTGAAATCTGGCATGTCACCTTCCAGCCTGAGTTATGATTGAGTTTTAAAGGAGTTCAGGCTTTTTGAAATCCTTTGCCGAATAAAAATTATACATTCGTAACATTCGGACCTGCAGTTCTTTGAACTAAACCTCGTAGCGGTGACTTGTAAGAATCACTATGTGATGTAGTCCTCTCTTTACCAGAAGTTCCCTTTTCGTGGCTCCCTGAGAACTCTTGGGCCACCTACTACCCAAGCATGCCACAAGCCAAAAATCTTCCTTTGGTCATTCACAAGCAACTCTGTGAAAAAGCAACAAGAGCAGAAGAGAAAAGATTTCAGTTGTTATGCTTAAGTCAGATCCATTCCTGTATCCACCAAATATTGTATATTATACCTCTGCATTATATTACTTTTTCTGAGAAATGTTCTACTCAATGAACCAATATTCTTCTATCTTTAGTTTCCGGGAGAGTGTGATTAAAATAATGTGCATATATGTTGAAGGGCAAAGGAAGGTATTGCATAATATAGATGAAATCGCCTTTGGTTTGTTTTACATTCTATTCATTTTTAATGAGCAAATTCCCATTTATAGGAATTAAATGTTCCAGATACTGATTTCAGAGGGATAATATATAATATGAAAATAAAATTTGGTAGCCTTATGTGATGATGTGTAATTCAGTATAGCTAGAACCCTGGAAAGTGAAAAATGATGCTATTCCTGTCGAAATAGTTCAGAAAATCAAATTAATTCCCTGAAGTACATTATAATAAAATTGAAACAATGTTACATGATTTATAGTCTTTTAAATCTGGTTTTTAAAGGCGATTTTCATGTCAGAAACAAAGGGATTGGGCTTCTCTGGTGGCGCAGTGGTTCAGAGTCTGCCTGCCAAGGCGGGGGACACAGGTTCAAGCCCTGGTCTGGGAAGATCCCACATGCCGCGAAGCAACTAAGCCCATGGGCCACAACTACTGAGCCTGCGCTCTAGAGCCCGCAAGCTACAGCTACTGAGCCCACGAGCCACAACTACTGAAGCCCACGTGCCTAGAGCCAGTGCTCCACAACAAAAGAAGCCACCTCAATGAGAAGCCCACACACTGCAATGAAGAGTAGCCCCTGCTCGCCGCAACTAAAGAAAGCCCGCTCACAACGAAGACCCAACGCAGCCAAAAATAAAATATAAATAAATAAATAAATTTATTTTTTTAAAAAAACAAAGTGATCCTTAACCCTCTGTTGCTCAACCATGTATATATTCTATAATGACATCTGAAAGATCTACAAAAGAAGCGTTATAAAGCAGATGTGCCCCCAGGTTTGCTCCTGCTTCACTCCTGTGGATGTGGAATACTCGAATTATGTAAGTGGATCTGGATTAGATCCCAGTCACTCGTAGGTTTTCTCACAAAGTTAAATACTATACTTCCTTCTATCCATTTTTAGAGAGTGAAGATTCACCTGGTAAGATTTGTACTAATCCTTTCAGAGTATCAGAGGGACAATTAATTAGTGGAGAAGCATTAGAAAGTAAATATTTATTGGGGGCCTTTACCAGCCAGGCATTGTTCTAAGTGCTTTCACATGCCCTCTTATTTCACCCTCACAGGACCCGATGAGCTAAGCGTCATTTTTATCTGCACTTTGCAAGAAGGGAAAATGAAGCTCAGTAAGGCTTTAGTTACTTGCCAGAGGTTGTACAACATCGTAATGGAGAAGCCAAGTTTCAAATTCAGAAATCAAAGGGCCTGCTCTAACCTCTGGACCACTCTCCTTAATGTAAAATGCCCAGAAAGGATGCAAATGGCTAGAATGAGGGGACCGACTTCTGTGAATGGTCATGAACTTGATTTCTGAAACCTTGACACATCCTAAAGTGACCCAGGAAGAGCCTGGTCCTGGGATATTTATGTTTTGTAATATTTTCTCTTCTAGAGTTGGTCCTGAAGGTTGAGATTGTGTTAAGGTAAAAACATGACCATTTGAGTGATGCAAATAGAAGCTTTTGCTGTTAGAACAGATGACATCTGTTGCCTGGCTACAATTCATTTTACGATGACACAAAATGATGCTACCAGAGACCACGGTGCTTTCATAAGAAAACAGAAACTCTTGGTCACTTTTCCTCTAAGTGACTTCCTGTATGGGAAGCTGATCTCAATCTGGAGTGCTTAGAAATGGTTGCCAGAACGGACCACTTTAGAGGAAGAGATATTTATAAATCAAGGACTAAAGATAAACTCAATTGGAACTAGAGCAAAACAAAATTAAAACTCCGACTGAACTCTAAAATACTCCTGTCCCCTCAAAAGCACACTTCTTTCTCTCCTCTAAGAAGCTTATAAATCATGGAAATATGAAGTTGATTTCTATCCTGCCAACTATGACAGCCTGTCAAAATATTCGCGGTATAATGATATGGTTTTTATTTTTAACAACCTTTTGTCATAAAAAATAATACTTGCTTACTGAATAATGATCTAATGGTATGATAGTATATGAAGGGTACAGTGAAAATGAGATATCAATACCTCTCCCCAGAAGCAACCTAGCCTTCCTAATCCCTTCTAAGCAGGTATAAACACAAACATTTACTTATATAAATAGTACATTCTATCTATCATCTATCTTATTTTCTAACCTACTTTTAAAAATAACAATATTTCATTAATATTAAGGAGTTGTCTTCTAAAAATTTTGAATGGTTTAGACTAAGCTGGAATTATTTTAGACAGGTGCCATAGAGCTCCAAATGGGATGGCTCCAGAGAGACTGGGTACTAAATTAGTCATTGGTTTTTAACTAAATGAATATCAAAGGCTTTAAGGAAAAGAGAAAAGGTAACAAAATTGATGCATTGGGCTTCCCTGGTGGCGCAGTGGTTAAGAATCTGCCTGCCAGTGCAGGGGACACGGGTTCAAGCCCTGGTCCAGGAAGATCCCACATGCCGTGGAGCAGCTAAGCCAGTGCGCCACAACTACTGAGCCTACACTCTAGAGCCCGCGAGCCACAACTACTAAGCCCATGTGCCACAACTACTGAAGCCCGTGTGCCTGGAGTCCGTGCTCTGCGACAAGAGAAGCCACTGCAATGACAAGCCCATGCACCGCAGCAAAGAGTAACCCCCGCTCGCCACAACTAGAGAAAGCCGGCATGCAGCAACAAAGACCCAACACAGCCAAGAAAAAAAAAAAAAAAAAAAAAATACACACACACAAAAATTGATGCATTAAGACTAATTTTTCTATCACATCACATTTAGACTATCAAAAAGTTATTAAAGATCACAATTAGTAAACTAGTTTCCAGATAACTAAATTTGCTGATGTATTTGCTATAAAAGAATGTGATTTTTAAAAAGTTCCCCAAAGATGAAAGTAAAAAAGAGAGGAGTCAAAGCATTTCTTTCCAGGTATAGAAAGGTTTTTTTGTTTTTTTTTTAAAGCATTGATGTTGTTATCACAACCAGAAAAGTGTGTGTGTGTGTGTGTGTGTGTGTGTGTGAGAGAGAGAGATAGACAGACAGACAGAGAGGCAGACAGACAGAAACAGAGAGTGAGGAGAGAGAAAGATTGAGTCTGATGTAGGTATGGTAAATTAAATTGCGGGTCCTAATTCTTCACTCTCTCACAGTAGTGTTGTACATCCAAACTTTCTCCAGGGCCTCATAATGGGAAGAGTGGATATCCCACCCTTTGACTCTTGGCTTGGCTATGTGACTTGCTTTGGCCAATGGGATGTTAGCCTATGTGATTTGAGCAAAGCCTTGAAATGTGCTTGCAAGACTAGGTTTTCTCTCCTGAGCTTCTACCATCTCTATGAGAACATGTCTAAAATACATAGAGCAGACCTGAACCTATCCTGTAGCCTGGAGGCACACTCAGCTGTACTCAGCCTAGATCAACTGAACCTACCCAACCTGTACTTGTTTAGTTTGTAAGCCACTGAGTTTTTTGGGGATGATTTGTTACACAGCATTGTTATGGCAATTACTGACTTATTGGTAGTTGTAACTGACCCAAAATAAAAACTTGTCTCAGCTTTAAACCCTGAAGAACTCTTCTTTTGGACTCTGCTATTTACCATGTTTGAAAAATTGGGAGAAAGGTGATTCAGGCCTGAGGCAGACTTTGCCAGTATCAAAGCAAGATTTGGGGAGCCTTAGGACAGGAATCAAGATGCTCTTTCTAGTAAAAGCATCCGTGAGATCCATGAATACAAGATAATTGGCATCGTTATGTCTTTGTTTTCTCACAAAATAAAACTGTTCAAGGTGAAGCCAGAGTCCAGTTGAACTCCTCATGCCTTGAAATCCAGTGGTACAACTAGAATTATATCCATATACAAAAGCCTTATATTCTCCCAATCTCATGGAGCTCTGATTGCTTTAGACCTCCTTCCCTGGCTATGAAGGAGCTTTCAGAAACTGAGGACCCAGAAGTCACACTAAAATTTCATCATTTAGAGTCATGCTCTCCAGTGTGGTAGCTACTTACCACATGTGGCTATTTACTTTTAAATTCAATGAAATTGACCTAAAAATTCAGTTACTCAGGGCTTCCCTGGTGGCGCAGTGGTTAAGATTCCGCCTGTCAATGCAGGGGACACAGGTTCGATCTCTGGTCCAGGAAGATCCCACATGCCACAGAGCAGCTAACCCCATGCGCCACAGCTACTGAGCCCGTGGCCAACAACTGCTGAGCCCATGGGCCACAACTACTGAAGCCCATGTGCCTAGAGCCCGTGCTCCATAACAAGAGAAGCCACCACAATGAGAAGTCTGCGCACCACAACGAAGAGTAGCCCCCATTCACCGAACTAGAGAGAGCCCGTGCACGGCAACAAAGATCCAACACAGCCAAAAATAAATAAATGAAATAAATTAAAAAATAAATTAAAAAAAAATTCAATTAGTCACACTAGCTACATTCCAAATGCCTAATAGCCACACATTGATAGTGGCTACCATATTGGACAACTCAGATATGGAGCACATTCATCATTGAAAAAAGTTTCTATTGGACAGTATTGACTACAGGCAAGAGGACCCTTTCATTAGTCATCTCCTACAGGAGGCTCAAGCCATTTAGGATTGGGACCAGAATTGTATAGGCCCTTATTTGAAAAAGAAAAAGCCCAAAAGAAGGGGACAGTTATGAATTATGGGATCTCTAAATGGAAGCTACTTTCATTGATAGAAAATTTAACATATGTCATTTTACCTGTTTTATCATTCAACCAAGCCTATTCTTCTAGATAAGAAAGACAGAAATAAAGATATTGTGGCAAAGAAGGCAGAGGAGATCTTAATTACTGTAAATGCCGGTCAACTAAGACTACATGGGATTATGTACCTTGAGCAATTAAAATTTTCAAAGGCAATCTCAATTCTGTTATTGTGAGTCTGAACCTAATATACTTACTTTGGAGTTCAGTTAGGTCTTAACTTGCTAGATTCCGTTTGCATAAGGGACTGAGCAGCTTCTTAAGGAAGTAGTGTCCTGGGTTTCCTGGTGGTGCAGTGGTTGAGAGTCCGCCTGCCGATGCGGGGGACACGGGTTCGTGCCCCTGTCCGGGAGGATCCCACATGCCACGGAGCGGCTAGGCCCGTGAGCTGTGGCCGCTGAGCCTGCGCGTCCAAAAAAATAGAAATAGTGTCCTATGTGGGTATTCCTTAACAGTGTAACACCAAAAGCAGAGGGAGCAAAAGCTGCCATTCCTCTTTTGTACAGCTTAACATATGCATTTGGTTCCTAAGGGTGATAGTGCAGTGGGAAAAACAACACACCTTCCATTATCCAGAAGACACAGCTGTACTCAGAAACAGCAGTTGGAAGCAAGAGCAAAGAAATAAAACTGCATATATTAGGTGGTAAATACATGGCTTATTTTTAAACACACATGAGAAAACACACTGTGGGCTTCCAGAAATAATTTTGGAAGGTAGTGCACAAAGCGTTGAGATTTCACGTGTGAGGTTTGCAGATTGTATCTTTCAAAGATGGCCTCACCGTCTCCATGCTCTACTAGAAATGTGCCACTTCCTCTCAAGAGGTGAATCTATGTCCCCTCCCCTTGAGCCTGAGCAGGCCAGTAGAATATGGCAGAAGTAAAGTTATGTTACTTCCCAAGCTCAGTCATGAAGATATCATGCTCTTCTGCCTTGTTCTTCTCCCTTGTTTCCTTGGGCTGCTTGATCTTGCAGTCATCTTGCATCATGCTGTGAGGAAGCCCAGACAGCCTGTGGTGAGACACATGTGGGAAGGGAATGAGTTCCCAAGCCCACAGCCCCCCCTGAGCTCCCAGCCAAGCTCCCAGCTAACAGCTAATACTTATTCAGCCATGGGAGTGAGCCATCTTGAGAGTAGACTCCCCACCCCCCAAAAGAAGCACCAAGTTTATAGTGTGTAGAACTGAGCCAAACTGCCCTACTGAGTCCTGGCCAAACTGCAGGTTCACAAGCAAAATAAATGATTATCGTTCTTTAGATCACTACATTTTCAGGTGGTTTATTACGTGGCAATAGATAACTGATACAGCTCTATCTTTGCTGCCATAGCAAACTGTGTGGCTTAAAATAACACAGATCTGTTATCTTACCTTTTGGTAGGTTAGAAATTCAACATTGAGTCTCATTAGGCTAAAATCAAGATGTTGGCAGAGCTGATTTCCTTTCTGGAAGCTCCAGAGGAGACTCCATTTCCTTGCTTTTTCCAGCTTCTAGAGGCCACCTGCATCCCTTAGCTCATGTGTCCCTTTCTCCACCTCGGAAACCAGAAAAAGTGTGGAGTCCTTCTCTCATAGCATCACTCTGACCCTTGCTTCTGCCTTTCTCTCCCACTCTTAAGGACCCTTGTGATTACACTGGGCCCACCCAGATAATCCAGGATAATTTTCCTATTTTAAAGTCAGGTCAGCTGATTAGCAACCTTAATTCCACCTACAACTTGAAATCTCCTTTGTCATCTAACCCCACATATCCACAGGTTCCAGGGTTTAGGATGTGGGCATCTTCGGGAGGCTATTACTCTGCTACCACAACAAGTATGGACGTGAATCAATGAAATCTGAATCATAGTTTTAAAATAGTAGTTACATTGGTTAATGGCGTCTAGATATCAGCTGAGCACCCCATCCATTGAGATTTAAGTGCAGTTGATTCAAACATCATGTTTAGTGAAGGCTTCATATTCTTTCCAATCATACCAAGAACTCTGGTGGAGAAGAGAATGGCTTACATTGTTCGTAGTCACCTTTATTTTTATACTCCCACATCTCCTAAATTTGTTAAGTTTATGAATTTTCTCACCATCCCACACATGGTATCCCCGCTCTGTACTATATCTCACTTAGATATAATATCCTTCCTTTCCTGGATTGCCACAAAAGAGCAAATCAAATCAAACCAAATATAATAAAAAAGAAAACACATAGAAATACTTTACTAAAAGTGTGAGGAGATGGAAAGGGTGCATATCACAAGAGAACTTTAAAGTTATACTTCAGATGTTTTGGTCAAATGCCGGTTCTGCCAACTCAGGTCAGCCTCCCCACAAGGCATAGCTCTCTCTTCTGGAGGAAAACAGAAGAACATGGAATCATCTTATTGCTTCATGCACAACAAGGCAACTCCTTCCAGCCTCTGACCCCAAGCTAGGTTCCAGGCCTTCCATTATATACACAAAGTTCATTGATGTGCCCCACTCAACATTTCTCCTTCCCTCATCGGTGTCTGGGAGAAAAAGAAAGAGAATGAGGGATCTATATCCGGAGTAATGTAAACAATATCACCACTTCCGTCTACCCCCATAGAAGGCAGCGCAAAGGTAACTCTTTGTTTCGCTTTAACATGTATCTTCTCCTCCATTCAGTTATATGAACCTTAAAGACATATTTATGTAACACTGATATTTAGTAAATCCTATGAATTCAGGGATCTAGGGACCTCCGGATAAACGTTTTTCTGGGTTTTTTCCTCCTGACCCTCATACCCTTCTGTGACCTGGAGACCAAAAATCAGACAAAGCAGACCAAGCAAGGAGGCTGCTCGTCAACACAGCAAAGTATCTGGTAATGTGTGTTTGAGAAACAAAAGGAGGCATTCTTGCCAGGAGCTGGCTTCAGCCCAGAGCAGCGTAGTGCTACCGGCAGGAAGGATAACAAGCACAGATGTAACCCAGAGTCTGCTGGGGCACTTCAGACCTTCCAAGGAAAATTAAAAACTAATAACCAGATAATACATTCTGAACTCTATGCCCTGTGGACTTCTGCTGAATTTTGGATATGGTGAGAAAAAGAGGGAAGGAAGGGTGACTAGGGAAAGAAACCAACCTTTCACAAAGGCCACGGGTAGAGTGGAAAGTGCTCTTGTAACTGGTGCCCAAGGGCTCAGGAAGTCACTGGGGGTTGGGCATGCTAAAATTGTGTTAATATCTATTTAGGAAGAGGTCCTCAGCTTTGATAGCAAATTTTAGTGGGGCAGAGTTGTGAATAATTTGAAAAATTTAGAAAGACTGCAGCCTCCAATAGCGTAAAAAGCTTAGTGATAGCTGCGTATCAGGACGCTGCTGGGGGAGTCTGCCTCGGGGGTTGGGAGTGAGCCTGGGCCAAGGAGGGGCCTGAACTGGCCTGAAATCCTAGCTCTGTCACCCTCTAAGGTTCAGTTACCTCATTTGTGAAGTGGGACAAATATACCAACTGCTTCTAGTTCTGAGAATTAAATACATTTATATGTGAAGATCATTTATCATAATGCAATGTGTGACCCACAGCACATGCTCAGTAATGGCCAATATATGTTACATGTCTATGTGAGTAAGTATAGATAATACGTATTTTCCACTAAGGGGGGTGATCCTGCAAGAAAAAAAAATTTGCTTATTAGAATAAAGGGAAACATTCCAACTAGGGTTTATGTACCTCTAAAGAAAATAGTTTTGTCCCAGGTGTAAAGGTAGACTTAATGTTCAAGAAAAAGGACTTTACTTGCTCTCACTTCGGAAGAACTGTAAATACTAAACCAAAAAAAACCACATTTTTAAAAATCCAGAAATAAGTGTAGGAATGTAAAAATAAAAAACACCTGAAGAATCTTTATTACTGTAACTTACTTATGTGTATGACTTATATATTCAGTATCCCTAGAATAGACCCAGTGGGGTTTTAAAACAGAGAATTTTAAAATTGGAAGTGGCCACAGAGAGCAGCTAATTTAAAACTTCTTACTTTACTGACAGAGATACCATGGCTCTTCAACACTGAAACTCCTAGCTGTGCTCCAGAGCTACCCACAGGGTGGCAAAGCTGCTGAGGAAGTTTGCAGTAGGTGGTCCTGCCTGCCTCTTAGGATTGGCTGTGCTGCTCAAAGCTTTGTCTGCAGGTTCTTCTCAGGGGACAACAGACCAACCTCCTGGGCATTAATGTGCAAAATGAAATGCATGTACCTAATGCAATCCAGATATCACTTCATTGGAATTCCAGAAGGTGCAGCTCTCTGTTTCCCATTAGTTTTGGAAAGTTGGGAATATTTTTGCTGACTTTTTAATGTTTATTTAACATGATTGTCTCTTTTTAAAAATTTTTCTTGGGGTATAGTTGCTTTACAATGTTGTGTTAATTTCTACCGTACAGCAAAGTGAATCAGCTATACGTATACATATATCCCCTGTTTTTTTGGATTTCCTTCCCATTTGGGTCACCACAGAGCATTGAGTAGAGTTCCCTGTGCTATACAGTAGGTTCTCTCTTTAGTTATCTATTTTATACATAGTATCAGTAGTGTATATATGTCAATCCCCATCTCCCAATTCATCCCACCACCCCCTTTCCCCCCTTGGTGTCTATATGTTTGTTCTGTACGTCTGTGTCTCTATTTCTGCTTTGCCAATTAGATCATCTATACCATTTTTCTAGATTCCATGTGTATGCATTAATCTATGATATTTGTTTTTGTCTTTCTGACTTACTTCACTCTGTATGACAGACTCTAGGTCCATCCACGTCTCTACAAATGACACAATATTGTTCCTTTTTATGGCTGGGTAATATTCCATTGTATATATGTACCACATCTTCTTTATCCATTCCTCTGTTGATGGACATTTAGGTTGCTTCCATGTCCTGGCTATTGTAAATAGTGCTGCAATGAATATTGGGGTGCATGTGTCTCTTTTTTTTTTTTTGCGGTACGCGGGCCTCTCACCGCTGTGGCCTCTCCCACTGTGGAGCACAGGCTCCAGACGCGCAGGCTCAGCGGCCATGGCCCACGGGCCCAGCCCCTCCGCGACATGTGGGATCTTCCCAGACCGGGGCACGAACCCATGTCCCCTGCATCGGCAGGCAGACTCCCAACCACTGCGCCACCAGGGAAGCCCCGCATGTGTCTCTTTGAATTATGGTTTTCTCTGTGTATATGCCCAGTAGTGGGATTGCTGGGTCATATGGTAGTTCTATTTTTAGTTTTTTAAGGAACCTCCATACTGTTCTCCACAGTGGCTGTATCAATTTACATTCCCAACAACAGTGCAAGAGGGTCCCCTTTTCTCCACACCTTCTCCAGCTTTCATCGTTTGTAGATTTTTTGATGATGGCCTTTCTGACCAGTGTGATACCTCATTGTAGTTTCGATTTGCATTTCTCTAATAATTAGTGATGTCTAGCATCTTTTCATTTGTTTGTTGGTCATATGTATATCTTCTTTGGATAACATGATTATCCTTGATTCCTCTCTTCCTTTTACCCCTTACGCCATCAAATCAACGATCAAGCCCCACTGAATCTGTCTTTAAAACACGCAGCAAATCCATCCACTCCATACCCATTTCCCCAGGCATCAACAGCCCAAGTCAAAGATACCATCATCTTCCTCACCTGGACTAAGGCAATAGTCCTCCAGCTGCTCTCCTTACTTGCATTTCATCTCCACAGTGCCAACAGTCTTCTAAGTGGAGATCAGAGTGTAGTAGTCCTGCTGAATGAAGCCCTCTGTGGTTTCCCACAGCCTTTAGAATAATATCCAAATGCCTCACACTGCCTACGACACCCTATGTGATGTGGCCCCTGTCTCCATCATCAGACTCATCTCTTACCCATCTTCCACTTGGTTCTACACTCTAGCCAGGCTTGCTAGATGTTCTCTTCCTTGAACATCCCCTGGTTATTCCCACCTTATAGCCCTAGCACTGTGTTGCTTCTCTTTGGGATGCTGTTCCACGCAAGTCTCCCATAACTAAATACTTGTCAATCACATCTCCACTTACATGTCATCTCCTCAAAGATGCCTTCCGCAACTATCCAGTCCAAACAAGACCCTAGTCACACTCTGTCACATCCCTCTGTTTTATTTTCATTGTAGCATTTGATATCTTGATGTTTTCTTTCTGTTTGGATTATCATTGTAATCCCAGCACCTACTTCAATGTCTGACAATAGCAGATGTTCAGTGAATGTCTGTAATGAGAGAATGAATGAGTGAATGAATGAATGGCAGTATAAGTAGAAAAGGTGATACAGGAAAGTCCTCTTAGTAACTGAAGGGGTTTGCAGACTGACAAGAATGTGTGAGAAAGAGACTTGGAGTACTAAATTGTATTTTGATTTAAGGGCCAAAAAAATTACTTAGTTTTTCTTCCTAAGCCTAAACCTACTGACAGTTTCCAAGTGGTAAGAAATTTCATCACCACCAGTTCTAGATAGTAGAACTTTAGTAGCCTAAACCTTGTTAATAAAAATAATTTTAAAAAACATTCAACATTTCCTTGGAAATGTAACGGAAAGCTTATTAGCACGTCCATACAGAACTTTTAACCAGTGCTTATTTTATGTTTTGGGCTTTCATCTCTTACTTCTTTTAAGCCTTTCAGAAGCATTCCTTTCTAAATATTTATGGCTTTTAATTGTGTCAATTTCCATCTTTTAATCCAAACTTTTAATCATCGGTCAGTGGGAAAACAGAAAGAGATCAAGGAAGTTAGAATCCCAAACCTGGATTCACCTCCTTGATTTGATCTATTATCTGTATTTTAAGCCTCCAAATATGCTGCAGAATAAAATAATATCTACCAGATGGTTTCCAAAGTACAAACTAACACGTGATTAAGAAATGAGATGAAGAAATGAGAATAAAAATAATGTGGAATACAGTGAGCCCACCTGCCTACAAATAGCACCTCACACTCAGAATTTCACAATAACCAGCCCTATCATAGACTACAGCCAGCCAACAGCCTTGGAAGCACTTTCTCTTAGAAGCCTAAACTTCCGCTTGACTGGTGCTTGAATAATACTTCCTTAGTCTTAAGTTTTGTGAGTTTTCTTTCTGCTTTTTTGTAAAAACATTGACTTTATTTTTAAGAGCAGTTTTAGGTGAACAGCAAAATTGAGAGGAGGGTACAGAGATTTCCCACATATTCCCCACCCCCATACATGCATAGCCCCATCAGACATCCCCCATCAGAGTGATACATTTGTTATAATTGATGAACCTAGATTGATACATCATAATCAAAATCCATAGTTTACATTATGGTTCACTCTTGTCGTTGTACCTTCTTTGGGTTTAAACAAGTGTATAATGCCAGGTATCCACCATGACAGTATCATGCAGAGTAGTTTCACTGCGCTAAAAATCCTCTGTGCTCTGCCTGTTCATCCCTATCACTAACCCCACTTCTGGTAACCACTGACCTTTTTTTTTTTTTTTAATAAATTTATTTTATTTATTTATTTTTGGCTGCATGGGGGCTTCATTGCTGTGCGCGGGCTTTCTCTAGTTTCATTGAGCGGGGGCTGCTCTTCGTTGCAGTGCGCGGCTTCTCATTGCGGTGGCTTCTCTTGTTGTGGAGCACGGGCTCTAGGCGCATGGGCCTCAGTACTTGTGGCATGTGGGCTTCAGTAGTGGTGGCTCACATGCTGTAGAGTGCAGGCTCAGTAGTTGTGGCGCATGGGCTTAGTTGCTCCGCGGCATGTGGGATCTTCCCGGACCAGGGCTCGAACCCGTGTCCCCTGCATTGGCAGGCGGATTCTTATCCACTGCACCACCAGAGAAGCCCAACCAACGACCTTTTTATTGTCTCCATAGTTTTGCCTTTTCCAGAATGTCATATAGTTGGAATCTTACAGCATGTAGCCTTTTCAGATTGGCTTCTTTGTCTTAGTAATGTGCATTAAATGTTCCTTTATGTCTTTTCATTGCTTGATAGCTAATTTTTTTTTAGTGCTGAATAGCTTTCTATTGTCTGGATGTACCGTAGTTTATTGATCCATTCACCTAACTGAAGGACATTCTGGTTGCTCCCCAGTTTGGACAACTATGAATAAAGGTGCTGTAAACATCTTTGTGCAGGTTTTTGCATGCACACAGCTCCTTTCCGTAAATACCAAGAAGTGTGATTGCTGGACCATAAGGTAAGAGTTTGTTTGGAAATTGCCAGGTTGTCTTCCAAAGTGGCTGTACCATTTTGCATTTCCATCAGCAGTTAATGAGAGTTACTGTTGCTCCACATCTTCACCAGTATTAGATGTTGTCAGTGTTCTGGATTTTGGCCATTCTAATAGGTGTTAGTGATATCTGACTGTTGTTTTAATTTGCATTCCCCTGATGACATATGATGTGGAGCATCTTTTCATATGCTTATTTTCCATCTGTATTTCTTCTCTGGTGAGTGTCTGTTAAGGTCTTTGGCCCATTTTTTTTTAAGTCAGGATATTTATTCTTATTATAGAGTTTTAATACTTCTTTGTGTATTTCATCTGATGTCTTTTTTTTTTTTTTTTTTTCCATCTGATGTCTTTTGCAAATATTTTCTCACAGTCTGTGGCTTGTCTTCTCAGTCTCCTGACAGTGTCTTTTGCAGAGCAGAAGTTTTTAGTTTTTATGAAGCCCAGCTTATCAATTGTTTCTTTCATGGATCGTACCTCTGGTGTTGTATCTAAAAAGTCATCAGTAGACCCAAGGTCATTGAGATTTTCTCCTATGTTACCTTCTAAGAGTTTTATAATTTTGCATATTACATTTAGGTCTGTGATCCATTTTGAGCTAATATTTGTGAAGGGTATAAGGTCTGTGTCTAGATTTGTATCTTTGCATGTGGACGTCCAGTTCTTCAATCAGCTTTTGTTGACGGAACTATCTTAGCACCATTGTTTTACCTTTGCTCCTTTATCAGAGATCAGTTGACTATGTATATGGGACTATTTCTGGGCTCTCCGTCTGTTCCATGTATCTATTTGTCTATTCTTTTGCTAACACCACACTGTCTTGATTATTGCAGCTTTATAGTAAGTCTTGAAATCAGGTAATGTCAGCCCTCTGACTTAGTTCTTCCCTTAGATATTGTGTTAGCTATTCTAGGTCTTCTGGCTCTCACATAAACTTTAGAATCAGTTTGTCAATACCCACAGAATAATTTGCTGGAATTTTGATTGGGATTGCATTGAATCTATAGATCAAGTTGGGAAGAACTGATATTTTAATGTATTAATCTTCCTATCCATGAACATGTATTATCTCTCCATTAGTTCTTTGATTTTGTTCATCAATTATAGTTTTCCTCGTATAGATCTTGTATATATTTTGTTAAATTTATACCTAAGTATTTCATTTTCGTACTGCTAATGTAAATAGTATTGTGTTTTTAATTTCAAATTCCACTTGTTCATTGTTGGTATATAGTAAGGAAATTGACTTTTATATAATTACCTCATAGCCTACAGCTTGCTATAATCACTTATTAGTTCTAGATTTTTTTGTCAGTTCCTTCAGATTTTTCTGTACAGATGATCATGTCATCTGACAACAAAGACAGTTTTATTTCTTCTGTTCAAGTATGTATACCTTTTATTTCCTTTACTTGTCTTATTGCATTAGCTAGAACTTCCAGTACAGTGTTGAAAAGGAGAGGTGAAAGGGCACATCCTTGTCTTGCACGTGATCTTGGTGAGAAACCTTCAAGTTTCTCACCGTTAAATGTGATGTGAGCTGTAGATTTTTTTGTGGATATTGTTTATCAAGTTGAAGAAGTTCCCCTCTATTCCTAGTTTCCCAAGAGTTTTTATCATGAATGGGGAGCTGGATTTTATCAAATTTTTTTCTGTATCTGTTGACCTGATGTGATTTTCTTTTTAGGCTGTTGGTATGAATTATATTAACTGATTTTAACATGTTGAACCACTTGGTCATTGTGTACAACTTTTACTCCGAATGTGGCTGAATACAAACTCACTAGCTATGTAAAACTCATCTCTAACAAATTAGATTACTCTGTGGTTACTTGGGAAAACTTGGACTTGAATCAAGGCCCTTTCCCTTTTATTCTTCTTCCAGGTCCTTGTTGTAGTTTCTTTTGCACATGTGTTTCTTTGAGGGGTGGGGTTGTCCCCATTTCAAACTCTAGAAAAAAGTATTATGTCCTGTTGGGAGTGACCCCATCTCTAGTAGCAAAGATTTAGGAAAATACTAGGCTCAAAGTTAAATTTGTTTAAATAACAAATGAATAATTTATCTGCTATCAATAGAAAAAATACCACATCAAAGGGTGAAATTAGTGACCATTTAGAATAAAGGATGTCCATATGGAAATATTAGATAAAAGTTAGCGATTGGAGAAGGAAGCCCCATGATTTTTGCAGGTGTACACATGGCGATTGTTGTCCCTTCTGAGCAGAACAGAAAAACAAGTATATGCATCCCCAAATTTTAGTTGTAATACTTACTATTAATGACACCCAGAATCTATTTACAAATTCTTATGCTCATTCCCAAAATCTGGAACCAAATTAATGCACAGCTTATTTAACTTGTTACAAGCAAACTGATAACTGTAATGCTAGAACATATATAAATTCAAAAAATCAGATATAAGTAAGGTATTATGAAAGTTTTCTTGGAAGGGGGGCTATTTGAACTGGGAATTTAAAAATGAATTCCAATTCATTTTATAATTAATTACTGTTACTGTAAAATGACATAAAAATAGTATAGAGTGTTTGGAAAGTACATTGGAAAACAGGTAATTTCACCATCCTAACAAACCTATTATCTGTGCTATATGTCTTTCAAGCATGTTTTCACATGTATATATTTTTTATAGATTTTATATTGATGCTACCAAAGCATCCCTACTCAGAGGAAGTCTGAAATTATCCCAGGCTCCAAGACTTTCATTTAACTTGATTTTACTCATTTTCTGTGTTTTTTGTCCAGTGTGTGTGTGCGTGTGTGTGTGTTGGTTTTGAGATTTTTCTTCATTTTTTTATTGAAGTGTAGTTGATTTACAATGTTGTGTTAATTTCTGCTGTACAGTAAAGTGATTCAGCTATACATATATATATATATATATATATATATATATATATACACATTCTTTTTTTATATTCTTTTCCATTATGGTTTATCATAGGATATTGAATATAGTTCCCTGTGCTATACAGAAGGACCTTGTTGTTTATCTATTCTATATATAGTGGTCTGCATCTGCTAACCCAACCTCCCACTCCATTCCTCCCCTAACCCCCTCCCCCTTGGCAACCACAAGTCTGTTCTCTACGTCCATGAGTCTGTTTCTGTTTCATTGATGGGTTTATTTGTGTCATATTTTAGATTCCACACATAAGTCATATCATATGGTATTTGTCTTTCTCTTTCTGACTTACTTCACTTAGTATGATAATCCCTATTTGCATGGTTTTGAGATATTTTTTAAATGACATGTTTTGCTACTTTAGTTATTATTTTATCAAATAATATAATGTTTGATGTACAGGCAGATTCAGTGAATTTGTTCTTGTTGTGCTATAGCAGTAATAATAAACTCTACATGATTACAAGTATGTTTTTGCACCAAACTTCATATCACATAATTTAACATAAACTTATCAAATCTAAAGAAAATAGGATTCATTTCTGTGATTGCCATGTATTATAGCAGAATCCTAGTCCTTTACGCTTACCTACAGAGGAACAATGTACAAATCCGCTCTGTTTGAGAGGCCTGATTCTTATCAGAACAGTGAGTGATAAAGGTGGTAAGAAAGTGTAAGAAGTCTGGCTTGGTTTCCAGACTTCACTAAGTTTCCTTAGTGAATGGAAAGAAGTAGCCACAGTTCTTGACCAAAGTGAGCTGTACTTCTGCTCTTGCTTTGCCCAATGAATTGTGCCATCCATACAACTGCATTACTGAAACTCATGCACGAAAACCAACCATGTTACTCCATGCCCAAACTTCTAGCACCTATTTCCCTTCTCCATCTGAGGTTATGATTAAAATGTGATTTTTTTTAATGGGTTTTCTTGGTAGTGCAACTCTGGAGATACAGCAGGATAGACCATTTTGATAAAAATAATACTTGTTTTATCTCAACGTTTCCTATTTAGTAATTGGCTTTTTATGGTAAAATCACTTTTTGTTTGTTTATTTTTGTGGTTTTATATTGGCTACTTATTAATTTACTCACTCTTTGTTTTTTGCTGGTAGAGGGTATATTATGGAAATACCAGCTAAAACATCTGGATGGAAGTTAAACATTCAATTGTCTGAATGTTTCGCCTACATCATGCCCAACATCTGGACCCTGGGAATTATTCTCAATTTCTATTCTGATGACTATAAATGATACTAAACTCAATCGCTCTCAGACACCTCTTGCATTAAAACACTGGGGTCATTCAACTTGCAAGGCATCCATGAAGTGAATCCCAGTTGGGGAGTTCAACAAAAAGAAACCTGTTATACACAGTGGCATAGTCACCAAGCAAGAATTCCAGGGACGGGACTTGGAATTCCTGGGAATTCTTGGCTCTCACCCCATTCACTCCCTCCCTCCCTCCCTCACTTGCTCACTTACCCAATAAGTATATGCAGTGCTGTTGAAACCAGACTTTGGTCTTGGAAATGATGCATTGGAGTGACATTATTTAAATTTCCTCCTAGAGAAAATTCCTCTGCTGACCATTTACCCTCCTTATTACCATTCTTGAACTTTTGGTTTGGTTAATTTTTGACTGAATATATTATATGGGGCTTCCTGACTGGCAGGTTCCTGCCCTTTATGCACTAAGAGTACGTTATTCTAAAAGTTACCCTAGAGAGAGGCGAAGGATGCACCATTCACTTGGAGGATGTATTGAGGACATCACAGGAGGCATGCTGTGGGATTAACTTTCTGTTTGTACTCTGTTATTATTATTCTTGGGCATTCTCTGTCTCTGTCTCTCTTCCCTCCTCTCCCTCCCACTCCTTCCCCTTCTCTCCCTCTTTCTCTTTCTCACATTTCAGACACAAAATGCTCTGCAGGTGTGATTCATCATTGACAACACACTCTGTTACAGACAATCTCGTTTATGGGCTAGAGCAAATACACAGTTACAGAAAATTTATTTCATGCAACCAGGAAGTTTTGGTATCTGATCATACCTCCTGCTTGGAGGAGCTAAGGAGAACAGGAAAGGATTTAGCAGGTTTACATACAGTTAAAGCAGAGGAAAGGGTAACTGAAGCGTTGCAGAAAAGGGAGAGTTTGTGTCTCTCACTGTCTGTACTGCCTTTGATGATTTTTCGTTGTAGAAGTTCCTTTTGTGGACAGACAAGGGCAGAAGCAGAAAATAACAGCATAAATTAGAATCTTTCCCTTGTCAGAAAACAGCAGGTACATCTTAAGAGAAGTATAACTGTGTGTGTTTTCTGGATGAGTGGCAGCCTATAGGAACTAGAATCCAGGAAGCAGCTGGGACTTGGTAGGACAAGATCAGACCTCAAAATGAGGAAGGGAGGAGAAAATTGGGGAAAGTTTTGCAGAGTGTCGGGGCCCAAGCCACGGTTTCAAGACAGGAAAGATCCTACTCAGGACAGAAGAGGAAATCACAGTACATTCTCAGGGATCCACCTGTGGCTGACACATCTCAAGACTTACAGCTGCCAGGGCTGCACATACAGCGTGGCCATCAGGCAGCAGCGGCTTTGAACCTGGGCAGGGCTGGTCCTGTAGGCAGATGAAATCCAATCCTGTAGTAAAATAGAGGTTGAGAGCAGGCAGGGATAGCATTTGTCATATTATTTTCAACTTATCTCTTTTGCGGTAGGCTTATGTGCCCCCATTCTTTCACTAAGGATAAATTCTTTTTTGTTATTTTGATTGTTTTCTTCACAGATATTCCCATTGGATGTAGTATTCTTTCTATGTTGCTTTTGTTGAAAAAAAGAAATCTGTTTTGTGGAAAAAGGATAAAGGCGTTAACTAATTACTCTTCTCAAATGTTAATTGTAGTACTAATACTTGTTTACTTGGAATCTTTGCATAATAATTATAGGCTTTGATGTAGGCTACAGTACTGATGTACTATAATGTAAATATAAATTCCATTTGTATTAGAGAATTCCCTGCTCAGCTACTTTGAAGTTAATGAATCTATACAATACATTACAGACTGAGTATTCCTTCCTCCTTTTCATATGATGTGAGTGGATTATGTTATATAAACAATTGACCCTTTTTCTCAAAGTCAGTAGACTTAAATTACCCCAAGAGGATGACTTTAGTGTCTTTTACTTGACATTGATCAGTTTTCAACTTTCCAAATGTACTGAATAAGTAGAGAATATCAGATATTCGAAAATTTTCATTCCTTTTAATTAGCTTTTAATTAACTTTCTGTGTCCTTTAATGAGAATTCAAGTTCTTTGTAATCATACAGAGTTCATGACTCCTACATTTTCTTAATGCTGCTGAAGCCAGAATTTTAAATAATAATTGGTTACTTAAAATGCAGTAGCATGGTCGACAAGCTATAAGCTGATGGCTTTGAATTAGCATGGTCTTTGATAAGATTTTTATTCCACTGCTTTGGGAACAAAAAAATTTAAGAAAGATTTGTTTAAAATTGGATGAAACCCAGAAGTAGTGAAAACTGAAATTCCTAAATCACATGACACAAATTTCAGTAAACCAGATAAATAAAAATTGAATTGGCCCAAGAATTATTCCTTTCCCTCACCTCTATCTCTACTCCCCTCCCACCACCCCCAAGATAGCCCAGCAAAATGTGGGAAAAAAATACTCAATGATCAAGTGAGTCCAAATATTTTTTATTGAAAAAATCTAAATTCTTTAAAGGGTAAAAATTCTACTTTTGCCTAAAATACTGTTATTTTCTGTAAAGATATTCTTGAGATCTTCTATAAAATGTCACTGAACTGATGTCACCATTCACTATTTTGTGATGATTGATCTAAGATTGTGATGAATCTTGCCTTTGAACCTTGTAGTAAAAATAGTTTAAAGGGTAAACAAAAAAAATCATAAGACAGCAGGTGACATGTTTTACTACCTGAGAGAACAAAATATACTTAAGAAACCTACTTGTCCTACATATGAATGAATGTAGAGCTGATGATTATTGGTGCATTCTCTTTATTTAGTAGATGTGATAACGGGGAAACCAAATAACTTGTTCAAAATTGCAAAGCAAGAGTTTGCTTTCATTATGTTAAGTCCAGTAATATATATATATATATATATATATAGAATTCCATTGTGTATTAGCTGGAAATATGAAGTATATTCCAAAGCATTAAAATGTCATCTGTTAACATTTTATTTGGAAGTATTTCCATTCTGAATTTATTTTCATATATTTAGTTTGGACTTCATCTCAGTTAGTCAGTTTATACTGAGATTTGCCCATAGTCATAAATCTTTTTGCTCCAAAGTTAAAGCTTAACAATATTGTTTACTGTTTCCCGTAAACTACACACGAGTGAAATATTGAGAGAGAATTTTACATTTGATACATTTAAGTGATAAAACTTCAACCAGTTACCTAAAGATAATATTTTAAAATGTAATATTTCTCACTAGCATCAGTAGAGAGATTTTCCTTGCATTTATCCTAAGTTTTTCTTCATTTAATCCAATCATGCCTGGTTGCAAGACATTTTCATCACTGGGTTATTCTAGAGGCAGAAATATAGGTGAATAGTGTGAGGCCCACTAATACTGTCTCTCAGGATTCACTCCCAAGCTCAAAGCCAGTCCATGGTGGAGAGAGTCCAAACCCTGAAGGGAGACCCTCATGTGCCTGATGGGTCAGCCCCCATCAAACCAAATATCTGAATACCCATATCTCGCAGACAACTTAACATCTCATAGAAACTTAGAAACCAAGAATCTTTGCTCACTTTTACTGTTATTAAAAGACTGATTACCTATTCAGAAACACTTGAATTCCGATGCCTCCGAAACAGGGCTTCAGACATTTTTATCTCTTTACCCTCTTAAAAACTATTGAAGCCTCCCAAAGGGCTTTTTATTATGTAGGTTATATTTATCAACATTTACCATATTAGATATTAAAATTGAAAGATGTATATAACATTCTTGTTTAATTAATTTTAAGGAGCAATAAAGTCATTACATGTTAAAAATAAATAGCATCTTTTTAAAAGAAAATAACTACATTTTTCAAAACAAATTAGGGAGGAGATGGTACAGTTTAATATTTTAGCAAATCTCAATACTGTCTGGCCCCATAGAAAACAACTGGAGTCTCATATCTGCTCTTGCAGTCAATTTATTGTGATCTGTTATTTTGGTTGAAGTTTAAGAAGAAAATCAGGCCGCATAGAAATATGTAGTTGGAAAAGGACGGATCTTATTGACCTCCTAAAATGGTGTCAGAGACACATGGAGATCCAAGGACCACACTTTGAGAACCTCTGCTCCAGAAAATACAAGGCCTTATTTCATCCAATTGTTGGAGAACCTGACAACAGAGGAGCCCCAGTTTCATTATTCAGAAATCACAATGAGAATCCTTTCTCCAAGAAATCATAAAAACCCATCAGCCAGACACTGCTTTGTCAGAGGGGTTCCTATAATTCAAAGCCTGTGTGTCCCAGCAGGGTCATTTGAGCCCACAGCCTGCTCCTGTGTTCTGATGTACTGCCCTTTGGACATTATAAAACCCAACATTCTGTCATCTAGAAGCCTTGAAACTTGGAGGACAATAGTTCAAACCTCTAACGTAAAGCCTTGGTATTTCTACCAATTCCTGGTGTAGAAGATCTGAGAAGACCTTGTCCCAGTTCTAAGACACCATAGTACTTTGCAGCCAAACACATTATGGTTCTTTCATCCCCTTGCCAATGATACTTTAATTTTTTGTGTCCTGGACGTGCTTGGTTGAATTCTGATTCTATATATATACTTTTGCAGCTCTTATCTTTTTCCTCAGGGATATATTTTGCATCTCTGGAGTCTCTGAATGAATAATTTTAAACTAAATTACTTCATCATAATGGAACTTCTTATCTCCCTTAAGATGTTATAGTTCAGGGCTTCCCTTGTGGCGCAGTGGTTGAGAATCTGCCTGCTGATGCAGGGGACGCGGGTTCGTGCCCCAGTCCGGGAGGATCCCACATGCCGCGGAGTGGCTGGGCCCGTGAGCCATGGCTGCTGAGCCTGTGCGTCCGGAGCCTGTGCTCCGCAATGTGAGAGGCCACAACAGTGAGAGGCCCATGTACCGCAAAAAAAAAAAAAAAAGATGTTATAGTTCAATTCCTTTATCTTTCAGATGACAGTAAGAAGGACCAAATGACTTTCCCATGGGTACACAGACAGTAGAGCAGAATTTATATCCACCCCTTTATGAACCCTTAGCAATAGTGTAGCTAGACTTTCTAATGGACTGGAATAAATATGGCCCCAGAATGGGAGCCCTCTCCCACACTCATGATCTCACAGAGTTGAAACATTCTCCAGTTGACCTACCACCAACCCTAAATGTCAACATTGTGTTAGTGTTAAGGGAGGTGGGGAACTTCCTGATAAAACCTTGAATTGTTCAGGATCTCCAAGAATGAAGAGCAACCCTAAATCAAACCAATTAAGGTCACAGTAGATCTACTTCTCTCCAAGAGAGAACCAATTCTCAACAGTTCTGTTCACATATTATGCTGTTACTGACATATTTAGAAATATTGAATAGATATCTGGTGTTAGGGATCAAATATGCCTTAATAGATCTTGGTCCTTTAAGGAAGAGAGTTGTTGGCTTCTCCATAAAATTGGTTTGAACAATCCTGAGTTGCCACCTTTTCAGGGAGGAAGAAACGGCTTCCCCTGGAGCTATCCATGGTGCTCATCTCAGGGCATCATTTTTCAGACTGCTTTGTGAGCTTAGGTCTGTCCTACTTCCAAGTATTTCTAGAATATCAAGCTTCTGTGTGAGTCTTGTTGTGATTATTTCTTGACATGGTGCTTATGTTTTTCATACCCAGAAGCCTTACAGTGCAAGTTAATATTGCCAGCTCGACTCCCTACCTGCTTTTCTCTTTCTTTGCAGCCTTATCTTCTCATGAATCTGCACACCCGCCTCTGCTCCTGGCTTGGCCTTCACTAGTCCAGGCACATTGCCCTGCCTGAGACAGCAGCAGCCTTACTCACCTTAAGAGTAAACAGTAAGTGAGCCTTATTCACCTTAAGAGTAAACAGTAAGCATGATTTAATGATGACAGGAGAAACCACCTTGCCCCATAGTATTTTTCCCTTGTAGACTTGCAATTTGACAACTCTCACATTTGGTGATGTAGCATCAAAGAACAATAGTGACTGGATTTAGGAAGTACACTGGGTTAAATACTTTAGATACCTTGTCTAATTAACATTCACAACATCCCCATAGGATAGATATCATTATCCTCCAATTTATAGTCGAGAGAACCAAGACTCCAAGAAGTTAATAACATGTCCAACTTAGCATAATGAGTATGTGGCAGAGGCGGTTTCATCTTTAGATCTATCTGACTCTATACCTAGTGCCTTGCAGAATGCAGTCTAAAAGAATTTCAGGCATCTGTAAATTCATTGCTATCTACATGTAAGCAACATTCAGAATTTGATCTTTAATATCTCTTTGATATAGGCACTCTATCATTTCTATGTCCCATGTTCATTCACCCTTGACTGAGGGTAGAGAAGGTGTATGTTCTTCACAAACCAGCTGATTGAGTGCAAGTATAAAGCTATGTCATCATAAACATCTAACCCCTTTCTCTATACCAGGTAACAGGCAATTAAATCACAGTGATTTGCTCTAGGCCAGAAGCTCATTGCCCAGCACAGGCATCTATACTGAGCTTAAGGGATATCATTAACAACACAAAGCCCCAAAGCCAGCGTGAAGCAAAGTTTTACAAGTGATGGATTTAAGCTTTGTCCTTTGGGAGCTATCAGTGATTATCTCCATCAGCTTTTGTTGGCACTTTTAGAGCTCATTTTCTAGTTTCTCTTAATCTTCAACCTCTTCTAATTTTAAAGTCCCAGGGCTCAGAGAACTGACTCTGGACTAAGCACTTACTTGACTAGCCAGCTAGCCTTTTACCAATAATGTGATGCCATTGATGAGGAGTTTTCCTGATCCTTCTTTTAAAATATTCAACAAATGGCCTGTGGTAGATATATAGATTCCTCTTTTACCTCATTTTATAGGGCTTTTCTTTTCTTTTTGTACTGTTTTTCTTATTTTTAAAGTATTATATATCCACTTTTTAAAAAAAAATGTGAAAGAGAACATCCATCCTGCGCTATCCCAAGTTGATGACTTCATTTTAACTGCGAGGTACAGCAGTCAAAGGTTGTCCTTACTATCTCCCCAATACCCAAAGGTTCTTTTTACTTTTAAAGTACCTGGGCATGTCCTAAGGTCACTGGATGGTGGTGGGACAGGGACTTTCAGAATCTGCCAGGCACAGCTTCCACTCCTGTGGTCCAGTACCCACCCAAAGACCTGGTAGCCTGATCTCTAGACCTGCTCCAAAGTGTTCCTGGGACCCTAAAACAGTGCCCCTTTGTAAGTATTGGTCATGCCTTTAGCATACTGGTTCAGCATTGTCCCCTAGCAGTGGCCATTGTCACACCACTTGCCCAGCTGGGACTCCCTCTCCCTTTACCCTTCTTCCTCAGCCTCCCTTTTCTTCATACTTTCATCCCTTTATTCTCTTCCCATCAAAGCCCTATTCCCTTATCATTAGTGATTCTTGGGTTATCTGGAAATATTTGAAAATCTACTAAATCCAGAGTTGACACCATTAATAAAAGAAAAAAAATATTTTCTCCTCAAGGGCAATAAATTCTTTCCTTTAGAACATACCCTTTAATCCCTGTGAAGTAAGAGAGTTGCCTGTGTTCTTTCCTGGAGAGCACTGTATTCCCCACTCTGAATGGGTCTAATGATCAATTCAAGGTTACGACGAGCTACTTTCATATCAACAAAGGATTAAATGTTTATATCCCATTATATAAATATGAAAAATGTGATCAAATATCACCTAAACTGTCAGTTTTCAGAAACACCATGTTATATGGTATTGTAGACTGAATGTTTACACTCCCCAAAATTCATGTGTTGAAGCTCTAGCCATCCCCCACCCCCAGTGTGAAGGTGTTAGGAGGTGGGGCCTTTGGGAGGTAATTAGGTTTAGATGAGGTCATGAGGGTGGGGCTCTCCTAATGAGATTAGTGTCTTTTTAAAAAGAGGAAGAAATCCGGGCTCTCTCTTTCCCTCTTTCCCATGTGAGGACACAGTAAGAAAACTGCAGGTCAGAAGGAGAGCTCTCACCAGAAACCAACCATGCTCTACCCTGATTTCAAACTTCATGTCTCCAGAGCTATGAGTAAAAAATTCTGTTGTTTAAGCTACCCAAGCAACCAAGACATATTGTCTTCCACATGCATTTCTTAATTTATTTATTTATTTTTGCTGTGTTGGGTCTTCGTTTCTGTGCGAGGGCTTTCTCTAGTTGTGGCAAGCGGGGGCCACTCTTCATCGCGGTGTGCGGGCCTCTCACTATCGCGGCCTCTCTTGTTGCGGAGCACAGGCTCAGCAGTTGTGGCGCATGGGCCCAGTTGCTCCGCGGCATGTGGGATCTTCCCAGACCAGGGCTCGAACCTGTGTCCCCTGCATTAGCAGGCAGATTCTCAACACTGCACCACTAGGGAAGCCCCCAACATGCATTTCTTTTATTTATTTATTCATTCATTCATTCATTTTACTTTTAAATTAACATTTATAGTACAGTGTATTTTTAATTTTCATTTTTTTTTACTTCATAACTCCTGATAATGCCATACTGTACTATTTATTATATGTCCCTGTCTTCTGCATCGGTTTCCTGGGGCTGCTGAAACAAATTACCACAAACTTGATAATTTAAAACACCAGAAATGTATTACCTCACAGTTCTGGAGGCCAGAAGTCTAAAATCAAGGTTTTTGACGGGACTGAACTTTCTCCAGAGGTTCTAGGCAGAAACCGTTCCTTGCCTCTTCTAGCTTGTGGTGGATGCAGGTGTTCTTTGGACTGTAGCTACGTCATTTCAGTCTTCATGATGCCTTCTCCGCTGTATGTGTGTGTGTGTATCTCAAAATTCCCTTTGCCCTTCTCGAATAAGCATACTTGTGAAATTTTTAGAGGTCCTGTCACATAACCCAAGTTAGACACCTAGTCTCAAGATCCTTAATTTAATCATATTGTTTGCTGTATAAGGTAATAATCACTGTTTTGTCATATAAGGTAATATTCACAGGTTCTGAGGATTAGAAAGAAAATACATATTTGGGGGGAGTGGTGGCTTTTTTCAGCTCACCATAGTCCATCCTCTGATCCCCAGAGATTCCCATCCATCCTACATGCAAATACATCCTACCCCAGCATCCTCCCAAGTCTCAACCCAGCACAGCATCGATGTAAGCCTAAAATCTCATCTAAAATCTCATCTAAATCCCCAGAGATTCCCATCCATCCTACATGCAAATACATCCTACCCCAGCATCCTCCCAAGTCTCAACCCAGCACAGCATCGATGTAAGCCTAAAATCTCATCTAAATCACATTGGCTGAAAAGTCCTAAATCTCATTGTGCAAATCACCTAAGTCAAGTAGATGTGAGGCTGGGTATGTTCCATCATAGAGCAAATTTGCTCTTCACCTATGGACTTGCTAAACTAGAAGAAAGGTTATCTGTTTCCAAATTACAGTGTTGGGACAGGCATAGGATAACCCTTACAGACATTCCCATTCCAAATGGGAAAAAGAAATGAAAGAATGTGGTCTCCATCATTCATGGTCATAAGTTTGTTTGCCACACTGGCCACCAACAGTTCTGCATTGCTTCCCAGTGACATAGCCCTTCTCATAACACAGAATCTTCATCTTGACGTTTCCCAGTCTTAGGGTTGATATTAAAATTTTGAGGCAAATCACAGGACCCCAAAAGCCACATACGCTTTTTTTTTTTGGCTCTATTTAGTTTTGGTTTTTGCTCACTTGTGTTGTAAATGGATGAAAGTTAAACAGCTCTTCTTGAAAGTTAGCCAGAAGCTTTTGATAAGTTAGTGCCTGAGTGAGAGTCCTTCATGATGTGTGAATCAGCCACACTAGCTTCTCCTGCCTTTGAAAATCCTATAATCTATTCCTGAGACTTAGCTATTTCTAGTGCCTTTAATTGCATTGTCTGGTATGCAGCAGACACAGTCTTCTGCATACACAATATTTTTCATGTCAAAGCTGTATCTAAGCATATTTTAAGACAAGTAAAATAACAACTAAAATGACAATTAGAAGTACAAACTTAAGTTAAAATTCAACATATACGGTGATGCCATTACAAATAGCTCGACTGAGGTGGCACGCAGATAAACAGAAACCCCTCTCTTTATACGTACTGCATTTGCACACACAGGCAACATAAGTCACAACTTAGTCATCTGCTTAGTAACTGTTGAATTGTTTCGAGGATGGTGTCTTAATATATACTAGGGATTCCGCTGATCAGCACATAATCTGACACCCTCACCACTACCCTTTCTCTGCTGTAAAATGGCAGGTGCAAATAGTGAACACAAGGATGATGCCATAGAGGTAGGGAAGAGATCTGGAAAGTGGAAGGAGTGTGTGGGCCGCTGCAGCACCGGCTCAGTGATTGTATTCATTAGTATAAGAGGAGGGTGACAGCCTGCAATTGTGTACAGGGACACACCTCACCAGGGGCAGACATGGAACCTTCTGCTGAGAGTAACAATCGTCTGATCCATATATCTTTCCCTCTCCCCGTATCTGAGGCTTTTCTTTAAATCCTTTTTTAAGTTTTTTTTTTCTTGAAGTATAGTTGATTTTCAGAGTCGTGTTAACTTCTGGACAGCAAAGTGATTCATTTATATGTATATTTACATTCTTTTTCATATTCTCTTCCATTCTGGTTTATCACAGGATATTGAATATAGTTCCCTGTGCTATACACTAGGACCTTGTTGTTTATGCATCCTATATATAATAATTTGCACCAACTAACCCCAAACTTTCAATTCTTCCCTCCCCTGTACCCTCCGCCTTGGCAACCACAAGTCTGGGTTTATTTTTCAACATGTTGCCTTACCGAATACTATGATTCATTTTCATCAATCACCGTATCCCCCCATCTTCTCTAATGTATTCTCAATGGTCTCTCCTTCCGACCTGCTTACTGTATACTGAGATTCAGATCAGATTCAAGCAAATCCAAAAGAATCACGTACAGAGGTAAAGTGGGCAAAATCCCCTTGAGAAAAAGCATTAAAACAGTGAAAAGAGCTAAGGGCATTCCACTGACCTGCAGAGCTGTGGGCTGTGGCCAAGCGCACACCACACCAGCCCCAGGTCTCCAATTAGACCCTATTTCTTCTTCATAGACAGACTCCCGAGGGTGTGTGTATGTGTGTGCGTGTGTGTGTGGTGAATGAGGCATCCTGGCCTTATAGCTGACCTGCAGTGCCCGGAAGGGTACTAGATCAACATTGTCTAGGCTCTAAAAGGAAGAAAGGAGCCCACTGTCTCTTGAGAAAAGCCTAAAATAGAACTGCGCTTTTAACCGCTGTATGACATTGGGAAAGCTCAACTCTATTTTCTGTTTTACTATAACCACTGGGTTGCCCATCCACAATGTTACTGTCTAGGTTTCTGTAACTCTATTTCAGAGTCCTTTCTTCATGCATAACGAGATACATCTTTTTCAAGGTTGAATCACATTTCATTTTTTGTTTGTTTTAAGCTAAATTTAGTACAGTGTGTCTCGGTTCTTAATGGTGTTGCCAACGACTCCCAAATTAGAAAGCTCCTGAAACTTCACGAGCAATGTGTTGTTTTCTTGCTTTCTTTCAAACCTTCTCACGGTGTGAACATAATTACTAATATTTGTACAATGCTTTACAGTTTACAAAATACTTTCAAACCTATCATCACCTGACAGGGGTATTGTTCGGAACTCTTTTACCAAGGTGGAGCCTTAAAGATATAACTGGTTTGTCGAAGGCTACACAGCCACTCACAGAGTTGAGATTGAAGCAGGTCTTCTGGCTCCAAATGTCATGTCCTTCATGTCACACAGCACTGCCTGTGTCTGTCCATGGGTTCCACACAAGACATTATGGATAGAAAATGTAAGTGTTATTATTTAACATGTAAGAGAATAAATCTCAGCGTCTGGAAAGATGTTCCAACTGTCAGTTTTTCATCAAAAATGTGTCATTTTGCTCCTGTTCACATGAAAGGAATACACACGAAAACAGTAGCTGGTGCTTTTAAAGATATCAATAGCTCACATTTATTGAGTACTTACAATACACCATACTTTCTACTCAGTGCTTTCCAAATACTATCTCAAATAATCTTCATACAAACCCATGAAAGTACGTACTAGGGTCTTAGCTCAGGCTGTTCTAATGGAATCCTGTAGACCAATGAGATGGTTTAAACAGCAATTTTTTTTTCACAGTTCTGGAGGCAGGTGCCAGGATGATTGAGTTCTTGGTGGGAGCCCTCTTCCTGGTTCACAGACAGCTGCCTTCTCTCTATATTCTCACATGGCAGAAAGAGGTCCCTTCCTCTTCTTATAAGGCCACTAATCCTATCAGTGGGGCTCCACCTTAATGACCTCATTATCTAATTATCTCCCAAAGGTTGCATCTCTAAATACATTGGGGATTAGGGCCTCAACATATGAATTTGGAGGAAGAATTCAAACAGCCCGCAGCAACCAACCAGTATTATCCCCATTTTGTAGATGAACAAACAGTTGTAAGAGAGCATGTCAGTCACTCAAGCTAGTAAGTTGTATGGTGGGGACTTGAACCCAGGAAAAATGGCTCCAGTGAACACAGTCTTCACCACTAAACCATGAGGATTAAGATGTTCTGTCATCAACCTTAGGTTAGAATTTCAGCTGCACTGGTGACGAGCTGCATTAAATCGGGCAAATATTTAATCTCTCTGAAGCTGTTTTTTCATCTGTCAAATGACTAAAATAAGTTAACCAAAATTTGCACCTAATCAGTAGTCAATAAATGTGAGCTCATATATGTGGAATCTAGAAAAATGTTACAAGGTTTGCAAGGCAGAAATAGAGACACAGATGTAGAGAACAAACGTATGGACACCAAGGGGGGAAAGCAGGGGGTGATGGTGGTGTGATGAATTGGGAGATTGGGATTGACATATATACACTAATATGTGTAAAATAGATAACTAATAAGAACTGCTGTATAAAAAAATAAATGTGAGCTAGTATTATTCTACTGATGCTACACACAAGCTTCATTTATTTATTCTGAACTATATACTGAACGCCTGCTGTGTGTGCCGGACTCTTTCTCTGCAGACTCAGTTTTTAGAAGCTCCATCTCCTCAGGACTCCCAAGATCAGCAATGTCCACGGCTAACCAGGCACTTTCCCTTCTTTCCTGCATTTGAACGATTTTCTCACCATATGGAGTCGGGATTACTCACTTTTAGCTTGCTGTCGTTGCAGATGAGTTGGTAACTCCAGCATCTTTTGTTTTGCACCATTGTATCTCCTCCACCATTGTATCTCCTCCTAATACCTCCCTCTTAAAAATGTCAGGATTCATGTGACAGTTCTCTAGGGCTATTGGAGGTCACCCTCCCTGTGCATGAAGGAAACCAGTCTGTTTCACTATGGACATCTCCCATTTGCACAACATGATTTAAAACCAAAGGCTTCCATCTTGAGGCCCCCTCTCTTTTTCTGTTCTGCTTTCTTTTCCGCTTATGGAAAATCATGGGCTAATGCCTCTGAGTCAGAACGGTGGTGTGTGATGGTCCTCTCCCCTTAAGTGGTTTTGTTCCCAGGCCCCTTCGCCCTGACTGTCAATTGTCTTTTCCCGAGACTTTTGTTTTCCCCGTTCCTCAGCCATTAAAACTTAAACTTTCATTTTCCTTTTGACCTACAGTGATTTGGTAAAACACTTGTTCAGCCTTGCAGTGCTCACTTGGAAGGGCAGTGTTTTATACATAGAATTGCAACCTATATAATGCTTTTCTATATGAATATGGCCAAGAACAAAAACTCTAAGTTCAATGTCAAACCTGATACCATTGTGATAAAACAAATGCAAAATACCTTTAATTGGAACAGACGTTTTATGATCTGAGTATTTCTGTAAGTTTAGTCCACACAGCCCATGTAGCCAAAAGTAGAATTCATTGAGGCATAAAATTGTAAACTGGACATGTGGATGAGCTTTATTGATATTGTAAATTATTACGGTAAAAACTTTCTGTCACATGTCCTCATTTTGGAGCACCACATAAAAAAATAAAACAGTGAGAGTTGTGAGTAGTGCTGACGTCATTAGACGTGGAACCTATTTGGATTCACAGCACTCACTCCAGACAATTACAGTGTTAAACTTTCAGCAGATGGCCGGAATTAAGTCCTGGTGAGCCTTCACACAGCAGTGAAGCTGACACGCAGTAAGATCTACCATTGGCAAGGATTTAACTTCACCTGGAGATAAGCTGCTGGGCTGGAAACTGCTGAACCTGATAGTGGTGTGGCTGTAACTTCAGCAGAATAGCTGCTTCCATTGTAAATCCCTACTGTTTCTGCGTAGAACTAAAATGCGGTCAGTTTGGTGGGAAACCCATAATTGAATGAAGTAGGGGGAAAGAGAGAGAAAAGGGAGGCAAATGAATCAGTTGAATTTGGTCATTTACATAAGCAAAACCTAATGTTCTTTAATAGAAGGTATTGCTCCTGTTCATGTAGTGTTGGTATTCAGTTGACATAGCAATGATCTATCATGACCCTACATTGAAGATAATTAAATGAAAGGATAAAGAGGAAGAAAAGAATATTCTCTGAGAGATTCATGAAAACTCTGCTGATACTTTTTGAGTGTTTACTATGCATTGGGTATGGTATGCTCTTTACTGTATGTTGGGTATGCTATAACTCTTTAAATATAAATTTTTTAATCCTCATAACACCCTGTGAGATAGATACTGTTTTTCTTTTATTTTTTAGACCAGTTTTAGGTTCACAGAAAAATTGAGCAGAAAGTATAGACATTTCCCACATACCCCCTGCCTCTACATATGCATGGCCTCTCCCACTATCAGTGTCCCCTGCCAAAGTGGTACGTGTGTTACAACTGATGAACCTACAGTGACATAACGTTATCACCCAAAATCCATGGTTTACATTAGGGTTCACTCTTGGTGTGGTGCATTCCATGGGTGTGGACAACTGTATAAAGGCTTGCACCCACCATTATTAGAAACTATTTGTATTCCCATTTTATACCAGAAAAGAGTAAGGCAAAGAGAAGTCACATAAGCTGGTAAATGACTGAAAAGAGTCTGCTGGATCTAGCCATAAGGAGGCTTATCTGTGACCTCAGTGAGGGCAGTTTTTAAGGGAGTCGTTGGGTGGGGTGGGAAGAGAACCTGATTTTCTTATTAATAGGTCCCTGGAGGCAGGCACAGGAGGGGAGCCTGTGGGCATCTACACATTCACGTACAGAGATGCCACCCTGCATGTTTCTCATCCAGGAATTTTGGCTCCAGTGTGCTCTTAACCATCATGGTAACCTACCTCTTGGTGTCTCATTTGTTTAAATAGTTTCTGACTTTCTAAAACCCTTTCAATCCAATACAATTTGATTGCCACAATCCTGTAATGATTGCTTCACTGTACAGACTAACAGCAGAGGTACAGAGAGATTTCAAATGATTTGCCAAGAGTGCAAAGCTTGTTGCTGGTAAAGTCAATGTGAGAATGGAGGAACAGCATCCTACTCTTGAGCTCAACATTCTTTAGAGCCGATAATCTTTGACTCAGGTCCCACAAACACAGCTAATAGGGATGCTTCATCTTGTGTCTGATGGGCTTAAAGAGAGCTTCTGTAGTGATTGATAGGATCCAGGAGACCCTGTCATTCCTTCTTCTCCCCCAGTGTGCTGGGCAAAGGCCACTGACATGGTGATGTTACTGGACTAAATTCACTTGAGAGCACCAGGCATTTTGCCATTTCCTGGTTTATCCTAAGTCATATTACTTAGCTTGCCAGGCCAGGAAAGTAAAAAGCAGGCAGCGTAAGTTCAAGGTCACAGAATGAGTCAGAGAAGAGCACAGGCTGCTCAAGTCCTTAAGCAACGTCGCTCCCACTTGTGCATAGGGAGGACATTTCACTCATTGGTTTATTGACATCTAAGAGTCATGTTTGTGGGTCTATAAAAATTATCGTTGACTGCAAAGATTCAGAAACATGAATCCAGGGAGTGTTCTGCAGAATAAACTCCCGTGTGATATTTTCTAGAGCCAGTCAGTAAAGAAGTAAACATATGTTGGTCCAGTCATTATTCACCCAAGCAGGGGATGTAAAATTTTAAAAAAAGGCACAGTGGTCTTTGATCTCATTTTCTACCCGTTTACAAGTTTATTTGCTTGTGGCTGCTACTATAACATCAAGTTAACACAATTTCCAGGCCGTTATTGCTCTAAGGCAATAGCAACTTTTCAGTTGCTGTCGACAGGGCCTATATGTGTGGGAAAACTTCAGAGATTACCCAGACATCGGCAAAACACGAATTATTTGAGTGGGGTCTGTGTGAGTCCTTGGTCAGGAAATGAACAGCACAATCCACTTATTCCTGAGGGCACTAGAAGTTATGCATGTCATCCTAACAGCCACAGCGATCCCTCTTTAAAAGTATTCACATATGGATCTTAGAGAACTGAGTATGAATTATGAAAGGCTATCTTTTAAAATTTCCTTCACAAGCCATTTCCTCCAGTTTCGCTGCGGGACCTCTTTGCTATTAAATCAAGCAGATAATATAAAGAGGAGACAGATGATGTATTCAGAGTTAGTTGACTTCTTTTTATTCATTTACTTATTCATTCATTCATTCATTCATTTGTTCGTTTATGGCCACACAGCTTGCAGGATCTTAGTTCTCTGACCAGGGATCAAGCTGGTGGCCCCTGTAGTGAGGGCACCAGGTCCTAACCACTAGACCACCCAGGAGTTCCCAGTTGACTTCTTTTTATTATGTTGTTTCTGCATCTTTAATTCTGATTTTTCTTTTTTGTATGTGTTTTCCATCCATCTTTCTTTACTCGATTTTCAGGTATTTTCAAATACATCATTAGCAATTGCTGTTTTCCTGCCCTTCTGTTTTCAGTATGTGAAGTATTTTATTTCTCTTCCCTTTCTGTTTATGCTGCCATCATCTTCTCACTCTCCAAGTAACTGAGTTTACACATGGTTTTAGATTATTGAACACTCATTCTAACAATGTTCCAACTGTCTCTGAAGAAAGGAATACAACCTTAATTATAAATAAGCCTGAGTCAAGTGAAAGCAAGGCATTAAATCCCCCCTTCCGATTTCCAAAACCATACTGAGAAATAGCTTAGGTCAGCTAGAGAGGATGTGGTAAAGATGAAAAATGATAGTATGAAGAGCCTGTGGTTATATCACATTTTCCTTTTTTATTACTTTGGATTTGCCAATAAATTCTGGGAGCCATGCCTTTTTAATATATTTTCTTGGTCTCTGCTAACTCCAGCATTTGGCAGGTGAAATTCCGATAGACTAGAGACCTCTTGCCGCAATAGCAGCTAAACATCTCAGTGGGCCAACCACAGAGCAAGAGTAATGAGAGCATGAATTTCGATCTTTTCTACCCTTGCTGTCTTAGCACTGACTGCTTATATTTGATCATATGTAGCATAATATTTGAGACACATTTTTACTGGCTCAAACTAGCTGTGCAAAAACAAACGAATACATCTCTCCTACATATAGTTCAACAGGTATATGTAGATATAGATATATATCAGTGAAGAATGAAAAAAGGCTTGAGGACAGGAAGGGAAAGAAGTAATGTATGATGATTCACTGAGCCTCTACTCTGTCCCAAGTGCTTTAGCTATATTATTTCATTTAATCTTACAATTATCCTATGAAGTATTTACAACTATACCTTTTGCAAAAGTAAGAAAATGGAGGAATAGGATGGTTAAGGAAATTGCCAGTGGTCACCTGGTAAATGTTAAAGTCATCTATGAATCTGGATGATGATGATAATGATAAAGTAGAAGGAGGAGGAGAAGAAACATTTATTGAGCCAGACCCTGTACTAAGCATTTCATACACATTATTTCATTTACAGCAACTCTCTGAAGTAGGTAATATTATTACTTCCATTTTATTTATGAGAGACCAAACAGTAGCATCAGTAAAATAATTTGTCCGAGTCATGGAACTAGTGGGTAGAAGATCCAGGATTCGAACCACAGCCGACTGACTTCATATCCCACACGGGAAACTCCAAATTCACATGCTTTCCACTATATAACCATGCCTCTTGAGACATTTCAAATGGATATTCAACACCAAAAATATTTTTTAGTGCCATATTTAAGAAAAATAAAAATTCTGTATCATCCAAGATGTGAGTAGCATCCCAATGTAGCCCAAGTACTGAAAGAGTTATGTCAAAAGATAATTCATCAAGCGTGGAAAATGTTCGTCAATATCTTGTCATCCCATGGATAAAGATGTGGCACATATATACGATGGAATATTACCAGCAATAAAAAGGAACGAAATTGAGTTATTTGTAGTGAGGTGGATGGACCTAGAGACTGTCACACAGAGTGAAGTAAGTCAGAAAGAGAAAAACAAATACCGTATCCTAACGCATATATATGGAATTTTAAAAAGCGGTACTGATGAACCTAGTAGCAGAGCAAGAATAAAGATGCAGACGTAGAGAATGGACTTGAGGACATGTGGGGAAGGGGAAGCTGGGATGAAGTGAGAGAGCAGCATTGACATATATACACTACCAAATGTAAAATGGATGGCTAGTGGGAAGCTGCTGCATAGTACAAGGAGATCAACTCAGTTGCTTTGTGATGACCTAGAGGGGTGGGATAGGGAGGGTGGGAGGGAGGCGCAAGAGGGAGGGGATATGGGGATATATGTATACATATAGCTGATTCACTCTGTTGTACAGCAGAAACTAACACAACATTGTAAAGCATTTATGCTCCAATAAAGATGTGAACTATATATATATATATCTTGTCATCCCTGCAGTACATGCAGGACTCCTTCTTTAGAATGCATTAGGGTTTCAAGGTGGTATTGATAGGAGAAGGAGAGAGCAGTGTAAAATCTAGTTAACTCTATTGCTCATGCAGTATTAGCAGGTTGTTTCCGAACTGGAGTAATATATTCAAAGAATTGCATGAACTCAACTAGAATAAATTCCAAATGTTAGGACTCCAAACTGAACAAAACCAAGTAACTCATTCTAACAAATCCCTTTTGACAGGGTTAAAGCAATTAATGATGTCCACTCTTTCCTTTGATAAAAGTATCCTTATAAGCAATGCAGATAAAAAGATATATTATTCCATAATTATTTTCTCCTTTAACTCTTTGGATCTCCTTGTCTCTCACTGTGGCAACTTTGAATAAGTGGGAAAGTATGGACTTACAGGAACTTACTTCAGCATTTACTGTGTGCCAGGCATTGTGCTGGGTACTTTATTTGCATTCTGTTATGTGAGGTAGGTGCTATATAATCTCTGTTAAATGGATGAGGAAACAATGGCTTAATGAGATTAGTTAATTTCCCTGTGTCACATAACTAGAAGGAGCTTGGCTTTAAATCCAGGTCTTCCTTGACCACAGAGCTCAAGCTCTTCATCAGTATTCATTGAATTCATAGCTGATCAAATGTTCATGTTCAAAAGGTGTGGATGAACAGCTCATTGTCAGCATGAAGGGCTCTGCATTGTCCAGTTCTGGGTCTTACAGTTTAAAAGAAATACAGGTCACTTGCAGTGTGCTTAGAAGAGAGCAACTCGAGGGGCAAAGGGCCCACAACCACTTCAGCTGAAAAGGGATCTTAGGAGCCAGCAGTGTTTAGCCAGGGGAAGGGAAGACATAATACGGCCCAGTCTTCGGAGATTTGAAGAGCTGCCCGGAAGGAAGTGAGATGAGCCTCTATTTATCTATAAGGAAGTGAGATGAGCCTCTGTTTTTTTAGAGGGCCTGGAAGAGACCATTTCCAGGGTTGTTAGCCATTCTGTAATTCTATGATACATTCCTCATAAATCCAGAGAGTATGTCTTAGTTCAGGCAGCTATAACAAGACACCACAGACTAGGTGGCTTAAAGAACAAGCATTTATTTCTCATGGTTCTGGAGGCTGGAAGTCCAAGATCAAGGTGCCAGCAGATCTGGTGTTTGGTGAAGACACTCTTCTTGGTTTGCTGTTGGCCATCTTCTCCTTGTATCCTCACAGGGCAGAGAGCAGAGAGGGCTCTCTTCTTCTTCTTATGAGGACTCTAGTCCCACCATGAGAATTCCACCTTCATGACCTAATCACCTCCCAAAGTTCCCATCTCTGAATGCCATCTCATTAGAGTCTCAACATATGAATTTGCGGTGGTGGGGGGACACACAAACACTCATTACATAGCAGAGTAGAGCCTGTCGAAATTGCATGTCAGCTTAGCTTGAAGAAGAGTTCTCTGCTAGAGCAATCGAATGGTGGCAGTTGTGCTTCAGACTTAATCCATCACTGCAATTACCAGCATGGTCAGAAAAATGCTCGGCAGGAATTTTGGAAAGGAAATTTAAATATAGGTTGATTGATTAAACGCAATGCCTTTCTCAGACTGGAGAGTCCACGAATTGACACATAAAATCTTCGTGATTACAAACCCCCAAAGCATTGTGCTAAGATTCCTGAGCCTGGGATCCCATGTTTCCTCTGCTCATCTCAAGAAGCCTTCAGTAGAAAGGGAAGACTAGAGAGAAGAATTTATAATGACAGTAGCGTCAGCTCTCAGCTCTTGCACTTGAGCTCTAAAATGACATAGACAGAGAGGTAAGAAAATCTATGTAATTATTCACAGTAGTCAAGGGCTGAAAGCATCCTACATGTCCATAGACAAATGAATGGATAAACAAAACATGGTGCATGTACAATGAAATATTATTCAGCATTGATAAAGAATGGAATCTTTACATATGCTACAGCATGAATGAACCTTGAGACATTATGCTAAATGAAATAAGCCAGTCACAAAAAGACAAATATTGCATGTTTCCACTCAAATGCTTCATCTAAAGTAGCCAAACTTTTATTTTTATTTATTTATTTTACGGTACGCGGACCTCTCACTGCTGTGGGCTCTCCCATTGTGGAGCACAGGCTCCGGACGCACAGGCTCAGCGGCCATGGCTCACGGGCCCAGCCACTCCGCGGCACGTGGGATCTTCCCGGACCGGGGCACGAACCCGTGTCACCTGCATCGGCAGGCAGACTCTCAACCACTGCGCCACTAGGGAAGCCCCTAAAGTAGCCAAGCTTTTAGAAACAGAAACTAGAATGGTGATTGCCAGAGTCTGAGGGGAGAAAGAAGGGGGAAGTTGTTATTCAGTGGGCATAGAGTTTCAGTTTTGCAAGATGAAAAGTTCTAGAGATGTTACACAACAATATGAATGTTCTTAACAGTACTGAACTGTTCACTTAAAAATGGTTAAGATGGTAAATTTTATGTTATGTGGGGTTTTTTTTAACCACAATAAAAAAATAAGAGAAAAACCATGCAGGAACTAATGAGATAATTCATAAGTGTTTTAAAAAGAACAAAACTCCATTCATTTTAGGAAATATAAATAATATCAACAAGTTAGAGAGGCAACGTTTCTAACTGATAGAGAATCTTCCTTGGTTAAATGCAACTATATATGGATGTGGGTTAATGAGTGAAAAATTCAAATTAGGTGATAAGATCAAATTCGTTTTTAACATGCAGTATAATCAGACATATGATGAACACAATGAGAATGACAGGACCTACTCAGCAGATACCCTGAAGATGGGGTCAGTTTCATCTTCAGCTTTTCTCAAGTGATTTTCCTAAAACAGAAGTTACTACAGTGATGTTCTTTTTTTTTTTTTCTTCTTTCAACCTCAAATACCCCTAATATCTTCTATATGAAACACACATACATGGATACACAAACAAAAAATAGTTAAGAACCCCTGTCTAGACAGACAGGGTTACAATTTAGACCTCTGAAAAGAGAGATGTCAAATAAAACCTCGAGATTTCGCAGCCTTTCAGACTAGCTAGAAGTTTCAGAGAAAAGTCAAACTCTCCCTTCTGATTGCTTGTTGTTTGTGTATTTTCCATTGTGGGACCAACTCTTGTCTATATTTGAAACCAAGAAACAATTGCCTTTGAACCCCATGTATCCTTGACATCTTCCATTTTCTGACATTCACTATCTTTCCAGGTTTCCCTTGATAGCTCTTGGATTGAAACATAGAACTGTTAAGACAGCATTATAAGCAGTCCTTCCTTTTTGGTTAGACATGAAATTGTCTGTCACCCTAAGCTCAACCTACCCTATTTTTTAAGTTTCTTGCTGGTTAATTCTACTCCAGGTTTCATTCCCCCCTGCCCTCCTTACTCAAGTTTGGATTGATTTTTTTCTTTCAGCTGCCGAAGCTGTAACAATTGGGGGCGTGTGATAAAGGATAAACTAGCTATGATTCTAAATTGCACCTAGCGAATGGGGACATTTTTTAATTAAGTTGTTGTTCCTAACTTTATCTAAACAACTGTAATTTCTAAATTTATGACTCACATATAGCTCTGATGTAACTTATAGGGCAGCTTGGTGTGGTGATGAAAAATTTAAATAGCTCCCTAAGATAAAAGATCAGAGAGCTATCCATAACATGTAGTAGCTTCCTTGGTCCAAAGAAGGAAAGCATGGGGGAAAATGGTAGAGATGGGAATCAGGAAACATTTGTCCATGGTTCCAAAGCTAAGGATTCTTCCTGAAAGCTAGTGTCAAAAGGATTGTGGTCCAGTTGGCTTTATTTCCCATGTTAAGTGTGGGGAAGTGATTTGTGTTCCCTTCACTCACATACTTTCCAGGTATTTAGCATTTTCTCCTTCCTGTCTGGTTCTTACCCTACTTTATTTTCTCCATATATATAACATGTTAAGTGCTTTTCTCCACTTGACATATTACTGGGTTGGCCAAAAAGTTCATTCGGGTTTTCCATGGTACGGAAAAACCCGAACGAACTTTTTGGCTAACGCTAAATATATATTTGTGTTTCGTATCAGCCTCCATATCACTAGACTGTAAGCTCCCCGTCATTCCAAAGATAAGCCCATAGCAAGAGTTCAATAAATATTTGTGAAATGAAGGAATGACTGAACGGTGAAACAAGCTTTTTTTTTAGAGTCCACATTGCATTAAAAGCAATTCTGTTGGGGAAACTTACAAAGCAGTGTGTTTGGGGCTACTCAGATTAGGGTAAACGGAACACATTTAATCGTGGTCCACTTTTTGCAACAGTAAAGATGGATGGTATATACAGTCTCCCTATCTTCATGCTTAAAAGGGAAACATGTATAAATATAGAATTTTCAGAGTTCTTTGGCCTATTTTTTTTTTTCCAAGAATGTTAGTACATACTACCCTTGAACACCAGTGAAAGCACCTTATAGTGAGATGTCTTTGGCCTCTCTGGCATTCTTAACTCGTGTCAACAAAAATGATCAATAAACAATCTATAATAAGAATAGAAAAGTGTTTTATTTGAGCCAAACTGAGGACTATAGCCCAGAAGACAGCTTTTCAGATTGCTCTGAGAAACTGCTCCAGAGAAGCATGGCTTTCAGTACAATTTTCTGTCTCGCCAGAACAAAGAACATTAAACAAGTCAGGGATCCATTTCTTCAAGGTTTCAACAAAAACAGACCAGCACATACCCAGTGAGTCAGTAGGGCCTTGGCACCTGGGAAGGGAGCCTTATCATCAAAGGAGTTCCAGCATTGGCATTCCAGGGAGGGAGGCATTTAATCTTTATTTTTAACATGGACATTCTTTACTTCTGGTCAGTGTGCCCTTTTCTTTAATAATTAAAGCAGATGTACAATGTATGTTTGATAGGCCACAAACAGGCTATTGTAGCATAAAATTAGCATAAAATTCAAGTTAACCCATGTATAAAGCAGAATGACTTCCCTATACCTCAATATATGAAAATTTCTTTTGTGACTTGGATGCAAAATAATACTGAATAAAACTCTTGTGGACTTTCTTTCTTTTTTTTTTTTTTTTTGCGGTGCGTGGGCCTCTCACTGTTGTGGCCTCTCCCGTTGCGGAGCACAGGCTCCGGACGCGCAGGCTCAGCGGCCATGGCTCACGGGCCCAGCCGCTCCGCAGCATGTGGGATCTTCCCGGACCGGGGCACGAACCTGTGTCCCCTGCGTCGGCAGGCGGACTCCCAACCACTGCGCCACCAGGGAAGCTCTTGTGGACTTTCTTTTAATCAAACATGGCAGGAAAGACAATATTACCATAGCATGATAATAAATAACTTTATTATTTTTTTAGGTACTTTGCAAATGCATTACAGGAATAGCCCACATAGTAATTTGGAATAAAAAGGATACAGAATAGAAATATCTTGCCTGACTACCCCTCTGAATGAGATAACAAGGAACAGATAAGATCATCTTTATGCAAATACTCTGAAAAGTAAAATATTAGCAATACAAATAATCAAATATGTAAATAATGAAAAATTTTCTAGGAATGGTTCATATGTAGTTGATTATTTTTAGATTTTGCCCAGTATCATAAGCTCTGTTCCAAGCAAAAAGCTGCTTTCACACTCCACTGTACAACCAATTATCCTTCATCTCTTTGGTGGGCACTGTGGTAGCCTCTCAACTTCCATTCCCACTTCACCTGGTAAAAACTCCAGTTTTCCTTCCAGTTTCCGGGAGGGGCTCCCTTCTTCCCTGGTTCTAGGAGCCATTGATTCAGGGGTAAGCTCATGACCCAGGCCAGGGCAATGAGAATGGAGAGCAAGATTCGGAAAACAAGCTTCCTTGCCCTTGTGGGGATGTTTCTGGAATTACTCTTTGATTTCTCCAGTCATGAATGAAGACTTCTGTAGCCTTTGGAGTTACTGGAAGCCAGTTTGTGTCTGTATGGGTGATGTGACACCCCAGAAAGTAGAATGGAGAGGCAAAAGAAAGTGGGTATTTGATAACATTGTTGGGTCACTGAACCAAGTTTCTCTCCTGATCCAATGTACCTGCTTTGTTGTCAGTATCAGTGTAAATTGGATGCTTGGTTACTTGTCACCAAGCACATCCTAACAAATGAAATTCCTTTCTTCAACAAGCATACATTAAGAATCCACTAAATGTTAGGCTTTGTGATCTGAAGGTAATTTAGGTCTCTTTCATGCCCTCAAAGAAGTTATAATCTGGTAAGAGAAACAAAAAGTAAACACCCAGGTGGGCTGATGATGTGGTGAGAATGTCCATCAGAGACGTGGGCAGTAAGAGGGTGCATTGTTTAAAGAGAATTTTAAAAATTACAAAATTGACTAAAAGTCTTCTTTTTATCATCACCACACACTGTAATTTTAAATAATGCCAGTGTAGTGATAGGATACTCCTCCCTGCCAGGATGGACCATTCCCACTGCCTCAGGTCCCCACATCTGATGTATCATTGTTAAATGACTATCTCTGGATCACAGTAAATCATCTTTGTAGCTTGAAGCTCACCATTTCAGAAATAAGGCTTCTAAAAAAAGCTGCTCTTTGATCATACGGCAACCACAATCTTGATTGCAATACGGAGTAGAGTTATCAAACTATAACGAGGTTGGCGACAGGGAGTATTTAATTTAGTACTGTATGAAGGCAACTTGGGAACTTATTGAAAGTGTATGAAGGTTCACAATGGGATAAGGAAAATTATATGCCACAAAATATTAATGCTAAAGAGGGGAGGGCTGATATATACTTCCAGTTTGTCCTTACTGAGAAACTGATAATCTCTCTCAGCCAGGTGAGGCTAAGAGAACAGACTCTGTAATGACTCTAAAAGTTCCTAAGGTAATTTAATCCATCGATGCTGTTCTGTGCATCTCCCATTCTGGCTATGTTCTAGCCCTTGTCAGGAGGTCACTTCATCAGTGCTCTGTACTCTCACTTTCTGATGAATGGTTACTCCAGTATTGCTTTAAGTGGAGTCTTTACCCATTGTAGCATGAAAGACAGTTGCTTCGACATTATGGCTTGGCTATTTCCTACCTCATGGATGCAGATTGCACTGTGTTGACCTAAAACAAACAGACTGCCAGTGACTTCTCCCACAGAAATGGGTTTATTCGGGATAAGCAAAAAATCGCAGTTTGGAGTATGCAACCACGGCTAGCCATGTGGAAGTGCCCGCACAGCACGGAGAGGAAAACTCTTTTAAAGAGGGGAAAAGGAAGTTGGGAGGGCTGTAGTAAACAGAGAGTCCGTTGGAAGAACTGAGATTTTGAAGTATAGTGGCTTTTCATTGGCTGAGTTGTGACAGTCTCTCACTGGCTGAGGCCTTGCCCAGCAAGAAAAGGAAGTTTTCTTCTTACCCTTGGGCTGTGCTAGTGTTGTAGGGTGTGAGAGCTCTCCCTTATGGCCTCCCAACTATTTTCTTTGAGCTTTTTGTTTATTAATTTTTACAACTGCAGTATAGGTACAGATAATATGGAGTGGGAGAACTGACTCTGGTGAAGTCATTCCTCACTGGGGACATGAGGAAGTCCTGGGCCCTGACAGATGAGAATGGTTTTTATGAGCAGAGGCAGAAACTGAAGGCACTGAAAACTGAGGAAATAGTTTAAGATGCAAGAGTATAGAACCATGTTGTATATTCATTAAAGAACTGTAACGCAGCAAGACGAAACTGTGAGTATGTGGCAGTATGTGCGAGGGAAAGAAATCTGTTCTAACATTACAGAAAGGGTACTAAAAGTATTTAGCAGAATGACGTTGCATCTAGAACATTATGCTAATTACTTAGAACTTCATTTGGTAAATAATAAGGAGCTATTAAAAAAGTTTACCCACAGAAATGATAGAATTCTGTTTTTCAATTTTATATTATGTAATATTTGAACATTCAAAAATACATTTGAAGGGACTCCCCTGGCGGTCCAGTGGTTAAGATTTCACCTTCCAATGCAGGGGTGAAGGTTCGATCCTTGGTCAGGGAGCTAAGATCCTGCATGCCTCGTGGCCAAAAAAACCAAAACTTAAAACAGAAGCAGTATTGTAACAAATTCAATAAAGACTTTAAAAATGGTCCACATCAAAAAAATCTTTAAAAAAATACGTTTGAAATATATGTTATGAATAATATTATGATTAATATCTATGAAACTATCACCCAACTTAGAAAATTAAAATAATTCTAACACCACTGCATATCTACTTTGTTTCTTCTCTACTCTGCTTTTTACTTCCTGCTCAGTTATCAGATCATTAATCTTGTTTTATCATTTCTTTGCTATTTAAAAAGAAAAAGATTTGGCATGTGTATATCCCTAAACAATGTATTGCTTGGTTTTCCTTGTTTTTAAAAATTATATGCTACATGCAGTTTTCATTATTTGCTTTTTTCTGTGAATACTATTTTGAAAACTTATCAATACATAGTTGTTATTTTAACTTTAATTCACTCATTTTCATCACTAATATGCCAATGTGAATATGCCACATTTATTTATCTATACTCCTGCTAATGAACATTTCAGATTTTTTTTTATTATTACAAGCAGTGTCTTCTGTGCACATGAGCAAGAGTTTCTCAGGTATATACCTTGGAAAGGAATTGCTGAAGGTTATGTTTAGGAAGGTCCGGTTTTACAAAATAGTGCCATTATTTTTTTCTAAAGCAGTTAAAACAATTTAAACACTGGCCAGCATCAAACCACAGCAGCCTCAACAAGGGTATAGAGTCAAACTTCTTGTCTTTCTGCCAAACAAGGAAACAACAAAATGTATATCATTTTTGTATTGCATTTTCCTGATTACTAAGGAAATTGAGCATTTTTAGGATATTTATTTGCGATTATGTCTCTTTTAAGACGTGTCTGTTCTTATCTTTTGCCATTTTTCAATTGAAATATTTTCGTAGTTATAGGACTATTTCAATTTTCTGTATTTTAAACCAGTTTTGGTAAGAATGTTCCCTATTTTGTCTGAGTTTTCAGGTTATTACATTTCTCTGAATGTCTTTTTATTATTTTTAAAATCACCAATGTATCTATAGTTATGTTCTCATTTATATTCCAAATATTTTTAATTTATATCTTCTCTCTTTTTCTCTTCATCAGTCTGGCCACCAGCTTATCTATTTTGACAGCTCCTCAAAGAAACAACTTTGCTTTTGTTGAATATCTGTGTTAATCTGTTTCTTATTTTGCTTGTTTTAAAAAAACTCATCTTTATTATCTCTGTTATTCTGCTTTCTTGGTACTTATTCTGTTTTTCTAACTTCTTAATTTGATGGCTTATCTATAAGCACACAACGTTGCGATGGTTTGTTGAGCACTATTTCAATATAACATTATCATTCCATTTAGATATTTTAATTTCCATTAAAAATGTTTTGACTTATGAGTTATTCAGAAGTGTGTGTGTTTAATTTCAGACTACATGGAGATTTGTATCGATCCTTTGGTTATTCTCTTCTAATGTATTTGAACTGTGGTTAGAGGAACTGGTCTATGTGTACTGACTTTTCAACTCTGAGACTTGCCTCATGGCCTAATATGTGAAAGATTTTTTTAAAGTCCCGTGTTTCTTTTTCTTTCTCTGTCTGACTTACTTCACTTAGTATGATAATCTAAGACAAATATCATATGATATTGCTTATATGGCTATATATCACTTATGGATATGATATCACTTATAGTGGAATCTAAAAAAAGTGATATGAATGAACTTATTTACAAAACAGAAATAGACTCACAGACATAGAAAACAAACTTATGGTTACCAAAGGAGAAAGGGGGGGTGGGAGGGATAAATTAGGAATTTGGGATTAAAATATACACAGTAATATATATATATAATAGATAAACGACAAGGACCTACTGTATAGCACAGGGAACTGTACTCAATATCTTGTAATAACCTATAACGGAAAAGAACCAGAAAAAGAATATATATATACACATACAGATATATATATGTATGTGTATATATATATATATATATATATATGTATATATACACATACAGATATATACACGTAATGATATATGTATGATTTTAGTGGTTTAGTGCCTTAGGATTTTTACCATGCATACTTAATAAAGTCTAATGTTAATCAATGTATTAATTCTATCCTAAAACTATACAAGGATCTTGGAATATTTATTGTTTACCCTCTCTCCTAACTTTCACACTATGGTTTATCTTTTTTTTCCTCCCTGCATTAGAGATGATTATGCTTATTTATATAGACAGTATTAGTTTAGATGTATCTGCTTATTTACAGTTTCTTCTCACCATTCTGCTTGCATTTCAGACTGTCTTTTTGAGACCATTTTCCTTCAATACATAATGTCAATATTCTTTTAATGATTGCCTATTATTAGAAAACTCTATTTTGTTGGTTATTTTTTTTTTAATGAAAATGTCTATTTTATTCTCATTCTTAAAAGGTAGTTTTGATATTTGTGTTGAAAATTCTTTTCCTTCAACACTTTGAAGATTTTATTCTGTTGGCTTTTGGGTTCCATTATTGTTGTTGAGAATCTTTTTCTAAATTGCAGTATATTCTTGTTACAATATTATATTATTTTCAGGTATAGTGATTCAATATTTTTACAACTCATACTCGATTAAAAAAGTTGTTACAAGATAATGGCTTGTTCCTTATCTGTTTTACACATAGTAGTTTGTATCTCTTAATCCCATACCCCTATCTTCCCTCTCCCCAATTCCTGTTCCCCACTGCGAACCAATAGCTTATTTTCTATATTTTTAACTCTGTTTCTGTTTTCCTGTATACATTCGTTTTATTTTTTTAATTTCCACATATAAGTGATATCATATAGTATTTGTCTTTCTTTGACTTATTTCACTAAGCATCTTATTCTCTAGGTCCAACCACATCACTGTAAATAGCAGAATTTTATTCTTTTTATGGCTTATATTCCATTGTGTGTGTATATATATATATATATATATATATATATATATATATATAATGTATGTGTGTGTGTGTGTGTGTGTGTGTGTGTATATATATATATATATATATATATATATATATATATATATACACACACACATACATATATATACACACCCCACATCTTTTTTTATCTGTTCCTCTGTTGATTAACACTTGGGTTGCTTCCATATTTTGGCTACTGTAAATAGTGCTGCTATGAACATGTATCTTTTCAAATTAGTGTTATCATTTTCTCCAAATATATACCCAGAAGTGGAATTGCTGGATCACATGGTAGTTCTCTTTTCAGTTTTTTGAGGAACCTGAATACTGTTTTCCATAGTGGCTGCACCAATTTACATTGCCACCAACAGTGTATGAGGTTTCCTTTTCCTCCCCATCCTTGAGAACATTTGTTATTTGTAGATTTTTTGATGACAGCCATTCTGACAAGTGTGAGGTAATCTCTCATTGTGGTTTTGATTTGCATTTCTCTAATGATTAGCAATGTTGAGCATCCTTTCATGTGCCTGTTAGCCATCTGTATGTCTTCTTAGGGTACGTATCTATTCAGGTATTCTGCCCATTTTTTGATTGAGTTGTTTGTTTTTTTTATATATATATTTAGTTGTATGAGCTATTTATATATTTTAGATATTAACCTCTTGTCAGTTATATCGTTTGCAAATATTTCCTCCTATCCTGTAGGTTATCTTTTTTGTTTTCTCAGTGGTTTCCTTTGCTGTGTAAAAGCTTTTAAGTTTAATTAGGCCCCATTTGTTTATTTATTTATTTATTTTTGCCTTAGGAGACAGATCCAAAAAATAATTGCTACAATTTATGTCAAAGAGTGTTCTGCCTGTTCTCTTCTGGAAGTTCTGTGGTTTCAGGTCTCACATTTAGGTCTTTAATCCATTTTGAGTTTATCTTTGTATATAGTGTGAAGGAATGTTCTAATCTCATTGTTTTACATGTAACTGTCCAGTTTTCCCAGTGCTACTTATTGAAGAGACTGTCTTTTCTGCATTGTATATTCTTGCCTCCTTTGTCAAAGATTAACTGAACATAAGTGTGTGGGTTTATTTCTGGCTTTCTGTTCTGTTCCATTGATCTATGTGTTTTGATTACTGTAACTTCATAGTATAGTCTGAAGTCTGAGAGTTTGATACCTCCAGCTTTGTTCTTTTTTCTCAAGATTGCTTCAGCAATTCAGACTCATATGTGGTTCCGTATGAATTTTATTTGTTCTAGTTCTGTGAAGAAGTGTCATGGGTATTTTGAAAAGGATTGAATTAAATCTGTAGATTGCTTTGGATGTTATGGCCATTTTAACAATATTAATTCTTCCAATGCAAGAGCACAGAATATCATTCCATTTCTTTGTCTCACCTTCAGTTTCCTTCAGCAGTGGTTCATAGTTTTCAAAGTATAGGTCTGTCACTTCCTTGGTTAAGTTTATTCCTAGGTATTTTATTCTTTTTGATGTGATTGTAAATGGGATTTTTTTTTTACTTTCTCTTTTGGAGAGTTCACTATTGGTGTATAGAGAAGCAACAGATTTCTGTATATTAATCTTTTAACCTGCAACTTTACTGAATTCATTTATTCTAATAGTTTTTTGGTGGAGACTTTAGGGTTTTCTATATAAAGTATCATGTCAGGACTTCCCTGGTGGCGCAGTGGTTAAGAATCTGCCTGCCAATGCAGGGGACACGGGTTCAAGCCCTGGTCCAGAAAGATCCCACATGCCACGGAGCAACTAAGCCCGTGCACCACAACTACTGAGCCTGCACTCTAGGGCCCACGAGCCACAACTACTTTCCATGTGCCACAACTACTGAAGCCCACACGCCTAGAGCCTGTGCTCCACAACAAGAGAAACCACCTCAATGAGAAGCCTGCGCACCACAACAAAGAGTAGCCCCCCACTCCCCACAACTAGAGAAAGCCCACACTCAGCAATGAGGACCCAATGCAGCCAAAAATAAATAAATAAATTTATTTAAAAAAAGGAATCTGCCTGCCAATGCAGGGAACACAGGTTCGAGCCCTGATCTGGGAAGATCCCAAATGCCACAGAGCAGCTAAGCCTGTTCACCACAACTACTGACCCTGCACTCTAGAGCCCATGAGCCACAACTGCTGAGCCTATGTGCCACAGCTACTGAAGCCCTGGCTCCACAACAAGAGAAGCAACTGCAATGAGGAATGCACCACAACGAAGAGCAGCCTCTGCTCACTGCAACTAGAGGAAGCCCATGCGCAGCAATGAACACCCAATGAAGCCAAAAATAAATAAATAAATATTTTAAAAAGTATCATATCATATGCAAATGGTGACAGTTTTACTTCTTCCCTTCCAATTTGGTTGCCTTTTATTTCTTTTTTCATGTCTAATTGCTGTGGCTATGACTCCAATATTATGTTAAATAGAAATGACAAGAGTGGGCATCCTTGCCTCGTTCCTGATTTTAGAAGAAAGGCTTTCAGCTTATCACCATTGAGTATGATGTTAGCTGTGGGTTTGTTGTAAATTTCCCTTATTATGTTGAGATATGTTCCCTGTATACCATCTTTGAGAGTTTTTATCATGAATGGATATTGAATTGTGTCAAATGTTTCTTCTGAGGTGATCAGGTGATTTTTATCCCTCCTTTTGTTAATGTGGAATATCACATTGATTGATTTGTGAACATTGAACCAATCTTGCATCCCTGGAATAAACCCAACTTGATCAGGGTGTATGATCCTTTTTGTATATTGTTGGATTTGGTTTGCTAATTTTTTTTTTTTTTTTCCGATACGCGGGCCTCTCACTGTTGTGGCCTCTCCCGTTGTGGAGCACAAGCTCTGGACATGCAGGCTCAGCAGCCATGGCTCACGGGCCTAGCTGCTCCACGGCATGTAGGATCTTCCTAGACCGGGGCACGAACCTGTGTCCCCTGCATCAGCAGGCGGACTCTCAACCACTGCGCCACCAGGGAAGCCCTGGTTTGCTAATATTTTGTTGAGGAGTTTGCATCTGTATTCATCAAAGCTATTGGCCTGTAATTTTTTTTTTTTTTTTTTTTTTTGGTAGTGTCTTTGTCTACTTTTAGTGTCAGGGTGATGGGGGCCTTGTAAAATGAATCTGGGAGTGTTTTGTCCTTTTCAGTTTTTTGGAATAGTTTGAGATAGATAGGTATTAGCTCTTCTTTAAATGTTTGGTAGAATTCTCCTGTGATGCAGTCTGCTCCTAAACTTTTGTTTGCTGGGAGTTTTTGTATTACAGATTCAATTTCACTTCTAGTCACCAGTCTGTTCAAATTATCTGTTTCTTCTTCATTCAGTCTTGGCAGGTTGTGTGTTTCTAGAAATTTGTTCATTTCTTCTAGGTTGTCCAATTTGCTGACATATTACTGTTCATAGCATTCTGTTAGAATTTTTTGTATCTCTATGATATTACTTTTTATTTCTCCTCTTTCGCTTCTTATTTTGTTTATTTGTACCCTCTCTCTTTTCTTCTTGGTGAACCTGGCTAATGATTTATCAACTTGCTTATCTTTTTAAAAAACCAACTCTTGCTGTCATTGATATTTTCTATTGTTTCTTTTATCTCCATTTTATTTATTTCCTTTCTGATCTTTATTATTTCCTTCCTTCTGCTGATTTGGGGCTTTGTTTACTTCTTCTTTTTCTAATTACTTTAGGTGGTAGGTAAGATTGTTCATTTGAGTTTTTTTCCTTTCTTGAGGAAGGCCTGTATTGCTATAAACTTCCCTCTTAGAACTGCTTTTGCTGCATCCCATAGATTTTGGAGTGTCTCAAGGTGTTTTCTAATTTCCTCTTTGTTTTCATCATTGACCCATAATTTTTTGGGGTTTTTTTAGTAGTATGTTGTTTAGTCTCCATGTGTTTGTTATTTTCCCATTTTTATTTCTGTAATTTGTTTTTTCTTTTATATCATAGAGGTTGGAAAAAATGCTTGCTGTAATTTCTGTCCTCTTAAATTTGTTGAGACTTGTTTTTGTGTCCTTGCATGTGAACTATCCTGGAGAACATTTCATGTTTAGTTGAAAAGAATGTGTATTCTGCTATTTTTGGATGTAGTGTCCTGTAGATGTCTATTAAGTAACTGGTCTGTTGCATCATTTAATCCACTGTTGCCTCATTGATTTTCTGTCTGGATGATCTGTCCATTGATGAAAGTAGAGTGTTAAAGTCCTCTATTGGAATTCCCTGGAAGTCCAGTGGTTAGGACTCCACACTTCCACTACAGCGACCATGGGTTCAATCCCTGGTTGGTGAACTAGGATCCTGCATGCCACATGTATGTTCCTATTACCATTTTCTTAATTGTTTTGGGTTTGTTATTGTAGGTCTTTTCCTTCTCTTGCCTAGAGAAGTTCCTTTAGCATTTGTTGTAAAGCTGGTTGGGTGGTGCTGAACTCTCTCAGCTTTTCCTTGTCTGGAAAGGTTTTAATTTCTCCATCAAATCTGAATGAGATCCTTGCTGGGTAGAGTAATCTTGGTTGTAGGTTTTTCTCCTTCATCACTTTAAATATGTCCTGCCACTCCCTTCTGGATTGCAGAGTTTCTGATGAAAGATCAGCTGTTAACCTTATGGGGATTCCCTTGTGTGTTATTTGTTGTTTTTCCCTTCCTGCTTTTAATATGTTTTCTTTGCATTTAATTTTTGATAGTTTGATTAATATGTGTCTTGGCGTGTTTCTCCTTGGATTTATCCTGTATGGGACTCTATGTGCTTCCTGGACTTGATTAACTATTTCCTTTCCCATATTAGGGAAGTTTTCAACTATAATCTCTTCAAATATTTTCTCAGTCCCTTTCTTTTTCTCTTCTTCTTCTGGGACCCCTATAATTCAAATGTTGGTGCGTTTAATGTTGTCCCAGAGGTCTCTGAGACTGTCCTCAGTTCTTTTCATTCTTTTTTCTTTATTCTGCTCTGCAGTAGTTATTTCCACTATTTTATCTTCCAGGTCACTTATCCGTTCTTCTGCCTCAGTTATTCTGCTATTGATCCCTTCTAGAGTATTTTTAATTTCATTTATTGTGTTGTTCATCATTGCTTGTTTCCTCTTTAGTTCTTCTAGGTCCTTGTTAAATGTTTCTTGCATTTTCTCTATTCTATTTCCAAGATTTTGGATCATCTTTCCTATCATTTTTCTGAATTCTTTTTCAGATAGACTGCCTATTTCCTCTTCATTTGTTAGGTCTGGTGGGTTTTTACATTGCTCCTTCATCTGCTGTGTGTTTTTCTGTCTTCTTATTTTGCTTATCTTACTGTGTTTGGGGTCTCCTTTTTGCAGGCTGCAGCTTCATAGTTCCCATTGTTTTTGGTCTGTCCCCAGTGGCTAAAGTTGGTTCAGTGGGTTGTGTAGGCTTTCTGGTGGAGGGGACTAGTGCCTGTGTTCTGGTGGATGAGGCTGGATCTTGTCTTTCTGGTGGGCAGGTCCATGTCCGGTGGTGTGTTTTGGGTTGTCTGTGGCCTTATTATGATTTTAGGCAGCCTCTGTGCTAATGGATGGGGTTGTGTTCCTGTCTTGCTAGTTGTTTGGCATAGGGTGTCCAGCACTGTAGCTTGCTGGTCATTGAGTGAAGCTGGTTGTTGGTGTTGAGATGGAGATCTCTGGGAGATTTTCGCCGTCTGATATTACATGGAGCTGGGAGGTCTCTTGTGGACCATGAAGTTGGCTCTCCCACCTCAGAGGCACAGCACTGACTCCTGGCTGGAGCACCAAGAGCCTTTCATCCACACAGCTCAGAATAAAAGGAAGAGAGAGAAAGAGAGAAAGAAAGAAAGAGAGAGAGGGAGGGAGGGAGGGAGGGAGAGAGGGAGGGGATAAAGTAAAATAAAGTTATTAAAATAATAATTATTAAGAAAAAAAATTTTTAAGTAAAAAAAAAGACTAATGGACAGAACCCCAGGACAAATGGTGAAAGCAAAGCTATACAGACAAAGTCTCACACAGAAGCATATACATACACACTCACAAAAAGAGGAAAAGGGGAAAAAATAATAAATCTTGCTCTCAAAGTCCACCTCCTCAATTTGGGATGATTCGTTGTCTATTCAGGTATTCCACAGGTGCAGGGTACATCAAGTTGATTGTGGAGATTTAATCCGCTGCTCCCGAGGCTGCTGGGAGAGATTTCCCTTTCTCTTCTTTGTTCGCACAGCTCCCGGGGTTCAGCTTTGGATTTGGCCCCACCTCTGCGTGTAGGTCGCCTGAGGGCATCTGTTCTTCGCTCAGACAGGACGGGGTTAAAGGAGCCACTGATTCGGGGACTGTGGCTCACTCAGGCCGCGGGGAGGGAGGGGTACGGATGCAGGGCGAGCCTGCGGCGGCAGAGGCCAGCATGACGTTGCACCAGCCTGAGGCGCGCCATGCGTTCTCCTGGGGAAAGTTGTCCCTGGATCCCGGGACCCTGGCAGTGGCGGGCTGCACAGGCTCCCCGGAAGGGAGGTGTGGATAGTGACCTGTGCTCGCACACAGGCTTCTTGGTGGCAGCAGCAGCAGCCTTAGCGTCTCATGCCCGTCTCTGGGGTCCACGCTGATCGCGGCTCACGCCCATCTCTGGAGCTCCTTTAAGCGGCGCTCTTAATCCCCTCTCCTCGCTCACCAGGAAACAAAGAGGGAAGAAAAAGTCTCTTGCCTCTTCGGCAGCTCCAGACTTTTTCCCGGACTCCCTCCCGGCTAGCCGTGGCGCACTAACCCCTGCAGGCTGTGTTCCTGCAGCCAACCCCAGTCCTCTCCCTAGGATCTAAGCTCCAAAGCCCGAGCCTCAGCTCCCAGCCCCGCCCACCCCGGCGGGTGAGCAGACAAGCCTCTCGGGCTGGTGAGTGCTGGTCGGCCCTGATCCTCTGTGCGGGAATCTCTCCGCTGTTCCTTCTGCACCCCTGTGGCTGCGCTCTCCTCCGCGGCTCCGAAGCTTCCCCACTCAGCCACCCGCAGTCTCCGCCCGCGAAGAGGCTTCCTAGTGTGTGGAAACCTTTCCTCCTTCACAGCTCCCTCCCACTGGTGCAGGTCCCATCCCTATTCTTTTGTCTCTGTTTATTCTCTTTTCTTTTGCCCTATCCAGGTACGTGGGGAGTTTCTTGCCTTTTGGGAGGTGAGGTCTTCTGCCAGCGCTCAGTGGGTGTTCTATAGGAGCAGTTCCACGTGTAGATGTATTTCTGATGTATCTGTGGGGAGGAAGGTGATCTCATCTTACTCTTCCGCCATCTTCCTCAACTCCCGCATGGTGTGGCCAAAATTAAAAAAAGAAAAAAAAGTCCCTTGCTATTATTGTATTATTGTCAATTTCTCCCTTTATGTTTTTTGTTGATAATAGTACTGTCAAATTTTCATCCTTTGTAGCTGGTTTGTGTCTCCCTCTGGCCATCTCTTTATTTTCGGTGTTCTGCAGTTTTCCACATGTCTAGGTGTGGATTTCTAAAAATCTATTCTGTTGGCATATGGTGTGCTTCTATTTTATGTGGAGTCATGTTTTTCATCAGTTCTGAAAATTTTTCAACCAAATATTGAATTTAATTATTGTGTCTCCTCTATTATTTCTAGTCTCTCTCACTGGACAACAATTGTGCATATGTATATTCTCATATTATCTGCTATGTCTCTTCTCTCTAATAACGTATCTTCTTATATCTACATAATTGTATCATATCTAAGTCTTAACCTGTGTCTAATCTGCTAAATCTCATAAATTGGTTGAGGATGGAAATAGAGAAGTAAAGGATGATTTAGGAAGTGGTAGAGTCATTTCAAAGATAGAGGGGACAGATTAATTTCTTTCCTAAGTAACTCACATTAATAAACATTATCTTTCTTGTTCTGTTTTATTTAGAATATCTGTAAAATTCATGCTGTGCAATTAACTGAAATTTTCACTTTAAAAGAAATTTTAGCTCATCTTTCTGATTGTTACATTAATTTTTCTTTTTAAAAGATAAATAAAATGACATTTTTTAAATTAATTTATTTTATTTATTGTTTATTTTTGGCTACATTCCTGTGCGAGGGATTTCTCTAGTTGCGGTGAGCAGGGGGCTACTCTTTGTTGTGGTGCACTTGCTTTTCATTGCGGTAACTTCTCTTGTTGCGGGCACGGGCTCTAGGCGCGTGGGAGTCAGTGGTTGCAGCACGCGGGCTCAGTAGTTGTGGCTCTTGGGCTGTAGAGCACAGGCTCAGTAGTTGTGGCACATGGGCTTAGTTGCTCTGCAGCATGTGGGATCTTCCTGGACCAGGGCTCGAACCAGTGTCCCCTGCATTGGCAGGTAGGTTCTTAAACACTGCACCACCAGGGAAGTCCAAAATGAGATCTTTATCAAGTTTCAAAGTTCAGCTAAGAAACTTAAGAGTCAGTGCAGTAACATGCGTTTGAAAACTCACCCTAGTGATTTATTTGATGTGGGATCATCTCCTAAGCCCTCTCAAGTTTTTTTACCATATCTCTAAGAGGGTATACATGACCTAACCCAAGAACAGCACCATATTCTATGCGTGTGTGATTTATTGTTTTTCAAAAAGATCAAAAAAAAAATCATGAGTTCAACAAATGCAGCTAAATTCTCCTGCAGTTGAGCAAATTCATTTCTTATTGACTTTCTTCAAAAATACGTGACTACAGAACTGCTTTTCCACTATTCTTAGCAATGACAGATTGGTCATACACTTCAATTAATAATAATTTGGTAAATAGCCTTGTTGTATCTGTTTGCCAAAGTCAGTATTCCTTGTCGTATATTAATTTAAGATACAGAGCTTCAATTATGAAATTTGTTTTTCAGCTTTTACATATTACATTTAATAGCCCCCAAATTTGTTGTGTCTAAGTCCCCCTTCCCCACAGACTGTAAATCAATTTCATTTTTATTTTATGAAAAAATTAGATTAACACATATAATCGATCTCAGAAGTGGCATTAAAATGCATGCATTCTGTATATCTAATAATATAATAGCATTCAGATTAAAGAGATATTTCTTTCATTCCCTATGTTGACAGTCCTCCTTTCCTGTCTTTACCCCTTCCTTCCTGCTTTCCTTTCTTCTCATTTCCGCTCTCACCAAATCCAAAGTTATTTGGAGCCACCGTGTTGACATTTTTCCCTTCTCTACTGAGTTCAACAGTGTCAGTGTTAGCATTTGGACTTATATAGAAAATAACTTCTTCATTATTTATGGTAATAATGAGGGACAGCTTTGTGGGAGTGGATGTTCTCTGCACTTGTAGAGCTGGCAGTCAATATGATGGGATTGGAAGGCTTTCTAACCCTTGATGCCATTCCCAAAGTATTAAATTCTACCATTAGCAATTTGATCCTAGGGGTTAGGGCATTGACCCTTATCAAAATGCGAATCCCTCTGAGCCAGAAAATGCCTTAAGCGGCTATCATTGATTAACATCATGTGACTAATTCATATATTGGAATCTTTCCAGCAGAAGTAGGCTGAGAGCAGATTTTGTAAGGAGAGCTAGAGAGGTTCAGTTTGAGAGAGGGTCAGAATGAGATGAGGTCATAGAACATCCAAAGAACAGTAGGAAGCCATTTCAGGCAGAGAGAAAGAACAACTAGAGGTTGAAGAGGCTGAAGAGAAACTCACCTAGTTCCCATTTTTGCCCATCCTTACTCCTAAGTGTGAATATTTTTTTAATGAAGAAAAAAAATCCCCGTAAACTTAGAGCAGGGGACGCAGTCTCCTGCATAATTTCATTTGGGATTACATTAGGCAAGAATCATGGAGAGTGGGAAGCATCAATAGAAAATAACTTGTAGGTGATCAAAGCATGAAGAAGTGAGGGGTAGGGAGTAGAAAGAGGTTATTTATTGCATTTGCAGGATTTTAGAACACGTATGTAATTCTGATAATGACTATTAAAACTAGACACAAAAACTCGTCGAAAGTCTCATTTTAATCCAATAGTTTAATACTCGTTTCACCAAACTGGAATTTGATATGTTTGCATATGCTTCTTTTTTCTCTTCTCACATTTAGTAAGCATTTCTAGTATCTTTGTTTTTACAAGTTTTATTGCTAGTGTTCTGGGCAATACAATGAAAAACAAAAGAGCTGTCCCCAAGTAGCTACCAAAGCATTACAAAAAAGAAAATTAAGTAATAAATATAGTACAAGGTAGACTATGATGTGAGCTCCTTGGGAAGAACAGAGGAAGCACAATGTGGTATACAGAGGGTGTTAAATAATACTCAACGCTTTGGTTATAAATAACCTATTCAGCCTTTGCTATAAAGATTGGCAGTTGCGGGGTGAGAGTTACTTTCATGCAGATCACCTAAGGCAAGCCACCAGTTATCCATTGAGATGAGGGTTAAAATCCTGGGAATTCATCATTGATGAAAAGAGCTTCTGCTCCCACCTTTGCTAGAAATTCTCAAAGATCCATAAAACTTCAAGGAAGGAAACAAAAATTAAAATATCTCCCTGAAGCTTTTTCTTAGATTATTCCTTCTGGGTCAGAATCCCTCCTTGTCATAGTAGAGTAGCGTTAGGGGTTGGGAAATGCCAAAGTGTTAGAAGTTAGAGCAGGGACTTCTTAAGTTGAGGTAGCAGAAGGCACCACAACTAAAGGAAGGTTAAAAGTGGACAGCTGGGCTTCCCTGGTGGCGCAGTGGTTGAGAGTCCGCCTGCCGATGCAGGGGACACGGGTTCGTGCCCCAGTCCGGGAGGATCCCACATGCCGCGGAGCAGCTGGGCCTGTGCGTCCGGAGCCTGTGCTCCGCAGCAGGAGAGGCCACAACAGTGAGAGGCCCGCGTACTGCAAAAAAATTTTTTTTAAAATTTTAAAAAATGTGGATAGCTATGTGGAAGTTGAACAACTATGATCCAGAATTTCAGAAGGAGAAACTTAACGGACCACAAATTTGAAGGAGCCAGAGGCAGGTATTGAAGTCAGGCTGTGTGGCCAGAGTTCTATAAGTTAGTCACACTGGACCCCACAATAAGTGGCAGTGTTTGTGGCTTACTTTTGTGGAATATATGGTCAAAAGGCCTGAAGTCAAACTTATTGGGCCAGGGGCTGAGTAGATATTGCCAGCCAAAGCCAGTCTTCCTTGGACAGCATCTCTATCTTTGTGTTCTCACACTGCTTAATAATAAGTGATGAGAATCATTCTTGCTGTCATTTATGCCTCATGCATTTAGTAAGCAACAGCTGTGTTCTAGGTTCCATGCTAAGTGTGCACGGAGAGGCGAGTGAAAAAGTAGGTGATGCTTCTGAACCTAGAGTCCAAAGGGCACGTGTAAACCACCAAGAAGCCAGACAGAGCTACGTTGCATGTATTTTTGTGAGGCTGGCCAAGGGCTGGTCTTAGAAGTCTAGCTTCAACATGTAAATAGTCATGATTAAGCTTCCCGCAGAACTCACATGATTAATCATAAAAGTCCTTTGATCACAACCTTCTCATAGACCGATGTACTGTAACATTGACCTTGAAGACACATGCCTTTAAAGGACTGATGAGGGACTTCCCTGGCAGTCCAATGGTTAAGACTTTGCACTTCCACTTCAGGGAGCCTGGGTTCTACCCCTGGTCAGGGAGCTAAGATCCCACATGCCACGTGGTGCGGCCAAAAATAAATAAATTTTAAAAAAATAAAGGACTGATGAGCAGAAAATAGGTAGGCTCTACTCAGGTAACACTCAGGAAACTTTGGGACTGTCATGTTTGTTCTCTTGGACCTACATGTCCCACTGTCCTGCCCATCTGTTCCTTTCACTCAAGATGCCGGAATCCTACACCATGGGCAGGATTTTCACTTCTCAATATAGAACATGTACCTTACCTCATGGTCCAACTGACTTCCTGAGAATAAATCATTGTCCTTGTACTTTGTAAGAGACAGCAAACAATGATTTTGTTGTTGAGGTATATGAGGCTGCATTCATTCGACAACGACATATTTTAATCACCAACAAGTATCCTAAAATTTTGGATTTTAATGCCCTGAAAGGTCAACTTTTAATCAGTTATTGATTACAATTTGAGGAGCCTTGTGTCCAGGCTAAATGCAGTGTGACTTATTCTATGGTGAGTAACTCCTGTTCATTTGAAGTCTTGAAGTTGTTTTAAATGCCTTAAACCAAGTTTCTCCAACAGCAGTGTCAGAATTGTGACATTTTATGCTAGTTTTACAGTGAAAAGGATTCTTTAGCAATGTGTTGAAAGGCACTGTGAGTTCACTCTGAGTCTTTGATTATGTTTAATAGCTTCGCTGTCAGACAGTGAGTCATGATCTTTCTCTTTACAGTTTGTATTTACACCTCCTGGCGTTTGATAAAAGCAATGTAGCAGGCTCTGCCTGTTGACAGTGATGAGTCCTTTATTGTAATCAGTACAGCAGAAAAAATAAAACTTGGCACAATAGGGTGTAAAACCCCTTCCTTCTGCCATTTTAAATGTTAGTAGTTATGTGTGTAACCTTGTAGAAAGACTGCTTTGTGAAACAAAATGTCAGCATATCCAGTCATTCGATTTACATGAGAAACTTTGCTTTCTCTCTATCAGGTTCAGTTTAGCAAATGAAGTTAAGAAAAAAAATTTTTTTATCTTCTCTATTTGCAAACCTTGGTGATGTAACCATTTATAAGCATGCCTATGTAATATTTAATGGGAGAAAATCAACGCTAATTCCCTCTCCAATCCAGTGAGGCTGAATTTGTCTAGCAGTAGGGAGTGATCAGAGTAAATGAACTGCAAACAGAACGCTGACGAAGGAGTGGGATTGCTATTTCTGAATTCCTATTGGACTACAATAATTGTTAATAATTTATCTCAAGTTTGCCTCACTCTAGGCTGCATTTTTTAAAGTAATTTCCTCTAGAAGTCTTTGAGTTGAGCTTTGCAGGTTTTCCCCCCACATATGCTAATATCTTTAGTCAGATGTCACTAATTTGAAATAGGTTTTGTCCCTTTTGGTGAAAATAGCTCAGAATTCAACAAAGTAGGTATCTGGGTACCTGGGTTCTAGCCCCTCATGTAGGAGTCTATTTAGGATCCAAACAGAGAGATGAAGTAATGGATGAGTATAAGGTGGAGTTTGGTAAACTTTTTCTATAAAGGGTCAGATAGTAATTATTTTTCGCTTTGTGAGCTATGCAGTCTCTGTCGCAACTACTCAAGTCTGCCAACGTAGCGTGAAAACAGACATAAACAACACATAAATGAATGAGCAATGATCATGGTTGTGTTCAAATATAACTTTATTTAAAACAACAGGGAGCAGCATGGTTTTGGTCTGTGCACCATAGTTTGCTAATCCCTGCTATAAGATTTCAGCCCTCCAGAACCGTATTTTGGCACATTACTAAAAATAGCGATCACATAGTTTTCTTTACATGTTCATGTAGAGAAAGTGTTGGGGTTCCTTTAGACACTGCTGAGTTATTTAGAACGTGTCCTAACACCAGCAAACCCTTGCTCTAGGCTTGCAAAACCCAAGGCAACAAGTGCTTGAGTAAAGGGCAGAAAAGGACCAGAAAAGACCTGGGCCAAAGAAGCAGCCATACCCACCCAGCATGTTCTCCTGGTTATTAATAATGTTGGGTGGAATGCATTGACGTGGGAGTAGAGGAGGGAGTCTGGTCATGCGAGAAGCTTGGACCAGGGACTGTTCTTGCCAGTATGATCATTCCAAATCAGAATCCATCCAAGGCCTTAAGGAAGTAGGAGTTATCAAGATAATGGGACCTTAGCCTAGCAGACAATTCAGAGAGAGTCCATCCCAGTAGGGAGAATAGACCACTTGGTAGGCACCACGTTGGACTGGTAGAAGGTATCTGTGTTGGGGGAGCTGATAGAGGTGAAGACGTGGGAGGAAGCAAGGAGTGGTTGATGAGATGTTCAGAAAGTGGAAACTTGTGTTTTCAGCAGCCAACTTAGACACCCAAGTTTTTCTCGGACAACCTAATTCCCGGAATATCACAAGGTTTAATTAAGGCACCGCTGGAATGTGTGACCGAGTTTCTGACCCACAGGTTGGGTAGATGTCTGCAGATACTACAGCAAAGGCTGGGAAAGGGGATGATGAAGATCCAGGAACTAGGCAGCAGCTGACAGTATGTATGTATGTATGTATTGTGCTCACATAGGACAAAAGCTGCGAGGGCCAGAACTGAACTCTTTCATTATAAAGTCTGATTTATACCTCTGTGGGAAAATCAGCCACTATGCCTAACACTGCATTGTTTCATGAGAGTCTTAGCTACTGAAAGTCATATTGTCTAACCCTTTTTTTTTTTTTTTTTTTTTTTGCGCTACGCGGGCCTCTCATTGTTGTAGCCTCTCCCGTTGCGGAGCACAGGCTCCGGACGTGCAGGCTCAGCGGCCATGGCTCACGGGCCCAGCCGCTCCATGGCATGTGGGATCTTCCCGGACTGGGGCACGAACCCGTGTCCCCTGCATTGGCAGGTGGACTCTCAACCACTGCGCCACCAGGGAAGCTCTGTCTAACCCCTTTTTTGTGACTCATAAAGAAGTTTTACATTGTAAAAAGATTTTTAAAGATGCAGTGATAATTTCACTTGAATATGGAAGCATTTTCAAGATGAAAAGCGGAAACAAAGAACAGCATAATAGGTATTATGTTCCGTAGACATTTCAAGATGAGTTATTGTACTGTAGGCATTTTTTTAAATACAGAGAACAATGCTTTTAACCTTTATGTGTATATTTAAACACTCATAAAACATTTCTACTTTTTATGACAAAAATTTCAATGTACTAATGTACTTACAAATGAAAGTAAAGAAGAATACCTGATGTTAATTGTATAAACATAAATACATAAAGCACATTGCTTTTATAGCCATGAGGAGACCCGTGTATACCATTTGGGTAGGTTTATTCTAAATTTCCCATAAAGCAATATTCTATTTGTTCTTTAATAAAGTGCGGGCTTTGCCATCAGTGGAAAATAATAACCACTGTTTAATTTCGCAATTAGTGGCTTCTCCCTAGATAAGATTTGACTGAGAGGATAAGTGCATTCCAGTTTTGAGAAATTAACATCTCCTAGGTGAACAAACCTCTAAAAAGAAAGTCAAACAAACCTCATCTCAGAACCTCACAAGAGTTGGAAACAACAGGCCTGATACCTCAGTCCCACAGCTCTTTGCCAACCACGTTTGGGGAATTGCTGTGACTGACAGAAGTAGAGAAGCTGAATTTGAGATAAACAGAAGTGAGATGCTTCCCAAGTGAGCCAGGAGAGATGAGATAGCGAAATGCAAGCAGCACTAACTATACTCTGCACCGTTGATTGCCGGGATAAATCTACATGTGAAAAGTGGGGGCTGGATTGGAGCCATGTTAGAAAATCTACCTACTGGTGGCTCCAGGGCTGATTCTGGAAAAGAACCTTATTCCAGGCAGCCCACTGGCATCAGTGGAGGTCCTACTGCATGCAGAGCATTAGAGAGAGGGGCCATTTCATGGAACCTGAGAACCCAAATGCAACTAGATACTTGAGTTTGAAACTCAGAAATGTGAGTAACACTTTTTTTGTAATTTAATTTAATATTATTTTATTTTATTTTTTCTTGAAGTTGATTCATTTATTTCTTTATGAAATTTACATTCTCATGAAAAAGAAAGAGTATTTTTTTTTTTTTTTTTTTTTTGCGGTACATGGGCCTCTCACTGTTGTGGCCTCTCCCATCGCGGAGCACAGGCTCCGGACGCGCAGGCTCAGCAGCCATGGCTCACGGGCCCAGCCACTTCGCGGCATGTGGGATCTTCCCGGACCGGGGCACGAACCCGCGTCCCCTGCATCAGCAGGCGGACTCTCAACCACTGCGCCACCAGGGAAGCCCCGAGTAGCACTCATTTTAAGTAAGGGGAAAAAAAATAGGGAAACTACAGTGATAGCAAAGGCCACTCACAGTTGTCCAGCCTTGAGGAATACCTAGAGCCATGTCCCTCTGCAGAAACAGCTGATGAGCCCCAAGTCCTTCATTGTGCTCCAGCTGTTGGTCTGAAGCCATGTGAGGCTAAGAGGGTCACTGCCAGCAGGGGAAACGCAACCACACAATCTGCTGTCCGTAAGCCACTCATGTAACCTCCCATTTTCCATGCAGAGAGTTGAGTTCAGACACCAAAAATGGTCTCGTGAAGCTTTTTTCATTTCCAGGAGCACCTGTGTCTCTACAGAGCCAGCTCTCCTGAGGAGGTTCTGAAATGCACTCTGTCCCCACGGTCTCCCTCTGCCTTTCCCAGGAAAATGTGGAAAAGTTCCTTACTCACCAAGTGGTTTGCCTTGATGCCAAACAACTCGCTTGGTAATTGGTTCAATTGTAATAAATTAGCTTAGCCATGATTTTGGAAGAGTTGTAGCTTCATGTTGCAGACCTTCTTCACTCAAACTGCTTCCCACAGACCAACCGGGGGCTCTTAGAAAAGATGAACTCTTCTGGTTGCTAATCTGAGGGGGAAACGTAGCAGATCGCGTTTACTTAGCCTCTCCATTCAATTTGCCTGTGATAAACTGGGCTCTGCTAGATCTGTGCCTGTTTTATACAATAGGGATAACAGAAATAAAATGAATACTTCAGAACAGAGGCAATAAGGTATTATTATGGCTAATGAAGGAATGATTTGTTTTGAATGTCAACTGCTTAGAGGCAAGGATTTTTTTTTTTTTTTTTGGTACGCGGGCCTCTCACTGCTGTGGCCTCTCCTGCTATGGAGCACAGCCTCCGGACGCGCAGGCTCAGCGGCCATGGCTCACGGGCCCAGCCGCTCCGCGGCACGTGGGATCTTCCCGGACCGGGGCACGAACCCGCGTCCCCTGCATTGGCAGGCGGACTCTCAACCACTGCGCCACCAGGGAAGCCCAGAGGCAAGGATTTTATAAAAATCAAATAATAAATGGTCACCATATCGGCAATATAAATATTCCCTTATTGATCTTACATGGAAATCAGATTTCAGAGAGAAAAATGCCCAACACACTTCAGAATAGATTCTAGAGCAAGTATCTATGATGAATTATCAAGTTCCTAACTTGCTTGCATTACATTTTTCGAAGCACCCTGATATTTGATTTATAACTGTTCTTACATTACTTAGATTTCTAGATTCTATAGGTTACTAAAATTGAAGTGAAAGTTTCATGAGTCGAAACAATCAGAATAAGGCATTATATAATGCAGTAGTTCTCTTAAGCTTGCCCTAGACATACATGGAGAGTTTATTTAAAAGACAGATTCCCAGGACATATCCTCCAGAGACTTTGAGTCAGAAGATCAAGTAGGACCTAGGAATCAGCATTCACACCAAACAGCCAGCGAGTTTCTCTGCTTGTGGCCCTTGATCGTATTTTGAGAAAAACTGCAATAGAGTACATCCTGCGTTTGAATCAGGTTTCACAGGACACCCATAAGAGGACAGAAAGTTAAGAGGCTTAAGATAGCTGAAATGGAGCTGAGATCAAGCCTCTGGTTCAGAGTAGAGTGCCAAAGGGAGGAAAAAGATAAAAAGGAATTTTTATAGACGGGCCACTCACCTTGCTCCCCTTTTCCTGATCCACACCAAGTCTGCATCTTACAAGAGAACCCAGAATTAATCCCCGCACAGTGCCTAATGCACCCACTGAGTTCAGTAAGCCCTGCCTCTCTGGAATAAAGGCGGGTTTTAGTAAGGAACGTTGCAGTTATAAAGACTAGGGCTACTCAATACAAAAAAAAAAGGTAAAAATGTCAATGATAGAAAAGTACTGCCTGCCCTACTAATTATTTTAAAACATCTGGATAGCATAGTTAGTCTACAGTTCATCCAGATGTTTCAGCTTTGTGTACAGAGCCATGCTATGCCTTCCAGCTGTCTGTTTTGACATGCATTTCCATGCTTGAACAGTCAGTGTCTGATGAGTATATTGTGGGGTGGAGGGGGAAGAGACAGCCTGAAGCCACGCACACACAGTCCCCAGCTTCAAACAGGTCTGTGCCAAATATTGGTTTATTAGATGTTCAGTATTCAGAGCGTGGTTTCCTCTGGAAACCATGTTTCACACAGTGGTTAACTACTCAAGCCAGTCCTCAGAAGCCTCTTTAATCCATAACATAGCTAAAGTAGGGAATGGATAAAATTACCCAGTTGAGTTGTAGAAGTTGGATGTCCCCATGAAGCCCTCTGGAAGAGGAGTGGGAGAAGAAGAATTTTTTCTCTTTCCTGGAGTCAAGGATGAGCCTGGGCTACAAGACGTACTGCCTCCCTCCCCAACACTCAGGCAAAACTCACATTCCTAAATGCAGTTTGTCTGAAATAAATGGGCTAAAAAGAAATTTGGACAAATTTGATTGACCGATAGCCCCCTAACTTTCGAGGAGATATTTGTCTTTTAAAAGAGGCTGTTTATTTTTTATTGAATTTCTAATTGTTGAAATGGCAGGCAGTGTAGCATATTAGCTTGCATGAAAATAAAAGAGAAATACTCAGATTCTTTTGGAGAAAGGGAGATTATAGGCAGGTTGAACTTGCCTAGGAATCCTTCTCTAGTCGGTTCCCCAGGGTGCTGCTTCATTTATGCCAACATTTTCTATTTCTTGGCTTCCAAATATTCATATGTTCCAAATGCTATACAGTGTGTTTTGAAATAGCCAATATGGAGGCAGTTAGGCCACGCCACTGTGTGTGTGTGTGGTGGGCAGGGTTTGGGTAGAGGCAGAGGGACAAGCATTTGAATCTGTGGATCATTTCTGAGGTGAGTTCTGCCACCACTAAAAAATATATTGGTCTATGTAGACAAATACCTGTGTTGATTGTATATAAATATACTGAGTGTTGATGGTGAATCATGTTAATTAACACAGACCAACACTTCTTAGTGATATGCTACGATCAATTCTGTTCTATTATGATATTCATCTCTAATTAATTTTGGCTCAGCAGGATGAAACTGCAGACTCTGGTTACTCAGAGGATGGCATTTAAAATATGCACTGCTTTACTTGTGGACTAAACTAATGAATAGCTAATCTTGGGCAGTGGAAGAAATTATTTCACATCACTGCTCTCTGCTGATGTGTTTCCACCAGAGAACCTCTGCAAAGATGGAAAAAAAAAAAAAAATCACTACAAGAGAATTCCAGAGGTGGAAAGAGAAAGGAACCATGTAGATATCTAAGGAAATCTTGGCGCTTGAGTAGAAATCATCCACAAGGACTGACCAATTTACTGGCATTATTGCAGAAGCTGGACACTCATTGCTTTCACTCCATTCTCTTTGTAAGAGAGTATAATCCTTCCTTGAGATGTTTGGAAAGCAGTGTATTGGGGTAATAAATAGAGGGACTTCTCAAGTCCAAAAGAGTGGGTTCAAATCCCATGTCTTCACCACTAACCGGCCATGTTATTTGGGTCAAGTTACTTGTTTTCTTTAGTATCCCTCTCCTCATCTACAGTGTCAGACTGATAATAGTAATTGTTGTCCACTACCTCAGAGGAAATGATAAAGAAGAAGACATGGCTTCAAGGGGCCTGACACTCCATTAGCATTCACAAAATGTGAGCTGTTGTTAGGTTGAGGGACATATTTGCTCTCGTGGCCGTTCAGTTCAGTGTAACAATGGGCTGTGTGTAATAGCGTCCTAGTGTACCCATCCAGACAACATAGGCCAACTCTGCGACCCCCATGACCTCAGGAGACTAGAGAAGCAAGATCCACTATTTCTCAGAGCTGCCCTTCAGCAACCTCAAATTTCTGACTGTATAGGTAGCTAGGTCACAGGCTTAGAAAAGAATGACCAGTTAAGTTTCGGGAAGGATGTGGCCTTCTCCATCGTAATCTTAGGACTGGACTGATCGCAATCTGAACAAAAAGAGAGGGGTCCCCTTTCTTACCCAGGCCTTGAACATACAAAGGTCAGCCTGTGGTTGACTTGATTTGATCCCCTATTCACTTTGTAACTGTGGGGCAGGTCCAGGACCGGGATATCCAGGGTGCACGTTATAAAGCCAGCTTGTAATTCAGGCTGTGATTTCAGTCCCCTCAGATGAAGGGGAGGAGTAAATGCCCCAGCTCAGGCTTGAACAAGTCGTGGCAGGTTCCGTCTTCATGATGCAGTGCTGTAACTCATCTGCTATTTGTCCCTCACCCTAATGAACACCAAACTCACTCAGAATATACTAAGAGAGAGTTTTTATTAAAGATAACATTAACAAAAAGGTTAGGCTCTCTTTCAGCACTGCAGGCAATTACTGAAGTATATGAATTCAAATAGGAGCAGAATTATAATGGGTTTTTGCTTTCTTCGTCTTCCCAGTTTCCACCCTTTCCCTCCATTCCCAGCTCTGTCAAATAGGCCTGTAATGAGAGCGTGTAGCGATGTCCCAGGAGCCCCTTTTAGAGAGCCCTTTGATGTATAGTCCAGTCCATCCAAGCATATCTGGTCTCGGATTATAATCACCTATGACCATCTCTGTCTGCCTCATTAGATCATAGCTCCTTAAAGATTGGGATCGTGTGTTTTCATCATTTTTTTTTAGCCTGGGCCCCACCCCTCCCTGCCTCAGCAACTGGCTCTGAGCCATTCTGAGATGATCTCAGTGATAGGGATACAAAGGAAGGAAGGAAGCTGGGGAGGTGGGCTCAGCAGCCTGCAGCCTAGTGCTCCCTGGAGAGCAGGCTCATTGTTGGGGACACACCCGCAGCTCTGGTGAGCCAAGCAGTGACTCCAGTCCCCTGGGTGCCTTTGCTGCCTCTGTTCCTGTCCCCCAACACTGCTCTGCCCTCTCCCTAAACTCCAGCTCCGTCAGGTCTTCTGTCATCTCCTAACCTCTGTATAGTGGATTTTTTTCTGTGTGTCTGTTGGCATTAGTGCCTTCTTTGTGTGTCTCACATCTGACCTCTTCAGGAGAGGATTTGATTCGTTTCATTATTACGCAGCTCTCACAGCAACTTAGCTCAGACGCCACAGGCCGGTCTAAAGATGCCCCGGCCCAGATCTCTGACCCAGTCAGCTGTGGTCCAGGAGAACTGTGTTACCTGAGACGAACATGTCCACCTGGGCCCAGTGCACTTGTGGGTACTCTGTACAGAGAGAAGTGTTAGGTGTGGTAGGTTCTCAGCCTTGCAGCACCTTTCCTCCAGAAAAGAAGCCCTCCAAAAATGTTTCCTGAATGGCCAACTGGCTCTGGGGGCTGGGCCTTTGCTTTAGGCAGAGCGAATAATAGCTTTTTTGAAAAGATGAGCACAAGAATTGCTAAATTCCAACATTGTGCAAGACACAAAGGAGAGAACAGTTGACTAAAATGTTGTCCCTATTCTCAAGGTGCCGGCAGACTAGTAGCAAAAGACAGATATGTAAGCCTCTAAGAGCAGCAGCAGATGACCATGGCTAAGAGTATGGGCTTTGGATATCAGTTCAAATCATAGGTCGTCTATTTACTAGCTGAGTGACCTTAACTTCCCTGCGTTTCAGTTTCCTCAGTTTCCTCATTTACAAAGTACAGCCTTGTACTGGGAATATACAGGGAGGGAAGAACGCCCAGCACACAGCCTAGTGCTTTGTGTAAAACTGGAATATGAGGATAGTATTACTAACTTGCATGAGGTTATAATTCATAAATTTGGACGTAAATCACTTAGCTTGGCACACAGGGAAATCTTACTGAAGGATAGCCATCTATTTTTCTAATGCAATGTAAATGTGAAAATCAAAGTATCCATAAAGTATCACGGAAAGGAAAAAAAGGAGAAAACAGAGGTCAAAGAAGCCCCTACTGAGAGCTGGCTGTTTGGAGCAAGCCAGTAGTTGGCAGGGTCAAGGCTCAACCCCAGGAGCACAGTGGTGGTTTCTTTCCACTGTGCTATCCGGAGCTGCTGGCTTTTCTCCCCAAGCCGCCAGAAAGCAAGGAGCAACCACGTGGGGGAAACTGAGGCATGCCAGCATCCTCAGGACAACGGCAGCCCCATCTGTAATAAGCCACTCTGTTATCCTGCAAAATGTATATCCTGTTATAATGGGAGAGCTCAAAATGTCTAGATATTTGCATTGATTTTGTGTCCATCTAGGGCCATTAGGGTGTTATTACAGCTGAGGCACCGTTTTGAGGGTTTGTTTACTTAAGTTGAACGGCTCCTGGGAAAGCACAGTATGAAAAGTACATGACTGTGCTCTTGGATTTATTCAGCTCAACTTTTTCTCTCATCGCTGGACTCTGAACTCAAGTACTAGTTTGAAAGTCTAATTAATATCCAAGAAGGTCATTAGAGAAGGACTTGAGAGTTCATTGAAGGATACAGCCGTACTTAGTTTATGTCACACGAAAAATTAAACGCAAAAGTAATAGCCACAAAGATTTGTTGTTGCTATGTGATAGTCTTAGACCAGAGTGGGGAGACTTATACTTGTTTAAGCTTCTGATGAAAGTAGAAGATCCCCTTTCATAATAAATGAAGATAACTATTTTGGGACTAGAGGTCACAATTTATAATATTAACATGCCTGGCATTATGATGACAGTGGCACTTTTGTGAGTCACTGAGAGGATACGGACCCTGGGTATGGGAACGAGAATTGTGATGAATGCGGGAAGCTGGCTATCACGGCGGCACTTGTCCTCTGCAGTCATCAGGCCAACCTGCTACCCTGCAATATGATGAACAACGAGGTAATCAGGACATTGCTGTGCATTAACAGGACAAGATGCTCCTGCTAAAAATCAGGCCCACACCACCACAGTCACCCTTTTTTTCTGAGATTAAAATGAAATGCTGAATTTCAGTTCTTGTCATCTTCCTTTTCAGACATTTAGAAATTATCTTCTACTAGCAGACTTGTGCCTTTGGCTTCTCCAGTAGTTTCTTAAGCTACCTAATAAGTATAACTCTTATTTCTTATCATCTGTAAATTGGGATGCTTAATAAATTCCATAGGATGATCATTTAACATTCTACAAAAGGAAAAAAAAAGGTGTCACCGTCGTCTTTGGCATTCATGATACAGTGTCTTTAACTGTATAAACGCTGTCTAAAGAGTTCATTCCATGCACTGGAGACAGGACTTAGGGTGCACATATTTGAACGTGGAGTGCAGCAGGGTGCTTCACAATTCAATATTATGTGTGCCTATTTGACCTTGAGTCCCCTGAGAACAGCCTCGGGTTGGTGGTGCATTCCTCAGCGACATTGTTCCAAGGCTCTAGATAACTTTTCCAAATGAAAAAATAGTAGAAAATAACGTAAAATAGTAAAACAGTGGTCATCTAGTGATCGTTTAGCCTGTTTTCAGCACCCTCTCTGTAATATAAAGAAAGTTCCAGTTAAAAGTTCAGTAGCAGTTTTTTCTTCTGCAGCAAAAGAGAGATTTTCGAACGATAGTTCTGGATTGATACAAAGCACCACTTCCCTCAGAACATTGTTGCTACTGTCATTATCAGGTCCTCCTGCCTTGGGGAAGCAGCATATGTAAATTTTAAAAGGAGCACATTTATCAAACTTAGAAATACAATGACAGGTTGAAGGTGTGTTGCTTGGAAGAATGCATTTCAGGGGGGCCGCGGGCGCAGCCTCCTCGTCTCCCCCGCCACGGCGGCTCTCTGCGGGCTCTTCAGTCGCCTCCCGCCGGGCGGCGGCTCGGACTTCCTGCGGCCGCCGCCGGCTTTCCTAAGCCGGGCCTTCCCGCTGGGACCGGACGCGCCGGGCTGGCCCAGCAGTCGGGGCCCCAAGCAGCCCGGGCGGGAGCGGGGCGCGCGATGTGTTTCAGTTCACCGCAGTTCACCGTAGAAAGAAACACAAGCGAGAGGAGGATTGTCCAGTAAGAAAGAAGAGGCTATAACTGAAGTAGAGCTCTGTGCTGGTCCTAATGACTGGATTCTTTGTGCACATCAGGATATAGAGGGTCATGGAGTAAATCCGTGCACTAGTGGCCTTTCTGCACCTGGCATGTTAGTTGTTATTTGTGAAGAGAGGAATCAGACAACAGGAGAACCACAGGGTGAAGTTGCCCGAAGGAGGCTTCAGGAAATTGAGGACAGAATAACTGATGAAGATGAACTTGAAGCTGACAGAAATATTAACCGTCTTCCCAGGCTTGTCCTTCCTGATACCATGAAAACAGGTTTGAAGAGGGAATTTGATGAAGTCTTTACAAAGAAAATGATTGAGTCCATGAGCTGTCCTTCAGGGAGCTTGTGCTCTGGAAGCCTTTCCCTGAACTCCTTTCTGCTAAAGCCGTCATCTAATGCTAAGAACTACGCAGGAGAGAGCCAAACTAAGTGTGCAGCTGCTGGCACTGTCTTCCCTCAAAGAACTGAACTGTTCTTAGAACCTCGCAGACAGGGTTGGCTGTTTACAATAGTTTGGAGACCGCTGCTTGCACAGAAGAAGAGATGGAATTCTAGAAGCCAGTTTCTACACTAAAGTTGTCAAATTTAGAAGGCTTATGTGTTCAGTCATGAGCCTGCCTGTACAGTATAGGGACTTGAAAGTTTTGAAATGGGTGTAATGCTCCACCTGTGATTTGGGATGGGACTCTCATTTGGGGTAGCCATTTCTTGAATTCAACTTTTTGCCAAGGAAACTTGTCTCAAGGGAAAAGCAGTTTTCTAGGGGGCTTATTAAAGGAATAAGGAGTACATTCTGCAAAGTCAAGTGTAGAAGCTATATGTGTAAGCATGACTTCTAAGTCATCTGTCACATTGTCTAAATCATTCAGATACTTGAGTTGAAAAAGGTGCATTAAGAAAGTAGGATGCTCTCCTACTACGGGTACCCTGGCAGTCGAGCCACAGCTTCATCTGTAGACGTGAGCTCTGTTTACAGTGGTGACTATATATCATTGGGGGGAAGGAGGAAGAAGGCCGTAGTTTAAACCTATGCTGGGGAATTTAACAGAGGCTCTGCAACCTGTATATCAGTTGTCAATTCAGTGTAGCTGTATTGATTAAATAGCCAGTAGCATTGTGCCTCCCCTCTTTGCCTCTGAAAATGCAACGAAAAATACAAAGAAAAGGTTTTTTCCTTCGAGGCTTTTTTGCCTTGTGCTACCATGCTCCTTGGTTTCCCTTCCAAAATCGATAAGCCCAGCTATTCAGTAATGTTTACAGCTTAATTAACCTTGAGTGATAGTTTAAAAGATTGTGAGGTAAACCATGTGCGAATGGGCTCTGGGAGAAGCATTCCTCAGGTAATCCTGGGGCGGTGCTGTATCAGCTAAGACCAGCATATAAATTCTGTAGTTAAAAAAAAGCAAGTTGAGTTGTCTAATGTTAATTTAGAAAACAGTGACTGAATAATTAGCTGAGCACATATGGGCAAGTGACATTGAGATTTACTGAGATAGCCAACTTGCCTGTTGTTTCAACTGTTGTGCAATAAGCCTAAAAGTTAGCAGAGGGCTTCCCTGGTGGTGCGGTGGTTGAGGGTCCGCCTGCCGATGCAGGGGACACAGGTTCGTGCCCCAGTCCGGGAAGATCCCACATGCCGCGGAGCGGCTGGGCCCGTGAGCCATGGCCGCTGAGCCTGCGTGTCCGGAGCCTGTGCTCCGCAACGGGAGAGGCCACAACAGTGAGAGGCCCGCGTACCACAAAAAAAAAAAAAGAAAAAAAATGTTAGTAGAAAACACCTTCCTGCTAGCAGGAAATCTTCATCTTGAGGACCTTACCCAGGCTCAAGGTGTCCTCTGAGGGTAACCAGGATTGAAGTTCTTTATTTCTCAGGAAGAGCTCTTCTGCGTGGCAAGGACTCGGTAGTACAAAGTAAAATGACAGTTCCTTTAGTGCTACAGAATATCCACTATAACTTGTTAAATGAGTGTAATATTAGCCCTTTTATCAGACAACGGGAGACCACCCCAGTTCCTTCCGTTTTGCTTTCTGGGTTTCTTTTGCCTTTGTAGGAATCAGACACCTTGTGTAGAAAACGTGGTTTGTGCCAAGCAGAGGTGACTTTAGGCGACAGCTCCCAGGCAATTTTGAAACCCATGCCGAAGTCCCTCCCCTTGTCACAGATGGCATAGAAGTCACAGGTCTGTTAACTGGACTGTTTCTTCTCCTGCCTGTTGTTCCTGCTTTCTCTATTTCTGTCTTGATAGTCAGGAAAAGATTTGATGTTTCATATTTAAACAAAATAATGTCTGCACAGTAAAATTATTCAAACTGCAAACCAGTATTGAAACCAGTTGGAAACCAGCTAATAGTTTCTTAATCTCAGATTTAGAGATGAATGTAAACTGTATTCTGTTGAAATGTGCAAGTGTTTGATTCATGCTGTTTAAAAAACTCCTGCCCCTAGGTCCTTGTTAATGGGACCAACTTGTAAAGTTTGTAGCCTTAAAGAAATCCCTACTCTAAAATGTTTATTCTGCTACAGCTCAAAAGCATGGAGTGACTGCCTGGAATTTGGAGTTAATCCCAGTGTTCAGGTGAAGGAGAGGTGACAGCTTTCCAAAGAAGGACCCAAACACACTAACACTGTCTTCTACAGAGATTGTTGGGCAGGCCTGGGATCCAGGTCAGTGAACAGGAGGAAGGAAGAGCTCTGAAACAAGGCTCTGAAACCACGGGTATATGTAGGAGAGAACTAACAAGATTCTGTTAATTAAGAGCTAAGCAGAACTTGCTTCACGAGTCCTTTTATCTGACATGATCATTATTTCTGCAGGAAACATGCATGCTCAATGCTCCTTTTTAAACTTTATCTTGCAAATGTTTGTACAAAAATTGTCTTCTTCATCCTTGTGATGCTTATTCATCTGAGCTGTCTCCACAGTCCCCATGCCTCTGCTTTGTTTTTCTTTTGTAGAGGAAGGCTTTTGCTTTGCCGTAAGGTTTCCCTAGGGAATTGACAGGTCTGGTCATTTCGTACAGCGTTTGCGCATGGATCAAACAGTGGCTTACTATGCTAACATATGAAAAGAAAAAATTATCTAAGGCAGGTGAGCTTTAATGAACAAATGTATATTTTCTCTGGGCTTGATTAGGGTGCGTGTGGTTTGGTTTTGTTTTCTAAATTAATACGAAGAAAGTTAAGTCCAGTTCGCACAGATATTAATCAAATAAAAATTGCTACTCATTCTTGAAAAGGTGCAATTGTAAAATTTTAAAAATAAGTGGAGTGGAGGCTAGAACCATGAGAAAACTGTTTACCAGCAGGTGCGTTAATTATTTTGGATCTGGAACTTGGTTTTGTTTTTTAATAGTAATAAGAATGGTGGAGTACTAGGAAAGTTGCGGAAGGTGCTGTTTTACGTTAAAATGAGAATCTGGTGTTTCTGTATTTTATTGTTTTCTGTAAAATTTCTTAAGTGTTTTGGAAAAAAAAGAATGCATTTCAAGTCAGTGGATTCACATTTACCTTTTCTCTGTATATGTATTTATTTAATTTTACCCATTCTTATGGTGTTGTTTTGTGATACTATAAATCAAGGTTTTTTCCATCGTCCACCAGATGTTTAAGGGGAAGTAGAAGCAACAGAAAGGAGAGATGTTTGAAAGAGATCTTGTATGGTTACCCAAGGCAGTGAACCAGGACTTCATAGATTTGTAATGAGCCAAGGCAAGCGAAACCCCTGCTATTTCACAAGCATCCTTCTGGTTCTTTCATCAGAGGTTCAAGTCTTTTCGAAGCAGTGAAGTTCAACATCTGGAAATAAAGATAAGAAATTGATTCACTCACCTTCACAGGTTCAAAAGTCTCTGACTCCTACACATGCATTCAACCAAGACATTTAATCTATAGGTATTTAAGAATGGGGTCAGATCTCATGGTCCCTCATGTCTATGAAATATCCAAGTTCTAAACAGGCTGCCTCTTGTCCATTGATGCCTCCCCACCATAGTAGGTACAAAATACATGTTAGTTGAATCAACTTGGAATTTTGAGGGAGTGAGGAAGTCCAGATTTGAAAGGAAAATTATCAGCATTTGTTGTTTGTAGATTTTCTGATGATGGCCATTCTAACTGGTGTGAGGCGATACCTCATTGTAGTTTCGATTTGCATTTCTCTAATAATTAGTGATGTTGAGCAGCTTTTCATGTGCTTCTTGGCCATCTGTATGTCCTCTTTGGAGAAATGTCTGTTTAGGTCTTCTGCCCATTTTTTAATTGGGTTGTTTGTTTTTTTAAATATTGAGCTGCATGAGCTGTTTATATATTTTGGAGATTAATCCTTTGTCCGTTGATTCGTTTGCAAATATTTTCTCCCATTCTGAGGATTGTGTTTTATTTTCTTTATGGTTTCCTTTGCTGTGCAAAAGCTTTTAAGTTTTATTAGGTCCCATTTGTTTATTTTTGTTTTTATTTCCATTACTCTAGGAGGTGGATCAAAAAAGATCTTGCTGTAATTTATGTCAAAGAGTGTTCTTGGGCTTCCCTGGTGGCGCAGTGGTTGAGAGTCCGCCTGCCGATGCAGGGGACACAGGTTCGTGCCCCGGTCCGGAAAGATCCCACATGCCGTGGAGCGGCTGGGCCTGTGAGCCATGGCCACTGAGCCTGCACGTCCGGAGCCTGTGCTCTACAACGGGAGAGGCCACAACAGTGAGAGGCCCGCGTACCGCAAAAAAAAAAAAAAGTGTTCTTCCTATGTTGTCCTCTAAGATTTTAACAGTGTCTGGCCTTACATTTAGGTCTCTAATCCATTTTCAGTTTATTTTTGTGTATGGTGTTAGGGAGTGTTCTGATTTCATTCTTTTACATGTAGCTGTCCAGTTTTCCCAGCACCACTTATTGAAGAGACTTTCTTTTCTCCATTGTGTATCCTTGCCTCCTTTGTAATAGATTAGTTGACCATAGATGCATGGGCTTTCTGTCTCTGGGCTTTCTATCTTGTTTCATTGATCTATATTTCTGTTTTTGTGCCAGTACCATATTGTCTTGATTACTGTAGCTTTGTAGTATAGTCTGAAATCAGGGCATCTGATTCCTCCAGCTCTGTTTTTTTCCCCTCAAGACTGCTATGGCTATTTGGGGTCTTTTGTGTCTCCATCCAAATTTTAAGATATTTTGTTCTAGTTCTGTAAAAAATGCCATTGGTAGTTTGATAGGGATTGCATTGAATCTGTAGATTGCTTTGGGTAGTATAGTCATTTTCACAGTGATGATTCTTCCAATCCAAGAACATGGTATATCTCTCCTTCTGTTTCTATCATCTTTAATTTCTTTCATCAGTGTCTTATAGTTTTCTGCATACAGGTTTTTTGTCTTCCTAGGTATTTTCTTCTTTTTGTTGCAGTGGTAAATGGGAGTGTTTCCTTAATTCCTCTTTCAGATTTTTCATCATTAGTTTATAGGAATCCAAGAGATTTCTGTGCATTAATTTTGTATCCTACAACTTTACCAAATTCATTGATTAGCTCTAGTAGTTTTCTGGTGGCATCTTTAGGATGCTCTGTGTATAGATTCATGTCATCTGCAAACAGTGACACTTTTACTTCTTCTTTTCCAATTTGTATTCCTTTTATTTCTTTTTCTTCTCTGATTGCCATGGCTAGGACTTCCAAAACTATGTTCAGTAATAGTGGCGAGCATGGACATCCTTGTCTTGTTCCGAATCTTAGAGGAAATGCTTTCAGTTTTTCACCATTGAGAATGATGTTTGCTGTGGGTTTGTCATATATGACCTTTATTATGTTGAGGTAGATTCCCTCTATGCCCACTTTCTGGAGAGTTTTTATCATAAATGGGTGTTGAATTTTGTCAAAAGCTTTTTCTGCATCTATTGAGATGATCATATGGTTTTTCTTCTTCAATTTGTTAATATGGTGTATCACATTGATTGATTTGCGTATATTGAAGAATCCTTGCATCCCTGGGATAAATTCACTTGATCATGGTGTATTATCCTTTTAATGTGTTGTTGGATTCTGTTTGCTAATATTTTGTTGAGAATTTTTGCATCTATATTCATCAGTGATATTGGTCTGTAATTTTCTTTTTTTGTAGTATCTTTGTCTGGTTTTGGAATCAGGGTGACCGTGGCCTCATAGAATGAGTTTGGAAGTGTTCCTCCCTCTGCTATATTTTGGAGGAGTTTGAGAAGGATAGGTGTTAGCTCTTCTCTAAATGTTTGATAGAATTCACTTGTGAAACCATCTGGTCCTGGACTTTTCTTTGTTGGAAGGTTTTTAATCACAGTTTCAATTTCATTACTTGTGATTGGTCTGTTTATATTTTCTATTTCTTCCTGGTTCAGTCTTGGAAGGTTATACCTATCTAAGAATTTGTCCATTTCTTCCAGGTTGTCCATTTTATTGGCATAGAGTTGCTTGCAGTAGTCTCTTAGGATGCTTTGTATTTCTGCGGTGTCTGTTGTAACTTCTTTTTCATTTCTAATTTTATTGATTTGAGTCCTTTCCCTCTTTTTATTGATGAGTCTGGCTGATGCTTTATCATTTTGTTTATCTTCTCAAAGAACCAGCTTTTAGTTTTATTGATCTTTGCTATTGTTTTCTTTGTTTCTATTTCATTGATTTCTGCTCTGATCTTTATGATTTCTTTCATTCTACTAACTTTGGGTTTTGTTTGTTTTTCTTTATGTAGCTCCTTAAGGTGTAAGGTTAGATCGTTTATTTGACATTTTTCTTGTTTCTTGAGGTAGGACTGTATTGCTATAAACTTCCCTCTTAGAACTGCTTCTGCTGCATCCCATAGGTTTTGGATCGTTGTGTTTTCATTGTCATTTGTCTCTAGGTATTTTTTGATTTCCTCTTTGATTTCTTCAGTGTTCTCTTGGTTATTTAGTAACATTATTTAGCCTCCATGTGTTTGTGTTTTTTATTTTTTTCCCTGTAATTCAGTTCTAATCTCATAATATTGTGGTCAGAGAAGATGCTTGATATGATTTCAATTTTCTTAAATTTACTGAGGCTTGATTTGGGACCCAAGGTATGGTCTATACTGGAGAATGTTCCATGCGCACTTGAGAAGAAAGTGTAATCTGTGGGTTTTGGATGGAATGTCCTATACATATCAATTAAATCTATCTGGTCTATTGTGTCATTTAGAGCTTGTTTTTCCTTATTAGTTTTCTGTTTGGATGATCTGTCTATTGGTGGAAGTGAGGTGTTAAAGTCCCCCACTATTATTGTGTTACTGTCGATTTCCTCCTTTAGAGCTGTTAGCAGTTGCCTTATGTATTGAGGTGCTCCTATGTTGGGTGCATATATAATTGTTATATCTTCTTCTTGGATTGATCCCTTGATCATTATGTAGTGTTCTTCCTTGTCTCTTGTAACATTCTTTATTTTCCTTCTTCTTCTTCTCCAGCCTTTTTTTGATTTCTATTTGCGTGGAATATCTTTTTCCATCCCCTCACTTTCAGTCTGTATGTGTCCCTAGGTTTGAAATCGGTCTCTTGTAGACAGCATATATATGGGTCTTGTTCTTGTGTCCATTCAGCGATCCTGTGTCTTTTGGTTGGAGCATTTAATCCATTCACGTTTAAGGTAATTACTGGTATGTGTGTTCCTATTACCATTTTATTAGTTGTCTTGGTTTTTTTTTTTTTTTTTTTTTTTTTGGTAAGTCCTTTTCTTCTCTTGTGTATCCCACTTAGAGAAGTTCCTTTAGCATTTTTCTTTTTCTTTTTTTGCGGCACGCAGTCCTCTCACTGCTGTGGCCCCTCCCACCATGGAATACAGGCCCCGGACGCGCAGGCCCAGCGGCCATGGCCCACACACCCAGCCGCTCCGTGGCACACAGGATCCTCCCGGACTGGGGCACGAACCCACGTCCCCTGCATTGGCGGGCGGACCCCCAAGCACTGCACCACCAGGGAAGCCCCTAGCATTTTTTGTAGAGCTGGTTTGGTGGTGCTGAATTCTCTTAGCTTTTGCTTGTCTGTAAAGCTTTGGATTTCTCCGTCGAATCTGAATGAGATCCTTGCTGGGTAGAGTAATCTTGGTTGTAGATTCTTCGCTTTCATCACTTTAAATATGTCATGCCACTCACTTCTGGCTGTAGCATTTCTGCTGAGAAATCAGCTGTTAACCTTATGGGAGTTCCCTTGTATGTTACATGTTGTTTTACCCTTGTTGCTTTCAATAATTTTTCCTTGTCTTTAATTTTGCCAATTTGATTACTGTGCGTCTCGGTGTGTTTCTCCTTGTGTTTATCCTGCCTGGGACTCTCTGCACTTCCTGTACTTGGGTGGTTATTTCCTTTCCCATGTTAGGGAAGTTTTCAACTATAATCTCTTCGAATATTTTCTCGGGTCGTTTCTCTCTCTCTTCTCCTACTGGGACCCATATAATGTGAATGTTGTTGCATTTAACATTGTCCCAGAGGTCTCTTAGGCTGTCTTCATTTCTTTTCATTCTTTTTTCTTTATTCTGTTCCACAGCAGTGAACTCCGCCATTCTGTCTTCCAGGTCACTTATCCGTTCTTCTGCCTCAGTTATTCTGCTGTTGATTGCTTCTAGTGTATTTTTCATTTCAGTTATTGTATTGTTCATCTCTGTTTATTTGTTCTTTAATTCTTCTAGGTATTTGTTAGACATTTCTTGCATCTTCTCGATCTTTGCCTCCATTCTTTTTCTGAGGTCCTGGATCATCTTCACTCTCATTTTTCTGAATTCTTTTTCTGGAAGGTTGCCGATCTACAATTCATTTAGTTGTTTTTCTGGGGTTTTATCTTTTTCCTTCATCTCGTACATAGCCCTCTACCTTTTCATCTGGTCTGTCTTTCTGTGAATGTGGTTTTTGTTCCACAGGCTACAGGATTGTAGTTCTTCTTGCTTCTGCTGTCTGCTCTCTGGTGGAAGAGGCTATCTAAGAGGCTTGTGCAAGTTTTCTGATGGGAGGGACTGGTGGTGGGTAGAGCTGGGTGTTGTTCTGGTGGGCAGAGCTAAGTAAAACTTTGTTTGTCTGCTGATGGGTGGGGCTGGGTTCCTTCCCTGTTGGTTGTTTGGCCTGAGGTGACCCAACAGTGGAGCCTTCCCGGATCTTTGGTGGGGCTAATGGCGAACTCTGGTAGGGTTCACACCAAGGAGTACTTCCCAGAACTTCTGCTGCAAGTGTCCTTGTCCCCACGGTGAGCCACAACCACCCCCCGCCTCTGCAGGAGACCCTCCAACACTAGCAGGTAGGCCTGTCTCCTATGAGGTCACTGCTTCTTCCCCTGGGTCCCGATGCGCACACTACTTCGTATGTGCCCTCCAAGCGTGGAATCTCTGTTTCCCCCAGTCCTGTCAAAGTCCTGCAATCAAATCCCACTAGCCTTCAAAGTCTGATTCTCTAGGAATTCCTCCTCCCGTTGCTGGACCCCCAGGTTGGGAAGCCTGACGTGGGGCTCAGAACCTTCACTCCAGTGGGTGGACTTCTGTGGTATAAGTGTTCTCCAGTTTGTGAATCACCCACCCAGCAGTTATGGGATTTGATTTTATTGTGATTTCGCCCCTCCTACCATCTCATTGTGGCTTCTCCTTTGTGGGGTATCTTTTTTGATGAGTTCCAGTGTCTTCCTGTCGATGATTGTTCAGCAGTTAGTTGTGATTCCAAGTGCTCTCGCAAGAGGGAGTGCATGCATGTCCTTCTACTCTGCCATCTTGAACCAATCTCAGCAGCATGAAGGCTTCTGTTTTTGTGGCACATGGGCTCCGTAGTTGCGGTTCACAGGCACTAGAGCGCAGGCTCAGTAGTTGTGGCGCACAGGCTTAGTTGCTCCACAGCATGTGGGATCTTCCTGGACCAGAGCTGAATCCGTGTCCCCTGCACTGGCAGGTGGATTCTTAACCACTTTGCCCCCAGGGAAGCCCTCAAAATGTTTTATCTTTATTCTCTACAGTTCTTAGCATAACATGTCACTTGATACTTAATTGAAATGAAAATTATGATTTAAAATATCTTCATGTAAATCCATTAAAACAGTATCAATACTTATCACTACATGAAATTCACATTACTAAATCATGAATATGGCATTTGAGATGAGAACAGTTCCTTCTTCCACTCCATTCCTTTGTAGTTGCAATTATCTTTTGAGAGGAAATGTACCATCCCCTTGACAATGCTGAGATTATAACTTCAGAAATTTCCAAAGGAATGAAAATGGATCTTTTTCCTCTGGAGCAGGCCACTTCTTCTGCCTCTCAGGTCAACCCAATGCCCTAGGAGTCTTAAGACATTTTTAAAGAAAGAAATGGCTTTGCGAATATAAAGGAAGTCTGAACTGAAAAAAACCTAATGAAGAGGTTAAATTTAATAAGACAGCTATTTCTTGCTAAATGATTTATGTGCTGATTGGGCTGATGCCCCTTCACAAGTAGAGTGTGGGATGTGTCCAGGCTCCTTTGTGAAGAATGAACTCCACCACATTTTCCTTGAGAGGCAAGAGAGGAACTTAGGTTGAGCATTTGGTGTGAAGGATTTCGGAAGTGGCTCAATTTAGCTAACTTAAGATTGAAATAGTGAGAAAACCAGTAAGATCCCAAAGGGAAAATTCTTTCTTCTGTAAAAACTCATCTTTTGCCCCCAAAATGCTTGCTTTGTAGTACAGAAGGAACTCTTGGAGCTGTGATTTTAAATCAGTTGCTATCATTCTTGCCCAGAGGGCAAGAATAAACCTGAAACTCATCAGCCATGTAGTAAAATTACATCTGTTAATAAAATGCATTTTTTCTTCGTAGAAAGTACTACTATATGTTCTGTAAGTGATCTCTAGATTTCATAATAATTATTCTGCATTTATGGTTAAAACAATTAAAAACACTTATCAAGTACCTAGGATGTATACAGAATGATACTAGGTATTATGAAAATATCATACGTGGACGACCCTACAGACTCTTGTCTTGAAATATAAAATAAATGCTGAAAATATTCATAAAAGTAAAGATTGGGGAAACTAATATCTTCTTTCTACTTTTGGTTGCCTTTTTCTATTACTAGTGATAGGAAGGGCATAAAGGAACAACTTTGGTTTAATAAGCTTATCAATAAAAAAGTAAGTAAACATTTTGGAATGTACATAACAGCTGCATGTTTTAAACAAAGTAGACAGCATCTGTTGAGACAAGAGAGAAGCCAAATTATGATCTGTTCTTCCTTCTCAATAGTCTATGTCCAACAGAGGCATTTTGAGAACTCTAGTAAACTATTCAGGTATGAAAATAGAAGCTAGTGTATTTGTGTTAATGGAAAAAAAAAAAGAAAAGAAAGAAAGGCTTTTGATCACTGGATTCGTCTCTAGCCCCTAAAGAAAGGTACTAAACAGTGTTAAGAGTAACAAAGGAAAATATGAGCTGCAAGCACATCCTTGAAGACAAAGTCCTGATGAGTTTTCATACAAGACCAAAGGTTTGGGATAGAACGCAGCCAAGAGTCATTTACATGGAAGTGGAAGAGATGCTTTTGAAATGAAA